>NC_090938.1:81982372-83212372 GCF_040938575.1 Ambystoma mexicanum
GGGAGAGGTGTCCTCTCCTGTCAGTCAGCGTGGTCACGACTGAGTAACGTGAACACACGGGCTGACCAGGAGAGGAGTCCTCTCTTGTCATGCAGCATGTCCACGTTGTCAGCTGAATGACGGGAGGCAGCAGAGCCCACTTCTGAGCCCTGTTTCCTCCCATTCATTTGCTGTTTGTTGCAGAGCCAAACGGCTTCACAAGAAACAGCAAATCATTGCAGCGGCAGCACAGTTCCCCGTGTGAATAAAGAACACGGGAGACTGTGCTGCTTCCACTTAGGAGAGGGGGCCACGACGCACCCAGCAAGCACGAGGCCCCGGGGCAGTTTGCCCCCCCTGCACCCTCCTCGTGACGGCCCTGGACACTCAGGGCAAAGGGTAGTAGGTCCTACAAGACAAAACACCCGCAACCCTGCACTCCTACCGCTGGCCTCTTCTACACATATCCCAATTCAGTACTGCTCATTGCCACTGTCATCTCCTCTCTCTCTCTCTCTCTCTCTCTCTCTCTCTCTCTCCTCTCTCTCTCTCTCTCTCTCTCTCTCTCTCTCTCTCTCTCTCTCTCCTCTCTCTCTCTCTCTCTCTCTCTCTCTCTCTCTCTCTCTCTCTCTCTCTCTCTCTCTCTCTCTCTCTCTCTCTCTCTCTCTCTCTCTCTCTCTCTCTCTCTCTCTCTCTCTCTCTCCCTCGCTCTCTCTCCAGCTCTCTCTCCAGCTCTCTTTCTCTCTCTCTCTCTCTCTCTCTCTCTCTCTCTCTCTCTCTCTCTCTCCCTCTCTCTCTCTCTCTCTCTCTCTCTCTCTCTCTCTCTCTCTCTCTCTCTCTCTCTCTCTCCCTCGCTCTCTCTCCAGCTCTCTCTCCAGCTCTCTTTCTCTCTCTCTCTCTCTCTCTCTCTCTCTCTCTCTCTCTCTCTCTCTCTTCTCCCTCGCTCTCTCTCCAGCTCTCTCTCTCTCTCTCTCTCTCTCTCTCTCTCTCTCTCTCTCTCTCCCTCTCTCTCTCTCTCTCTCTCTCTCTCTCTCTCTCTCTCTCTCTCTCTCTCTCTCTCTCTCTCTCTCTCTCCCTCGCTCTCTCTCCAGCTCTCTCTCCAGCTCTCTTTCTCTCTCTCTCTCTCTCTCTCTCTCTCTCTCTCTCTCTCTCTCTCTCTCTCTCTCTCCCTCGCTCTCTCTCCAGCTCTCTCTCTCTTCTCTCTCTCTCTCTCTCTCTCTCTCTCTCTCTCTCTCTCTCTCTCTCTCTCTCTCTCTCTCTCTCTCTCTCTCTCTCTCTCCTCTCTCTCGCGCTCTCTCTCTCTCTCTCGCGCTCTCTCTCTCTCTCTCTCGCGCTCTCTCTCTCGCGCTCTCTCTCTCTCTCGCGCGCTCTCTCTCTCTCGCGCTCTCTCTCTCGCGCGCTCTTACTCAAATAGATGCACAGAACCGCAAGTGAAACAAAAGAAGCATCTATCCGTTAGCAGATGAGGGGGAGGGGACAATCTGAAAATTCTACTCAATACCATAAGCTACATGCTAAGGTTTACGAGGGACAAGAACTATTTCACACAGCCATGTTATCAGTGATGTCATTCATGATGCTACAAGTGATGCTATCCACAGTTCATTGAGGCTTGGTAGGATACCATATCTAACCTCAACTGGTGCTTCTGGCATATGTTCATGCGTGTGCTAGTAACGGGGGGGGTGGGGGTGTGTGTGTGTGTGCGTGTGTGTGTGCGCGCGCGCGCATGCGCATGCTTGTGGGTGTATTAGTGTGTTTACTCAAAATCTTTTTTGCACAAACAAAATATCACACAGTACTGTGATCTGGAATTTTAATATGCAAATCTAGTGCTTGCTCATTCACTATTGTGCTCTGCCTCTCTCTTTCCCTCTCTCTCTCTCTCTCTCTCTCTTTTCTTTCTCTCTCGTTCGCACGATGGTCTCATGTCAGGTCACCCAGTCATTGCTGACAGCTGCACCGAAGGAAGACAGGAGATACATTGGCGGAGTTATGGTTTTTGCAAAGTACCCAAAAGGAAGGATAGTATTTAATTGTGCTAACATTGTAACATGGCTCTTTTTACATACTAAGAATGGTAATCTCGAATGATTGCTTTCATTATATATTCTGCTCATAATAAGAATACTACACTTCTCTTAGTGAGAGAAGTACATTATAAAACCTATGATCAGCATACACGTCATTGCCTGAAAGAAGGCTATCATTCTAGAATGAACGTCTGGTGTACACCTATGACACCAGGGAAGAGCACCAAAAACACCCGTGTGGGATCCAGAGAGTTTTGCATACTATCAAAGAACATGTTAAGAACATCAAATTGACATTGCTTCAGAGAATAGGACACTGTTATTTTAAATATGAATAGGAGGCGATCCTGCCAAATACATAGACAGTGATTCTAGTTTGGTAAGTCCATGTAGAGTGTTCTCCAGTCAATACGAAATGTTAAAGGACTTGCTCTTGTTGAAAGATTGAATCAGACATCGGTTAGCCTGCATCAGGTAGACTGTACCATGTTAGCATGTATCATGTTATATGTCCAGGGATGACACGTTGATATGGTTGCCAAAGTCTACTAACCCACATGCACTTCATATACGATGCGATGTTTTAAACTTTTTTTTTTAACACAAAGAGGTTCTCTATTGAAATAAAGCGATGTGTTTGGTTCCTGGTTAAATGTGACTTGAATAAAGAATTCACATGTAAAGGTGACAGCCGAGAAAGGTCTGATAGAAATCAAGATCCAGAAGTTGGTGAATTTCTAAATAAATATATATTGAAATAGGAAAGGCACCTACCACCCCTCTTTTGACGTTGAATAAATTATCAGGGACATTTTGAAGCTGTTTTGTTTCTCTCTCCACTTTCGAAAAAGCGAAGAGTTTTTAAAATTCTGAGAATGTTGTATGCCTTAGCTTAGATTGAAAAAACAGTTGATCATGCCTACATTAAAATACCCTTATCAGGATATCAAAACGCAACATAGATTTTTGTATTCTTTTTTTATCATTATCGGATGGCCAATATTCGTGCATTATTGACACCTCACTGCCAATAATATTGATTTGTTTCCATTCCTATAACCGCAATCAATTCTGTGATACTCCATCATCCCACACTACTCGGAGAAAAGAGAGATATTTTGCCAGCACTCGGGCAGCAAAGATTGCAAGCTGTTTAATCAAACAGCAGGAGTCGAACCTTTGCGGTACTCGACCTTTGCTTTGACTGAATCTGCAGCAAGCCACTGACAATGAAGCACAGATTCCTACAAGTACCTAAACAATTCATCTACCAGTTCTTCAACTGAAAGTCGTGCGTCTACACTATGGGGGTAATCATGGAATCAAGCGCAGAAGTGGCGCACGCGGCTGTCGCACAGAGGATGCGTGTGCCAGCTTGCGTTAGCCGTGTGCGCCAACAATCCATTTTCACGCACCGCATATTCATGGATTTCAACATTCATAACGAGCCGTGGCGCAGCGAACCTGCAGCAGCGCCAATTACGCCCCCAACCCCGCCCCTTGCGCCAAAAACATCCGCACAAATCCCCTACATGGCGCAAAGGCCAGTGGACCAACATACAGCCCCCAACAACGAAATCACGCTAAAAACGACACTCAACCCTCACGCGAAAACCCAATCACATGTAAAACTCCTCAAGCATCCTGGAATACGTGTACCCTGCTTGCGCCAGCCCAATTGCATGTAAAACTCCTTCACCACCCCTCGCAATACACATATCCCACTCACGCCAGCAAAATGTACTCCGCTCGTGCCAGCTCAATTGCGTGTAAAACTCCTTACGCCCCCCCTGGAATATGCGTAGCCCGCTCGGGCCAGCCCAATCACGTGTAAAACTCCTCGCGTATCCCTCGGAATACACAGACCCCACTCGCACCAGCGAAATCGCGTGAAAAGTGCACCTGCGTACGCCCGCGCTAGCCCAATCACATGTAAAACTCCTCGCTCACCCCCGGAATACACGTACCCCGCTTGCCCCAGCCTAATTGCGTGAAAAGTGCACTTGCGTACCCCCATATTAGCACACCCATGTGGTGTGGAGCCCCATGCACCCCCTGCAGGCAGCCCACACCACAGGGCACCCCCTTACTACCCTGTCCATGCCCCGCAGGCAGCCCATCACCCCTGGCCATACCCCGCAGTCAGCCCATCACCCCTGACCATGCCCTGCAGGCAGCCCACACCACAGGGGACCCCCCTACAACCCTGTCCATGCCCCGCAGGCAGCCCATCACCCCTGGCCGTGCCCCAAAGGCAGCCCACACCACAGGGGACTCCCCTACAGCCCTGGCCATGCCCCACAGACAGCCCATCACCCCAGGCCATGCCCCACAGGCAGCCAATCACCCCTGACCATGCCCCGCAGGAAGCCCATCACCCCTGGCCATGCCCCAAAGACAGCCTATCACCCTTGGCCATGCCCCGCAGACAGCCCATCACCCCTGACCATGCCCCAATAATTGACATTTGTGAAATGTATTAAAATAAATATGAAATGACATAATGAAATAAAAAGATGAAACTGAAAACGTCATGAAAGTTCAAATCATAAATAATGCACAATCCGTGAGAAATATACATTTAAAAAATGCAAACTGCAAAGTGGTCCATCTCCAAAGTCCAATGAACTCAATCCAAAATGAAAAATATAAAAAACTATTCATGAGATCATAAAAACAAAAGTATGTAAGGTCCTGAACTATTTACACTGAAAGTCCGAAGGGTCCATGATCCCAAATGAAACCTACATAAAACCCTATAAAAAACAAAACTATATACAAAAAGTGGGGTAAAGTCTGTTGACTCCAAAACAGAAAAAAACAAAATGAAACATAACCCTAAATAACTATATACAAAGGCAGTGGGCTAGTCCGACGGCTCACTTTTTGATGTTCTGGCTCGCAGGGATTCTGCCATGGACTCCTCCAACTCCCTGCGAGTTGCCACGAGGCGTATAGCCCGCCTCAATGCCTGGTGCATAGAGTTCTCCACCCTGACCATCGTGAGCCATGCCCTCTCCGCCCACTGCTGCTCTGCATTAATTTCCTGGCCCAACCGCTACCACACGGAAGAAACTCCCAGTCCCGGGTCCTCCTGCCTGTCGGCTAATGCCTTCCCCCGGGATGTTGTTGTCCCCGAGTCTTGACGCCTCCCACGATGAGCCGGCTGCTGCCTAGATGACACGTGCCTGTGCCACCATGATGGCCTATGGTTCAATGGTATCCCCGGGCGCCGTCGTGCACGTGCCCTGCTCATAGATGTCTGCACATCCTCCATTGGCTGGGGTCCAGTTGGTGGTGTGACCACCCCTGATGGACCTCCGAATCCCGACTGTGGCAGGGATGTGGTCTCCACCAGCCTGCCCGCGTGCTGAGGGGCAGGTCCACAGGGTGCCCAGGTGAGACAAGGGCGGGAAGACGGCACGGAGGATGGCTGGAGCATAGGGGGTGCAGTTGAGGAGGGGGTCGCAAGATCATCCAGCACACAGAGGAACCCTGCGCCGGTGACCTGTCCTAGCAAGTCGAGGAGGGCACACAGGTATTTGAAATGGCGTGCATTGTCATGCCTAGAACCCTGCACGTCATCCCGAATACCGCGTGTGCGCAACACAACACTGACTAGGACAGGCTCAATCCGGTCACCGATTGCCACGTCCGGAGGGAGAACAAGGCCAGTTGTTGTAGACGCATCCCCGCCCTGCAAACAGGTCTGGACAAAGGCATCCCTGCTGGTGCCGGATGATGCAGTCACAGGATCAGGGGCTGGATTACACACAGGCACCTCCATGGCAGCCTGTGCTGCCTCCTGCCGCTGGACTGCACCACTTGCACCAGTGGAACCACCCTCTCCAAGCCCCGTGCGTGGGGCTGATGCAGCCTCCTCCTCAACCACACCCCACACCAATCTGGATAACTCCATGCCGTCTTCCTCAGTATGCCCCTGTGGGGGCCCACCTGCACCTTCTGCTGCCGAGGAGTCCACCTCCAACCTTCGCCTCTTGTACCTCCCCTCAGCAGCTGCAGCAATGGATGCGGCACCAGAATCCCCACTCCCGGAAGATATTACAACCTGGGAGGGGAGCTGGGCCTTGCGTCTCCGGCTGGCGGTGGCATCCCTGCCGCTGTGCTCCACAGCACCGTCTCCGCCCTCTTCATCAGTCAACACTGCAGACAGGGGGAGACAGAACACAGGCATGAGGGCACCGTACAATGGTCTGCTAGACACATAACAATTGCACATGAGTGGCATCGTCAGACATCACAGATGCAATCAGACTCCCCAACACTCAATTGAACACACACACATACACAAACATGCAGGGAACGTGCAACAGGCATCAGCATCCATACACAAGTAACTGCATGAACATCCAAAGGTTGGCATGACGTCACAAGCAACATTGGGAGTGCCGATAACATGCACACATGCCACCAGACAGACATGCATCTGTACATCTCCACCACCTGTCACAGTGCAATCATCGGCAACTATGTCACATCTGCCAATCAGGTACCCAGATGTCGGTGTCACATGCATCCATGGCGTCTCACAGTCACACACATACCAAACAGACACATGCACATGTACACCGTGCATGCACATGAAGGTGGGACCACACCCCAACCATGGCATAGTACATACCCAGAAATGCAAACATGTGTGCATCTCCACATGCAGTTGGGCATCATGCATTGGAACACATACACCATTGATGTGCATCACACATGACTGGACTCACATGCAGCACATGCATGTCCCTGCATACACATCCATACATGGGCCATGTGAGACATATGTCCAAGCTGCATACTCCTACCACACCTCAACATGCCCTGTGTGGAATGGGATAGCCCAGACACTCACCGCTCGACTCTAGATGGGTCTGTCTCTCTAGGACCTGGTGGTGAAGCACTGGGTTGATGCATTCCAGGACCGTCATCTGGTTGATGGTAAGTTGGACCTGGCGCCCCCTGCATCCGCTGCGTGCAAGAGGCGCCGGGCCTTCGTGAGGGTCCTGGACTTGAAGTCTTCCCAGTGCGTCTGGACTTGTTTCAAGTCGCGGGTTACCACCCCCTCCGCGTTGATGGCAACCACGATGTCCGACCAGGTCCTCTTCCATCTTTCATCGTAGGCGCGTGGTCGTCTGAAGAGGGCTTCATAAAGGACTTTCTCCACCAGGATGCCAACTTCTCTGGCTGAGAAACTGACAGCCCTCTGCCTCTGTGGCTGGGGGTTGCCAGTGATTTCAGATGGTGTTTGCCCTGACATTGCAACGCCCGAGGCAGGTGTGGGTGGGCAACTGGGTCCTGGAGCTGGGCTGTGGAGCGATGGAACACCAGTTGGAAGTCTTCTGTTCCAGCAGGGGTGGTCACAGCAACTGGACCCCTTGCAATGGCTGATGTGCAGGCACCAAATAGCAGGACACGATGGCAGCAGGCAGGCAGGCAGGCAGCAGCAGATGGCTTGTGGTAGGCTGTTCGAGGCTCTGGGGGGCAGCTAAAGGACCTTCTGGGCAGGAGCGTGGTCTTCCATGTGTTGTCACGTGGCCAGCTCGATGCAGAGGGATTTAGCATGTGAAAAAACAGCATATCAGCGTGTAATTTGAGGAAAGGGCCTTAGCACGTAAGTGACGTGATGCGTGCGGGCATTTCCCTCGGCACGGGTTAAAGGTGAGCGCGGGCCAGCAGTTCGCTGTATATGCTTTTCGTGGAGACAGACGCGTGTTTTTTGCTACTTCTTTTTGTTTCATGCGCCATCACTTCACAGCGGATCGAGGACGTACCTCTTCTTTTGGCGGGGATGTGGCCTAAGTGTGTTTTTCTTTCCTACGCTAGTCAGACGGTGAGTCGTGCATGCTATTTTTCCGACTGCAGGTCCCCCTGTGTATTGCATACCCTTTTTTGTGGTCATAGTACCCTGTGTGTCCCACGGGTATACATTTGTGGTGTCCCTGGGTGCCACTGCGTACTGCGGGAGGTTAACTTCACACGCGTGGGCTACCAGGGATTGCGTGCATGGTTGTATTGTATATTTGGGGTGCCTGAGCATTGCGTGACCTGTCATTTTCCCCCAGGGGTTACATACAGCCTTGCAGGAGCACAGGGTTGCTGTTTACATCACGTACCCCGCCCCTTCACCCCAATTGCCCAGGACAATTGTTGTGTGCACCTCCCATTGGCACTAGTACATCCGTGCCATGGTTGGGAGGCCATGAAAGGTGAGGGGCACCTCAGTTGGGCATCCTCCACATGTTGGGCGTGGTAAGGGACGTGGCCGGGGTGACCAGGGAGTAGGGGGAGTGCATGGTGGCCATGTTGGCTACAGAGGGGGAGGAGGCAGGGGCGCACCACTTGGCCAGTATGTCCTGTCACGTGTTGGTGCAGTCATGCCACCACCCACTGCGGCTCCAGGAGATGCAACTGTTGTATCCGACACTGGCGCCCATGTGACCCGGCAGTCAGTTTCACCTATTGTCACAGGCCCAACGGTAGTGGGAGCTGCAGGTGCAGCTGTGGCAACCACCACCCAGGCTCCGGGTCGGCCAGCGCATGATGCGTTGGCACCTGAGGACTCCCAGGCAGAATTCCAGGTGGTCAGGAGGCACAAGCAATGTGCGCGCATGGATGCTATGACCGAGGCACATGTCCCTCGGGCAGTGTTGTCATCTGCTGCCCCAAGCAGCCGGGTGGTGTCAACTGATTGTCAGATGCATCCAACACCACCCCGGCTGTGATTCTGCCAGCCAGGCCTGTGTCGGTCACAGACCTTTGCACTGCAGCAGTTGCTGCACTAGATCCTGGCAGCAGCACCCAGCAGACACTAACGCAAGTCAGGGCTTCCATCCTGGTTCCACCAGCCACTCCCTTGGTCCAGTCCACCAGCACCACTGCCCCTACTGATCAGGGCGGCATTTGCCAGTCAGGATCCGTACCACTGCCCAAGAGGAGGAAGGTTGCTTGTGCACAAGAGGCTGGGACCCCAGACACAGCTCCGGCCTCCGGCACATCGTGGAAGAAGCCTTTCAACAAGCAGGAACTGGACTTCATTGTAGGCTACATGTCGGAACACAAACGCAATATACTAGTGGTTCGAAATTGCCATATACCTGACCAGCATTGGGTCCACTGGCAGCATATTGTGGATGGCGTTAATGCATTTGGATATCAGGTGCGCACAGCTCAGGACTGCAAAAAGCTTTGGGATGACCTCCGACGCTGTGCAAAGCAAAAGCGTGCCTCCAATTATGCCATGACTTAGGTCCTGGCAGTGGGTCACCACCTGAGGAGGAAGAACTCAATCCGCACAAGGCCATCGCTGCAGAGTTCATCCAGGCAGAATTGATCCAAGGAGTGGGAGAGATGCTGGATTGTGATGCTTCATCCGGTGAGTGTTGTTGTGTGTTTCTCCAGCCCAGGTGTTGTTTACTTGTGAGATGTGTTGGGCTTGATTGCCACTACATGCTATGTGTACATGCTATGTGTACATGGTTCTCATGTGCGAGTCATGTAATGCTTCACTGATGCATGCCTGTTGTGATGCATACTGGACATATGAAGCAGACAGGGAGTGTCCTCATCACCACACATGCACCCTACTCACATGCTAATCACTCGTCTGCCCCTCCGGTCCATGTTCCAGCTCATTGACCTGTCTGCATGTAGCCTGTGGTGTCATTATGCTCAGCACTTGGACTATGTCATCGCATGACTGAGGTGCATGTGTGGTCAGCCTGCATGCGGGTACTCCACGTGGGCATGCTTCCTTGCCCCTACACCCCCCCTGCACCTCAATTTCACCATGGCACTGCTGGGTAACATGTTGGACTACTGCAATGGGCTGTTCCACGCTCCTGTGTACATGCATACTTCCCTCTGCAAACCTGCCAAACACATACTGTGAGGTACATTCATTGTCCTTGAAGCAGGGTGTCTCACTCGGACTATGCAGATGGCAGATGCTCCGCGGAGATATGAGTGCCCATTCATGCTCCATGTGCATTCCATGCACGCCCCTATGTGTCCTTGGCAGGATGATCATTGCAGTACGTCTCTGGGATTACATACGTATCATGGCATTTGGTCATCCATTCCATGCTCACTCTGGCTAAATCCTGCATCACGCACATGTTTAGGGTGTCATTGTCTGTGTGGGGCCCCCAGACTCTGTTCAACTGGTGTAGTGCCTTCTGCATGAATGTGGGTACTACTGAGGGTTCATCATGTGTCCTTCTTACTGTCTCATTCTCATCTGCTGTTGTGTCAGTTTACCCAGATGCTGCAATTGACGCTAGCCAACACTGTCTGCCAATACACAGTTCTCTCATCAACCTTTCATTGCCATGCAATGCCTCCCTGCATTTGCACTAAGGGGGGTGGAGTAACTGTAGCCATGCAACCCAGTGCATGCACATTGCACATGATGGCTGAACTTACCCTTACACTGCCGTCATGTTAACTGATTGACATCAAAATGTACTTGTTGATTTAGATTGTTGGGAACGTACACATGTACTGGACTGCACCCACCCACTTCTGAGCCAAGTTACACCGTTCTACTTCCTTCTGCACTGCTGCAATGTCAAAGTGACATGGCTTGTATGGTCAGATGTTCATCCCTTCACTGTTATGAAACACACTAGCACAGGTGCATCTTGTGACACATGTACTCTTTATTAGAACACCCTAGCGGGTGTTTAGCAAAGTTAATTTATCAATCTGCGGGCTATACTAACTGCATAACGCAAATTGGGTTGTAATTACTGTGGAGCTGCCTGCACATGTGTATGTGTACACTTTCACATACATCAAAGCAAGCAGCGTTGAAGCTGCTTGCTTTGCTGTATAGGAAGGTGTTCATATACACCATATAGGTGTATATGAACACGGGTGCATATGAACACTTACACATACACATTTGTAAGCAGCTTCAACGTTGTGTTGTGCAACATTGCATCTACTTACTTTGGTGTGTGTGAAAGTGTTTACTTACAGATGTGTTCTCAGCAGCATTTTTGTTAAAGTACAAATATGTCGTTATTTTACAAAAATGCTGCTGAGATTTCAGCATTGTGCCCTTTATGTTAAACCGGCACAATCCTGAAGGTACACTGTCATGCACTACGAGTACTCCCAGGCCCACTTGAGAATACTGGTGGAGCCTTGGCGTAGTGATTTGACGCACTGAATCATGGTTTTTGGCACATTCACTGCACAAAGTGCTGAATCAGGCCCTGAAGGGTGTTCTAAAAGCTCCATCGACCGGCAGCTCGGACCTACCACGCGTTATGGTACCTCAAACATCGTTCAAGGCCCTCACTTTGCTTGGGACATTAACTATGTCTTCAGGGCCCATGACGCCCGGTACGGTCCGAGCTGCAGGTCCATGAAGCTATATTGGTGATGATGATTTAGTGATGCATGCCTACATGCATATTACGTGTGTCATGGTGTGTTTTGATTCACTTGCAGCTGTGGCTATTTGGCTGTTCAAATATGCTTATGCGACGTTCCATCTCTTTGTTGACATCTGTCATTTCTGCCTGTGATCTGTGCCTGCCAGAGGTTGTGCGTGATGCAGGTGATATGCTACACTCAGAACATGTGTAGGCTTTGCAACTTACACGCATCCATTCTGCTTTCGGGATGCTGTTGCATATCAATGCCACTGGATGCATGCAGAGTTTGAGTTGTGTGTGACATGTGTGTTTGTGTTATGTGCTGCTGACATGTGTACTCATGTTTGTTTTGTTCATGTTATAGGTGATGACGCAATGGAGCCAGAGGATGAGGATGTCATTCCAGACACGGGGTTGATTTTACATCAACAACTCGGCACAAGTGGTGGTCGTGGGGTGGTAGACGACGAGAACCCATTTGTGCTCCAGACCGTCGTGTCCAGGGCTGGCAATCAGTCAAGCTCTGATGACCCCTCTGAGCACAATGTTGAATTGGATGCGCATCATGACCATTCATCGCCGGTGAGTGATCTTGATGTGGATGATCTTCTGGCTGCAACACCTGCAGTGGGGGTAGTGCCCTCAGGGACACAGGCTGTGTTGAAACATCCACCTGTGGTGGTTACGGGTGCACGGTCACACTCCACACCAGTTGCTCATGTTCCTGGGGCATCAGGTCGACGGAGCAATGCAGTCCTGCAGCCGTGGGCAGTGCCAATCCAGCAAGGACCACGGATCCTTGGGTCACGCAGGTGTAATGTCCGGCAACACGGTGGCCGTGTGCCACCGGAGAGCACTGAGTGGGAGCATGCCATGTATGCCAGTTCACAGCAACAGGGGGCAGCTATTGAGATGATTGCTCAAGGCATGGAAAGTGTGGGCCAATCCATGCCCCCCTGATAGTCATGTGGAGCTCCAGCAGCAGGCAATGCAGTCCACATGCCGCTCACTCAGACTGGGCATGGCAGCCTCAAACAAGGCACACCGGGCTGAAATGGTGTTTCTGCGTGAAGCACTTGCTGCTCAGGCAGAGGCACACAGGGAGGCCCTGAGGGAAGAACACCAATCCCTCAGATCTACTCTGGGTGTGCTCTCGATATCCCAGAGGCAGCGGTCAGAAGTGAGGATGGAGCAGCTTGAAAACACCATCTTGGCTGAGCTACGTGCATGCCGCGAGGTGCTCCAAATGTCATGTGAGGCCATATATGCAGACGTCTGTCTTACACGTGCAACTTTGCAAGAGGAAGCACGCGTATCATGTGAGGTGCTGCATGCTGACCTACGTGCCATTGCCACACAGGACCAGGCTTACCAGACTCACATGCTTGCTGCCATGGAGGGGCAAGCTGCGGATAAGCATGGTCAGGCAACTGTGCCACGTCCACCTTCTGATTTACATCCAGAGGGTGATGAAGACGACGACTTATCTTCCACACAGGTCGGGCTGTGCAGGCTTTGAGCCCATGGATGCTTTTTTTTAATCGCAACATCATCGCATGTGGGTGTTGAGCTGCACTCTGTACCTCCCCTCTCCTGGGTACCCCTGCCACCCACCACCCCAGGTGGAATGTGGCCATTTTTCTTTTGTTTTTATATTATTGTTTGTCTATTGTCCATTCATGTGACAGTGTGGTGCTTTGTGGCATTTGAAAGCATCCACTGTGTGTTCCAGCTGGACCCATACAAGCTTGTCTTTTGTATGTGTTTGTGGCTTGGGGTCCTGACACATATGCCACTCCTGTCTCCCCTTTCCATGGGCTTGCAAGGATGGATCGGTGTGACAGCAAATTACACAGGGGCATTGGACTTTCATCATATTTGTGGCCAGTCTGCAGTCCTACTTGTGTATACTAGTATCCCCTAGTGGGGATGTAGGTTGTTTTCTCCATGGCATGTCTGCAATCAATTTTGGTGAGTATATTATTTAACTGTGCTTTTTTTTAAGTTGATTGTGATTTTTTTTCATTACTTGCCTGTGTACGTGGTTGATGCACTTCATGCTGTAGGCGGTAGCCTGCACTCTTTAGCTGTCAAAGCCACACTGATGATGGGAGGGGGCCGTGTGGTGACAATGTCAAGTTGGTACACTTGGGCTACAGTGATTGGTCACTGTCTGACATTGTCACTGTGGGGTACTATGTACATGATGTGTTCTGCTGGTCAATGGATGTTCCTGTGTTGGGTTTACTTTTCAGGTGTCAGGGGATTGGTGTGGTTTAACACACTGGGGGGTTCATAAGGGCAATGTTCACATGTGATGTGTGCAGGACACTGAGGGTCACATCATTTCACATGCATGTATTGAGTGCATGTCCCTACTGACACACACATTTACACAGCGCACCACCACACATACAACCACCCATCCTGCCCACACGTGCACACCGATTGCCTTCTCTGCCATGATGTGTCCCTGCAGCGCATGATTACTTACAATTTTTGGATCGTGTAAATGAGTCACAGGGTAATTTTTGTTGCTTGTCCTTTTTTATATGATGCTCAAGGTGTATCCCCAATGGAAAGGCCACTCACTGTGCTGTGTGCTGAACAGTGTGTTGCAGGGGGGACACACACAGCACACAGTTTTTGGATTTGTGGATTTGGATTGCCCAATGTGCATGACAACAGGCATTCTGTCTATTGTTGATGGTACTGCTGGTGGCATGCATTTGTGTATGACTTTGTATGTGTGGGAGGTTGTTGGTCAGTCATTTCATCTGATTCCATGTCAGGTGTAAATGTCTCAGGCCTGTTTCCATTTATCACGTGGCACTTTGTGACTATTTTGTCATGTGTTGTGCATTTGGTTTGCTCTTTTGCTGTTGCATTCCATGTCATGGTGTGGCCGACGAGGGTCATGGGGGTTGGGAGGGTTTGGGTGACATACCAGTGATTTTCATGGCCTGGTTTGCAGGGGGATGGTGGGATATGCAACTTGCATGTGTTCTTTTTGGTCACACCGGATTGGTTATGTTTAAGTAGCTAGGGATGCACACAATATAGCACTTCTATGGAAACATTCTCAGGGTGGTAAGGTTGTGACAGTTGACTGCCCCTTTGTCATCATCAATTGTCACCTGGCATGTGCCAGGCCTGTGTGCACTCCACAGGGGTGGGAGTTTAGGTGAAAAATGTGGCCACAAGCTGGGTCCGGGCTTCCTCGCCACATGCCCTTTCCCCTCCAATGTGCAGCGCCTGTGCGTGTGGTTGGGAATGTGGGGGCACCACCATGTCCACGGGTACGCCCCGCCCTGTTGCAACATTGTGCAGGACACATGCTGCCACAATGATCCTGCACACTACTGGGGGTGCGTAGAGTAGCTGCCCGCCAGAGCGGTCAAGGGCGCGGAAGCGTGACTTGAGCACTCCAAATGTGCGCTCCACTATGGCCCTGGTTGCAATATGGGCTGCATTGTATCTTACCTGGGGTGGTGTGGTGGGGTTCCGTATTGGCGTCATCATGTGGTTGCTCAGAGGGTAGGCACTGTCCCCAGCGAAGGTGATGATGGTTGTCATTAGTTGGGTTTGTGTATTTGTCTGTGTGTGACATGCATACATGTGCACAGACATTTCTACTCACCAATGAGCCATGTGCTGCCATGCTTCCCAGCTTCCAGGGCCTGGCTCAGGGTGGACATTCTGTATATGAAGCTGTCATGGGTAGACCCAGGATAGTTTTCATAGACAGAGGTGATGATTCCCCGTATGCAACCTGTACGTTGATGGAATGCCGGTGCTTGCGGTTGAGGTAGATGTTCTCAGTGGCCATAGGTGGATGTAGGGCCACATGTGTGCAATCGATGGCACCAAACACTTTAGGGAAGTATGCCACCCTGTAAAAGTTCTGGACCACGGCCTGCCTTTCTGCCGGTGTTCTGGGCATGTATATGTGCCTGCGGACTGTGGGGCGCGCAGTCATGATTGCCAACACCTGGTGTAGGCAGCGTGACTGCGTGGCCTGTGAGATGCCCCCAACTATGGCAGTTGTCCTTTTAAATGACCCAGTGGCCAAAAATTCCAGGACATTGAGCACCTTTTCCAATGGGCTCAATGCTTGGGAGCACAAGGTGGGTGATGTGAGGTCATCCTCTCACTCAGTGACCAGTTCTAGGATGATATGAGGTGGAAACCTATAATAGCCATAGAGCTCGTCATCAGGCATCCCAAAAAGGCTGGTCCTTGGCAAAGAAATGCGGGGCCTGGCTATTCTCCTCCTCCTGCAGTGTCCCACGATCACTGCTGCGAGGAATGGGACATTCATCGTAGCTGTATATGAGTGTTTGTTGTCTGCACGCACTTTTATATTGTGCGGTGGCGCTTCTGCCTGCTTCCATGTGCGAGACGTGTCTACGCCTGTGTGTGTGTCTTTTAGTGTGTGCGGGTTTCCCCTATTCGATTCCATGAATAAGTGTTGTTCGCAAGCGTGTGGGGGTTCCATGTGTTTCCCAGCAGTACTTCCCCAGTTATGCCCTCATTTTCACGCTTGTTCCCCATTCTTATGAAGATTAGCCAGCCTCACACTAAAACAGGTGCAACAATGTTACCAAGAGCCACACTTAGATGGAATCATGAATGATAGCATGTCCCACACTTAGATGGAATTGTAAATGATAGCATGTACCTCATCTAAACAGAATTATGACTGGTAGCATATAGCTCACTTGGTTGGAATTGTAAATGATAACATGTGCCACACTTAGATGGAATGGTGAATGGTAGCATGTGCCTCATCTAGATAAATATATAAGTGGTAGCATTATCCCACAATTGGAATTATAAATGATAGTATGTGCCACTGTTAGATGGAATTGTTAATGATAGCATAGTGCCTTATCTAGATAGAATTATGACTGTAGCATATCCCTCACTTAGTTGGAATTGTGAATGATAGCATATCCCGCACTTAGATAGACTTGTGAATGATATCATGTCTCACACTTATTGTTGAACTTAGAAAGTGTGCCGAATGTACGCCCCCTGTCCTGCTCTCGTGCTTGATCGCAGGTGCTTTACTGATAACCACCATATCACACTACTATGCTTACTCTCCCTTAAACACATCATTCAACTAGAACACAGCTGTACTATGACACATTCGGTCTAGCTGTTCTCATAATGACATGACCCCACGAACTCCACATCATCCTAATAAAACACAGCTAGCTGAGCACTTTACGGCTAGCTTAAGCGTCTCCTCAGGCCTAACTCAGCCAGAACTCAGTCTGGGTGTCGACCCTCCAGAATGAACACATCCAACTGATTTCCTCAGCACCACACCTACCACTAAGAAGCAGCTATCATGCAACAACCACACCAGCTGCACACATATCAGGTGCACCCACGCACAATACCACACTCTTTCTCTCGACTGACTGAACTGCGGTTCCCGAGGGCGTTCAACCTACCAGCGCTTTGAGATCATACCAATGATACGTAAGGCGCTATATAAATGCCAAATATAACATGACATAACATTCTGCAAGTTCCACTCACTTTTTGGTGTGTATGCTACATGTTGTGCGTTTCCGCTGTGCATGTCGCTCACGGCGTTCGGGATGTTGCATTGACGTCTAAGGTAGGCGCGGATTAGGTGCAGCACCCAGGAAAAACACGCATAGAGACTTCCATGAATCGCTAGCGTGCGAATCGCACACGTGCGCTGGATTTTTTACACCTGCGCCAACGATTTTGGCGCACAATTGTTCCATGAATCAGCCCCTATGTGCGATCCCATGGAGCTCAGAACCACGTGACCAACATTTAGTGGACCACATATTGAAACCACCTGCCTTGATAAAGACCCTTAGGTCGAAACACGTGCTGGCTGTTCTGTTCCTCCACAAATGCTCCAGTGTTTCTTTAATCATACTTGTATCCTGTAGCAAGGACAGGTCTGGTACCGACGCATTGCTACTTGTCTATGCTGAACGCCTTCACAAACACTGCAAGCGCAAAGTTACCTTTGGTGCCTCTTTTCTCCAAGTTAACTTGCCAGGGCACTCAGGGTGTGGCCAAAACCAAGTCACGTGCAGCATGCTCATTTGAACCCTTCTTCAATATCCTTGATAAATGCCCAGCACAGGTGATTACGCGGTCCATCCCCCACTCACCCTGCTACATTACGGTCCATCCCCAACTCACCCTGCTACATTACTAACAGCCTCCTCTTTGTTTATTTTTTTCTGAGTAGAATTTGTATTTGTATGTATGCTTCATGCCAGATTCCTCCCACTTTGAAGCAGTAAAAAACAGGTGCTCTTTTTATCTCCATTTAATAGTACTCAATTCGTCCACCTCGGACGGGTGAAAGTCTGGATCAGCCCGGCCTGGGATTCGAACCTCCAAAGTAAAGTCTAGCTCTGTCAAAGAGGCGATCGCTTAACGCATAAGCTATTATGTTCATTTTGTGCGTAAATAACCAACTTCTAACCCTGGTTTCTTGCAAAGGGCAGATCTTCTCTCTCTTCGGTTGCCGTGCGCGCCACGGCCTCCTTCCCCTCTCCCCACCCAGCCTTCATCTTCCAGTGGTGTTCAATCAGGCAGCTCCCTGTGGCCGGAGCTGCGCACCTCAGGCGCTTGCAGCAGCCGTGATTCATGTGTTAACAGCACCTCTGGACCTGCCGGCTAAACTGAATGCCCCACGCCTTGCCAGGGCCACTCTCTCATCCCACCGCGGCGAGCACGCCTCAAGAATAACAAGCCCACTCGCGCTGGTCGGATTGGGTGTCCAATTTATTTCAGCTGAGGGGGAGTGCCAGCTGCCAGTAGGTCGAGATTTGATTTCCACACAGGACGTCTCATTCTGCCGAGAAATGCGCCGCCCTGTGGGAGTGTGGCTGTTCTCTGCCCTGAAGTCGCGTCCATCAGCCACTTGCAGGAACACGAAATGGTTTTCATTCAACAGGAAAATATCCCAAGCAAACCTGTTCACTAAATGAAGGCTTTCCTCCCCCAAAAAGAAAAAAACCATTACAGTATACTGTAGTATCTTCAAGTTCGCCAGTATAATTTGAAATGTGAGAGATTAGTTCAATAATTTGAAAGCAACATTAATTTCACAAACTCCCAGAAGCTATGTTATGTTATATTAATTGGCATTTATATAGCGCCTTATATATCATTGGTATGACCTCAAAGCGCATGTCGCTGTCTGCATCCCGTGGCTTGCCTGTCCTGTGTTCACTAAGTTAGCTATAAAAGAGTGCTGTCATCAGGAGCAAAGACAATATTCGAGAAAGGCCTGCTGTTAGCTAATGTGCATACCCACAATGCCTTGCTTCCAGGAATTGCGACTGGGTGCTGCTTAAATGTCAATTTCACTCTGGTAGAAGGAGTTGTTTTCATGTTTGTAACCCACTACAATGCTGATGGCGTTTGCAGTGACATACACACACGTGCACCCACCCTCCACACACACCACATAACACCACCCCCTCTTTGTTGCCTTCTATAATTTGTTAACAATTGCAAGCCACACCTGCGAATGCACTGCCAGAATGTGCTGTTTAGTTTTAAGAGGGAACTGAAGTGCTCAGGCTTTGCATGCTAAACCCAAGCATTGCAGTGTGAGGTCCACGGTGCAGGCGACAAAGGATCACCTGTCTGCATTGCACCTCTCCATGGCCTGCGCCATGTCCGGCAGAGGGGCCGCTGATGCTGGCATGGCGCATGTCTTAGCTCATCCTTTTGGGAGTGGGGGTGCGTTCATAATTGCCTTAAATCCCCCTCCCTGTAATATCCTTGAACCCATATCTAGCCCAAGACATCCAGGTCCCTAACCCCATTGCGTGCAGGTCCTTAAGCATAACTAGGTCCCTCTGACTACTGTCTATCATGTGTCTTGACCTGTTCCTGATCCATGAAACCTGCGGTCCCTCACATTAGCTGGTCGGTCACTCCTTGCCATTGCCTCTGATCGAAGTCACCTGCATAAGGATTGCCCCATACTCTGCTGTTTAGTTGAAAGATGTTCTGCTCGAAGCACCTTGTTCGCTTAGTGAGTGCCTGGACAGACTTCAGGAGAGTGCCTGGACAGACTTCAGGAGAGTGCCTGGACAGACTTCAGGAGAGTGCCTGGACAGACATCAGGAGTAAGTCTGGGCAAACTTTCAGAAACATGATCCGCAGGCTCTAATGAATCGCCTCTTGAGATTCTGGTGGATTTGTAGGTTCCCACATATTTTTCTTCCAGCTTGAATCCTTGTCAACGTATAGAGCCATTTATCCTCAGGGAAGCTCAGGAGATTGTTGGGATGGGGCTGAATGATTTGTGGGATAAAGTCATAGAGAAAATAACTTAAAAGGCTTTAGGAAGGGAGAGAATGGGTAGGGTACGGGAGGGGTTGGGTGAGGCTGGGTGTGGGGCTCAGCAAGTGGGAATAGAGTTATCCAAGTAATACTGAATTTTACAAGCTACAGTAAGATATCTCAGTAGGTTAATGCACTGGCTGCAGGGATCAGGTTTGAAACCGGTTAAGAAGATCTCTGCCTTGCATCCTTCTGAAGATGCTCAAAAGAGTAAAGCTGACATGGGGAACTGTAAAATTGCATGACAAACCAGCATAATCAGTAACATGTCAGGCATTTCTGGGTCAGAGGTCAAGACATTGCATATTATTGAAATTTCTAATATAACAATATACAACATTAATAATTAATAACAGACTAGGACCTCTGAAAGAGCCCATCGGCCTGGGGAAGGGTCCATCAAGCATTAAGTTATCGTTTAAGTATAAAGTTTAATCTGGCTTAATTTAGCCCCTATGAGGACTACTGGGGTTATTTATTCGATGATAAGGTGAGTCTGTAACTGTAAATCAATGACCTCAGACATGCTAATAGGGCTGAGCCAATTACATGTTAAGCATGTATAATGTAGACTCAGACGTTCCTTAAAGGAATACCATTTAATCAGAATTGCAAAGTTATCAGCTCTGTACGTGGTCAAAACACATCACATATGTATGCATGTAGAGGCCTGTGGGTGCAGGAAACAGATACACGATTCTAACCCTAAAGTGTGGAAGGAAGCTGTCAAGAGCATCCTTTGTGCTGCAGGAGAAAGCCATTGAAATGTGCTGCTGCCTTTGTTAATCAGAGGACTTGTACATTTCTCAAAGTGTTGCAAATAAAACATTTTTCCACTACACTGCATACGCAAAGGCCGGGGTAACAGTAACGGTGAGATGCCCTTCACCCTTACACTGCTGCACACACACACATCAGCACTGCATCAGCGTTGTGTGTTAGCTGAGCTAAGCGACATACGCTTCCGAATATAGTGGTAGTGTATTGAGAATATGAATGTATACGAAGGACCTTCTCACAATTGATCGCGGGAGAATTGATATTTTCACAATTGATTGTGAAATGAAGGTCAATTAGGACATATATGCGGGGGAAACCCCCTGTAAGCCCCCACTCAATCCAAACCGTCCCCACAACCCCCTACCCAATCCCATTATATTATTTATTACCCCAAACCCACCCCCCACATATATATGAAAGGTATAATAAAGGTAAAGGTCAATTGTGCAGAAGGTCAATTAGGACAAAGGGTCAATTGTAAAAGGTCAATTTAGGTAATACCGAGAATGTGAAGGGAATGCCTGAGTAAACACATTTATTATTATAACTTTGCAATTTTACAAACACTAGAGTGTCAATTACATTAAACAATGATAGTATATATTAGAGATCGAGATATCGCTTGGGGTTCTTTTTCTCAATCTCATTTGAATTTGGGGGACATACATAGAAATTGATAAGAGAGGATGAAATTCGGAGAGTCTCTGGGGAGTTAATGGGAGAGAGAGAACCTCAGGATCAAGAGTCAGACACGAATTGCAGAGGGACGGTGGAAAACGGGAAGCACAAAGACAGACGTCGGATCCTGGGTTCCCAGACACCCCGTCGCCTGTGAAGAGATGGACACAGCGCTTTGAGTTCAACATTGAGGAAGTTGGTCATACATTCGGGTCCTGTGTGAGTGGCCCTAGCTGGTGATGCTGAGGTACAGCAAGGCAAAATGACATTGGTGATACTCAGAGAAACTTGGGGGGGATAAAAGGGGTAGCGGGTCTGAAGAGAGCATGAAAGGGCCCAGATTGGGGAGGAACTATCAAATGAGTAGATAGAAGACAAGAAGTAGGGGGTGAACCAGTGAATGCAATATGGAGTGAAGAGTTGGGGGCTCAGGGCAAGGGGATACTCTACAGAGAAATACTTGTTGTCTAATAATCTTAGGTGGTTCGGTCTGAGTGTGATTTTGGCAACAGCATCGGACTGGATGCTGAGGGGCTGGGGACAAGGGTAAGATGGGGTTCATTGATGGGGACTGAGGTAGTTTAGAAGTTCCAACATTCCTGAAGATCGTTGGGCAAAGAGATGCGTGCGTAGGTAGAACCAAAATAAGAGGTTGAGGGTAGGAAAAATGGATATGGGAAGAGGAGATGGAGCAATACTTTTTAAAACTTCATAGCTAATTTCAATGTGGCTCTCACTTTAGGTTCCCACAATGTCAGAGGACTCAATTCCCCGGCAAAAAGATCTCTGACAATCCACAAATTCAATCACTCAAGATTAGACCTGTTTTTCCTACATGAGACTCATTGGCTAATGGGCAAGGAACCTTTCCTGAAAGGAAGGTCCATAGACGTAATATTCCATGCGTCTGGATCTGCAAAGAAGGGAGGGATAGCGATAATATTGGCTAGCCAACTTAGAATGGTGGTTGAGAGGGAGTCTCCAGGGGAACTAAATAACTGTGGGATCAGTGTACTGCCCTGACATGGCCCAAATACATTTTTGGAAATCAGTCACAGAAAATCCAGAATTGTTTGTTGAAGTGCCCTTTATTTTAGGGGGAGATTTCAACATGGTATTCGAGCCATGAAGAGATAGGAAAAGAGTTAAAGAATAGAGTACCCTCCAGGTAAGGGACTGGGAATCCGAGAGTTTGAGAGAGATTAACCAGGATCTTCGGTTAACAAATTCACTGATCTTTGCAGAGGGAAGCGACCCGCCATTAACTTACGATTTACAGGTCCATGATTCATACCCACGAATAGGCATTATGTAGGTGGACAATACCATACGCAGACCATGACCGGGTGCTTGTTAAAACTGGGCAAGAGATTCACCGAAGGGAAGATGGATGTGCAATGACTCCCTACTCAAAGACAAAGAGATCGCCCTGGGGGCTATTAACCAACATTAAGGAACATTTTGACTTTAATGACAATGGGGAAGTAGGGATACACACAATATGGGAGGGATTCAAAGCCATGATAAGGGGGAACCTTATTAAGATAGGCACTAAAACAAAGAGAACAATCAAGGGAATAAGCAGACCAGCGGGGGGACAAGGGGATGTACAACCATCTGTACCATACAACCAGGTGGACCGTCCTGTAAGTGCATCACGCCAATGTCTGTGTAAAAGCTTAAATTATATCAATCTCAAGTTAAGGCCCTTCTGATACAGGGCACAGAGAGGAAATTACTTTTCCTGAAAGAAAAATACCATGAAAAATGGGACAAGGCAGATAGGATACTAGCCTAGAAGCTCAGGGAAAAATATAAATCTAAAATGGTAGCGATCCATCCAGCACAAGGCGGGAGGGTATATGACACTGACGACATAGGGAAGTAACTTAGACAATACTACAAGCGGTTATAGAAAGCCGAATACAAGGGGCTTGGTTCTCACATTAAACACTTCCTAGATCAGTTAAAGATCCCAGGCATCTCGTTGTCACCTTGGATTCCCCTATAACTGACGAGAAGGTGATGAATTTTATAGAAGTGGACCGAGAACCCATCATCCCCTGGGGTAGTACCCCCTTTCATTCTCTTTATGATTTGGTAGGGCTTATCTACCTGATTCAATACTAGGGCCCATACATGTGGTGATCCACAAGCGCTATATCATGTTCTTCCTATAGACCCATCTCCCTTCTGAACACAGATGTTAAAATCTTAGCAAAACTACTGGGGAATAGACTGGACAGAGTCCTTCCATAGTTAATCCACAGAGACCAAGTGGGATTTATCAAAGGTCGACAAGCCTCAGATAACAATAGATAAACAATTGTTCTTGTACACTATGCCCAATAGAAAGATCTAGATGTATGCCTGATCTCATTAGACTCAGAGAAGGCCTTTGATAGAGTAGAGTGGCAATACATGGGTGGAGTCATGGACAAAATTGGACTAGGACAAAACTTCAATAAATGGATTGCAGCTTTATATAGATCTCCAACAGCAAGGGTACAGGTAAATGGAACGTTGTCCACTCCTTTTCAACTATCTAGAGGTACACGACAGGGATGCCCCTTATCGCCACTGTCATATGTGTTGACAATGGAGCCCCTAGCGATAACTGTAAGGGGAAAACTGGGAATAAGAGGTATACAATGTAGGGAGTTGAACTTGAAATCCCTCTTCACAGATGATATACTGGGATACTCTGGAGAAACACAACACTCCCTCCCAAAGCATCTGGCACAGATCAACTTATTTGGTCATTTCACAAAGGGCTGAAGATTAACATAGCTAAATCTAGTGTCATGCCGCCCCGGTGCCTCAGGTCCAGTCTACAACATAAAAATGGGATACTAGGCATGAGGGTGGAGGAAAAGGCAATCACTTACCTAGGAATACAGATACCTAGGGATCTCTCAAGAATAGGGAACCTACATGTTCGTCCCATCCTAGAAAGACTGAGGACAGATGAAAACAGATGAGACTCACTTATCCTCATATAGTATGGGAGGATGACATCAGTGAAAAAGAACATCCTTCCACGCCTTTTGTATTTGTTCTCAGCGATCCCGACAACGGTCCCAGACAGCTACTTCAAGAACCTAAATGACATGATTACCAAATTCGTATGGCAAGGTAAAAGACCAAGGATTAAAAAAGCAACGTTCCCCCTTTCAAAGGAATGTGGGGGATTTAGCTTCCCAGACTCCCCGCTGTACTATAAAGCAGCCCAACTAAGGGTATTCTTGGAACATATGAAAGATATAACCTAAAAAACGTATTGGGTTTCTGGACATTCTATGCGCACCACTGAAATCCATCCCCTCTAACGTAAGAAAGCACCCAACCTTAGAAGTCACTGTGGAAGAAAGGGAACTTGAATTTTAGACTGTCCTCCTGGCCTTCACCAATGAGTTCACTATGGGGAGACCCCATTGATCTCATCCAACATGGCTTCCTTCACATACAAAAATAGTCTGATAGGGGACTCCAAAGAGCAGGTCAGGTATTTAAAGAGGGTGAATTTAAGGGGTATGACGTCATCAGTGATATTCAGGGCTGGACTGGCCTATTGGGAACTCTGGAGGTTTCCCGGTAGGCCTCGGCACTCTGGGCCACTTTAGTGTTACATTTCCAAATTTTCCCATAGGAAAAGCACTGAGCTTGCTGAAAATGTGCAATATGGGGCCACTTTGAAAATTATTTCCAGGGCCTCTTTTAGTTCCCAGTCCACCCCTGGTGATATGATAGGCCGGGATGCTATTAACATTTCTGAATACTTGAGAATGAAAGAGAAAATTACTGATGCAACATGGAGAGACAATCTGATGCAAGAACTCAAACCACTGAAAAAGTTATATATTCAGCAGCTGCAAGAAAAGGGATCCTCTCTAAATCATAGAAGGCTCCTGTAATTACTGATCCTGTGGGAAGACAACATATCATGTGGCTCGGAGGATAGCTCAGCAGCAACGTGCTCGCCTTGGAAGCAAGACGACACACAGCAACACAGGTTCGATCCCCGGGTCCATATCATATCAAGCCTAATGGACAATGTTGGCAGGGGACAAAATCCCAGGGGAGATCTGGGATAAAGTTTATAAAGCTATGCTCCATGGTAATCTCTTCATGGCGGCAATGGAGCATCATTTTAAAATGTTTCACGGGTGGCACCGGGACCCCTTAAAACGTTCTAAGATGTACAACAGAGTTTCTCCACTCTGTCCCCGAGTATATGGGCAAATAGGGTCACTCTCCCACATGTGGTGGTCCTGTCCTAAAATAGAAGAAATCTGGGCCGAGCTCTTGGGTTGGATGAAGGAAGTGACGGAAATAAAGCTCACGTTACAGCCCTTACAAATTTTACTAGGGTCCCCCCCCCCCATAGACAAGAAAACCACTTCTGGGAAGCGATGTTCTGAGCAGGAAGAATAGCTGTAGCCCAAAAACGGGTAAAAAACGGCGAACACTGGACAAGACAGACTGACTGCATAAGCTTCAGGGTAGACCCTGAATCAAAGGTGCTGTTAAATATTACAGAATAATCATATCTACTGGAAAGGCCCCAAGGGGACATCGATACCAGTTAGAGGGAATCATAGAGAAGAAAAGGGATGCAGAAGCGCCCAGATGCCTTCAGGTTGGATTCGCTATATAAATTGCAAAATAAATAAACAAATAAGAAGGGAACCAGGCATTAACAGAAAAGGATAAGCATGAACTCTTCCGATACATTCACCGATCTATGCGCATGTTACTAAACCTTTTGTATTTCTGAAGAGACCGGAAACGACAATAACTATTTTTTTGTGTGGGTTCGGAGGGGGTACTTTTGTTTCTTCTTAGTTTTGGTTATGTTCAAGGATGTGGCAAAATGCTTGTAATGTGATGAACAAATCAATAAACAAAATAAAGTTTAAAAAAAACAATAAAAACAATAATAATATCATTACAGGAAAAGTGTGTTTTATGAAGAGTTTCATTTTACTTGCATTCCTAGGCCTCTGGAATTTTAAATAAACACATAATTGTCAATTTTTAGCAAAGCAATATGTCCAGAGAGTACTGTTGGCAACTGTGTTCGAAAAAACATATTACCCTTATATAAATGTGTTCATTTTCATAGTTGTGTTGCCTCTCTCATGAGGAACTGATAAAATAATGTGCATTTCAAATGCAAAATAAAAATTAGGCCTTTTAAAAATTCATGTTATGTACTACTAAATGAAAATGATACATAATACAAGCAATGCGACTTAAATAATATATTCGTGCCGTTTTAGTATGGCAAAGGGAAATGAGTACTCTCCGAGAAAAACATGCCCGAATCACAGAACTCTCTTCCCCATTTAGGAGGGGTTGCGGAGGTGGTGGTGGGGATTAGCGGGAGAGGGAGAGAGAGAGAGACAGCATCAAAGAGAGAGCATGGTCGAGTGAGAGGCAGAGAGTGAGACACAGAGAGACAAATTTAGAGACTGGCATAGAGAAACAGAGACAGACAGACACATGAAGACAGAGAGAGGGAACTCGCTCGGACAAGCAATGGGGCTCTCAAACACAGAGACAGTCCCCATGCCAAGGCAGGCGCACAGCCATTGACAAGGACTCCACTGTCAGAGTGATGGGGAGCAGCAAGAGGGAGGGAGTGAGAGAAATTGAGGGCATACACAGAGTGCACTAGATTGACATATGACATGCCATGTACTTCTATGGCTCAATCCATAGGGAAGAGCACTTTTTGGGTGGCTTATAACTTTGACCCCCCGCCCTCATGAACGAATCCTCAAGAAACATTGCAAAGAAAAAGTATATGGCGCCGTCAAATTGATTGTGCAAAGTTTGGTGATGTTTCGTCAAGGGGGGACAAAGTTATAGGGGGTCCCAAAATGTGTGGTTTTTCCCATAGACAGAATGGAAAATAAAATGTGCTCACGTCTACAGCCCAAATCGCAGGATGGATTTTCACGTGCATTTTTGTAAATTTGGTGTAAATCTGTCCAGTATTTTTTTTAAAACAACCAAAAAGTAGGTAAATAAAATGTGTGATACCTGGGTTCGGTCCGCAGACTCATTACCCTGTTCGGTCCACAGGCGGGCCTCCGATTGACCGAGAGGATGACGTGATATCCGCGGACATCGGACACATCTGCTGATTGGTTAATACAAAACGTGAGGTGTGTCAGATTTTTGGAAACGCCCGCCACGTTGGATTCGTGGACAGCGCCTGTTGTCCGCGAACATCGCAATAAAACAACATTGTACTTGTCAAACTAATGAAACAACCTCTGGGGAGGTGATCGGTGATGAGGATGGGATAGGATATGACCTTAGAAAGCAAAAAAACTGGCGTTCCTTTTCTCCGATGTCCGCGAACAGTCTGGGGCAGTCCTTTTCTGTCCGCAAACATATTAGATGTTCGGGGGCATCTATGCTTATTTGTGCATTACAGGGTTGGTGAAAAGAGCTGTTGTGGCTCAGAACTGGATGTGAACTTCCAGTGATGGCTACTAGGGGCGCTGTGGAGTGTGTAACTCGACTCAAATGGACTTTCCTACTTTCACATTTCAGGTGACAGAGTTTTTTTCAAACCTTTTTAAACCCACCATAACTTTCTTTGTGTTATATATATTACACTGACTGCGGTAGCAGTCGTGTAGTTATGGTTAAGTTGTTAAACTCATAGGAAGAGCACTTTTTGGGTGGGTTATAACTTCGCTCCCCCTGGACGACTCTTCACCGAACTTTGCAAAGAAAGTATATGACCAGCTCTGAATTTTTCTGTCAACTTTGGTGAGGTTTCGTGCATGGGGGGAAAAGTTATATGGGGGGTCCCAAATTATTATTTTTTCACCATAGAATGAGTGGGCAAAAACTTTGCACACAGCTATTGCCAGAACACTGGGAATCCGATCAGTACTCTTGTTGCAAAGAACTGAAATATACGTCTCTAAAAATTAGTGATATCTGGGTCCGCTCTGCGGCCCCATTTCTCTGTCTGCTCCACGGACAGAAGTGTCATTGGCTTGCGGTACCGCATGCTGTTGGAGAACTTTGGATGCGGCCGGTGGTTGGCTGGAGGGAAGCGTGCTCTGCATAAACATTTTTTGCCAAACGCCACCATGGTGTATCGGAGGACAGCGCGACGGTGGAAACGTCTGGAAAATATACCATACGCCATGTGTTGGCAGCAAGAAGGGAGGGCAGGTGGGGAAGTGAGAAGTGGTTGATGTGACATATGTAAATAGGTGGAAGAAGACGGAGGAGTATTCGTGCATATTGAGCCAATTTGCGGGTACCTAGACAGGCGACTACTTTGTGTGGTGATTGGAGGCAGCTGTCGTAACGGCCCGATAGCTTCTGCCGAAACCTATTTGCGGCAACCTTTTTCCGTGGTGAGTGGTGGCAGGTGAATTTCAGAAGTGGAGTGAATTGCACATGACATAGGTTGCGTGGGAGCATGGGTGGCTGTGCTATGCGGATGGATAGCGGTAGATGGGAACATGGTGGCATGCATGGGTGCATTAAGTTTTGGTGGGTCTGTTGAAGGATTAGACTATTGGGTGCATGGCCGAAAGCCGGTGGCCGTAGACCATGCACTCAAGAGCCATTAGGGCTTTAGCACACCCACCGCAGCAATGCATGTCTGACTCTGCATCCGGTAGAGGGTGGTGCTTGCATAGTGTGGTGTGTGCATATTGGTTGGAGCAGGGCCAATGTTGCGAACAGTATGTGGGTAGGTTGGCAGTGACACAATACTTTGTGAATGGAAGTGGGTACGGCCGTAGTATGTGAATGAAAGTGCACAGGGGTGCAGGAAACAGTGTTTTATTTCTACATTATGGCAACTATTGTAATCTTTTGCTGCATAGCTCCATGGCGGTGCACAGGTTGGGTAGGAGTGCTGGTGGCAGTGGTGTGTATCTGGATTGTTGTAGTTGGTGACATGGTGACATGCAAGGTGGCATCACGTTGAGGTGGGTGTGTGCAAGGCCTAGACTATTGGCTGCATGGCTGAAGACCGTAGGCCATAGGTCATGCACTCAAGAGCCTAGGGCTTGAGCACACCCACGGCAGTTATGCATTTTTGACTCTGCATCAGTTGGTGGGTGCTGACTTGCATAGAATGGGTGTGGAGCACATTTCAGACGCAATAGAGCAGCAGGAGTGAGCTGCCATGCATGAATGTCTGCTTTCGTAGGTCAGGTGACTGTTAGAACATGGTAAAGTTTTTCATGTGTGGTTGGAAATAGTGCAGTGAAAAGTCACGCAGTGTGGGCACTGGGTGCAGTGTTTGCATACTGTCGTTATGGTAGAGGGTATGGGTGAAGGGCAGCTTATATGTGCTTGGATAGTGTGTTGTGTGCAGATTGCTTGGAGTAGAGGCAATACTGTGAACATTCTGTGGTTAGGTTGGCAGTGCCACAATACTTTCTGAGTGGAAGTGGGTAAGACAATAGTATGTGAATGAAAGGGCCTAGGGGTGCCGCAGACAGTGTAATGTTTGTACAATTTGGTAACTGTTGCATTTAATGCTGTACAGCGCCATTGCAGTGCACAGGTTTGGTAGGAGTGGTGGTGCCAGTGGTGCGTATGTGCATAGTTGTAGTTGGGGACATGCTGGCATGCATGGTTGCATTACAGTGTGGTGAATGTGTGCAAGGAGCACACCCACCGCAGAAATGCAGGTTTGACAGTGCATCAGACACAGGGTGGTGATCTTTGGAGAATGGGTGTGGAGCACATTTTAGACGTGCTACAGCAGCACATGTGAGATGAAAAGCGTGTATTGTGTGTTCCATGGTTGTGGTGATAGTTGCAACATGCTACAGTATTTGGTGTATGGCAGGAGATGGTGCAGTGAGAAGTTGTGCAGTGTGACCACAGGGTCCAGTGTTTATATAATGTCCGTAAAAAAAAAAAAAACAATAATGTGAGTATGGAAGAGGGTATGGTTGAAGTGCAGCATATATGTGCTTCTTTACTGTGCTGTGTGCAGATTTATTGAAGTAGACCCAATGTTGTGAGTGACACAATACTTTGTGAATGGCAGTGGGTAGGGGCGGTGCAGGCTGTGGTATGCTTGTGGATTTCGCTAATTGTGACACGTTTTCGTGAATGGGTGTTTTATGGTGTGGGGGAGTTCGGTATAAGTGCTGTTACATATGTTACGCTTGTACAAAATGTTAGCTGCCCACATGGTCATATGCATGGATCCATAGTGTTGTGGTGGGTGTGGAAAGGGTTGTGTACATGGCCAAAGGTGTGCTGGGTGCACCTCAGGTTCTTTGTGGATGCTGCAATCGTGAATTCTTTAGCAGAAGGTCGTGGTGGTCCATTCCCACACCTCTTTGCAGGTAAGATTATCCCTAGAGGGGCTCCTCACAGCTATTATCCCAACAGAGCGGGGCTTAAAGCAAGGGTGCACCCTCGCAGCTACACTATTCAATTTCTTTCTGTTAGATATTGGCATGAAATTTGAGACTACAACCTCCGATTCACCCAAACTAGGTTCCCAGAAAGTGACATGGCTCCTTTATGCCGACGATCTCGTTCTACTGTCATGCTCTCCTTATGGTCTTCAAAACTTGTTAAACAAATTGCAAGAGTATGTGCTCGAGAATAATTTAACCATTAATCTTGGAAAAACCCAAATTGTTGTATGCCATAAATCAGTAATCAAAAAAACCTGTAGATTCACATGGACCTTACACAATCAAGAGCTACTTGTAGTGCCTCACTACAAATACCTGGGCCTCCCATTTTCGGGAACACTGAACGACGATACATATTGTGTCATACTTGATGCAAAAAATCGTTCGCTAATATCACAAGCAAAAATTTTAATGTTTAAATATGGCAAATTTACACTATCTCACGTAATTACCTTTTTCGAGCAAAAGGTGACTCCAATTCTAATTTATGGAGCTGAGACCGTAGCACCAAAGTTAAGATCCTTTTGGGACCGGCTTGAATCTCAATTCTGGAGAAGCGTGTTGAGACTGCCTCAATCGACCCCAATTGCAATGATTCGCTATGAACTGGGAATAACTTCCATGTTTTGTCAAGTCCTATGGAAATTTTGCTCACTTTATCGGAAATGTTTAATTGGTGCCTCAACCCATAACATTTTGTGTGTGCTAGCTAACCATTTGATAACTTCTAAATTGAAACTCCCAGAAAAATGGTCTAAATGTGTATTAGATATATTAGTTAAAGCAGACATTACAATAGAATTATTGTTGACGAATCCAACTAAGGCAAAATTAAAATTGTATCACCATGACTGGATAAATACGCGCCAACAATGCCTAGAATATGTGGATTGTGAATTAGTAAAGCACTCGCATAAAAAAAATGCGCAGCCCAGAACCATATTTAATCAAATGCCCTTCAAGCTATATGAGAACCCAGCTGATGCGTATCCGGCTAAATTTGTGTTCAACGAGACAGATCCTGGGTAGGAGGCATCTGGTGCCCCAAGATCAAACTTTTTGTAGACATTGCCTCAATCACCAAACAATTGAGACACTGAGACACTTAGTGGTTGAGTGTCCAGCTTTGAAAAATGTGAGGTACAAATTCTTCCACACAAAATGTAATTTTTACATAGAACATTCGATCGAAGAAATTTGGTATCACCTTCTGACCAATGCGAATCCCTCTGTTCAAATTGCATTGGTCCAATTTGTTAATCATGTTAATCATGTGATCTCTGATCAATTAAGCTGAGTATGCAAGATTTGTAACATTTGTAACACTATGTACTTGATTATTTCCATTTTTATCTTTTATATCAAATTAACGTTTTTACAACAATCCTTTTTTTTTATTTTTGGATTCATAATGTATGAAATTCTTGTTGAATTATTGATGATGTAAATAACCTGTTTGAAAGGTTGAATTCTTCAACCAAATCAATAAAAAAAAAAAAAAAAAAAAAAAAAGGAGGGGCTTTGGAATCAAACGGAATGTGTACTGAGAGTGTTTAACAGTAAATATGGACTGGTGTACAGAAATTATAGTGTGCAATGCAGAGGTTCTGTATGTAATTGCTGCATGCATGTTTGAAAATTTGATAGCACCCAATGAGGGAATGCTGCAAAAAGGCCAGTGCAAAGGGAAGAAGTATTGTGTCTGCTTTACTGGGCCATGGCCCTAACTGTAGATGGGAAAGTGCACGTGCCACATCCTGCCATTATGAGCATGGTGGCCATGGAAATGGAATTGTGGGAAATAGGCAATTAGATGTTTAGGGTGTGGATGACAGGAAGTGGCAGAACCATTTCATCCCAATACTGTGTCATGAGGTTGGTTGAGATGGAGAGGCGCACAGTGCTGATCATCGGTGATACCTTTGTGCACCATCTGCACAAGTGTTGTGTGCAAAGAGGCATTGCTAGTAATTTCTGGTTGGAAGGATTGGACGCTTTCTGGGGCTGTCAGGGTGTCTGCAGTTTCGGCAGGATGGTTCGCCTTTTCAGATATGTGGCGTCCGTCACAAACATTGACTTTGTCGTTCTGCACTATGGAAGTCTACATTTGGGTTACATGTCATGTGGACGTTTAATCCATCACCTGAAGAGGTTGCTGAATGCAGTGATGCAGATTTTTCCTATTGCCAATGTCGTTTTCTAATGCATAACACCAAGGGGAGTATGGGCCAATGCAGTGTAATTTGTCCCCAGCCAGATGTCAAAAGGTATGATATAAACAGAATCATGTGTGAATTTATGCAGACTGCTGGCATGTTCTCCACCCACTATGAGATCATGAGGTCGCAAAATATGCAGTGGTTCCATAGAAATGGCATTTATTTGAGCGCCATTGGCAATGCCATTTTCTTTTACACTGTGGAAGAAGCATTGACCAGAATGTGGTAAAAATGTGAGGAGAGGCAAACAGAAACGCATATTAAAACAAAAAAAGTTGCTTGTACACACGTAAAAAAAAAAATGTATACATCTACGATGGAAGACCCAATCACCAACCCAGCTTGATATTGCTTCCCCCGCCCCCCCCCGGATCCCCTCACTATCACGAAAAGGTAGCAGATTCTGCGGTACTTTCAGGTATACATGTGCTACATCCTAGGCGGCCATGTCGATGTATGTGGATGGTGAAATCGCTCATACATTTACTAAGCTTTGTATTGGACGTGCTTTGGAATGGCACGACACTTGTACTGTAAATGTGTAATGGTACATTTGAAGTGTTGTACAGGAGTGACAGTGTTGGATGATGGTGGCTTCGATGCGATTGGTGGATGCGTGTGTGCCTATTTAAGCGTAACCCAATGAGGTAGTGCTGCAGAGAAGATAGTGCAAAGGGAAGAAGGACTGCTCCAGCTTTACACGGGTGCGGCCCTTGCGGTACTTTGGGAAGCACACATGCCACAATCTGTCCTTCGCATCATGTTGCCCAATTGACATGGCACTGTGGGGATTATCCAATCAGGTACTGTGGTTCACAGGAAGGGCGGTTAAGCTGTTGTACATTATACTCTGCACACTGAGGGTGGCTGTGTAAAGACTGGAGGGGGGTGTCTGTACTCCTGGTCTCTATATGGCAGAGGAGAGGCCCAGAGGACCCCAGCCAAGATTCTCTATAGGGTAGCGCTAGTCGAGCCATCAAGGCCTAGCTTCTTAGGAGGTGATGCAGGCTGCTTCTTAAGTACAGTGTAGTCCCCGAACCCCCACAAAGGAATGTCCACACACTGTATTAGTTAAAACACAGCCTTTATATAATTAATATTCAAGGTTATGTACACTATCACAATAACTCACTTTGTGCTCAGAAAATCCACAATGGCAAATATATACAGTTCTAAAGTGGTCCCACAATTATTATCAGATCTCATTAAAGTGCATCAACTCTACTCTGGTGAAATGTCACACAGATCAAGGAATACAAGTTACCAACAATAGAATAGATATAGGAGGAAAGCAGTTGGTTAGAACAATGGGCAGAATATTGACCCCTACCAACTAGGCACAATTCTGTGTGGCGATCCCCCCACCTGGGCAACATGTAAATTAAAGATATATCACAAGCCCAGTCCATATATTGTTCTATAAGTCTTATTTTCTTCTATAAGGTTTCTACCCACCCCCAACGCACATGGTAGAGCAGAGTTCTTCGATGAGGCGTCAATGGATCCTTCTTGAGTGACTCCCTTTAAAGAAGGAGCCATGGATCGTCAAGAGGTGTCGAAGAAGGTGAACATGGCATTCAACGGCATCGATGAAAAGTTCGATGGTGCCGAGCCCACGGCATCGATCCAGGCGGAGCTCGTCGGTGACGTCCTGCGAGGATGAGGTGTTCATGGCACCTCAGTGTTTGATAGTTCAGGACAGCAGAGAGTTTCTGAAGAACTGTGGCCCGACAACGGCGTCGAGTCGTCGAAGTCTTTGAGGTATTCGGGTGGCAGGAAACCCACCAGCGGATGCTCTCCTGTGCTTCGACGGCCTGGCCTGCTCCGGTGGGATAGGGCGGACGGCGGTGCCGACAAGCGCATCCCTGAATCAAAAGTCTTAGACAAACGAGCGTGCGGCTCCGGTTGTCAGCGGCATGGCGTCAGGCGGTCCCCTCTTCTGGGGAACATGGCTTCGACGGGCCTACAGCGGTTACGCCGATACTCCGAACCCTGGTCGACTGCAATGGACTTCGATGGCGTCGTTGTCCGGGCGCTTTACTTCATTCTCCTCGGTGCTCCCCGTATCCGGTCGGCAGCTTTTCGAGGGTGTGAATTGCAGGGAGCTTCGGCGAAGGTTAGCGGTGCTCAATGGTCCCTCGGAGCATGGGAAGAGGGCGCCTAACCAGGTCCTCTCTCGGATCAGTCCTTGATGAATTCGACAGCTTACGGATCGAGTCGAAACAAATGCAGCAGCAGTTCTTTTTCTTCCAGCTGGGCGTCGAGGATCAGCAGTTCCAGTTACTCTTCAAGTGTAGACACAGCTTCTGAACAATTTCCAGTGGTGAGAGGTCCCCAGATATACTATTCTGCCTCTCATCCACACTGCTGGGTCAAACTCAGCAGCAAATGATACAGAAGGGCATTCATGATGTCAGTCAGCCAATTAAGCACACAGTGCATTCAAGCCATACTCCTCCCTCTCAGACACTCACAAGGATTGTGTATTGGGACAAGAAGTGCATATTGGTCACACACTCCATTCACCCAGGTCCCACCCACAGGGTGTACCCACAACATACAGTCACTGGGAAGGATCCAGCAAGTCTGGTCTGGAGGTGAGTGCCCGTTGGATCCCCCTATGTGTGCATTCAAAAGAGGTTCCAACCTTAAAGAACTCCTCACAAAGAATGATATCTCCAGAGGTCAACACCAACAAAAGAGCATTACCGAAATGTGGGGTCTACCTAAAATGGTGGGCCACGCACCGTGCGGCCAATGTACCAATTGTATACTCACCAGCAGAACACTGCAGGTTGATATAGGCCTTAAAAAGCTATGGTTACAAAAAACCTTCACTAACTGCAACTCTAGCAATGTGGTTTATGCAATTTGGTGCCCCTGTGGTAAAATGTACATAGGAATGACCAAACGCAAAGTTAAAGTAAGGATCTCCGAAGATAAGAGTTGTATTAAGAATAAGGTGATGACAGCACCTATGGTAGGCCATTTTGTGGTCATGAACCACAAAGCAGATGAACTTAGATGGACCGTGTTACTACATATAGCAGCCGGTATGGATGGTGATTCTGTCACGAAGCGATTATTAACTAAAGAAACTTGGTTAATTTTTCTGTGTAACACTACAGAGATCGGATTAAACGAAGCCATCGATTGGAATAACATTTAAAACCTTCGGAATCGATATGTAGTGAAAGTTTTCTTATTGCACTTTTTAGACCAGTGCTTACCTTGTTCCAGGACGTCAATTGTGTGTATACGTTGAACCGCTGAGGTTACTGACGGGCGCTGCCCCTTTAATTGGGCAGCTAACAACACCCTACACAGGTGATCTCGCCGTGCATCTTCCGACGCTAAGCCTTTATAAATCCGTCACTTCCGTAAATACGGTTGACGGTTGCCTGAGTGCATGAGCCGGAAATAGAAGTTTGCGCGTTTGTCTAACTGATTTGATGTAAGTGTTAGTCGAGCGTAATATTCCTCAGGGGTCAAGGCGGCTTATTAACGGCCTGCGTTTAGGCAGTTATCGTTTTTTTTACAACTTTAAATACTGTTTAATAAGATATTCCTTCAGCAGCAACATGTCGGCTTCAATGATCTCACTCGTGGCGTCTCTTTCTTTTTACGCAGGAGTCTGCTAATGCTTACAGGAGAGAGTACATGTAACGTATGTAATACGGATTGGGCTTTCATATAGCCCTGCTACATTGAGTGGTTTTTCCATCTCGTTCCTTTTCCGCCATCGGGGTCAAGTTTCCAACGGGCCAGTATTCGTTTCCGCACATTGGAGCTGGCGAAAACGAACGGATAGCCGCGCTAAATACAAGGCAAATGTTGCCACTTATTAAGACGCTATAAACGGGGGTCTTTAAGCAATTGTTGAGCAGTAGTCGCACGTGACATCGTTTACGAATGTATTCCTGTTGACTTCAGAATTGGCGTACTAAGTATTAGGCTTTTTATCCCAGAGTGTTAGATTTTCTGGTTGCCGGTCCCTTTCAGTTATTCTTTCGAGAATGCTCCATCTGGATGAGTCCTCTCGATCGTTCTACGGCCTATCTGCCTTTTGAATAATTAAGCTATAATTATTAATGGTCTTATTGTGCGAATCCCGTGACCAGGTTTACCTTAACCATTGTTGTATTGACTGTTCTAGATCTACCTGTATCTATTAAGAAGATACCTTTATCCACTCGTCACTTTAAAGTCTGTTTGATAGTGTTGACGGTAAGCTTATAGTGGTGTAAATTCAAAGTACCTGCTGTTTTTTGAGCTTTGCATAGTATTTACAGCCTTCACTGACAGCTGTTCTTTCCATGTTGTTCCCCCTAGGCAAATGAAATTCACCGTGAAGGAAATTGAACCGAATTGTCAAAAGTTTTATAGTTTCAAGACCTATTATGTTTGTTGTTGTTGTTTTTTTGCTTTACCCCTGATGAATTTCTCGCATTTTGTATAAATCTTTGTTTGAGAATGAAACATGTAGGGTTTATGATTATGTTGTATTATTGACAGCATCCTAATACATTAAAGTTATATCTAACTGTTTAGAACCGCCGATCATACAATAGGCGGATTCACTGAACTAGGTATTTGACATAGAGAGGTGGTACCCGGTAAACTAGGGACACCCCTTGAGTTTAGTACTAAAACACAATTTTTTCATGAGATTGGGTCTTTTTTACTCTGTTCTTACAACTTATTAATGAAGTTAGTTGTATGTCTCAGAGCTTTCTCTCTTTTTTTATAAAATAATTTCCCATGTGATTTTTGGTACATGGTGCACTTTATTATGTGTAATGATGTTTACGAGATTCTTAGTGAGATTTTAGGCTTTTAGTGCTAGCCACTGTTTTTTATCAAATATTAAAAAAAAAAAAAAAAAATCTTTTTGTGAGGAAATTGAACAGTTCATTATGTCAATTTAATAAAATATTATACTGATTTATATTATTGAGTGGTCTATATGGTATACTGTTGGTAATTTCCAACCTTCGGTGAGTTTCAATGCCTAAGCTGGGGTCCTATGTGGAAACTGCGAGATTCTTTTCGTTTTGAAACGACCGTAGGCTGAGTTAAGGGGGACGAATCTCGCAGTATTATTAAGTAGCCCCTTTGTCTTCCCTTTGGTTAATGCTGGACTTCAGAACAACACCATATATGGAACTTCCACCCAAAAGCCAGTCAGGGGGAAGGGACAGGGCTTCCCAGGACATTTTGCGAAAACAAGGTAACAGGCAATAGAAAGCAAGAGGGCACAGGGGCCATCTTGTTTCCTATCAGGAATCAACTGATTCCAATGGCAGGGCCTGGATATCCCAAAGTGGAGGATACTCAGAGCACCTGTCAAATTCAGCATGGAGCTGCCACCAGCCCATACCCTGCTCTGTGGGCCACACACAGCTGCCCAAACACATACACTAGGGGCACAGGGTTGCACCCCCACCCATGGGCGCCATAAGGGTATCCCATGGGTCTGTACACCAAACCAAAAACAGGAAGAACTGCACTGCCAGGAGTCCCATATGGACTCCTTGGCAGAAAACAACACAGAACACAAATGAAAAAGGACTATAGGACAAGGACATGGCGAAATGCATTGTGTTGACTGTAGGTGACCCCTTAGTCATAGATCGGCACAACTATGTCCTGGAAAGACACTTTGACATCAATTTTGGTTTGGAAGGAGTGGACGCATTATGGAACGCCGTGTATGAGTGCAATTTCGCTGATATGCATGCACTTTGCAAAGAACTGCCCACTTTTGCAACCGTAGATGTTATCATCATCCACTACGGTGGCATGCATATGAGTTACCTGGCTTGCTTAGATTTGTTCCATCAACTAAGGAGATTGCTGGATATCGTGAAGATGCTTTTTCCCACTGCCAAGGTGCTGTTCTCATCCATAATACCACAAAGAGTATGGGCCACTGCTCATGAATGTTGTTCTGAGCCAGGCGCAGGAAGGTGTCTCATCAACAGAAACATGTATACTTTTTTGTCCGCTCGTGGAATGTTCTTTTGCAACAATTACCTCATTAGTTGTGGAAATACAGAGTTTTTCCAAGAAAATATAATTTTGTTGTCACCCATTGGCACTGCAGTTTTGTTTGCCATCTTCAGGATGCGGTGAAGAGTTTACTGTAAAAATGTAAGCACATGAAAACACAAAAGCAAATGAAAACTGAAAAAAGGTGTTTCTCAAGAAGTATCTAAAAAAACAAGAAAAAAGGCTCTTTTAAGAGACGCCCCATACCACAAACTCCCCCTACCCTATTTGCAAGTTATTCCCCCACACCCGCACGCAGCACAAAAGCCACACCCAGGGATTTTACGGATGGCGGCCATGGAAATGGGACTGTGGGAATTGTCCAATCAGGTGATTAGGGTGTGTGGCAATAGGAAGAAGGACTCCTGCTTCACTTGGGCCCGGCTCTCGTGGTACTTGGGAAAGCACACATGCCACAATCTGCCCTTTTCACCATGCTGGCCAATGGAAATGGTACTGTGGGGATTGTCCAATCAGGTGTGCAGGGTGTGCGTTACAGGAAAGGATGGCAATTGGAAGAAGGACTCCTCCTGCTTTACAGGGGCGCAGCCCTCGTGGTACTTGGGGAAGCAGACGTGCGACATTCTGCGCTTCGCACAATGCTGGCCAATGGAAATTGGACTGTTGGGATTGTCCAATTAGGTGCTCAGGGTGTGCGTCACATGAAAAGACGGAAATATTTGTTTTCATTACTCTGTGTATTGAGGGTGGCAGACAGAGATGGCGAGAAGCACTGTCTTGATAGTCGGTGATGCCTTTGTGGAAGATCTGTTCCAGTATGCCGTCGAAAAAGGCTTTCATGGCTATTTCGATTTGGAGGGAGTGGACGCTTTGTGGGGCTGTGGCGATGTGAGCAGTTTCGGTACTGTGCTTGTCGACAAGTGGCCACTTCAGCTAGTGTACATGGTGTGGTTGTGCACTATGGAGCGTTCCATTTGTGTTCCATGGCTTGTTCCCGTGTGTACCGTCAACTGAAGAAGGTGATGAAGGCAGTGAAGCACATTTTCCCCACTGCCAAGGTGCTTTTCTCATGTATCACACCTAGAATCGTATGGGACTATTCCAATGATTCCTGTTGCCAGCCAGAGGTCGTAAGGGGTCTCATCAACAGAAGCATGTGTGACTTCTTGAATGCTGCTGGGATGTTCTCCTGTGAGAATGAGAACATTAGTTCTCAATATATAGACCTATTCAAAGCAAATTAAATGTCTTTGTTGACCAGTGGCAATGACATTTTGTTTCACAATGTACAGGCTACAATTAAGACCCTATTGTAAGAATGTAAACTGGGATACAAAAAAATACTTATAAAAATCGCAAAAAAGGTGTTTCTATGCAAGCACCTTTAGAACCGCCACAACTAACAATGTCCCCTACCCTGGTTGAAAGTTATTCCCCCACTCCCACGTGCGCACAGCAAGAAAAGTCTGTAGATATTGCAATACTTGCAGGGTGGCACATGTTAGATACGCCCCTTTTGCAGATTACAGCCGTAGAAATGGGCCTGTAGAGGCTACGGCATTGGGCAATAAGGTTTCTGGGTGTGTATGCACAGACTGTGGCACACGGCGTAGTTGTCGACAGAAATGCAGAGGGTGCGGTTATGGCTGTGTGTTTCACGAGCCACAGCATGTGGGTTTTGGGTGAGTTCAAAATATATTGATTGAGATTAATTGGAAAACACTGTGCAGTAGCTGCTCATTGTGAATTCTATCATGTAGATGTGTAGTGCTATGGAGTACCTACAATGAAGTGACTGAATTTGGTTTGCCTGTGTGACACTGTGGTGACACACAATCATGCCGAAATTACTGTTCTTAATTGTGCAGGGAAAATTGTGCAGCATGTTACATGAGTTTCTATGCTGTTTGCGATGAAGGAGGCACTTGCCCAGGTCATGTGTCTGTTTCCGATCTCCTGTCTAACTTTCTATCGCATTACGCAGACACCAATGTGGCTGCGTTATTTTTCCTTTGGTCCGCAAATGGAGAGTGCACGGTATATTGCGAAGAAATCAATTTGTGTCTTTCTATGGCATGTGCCAATGGCGTACTTCACACATAGGAATATGACGTTTCACTGCACGAACACATTCCCCCAGCAATAATGTTCATCTTACTATTCCTGCCATCCCAATTTCTGCAAACCCCATCCAAATTGCCTTGGTGCCCTTCTTGAAAGTTGTGGAAGAATGTTTGCAGTAAGTGTTGTGCACTGAAACTCTTCATAACACTCTGCAACACATCAAGAAACCGCTTTTCACAGCGACCCCCTTTCCACCCAATTCAACTACAGTGCTTTGCACAGTACCATGCCGCCCGCAGTGCCACCGTTCATTGGCAATTCCATTGTTCATCTCTGAAAGGAGCTTTCGTTATTTCCTTTTTTTCCTTTCTAAGTTCTTTTCCGTTTATTTTGGTCTTCTAACACACACCACAGAAGGAACGACAGGAAACGCCCAGTATGGAAGGGGCTGCACCTGCATGAATACCATAGGTGATGTGCCGAGAGATGGATTTATTGGGTGGCCCTCACCTACATAGGCGCTAGTCATTGTCATGCTCCCGGAAGGACCCTTTCCACGCACTTCCAAGTACCTTCCCTCTGTAGAGTAGCGCGTTGCTGTACATGCACAATACAATGCCTTTTGCCGGGTAAGGGTCTGTAGCACAGCATATTGTCTGCAAGGATGTTTTAGCGCTCCGCATCCCTATAGGAGTGCCCCTGTTGTTGGCCACAGCAGATGTGAATATGCTGTACATGAAATTACCCTACTGCATTGTTGGAAGTGTGGTAGAATGCCCACTGTATACTGCCCACTGGTCCCTTGTGCTTCCATTTCAGTTGCCGCCACATGCACTACAAACAGTTCAAGCTGCGCCATCAGCCGTAGGAGTAGCATTCACAGAGGTGCATACATTCTGGAATACAAGAATTTTAACAACAACGTGCAACACAGCTTCATTACGTAGAGCAGGAAAACAATTATTCAGCGCAACCCATGCGGCAACAGGTCTTTCCTAACCACAACTGAAATTGTTTGTGTTCTGCACATTCTGTTCTTTGCTTACTTACCTTTACATGCACTAGTATGTGTGTGACCAAGCCGCACCACCTTTGCCATTTTGCAGAGTCACTGCAAACAGTCCCACCTGCAGTTACATGTTTTCTTAAACTGTAAAACCTGCAGGCGACCTCTTGAAACTTTCCGTCACAGTGTTCAGTGCAGAGCCAGTGTGTCTGTTTCACGGGTCATGGAAAGATAATCAACACCTCAAGCAAATTAATGTCACATTTAACACTCGCCCGTTAGACTGCAGTTTACCAGTGGGCCTCATACAACCAGGCGTGTTGCAGGAATACCTTGGTACATTTGCATAGCCACCCACATAGTCGGCAGGAGTACTTGAAATGGGGTCACATACCGTATGAATCCGTAGGGCAGGCGACAAGTCCGGTGTTAGGAGCACACAGAGGATGCCCTACACATGGGTATAGCTGTGCAACGGATACACATGCGCTCCACAACTATTTAAAAGTTCATTAGAAGATTTGGTCATGCAGCCACTAATGGAGTCCTACGGATACTTGCAGTGTGATTGCACATACGCCGGCCAGGTGCACTCTCCCTAGGAAACATCCATATTCCTCACCTCCAGTCATCTCGGCAAGTACTGTGCGGCATATATGCAGCACGCAATGTTAACACAAAAAGAGAAAGCACTCAAACACTCACCAACACTTACCATGTACCCATGTCATAGCTCCCAACTCACACGCTTTTGGCGGGTGTCACCCGCCTTGTAAACAGCGGACTCACCCGCCAAACCTCATGCACGCCCATTCATTTCAATGGGCCTCTCACCCGCCAAAAGTAAAATCGGGTGGTTTCACCCGCTTTTGCGACATAAATGGTTGAGAGCTATGCCATGTACAGCTATCTGTAATTGCTAAGATGCACCAACACTATTAGGAAAAGGAAGGGGTAGCACAAATGTATACATACACCAGAGATTTTGGCCTTTCCACACGTTCATCATGACGGCAGCCAAGGAATCAGTGACAAACCGTTGTCAAGGGGACGTTATGGTTCTGCTGTAGTACCAAACTGCTATCATCTTCACAGAAAACACTATGCTACAGCAACATTCCGGTTACTGTGCCCTACTAAATACCTATTAAATTCACTAACAAAAAACATTGTTAAAGGGAGGTTATGGTTAAGTTGCGCTATTAAAAACCTATCAACTTTACTGAAAACACTATGATAAAACAACGTTTTGGTTAAACTGCCCTACTAAAAACCTATGAAATTCAATAACAAAAGAAGTTGTTAAAGGGAAGTTATGGTTAAGTTGCACTGCTGAAAAACCTATGAAATTAATTGGAAAAACATTCCTACAGGGACGTTATGGTTACAGATAAAACTGAAAAACCTCAGAAATTCATCAGTTATGTTAAGGTACTCAACCATAACTCACGCTACCACTGTGCACAGCAAGGACTAACACCCATGACCTCAAAGATGACATCACAAAGGTTGTTGATGACATCACATGTGCCTTTAGTTTTAATACCAAGCCTCCACAGGGGATTGTCAATATAATGTTGCCACAAACCTACCAGAGGTGATTGGGAGAACTATCATGAGATACATCATTCAGCACACAATCCATTGCTATAAACACCATTGCACTACAGACTTCTTTCCAGTATATATAGCAACCACCTCGTGCAGAAAATGAGGCATTGTCTGCAGCATGCACCATAGAGGTCCAATATTTAAGTTTTTGCCATGTTACATAGTATAATGATGAATGCTTTATTTTCGGAGTTTTCCGTACTGTGAAACATGTAATAAGTAACAAATACCCACTCACTTACTACATATTTGTACTACTACACACAAACCATAAAGAGACCACAACGCACACAAATATGCCCATATAACGGGAAAGTAAAGTAAGCAAAAAAGCAGCAGTGTTACCAGAACGTGTTCATAACCTAACTGCTTATCTTCATGCACAGAAATGATTGCTGTGTTTCAGGCCAGCTTCTTCCCCTATGTACATGCATCACATGATGTAACTGACTCCTTAGGAAAAGAGCGTAAGGACATATGAGAGGGGTAAGGTCTACACATATAGTACCTTTTGAATGTTCACTTCCTGCCTGTCAATGAAGAAAACCACCTCCCTACATATGTCAGTGGACATAAAAAGAGGGAGCCAGACATGTGATGGCATCAGTGATGTCATCAATGACATTTGTGATGTCATCTTTGAGGTTATGGGTGTTAGTCCTTGCAGTGCACAGTGTTAGCGCGAGTTATGGTTGCGTACCGTACCATAACTGGCGAATTTCTGGGTTTTTTTTACCTGTAACCCTAACGTCCCTGTAGGAAAAATTTTCCAATGAAATTCATAGGTTTACAGTGCAACGGTGCCAGTGCAATCACGAGTTCTGCTCACGGGTGCCGGTCTGCACGCCTGGTCAGACCACGCGTGCAGTCCGGCACCGGCAAGCAGAACTCGTAATGTTGCAGAGAGGTAACAAAGGCGCCGGAAGCACTACCGGTGCCGTTGTTGCCTTTCCGTAACACTTGTAATGAGGCCCATTGTCTTTCTTTCTAACTCTGGAGCAAGACACATAAAGCTGACCATGAGAAATGCATGAATCCCATAAATTGATTCTTTGAGTTGGAGCATTGAGACTGCGCAGCAACATCCTTGGTGTCCCGATCTGTAGCCGAGGCAGTAGGGACCTCAACATAAGTGCCATACATTTAGGGCTAAAGTGTGTATGCTTAGAGTGCCATGCCCGTACGTGTACAGCTGACCAATGTAAGCTTCATACTGTTGAGATGGCATAAATTCATCATCTTCTAAGGGAAATAAAGTTCCTGTAATTATCCTGAGAGATTTGCCACGATGTGACGTACAACATCATTGCAAACATTATTGAAGAGACATGCTCCGTTTCCTGTCACCGCATTACTACAAAAGCACTGTTTTGTGTCACCCACATGACTTCAAAAGTCAGTGCCGCTAATGTCAGCTAGAATGCTGATTGTGTGGAAAGTTTAGGAAAAATAAACTGCTGAGGTTTACGTAGAACTACGGCGCGAAGAGCAATATTGGAGGGGTAAGCTTTGCAGAACACTTAAAATAATGGGAAATTAGAAAAATATATGTTATACTTTTTACATTGTCTACACCAACCTACCCTCACGTCAAATGTCAGGTTTGTGGCATATTGGGAAGTTTGCTAAACATTTCGAACAGACACAAACACATATCCACAAATTTCCCTTTTGATGCAGCACTAGCAGGTGTACCCGTGCTTTGCACGGTAATTCCTGCGTCAGTCCTAGTTTGACATTTTTTTAATGAACTAATACAATGCTTCTTTGTAGACAATATTGCTAGTCTTTCCTGTGAGAAACGCATGAATCCCGTAAATCGGTTCCAGCTACCTTGAGTTGGAGCATTGAGATTGCGCAGCAACATCATTGGTTTCCCGATCTACAGCCGAGACAGTAGCAACATCAACATAAGTGCTGAATGTGTAGGGCTGAAGCATGTAAGCTTGAAGTATCATACTCGTATCTATACAGCTGAAGCATCTAAGCTTCATACTGTTGCGATGGCATACATTCATCAACTTCAGTGGGAAATGAAGTTTCTGTAATTCTGACGAGAGATTTGCCACGATGTGATGGACAACGTAATTGTGGACACCATTGAAGAGACATACACCGTTTCTTTTCACCTGCATCACATCAAAAGCAAAGTTTTGTGTCACCGGAATGACTTCAAAAGTTAATGCTGATAGTGTGGAAAGTTAAGGATCAATGAACTGCTGAACTTTAGAGACAATGAACGTAGAACTACGGCAGCACTATGGTTCAAAGAGCCATATGGCAGGGGTAAGCATTCCAGACTGCTTAAAAAATATATAAATCCGAAAAGGGTACATTTTATACTTGTTAGATTGTCTACACCATGGAACCCACCCACATGGCAAATTTCAGGTTTGTAGCATTTTGGGATGTATGCTGAACATTTCGAACAGACACAAACACATATGCGAGCATTGCAGACTGCTTCAAAAAAGAAAAATTAACATTTTTTATATTTTATACTTTTTACATTGTCTACACCATGGAACATGCCCACATACCAAATTTCGGTTTGCAGCATGTTAAACATTTCCAACAGACGCACATATCTAAGCATTGTAGACCGCAGAAATGAGAAAAATGTATATTGTATACTTGCTGGATTGTCTACTCCATGCAACCTACACACATGCCAGATATCTGGTCTGTAGCATGTTGGGAAGCAGGCTGAACATTTCAAACAGACACACACACATATCCACAAATGTCCCTTTTATATATAGAGAGATTACGCATATGTTCATATTTGCAGTTGAGCATGGAATGGAGTGCTGTGGGTAAGGTGGACTAGGGTCAGAAAGTCAGTGGGATCCTCTTCACAGGATGATGAACATTGGAGCTGACCTTTGACCTTGAAGCATTCAAGGTTTAAAAAAATATATAATATTTTATTTGGTATTAGGGAAGCCCCATCGACATGCACTGACGCCCAAGCAACGAAAAGTGGAGATGAAATCTGATCTTTAACATGCTCTAGGAACTTTCAAATCAGTAAAGTGCACAAAGTGCTGGGCAAGGAGAAGTGCTACATTCAAGAATAATCGAAGTGCTCACAGTACAACAGAAGTGCACAGGATGCAAGAGAGGGCAGAAGCATTTTACAGTACCAGATTATATTAGAGGCAGTGCCCTCAGGTAAGATTTGGAAGTGGGACTATTGTACTCCCTGTTTTTTAAAGTTGGGCAAATCAATACAGCGTAAGGTCTCAGCCGCCAAAGTCGTTGGATTTATTCAAGCGGAAACTCTTCCACTTTTTGCGGAAGTGATCAGCCTGTCTCTTGAAAGTAGCTGCCACAAGAGTTTTGGAACATGAGGATCTCAGGTCTCATGTGGGAATGTATTGGTGTAATTTTCTGTCTTAGGTAAAGTGGGCCGATGTTCCAATAAGCTCTGTGGGTAAGGCTGGCTTCTCAAATCTTCTTAACTACGGTCTATTATCTGTCAGGTTTCACCTATATGCCAGGTAATCAGAATATGGTATGAGGACGGATGCACTTCACAAAGGTGCCCAGAGTTGCCATTGTGTGACCGGGATCCACAGCTATTTTTCTCACCCAAAAGCTGTTAACAATAACAAACGATTTATTCACTGCAACATTTTTGAAGCAGGCCTGGCAGCAAGGTTCCCTTACCAGCGGGGGACCAGGAAGAGAAGGACCGACCTCTATCCCAGAACCATAAGTGGTTTGTACCTTGTAATGTAATGTAATTGTCATTTGTATACCGTCTTTTCCCATTAGTATGGTTTTGAAGTGCTGTTGGGGAACACGCTCGGGGGACCAAAGTCCAGCAGTGGGAAATTCTTCAGAGGAGTTTAGAATGTGTGTTTGGATTTTAGCCAATAGGAAGGTAGGTATGGGGTGGCCAAGTCCCAGCTAGCTAACCACGTCCATGTGTATGGGTGATGTGAGGTAGTCTGGACAGTATTCGAGAGCTGGAGGCTGACCAAACCTACCACAATTCTGACTTGGTGTCATGAGACGGGAGATTTCTGTGCAACAAGAAATTCAGTCTACACAAGAACTGATACAACATGATAATTGGTGGGCAACATTGGCATAAGGTGAAACTACAGAAAAGTTTCCTGGCTATCTTAAACCATTACTTTATAGCATATCATATCATTACCACTTCCCGGACATCCCTGGCAAGTGTTTTTTTACTGATTCTATAGTGGACTTGCCATCATCTCAAAAAGACAGAGCGATTATGTTCATAGTGGACCTGTCATCAAGATGGCCGCCTTCATAGTACAAACATCTCCTCACATTTACACAAGACTTTCTAGGAGACAAAGTGAAGCTGCTGAACTGCAAGAGAAAATCACATCAGAATGGGGGTCTACAGTATGTTTTGAGGTTGTGGGTTTCGGTTTGCCAGGGACTCGGCGGGGAGCGGGCCGTTTCATCTGGCTACACTTGAATGGGAAATGGAGCATGGGAACAGTCCTTGGAGCAGTATTTACACTGTCACATGGATACTCAACGGGTGAACAGGGTAGTGATCTCCCCATAGCTGAGTTCTCATAAATAGTACTTTTCATTCCTCTGTCAGCCATCCTCCATCTCATGTGATTCAGTCTCTAACCAACTATGCTGTTAAAAATAGACTTGGAAACCCCACTGGCACTAGAAGTGTTTTTTTTTTCGGGCATACTTGTTTTTGGCAGTGTGCCAGAACTCAATGCAGCCCTGGACAAAGACAGCCCGAATATTTGGGCCCCCTGGAACACCAACAGAAAAGAATTGGATATATATTTCTGTGAAATCTGGCTTCTGAGGGTAAAGAAATGGGAATCGCAAGGCAAAACAGTCTAGTACCTACAATGCAGAGAAATTGACGTACTACAAAGGGAAACATGAACTTGTTTCATGTCGGCTTTTCAGCGTCCACGTGAAGATGAAAGGCTCAGGTACACACTAACATTTCCGCTGCCGAGAGTCTTTTGTGGTTGGACAGGCTGTCTGCGCCAAAGCCCTCTGATACAATTTTCCCGCTGTAATGTGCCTAACGCTTAATTAAGCTCTTGCTGCATGTTTTATTGCACGCCCAACAAAGCAAACGCACAAAGTTATTCGAAGCAAAACACATCCATTTGGCGCCGGCTTTGTGCGGTGCATTAATCGTAAAAGCGTAATGCGTCACGCTGCGCTTTGTTCGGCGCGCACATTCTTCACTCCCCGAGGCGGGGGATGGAATCACTCTGCAATATTAATACTCTCTGTAATCAATGCTTCTCTGGGAGGGTGGCTTTGCAAATGTTACTTGTCTTTTCATGAATTGGGATACGATTGAGTTGGACTTAATCACAAATATCGAATCTGACCTATGTGGCATTGGATTGTTTAATATATATACCTCACCTGGATTCTTTTGTCAGCCCTGGTCATCTTCAGAACAGCCCGCTTTATATTCAAAGTATCGACTAAGCACTGCCTTACCGAGCTAGACAGGCAGGTATTTCCAGTGGTAAGCACAATTCCAGAAGCCAGTAGGTGTAGCAAGGTGGGCCATCAAAAAGGCGAGAAAACAGCGCTGGTCAATGGTCCGGTGTTGTAATGTAGTCTTGTCTTGTATGTCACTGGCCTGGAGTGCTTGATGTCAGAATGTTGATGCATGAATGCAGCTCAGGAGGATGTTGTGTGGATCTGTGAGTGAATGTTCCGAGTGTGTCAGTTGGGGGACTGAGCGGGAGTGTGAAGGATGGCTGGTGGGTCTGCCCTTTGACAATGTGCTGTCTCCTGTCTACTATGTCGCTGTAAATACCTGCAAGAGAAACTGGATTGATGTACATGTGTACTTATGTAAGTAAAGCTACCTGGAACAAACCCAGTGACTCCACAGCTGGTCTGTGTGCTTGAGTCTCTGCTTTATTATTACCACCAAAGAGACTTCATAACAATTGGCGACGAGGTTCAATCAGAAAGAATCCTGAGATGATGGAAGAATTGGAGGAAACCACAGGACTGAGCAAGAAAAATGACACTACAGCATCAGAAAATAAGTAAGGAGAGCTGTGGGAGGGGGAAGCAGCTATAGTGGCCCACCGCCCCCCCCCCGTGCTGTAAATTAAATCCATCCTGACCAGCATTATGAATATTATTATGACACTATGGCCCCTGGGAGGTTGGCTCCATCTAAATGAAGTTTCCCCAGAGAGCCCGGTCGGCAAATCAAATAATGCCACTTGGTACTGTGTCATTTCGTATATCAGCGCTGCTATGTTTAAATAGCATTCGTGTTTGAGTGATAATGGACAAAGTAGATGAATAAGGCCAGTGCAGCGCAGGAAAATGTAATTCATGGAGGCAAAATACTGTAAATTGGAAACTGTGTCAGAGGTGCTTACGTGGCTTAGTATGTTACGTTGAAATGCTGCTTGCTGTCGCAGGACTGGTGAGCTTCGACCTCCCTAAATATCTTCCTTCTCGAGCACTTCGCTCTTCCGCCTCCAACTCCCTCAGGGTCAGCCGCTTCTCCAAGCAACGAGTTGGGGGGAGATCTCTCTCCGCAGCAGGGGCCTCCCTCTGGAACAGCCTTCCTGCCTCCCTGAAACTTGAGGAGAACCATCTCCGGTTCTAGAACACCTCAAAACCTTCCTCTTTGCTTCTGCTTTCTCTCCCCCTCTCCCCTGCTAAATCACTGAAACTGCACTGAATCAGCTACTGGGCCACTCACTGATCTCGGTCCTTGGCCCAGCCACTCTCCCCTGCACTGCCTCCCTGGCAACCCCTGCACTGCGGGACTGTCTCTGTATCCCTACAGCCCCCCTTCCCAGCACTTGTCTGCACTTATCTTGCACTTGCCACCAGCTGGCCCTTATTATTTATCTTGTTCATTACTAACCCTGTACTGCACTTTCCCCTCTCCCTTTCCCCCTTGCACTTTTCCCATCCCCCCTACCCATGCACTTGCGCGATCTGAATGACACCTGGCCTAGTAGGATCGTTGTCTGTCTCCCCTTGTCCCCCCCTCCCTGCCTCGTCGCGCCTTGAAACACTTGTGTATAGGCGCGTTACAAATGCCATATCATATCATATCATATCCCTGATGCCGTGAAAGGAATGATGACGTCTTGTAGAATGTCCACAGTGTTGGCGGAGTAGAGAATGTGGGCATTGCATTTTCCAGTAAGCTTTGACTTCCCTGCATGACAAGCCACGGAATCGAGAATCTGGGTTAAGGTAAAGCACCTGAGAATGAATGACGTTCATGCACGCAACGTAAGGAGGACGTGGATGCAAGTGCGTAGGATGGCCATGTTTAAATACTGCTGGGTGCTCCATGAGGAAGAATGGCAACGCGTAATGAGACTGCATTAATTGCGCTTTTTCGCGGGGAAGAGGTCAATGACGACCAACGTGGATGTACGATGTCTTATGGAGTAAATGCAACGGTGAAGAATTTGTGAGCGTTTAGATTCTGTCAGCGTAGTTTTAAGATGATTGTTTTCTTTAAAGGTGATGTCCATGTGGCAGCAAGAATGGTTTTGTTGTCTGAACAAGGTACAGTCCAGTACTGGTATTTTTTAACAAACACAGTGAAAAGAGGGTGCCAATCATAACAGACAGGAAAATGCGGCATCAGTACCAAGTCGAGAAGGATTTGAATGGAATCAAGCGGACATGTGTTTTGGATAGAAGTGATTGCAGTGCATTTTGCACATATATATATAAATATATAATATTGGAAACACACGGAGGTTAGTGTTAGAATGGCATGTCATTTCAGAAATAACGTTTTTATTTTTGCGGGTGATGCTTAAAGTATGACTCAGACAGAGATACTATGGGCCTCATTACGAGGTAGGCGGTAGCCATGGTGTTATTAGCACCATGGCTACCCCCTTACCGCATTCTGGGTCCGGGTTGTCGGAATAGGGACTTACCGGGTCATTCCAACTTTAGAGGACCCGGTAACTCCCCATTCCGAGAACCATTCCCCATTCCCATTCGAGCCCCCATAGGGCTCAATGGGAATGGGGATGGAACTAATAACGGGCCCGTTATTAGCTCCCTGGTCCCTTAGTGGCTCCCGCTAAGGGCGCCTGCTAAAACCAGGCTCCCATAGCGGGACCCGCTAAGGGACCTCAGAATAGGGCGGTAAGGGTTTACCGACACCGGTCTCCTTACTGGTGCCCGTTAACCCTTACCGCCCACCTCGTAATGGGGCCCTATATCAGAAACAATCAAGGGTGCAGGCATGTTTTATGCCAGAATAAATGTAAAGAGTTTTGTTTGCAATGTGACTATATGTGAATGGAGAATTGAATTTAAAGGGCAAGTGAAATGTTTTGGCAAAGTAGAAAATGACTGCCTAAAAAAGGTACAGACAAATGGACCTAAGGTTTTAAGTGAAGTGAACTGTAGAAGAAGATTTGTTTCAATATGTGAATTTGATTTTTATAAATGGTTTGTGTTGATGGGAATGCATACACTGGAATTGTTTGTGTGGGCCGTTGTTACGTGATAATGTCGTTAGTGTTGTGGTCCCAAGTTGTTGTCATCATTCAATCATTCCGCATGTGTTGTCATCTTTCGACCATACCACATGTGTTGCAGGTTCGTTCGAGTACAGGGTATCTAGTGTATTGTTGAAATTATAATTGTTGAGATTAAAGATTGGACCTATGTGTTCAATAGCCTAATTGCCAGAGGTTAGTTGTGCAATTAGCTGAGTGAGAGTATCTAGTGTATTGTTGTGATACAGATTGGACCTAGGAGTTCAATCACCTGATTGCCAAAAGTTAGTTGTGCAATCAGCTGAGTGATGGTGATAGATTGGAATGTAGGTAAGTGATTCCGATCTAACCAATATAAAAGATTTAAGAGTGTGCACAAACAGATAGATAGTTGTGCAATCAGCTGAGTGATGGTGATAGATTGGAATGTAGGTAAGTGATTCCGATCTAACCAATATAAAAGATTTAAGAGTGTGCACAAACAGATAGATAGTTGTGCAATCAGCTGAGTGATGGTGATAGATTGGAATGTAGGTAAGTGATTCCGATCTAACCAATATAAAAGATTTAAGAGTGTGCACAAACAGATAGATAGTTGTGCAATCAGCTGAGTGATGGTGATAGATTGGAATGTAGGTAAGTGATTCCGATATAACCAATATAAAAGATTTAAGAGTGTGCACAAACAGATAGATAGTTGTGCACGACGTATGCTCATAAAGGAGGTAGATGAGTGGAGATTTACCAACCAAGAATGCTTGGGTTTTGGAAAGTGAGTCTACTAAAAAAGAAAAAGTTAATGTTGGCAAATAGGTATAAAGTCTGCACATATATACCAGGAATGTTATATACAGGAGAGAAATGTGAAATCGGCTAGCTTATTGAGTAATGGAAATTAGGAATGTGCACAGAAACGTTTATGGTACCTTTTGTTAAAATGTTATTTTTCTTAGTTAAGGGTATGCCTAGGTTAGAATTGCAGTGCTAGCAGGAGCACAATATATGTTTAAATGTTGCTTCATTTTGAATGAGTCTGGTAGTGTTGTGGTTTGGTCGTGCTTTGGTTGACGCATGCATGAGTATACTAGTTTGAGGATGTACGTGGCACGGGTGAGTTTGAATATGCTCGCCTGTTGTTGAGAGGTTGCACTTGTATGTGTGTGCTTTGTTCCACTGTCCCTGTATACGTATGTCTGCACTGAATGAATGAGGCAGTGTGCATTTGTCTGATGCTGATTGGTTGGATGTTGGTTGCATTTGATATTGGCTGTGATCTGTGGGATGTGTGTTTGGGCAGCAAGTGTGAGCTGGTTGAATTTGATTGTGTTTTGGTTGTGAGAGGGGAAGAAGTGTGGATTACATATCCCTTCTGTACTTGTTGTTCCTGGCATGGGCAACACCACTCTCCCTGTGTGTTAGTTTGTTTGGACTCTTACGGGTGGGTTCCTGTTGGCTCTGCTGTGTTGTATGCGTAGCATCCGGGTCCGTTGTGTGTCAACCTGTGATCCCCCCTCCTTTTCTCCACCTGTGCGTATGAGTGATGTTCTTTTGATTGGTTTGGTTTGTGACTGAATGTGGCAGGCTCGGTGTCTGGATGTGGCGGGTCTGGACGGAAGGAGTTTTTGTGTTAGAAGGCTTTTGTGTGAGAAAGGGAGATTTTGCGGTTGAGTCTGGTATGGAAGGGAGATGTTGTAATGTAGTCTTGTCTTGTATGTCACTGGCCTGGAGTGTTGATGTCAGAATGTTGATGCATGAATGCAGCTCAGGAGAATGTTGTGTGGATCTGTGAGTGAATGTTCTGAGAGTGTCAGTTGGGAGCCTGAGCTGGGTTAAATGGATGGCCGGTAGGTCTGCTCTGTAACTATGTCCTGTCTCCTGTTTCCTATCTACTGTGTCACTGCATATGCTTACAAGAGAAACTGGAATGATGTACATTTGTACTTATGTAAATAAATCTACCTGGAACAAACCCAATGACTCCACAGCAGGTCTGTGTGCTTGAGTCTCAGCTTTATTATTATCACCAAAGAGACTTCATAACAGCCGGCTGTTGCCAAATGTCTCCCCGGATCTCGGATCCTGCCTTTCTGTCCACCTGATAACGGACAGCCAGTAACAATATTTCCTATAGAAATGTATACTTAGATGTTTCCCTTAACCAATCTCAATACTTGATAGGTTTTTTCACTATTGCCACGTAGTCTGATGTCACTCTGATGCATTATTTAGTATAAGGACTATATTTTGTGTGGAGATCATTGAGAGATTGAGCGTACGTCTATTGATGTTTGTTGTTACCTCCCTGTTTTCGATGATTGTTAATAAAACAGGACTTTGCCATCTTCCTGAGTTTGTTCCATTATTTGGACTCAGAATTACTCTGGTGTAATCCTGTCCATTCCATATGCACGTTGCTAAGGGCAATATGCTCAGGAAGGCCAAGAAACAGGCTTTCTCCTGCTGTGAACCTGCACTGTGGAACAGCATCTGGTGAGACAGGGGTGTTACTATGTCTTGAAAAGATCTGGGGCTATGCTAATGTTGGGGCTGTCGGGACTCAGGGCTAGCTAACCTTTTGTTTGTAGCTCCTGAACTTCTCTCCGGGGCTACAACCAAAAGACTGCTGGCTATAGCCCCCTTAGGCCCCCCCTAGCAACGCTTCTGCAGTCAGACATTCTTCAATGCCAATAATACTACCTTCGAGGAACGATCTAAAGGCCCTACTGTTCAGAAGGTTCTTGAGCCTTCACTGTAATCACCTATAGCCAATTACCTTTTACAAACACTCTACTCAATATACAAGTTGCTACTCTCATGTACAGTCAGAATTCCGCCCAAAAAACGAAAACCAAAAGAACAAGGCCAAAAATAACGAGTTTTTAAAGTCGATATGTTGCATGATTTTGATACCTGTTTTAAATATTTAGGGGGTTGGGTAAGGGTATAAATTAAGATGGGGGCTGTGGTGGGCCTCCGCCAGTGACAAAAAAAAGATGTTTCCCTGGAATTCGACTAGGAAAAACCTTGTTATTTTCAGCCTCGTTATTTTTTTTTCGCTATTTTAATGTAGAACCGTACAGTCCACTGCTCCCTGACGTGGATCGCGATTTAGAAAAACCTACCCTTACATACAATTTGCACACAATTGTCAGAAGAATTTTGAGTGTGTTTGGTGAGTTGCTACCTATAATTGGAGCCGCAAACCAATGGTCACTTCGAAGTGCAAAAGATGGCAAAAATCCATAGGGGCAAATCAGCAAGTGCGCAAAAAAAAAGGTATTGCCCTATTCTCAAATGGCATGTGAATGTGCCCATCCTAGATGCCAACATCCATATACACTTTTCCACCCTATATGTGAAGTTGCGCATGCAAAGGGGTGCTTCTCTGCATTTCAATGCATATCCCAAATTCAGAAACAGGGTAGTAATTTTTGAAAAGTGGTTCTTTTCCTTTGTTTGTTTCCTCTTAGTTTTTTTATCTATACTTTTTTCTTTTTTCCTCTTATCTGCTTATTCCTGTATTCTTGACTCTGTAATAGTATGATGAATTTGTTGCTGAACTACGTATGAAGTCTTTTTTTTAATGACCCTATTTTGTAAAGGTTGTTTTTATAACCATATACAAATAAACAAAAATAAAAAAAAGAAACTGGATAGGCTTAGAAATGCACAGAAATGAAACACATTCTCCTATGCTTGTTTGGAATAGGTGCAGGGGGATGTGCAATGCACAACTGGGTCATTCCTGATCCTGTCATGCATTTTTAGCTGGAAGAGCAGCTGTAATACTTGCTTTTCAATCACACAAACAAGGATAGAAATGCTTTTAATTGTATTTCTTACATTTCACAGTGACAGACCCTTTAAGGTTCTATCACTCTGAAATGTGTTCCCCACATTGCACGTGAGGACAGGCAACTTGTTAAACATTAATGTCAGACATAAATTCCCAAAATTCAAGCCTGCAAGAGTGCAACCAGGGCCATCTTTTAGCCTGCCGCTAGTTTTTGTTGTTTTTCCAACTCATGTCTTTACATCAATTGATGTATAAAAAGAAAGGGAACAAGATCAGAAGGAAGTTAGGAGGTAATGTCAGCAGCTGCATGAAAATAGGTAGTTCATAGGATGTGGTGGAAGCCGGCATGTTTCAGCCCAAATACCCTGAAGAAGCACTTGTTAGAGAATAGAGGATTGGACAGTGAATCTTCCGCCGCCCACACTTTGATGAAGAAATCCTGGGAACGAGACATGCAAAAGCACTAGGGAGCCAATGTTCCTAGTTAGTCTGTATATTTTTATGTGGCTCTTTGCGTGGACACGGCCAAGGTTGTTTCACGGCTTTTAGGACTGGCACAAGGCATTCCATTTGCTACAAGAAGGAAACTGAGAGCCAATGCAAGTTGATTTGGAGCTTGAGAGTTGTTGGTCTACAAATGAGTGTCATGCAGGTTCATGCCTGAAAGTGGACATATAATGATGCTGTGATCTAAGTACACAATTATTACAGGTCGTTAATTTGAAGAATTAGAGAGAGAACAGACGATCAGTGAGCAAAATTAAATATACAAAAATCACTATACAGGGTCCATGCCTCATCGCATACATCTTGTAGGCTTCTTTTAGTACAGGAGACCTTTCCCTAGTGGACAGCTGCAACATTGCATTCATCCAATCATCCTTCTGTATAATTTCTATATACTAAGGATCTCCTTCTTAGCCGCAATCAAGGCTCAGAAGGTTTACAGTTTTCACTCTTGAGACATCTTCAGGGAGCATGGGAAGAGGCCCAGCAATACCCCCCTCAGATTCCAATGAATTGTGTGTCCATGTCCAAGGGCATTTAATGAAGTACATCAATCCTTTGAGGCGTTTTACTCTGAATTCTGATTCGCACATCAACTCAAAAACGCTACTAAAAAGTTGCATTCAATATCTCTTATAGAGAGTTGACCTTTCTTGCCTGGGAAAAATGTAGTTACCGCTGTGGCAGGAACATGAATAACCACAAACACCTCTTCCACCATCATCATCACCCCCTGTCCTGATTTGATTTTTATATTTATGTACTGCAGGTCTGTTGGAAGCAAGGAAAATAATTGCATCTGGGCACAGGTGATATAATGATAAGGACCAAGAAGCCAGATTTATCAGGAACAATTCTTCTTGAAAGGTCTTCAACTTTTTCCTGAATTCACAAAGGGATTCAATTTTCCAAAGATCATATGGCAAGGAATTCCAAGGTCAAGGACCTGCACAGGAAAAATGTCTATCGCTCCAGGAAACGGACCTTGATGGTGGGAGCTAAATTGTAAACATCTCTTTCCCCACTGGGTGCACAACCAAGATACTAAACTGTCCTGCTATCCCAACATTAAAAGAGACCTCCATTGACGACAAAATATGAGGAATTAACCAATCATCTGCGGCCACAGTGGATCAACGAAGACCTAGAAAAAGTGGCTGGACTCGAGCACAAGGAATTTGTGGAGACGAGCACTTCCTGAACTACTGCATGTGGCACCTGAAAACATCAGTGTGGCCACCACGAAGACCATCCTCACCAAGCAGACAATAATGGAGTTGAAAAGAGCCCAAATATGTATTTTCTTTAATTGGCAAAAAAAAGAGAAAAGGAGCAGTAAGGGAAAGAAAAGATATGGATCATGGTAAAGGAGAAACGTGTATATTTTAAGAAATAAAATGGCACAAATTTCACATGGAAAGGAAATTGCATAGATTTGCAGTGTGGAGTTCTGTGACAACATAAAGACAATCCTAGCCTTTGTGTGATACCAGAAAAGTGTGGTGTTTTATCCGTTTAACCTAGAGTATGGGTTACTTTATTGAAGAAGTAATTCTCTAAGGATATCTGTGCACTGGGGATGTGCCATGTACACCCAGCTCCTCCTCTCCCACACCGCTCCTCATACGTTAGAGGAATGTGAAGCAGGATGTCCCCGGCCCCAATGAAGTGACAAATAATGCAGCCGATTTCCCCTCATTTTCAATCTCCAAGGCTGTCCAAATGAGTTTATGTTGTTGATGGTTACAAACGGTTTAATGTTAAGGTGAGTGTTGTGAAAAATGAAATGAGCAGCAATACCAGTGTGCAGTATGTACTTGGTGATTCAAGCGTACAACTCTTTTTTCACAGGTATGTTTTTCAAATACAAAGATTTTTGGTCATTCCTGTGTCAACATTTGATTGTATGCAAGCTGCCGGGAACTCTCATTGGTGCCATTTGCCCAATGCCCCTTTCCCTGTGGGGTATTTTGAAAGAGTACAATAGGAGTGTATCAGATTGTCAATTTTTTAATGAGAACCTTCTATCAGAAAACAATTTCAATGGTTATTCTAGGTTTCAATCATGTACTTTTATCAGAGAGCCAACCGTAACATCTTATTATGACTACTATATATACTGGAAGTACTCAATGGGAATGACATTTGTAAAATTTTAAAGAAAGGTAGTTTATAATCTTAGCAAAATGAAACCAATATTTTTGTAAATAGCCTTTGTTTCCGAGATAAACACCATTTTGTTTAAAAAATATGTTGGAAAGGCTTGTGCTTACGTCTAAACCAGTGATCTTTTTCTTCTCTTTGGAACAAGGTGAGGCAATGTTTAATTTTGTGTTGTGGAAAACCGTGTCAATAAGTAAATAAATATTTAAATTGAGGTGAGCCGGAGGAGTTTTCTTTTTCAGGTGGGCTTTCTGATCATGAACATATTAAAATGGGCCCGCCCACTTGTATGTCATTCACCATCCAGCTTCCTGTAAGTTTCTTTCCTATAGCAGAACGTATTTAGCCTTCCCGTCTGACATTGACTTTGCCAGCACTTGCAGGGACTGCAGACTTATTCACGCATGAGCCATGGAATCTGGACTACAGGTTTTTGTCTGGCCGGGCTAACTGGACCAAAGGACTGCAGCCCTCGTTCGCACTTAAGGACGGGCCATAAAAGAGGTGGTATTGTGGAACCCTGTCTGGTTAGAGTTCCTGATATGAGCTGTAGGACTCATTTTATGAGGTTCCGCTCTAATGTCTTGGAATCAAAGAAATAGTGTGTATAAGGTACAAGTTGGCTACGGAACGAGTGTCTGTATATTTTGCAATATTTCAAAGGAGATCGAAAGTGTGAAGCATTTGATTGTATACTGTCCTGCTCTCATATGTCCGTGAATATTAAACTTCGGGAAATGTGTTCATAGTCTTGCACATGTGGATACAGAGAATCTCTGATTCTGGATTTTGGGGGGACAATACGTTTCAATGATTCTTGCTTTGTGCATGAATTGGAATTATTTAAATCAGGTTGCACTGCTCAGTGCATTATCATCTTGGAATACTTATGAATGATAATCATGCCGTTTTTTGACAGATTATATATTTTTAAGTATTCTCAGAATGATCTGTGATGATGATTTTACTGGGATCAGTTTAGGATTTTCTTAGGGTTTTATACATTGATAGGGCATATGAATTTGGCTGGAGTGTTTGGTTATTCGATGTCTTGTACATTGTAATTAAGTCATGTAATGCAATTGAAAATGTTTGCTTCAAACCATAAACAATACAAATAAATTATGTTGCTCATAAGCCACTAGAAGTCGTCATGAGGGTGGAGGTCTTAGGATCCTATGATCCGCAGAACGGTTGACAACAGATTACATCATAACCGGAAGTAGGAATGAAAGTAGGGCCATCTGGGGATGAATGCATCTATTGTTGAGGCAGGAGATGGGATTCATGTCCTGGAAAGGTCTAGCAGTGGCCTTCTTGATCCTTGATCAGGTGGCTAGTGCTCTATAAAGGTAGGGAGTCTGGAGGTCGAGTCAGGTCAATGAGGTGGGTACCCATTTGTTGCAGTATTCTGTTTTGCTTCACTTGCAAGCCATTGAATAAATAATGCTGTTATATTGAAGGTTTTAGGGTTGTACAAATTACTCTGTAGCCTCAGGTGATGTAGACATCTTTACTGGGTTTGTAAGTTACAGGTAAGTACAATCGGAGTAGGTATGGCATACATAAGACAAGTTCATGGGAGAGAAGTATCAACCGGTCCCCCTGTGCTCAAGCTACATTTCTCAACTGACTATCTGGAATGACAGTAGCTTTACATTATTAATCCTACATTCTACACAGCCAACACTCCATACTCAACACTCTAAGCTCAGACACACATATCAGATACAACCAGATAAGGTAAAAGCCAACACATGCCTCTGTTTGCCTTCTTTGGAATTGATGTGTGAGCTTGGTTTCTGTGCTGGTCACTGATTACGAAGGGCAGCATTGCCCACCTGTTCCTTAAAAGGTCTGTCAGAAACTCCACAACCCAGTCAAGACATACCTGCAGTGGCCCCCTTACCCTCCCCCAGGCAAGCCATACCTGCTGTGGCCCCCTCACCCTCCCACAGGCAAGCCATACCTGCAGTGCCCCCCTTACCCTCCCACAGACAAGCCATACCTGCATTGTCCCCCTTACCCTTCCCCAGGCACAGTGGCCCCCTTACCCTCCCCCAGGCATGCCACACTTGCAATGGCCCGCTCAACCTCCCTCAAGAAAGTGTGTGGGAGCGAGGGATCGTTAGGACCCCCTGTCCCCTGTGCATTCAGTACAGTTTGGACCATGTGCCTCCCAACGGTGGGGGACGCTTCCATCGCCCTTATGTTAATATCAGCCTTATGCTGGCATTGGCGTAGATGGGGCTGTTGGGCAGGACATGTGGCATCCATTTTGTGCACCCTCGACTCCACCTTGTTGAACTAGGCCTCACTGGGATAATACGAAAAGCTTCTCTCTCCTCAGCAGCGCTGCACACACCGCGCACAAGGCCACCACCCTTTCTCACTGTGCCTGAAAGCTTCACACCTCCATTCTCACGCTCAAACTGGAGGTTATTGCAACAAAAATAAATGTAACATGTCGCTCTTCCTCTGAGATCACTGTCCCGTGTGTGAACCGGCTTGAGCCAGGCCCCGTAGCTCATCCATCTCCACAAAACTGCTCATGCCCCCCACCCTCGCTATTGAAAAATTACTGCCAGTGTAACCCTGTGTCCCTGCGGGGTATTCTCTTGATGTACCATGTAAGAGGATTCAATTCAACACTACAGCTAAGTCAATGCCTAGTCTGGGATACTGAATGGAAACCCTTATTGATATATCTTTATGTCCAGTTCATGCGTTCTGGATGACTACCCCTATATAACACCCCTCTCTTGGAATCCCCCTGACCCCACTGAGCCAAGAAGTAGTTCTGTTTTGCAAGTTTAAAAGGTTTATTTGATAATTTAAACAATAGATATATATATCACACTTTATAATAAATTAATAATTGAATATCACACTGAATCTGAGCAGTAATCAATAATGGATAGTCTGGCACTAGCACACTTGTGAATAGGAACAGAAGAATAAGGTGGTAGAGAATGCTTTATATAAGTTCAGATGGATGTAATGTTGAATGAAAATGCAATACAGAAAATACTCAATATGATTTCAACAAAACAATGTAATCACTTTTCTCTGGCAATCCCCTCCCCCCTTTATTGAATTCCACGGAAATGGAAGGAAAGCACACAGTTCTCAGAAATGCAATCAAATGTAATTAAGTTCACCCCAGCAAGCTTAGACTACAGAAGTTTGAAACACAGGCCCAAAATGCTTTTATATGTGATAGCACTATATTGGAAAATGTGCTAAAATGCTTTTATATGTGCTGGCAATGAAGTGAAAAATATGCTAAAATGCTTTTATATCCCCTCTAGAGGTTCAGGGTGAGTGGTATCTAGTTAATATTAGTCCAGGCTCACTCTAGCAATGATTCAGGGATGGTTCTTAAGAGGTAAACGAATTTTTAGCAAGGAAAGCAAGGAAACTGCTGTTTTCACATGTGGAGAAATTTGCAAATCGCGGCAAAATTCGCGAGTGCGTTTTTCGTGATTGCGGCAAAAGTGTATGGAATAGGAATGCGGTTCTAGGTTCGTTGAAAAGCCAAGATTCCCAGCTTTCAGAGGAAAGTTACTGCAAGTCTCTAAGACAAACGGTCACGGAGATATGAGCGATATGGTAAAGGTCGTTTTTCAGATTTGAAATTTTAAAGTTCAAAGTGACAAGTGACAGCTAGCAACTAGAAATGACAGGTGACAGCTTTGCAAATGACAGGTGACAGTTAGGAGGCAGTTCTACTTAGATTAAAATAGCTCGGATTATATTATTTTAACTAAGAGATTGGTTCTGCACAGTTCTGCTAGGTACTCACAATATATTTAGAAATAGAATGGGCCTCGCCACGGATCTGGTCAGGTTTTAGACTGGACTCTGGTCTGGTCTCGGCACTTCACAGTGATCTGGATCAGCTCTCTGGTTCTGCTAACAGTGGTCTGGGTCAGCTCTGCTCTCTCTGGGTACAGTACTGCTTCTGGATCTTTCTGCACAGCTTTCTCTGGAGATTGATGGATTTGAAGTCTGGATCTCTGGATGTGGTATGGTCCGGCAGCATGCTCCGCAGCAAATGGAATTGAATCTCCCTATCTGTCCTGACTGTCTGCTTTTATGTGTTTTGAAAGTGGGTGGAAAGGCTAGCTTCCTAGGCCCTACCCCTCTCCACTTGTCATTGGCCACTTCATCCTCTTCCCCTTGATTGGGGGAATGAAATGAAGTGTCATTATGATGAGGTCTGTTTATGGTACAGAGAACCCACCCCTGTCAAATTACACACAATCTATATTTTGACCCAAAAGACATATTTGCACAGGTACACATTTGTTTAAAATTACATGCACCCATCACATATCACAGGAAGTATACCCTGTTCAAATTTGCTCTTCCTGGGAGCTTGCACTCAGAAATGGCAACATTTGCACTTTTTGGTCAGGTTACCAATATCAGATTCTTACTCAAATTTACCCAAATGTGTGCAAGGCATGCAGGCATTAATTGATGAAGTATCAGACTTTTAACATGCATACATTTTAAGTAATACCCTCTTAACTGCTAGTTTGCCCCCAGATCATGCCACCGGTTCTAAAAACCTCTTAAAATGTGGGCAGAAAAATCACAAGAATTATGATATCATTTAAATAATTATGACAAGTCCGTACTATGAGTTATTCATCTTTTTCTAAAACCATATTCTGGCTACAGGGGTGTGGTTTCCAGGTCACATGGTACAGAAACCAGTCTTTCCACTTTCTTCAAGCTTAGCCTCTGTCTCCAGTTTCTCCCCCTCCCAGTTTCTGCCAAGCCAGCTTGCTCTCACAGGCAGTGCTCCTCCCCTTTCCTTCCAGGAGGAAGCCACATTTACGACTCCCACCAATAAAACATTTGCCTGAGTCAGGACAGGGCTTTGTTCAATTTCCTGCAGAGCCCAGGTAATTCAATCAGAGAAGTGTCAGATCCCTTTTGGTGGGAGCAGCAAAAGGCAGCTAGGCCTGGGAACACAGCAGTTGTGCAAGTCTCAACTCCTGTCGGGGGTAGCTGGTGGGCAGAATTCAGTTCCTTAAGCCAGGCCCCAGCTAATGTCACTTTTAGTTACCCCGTTTTCTGCATTCAAATAAAACTACCAATTTTTACATATGCAGCTCAAATGCTGATTCTAAGTTTAAACTATGACATTTAAACAATTGCAACCTATGTGACACTCAAAAGTAGGTCACTCATTTCTTTTAAACATTTAGGTTTTTAGTGTCTTTCAGTCCAAATTTACTTAAACTGCTGAAATCCACAGCTCAGCCAGTCTTGTTATAAACCTTCAAGTCACTTCAGAATATAACTTTACATTGGATCCACCTCTCAGTAAGTCTTTCTTTGGCCTGCTTTGGGTTCATCTATTCAGTTTTACACAAAAAGAAAAAAAAGTCTGGTGTTGTTTTAAACCGCCGGCTTTCTGATAGTGGTGAGTACTGGTAATGCACCCATTTTTGGGATTCAAGAAAATGAATTCCCCACAATTCTAGGTTGCTTTTGGCAATCAGCATTGCCATTCCCAATGGTTTCAGGCTACTGTGTGGGTAGTCCAATGGTGGTTTTAGGCAGTGCCCTTCTGTGCCCATAACATCGGCAAAATGGGTGGCAGCCTATTCTTCATGCACTTCCCTGGGAATTTTCTGGGAATCTCTGGCCATCATGATGTTTTCCATGTCAGTACTGCACAGTTTTGAGGTAGGGCTTGGATGCGTGGATAAAAACATCCCACAAGCCCCCCTCTTGCGATGGCCATTCTGTTTCAGTGATGGGACTCGCAAGACCTGGGATGTTTCCTCATCTTCTTCCAATAGATGGCACAGTTCAGCATCTTTTCCTCCATCCGGTCGGATCGATCGGTTCTCCTCACCGGTCCTGATGGGAGTATTGGGCGGTACACTGGGCCCCTTGCGTCTCTGCTCCCGGTCTCCGGATCGTCCTCCTTGGCCCGTCTCCAGGTTTTCTTTCTCCTAGGACGACAAAGGAAGAGCGGCAATACCTATTCATAGACATTTTTCCCCCACCATTGATATAGTGGGGTGGCATATAAATTTATAGTCAAAACATATGAACATGCACATTTCTTTTTGCATTCAAAAACCAAAACACCCACATTGAGAAACTCAGAATTTGATAGGCGATATGTAAAATATTTTAAGTTAGGACTGAATTAATCTGAGACAGCACCCTCTAGGATTCCAGAGGATTCCTCCAGTTGTTGCAAAGTGTGACTGGGATGGCAACACTTCAACTGGTTAATGTGGACCCACTTGTCTTCGCCCTCTGCCAAACCGCCTTTGGGGATGCGGATCTTGTAGGCCACAGGGGAGATTTTGTCTATAATCTCAAAGGGTCCCTTCCATGTAGGCAAAAATTTTCGCTGTTTGGCCTGGTTCCTTTGGAAATTGTATAGATAGACCCGGTCCCCCACCTGATATTCCTTCCTGGAAGTCTTCAGGTCATAGTGGGTCTTCATGCTATCAGCTGATCTTTCTAGATTCCGCTGAGCATAAGCAAAAGCATGTTGAAGGTGTTTCCTTAAATTCTCCACATACTCGTGAGTTGTGGAGGCATTTATTAGGGTCTGCTCTTGGGTCCTGTAGAGCAAATGCTGAGGAAGCACCATCTTGCGCCCAGTCATCAACTCAAATGGTGACATTTTGGTTGCAGATGAAGGGGTAGATCTGATGGCCATTAGGACCAGCGGTAATCGGATATCCCAACTTGACCCAGAATCTGCCACAAACTTTTTTAGTATGCTCACAATGGTTCGGTTATATCTCTCTACTGCCCCAGAAGAAGCTGGCCGGTAAGCAATATGCAACTTCCTTTTGACCCCCAGTATCTCCCACATCTTTGTCATCACTTCACTGGTGAAGTGGCTACCTCTGTCTGACTCAATCCTTTGAGGTAGACCGAAACGGGAAAAGATGTGGTTAATCATCAGGGCAGCTGCAGTTTCTGCCTTGCAATTTGGGGCTGAGAGACATTCCACCCACTTGGTAAACAAGCATGTCACAGTCAACATGTACTTATTCCCCCTAGCAGAGCGAATCACGGGGCCTACAAAGTTGATTTGTAAATCTGACCATGGCAGTGTCATCCCCCTCTTTTGGAGAGGCGCTCGGTGCGTGAGAGATGATGGCTGAAATTGTGCACACACAAGACACCCCTTCAAGTATTGGTCGAGGTCCTGCCCCATGTGTGGCCAGTATGCAAACTCTCTTAAGATTTCCAATGTTGTGTGAAACCCCCTATGACCGGCGGTGGCCGCATCATGGGCGTGACTTAACATCAGGCTTCGGAATGAGGTAGGAACCACCCACTGATCGTGGCCAGCTTTGGATTTCCTTACCAACAAACCGTCTTGGATCCGGAACATTTTTGGACATTTCATCAACACTCTTAGGTCCTCTCTCCCAATATAATCGGTATCCGTCAGGGGAAAGTTCTCAGGGTCCTCAAGGTGTTGGTAAAACTTACCAATAATTGGATCCCCTTTCTGAGCGGTAATCAAATCAGCATAAGGGGTCTCCTTACTCCATTGTGCAATTGAAAGGTCGTTGTGAGCATTTGTCTGGGACCTTGTGATAGCAGTGACCTGGATTTCCCCCAACAGGGACTCAATCTCAATTAGATCCCCTTGGATGGCCCCGGTTTTGGCCAGCTGATCAGCTAAGTTGTTTCCAGTTTTGTCTGGTCCCTCTACTTTGGAATGACCCTTGATCTTTTTCCAATAGATGGTCATCTCATTCGAGGTGACCAGATCATCAATGTTTTGGATCAACTTCCCATGTTTCAAGGGTTTGTTGTTAGCACATAACATGCCTCTGGTTTTCCAATTAACCAGGTGCTCCACGAACCCGTTCCGTACATAATCCGAATCTGTGATTATGACCAGTTCGTGGAGTTGATGCTGGACAGCAGTGAGGATGGCCTGATGCACAGCCATCAATTCTGCCACCTGACTACTTCGGGGACCAATTTTGTATCCAGCGGAGGGTTCTAGGGACTCATTCACCCATGCATTCCCTACGCCGGCCACCAGTTCTTTCTCCCCGTTGTTGTCAACATGGTAAGAGCATCCATCCACATACACAGTGGGCATTCCCTCACACTTGTCTTCTTCAAAGACTTTGTGGGGGGAATTAAGGTATGCCTCCATGTTGTCCTTTATTTTTAGACTTTCGTCCTCGAGACAGTTTTCTCTGGCACAATCATGCAAGTCAGCCAGACCTTGCGTGATGGGACTCTTTTTGTTTTGGCCATATCTGACCTCCACAGGAAAGCCTTGCATTGACAGAATCCAAGAAGTAATTCGGGAATTACTCACATTTCCGGCCCGGATTCTGTCACTTTGGAGATATTGCAGAGGCTGCTGTGGAGTCTCCACTATGATGTGTTCCCCCTGGATAAACGGGCGGTAATTCTTCAATGCCCACACCGTTGCCAGGAGTGCCTTCTCACAATCGTTGATTTTTTCCTCCACAGAGGATAAAGTTTTGCTCACATAGGAGATTACTTTATTGACCTTGTCATGCTTTTGGTATAATACTGCTGTCAAGCACGTATTAGAGAACCCTGTCTCCAGGAAGAACTCCTTGTTTCTGACAGGGTAAGCTAGGCAAGGCGCTTGTGAGAGGCTTCTTTTGAGTTGTTTTACTGCCTCGGCTTGTTCTGGACCCCATTCCCACTTGACCCCCCCTTCAGGAGATGAATCAGGGGTCTGGTGATCTCTGCGTAGCCCTCAATGAACTTTCTGCTATAATTAGTCAGTCCAAGGAGGCTCCCTAGTTCCCGCAGAGTTGTGGGGTCTTTCAGTTTCTGAAGTGCTTCCACTTTCTTTTCCTGGGGACAGAGACCCTGAGGAGTAATCTCATGCCCCAAGAAATTAAGACGGGTTCTACACCACTGTGCTTTCTGAAAGGAAAGTTTTGCTCCGGCGGCCCTCAACTGGGTCAGAACATAACGGATCTCCGCTATGTGTTCCTCCACAGATGAACTTTTGATGAGGACATCATCTACATAAGCCAGGTTACCCCTCGCACCCAGGTCGGACATGGCCTTGTGTAGGAAAATGTTGAATTCATTGCCGGAGTTGAGGTATCCGAAGGGAGTCCGGGTCCATGTGTATTGCTGGCCCCCAAAGGTAAAAGCCAGCTTGTATTGGTCCTCCCTAGTGACAGGCACAGTCCAGTATCCATTGGTCAGGTCTATTGCAGTGAATACATGTGACCCCTGGATCTGGGCCAGCCCTTGGTCAATGTAGGGCAGAGGCCATCGGGAAGTATGGACCCGTTTGTTGAGCTCCCCGAGGTCGGCGCAGAGTCTCCACTGGCCGTTTGGCTTCAATATTCCCAGCACCGGATTATTGAAGGTGCTGTGGACTGGACGGATTATTCCCCGGGACTCAAGGTTCTTAATTATTTCAGTAAGGGACTCCATTGATGCGAGAGGCAAGCGATATTGCTTCACAAACACAGGAGTCATGCCAGGGTCCGTGGGCATTGTTGTTGTGTAGATGTCAGTGCGACCACAGTCATATGAGTCTACCGCAAAGAGATCTTGGAAATCCAAGAAAACTTGTTTCAACTTTTGCTTTTGTTCCAGAGTCACACAGGCATCAGCTAGGTTGACTCTCTCTTCCACCATCTGCCTGAAGCCTGGAAAGACTTCTGGTTTGGCTATCTCAGCGGCCTCCTCCAGCTGGGTGGAGAAGTCCCTGGTCAGAGTGCTGATTTGGACTGGAGGCTTCAGGTGGGAAAGGCAGCCCTCATGGACCTGGAAAATCACCTCATCCCTTCTGAAGTCACAAGTCACATCTTCCTTACCATAAGGGCAAGAAGTGTACACCAGGAAGTTCCCCCCATGCCGGATAAAAATTCTGTCTGGTGTTGTATTGTCCTCACTGTCACTGTCAAAACAGTCCTTGGGGATTGGTCCTAACAGTTCATTACCTAAATCAATGGAAAAATGTCGGTCATCAACCGCCATTCCAATAATGGTGCCTGCGGCTAGAGTAATACTCTTCAAGTCGCTGTTATCCACCTCTATTAGAATGGTGTCATGTTCTATGTTGACTAATGGAGTTGGGTTTACCCCCAACCCTTGCTGTTGGAGAGAAGCGTTTAGATGTATGTAAGCATCAGGGTTTTGCAAATATTGTCCTCTTTTAACTTTCACTTCCAGGGAGAATTGTCGGGTCCTTTCTGGGATGGTGACTTCCTCTTTGATCTGAATTTCAACTGCATAAGGTAGCAATTGAGCTGACCTAAATGTTTTTTTCTGGATCATCAAAGCCCATGGGATTATCCGCTAATCGGGACCAAGCTTTGAAGTTTATTAGGTCCAAACTAATGGCAAAGCGATTGAGAATGTCACTGCCTAAGTAAAAGGCGGCAGTAACGTCTCGCACGACCCAACAATTATGGACTATGCTCTTGTTGCCAATGGAGATTTTGAGCATACACCTGCTTGGCAGGAGATGTTTGGAATTAGGTGCTTCCAGGTCCATTTCCCATTTGTCTATCAGTTTGAATGTGGGAATGGCTGGATCTTTTGGGAGTTGGCGGAACATGGCTTCGCTGATGAAGCTCTTACCGTTGCTCACACACACTCGACCGAGAACAGAGTCCTTCCCATCATTTAACTGAACAGGGATGAACAACTGCTCTCCAATTTGCTGAATATCAGCCAGGCTCTGAGCTGATTTCACATCTTTCTGGACTATAGGAGTGGGAGTTTCTGATTGTGGATTAGTATAGAATCTCAGAGTGTTTCCTTCCAGCGTGGAGTACCACTTTAGACTGGAAGGAAGATTGATTTTCAGAAATAGAGAGGACCCTCCATCACCAGTCTGTTGTCCTACTGCTATTACTGTCACGTCTGGAATTTGGCTATTCTGGAAGTGGAATTCTACTTGGTCAGATTTTTGTTCAACCATGTGGCAGGTGCCGTTTAAACTAACATGGTTGACACTCTGTTTTAATTTTATTGGTCGGCTAGTCTGGGTCCAGAGGACCTTGTTTACGCAATCTATTAGGGGTGACAACCTTCTCAGGAGGTCATTCCCTAGTAAACAAGGGGTGCCCTCTGGAGTCACAACTATGACCGGGTGTTTCAACTTGTGTCGCCCGATCTTAATGTCCAAGTCTGCAGTCCCCTCAACGGGAATTTCCTTCCCGTCAAAGTTCTGCAGTTGTTCAGGAAGAGAGGTGAGAGGAATTTGGTAATTCTCTCCCCTTCCTGCATTCAGTTCATCAAAGGCCCTTCTGGACAGAAGGGTAGCTTGAGATCCCGTTTCCACCAGCGCTAAAATTGTACCCTGCCCCTGTACTTGTACCGGGGCATAGTATCTTCCCTCCTTCTCCTCAAGGGGGCACAGATAATGCACATTTTTGGATAACTGGTGGGCTAGCTTTCTGGTTTTGGACATCGCTAGCGAAGAGATTTGGGCAGCATTCTGTGGAGAGCCTTGGGAATCTGAAAGAAAAAATTGGCAACTGGAGATCAGAGCCATTGTGGGTTCCCCTGGCTCCGGTTCCGGGCCGCCCCCCCCTTTTTGGAGGCAGTCACCAGGATGGGTTTGAACCAGGGGATTTTCTTGCTGTTGGTTCTGGGATGAGATGGTGGGCGGCGGTAGCTCAGTCTCCACATCTCCCCAGTCTGGATTTGCATCCCTAGGGACCCATTTTTCTTTGGGAGGAGTTCCCCCCTCTCTGAAGGAGAAGATCCTTTTCCCAGGATCCTCTGAGGATCCCTCTCCCTCAAATTGGAAGATCTGTACCTCCTCCTCAAACTGAGTCTGTTTGGGTCTTTTGTTTCTCCTACCCCCCCTCTGCTCCTTAGGAGGCAGACTTTCAGGGGCAAGAGATTTTGTTTCCGGTTCCTGGGTTTCCAGGGGCTGTTTACAAGTGAGGAAGGAAGCTTCCTCCAAGGCTTTACACCCCCCTTCCCTTTGTGCCTCCTCCCTGGGAACCGGTGAGTTATCGGGGTGCTGCCCCCGTCATTGTTCTGGAGCACCAGGTCCAGAGTTGGGTGCGTTCTGCGCCGGCATGCCGATCTGAGGGTTCTGCTGAGCCCTCAGTATGTGACCCAGATCCCGCGCCATGTTTTGAACCTGGCGCTCTAACTTGGAAACCCGCTCAGGCTGATACGGGGCCCTGTTTTCTCCCCTGGGCTGATCCCGGGAAGGGTAGCTATCCCTTCTTTGGTAGTACCCCTGGTTGGGAAGATTTGGATACCCCTCCACCCTTGGCTTCCCCTCTCCCGGATTCGGTTGTCTGGGCTCAGGGAATTGGGGAAAGAAGGGTGGAGGATTTTGGGGCTGGAAGTTGGGTGGATACCTGGGGAAAAAGTTCTGCCCAGGATTTGGAGAATTTCTGCCCTCCGGTGGGAAGTTAGGAGGGAAGTTCCCTGGGTTAGGTGCTTGGCTGGATCCCCCCCTTGGGCTGGAGGAGTCCACACATAACCCAGGATGGGTCGACTTCCCTTGTAACGGGGACTTACATAGTCAGGAGAGCGAGGGACCCCATTTGTGGGACTACCTCCTTGACTCCCTGTTTGTGACTGGCCCGAGGACCTTCTGGGCCTAGCATTATTAGGTTGCAGGTAGGTTTTTAGGCCCCCCCATCTCCAACTCTAAAACGGGGGTGACCTTTACCTCTGCCACCTTGGCAGCAGCAGGGGTGTTGTTGGCTTTGGGGTTTTTGGGCACATTATTTTTATTTTCTATTGGCTTCTGCACCTCATAGATCCGGGTCGCCTGTTCAATGACCCAGTCTAAAGATCTTTTCTCGTGAGCACTGGGCCAGTCTTTGCTGCAGGAGGGTTACCTCCTGAGCTGTGTCCCTATTGACCTGCTCCTTTCTTGCCAGAGCATCCTCCACCTTCCTGGTGTGCTCTAACAAGTTATGGTGTTCTTTTTGGAGGTCACCCAGTCCCTGGAGGGCCAGGTGATTTTCTTCCATTTTCCTTTTTAAGTGGCAGACATCCTGGCCTAAGGTATCCCTTTCCTGACTAAGAGCCTGCATCTGTGCCGCCAGGTCGTCCCTTTGCCTTTGGAAGGCACCCGCTTTCCGGCGCTCCTGGTCAAACTCTGCCTGGGTATCCAGGTCTTTCAAAATCAGTTTATTGCTCTCTGCCTTCTCCCTATCTAGGTGGCTTTGCAGGGTGACTACCTGCTCAGCACATGCCCTATTGAAGTCTAACTGTTGCTCCAGCTTTTTCTGGCTCTGCAGTAGGGAGTCCAAACCTTCTTAGTACTCCTTCTGCAAGGCCAGAAATCTGGTATCCTGGTCAGCCTTTTCCTGTTGCAGGATGTCCATATCCCTCTTTATTTTAATGATGTGCTGTCTACTCTCATTTTCTGACTCCTGGCTCCCCTGCAGCCTCTGCTCAGAAGAGACCAGGTCAGATTGGACCTTCTCTAACGCCATCTGTCGCTTATTCGCCAGATCTTGGCTTTCAGTACATTTATCCTGCATGTCTCCCATATATAGGTACAGGTATGCCGCTATCCTAACCATCTTGTCTTGTTCATCCTTAGCTTTAGGAGCCATGTATAGTTCACTCAGGGCCACATGTAAGGGACCCTGATCTCTCCATATATCTGACCCTGTTTCAGTGATCTGGGGTGCGATTGCCTGCAACCAGACCGTCTGGTCCTGATGAGTCCACTCACCTCTCACAAATAACTTATGTAAAAAGTGCTCTCTGGCTATTTTCATGTCTACTAAGGTCGTCATTCTGGAATTTGAGTTCCTTCCTGACTTACAGAAGTTTGTGTTTTATTTTTGCAAAACAGACCTTTTCCTTAGAGCGTTCCTTTGAGGAGTGCTTTACAGCGTAACACAGCGTGGTGATCCGACCGGATATGTGTATCTGGTCAGCTGGCACACTGTATTAATCTGCACAAGTGATAGATCTAACCCAAACGTCCCGCTCGAGCCCCCAATTTGTAAGATGATTCAATTCAACACTACAGCTAAGTCAATGCCTAGTCTGGGATACTGAATGGAAACCCTTATTGATATATCTTTATGTCCAGTTCATGCGTTCTGGATGACTACCCCTATATAACACCCCTCTCTTGGAATCCCCCTGACCCCACTGAGCCAAGAAGTAGTTCTGTTTTGCAAGTTTAAAAGGTTTATTTGATAATTTAAACAATAGATATATATATCACACTTTATAATAAATTAATAATTGAATATCACACTGAATCTGAGCAGTAATCAATAATGGATAGTCTGGCACTAGCACACTTGTGAATAGGAACAGAAGAATAAGGTGGTAGAGAATGCTTTATATAAGTTCAGATGGATGTAATGTTGAATGAAAATGCAATACAGAAAATACTCAATATGATTTCAACAAAACAATATAATCACTTTTCTCTGGCAATCCCCTCCCCCCTTTATGCAATGCAAGGAAATGGAAGGAAAGCACACAGTTCTCAGAAATGCAATCAAATGTAATTCAGTTCACCCCAGCAAGCTTAGACTACAGAAGTTTGAAACACAGGCCCAAAATGCTTTTATATGTGATAGCAATATATTGGAAAATGTGCTAAAATGATTTTAATTCCCTCTGGAGGTTCAGGGTGAGTGGCATCTAGTTAATATTAGTCCAGGCTCACTCTAGCAATTATTCAGGGATGGTTCTTAAGAGGCAAACGAATTTTTAGCAAGGAAAGCAAGGAAACTGCTGTTTTCACACGTGGAGAAATTTGCAAATCGCGGCAAAATTCGCGAGTGCGTTTTTCGCGATTCCGGCAAAAGTGTATGGAATAGGAATGCGGTTCTAAGTTCGTTGAAAAGCCAATATTCCCAGCTTTCAGAGGAAAGTTACTGCAAGTCTCTAAGACAAACGGTCACGGAGATATGAGCGATATGGTAAAGGTCGTTTTTCAGATTTGAAATTTTAAAGTTCAAAGTGACAAGTGACAGCTAGCAACTAGAAATGACAGGTGACAGCTTTGCAAATGACAGGTGACAGTTAGGAGGCAGTTCTACTTAGATTAAAATAGCTTGGATTATATTATTTTAACTAAGAGATTGGTTCTGCACAGTTCTGCTAGGTACTCACAATATATTTAGAAATAGAATGGGCCTCGCCACGGATCTGGTCAGGTTTTAGACTGGACTCTGGTCTGGTCTCGGCACTTCACAGTGATCTGGGTCAGCTCTCTGGTTCTGCTAACAGTGGTCTGGGTCAGCTCTGCTCTCTCTGGGTACAGCACTGCTTCTGGATCTTTCTGCACACCTTTCTCTGGAGATTGATGGATTTGAAGTCTGGATCTCTGGATGTGGTATGGTCCGGCAGCATTCTCCGCAGCAAATGGAATTGAATCTCCCTATCTGTCCTGACTGTCTGCTTTTATGTGTTTTGAAAGTGGGTGGAAAGGCTAGCTTCCTAGGCCCTACCCCTCTCCACTTGTCATTGGCCACTTCATCCTCTTCCCCTTGATTGGGGGAATGAAATGAAGTGTCATCATGATGAGGTCTGTTTATGGTACAGAGAACCCACCCCTGTCAAAGTACACACAATCTATATTTTGACCCAAAAGACATATTTGCACAGGTACACATTTGTTTAAAATTACATGCACCCATCACATATCACAGGAGGTATACCCTGTTCAAATCTGCTCTTCCTGGGAGCTTGCACTAAGAAATGGCAACATTTGCACTTTTTGGTCAGGTTACCAATATCAGATTCTTACTCAAATTTACCCAAATGTGTGCAAGGCATGCAGGCATTAATTGATGAAGTACCAGACTTTTAACATGCATACATTTTAAGTAATACCCTCTTAACTGCTAGTTTGCCCCCAGATCATGCCACCGGTTCTAAAAACCTCTTAAAATGTGGGCAGAAAAATCACAAGAATTATGGTATCATTTAAATAATTATGACAAGTCCGTACTATGAGTTATTCATCTTTTTCTAAAACCATATTCTGGCTACAGGGGTGTGTTTTCCAGGTCACATGGTACAGAAACCAGTCTTTCCACTTTCTTCAAGCTCAGCCTCTGTCTCCAGTTTCTCCCCCTCCCAGTTTCTGCCAAGCCAGCTTGCTCTCACATGCAGTGCTCCTCCCCTTTCCTTCCAGGAGGAAGCCACATTTACGACTCCCACCAATAAAACATTTGCCTGAGTCAGGACAGGGCTTTGTTCAATTTCCTGCAGAGCCCAGGTAATTCAATCAGAGAAGTGTCAGATCCCTTTTGGTGGGAGCAGCAAAAGGCAGCTAGGCCTGGGAACACAGCAGTTGTGCAAGTATCAACTCCTTTCGGGGGTAGCTGGTGGGCAGAATTCAGTTCCTTAAGCCAGGCCCCAGCTAATGTCACTTTTAGTTACCCCGTTTTCTGCATTCAAATAAAACTACCAATTTTTACATATGCAGCTCAAATGCTGATTCTAAGTTTAAACTATGACATTTAAACAATTGCAACCTATGTGACACTCAAAAGTAGGTCACTCATTTCTTTTAAACAATTAGGTTTTTAGTGTCTTTCAGTCCAAATTTACTTAAACTGCTGAAATCCACAGCTCAGCCAGTCTTGTTATAAACCTTCAAGTCACTTCAGAATATAACTTTACATTGGATCCACCTCTCAGTAAGTCTTTCTTTGGCCTGCTTTGGGTTCATCTATTCAGTTTTACACAAAAAGAAAAAAAAGTCTGGTGTTGTTTTAAACCGCCGGCTTTCTGATAGTGGTGAGTACTGGTAATGCACCCATTTTTGGGATTTAAGAAAATGAATTCCCCACAATTCTAGGTTGCTTTTGGAAATCAGCATTGCCATTCCCAATGGTTTCAGGCTACTGTGTGGGTAGTCCAATGGTGGTTTTAGGCAGTGCCCTTCTGTGCCCATAACATCGGCAAAATGGGTGGCAGCCTATACTTCATGCACTTCCCTGGGCATTTTCTGGGAATCTCTGGCCATCATGATGTTTTCCATGTCAGTACTGCACAGTTTTGAGGTAGGGCTTGGATGCGTGGATAAAAACATCCCACAACCAGATATGTGACCCTGCCATGATGCCCACCCCAGCATGCCCTTAGCTAAAATCAGACCTCTGTCACAGTATATTGTCTCCCACTACTAACAAACATCAACCTTCCCCCAGCCTCTTTGATGAGTCCAGACCCACCGCGCAATCAATGTTATCATGCTGGTCAAGACCCTTAACCTGGTACCCCATATAAGTCTCAATAAGTAATGATGCAATTACACGAATGCAATTTATAGGTTCATAATGATTTGCTCAAAAGAGTTGTATTGACTATTATTTAGTACATGTTTTATTGTAGTGTGTTATGTTAGCTTAGCTAGCGGCCACCATGCCTCGCAGCGACCTGACCCTCACCCTGCCCGGACACAGGCAGATGGACCTCGTGATGCTCGCCCTCCCTCCAATTGAACAACCAATCCGGACGAAACAGTGCACACTGTGCCATATGTATCTATACTGCCTATCCAATCCTGCACTGGCCTAGTACCCTATGTTAGTTGCGTCACCTATGACGCTGTTTTACTTTATATTGTTATGTAATTGTAATGTTTGCGAGAGCGCTCTCGGGCAGCAGAGTACTATGGTTGCTAATTCTTGATAAAAGATTCAAACTCTCGCAACCCGTTCTCTTAGCCTCTTCCCCGTTGGGGTGTGTCTCATTTATTTGTATTGCATGTAGTAAGACGGGGATGGGCCCATACAAAAGTAATACATGCACTGGCCCCCTCACGCTCCCCCAGGCAAACCATACCTGCAGTGGCCCCCCTATCCTCCCCCAGGCAATCCAAACCTGCCGTGGCAACTTACCCACCCCCAGGCAAACCATACCTGCAGTGGCCCCCCTATCCTCCCCCAGGCAAACCATACCTGCAGTGGCCCCCTTACGCTCCCCCAGGAAGGTCATATCTACAGTGCTCCCCTTACCCTATCCCAGGCAAGCCACACCTGCAGTTGCCCCCTTACCCTCCCCCAGGCAAGCCATACCTGCAGTGGTACCCTTACCCTCCCCCAGTCAAGCCATACCTGCAGTGGTACCATTACCCTCCCCAGTCAAGCCATACCTTCAGTGGCCCCCTTACCCTTCCCCAGGCAAGCCATACCTGCAGTGGCCCCCTCATGCATCCCAGGCAAGCCATACCTGCAGTGTCCCCTCAAACTCCCCCAAGCAAGCCATACCAGCATTGGCCCCCTCAATCTCCCTCAGGTAAGCCATACCTGCAGTGGCCCCCTTACAATACCCCAGGCAAACCATACCTGCAGTGGACCCTTACCCTCCCCCAGGCAAGCCATACCTGCAGTGGCCCCTTTACCCTCCTCCAGGCAAGCCACACATGCAGTGGCCACCTCACCCTGCCCCAGGCAATCTATAACTGCAGTGGCCCCTTACCCTCACCCAGTCAAGCAATACCTGCAGTGGCCCCCTCACACTCAACCAGGAAAGCCATACCTGGAGTGGCCCCCTTACCCACCCCAGGCAAGCCATACATGCAGTGGCCCCTTTACCCTTCCCCAGGCAAGTCATACAAGCAGTGGCCCCCTTTCCCTCCCCATGGCAAGCCTTACCTGCAGTGGCCCCTTTACCCTCTCCCAGGCAAGCCAGACCTGCAGTGGCCCATTTACCCTCCCCCAGGCAAACCATACCTGCAGTGGCACCCTTACCCTCCCCAGGCAAGCCATATATGCAGTGCCCCCCAAACACTCCTCCAGGCAAGCTATACCTGCAGTGGCCCCTTACTCTCCCCCAGTCAAGCCATACCTTCAGTGGCCCCCTCACACTCAACCCGGCAAGCCATACCTGGAGTGGCCCCCTTACCCTCCCCAAGACAAGCCATACCTGCAGTAGCCCCCTTACCCTCCCCAAGGCAAGCCATACCTGCAGTGCCCCCTCACCTTCCCACAGACAAGCCATACCTGCATTGTCCCCCTTGCCCTTCCCCAGGCACAGTGGCCCCCTTACCCTCCCCCAGGCATGCCACACCTGCAATTGCCCCCTCAAGCACCCCCAAGAAAGTGTGTGGGAGCGAGGGGTTGTTAGGACCCCCTGTCCCCTGTGCATTCAGTACAGCTTGGACCATGTGCCTCCCAATGATGGGGGACGCTTCCATCGCCCTTATGTTAATATCAGCCTTATGCTGGCATTGCGTAGATGGGGCTGTTGGGCAGGACATGTGGCATCCATTTTGTGCACCCTCGACTCCACCTTGTTGAACTAGGCCTCACTGCGATAATACGAAACGCTTCTCTCTACTCAGCAGCGCCGCGCACACCGCGCACAAGGCCACCACCCTTTCTCACTGTGCCTGAAAGCCTCACACCTCCATTCTCACGCTCGAACCGGAGGTAATTGCAACAAAAACAAATGTAACATGTCGCTCTTCCTCTGAGATCACTGTCCCGTGTGTGAACCGGCTTGAGCCCGGCCCCGTAGCTCATCAATCTCCACAAACCTGCCCGTGCCCCTCGCCCTCGCTATCGGAAAATGACTGCCAGTGTAACCCTGTGTCCCTGCAAGGTATTCTCTTGATGTACCAGATATGTGACCCTGCCATGATGCCCACCCCAGCATGCCCTTAGCTAAAATCAGACCTCTGTCACAGTATATTGTCTCCCACTACTAACAAACATCAACCTGCCCCAGCCTCTTTAATGAGCCCAGACCCACCCCGCAATCAATGTTATCATGCTGGTCAAGACCCTTAACCTGGTACCCCATATAAGTCTCAATAAGTAATGATGTGATTTCACGAATACAATTCATAAGTTTATAATGATTTGCTCAAAGGAGTTGTAATGACTATTATTTAGTACATGTTTTATTGTAGTGTGGTATGTTAGCTTAGTCAGCGGCCACCCTGCCTCGCAGCGACCTGACCCTCACCCTGCCCGGACACAGGCAGATGGATGTCGTGATGCTCGCCCTCCCGCCAATTGAACAACCAATCCGGACGAAACAGTGCCCACTGTGCCATATGTATCTATACTGCCTATCCAATGCACTGGCCTAGTATCCTATGTTAGTTGCGTCACCTATGACGCTGTTTTACTTTATATTATCATGTAATTGTAATGTTTGCAAGAGCGCTCTCAGGCAGCAGAGTTCTCTGGATGCCAATTCTTGATAAAAGATTCAAACTCTCGCAACCCTTTCTCTTAGCCTCATTCCCTGTTGGGGTGTGTCTCATTTATTTGTATTGCACGTAGTAAGATGGGGATGGGCCCGTACAAAAGCCATGCCTGCAGTGGCCCCCTCGGAATTCCTCCAGGTAAGCCATACCTGCAGTGGCCCCCTCACGCTCCCCCAGGCAAACCATACCTGCAGTGGCCCCCTTATCCTCCCCCAGGCAAGCCACACCTGCAGTGGCCCCCTTACCCTACCCCAGGCAAGCCATACCTGCAGTGGGCCCTTTACAATACCCCGGGCAAACCATACCTGCAGTGGACCCTTACCCTCCCCCAGGCAAGCCATACCTGCAGTGGGCCCTTTACCCTACCCCAGGCAAGCCACACATGCAGTGGCCCCCTTACCCTGCCCCAGGCAAACCATACATGCAGTGTCCCCCTCACACTACTTCAGGCAAGCTATAACTGCAGTGGCCCCTTACCCTCACCCAGTCAAGCCATACCTGCAGTGGCCCCCTCACACTCAACCAGGCAAGCCATACCTGCAGTGGCCACTTTACCCTTCCCCAGGCAAGCCATACCTGCATTGGCCCCCTCAAACTTCCCCAGTTAAGCCATACCTGCAGTGGCCCCCTTTCCCTCCCCATGGAAAGCCATACCTGCAGTGGCCCCCTTACCCTCCCCCAGGCAAGCCATACCTGCAGTGGACCCTTACCCTCCCCCAGGCAAGCCATACCTGCAGTGGCCTATTTACCCTCACCCAGGCAAACCATACCTGCAGTGGCACCCTTATCCTCCCCAGGCAAGCCATACATGCAGTGCCCCCCTTACCCTCCCCCAGGCAAGCCATACCTGCAGTGCCCCCCTTACCCTTCCCCAGGCAAGCCATGCCTGCAGTGGCCCCCTTACCCTCCCCCAGGCAAGCCATACCTGCAGTGGCCCTCTTACCCTCCCCCAGACAAGCCATACCTGCAGTGTTCCCTTACCCTCCCTTATGGAGAAGATACCCTCAGTGACGTTCCTGAAGGACACTGTTATTAACAATGGGCCTCATTATGACCCTGCTGGTCCCGAAACAACTGTGGCGGTAAATCCGCCGCCACTGTTGTTTCTGGACCTGCTGATTCCAAGTTCTGCATGCAGAATTTGTCACTTCTGCCAGATCTGACCGGGTCGGAGTAACGCCACCCGGCTGCAGGCAGAAATGGAAACACCGGTTCCGTCATAGACAGAACCAGTTTTTCCATTGTCCCCATCCCCAATGGGTATTTACAGAATTCCGCCTCTGGAATTACCGGGTCACCGGGGTTGTAATGCCCCGGTGATTTCAGCAATCACGGAGGCGGAATGGTATTTCGGGTCCGGCGGCAACCTGCCGGTTTTTCTGGCACGGCTACCGCTGGACTCGTAATGATGCCCAATGTATGTCCCTAAATACTAGGCCAGCGTCCACCTCTGGGGAGGCCTCTGTCACTGCTGCACACAATTCTAGTTGAAACCATAAACAAACCCCAACCCCAAGATATCTGTGTTTTATGTTTGGTTGCACTGCTGAAAGCAACAGCTGGGAGGGCTCTACTAAAGGCAAACCTGGCGCCACTGTTCTCAACCAGAGTGAGAAAGAGACAGAGACATAGAATGAGACAAGCCGAGAGGGGGAGAGAGCGTGGAACAGAGAGAGAGAGCGCAGAGACAGACAAAGAGAGATAGAGAGAGGAAGAGAGATCTTGTTAAGCATATGAAACTCTGGATACACCAAGTGTATTATAATATAATATGATACATAACCTGAAGATAATAAAATCAAACAGCTATGACAAGTAAAGCGTTATAATGATGTGCTACTGTCCAGATTAATATAGAGTGCATCATGTTGAATTTGAAATTACAATCCCATCAGATGTGTATAAGCACAGTCTCCATTGGGAATGTTAAAACTGTGCATGGTTTCTCAAGTTGTCAGTGATAGAGCCCTGCTGTGCACTCCCCCTCTGGCCCCTCAATAACGCAGCACTAGAGCCCCAGAGCCCTCTTTCTGGGCAACTGCATAGCGGCTGCAATTTGCCAGGCGTGCCCTCCATGTATTGACGGGGAGCGGAGGCAGCGGAACTTCACGGATTGCTATGCAAGGCAGCAGAGCTCCATGCAAATGCTATCGCTTCATGCTATTAAAAGAGAAACATGTATTTTTGTTCCCAAGGTTAACAGAATATTAATGAGGCTCCAATTTGAATAACCTTGGAATGCCGGCTGCCTCGCGCAGGTATTTATTGACGCTAATAAAACACAATTTCCAGTAATGGGAATGCAATCTCTGTTTGTGTAAGCAAATGGAAGGCGGAAGGGAAACAGGGCTTTGCCAATTGACGGCACACGAGCGGTAATGAAGCCGAGCAGATGTCAGGTGCTCCTTCCCTATTCATTTAGCTCGCTCCATTGTGTTATGTCAGTCAAGGCGCCACCAAATGCCTCGATAAAAGCCATTGTCCAACTGGCTCTGCTTCCAACCTCACTTGGAATGTGATTTCTGTGTTCATGTATTCATTCCTGTGCAGGTTTATCCTGTAAGATGCTGCATGCTACCCTACTTTTGCCTTAGGGCGCCAACTCTCAGTGTGGTCTGGCGTACCTAATGCATGTGACAACCCAGACTCCTGAGTTTCAAACACCTGTCTGCAAAGGTTATGTAGATCTGGCTGGCAGCTTGGGAAGGTAGGAAGGACGCCCAAGTTCATGGTCCGGTCCCTCAGTGGTCTGGGGTGTTCTTTGCAGGAGGGGCTTACGCTTCCCTTTCCCGGTGTAATTAAGGAGTAGCGCAGAGTTCATTGCATTTAGTTCTTTGTGCATCAGACATTAATGGAGACCTTTTGCCTCTTCATCCACGACTGATTCCCCTCTCCACTCACCCATCTCCCCTACCTTTTGGGGTAAGGTCGTTTTTAACTGCATGCAGCACCATACCACAATCTTAACTAACTAAATAAATAAATTACTGTCACCCTCCATGAATAGGTCCAATGAGCCTGGTGCTCATATTGGCCTTCATCTCCGCCTATTACAGGAAACTGGGGCACTGCATGCTTTTTAGTCTTCTCCTCCAGCTACCAATGGAAGCAGGTGAACCTTCATGCTTTCGCCTTCTCCCATGCCTATTAAGAGCGCCTAGGTTCTCAGGGCTTCGGCTTTCTCCTCTGCCTAGTAATTACATGTGGGTTCTCAGTGTGTTGGTCTTCACCTTACCTCAATAAATGCACATGGAGTTTCAGTGCTTTGGACTCCTCCAATGCCTACAAGGCACACACGTGTTCTCAGCGCTTTGGCCTTCTTCTAAGACTGATAAATTCACATAGGGTTCGCAAAGGTTTGACCTTCTCCTCTGTCATCTGATTGCATGTGGGTCCTAAGTGCATTGGTCTTCTCCTTAACCCATTAAATGCACATGGGTGCTCAGTCATTGGACTCTGCTGCCTACAATATTCACCTGTGGCTCTCAGTGCTTTGGCCTTCCCTACAACTGCTAAATGCACATACGGTTCTCAGTGCTTTGGCCTTCCCCAACAACTGCTAAATGCACATACGGTTCTCACTGCTTTGACCTTCCCCTACAACTGCTAAATGCACATACGGTTCTGACTGCTTTGACCTTCCCCTACAACTGCTAAATGCACATACGGTTCTCAGTGCTTTGGCCTTCCCCTACAACTGCTAAATGCACATACGGTTCTCAGTGCTTTGGCCTTCCCATACCACTTATAAAGGCACATACGTTTCTCAATGCTTTGGCCTTCCCCAACAACTGCTAAATGCACATACGGTTCTCAGTGCTTTGGCCTTCTCCCTACAACTGCTAAATGCGCATACGGTTCTCAGTGCTTTGCCCTTCTCCCTTGACTACTAATTCAATGTAAGTACTCAGGGCTTTGGGCTTCTCCTTACCCCAGTAAATGCATGTGGAGTTCATTGTGGTTTGGGCTTCTCCCCAGCATCCAAAATGGCATGGGTTCTCAGTGCTTTCATTTTCTAACACAACTGTTAAATACACATAGGGTTTCTCAGTACTGTGGCCTCCTCTTCTGCCTACTAATTCCACATGGGTTCTCAGTCTCCTCAATTGACTCAACTCACCCAACAATAATAGTTGATTGTGCGTGTGAACCTGGCTACCAACAAACCCCAATCTAGTTGCCAGACAGAATAATTATCTATCTGTTCACTCCCTCTGCGCTTGGAAAGAGTGCACAAAGTTATCTGCCAGCCTTGCCGCTGTTTTTTGTCATGCGCTTCTTCCAGGGTTAGTCTAACATTAAGAGTGCCCCTGACTGCAAACTCTTCTGAGACAATTGCCAGTCCAGGAGCCCAAGAGAGAGCCAGCACTCCTTTGATGTGCTTCTTAAACCCTCTGAACTAAGACTGCCCATAATGTAAATCTTACTTTAATAAAATATAGAAATGCCTGTCTCTTAGTGTGACATCATTCCATCAGAACCACCTCCCTTTGTCAATCACCTCAAGCACATGATTATTCTGAGCTGCTTGGAATGGCGGAAAAATGTATGAGGGAGTTCCATTTCCCTTGTACTGCATTTCAATTTTGCAACTTTAACAATGGGCTCATTTCAAGCCGCATAAAGACAGCAAAACAGATCTACTTTTCATGTTTATTCTTCCTGCATTTCAATTAACTTATCACAACACAAATGCCTGAACATTCAGTTATCAATCTGCACCAGAATGTGTACACAACAATCATGAACTGCTTTACTTTGAATATTAATATAGAGTGTGTTATAAGTTAGGTGGATGAGGTAAATTAGTATATGTTAGTCTTATGGTGCACAACAATTCAGTCCATGGCTGTGATATGCAGCATTAAGTTCGAATTCATTTTGAGCAGGCATGTGTTTTGCACATCCACAGTATTGACATCTACTAAATTCAGTCTGATTCTCACATATGAGTCTCACACTCTTGCTCACTGCTAAAATCAATCTATTATCCTTGTTGAAATGTGGGGCTCTAGCTAAAATGTGGAGTCACCATTGAAATTCGAGTCACCTCTCCCAAAAGGACCCATTTGAGAGTTACACATCAGATAGAGAGCTTGCTAACCAAAGAACTAAAGCACACGTAGAGCAAACAGTGTCTGTGTTCACCACTGTTGCTCAATTCACTTGCTCCATCTCCCCAGGAGCCTAGATCTAAGTTCATGATGCAGCATGCCCTGTGCTTAGCATGCATTCAATTTTGCAAAAACATGTAGGCCCTGGTCCTTCTTTCCAGGAATCTATGTTCAGAACATATTTGTCAAATACAACGCAATTCACAAGTCCACAGTGCTTGCTGAAGTAGTCCAAGACAAGCCAGGCAAGTAGCAAGGGGGATTGGAACGTGGGAAGGGCAGTGATTGAGGCTTTCTCAGCTCATACTTCTGCTACTTAATCACAGAAAAAGTTGCTGTATACCACTCTTTCCTTCATAAGTAATCTTAACATACACTAAAAATCTACATCAGATAGTACATCTATGACAAGGTTCCGGGTGTGGTTATGGGGACTACTAGTGGGGTGCCTAAGGGGTCTTGGTAGCTCCCCACGTAAGAAGGAAGATGATCCCGGGGGCAGAGAGAAGAGGATCCCCTGTTCAACACCAATTAGGTCCCTCGCTGAGGCACGGGACCGACAAAGGGAATATAGATGCATCATTGGCCCTTTAAAAGCTACCAAAGAACCAGAGACTCCCTAAAAGCATCATGAAAATGATGCACAACTACCAGTGTCTCCCAGTAGACACTTGGCCCATATTACTGTGCCCAAGAAGTCAACTAGCATGATCCTTTGAAGACAGCCATCTCAGTATGGGAAACAATTTTGGTCCATTTAAAGTGATTAGCGAGTGTATCATCAGAGAAACTGCAGCATCCCACTAGAGTTCCCACTTGGGCATCTAGGTCATTATCATTTCAGAGAGCGGCCCATTCGGCAAAACTGTGCAAGCAATGGGATCATTTTAACAATTCCATGCGGCTTGTCGATCATGGCGGTCTACAAGTCCATATCAGTAAAAACTAGATTGTGCTTGGGCCTCTGGCATGATAATCCAATGGTCCATGGCCAAATGAAAATCACATGGGATACATTTACCAACCCCAAGAATATATAAAGCATTTGAAGCACCAGACCGGAACCTACAGAACTCTGTAGCGGATATAATAATCACCATCCATTTTGATGGGCTGGCCATTTTGACGGCTTGTTCCACTCTCTGGCTCCCTCTGTAAGCCTGAGTGAGGCATCAACAAGCAGCCAATGACAGTACTGTACTAATTCAAAAATGCAGGTGCGCACCCTGGCCCAAAGCTCAACCCAGGGTGAGGCATCAGCATACTATACAACTCTAAAATCAATCACTTAGTGGGGGTATTTAGAGAGGGCTTCTGGAGAGTTTTTGGTGTTGAGTGGAGAGAGTGGAGACCTTGTACACAGAGATGAGTCTCGTGGGGAGAGAAAGGAGGTTGGAAATAATAGGGTAATAAGCGGAGGAAGGACGGAGTGAGCAGGAGTTTTTGGAAACACTGAGAGATGTGGAAAGAGGGAGTAAAGAGAATACATGGCACCATGAACGAGTGGTGTAGGAGAGAATAAGGAGGAGAAGAGCCACCTCCAAACACTGTAAGGAGAGATTAAAGAGGAAAAGTGGTAAGAAGGAAGAACGTGGGATTGATGAGGAGAAGAATCGGGAAGATGTCGAAGAAGGGGTTATGGGTGAAATGAGTTGTGGAGGAGGGAAGGTGGGAATTGGAAAGAACGGTTGAGACAGCAGGAACCGGTCAATGAGACAAGTCAGGAGGTACATCAGTACAAATTACAAGGAAAACAAGGGTACAGATTGTGAATCCCGTGGGAGCATGCTCACTTATTGAAGATGCTTGCATGTATCCAAAAAGAAGTTACGGCAATGACCACTTTAACATGATAGATGCACGAGTGGGGTGATAATATCTCTGGGATGTATAGCATGACCCTATAAGTATACATGCAGATGTTAAAAGTGTATAAACTGGGACTGAACCTGTTCTATTGTGTATGTGTTTTCAAAAATGTTGCTCCTGAAGAAGGGTTTGACACCCTGAAACGCATTGACCACAAAGTATTTCAACTGAAAGATGTATGGTTTTGAAATGCATATTTTGTGTTTTTGAATATTTGTGAATTTAGTGGCACTAGACAGCCTGTTTACTATTGAGTTTGTAACTCCTGTTTTTTGATTTTGACACTACATTAAAATGTATGTATTCTTATACATTTTTTTGACTGTATGTTCTGTTATATTGGTGTGCAGGGGACGGAAGTGTAGAGGAGGTCCCAAATATGGCCTGCACTTCAGCCACCCATGTCGAAATGCCAGAAGCATACTCGCCAAGATATGTGACATATAAGGAGCAAATGAACCAACAGAGAGCCACAGTGGGGCTCTGTCCAGTACCCATCAGAGGGACATGTATACCTATTGAAGCGCCTAAAACCAGACAACCGTGGGCTGCAAGGTACCCACTGAGCCAACCATACCAGCAGCTGATACGAAATGAGGATTACTTACAAACAGTCCCTGAAGAGACCCAGAGAGCCTTAATGGAGGGCAGATGGTGACAACAAATGAACACAAACAACGAACATAAAACGGACACACAAGGACTAAAAACAAAGAGTAACGATGTAATGGACGTGTAAGAAGAAACGATGTTGATACATAGAGACGTAAGGAAACGTAGCTGTGAAACAAGATGGAAGTCTTCAACCAGCTAACGCTTGTAAATAGGCTTGGAACGCACAAAGCTAAGAAAACGAACTGCTTGCAATGCTTAGTAGAAGAATAGAGCGGCATGTGCCAACTATATATCTAGCTCAATAAAAGCACACTATACAAGTGCGACTCCATTTTGTAAAAGCAGAATTAAGCCCAGGCTGCAAACGGCTAGCAAGGCCAAGATTCAGATTCCAGCCAAAGCCAAAGGGAAGAGCGGAATCGAAACCCAGTAAGAAGCAGCTCAATGCCTGGGAATTCAAGGTCAACCTAAGGAAGGAAGGAGAGCTGCAGCCTCAGAGAATCGAAACTTCAGAGCATACCAGCCAGCCAGTGAAGGTCGAGAAAAAGACGCGCCAGGCAGGTGGCGATGCTATGTAAGAATCAAATATGCGAATAACAGGAAAATGAAGCAGATTCACGGTGAACAGACACGTGACCACCCCAGGGCAAGAGGTACCAACGTCTGATGTCACCCAGAACCCAGGATGCCATAACTTTTCCTGATAAGAAGCTACAGTTCCGAGGCTATCCCTAGCCAACTAATTGCCCTAAAGGTACTGATTGATGGAAGGGAGGCAGGGTGAATCTTGGGGAACTCTGCATCTGGGTGTCCATTCTGCATGCTGCTAATTAAAGTGGAGATTTATGTCTAGGGGTGTAACCCACCCAATCACAATGGACCAAATAATCTAGGGTCCTATAGCTTGTAGAACCAATAAGATGTCGTAGTTGTAGTGACGTCTATCACGAGTGATGTAGTGGGATGGGCATAGATGCCCACCCGATAAGAGCAATCCAATCTGCATGCTCTGTTACCAAATAAAGATATAGCACATATACTTAAGTTACCTTTCCAACCAATAGAATTGCATGATAAACCTATGAGTTTTACACGTCAAATGATGACGAATTTTCCCCATAAAAGTTGCTGTCTGAATGAAGAATTTGGGAGTTGAAGCAAGACAGGTGATCGTATCATTGATGATTGATTGACCATTTGTTTCCCCGATTTTTGTACTTGTCATTAAACGGAATTCCGTTTGCCAAACTATTGAATTGTCCTTATTGAAGTGTGTTGGAGTAAGTGAATCCTGCACCCCATTCCTCACATGGTGCAGCTATCTTGTTTTACAGGTAGTAGAGGGTGAGCTCTGACCTATGGGCCCGTCAGAGATGCTCCGCCCTCCTGTACAGGAGTGTCTCAAGTGGTAGACACTGTTTTTGGTAGATTGTGAAGGCTTTGTGCCAGGGCCTGTATTCCTCCTCTGCACCCGAAGTTGTTTCATTGAAATTTATGTAAGGGTCTTTTTGATATATATTTATCTATATTGTGCGCTAATATATCAATTTATTTAACAAGTCAGGAGGGAGACGGTGAAAGCCAGAAGTGGTTAGTTACAGGAAGTGAGACGTGAGGAGGTCAACATCAGCAGGAGGATTGTGAAGAGCAAAAGGAATCAAACAGAGGAGAGAGGCAGTAGGGGAAGAGCATTGGGAGAATGGAGATGAAGAGCAGGCCAGAATAGGTAGGAGGAAGGTCCACACAGATCAGGAGGTGGTAGAACACGCGAAACAGGAAGCTAAAGTCCTGCCGAGATGGGCTTTAAAGAGGCCAGGATATCAGTCCGTAAAGATTTGGGGACTTTACTGGGGATCCTAAAGCAAGGTACGATTTTCCAGGATCCCTCGGCACCTCCGCTCTACCTCGTACCGCTGGGAAAATAGTCGCTGCTTTTACAGGGTTTAAAGATGACTTTCTACCACCTGCGCGAGAGTGGCAGTGGAATAAACGAGTATGCAGGAATCCCTTCAAACCTAAGAGACTGACAGATGAAGAAATAAGGATGCGGGAAACCCCTCAAGCCTTAGAGACCAGCAGAAGAAGAACGAGGGTACCTTAAACCTCTTAACCTGGAGAAACTGGCAGAGGAAGGGCCTGAGGTGCAGTAAAACCCTTCAGCACGAGAGACGGGCAGAGGAAGAGCTGGTGCTGCAAGAAGCCACTTAAATCAGAGACATTACCAAAAGGGAACAGAGAGGGTTGGGCAAATGAAAGCCAGAGGATCCAAGAGATGGAAATGGGTATGGGAAACCCTCAATCTTGAGATTAAGGAAGACAGTGAGATGGGTGAACAAACCTAGACAATGCTGACGAAGAGAAAGTGGAAGTGTGCAAGGGCCCTGAGCCTTGACCTCAGTAGGTTCAGCAGACCTTGGAAGAGGAACTCACAGTATAAACAGGACTCCTCTTAGACTGGCGTTTCAGAACCCCCCTGGTGACATTAACCCAAAGCCTTCATTTGGTCACCAATGTTCATTCATTATGTTCTTTTGCCATCCTGGCTGGGATTCCTGAAATAGAAGGTTAAAGTTCAAAATCAAAAGGTATCGGTCTGATTTCTGATCCCTGTCACCCCTAACAACAGAACAGAAAGAGAGGTGTCTGATCCCACCCTTGATCGCACACCCAAATATTCTTGAGCTGGAGTTGTTAGGTGCACTCTCAATAAAGCATTACACCTTGTTAACTAGTTAGTATTCTGATAACTAGACAAAAAATGGTATGTTAGAAGGTTTTTGCAGGTATAGCTGGTATATAGATTTGTGTTCAATGGAACTTGGTTGTCTTATGATTTGGGGGTGCATGTTACTGTATTGATGGGGGCTCTGTTCAATACTAGCTTATTGGTTTTTGTCAATCGTGCCCTATTTGACTCACCATGCGGCAATGTTTATGCTCCTCTCTGTTTGCTTTGGCTTTTGCTCCCCGATTGTAAGGCATTCTTCCTTTGACTATATAATTCGGCAACAGAGACCCTCAAAGCTTTGACGAGGTCTCTCTCCAGTATCCATCAATATCTCATTATTTGCCACACATGCTGTGACTAGTCTGCACATGCAATCTGCACCTTCCAGCCTTTTGAGGTCTCTGTTTTTGGTCATATAGGTACATTTTCATCAAGTTAGGGGGAACTGAAACAATTATGTTATGCAAATGACAACCAAATCTTAACTGTCTGGTCCATTGAAGACCGTCAACGTTAATACAATCATAGCGTACAGTCGAATTGGGCATCCGTCAACTGGGGTAAAATACTGGAATAGCCCATTTTCAAGAATATTATGGATTTTACAAGAGAATTTAATTTCTATTTTAGGAGGAGAAAACAATGTAATGCCAGTTAAGCAGATGGCCCAGCCCTCCCTTCTGGCATGTACTTCTGCAACTGCAGGCTTGCCAGAAACCATGCTAATTAGCTCAATATACTTTTGCCTGTTCCATAGGGCTTCTTCATGGACTTAAACGCATTGCAAGTCCCATTAGGCAAGCTTTGGGAATGTCAGAAACCACCACAAATGCATAATGGAGCAGTCAAAAGACCCCTTGTTGGGTATGTGCACGATTTTATTTGTCTGCTTTTCTACAATAAAGTGTTTAGTGTGATTGATGTAAATGCAAAGGAAGAGTGTGTCTGTTTGCATAGTGGTTTGTTTAATCGGTTGTGCAAAGCTCATAGAGTAGCAGGCTCTGCGGCTCTCCAGGTGTTTGGGACTACGACCCCCAACATCCCTCACAATTGACTCTACCGTCTAGGGCTGATAGGAGTTATAGTCAGAACATTTGGAGAGCCAATGGTTCCAGACCCCTGTCATAGAGGCTAGAGATGGCAAATTTTGCTCTACTTCAGTGGCTATCATTTATACAATGCCATAAAGAGCTCTCTTCTCATTGTACCTCCGTAAATATTAGCATTGACTTTCTTTACCATCCATGTATATAACAATGAACTCTAGTTGTATGCAGCGCTACAAACCCACAGGTATCTAAGCGCTCCAATAACAGCTGTTATTATTATCACACTGTTTTACTCAATGTGTTGACCTCGGAAGAATGAGTCGGCCCTGCCAGTATTCAAACCCGCATCAGCAGGCTACGCGCAGATGTCAGAACGAGCGCTCAACTCTCTGTACTATATCCTGTGACATCCAACCTCCAACCTTTTCTATGCTCTTACACTGAAGTGTATTAGTCGTCACCCTTGATGACGCTGATGATAGTTTTGAGCACCATGTACTACCTTAATGACATGACCAAAATGATCCAGGTGTCCTGCCACACAATTGAACCACAAATCAACATTCCCTATGAATCAGATTTGTTCTTAAACGTACATCTGGCAAATGGAACTGGTTGTCACAGAAACTCTCTATAGCGGTTCTTCTAATCCTCGTGAAAGCCAAAACATCTCACGTCACTTTTAAAGGGAAGACTTTTAATGTCGTATTTTGGGCGAATGGACAGTCTGGTTGTACTATTAACACAATCAGAATGCAGTTTTAGGTCTTCATCTACAAGCTGAGGTCCGGGGTCTGTTGGGATGCATGTTCGGATCACTGTCCCTCCCAAACAGAATCAGATTGCGGAAAATATATGAAACGTGTGGAATGTGCAGAGGGTGGTGTAGGTGGGATGGGGGAACCTATGGGTGAAAGTAGCTGGCAGGAGACACATGTATTCTGAGAATTTATGTAGGGGGAAATTAACAATTTGTCTCGCCATAGTGCCACGCAGAATACATGGCATGTGCGCATTTAGGAGAAGGCCTGAATCCTCACAAGCCGTGTGGGAGACAGAGAACAACAAAGCCTCATCTCTTGCTTGATTGTCATATCCCAATTCCCAGGCGCGGTAAGGAAGGAGCACATACACCTACATATTCTTCTTGGGAGGATAGTTCCGGGGCCACATGCTCATCTTGGAAGCAAGACGACGCGGAGCAACACAGGTTTGATCCCCGGGTCCATGCATAAAAACCTCTGGTTATTAAGTGCGTTATAAATACCCAATTATAAAAATGATAATGATAGAAATGTAACAAGCCAGACCTTTGAACAATTAGGTAAGAATGTGAGAAGTTGAATGGAAAGAGGGCTGTGTCCTTATGAAGGTCATATTCATGAAAGCCGGGGCAGTGGTCTTGAGCTGCCAAAACAAGAACTGATATTTAGAGCACCAGCGCCCCCCCAGAACAATAATCATTCTGTTTAAACTACCAGATGCCTAAAAACAATGCTCTTATGAACTGGATGGATTAGTGGTGGATTTCCGGGACGTGCATTGATTCTATGCCAACCTCTTGGGAGGAGTAGGGGGAGCAGAGCACAACAAGGTCCGTGATTTGTACCAGGAAGGGCACAGGGTGATGCCAATATATAAGATTGCAGCGGGGAGACATGATGGGGGTGCCTGTGTGTCTGGGATGAGAAAAGAGTTGCTTTGTTTGCAAGGAACAGGCTGACCTCGAAGTTCTCTGCCGAGCTCATGTTGATGGCCAGGTGCACATCACGTGGTTGGGAACAAAGAAAGGGTGGTGTCTCTTAAGCGTAACCAATAACATTGCAGCGCTCCGAGATGAAGAGGCCGTTACCCACATGTGGAAAAGATGGAGGTGAAGATGACACAACCAATCCAATCGGCAAATGGTCCATATGTGACTATTAGCATGTAAATAGGCGGCAGACAATAAGGGTGGGGGATCAATACTACATATCGAGTGCGTCATGAGTGACAAGTTGTGTGTTTATAAGATGAACTTCACTTTCATGATGAGAGAGAACTCTTTGGCAGCCGACTCCTAATACCCTGCAGCCATTTCCCTTTTGTATACAAAATAAAGCTCTTGTTCTTCTCGTAAAAGAGTGCACCTAGCCTTCTCCCAAGTGGGTTGTTTTTTCTATGTCTGGTTGTTGTGGAGTTACCCTACAGTTCTCCGAGCTCGATTCTTGATAGTTCCATCCAAACCAGGTTTTTGGGATAACCACTGGCTATGTAAATGACCACCATTTATAATCACTGCAATCAAATCTATTTCGTGTGGTTATTTTGAAAATATGGAGTGGATCTGATTGTGGCTTTTGGGACCACAGTCTTTCATAGAATATGTAAGGTTATCGGTGTCTTGTTTTACATAATTGAGTATTGCACACTTTTATGTTTCTAAAATCACTTTCTATGCCTTTTTTTTCCTTTAGATGTTGATAAACATGATGTGAACATGTTGGTTAACACCGAGAGACGAATCTCAGCAAATTCATCAGATTGTGACATAATATATCCCTAAGCTGAGATAAACTAATTCCAATAGAATGACTGCATTTTTGTCAATTATTAACTCGTCAATATACCTCTTCTACATTTCTTTTACAAAGGGCACGCCAAATATTCTCTTAAGCACGCCTTAGAAGGAAGCAGCAAGGTGCAGGTTTGGGCACTCTTGCAAGAAGATGATATTTAAGTGAACACATGGATATCAACAGGATGTGCTGTCTTTTCATTTCTGTAATTTAGGTTATTTTATTGAGGTGCACCTGAAATTGTAATCAAGAAGACACATCTGGTGTAAATCTTGCTTCTTGTTCATTCTGTGTGATATCCCGTAGCATACATCACTGCATAGGAAAGAAAATCAGCATATGAGCCGCGCAGTCGGTGAGCTGTATTTCTATATTCCAAACAGATGTGTGATGAATTGTGAACAATGATTTTGTGTGTTATTTCATTTTTATAAAACAATTCCAGCTGTTCGAAGATACAAGCCCCATCCTTCGGGGACCCTTTGCAAATCATATACCTCGGCTTGCTTAATTCTTTCTCACCACATGGTGCTTATTTTGCGCCCCGCTGCTGGACTGTGGGGAAGAACGCGACCAATACTGATTCTAGCGTATCAATTTCCGGCTCATTCTGATCTGTCTCCTGACTCGCGGTCGGAGGCTCCGGTCTCAGTGGAGCTGGATCGTGGATTCAATGCCAACATTCGAAACCCTGGGTTTAGTGTGCCTGCCACCGTAGGCATGTGGTGAATCTGTGATCATGTGTCCAGTGCATGGATGGCATTGTGTAATGGAAGATGCTCTTGTGAACACTCCCAGAGTCACTCCCTTCTGGATGGTCCTGAATTGGCCCCTGATTGTTGGTGGCCATTCTATGGGGCACAGAGCAAGGAAAACATGTGAGTCCGTGGGGCTCGAAATACCCAGGCCGCATCGCTTGAAGGTCTACCACCAGGTTGCGGTCTTAGCACATCATGCTCCGGGCCATCCATGAAGCTGGTCAAGGAATAGCCAGTCCCAGGGCCCAGGAAAACGACTTGAGCCTTCACACAGAATGGAGTTAGGGTTACACAGATAAACTATCACCATTAAAAAGGTTGGCCGTTTATAATTTTTTTAGATATTGGATATGGCTTTTAAATCAAAGCAATGTGCTTGTTGGACTCCTTTCTCTGACCGACTCTGCTTAAGTCGTGAGACGCTCTCTGATGAAAGCTGAGCAGAGTCTAACTCACCAACCTGGCCCCAGTTTCTAAAAACTCTGCACCACCCAAAACCCTAACTTGCTGCATTTCTAGTAGTGCTACTCCTAACCAACCCTTACTGGCTTAATTCATAGAACTTACTCTCCAACTCATCCCTAATTTCCAAAACTTCTCCACCCGCCCAACCTTAACGTACTCCATTTCTAGAAATCTCACTCCTAAACAACTCTGACAGGCTATGTTTCTAGTAAAGCCTTACAGGCGTAGCTCTTTGCTGGCATACAAAAACAACCCGATTTTCCATCTGCTATTGACTACAGTTAAGTAGCCCCTTGGTCTACAACTCCCATGATCCCTCTCCATTGACTATCCTAGCTAGGGCTGATGGGAGTAGTCCACACAATTCTGTAGAGTCAATGGTTGCCAATTCCTGCACCACTGTGCATTTGCGATACTAACACCAAAAATGATATTTAATAAAAATGTACCAAAAGAAACCTTCATGACATGTCAAACTGTAAGGGATAGATAAGTAATGTTGTATGATCAAGATACCAAAATAAAGTGAATTTTATTTGCACGAGCATCTCTCTTGTAACTAAAGTAAACTTAGTGAATAACCTTAAGGGCACCTGATTCAAATCTCAGGTGATCCCAGTACTCCCCATGGTGCTCCAAATTAAATCTGTGTGAATCGTGCAAAATTGTCAAGGGATTGAAGTAAAATTCGGACACTACGCTGGTGCGCAGTAAGGCCTATCAATGTTGGATGCCAACAGAACCATTGCTAGGGGGGACTGAGGGGGCTATAGCCCGGGTCTTTTGGTTGTAGCCCTGGATAAAAGTTCAGGGACTACAACCAAAAGGGTAGCTAGCCCCAAGTCCCGACAATCCCGACATTAGCGTATCCCCGGATCTTTTCCAGACCTAGCAACACCCCTGCATGCCAGTAACGGATTACATAATCAATTACTGCGAGCCTTGGGAGGCCGGTTTCGTCGGGTTCTTGGTGTGTTTTACAGGATTCTGAAATCAGCGGTTCACGCAGCATGCATTGACTTGGAACATTAGCCGACAGGTCTTCCAAGAGCCCCGGGGTATTCCAGCCGCAATTCCCCTGCCGCGACGATTATGCACACATAAGCATCTCTGCTCCGCTTATTGCCCGACCCAAGAAACCCCATTGATGCTCCGCAAAGGCCTCCGGGTCCTGGACGGATAGAAGAGGTGGTGTCCTTTACAAAGTCTGTTATAATCCCCTGGCTTCCTTGACAAGCTCCTTGTTTCCATTCAAGATAAAAGCGCGATAATGAAAAGATAAGACTGCGGATACGGCCATCGAGACAATTTCAAGGTAATTTTCAGAAGAGCAGGAAGGCTGCGCTCAAGGCTGAGAGGGGGACACTGACGTCAGCTGTCCGTTATTCAGCTCCTGGTGTGAGGCCAACGCATTTACTCAATGCTTTATTGCAAGTCTCTGATTACGTATGTCTACATTTTTGTGTAATGGGGAATTTCCTGATATAAAATGATCTGAGAAGTCTCTGTTGTCATCCAAGGCGCGGCTGTGTATTTTTCCATTTGCGGAAGCTGTTAGTGCACATACTTAAGCTATATAACCAGATCAGGGGAGCATTACTGGTCTGGTAATGCCCTGTGGCTTACGTTTAAACCTTAGCTTAGCTCGGGCTTGTAACTGACGAGTAATGCCCCTCCTGCAACGATCATATTGCTATTAGTACCCCAGCACCAGAGTCATCCTTTCACCAAAATGCCAGGGGTAGCGAAAGTGACATCACACGACCCTTGACATCTGATGACATCACAGGAAGTGATGTAATTTGAACCCCACCCAGAAGTGACATCACAGGAAGTGATGGAACACGACATTTCACCCCTCGACAAAACAGGAAGTGGCATCACATAGCATTGTTTCTAGGTACACTACGAAAAATATGGTTACGATGTCACTGTAAAGTGATATATATTTCATACAAAAAGAATGGATCCCCATATGTATTTAAGATCAGTGCATATAGGCCCATATTTCCAAATCACTGTGAATGCAAGCAGAGGTCCAAGGCCAAACGATAATTATGTGTTATTATATAGCAGTTACGCTTAAGCGCTTCATATAGAGCAAATACACATACAATATCACCCAACCTGTGTTGGTAATCATTTATCAACCTCAGCAGGTTGAAAGGCTGAGTTGACCTTGCTGGGAGTCGAACCTGCAACCTGTAAATCACACACACATTGCATCAGCCAGCACTCAACCTACTGAGCTATCTTACCGGCTATAGCTATCAGAAAACCAGCCACTCCAGAAACAAAGACCCACATGATACTAGCCAAAGCCCATGAGCCTCAATTTAGGGGTAGCAAGGGAGACCACATGGGCAGCAAGGGCAACCTCAGAGGACGCAGTTGTGAACCATGGCGACCCCTAAATGACGTCCATGCCCGGCACATTGTACCAGGGTCGAATAGTGTATTTTTCCCGGGTTAAGCAACGGCGTGTTAACTCGAGAAAAAAGCTGCAGAAAAAATGGCCAACAAGGATCAGGGAGATGAGAACCCTAATCCCTTCTCCCTTCGCATGGCGTCCTTCTCGAGTCGGAAATGTGCTGGGAAGAGTTCTGTTCCCGGTGCCAGCGAGGAACAAGGAAGGGTAAAGTAAGTGAAGCAGGAGTGGGGGGGATAGGCTATGTGGAAAAGGGTGGGGTGGGGTAGGGGAAGGGACGGAGGGGACAGCACACATGCCTGATTCCCAACGTGGGAACATGGCGGCCTACCTCCATGAGGAGGCTGGGAGCAGGGTCTGTACCATGCGGTGTAGACCCCGTTCTGAGCCTCCTCATTGGCTGGGGCGCCGCCACCCCCTCTTCGCTGGGTACTAATTTCCAATACAATAGAGAATAATAGTTGTGTGCTGCAAAATAGTATTCTATTACATCGTGTTGCTTATCCGAGGGCACACCTTTGGGAGGGGAATTATCCTAAGCGATAACGCCATGTTCCAGGATCTATGAGTCTCCTAGTAACATAAAATAGAATACTCTATGTCATGCTGGTTGTTATGCTGCTGGTGAAACCAGAATTTTTGGACTAAGGTCAATAACACAGATTCATTCTGAGAATTCTTATTGGCTTACAGCAGGTCGATGCCGACTTCCATGTGCTAATGAAGTGTTATTGAATGCAGCCTGCAGAGGTTTCGTCCTTAATACATGTTCATGGCCATGCCGAATTGTTTACAAAGGCTGTGACATCATGTCAGATAATCTCCTCCCAGCTCCTTGGTCTGAGTAGTTTATTATATACATTATATTGTGGGCCTGATCACGACTTTGGCGGTAACCCTTAAATCCGGCGGCAGCGCTATAACTGCCGGATTTAAGGGTCCGTCAAATCAGGACTTCGGCGGATTTCTTCCCAGCTCTGAGCTGGGGGGAAATCTGCCGAAAAGAGCGCAAAAATTCCCCATTGAGCCCAGTGGGGAATGGGGCATTCCCGAATGGGCTCAATTGGGAATGGGGATTAACATTACCGCCGAACTTGTGATTCTGCGCTATTAGCGCCGGGGAGTTCGGCAGTAGGGCTAATACCACCGGCGGTAATACCGCTGGCGTTACCACCAAAGTTGTGATGAGGCCCTATGTCTGTTTAGTTTGCCCCAGCAGACCCCACTTGAAAGGGGAAAACCCTCCTTTTGATCAGGAAATCGAAACCAGGAAGTACTTTTTTTAAATGGTAGTGGAGTCCTGTTTGCGCACAGACTTGAATCCCTTCTTCTTCATTTAGCATAGTGGTCTTCAAACTGCGTGGGGGGGGGGCTTAGGATGTCCAAGGGGGCACCAGACTCTTTAAAAGGGGATTACGATGACTGTTTTTAATATTGTAATATAAAAAAGGTTAGGGTGACTGTTTTTAATACAAAAATATAAGCAGTGGACAATCGGCTTATATTTTAAAGAGCTTGCCCCTTGAACCCCCCTGTGCCCCCACCGCCCCCTCCCCGCTGCCCTTTGGGCTCTCTAGAGGGGTCCCAGAATAATATTTGTATTCAAGGGGGAGCTCAGTATGAAAAGGTTTCAATACCACTGATTCAGCATCACAGCTCGGACTGGCCTACGGGGGCAATAGGGCAAGGCCTAACATGCCAGTTTGCACCAGTATCATGACTCAAAATGAGCCAATTTGATGAGTTACTGAACTGTGCAGCTGTTAGTTTTTAATAAATGTTACTGATCAAATATGCCTTAAACGAATACTTTTAAGAAAATTATCAAAAATACCATTAGGGAGTACTCAAGCAGTTTTCCATGAAAAAAACACATTCTTTTGTTTAGCGCCGCTTATGTCACAGCTTGACAATATCACAGAAAGAATTCTTTAAAGCAGGCAGCCCCTGTGCGTACCGTTTACACAGCAGTGAAACAAGGGAAAGAATGTTGGCCTTGCTCAAAGCACTGAAAGTAATGTTGATAAAAGCTCATTACACAGGAACTGTAGCCAGGGGAGATAGCTCACCAGTGAAGTGCTCACCACGCATGTGTTGATAACCTGCACTTTGCAAGTTCACATTTCATAGCAGAGCCAGTTCAGCCTTTCATCCTTCTGTGCTCAATACATTGAGTTCCATTATGTGAAGCAATAACTTAGCACAACACTGAGAAGCAGGAAGAATCCAGCATGGGGCGCTATATAAGAACACACACTGTTATCATTACAAAGCATACTTTGATCTTTTATCACAGGCTAATAAGAGAGCAACAGCTGTTTTATTTTTTTTCACTGAGGCAATATCTTCAGACAGTGACCTTGTTCAATTTAGCAACATACCTATGTGACGATCTAGATCAGCTAGTAACGACTGGCGCCCAAGTTCTAGGCCCGAGCAAAGTGACAACATCTGCCTTTTTATAAAGAATCCTTGTACTGTGCTTGTACTGACGCTTCCAGGAACTGGTGCTCACGAACCTTTATCCCAGACACATACATGTATAAACATTTTGAAGCAGAGGATTATTGACTAGTAATGCCCTTCCTGGCTCATTCATATGTTATGTTATTGAAACGTCTTAAGCGCAAGGTCACCCAGAGGTATCATGGTGCTGCAGAGGAAGGTATAAGATCCACAGCCCATCAACATCAGTCCCCTAGAACAAATATGTTTTTAACGCCTTTTTCAACGCCAAATGATTAGACAGATTTTTCATTGTCAATGGGAGCTTATTCCATAATTGGGCTGCGGCGACCGAGAAGGCCCGGCCACCAATATGTGAGCGACAAAAGGATGGCACATGTAACAGACCTGCCGAAGCGGAACGCAAGGACCGAATAGGAAGAAACCAAGAAAATGCTGTGCAGAGGTACTCTGCCCATTGATTATGCAGGGCCTAATGGACAATACAAAGTCCAATGCGTTTAGCCACAGGGAGCCAGCGCAGAGAGCACAGAACCAGCGAGATTTGAGCCCCATAATGGGAGCATGTTGCCACTCGAGCAGCCAGGTTTTGCAGACGCTGAAGTCGGTGGACTATGTCCTTAGGCTGAGTCAGATAAAGGGAATTGCAATAGTCCAACCAGCTCAACACCATGGCGGCTACAACCGGTGGTCGTAGTTTCGCTGGTATCAGAGGAAGCACCTTTCTCAATATATTGATATGAAAATGGCCGGTTTGGCACAACGCTGATACTTGTGCATCCATACAGAGAGTGGCAGACATAATCACTCCTAGATTCCTCAATTTAGCAACCTGGACAGGAAGGGGGCCAAGAGAAGATGGCCAGAAGGAAGTCACCCAAAGAGAAGGATCAGGGAGGGATTCTACCACCAGCACCCCTGTCTTGTCTCCCTTCAACTTCAGTCAGTTGTGGTTCATCCAATCCCCACGGCAATCAGGCACTGATGCAAGCACAAGCGACATCTCAGCCTGATCTAGATCTAGACGGATCAGGATCTGAGTGTCGTCGGCATAAGAGAAGCACCTGATGCAGAGGGAGCGGATGAGACACACTAGTGGCCAGATGTAAATGTTAAAGAGAATAGGAGACAAGGCGGAGCCCTGTGTCACCCCAAAGAGGAGGTGGCAGGAATCAGAAGGAAAAAAAGGAGAGAGAGAAAGGACTTGAGTTCTGTCTGCCAGGAATGAAGAAAACCAGTCCAGCATCTGACCAGAGATACCAACCTAGGCCAGGCATGTCAGCAGGGTAGGATGGTTTACCAGAACCCAACACCATAACCTGTGTCTTCTCTGAATTGATGGACAGACTCTTCTTGTTGCAATAAGCAGCATAGAATCCAGTCATGTGTGCAAGAATCGTCAGTCCTAGCAAGAACCATGGCACGGTGCGGAAAACACAAGACAAGCACTGCAGCACTTCCAGCCATATGGAGTTTGAGGCCGACACCCCCAACCGACCGGATTATTAATAAGTGTAAAGTGGGTCATGCCATGGCACATCCCTGCCTACTGGGATATAGCCAGTTGATTCCCAACCCTGCCCCCGCATTAGATTGATCCCTTGCACCAGAATCAATGTGCATGATTTTAATAGATTAATCAATTTGGGTGTCATATCTTTCTCCATCAAAGCCACCCAAATCAGTCATCTGTCTACAGATTCAAGGCCTTTTTGAGTTTTTTCACCCTCCATTCATTAGTGAATACATTTGCTCAGGATTTTCATGGCCCTGATCGCCCTTCTTAAAAATGGAAATGATCAGAGCCTCCTTTCATAAAGTCCTAATTTTCTATGCGATTTGGAAAATTCTGATCTCAGACATGCAACTAAATCCACAAGGATGAGCTATAGAGTGCAGAGACAACAATGCTCTTCCTAGCCTACTTGAAGAATGGGTTCCAAAAGCAGCAGCAAGTGTGACACTACTGATCCTAGACAGGAACCAGCAAACTGGTCATGGCAAATTTCATAAGGTGCTTGCGCCTTTAATCGTTCCACCACCCCTGCCATAATCAAGAGCCATAGCCCCTTCTATTGCTTTCAAAAGAGCACCTAAAGACAGCCAACAGACACCCTGTGCACTAGATACATATAGATATCTTATAGGGTGGCGATAGCCCCCCTATAGTTAAGGTGAGTCAGAGACACATAGGAACCCCTCAAAATGCGATTGTTGATATCTTTTGATTCGAGTAACTGATTTGGCCGAAATTCCAAAAGTGATTAAAAGTCTGAACCCCCACCCAGACTGCAACATTTCGTAAAGATTCATTAAAAAATGAAAAAGTTATTAAGCGTCAAAACACAAAAAAAGCTTTTTCCAAAAGTGCGGTCTACTTCCAATAGACAAAAAAAGGGTACATTTCTGCCAAAGTTCACAGCCCAAACTGCTCGTTGGATTTGGACCAGGACCGAAACAACTTGGGCACGAAGCATTGACTCATACGCCATGCGTGATTTGGGGTTATTCCGTGCTGTGGCTATTTTTAAATTTGACTGAGAATGGGGTGCTCCCTTCCCAAAAACTATGCAGTAAAAAGCTATGTACAGTTCGAAAAACATAGACATGCCATCAGGGAAGACGTGGTGGGGTGGCTAGAAAGCACTGATTGAAATGTGGGAGTTGGAGGGGGTCCAGGGATCGAGTTTGCAACACAAAGCTTCCTGTAGCCTCGGCTATAGCCGCGAGTAGCTGACATTTGAAAGCAAACTGCGTAACAGAAGCAGCCTGTGCTCTGGGGTAAAAGGGAGAGGACAGGGGAAATGAGGAGGACATCTGGGGTGTGAGGGGAGCTGGCACAGATGAGGGGGGCACCTGGTGAGGTGCAGAGGGTGGGGGCAGGAAATATTTTTTTCCACCCGTTTTACCGATATTCGTGGCTATATCTGGGGCTACAAAGGACTACAGATAGCCGAGGGTATGTGTAGATCGGTATCCATGGCTATATCATTTGGGGTGTCAGTGTTATATATATTTTTTTAAGTACTTTGTCTAGGTATAGTGACATCAGGGGTGAGAAATCATGGCCAGTGGCCTGGTAGGTATAAGATGGTCTTTTTTATTTTGGAAGTGTGTTTTCAGACTTTTTTCAGAATGTGAGACTTTGGAGAAAGATAGAAGAAAATAGTTTAACAAAATCAATTTAAAAAGGAGCAATGGTAGTCTAGTTTTGGATGTGTCACGCAATGTATTTTAGGTTGTGTATTCTCACTTATAGTATTATGTTGTGTGGGTGTGAAACGTTTGCCTATCTAGTTTACAGTTATGTATTTTATTTCATGATTCTTATTTTCCAGCTACTTTGCATTAGTACACGAGAAGTGTTGTTCTGTATTCATCATTTAAGTTGGATTGTAGTAGAAAACTTGAAGTAAGTCTTCCTTTTAACTGACTTTTTGTAGCGCGGCTAAGGTAAAAGTCAAAGAACTGTAGCCGCGGGTATAATAAAAGAAATGTTGGTTATTCCTTATTGTATTTGTGTATTTATGTATGGTGAGTAGTCCTTAAAAGGACTGTTTTGGGGTACATTGAGTGTAGAACTTTAGCACATCAGGAGTACTGTTTTGATGTTATGAATGAACACTGCATTTCCTTCATCGGATACAGTGTACTCCCTCATGCCTATAGAAATTGGCCATGTAGAACTGTATGTTCTTGTTCGCAATCCATAATTGTTTGTGGTCTTTCATGAATGTTTAAATTGCTTTGTTGGGACAAACTCCCAGGTATGCCAGAGGGCCACTAGGAGTTTGCAGACTCTCTGAAGCCCCAACACATTCCACAGGACAAACGGAGGACTCACTCAACGGAAAGATCAAACTTTTTTTTAAACAAACTAAACCAACAGGGACAGAAGAAATCCATGGACATTTCAACTTCTCCTGGCCCGCAGGCCAGTTTTGATGTAGAATAACGCCACTGCTCCGTCACTACCTGGGCCTTTCTCCAAAAACCTATCAACATCTGGGATTGGCCGTCAGGAGCCTAATAACCTCTATGGTCACCTGTATATGTTATTCCACTGGCTCTCCCATGTCAGGTGGCTGGCCTGGTACATCCCCAAGTCCAAATAACAATGTTGCAGTATGAGGGTATTACCATTGATTTTTGCCCATTGCTACCCACCCCTAGGACACTAAACTGTGATTGGCTAGAGCTGACGTCCCCAGGCCTGGGATCTGCAAAGGTTCTCAGCTCTTGGTGTACCTTTTCAAAGTAATAAGAATGGCTATGTGTCTGCATTGTAACTGGTGTGTACCACTTCAATCTATGAGAGTTCTCTTTCTGCTCTGTGCAACACTTGTCTCACATTTTAGCATCTTTGTTATGATATGATATGACATTTGTAATGTGCCTATACACAAGTGTTGCGATCTTCTGACTGGTAGCGTGAGATCGGCTCCCTTTCCAATCACCGGTCGTTGTCCATTGTCTGCGTCGGCCGGGTCACGTATTCGGAGACCATGATTTGGGGCTGTGTAGCTTTGAATTATTTGTATCTACTGCAGCTGGTGCTTTTGTCATTCAGGGAATGGAATGTCATCTGTATCTTGTGGCCTTGGCAGTGGGTCCTGTCTCACACGTTTTGCTCTTTGTCCTGCCTGAATTCAGCTCAGCTCTGCTCTGGCTTAGAGCCCTGTGGCCTGCTGTAATTTTCCTAAACCATTATAATGTGGTTTCTACAGTGTTCGTGCTATACTACATTCTCCATAGGTTAGTCGCACTTGGTTCTGTCCTGCCCCATAGGCGCTCCTGAAGTTCCATAAAGTTATTTGCATGTAAGCACCTGCAAGCTTCGCTCAAGATCTCTTGCTTCTTGCGGTTTCTGCGTTGCTGCTTTTGGCTAACGATTAAATTAATAAAAGCAATGACAGTATGTATATGTGTGTGTACTCTAAAAATAAAACGGTATGCTCATTTTCTTCATGTATTCGAGTGTGTGTTTATGTCCCAGAGTGCGGATGGCATGTGTGCTTCATGTCTAACGCTGCTAGGTCGTGGTGTCTCTAACTATGTCAGCAACATGGCTTCTTGGCGCTTTAATCAATACTGTCAATTGAGGTTTCCTTAGTTGCACCCTGGGGCTCCTCGTCCACTCTAGGGTAAATTTGTGCCACGCCTGGCCTGTATGGCTGGCTGAGTGTGTATTTCTCAACATACTTGTCAATCATGGGTCCGTTGAGGATTCGTCCGAAGTAGAATGGGTGATTGCAGTGTTTCCTGGTCTTCTTCCGGGTCTTGAATTTCATAGGCGGGTGGGGTGGGTGGTAAACTTCCCCATCCCTCTTCAGCTTAAATAACATTTCTGCGGGATTTCTCAATTTTACCATTAAATCTGGTGGTCCATCTCCATTTTTGCCTCTGAGGCAGATTGGAAAAGATAAAGATGGTGTGGGGAAATAGTTAGATTATTTTATTTTATTTTATAATTTATTTATTGCATTTGTTACACGCCCAAACCCGGAGGTATCACACCGTAAATTTACACGAGGCAGGCTTAACTGGTTACATGATAAATACATAACTACAGTTAATGATTACAAGGGAGCTGGAATGTCTCCGATCATCGCCTGTGCAATACAAGCAGTTACTGAATACAGCTGAGAGCTAAGGTGACTCAGAACGTCGCCAAACATGGTTATTAAACAGTACAGGCAGTGCGAGATGTACAGTTCAGAAAGCTGGAGGGGGGCTGAAGAGAGAGGAGCTAAGAAACCTGGGCCGGCTCGTGGTTGGAATTGATTGAAGAGCCAGGTTTTGATGAGACTCTTGACTTGAAGCGCTGGTGGGAAGGCTTGTTTCTGATGTGTAGGGGAGGGAGTTCACGATTTTCAGAGCAGCTACCGGAAAGCTAGCGCCCCCCCTGCTCTGGTGCTCTTAAATCTAGGGATGAAGAGTGGTCTTTTATTGAGTGCCAGTGCTAATCAGGTATAGTGGGGTAAATTGGTGATGCATTTCTGAGTGGTGGTGAGAGTCTTGAACAGGATTCTGGCTTTGATCGGATGAAAATGCATGTCCCTCCTGATGTGGGATATATGATCACTTCTTTTTAGTCCGAATGCTGCTCTTAGGGCTTTGTTTTGTAATAATTGCATTTTGTGAAGGTTTGTTTTTGTGGTGCCTAGTAAAAGAATATTACAATAGTCCAGTTTTGAAAGAATTCGTTTTCCTATTTCTTGTTTCATCATTAAAGTAAGGGACACCCATCGTACATTCCCCAAATCATTGCCTCCACAATGAATTAGTATGACGCCTGAGTGCCTTGTACTTCTCAGACTTAACCATTTTGTAAAAAGGTGTAACCAACAGCCAACTGTCTCCAATCAGTCACACAGTTTTGAAAGCGGCCATGATATCTACAGTATGTGTCTGTTTCCAGGATAATTATTCATACTTTGAATTTCTAGTAGTTTGTATGAGTAGGGTATGTATGATGTGTGTGTGTGTTGGACTGTAATTGGTGGATGGTGCTATTGTTTCTATTTGTGGCTATCGAACAGCCGACCAGTGCGCAGCATTGCTAGTCGCGGGTAGACACCCACCCCCATTGCAGCCGTGGCTATATTAGAGCAAGTGAGACGTTGTGTATTTGTGGACGTGTGTTAGTCGTGCCTATTCAAAATTTTGGGTGACGTGGCATGTTATATGCAATGAGTGTTTTGGGGATTATAAGAGACTAGGGGAGTGGAGGAGGATTATGAAGAGCGGATAGGAGCTGGTAGGCTTGTTGGGGACAGTTTTGGGAGTTTGGTGGGGTGGAATGGCAATTTTGAATTTGATGTTTTTACTCATAGCGGCGGCTATCAACAGACGTCCTAGAGGGGCTCTTGTATAGCCACTTCTATAAAAAAGCATGTGCGTAGGCACGTCGATACTACTCTGCGTTTCATTTTTTGAGACTGGAGCCACGGGTATATTTATATTGTATCTTTAAATATACATTTTCTGTGCAATAACCATACTTTCATGTGGATGATACAGTACAGATTGTTATTTGTGTATGTTATTTCATGTACTTGGTTGTTCATGTATTTGATTTGAATGTTAAAAGGCCAATTTAGTTTGATTTGGGGCTTGCAGAAAAATATACATGTACCCGCGGCTACAAGTGATCTTTGTAGCCACGTTCAATATTCGCGGCTACGTTTGATGCCGAGCAGGGTTTGTATGTGTTTCTAATTGGGTAGTGTTAAAGTTGTTAATGTGTACTGCATTGTGATAGGTTGCAGTAAATATGTCGGCCATTGTATTCATTTTATTGCAATACAGTCCTCTTTTTGTGCTTTTGATTTTGGGAAGTATGAAACTCCCCTGTTTGTCTAATATTCTCATTTTCACTGCAGAACTCACGCTGTACAGTTCATGTTACCTGAGATCAAATATGATTGGTCATTGTTGTGTTAAAAGTTTGATTTGATGATATGTTCATAATGGGGCTCTGTGGTTTTCTTTGTTTTTACTGTATTTGTTAACAATGAAGTGTTGCTGCTGTATATGTAGAAAATGGGTGGGATAATTATTGAAAGTTGTTTATTAGGAAATAAATTGAATTTTAGTGAAGTGCATGATATACAATCATGAAGTATGCTTGTTGTTTTCAAAATAAAATATCATAGCAGTAGAAATGTGTTTTTATCGATAATACTTTTTTAATCACTTATGGTGTGTGTTAAAGTGATCTTTGGGGGGATGTAAAAATGTGTTTGCTTTTAAAAGATTTCTTTTTTTTTGCTGGTGTGGTGTGATATTTAGTGTGCCCATAGTTAAAGGTTCTGACTACTGTGAGGACTTCAATAAAGACTTTGGGGCAGTATCAGACACAGGAATGTCCCCTTGGCTTTGGGTTTATTGCTATGTAAACTCCTATTATGTAAAACGCATTATGTGTTAGGAAATGCTATTTTAGTACAGAAATTAGAGGGTGTACAATGTTGGGATGGTCTATTTGACGTTTACATGTGCAACAGTTTTTATTTTAATGTTCTTATTGCTGTACTGTTATTTGCTACACAAATACTGGCAGCTGTCAATGGCATTTTTCTGGGCATACAGTCCAGGACAGACCTGTGATGTCCACGAACATATTAGATGTTTGGGGGCATCTATGCTTATTTGTGTATTACGGGGTTGGTGAAAAGCAGTTTTTGGATGGCTTATAACTTTGGTGGCACTCTATTAAACTGCATGAAAGTTTGGTATTTCATTCTAGACCTGATTCTGAATGGTTTATCAAAGTGTGGTGCTATTCTGTCAAGAGGGGACAAAATTAGAGGGGTGGTCTCAAAATATTGTAATGACTTATAAATGTGGTGCCATTTGAAAAATCAGCAGGAAAGTTTGACGAAAGATTTTAGATCTAGATATAAATGTATTTGCTAAATTTGGTGGGATTTTGTGAAGAGCGGGCAAAATTAGAAGGGTGTCTTGCCATTTTTAGATGATTTATAATTTTGTTATTCTTTGACGAATGTGGACAAAGGTTTTCAGAAAGATTATAGACCCAACCTTGAATCTTTGTGCAAATTCTGAATGAATTTTGTGAAGTGGGGGCTAAGTCATGTGACTATTGTATGTACGTACATTTTGACAGTTTTGAAAAAATAAAACACGGGTGGACTTCCAGCAAAGTCATGTAAGGAGCATTGGCAAGGACCTGAGAGCATGATTATTTTTTGACGAGTGTCATAATGTAGGTACCAAAAATAGTGATATATCTGTGGTATTTGAGGTATAACCTGTGGCAATGGGCAGTGGCCAAATTGTGTGGATCATGGCATATGGTCATGCCCTGGACAATCTGGATAATGGCCATGACCATGAGGGACGACCAATGGGGTTAAGGAGGCCCTGTGCACCAGGGACCGGCTATGTGGTAAGGTGTTTTGAAATTGGGATAGGTCTCAAAGGGGAAAACATGTGCTTGTGGGTACAGGTTGAAGTGCTGGATGGGATTGCATCAAATATGTATGAGGAGGGTCAGCAAGAACTGGAAAGCATGGTTTTGCAAATATGTTCTGTGTATTTTAAAAAAAAGTATATAAATTGTAAGTACAAAGCACAGTAATATAACTCTGGTGACTGGGCGATGGGCATGGCTGTTAGGAAGGAGAAATGTGTACTGTAATTTGCTTATTGTGGAACGCAGCATTATTTATTTATTTATTTATTGTTTATTTAAATCACGCTTATACACAGGTTAAGTTCTTCAAAGTGCTTCAAGGCGGGAAGGTAACATGGGAATACAGCAATCATTCTTAGGCCTTGAAGATTCCGAATGATCTAAAAATAAAGACTAGAATAATAGGCCTGATGGCATTTCTCCTAGAGCAAGTGCATACAGTTGAAACCAAGCTTGGGAGAGGGGGACGGAAAACGGTGGGGGGGTGCAGGCCAAGTGAACTAACAGGTCCTAGTACAGTTAGGTCATGCATACGTACAGACAGAGGTGCAGAGACGGGGAGGTCTGGAAGGGGAACACATATTTAGCTTGTTGTTACAGCCTGAATTGGTGGACTAGATTACAATAAACTTGTGCGACGAGCATTAGCAAGGCCTGCAGGCATGTTTTTGGAAATATGTGTGGTGTTTTATTTTTCCAAAGTGTAAGAATGTAGGCAGAAAAACCTAGTGATATATACATTTGCTGTCAGGGTAGTGGGCCTGACCCTCAGCAAGTGCAAATGTGTACTCTGATTTGCTTATTGGGGAATGCGGCATGGCTGATGCCTATGCTCCATGAATTTGGAGACTTACCATGGTTGCAAGGCATGAGCAGTGGCCATTGGTTACATTATTATGGTATAGTGGACAGTGAGCTAGGATGCAGGGTAAGTGCAGTGAATAATAGGGCTTGTTTGGTTTGGCTGGGGTCATGGTGGAGCCTTATGGCATGGACAATTGAATGATGATCCCTGGCATGCTCTAATGATAGCAACAGACATAAGTATGTGTTGGAAATAATATGTTTCTTAAAGCAGCTTTATAGTTCTTTCGTGTGTGTGAAGCGTGGCCCATCTAATGTTCTGTTTAATGCACGGGAACATTAATTATGATCAATTACGTGGTGCAAGCTTCCTGAAATGATGTGGATGATGCGTATTGGAAATCGCATGAGCACTACAAAAAATGTAATGCTTGGGGCTCATGTGTTGTGTGCATGGAAATTGGCTGCACGTCGAGTAGGTGATTCCCCCAGTGCAATGCCACCAATACTTAATTAACTTTAATGTTTAAAGTGTATTATATCTTCAATTGTTTAAAAATATTTGAAATATTTTCAAACGGGTGAAGAAGTTATTGTAGTATGACGAAGAATCAAAGAAGAAGCACTACAAAAGCTACTCACAAAACTAATCCTGGATACATTATTGCAATTAAAATTACTATTAATTAATGTTGGAAAAGAAGTACAATCAATTAAAAAGGATAAAAAGGATATTAAAAATGTAAGAGAAATTATGGACAGTAAAAATCACACTGGGTTAGAAAACATGAAGTTGTGGCTTTTTAATGTTCCGTCACAAAAATTGCAAACATGAATTATGATGAATTATCTGGTGCAAGTGTCCTTGGATGATGTAGATGATGTATATTGGAAATTGGATGAGATGGTGTGGTCCATACAGGGCTGCAGTGTTTTTTGACTTATATGTGGTCTTATATATTTACTGTAGCTGTGGATGTGTATAATCAACCTCCACCTATTAAAGGTGCTGCTAGAAACAGCTAGAGTTTTCAAACATCTGCAGCATTGCAACAATCTGCTTGAAGAGTTATTCGAAATTCCAGAGAGGTGTCCTCATTTTTTGAGGGCCTCATTGCAAGGTTGGCGGTCCAGTAATAACGATACCGGTAAGGCATTACCGGCATCGTTTACGGGACCGGTCCATCAAGACCTGCAATGCCAGTCCTACCGGCATCGACAGGGACCCGCTGTGGCCGTGCAACATCGTACGGGTGCCGTGCCCGTAATACCGGCATGCTGCAAGGAAGAGGACATTACGAGTCACACGGACATGCACAAACCGGCATCCAGATGTCAGTAAGAAGGGCCACCATGATGCCGGCAATACCGTAATCATGGATCACCCATTAGTAGGAAACTGCTGTGTTCCCAACTGCCACCGGTGCACACAATCAGCACAGGTGGAGGCAATGGAACATGGCCCTGCACAAAAGGAGCACATCTACCCACAACACCCCTTCCAAGACCAAAATGATACCACTTTCAGTCGCCATACTGGAGCTGGAGGACATGCCTGCACTGCTACTCTTTGAGCAGACAGTGCAACAGGCAACACAGAGGAGACCCAGGAGGAGAAGGAGGGCGAGACTGGCCCAGCAAATCCCACCAGTGCAGGCAGTGGTTGCCCGCAGCCAGCCACCTATCCCACATATAAGGGCCAATCCATTCAACTTAACCCTAGCACAGATCCACACCCTGTACCGCCTGGACAGGGACACCATCACCACCATAGTGGAACTAATACATGAAGACTTGATCAGCCATATCAACATCTGCACTGCCATCCCCCCTCTGCTGAAGGTGACATCTGTGCTCCACTTCCTGGCCACAGGCACCTACCAGCACACAGTGGGCCAGCTGCATGGCATCTCACAACCATGTTTCTCCGGTGTGCTAAACAAAGTGCAGGATGCACTCTTAAAGCATGCAAGGGCCTAAATATCCCTACCACGGTATCACGGGAGGAGAATAACACCAAAACAGCATTTCATGCATTGGCAGGCATGCCCAATGTATTTGGTGCCCTCGACTGCACCCACGTGGAGTTGGTGGTCCCACATGCCGTGTAGGTGGTGTACTGCAATCGGAAGCTATTCCACTCCATCAATGTGCAGATGGTGTGTGATGCCAGCAAGATGATAACACATTGCTTGCTGTGCCAGATACCCAGGATCCACTCATGATGCAATGGTGCTGTGGAACTCCTTGCTACCCCGCTATATGGAAGGAGATTCCGTACGACGTGGCTGGCTGCTGGGTGAGTCTGCTCTCTGGGCCATGGGAGAGTGTTTGCGGGGGTGTACATGCATACGCAAGCAGTCTGCTCTCTGGGCCATGGGAGTGCCCTCAACGGGGAGCCTAGACACTGTACATGCTGCCAAACACAGTGCCCATAATCACCCAAATAAGATGCATGACACAGACAATGGAGGCCGACGCACTCTGGCCGCACACCAATGTGTAAATGTCAGACTCACAATCAGCGCACAGCCTTGAACATGTCCACTGGACATCACCTGACCATACCCTCAGCACCACAATGCACCATCACATGTTCATAAAGCTGAATACACATGACCACATTGAAGCACCTCGCAGGTCAATCATCAAGCATCCATGAGTGTGCAGTATGAATTCCACCTCAGGCAATTCTGCCGTCACTGCCCCTCCCCGACAGTAACACTGCATAACACCATGGCAACATGTGCAGATGAATACAAATGGAAGAAAACAAGTAGTGAGCAACACCTACATGGGTGCGATTGGTGCGGGAATCGCCCACAGCACATGAGTACCAGCATACAAGTCAACACCCTGTTTCATCTAAGGTACTCTTCCCTACACTGGCGGACACTACCAACAATCACATTGTGCCATTGTGACTAGTGTGAAGACAACGAGGGACACCTGCATGGCGTCTACAATAATCCATATGCATCATTGTCTAAACAAGCAGTATCATGTAGTCCGTCAGCCTAATGCATCAAACATTGCCCAACATGCATTTGGTCTCATCCCCTGCCACACAACCCTCACATGTGTGTACATAATGGACCATGTCACTCCATCTGGGTGGCTGGTTATTCCAATATCAAGACCCCTAAGTCGTGTACGTCACCCAAGACCAGCACCATGGATTGCCAAGTAGTGTACAGGGCAGATAGTTGTGCGCATGTGAAGTCAATAGCTGCCATTGACAAAATACTGCATGTGAGCATGAACGATGAACAGGCCGAGCACAAAAGGAAATTGAGAAGTACCCATACACATACCTTTTTGTGCTCCCATGCAGGTGATGCTGGCTATCACCTGAAGACGTGGCTCCTCACCCCTGTCCGCAGAACAGGCACAAAGAGGACTTCAATTATGCCCATTCACGCACTCGTGTGGTCATAGAGCAGACCTTTGGCCTTTTGAAGGCACGGTTTTGCTGCCTCAGCAGGTCGCGTGGCGCCCTCATATATGGGCCTGAGAAGATGGGCAAGATCATCATGGTATGTGCCATGCTGCACAACATGTGCATCTGGCGGAAACTACCTCTGCCACCCGAGATGGACCAGCCACCACCAGGTGAAGTTGAATATGAGGAAGGAGTAGATGTTGGACATCGGGCAGGTCACGATACACTTGAGGGACATGCTAAGGGCCAATCAGTCATAGACCATTCTTTCTGATGCACTGGGATGCAGAGGGTGCTATGTATGTGGGACTCTGGGCACTGGATTTGGGGGTATATGGGCACTGTGCACTGTCATGCAATAAATTCACACACCGAAGAAGCAATGTCCAGTCATGTGTTGTTTATTTACACAACGGGTGTATTGTACAGATGGTATGTACCCCCCACAAACCCCTCCCACCAACTCCCCCCACACACCCCTCCCCCCTCTCCTCAACACCACCCACACACCCCTCACCCCCAACACCCCAAAACATCAATGGCACAACAGGTGTCCAGATGCACTGCCAGTCAACATGTGCAGAGTGCCCCTGCTATTGCGGTCCACCCTTCAGAGGAGGGGGTCGCATCTCAGAGTGCCGCGTGCTGCGCAGGGACCTGCGCACAGGGCTGGTCTGAGTAGAACTGGCAGGTGTGGTAGATGATGATGTCGATGGTTGTGGCTCGGATGCCGCTGTATGCCGCTGCTCCATAGTATTGGCTATTCTCGTGAGTATCTGGGCCACAGCTGCAAATCCATAATTGACCCGCTTTGAATTCCTGTTAATGGCCTTGATGACGGCCGCAGTGTATCATGCATTGCACGGCGTGTTGCCTCACCATCTGCAACATATTGAGTGACTAATCCATGCATCTCCTCTTGCCAGCCCTCCATCCTTGACGGTCATCCCTCGACATCCATATTGCGTTGGTGGAGGTGGATAGTTGGTTTGCTGGTGTGGATGTGGCCAATACGGGGCTGTCCTCTATTGGAGACCACTCTCCATATCTGCTCTGTCCTTCAGAATCATGATGAGGGGTGCCCTGTGGGGTGACCTGGGGGCTTGGGGTTTGTCCAACATCCTCAGACAAGATGCCTCCTTCATGGGTGTTGTCATAATGACCTTCTTCCTCATCGCCATTATGAGGTGCAGATGCAGCTTTCTCCACAACCGAGCTTGTGGCAGCAGACTGTGAGCCGTCATGCTCAGTTACCCAAGATGTGGCCTCCCCCTGTGTGGATTGTGTCTCCAGGGGTGCAGGGGCAAGTGTCTCCTGGTCCTGTGTTGGTGGCTGCAGAGCTGGTTGGGCACTGGTGAGTGACTTGTGTGGCACTTGGACAATCCCTGTCCCCCTCGATGTGGATGGTCTGGTGCCATCATCCCGGTCCCTGGGCCTTTTGGGCAGGTGTCCTGGCCTGTGCACTTGCATCGTGTTCATCGCTGTCTGCATCTGTTCCTGTGGGGGACAAAGAGAGGCAGGCCATCAGTGATGGTAGTACTTGCATCATGCATGCATTGGTCTTTGTGCAGTTAGTGCCATGTGGATCATTGCATGTTTGTTGTTGCAACGAACAGGGTACGTGCAAGGATTGGGGGGCGGGTATTGCCATCCCTCAGGTGTTCACATTTTCACCATGGTGTCTGATGTGGGGCCTAACGGTGTGTTGTGTCTTGCGTGCTGTGTGACATGTGCAGTTCATCTGTGTATCTGGTGTTTATTTGGGTATGGGAGCGGCTTGCAGCATGCATTTTGATGTGACAGCAGTGGGGCCAGCATCTGGACAGGGATATGTGAATGTGTGTATGGTGGGCTATGTATTGGCTCGCATCACAATCACATTTGTTGGACAACTATGATCATTGGATGTCAGGTGTTTGTGGGGACACTCACCTTCATCTGCCGATGATGGGACTCTGAACTCAGCTCCACCAACTCCTTTGTTGAACTCAACATCAATTGATGTGCTGCAGCTCTCTTCCCACCTTGCCAATTTTTGGGGGAGTGGGCACCGCTGCCTACGGCCAGTGCTTGGCTGTGATTGGCCAACAGGATGTTCCTTACTCGTAGGCGCAGTTCGTCCCACAGCTTTTCACAGTCCTTCACGGTGCGTGCGGTGGTGACAACCGCACTCACTTTCCACGATACGTCCTCCCAAATCTCCTTCTTCCTGAGGTGTGCTGGACGCCTCAGGTCAGCATAGAAGACCACGCCTGCATGCTCCACTAGCGTGTCAGCTAACAAGTTAAGCTCCTCATCCTTGAATCTGGGTTTGCGCAAGCGGCCAGTGCCTTTCTGGGTTGCTTTCAACATCTTCTCCAAGATGTGCTAGGGATTTTGCCTGCACAGGTCCAGTCTGTAGAGGATGGCAATGGATTTTGTTTTTGAAGATGGCCGTCGGAGCATTTCCCGTTCCAGCGCAATGACGTTTCTTCCGGTGCCAGTAATAATGGACCTGTTAATACCACTGTGTTAATACCGGTACCACTATTTGGGGGATGCCGATGGTGGAGGAGGTATCTGTGCATTTCATGATGCTGCTCTCAGGGGTTTGAGGGTCGTTACCGGCATGGCGGTACAACCGTTACTGGCATGCATGTATGCGCGTACTCGCACACTTGTGATCAGCCGCTGTTTGCGGGATCAAGGCTACATGGACATGTTGTTACCGGCATGCCGGTAATGATGGATCTTTAGTGCAAATCTCATAATGAGACTTTGGCCAGAACTCCCACACACCTCCACCACCACCCCTTTGACATCAGGATGCCAAAGGTTGTAAAGAAAAGCAGAGATCGGCTGCGCCAGGAGCGCTTCTCAAGAGAGGAGCTGACAATGTTGGCAGAAACCCTCCGGGAACATGCAGACGTCGTGTTTGCAACTGAGATGACCGGACCGGTGCTGCTGAGGAAAAAGGAGATTTGGTCTATGGTCGCCCAGAGGGTCAGAACTGTCGGCACAACACCCCGCGCCCCAAAACAATGCCGCAAGCGGTGGGACGATCTACGTCTCCGCGTGAGGAGCATACTGGCAGCAAACCGGAATAACGGGATGGCGACAGGTGGAGCTGCTGAGTCGCCCCTCAAACTCCAGCCATGGGAGGAGATATGTGCCTCCACCATAGGCACGGAGTGCATAGAGGGAGTTGGGGACATGGAGAGAGAGGAGCCGCGTCATCAGCCGATACAGGTAGGTGTCTCAAGTCTAACTATGCCAATACCACCACGATGATGTCCAGATGAATGGGAAGTGCAATGATGCATACCAGGGTCCACCAGACACATTAGCACAAGACTGCCTACAGGCAGTGCTGAGCATCACCTTGTCCACATGCATAATGCACCCCATTTCTGTAGCTACCCACATGCCTCCATGCATCACCCACCCAAGAGTGAGACTACCTGTATGTCACTGCCTCCAATGTGACTCATCCACCAATCAAAATCAATGCAGCCATCACAATGCATGCTCAATGCCCGTAGACCCATCACTAACCCTCTCCCTCCTTTGGTCCACCACAGGCTCACAATCAGACAGCGCCAATGACGACACCGGTGCCTCCCCAGCTAAGAAGGCCAGGGCCGAAGAGGGACAACACCGGCCCTCCACTTCAAGGGGAATAAGGAAACCCCAAAGACAGGAAATGGCCACGGCAACAATGTGCTCCACGTCCACCACTTTGGCACCACCAACATCCAGAGTCTGCCAAGTGTTGTCCGCCGAAGGTACTGCATCGGCTAAAAGCAGCACCATTGGAGAAACACCTGCCACCGCAGCAATCTCGGACGACGAGGAAGAGGATGTGCTGCATGTTGACACTCCCCCCAGTGGCCCCCTGCATTCCCCCCACCTGTCCGCATGCAGCCTGCCCGACAACACCATACACGGGCTATCTCCAGCAAACTCGTGGCCGGCTACTCCCAGCCCAACCACACCTGTGCAGGAGGGTAACAGTATAATGGACACCCCTCAACCATCAACCACAGCCCAAAACACCCAAGAGGGGATGCAGGAAATAATAAGGAGCCAACCACAATTAACTGGCATGTTGACACAGCATATCACAGAATGTGGTAGTGCTAGGGAGGATATGCGTGATTGTGCTGCTTCCCTGAGGTCTGCTATTGAGTCCATATGTGCTGAACTGGCCGCTGTGCAGCACGTACTGTCTGTCTTGGTTCAAGCAATGCGGGACATGCATCCATCTGAGCAACCGAGTTCTTCCTCGGCTGCCAGTTCCACCAGGACCAGCCCCGTGCACAGGTCGGGCAGGAACCTGCGGCGATCGGACAGGGGTGCACTGGGTGCTGGGAGAGGGGGATGCCAGTAGGCACAGCCTTGTGTACTCGTGCCACGTGGTCCACTTGTGCACAGTCCTGCACACCATGTGTTGGGGAGTTGAGGGGGTAGGGGGGGAGTGCGTGTGTTGGGGAGTTGAGGGGGCAAGGGGGAGTGGGTGTGTTGGGGAGTTGAGGGGGGAGGGGGTAGTGGGTGTGTTGGGGAGTTGAGGGGGGAGGGAGAGTGGGTGTGTTGGGGAATTGAGGGGGAGGGGGAAGGGGGGAGTGGGTGCGTTGGGGAGTTGAGGGGGAAGTGGGGAGTTCGATGTGTGGGGTGGAGGGCTTGTTCACTTAGTTATGCTTCTTCAATACACATTTTGGTTACTCATAATTCACATGTATGGACATTGCTTATTGCGTACGTGTGCTTTATTGGTTAACAGTCTACAGTGTCCATGTCCCTGACTCACCCAGTGCCCCGAAGTATCATCTCCATGTAACACCCGCCGTCCTTGTGTGCTAGAAACATTGGTTGATCAGAGTCTGACGCATGGCACGTCCCTCCTGTGCATCGCTTCCTCCCTGAGGTGCTGCTCCATCCCCACCCTCCTCATCACGATGTGACTGCTATGTGTGCATTCCTCTTGTGGACTGGTTTGCATGCCATCAACTAGTGGGTGCAGGGCGGTCCAGTTCCTTGTGAGTGCCCATGCACTGTGTTAGTCCACAGCGTTTGTTTCTGTGATCTGGCAGATGTCCAGTAATTTGTATGCTTTATCCTGGCACCGTTGATGTCAGCCTCATGATGATCTCACTACGCACAACAAATAGTGTCATGCAATTCATTTGGGCCTCTGTGTCAGTGTAGTGGTGTATTGAAGTATTTGACCCTCATGTCACTCCTTTGCACGCAGTAATGGGGGACTGTCCTTTCAGTTGATGGTGTTTGGTGCTGTGTATTGGCTATAGTCATTGCTTGTAGCTGCATTTTGTTGAGGGGGATGCGGTCTGATTGGTACAGTGCACATGCAGATAGCTGTGGAATGGTTGTGACACTGCTTCATTTAAATGGTAGGGCTGCTTACATCTTGCATTATGTGGTCAGGTGTCAGCTACAGTATGGGCTGCTTTGGGGTATGAGCATGCTCCATTCCCTCTGGCACTCACAGCCAGGTGAAGTATGCATGTCCCCCCCATCTCAGCCAGGTGAAGTATGCATCCCCCCCCATCTCAGCCAGGTGATGTGTGCATCTCTCCCCCCCATCTCAGCCACGTGAAGTATGCATCTCCCCCCACCTATCTCAGCCAGGTGAAGTATGCATCTCCCCTCCCCCCATCTCAGCCAGGTAATGTGTGCATCTCTCCCCCCCATCTCAGCCAGGTGAAGTATGCATCTCCCCCCCATCTCAGCCAGGTGAAGTATGCATCCCCTCCCCATCTCAGCCAGGTGAAGTATGCATTTCTCCCCTCCCCATCTCAGCCAGGTGATGTGTGCATCTCTCCCCCCCATCTCAGCCAGGTAATGTGTGCATCTCTCCCCCCCATCTCAGCCAGGTGAAGTATGCATCTCAACCCCCCATCTCAGCCAGGTGGAGTATGCATCTCCCCTCCCCCCATCTCAGCCAGGTGAAGTATGCATCTCCCCCCCACCATCTCAGCCAGGTGAAGTATGCATCTCCCCCCCATCTCAGCCAGGTGATGTGTGCATCTCTCCCCCCCCATCTCAGCCAGGTGAAGTATGCATCTCCCCCCCCATCTCAGCCAGGTGAAGTATGCACCCCCCCCCATCTCAGCCAGGTGAAGTATGCATTTCTCCCCTCCCCATCTCAGCCAGGTGAAGTATGCATCTCCCCCCCCATCTCAGCCAGGTGAAGTATGCATCCCCCCCATATCAGCCAGGTGAAGTATGCATCTCCCCCCCCATCTCAGCCAGGTGAAGTATTCATCCCCCCCCCCATATCAGCCAGGTGAAGTATGCATCCCCCCCATATCAGCCAGGTGAAGTATGCATCTCCCCCCCATCTCAGCCAGGTGATGTGTGCATCTCTCCCCCCATCTCAGCCACGTGAAGTATGCATCTCCCCCCACCTATCTCAGCCAGGTGAAGTATGCATCTCCCCCCTCCATCTCAGCCAGGTGATGTGTGCATCTCCCCCCCCATCTCAGCCAGGTGAAGTATGCATCTCCCCCCCATCTCAGCCAGGTGAAGTATGCATCCCCCCCCATCTCAGCCAGGTGAAGTATGTATTTCTCCCCTCATCTCAGCCAGGTGAAGTATGCATCTCAACCCCCCATCTCAGCCAGGTGAAGTATGCATCCCCCCCCATCTCAGCCAGGTAAAGTATGCATCTATACCTCAATCACCTACCCACATCACATTTCCATGGGCATAACATGCGATTCACCAAGAAGCCAGGATCTCTGCCCTGCATGTCGCTCCATGTAGCGTGGTATCGTGGAGTTCCACAGGACCATTGAATCATGGGTTGATCCGGGGAATCGGGCACAACAATGTGTGATGATCCTGTTCGAGTCACATACCATTTGCACGTTGATTGAGTGGTATATCTTACGGTTGCGGTACGCTACCTCCATGGCATGTGGGACCACCAATTCCACATGGGTGCAGTCGGTGGTGCCAATGCCACCAAGTATGCTGGCCAGTGAATGGAAACCTACTTTGGTGTTTGAGATCTCCTGGGCAGACCGTGGTAAGGAAATGTGGTCGTCTGTGTGCTTGAGGAGGGCATCAAGCACTTGGTTCAGCGTGCGTGAGAATAATTGTTGTGAAATGCCATGCAAGTGCCCCACCGTGTGCTGGTAGGTGCCTGTGGCCAGGAAGTGGAGCACAGACACTACCTTCAGTAGGGGTGGGATGGCGGTGCTGACAATGTCGTCATGTATCATGTCCACAATGGTGGTGATGGTGTCCCGGTCCAGACGGTACAGGGTGTGGATCTGCTCAGCGGTTAGGTTGAATGGACTGGCTCTGATGCGTGGGATTGGGGGCTGCCTGCGTGGTGCCACTGACTGTGCTGGTGGGGCATGCTGGCCCTGCCTTGCCCTCCTTCTCCTCCTGCGTCTCCTCTGTGCTGCCTGTTGTTGTTGTTGTTGTAGCACTTACACTGCAATCAGGTCCTCCAGCCCCATCATTGCTAGTGGTATTGGAATCATTGTGGAGTGTGACTGGGTGTGGGAAAGGGTGGGGTGTGCTCCTTTTGTGCTTGCCCAGTCTGTATTGCCTCCACCTGTGCTGATTGTGTGCACCTGTGGCAGTTGGGAACACTGCACATGGCCGTTTACGGTTGGTTCGCGATGGCGGTATTTGAACCATGGCGGTAAGGTACTTTACGACCTTCACAAGGGCGTTAATTGCATGTCCGCGCAACTCGTAATGTTCCCCACTTTGCGCCATGCCGGTAATTATGGCATGGGAGGTTGCGTGCCCGCGCCCTTGGCGCTTTTAGCGGCACCATTAATTACGGTGCCGCTAATAGCGCTTTATCGGGTCAGAATCGGCCAGAGCGGTTAACGATGCCGGTAATTCTTTACCGGCATCGTTTTTCACTTACCGCCAGGGTCATAATGAGGGCCATTGTATTTTTTGTTATTTTATATTTCGTCACCAGTTGGACCTTTGAATATGTCTAACATTGTGCAGGCATGGCTCTTGTAATGTTCTCTCAGAAAGATTGGGAACATTAATTATGAATAATCATTTATTGCGAATCTCCTGGAATGATGTGGATGATGTGTATTGGAAATTGCATGAGATGGTCTGGTCTGTACTGGGCTGCAGTGTTTTTTGGCTTATATGTGGTTTTATATCTTTACTGTAGCTGTGAGCGGTGGTTGTGCATATGTGCACTAGGACCCCAACTGGCCCATAAAGCTGGGGTTTGCCCAATAGCACTTTAAGATGAGTAGCAGCACCCATGAGATGGATGGGGATGCAGATTAATACTCTAGCATTAAATCAATAATGACAACTCAATGGTTTGGCAAAGGGAGTCTGTTCAATGATAAGTACAATAAACGCAGAGTCTCATGAATATCAGCGGTTGCTAGATCTTACTTCTCGGTTCACAACTCCAACGAACTTCATAAAAAACACATCATTTATACTAAACATTTCATCATTACTGACACGTAACGCTTAAAATGTTGCATGCAATCCTGTTGGTTCTAGGAAGGTAACTTTAATATAGGTACTATGTCTGTATATGGCAACGGATTAAGGGGATTGGGTAAACACTGTCAGGTGGGGCATTTAAGCCCTACCTTAAAAATGGCTATTGTAGATGTCACTAAAAGTTCGACGTCCCATTGGTTCTACTAACTATAGGACCCTAGTTTACTTGGTCCACTATGATTGGGTTGGCACCAACACCACTCATACTTTTCCACTTTGCCTAGCAGCATGCAGGATGGTCGGCCAAGTGCAGGGTTCACGTCAGCTCCCCCAGCCTTTCTCCAATTATTGCTACAATTAATCATCACTTCAGTGGTCATGTGTCAATTATTTCACTGTGGTTGGCCTTGAGACTGCATCTCTGTCTGGAAAAGTTCTGATATCTTTGCATGGCACACCGCCATGCGTAGGTGTGAAAGTCCCCATTCTTCTCGCTCGGCTGATCACATGATTCAGACACATTAAAATCGCCTCATTCTCCATGTAATCCAGGTATTTGATTTTCGTTTTGTCCACCACCTGCCTTCTGCTTCTTATTTCAACCATTCTGAGCAGGATATTCTGTTCCTTGCTTCATTAATTGTAGCTACTGTTGGCCTATTTTAGCTGATATGACCTTGGCTTTTGGCACGATTTGTCTCTGTCTGAGTTTTGCTTCTGTCTTTTATTCTTGATTTGTTAACTATGAAACTCTCCTCATGCTACCTCTAGTAACCTTTGGTTGATTTTGCCCTTGAGCATAGTGGAAGTGTACTTATATAATGTGCTTCTATTGAGGTAGGTATGTGTAGGTGGCACTTGCCGCAATCTATCTTACTAATAAGCATAGAAAGCCACATGATTGTCTTATCTTTCTTGAAGTTCCAAGCATATGTACACGTGTAAACTAACTGAATATCTTTCCGTGTTCATGGCATAAGCTCCTTACATTTGACATTGTCCTTTCACATTAGGTTCACGATGTCTCTTTTCCATGGCGTTTCATCTCCTCTTGTCACTCGCAGGTCGTCATATCTTCTATATGTGAGTCCGTCCGGGTTCTTGTGACAACGCCATTCGTCTTCTTTTAAGACACTTTTGGCATCTTCAGGGACTGTACTCTGACAATCTCCATTCAGTTACATTTGTTGATATGGTTTTCTCAATGGATACTTTACTGTCCAGGTTTTCTTAGGTGTCGGTACCTCAACGGGAGCGGTTCTTCTGATAGGTACTGGACAGAGCCCCACTGTGGCTCTCTGCTGGTTTATTTTCTCCTTGTACGTCACATACTTCGGCGTGAATGTTCCTGGTACTTCAAAATGGACGGTTGGAGTGCAGGCTGCACTTGGGACCTCCTCTACACTCCCCCCTCTAGGCGATTCATCAACCACTTTCATTTCTTCCTTTGTATCCATCTTCTTTGGATCCTCTGTATTCACTTTACTTCATCTTCTGGATCCATTTTTACTTCATCTTCTGGGTCCATACATGACGGTCTGAAGAAATGTCTCTTTGGAGTCCACATCTTTATGACTCCTTTTAGACTTCCTGCTGTTCTTACATGTTCATCTTTGTTCCACGTCATTAGTTGACACTGTCCATTTGGGCTGCAATAGATCCATCTTCCCACATAATTTCTGTTTCCTGGGATATCGAAACTTTGTTCCTTCTGGTGCATGAATGCTGGCTTTCACAAAGTCTCTTATTTCTTCATCAGTCAGGTCTTTGGGCTTCCACCCTGGTTCAACATCAATCAATATCTTCATCCCTATGGCCTTTTTTGCAGTTTGCTGACACTGAGAGATTACTATCTTGATAACACAGAATCTGAACAATATCATCTCTAGCAGGGCTCCTAGGAACTTGAATGTGTCTGCCATCCATTGCGGAACCCATGAGAATAGTGATCCAAACCAACAGTCGTCGTCTATTTTGTCAGTTTCCTCAATCATTTTTTTTCTGTAGTTTTGTCAGCATACCTATGGCCTCTGTTAGGGTTCCATTTTCTTTGTCGTGAGAAGGTATAAATGTGCAACATGATTCTCCGATTTTTTCACAAGCACCTCCATCCATGGCTGTGATCATGTCAAGGACATATCTGTTCTGGAGAGTCATTAGTCAAATCGCTCTTAACTCTTCCTTGATTGCGTTGAATTCCTTTATGGTCGTGTTGATGGTCTGCAATAACTCCCATCTGGTTATCTGCAACCATTTAGGGCCTCATTACACGGTAGGTGGTAAACCATGGCGCTATTAGCGCCATGGTTCATGCCGGTAATTTACCGGTACCGCCTTGGAGGAAAGGGGAATTACCGCCTTATTCCAAGGTTGGGAAGGCGGTAATTCCTCCTTCCTCCATTGCCCTTCCCCATTCCAATTTTGGCCCCAGAGGGCATAATGGGAATGGGGAAGGCGCTAATTACGGTACCGCAAATTGCAGTACCGTAATTAGCACCCCGGTCCCTTTGCGGGTTCGTTTTTTAACGCCTGCAAAAAGCAGGCGTTAATGTACCAACCCGCAAAGGGACCTCGTAGTAAGGCGGTAAGGGTTTACCGGTACCGGTAAAATACCAGTACCGGTAAACCCTTACCGCCTACCGTGTAATGAGGCCCTTAGTATTTGCTCCAACCTGAATTCTCGGCATGAAGATCATTGTGAACACTGATGAGGTCTGGCTGAACAGCCTATTTTCATAAGGGATAGCATCAAAAGCTTCTATGGATTTGTCAGAAAAGTAATTCTCTCGCTTCATTCGGTTCATCAATTCCACAGAAGTCTTCTGCCTCAGGTGAGTATCTGCTTTCGGAAAAAATGTCAACATTCAGGTCACTTTTCGGAATCACCAATGCTGGAACATGGACATTCACATTTGTGTATATACCTCCCCAGTTTCTCGGCAGTCTGATATATGTTATGTTATGTTACTTTGCATTTTATAGCGCCTTATGTACCATTAGTATGGTCTGAAGGCGCTGGTAGATTGAACACCCTTGGGAACCGAAGTTCAAGTCAGTAGAGAGAGTCAAAGGTGCATGTGAGCACCGCATATGTGTGCAGCTGGTGCGGCTTTGTGAAATAGCTGCTTCTTAGCGGTAGGTGTGGTGGTTGAGAGGTAAAGAGTATGTGTTCATTCTGGCAGGATTTATCCAGAATGATAGCGGCTGCATTAGGCCTGAGGAGAACGCCTGGCTGGGGGGTGTGTAACCAGCAGTGTTTAGATAGAGGGATGGGGAGTATGAGGCAGATGTTGGTATGAGAACAGCTATACCGAATGGTGTCATAGTTTCGCTGTGTTCTATTTGAGTGGTGGTGTAAAGAAGAGACTAAGCGTGGAGATGTGAATATGGTGGTTTACTTTAGGTGCTTGAGATCGCACCCACTCCAATAGTTCCATGAACTTCATCCATTACATGTACTCCGACTGTTCCGTGCATTACGACCGTTTCAAGCACTCAGACCATTCCTTTTAATACTCTTTCAGACGTTCCGTGCCCTCCACGTCACGCCATTCTGTGCACTCCCACCCGTTCCATGCACTCCCATCCGTTCCATGCACTCCCATCCATTCAATGCAATTCCATCCATTCCATGTACTTCAACCATTTTATGCACTCCACCATTTTATGCACTACTCCTCTCATTCGTTCTACCCACGTTATCCTTTCTCCATGCATCATCCATACACATACGTCATCTTCACACTGCTCCTTTCATTCGTTCTACCCATGTTATCCTTACTCCATGCATCATCCATCCACATACGTCATCTTCACACGTTCCATTCACTTAACTAATTCCACCTATTTCACTTGTTCCATCCACTTCACTAGTTCCGCCCACTTCGCCGGTTCCAATCACATCACCCGTTCATTCATGTACTTCATCCGTTCTACCATTTCACCCGTTCCACCCACTTCACCCATTCTACATCAGTTCATCTGTTCCATCCTCATACTTCACCCGTTCCATTGACATACTTCACCCGTTCCATCCACACACTTCACCCGTTCCATCCACACACTTCACCCGTTCCATCCAGATACTTCACGCGTTCCATCTACATACTACACCATTTCCGTCCACTTCACCCATTCCATCCAAATCCTTCACCCATTCCATCCACATACTTGACCTGATATAGGGCATCCACTTCACCCACTCACCCGATATAGGGCAGAATTTCTAGACTTTGGCACAGTGACGTTATTAGGGACACTGTTAAATTCCGCTATGCCAGAATGGTGTTGTTATATACACTTCTAGAATCAGCTTTGTACCAAGAGGATATTAGGCACGCTTCCAAAATCAGCCAAGGCACGCTAATAGGCACACTTCTAAGTACAACCACGGCACGCTATCAGGCACACTTCTAAATTCAACCAGGGCACGCTATTAGGCACCCTTCTAAAATTCAGCTTTGCACAGAGCGGATATTAAGCGCACTTCTAAATTCAACCAAGGCGCGCTAATAGGTACCCTTCTAAAATTCAACTTTGCACAGAGAGGATATTAGGCAACCCAATTCAACTCTGCACAGAGAAGATATCAGGCACACTTCTAAATTCAACCAGGGCGCGTTATTTAGCACACTTCTAAATTCAGCCAAGGTACGCTAATAGGCACAATTCTAAATTCAACTTTGCACAGAGAGGATATTAGGCGCACTTCTAAATTCAACCAAGGTACGCTCATAGGCACACTTCTAAATTCAACTTTGAACAGAGAGGATATTAGGCGTACTTCTAAATTCAACCAAGGCACGCTAATGGGCACACTTCTAAATTCAACTTTGCACAGATAGGATATTAGGCACACTTCTAAAAGTCAACCGGGGCACGCTATTAGGCACACTTTTAAAGTCAACCAGGGCATGTTAATAGGCACATTTCTAAAGTCAACCAGGGCATCTTAATAGGCACACTTCTAAATTCCACTTTGCACCGAGAGGATATTAGGCACACTTCTAAATTCAATCAAGGCACGCTAATAGGCCCACTTCTCACGTCAACCAGGGCATGTTAATAGTCACACTTCTAAAATCCACTTTGCACAGAGAGGGTTTTAGGCACACATTCTAAAGTTAACCGGGGCACGCTATTAGGCACGCTAATAGGCACACTTCTAAAGTCAGCCAGGGCATGTTAATAGGCACACTTCTAAAATCCACTTTGCACAGAGAGGGCATTAGGCACACATTCTAAAGTCAACCGGGCACAGTATTAGGCACGCTAATAGGCATACTTCTAAAGTCAACCAGGGTATGTTAATAGGCACACTTCTCAAATCCACTTTGCACAGAGAGGGTATTAGGCACACATTCTAAAGTCAACCGGGGCAAGCTATTAGGCACACTTCTAAAGTCAACCAGGGCACGTTAATAAGCACCCTTCTAAAGTCAACCAGGGCATGTTAATAGGGACATTTCTAAATTCCACTTTGCACAGAGATGATATTAGGCGCACTTCTAAATTCAACCAGGTATGCTATTAGGTACACTTCTAAAGTCAACCAGGGTATGTTAATAGGCACAATTCTAAAATCCACTTTGCATATGCTTTGAATCCACATGCCCAATAATGATCCATGATCACTGCAGTACCGTATATCATTCCTGGAGCGTCAAAAACTCGTCCACCAGTCCACAGTTCTGATTCTCCCCCATATTCCTTGTGCCACTATTCCTGAAGCAGAATTTTGGGCTTTCCAATGGCACTATCTTCAAGGGTCCTCCTCTGTCCTCGACCCATTTTACCAGTTTTGCAAGCTTCGGCCACAATGGCTTGCATCCATTTCGCACTATGTTGATGGTGGGCTCGTAGTGACCAAAGACCATCCATGCCCTGCATATCACCACTCATTTCTCCCATCCGTCTGGTGAAAGCGCTGTTCCCCAAATTTGCACTTGGCCTCCGTTCTTCCACTTTTGAGCCTCTGATAGCGTCTTCCCTTGAACGTTTAGTTTGTGATTTGCTTCTCTTCTTCTTTCTGCTCCTTTAACTCCAGGCTTCTCATATCTGATCACAATGTGTTTTGTATTTTCATTGTTTCTTGTCTTTATGTCCTGGACATAATCATCTTCATTTGGATCAGTTGCTTCAGTTGCCCATTTCAGTGAGGCATCACTTGCCATGAACTGGCCTCTGGTCGTGCACATTGCTACGTGTAATAGACAGTGTGCTGTATGGTCATCAACTTCTGCAGCTACAAAGATCTTTGACTTCCCCATGCTGTAAGGTAGGAGTGCACAAACAAAGCATTCCCCCTCTGGATTCTGTCTTCCAACTTCTTTCGTATGCTAGTACCATATGTTATTTCCCAAATGTGCTGTGCTGTCCAAGTAGTCGTTTAGCTCACTGTCATCTCCTTGTATGCGTCTCTTGGTTCTCAAGGTTCTCATGTAGTTTGTTATAACTACATCCTTGAATGCATCCGTATGGCTTCTTCTTGCTGGAGGATTCTCAGGTACCTCAGTCCATAGTTCAGGTCTCTTCATCTGTACCAATTGGGTAGAAGACAGTCTGGCAATTCTTTCCTTGTACTCTTGTCTTTCACTAGCTCTGGTTATGCACGACTATATTGATTCTGCTATCATCTGTGCTTCTGAGATTTTCTCTGGGCTTGCACTTGCCTCTTTTAGTGCTGGATCAGGGGTGTTCATGAATGCTGTTTCAGTTGGCTTCCTCTCCAACTCCTTTTGTCTCTTCACTAGTTCAGCTTTCTTCATTTGGCTTTTAACTTCACTTATAGTAGAGATTCTCATTGTTGGCTGTCCAACCTTCCCGTCTTCTTTGGCATGTGGTTCTGTTATTATTGACACTAGACCTGGTGTGTGTGCATTTATCTTTTGCATGCGTGTGGTTGTCAGTAACCTTTTTTCATTCTTACTCTGCCGACCCTGTCTACAGCTTTTCAATTTGTTTGTTACCATAAGCGTGTGTGTGTCATTGCTAATCACATCCATCTCAAGTTCACTCATTCCGCTATCAGATCTTGTAGGGACTATGTAAGGTTTGGGTGCCTTTGTGGGTTTCATGTGTACATCATTAGGTGAGTGCACTGGAATCGGAACACTTTGTGCACCAATAAAAAATGCAGTTCTAATTGTCAGTGACAGTAAAACAATGATGAATACAATGCATAGGTACATGATTCCTCTATAGGTTAATCTACAGCATTTAGTTCTGGAACAATAAGAGCATATCTCCTCCTGAGGGATGACAAGATTACTACTTTGGTTGCCCATCTCGATCATCTGAGGAAAGAAAACTAACTTTTAATACACTCTAGACAATATTATCTCTGGATTCTGCCATTTCTGCTTGTGGGTTGCAGGTACTGAAACAATTGTCCTTCTTTGCCTGGACAATGGATTGTCTATCATCTCTGGATACAGTTCTTTTGGTTGGTTATGATCAGTTTAGCAAGTCTCTTTACTGTGGATGTTCAAAGTACAAGAGCTCCCAATCGACTTCTCTTATCTGTTTCACTCCAGACGACATGTTGTGTCCTTGTCAGTATAACAAGAGTGAAGACTCTGGCAATACCTTCTCGATCTGTCCCTCGGCGGAAAGTTTAAAATCTTCTCAGATAATTCTGTTGATGGTTAGAAAGTTCGAACTGCATGACAATACCATGCAAGAGCATGCTCATCTGTGTAGAGTTAGCTGAGTCTCTGATGAATGTGAGGATGTCAACACCGGCAGGTCTCCCCACACGTTCTGGAAAATCCTGAATTAGGCAAAAGGAGATGTTGCTGGCCAAACTGCTATCTTCTGGTGACAGGGACATTTGTCCTGCCCTTTCTAAAGTTTGGAACTGTTTAGCCCTCACTCATTGTGAGCAGTTTCTGCAATCTCGATCTGGGTGGAGAGCAACTTGGATGATAATTCAGTTCAGGATTATACTTAAACGTTCTGTGTTTGCTGGATCTCGAGGAAATGTCAAAACATCCGTGTTTCTCCCTACAAGATCTGGACAGTCTTCAATTAAGCAAAAGAACAGCACACTGATAAGCCTATTTGCTTCTTCACATTTGTTTTTTCTTCTCTGTACTCCGGAAGCAGGAGGAACTGCTCGGCAATCACAGTGAGCAGCCTCATTATTGTCTTTTCGTTTTCAGGATCTTGAAGAAATTCAGTGATGCTGGTGAGCCTTCCCACCAATGACGGGTATGACCTTAAGACTAGGTCAAAGTAACTCAGGACGTCTTTGGTGATGTCTCTACTGTGGGACACCATAAGTGAGTCTGAACAATATTTCCGTTTGGAACGAGTCTGGATACTGTATTTTCTTCCAATTTGTTTGTCCTCAATCAGAATTTGACATATCCTTTTCTTGTCAAGGCTTCAATGTGCCTCAGTCCAATGTTCAAAGTCAATAACCTCTGTTGTGACTTATGCATGCAATTCTCTTCTTCACCCTGCAACTAGGATGCAGAGAGTGTCAGTTTGTTTATGTCCATATCCCCTTTTTTGCTCAGAGGAAATCTCCAAAATTAAACCATATCTTTGCACAAAGGTTCTTTGTCTTTGCTTTGCTGGTCATGCGTTCTTCTTCCTCATCATGGATCTCGTCTGCACGTGCTGCGGTTCTTCCCCGGCGTCTGTAGTCTACGCGTTGGGGTGCGGGCAGGGGACCTTCTCCGATATGATATGATATGGTATTTATAACGCACCTATACACAAGTGTTTCAAGGCGCGGCGAGGCAAGGGAGGGGAAAAAAGGAAGGACGGACAACGATCCAACTAGGCCAAGTGTCATTCAGATCGTGCAAGTGCATGGGAGGGGGCAGGGACAGTGCAGTACATGAGAAAGAGGATAACAATAATAAGTAACGGCCAACAAGTGGCAAGTGCAATGGTAAGTGCAATGGTAAGTGCATACATCAGGTGTCAAGGGCTGGTAGGGGGACTGTCGGGATACAGAAACAGTCCCCTAGTGCGGGGGTTGCCTGGTGGGCAGTGCAGGTGTGTGACGCTGGCAGGGGGGGACCTGGGCCTGAGATCAGGTCCAGGTCACCAGTGCAGTTCCGGTAACAGCCAGGTCCGCAGAGGAGAGGAGGAGAAAAAGCAGAAGCAAAGAGAAAGGTTTTGAGGTGCTTTCGGGACCAGAGATGGTTCTCTTCAAGTTTAAGGGAGGCAGGGAGGCTGTTCCAGAGGGAGGCCCCAGCCGAAGAAAGAGATCTACCCCCAACTCGTTGCTTGGAGAAGCGACTGACCCTGAGGGAGTTGGAGGTGGATGAGCAGAGAGCTCGAGAAGGAAGATATTTAGGAAGAAAGAGTTGAAGCTATTGAGACCCTAGGCCCCTGAAGGCCTTGTGGATGATGCAGAGGGTTTTGAACTTAATCCACTGGGAGCCAGTGCAGAGATTTCAGTCCTGGAGAGATACGATCCCTGGGCTTGAGGCCAAGAACAAGTCTTGCAGTCCTGTTCTGGATAAGTTGCAGAGGGCGGAGAGTAGAGGCAGGCAGATTTAGAAAGAGGCTGTTGCAATAGTCCAGCCTAGAGAGAACCAGAGCTCTGGAGACTGTGAGCTTCTCAGTGAAGGAGAGGAAAGGAAGAATACCTCTGAGGAGGTGCAGTTGGTAGTGTGACTTCTTAGAGACGTCAGAAATATGAGGATAGAATGAGAGTGTGGAGTCAAGATGACCCTGAGGTTTTTTGCCTCAAAGGTGGGAGCAGGAGGAGTGCCAAGAGAGGCCGGCCAGAGAGCTACAGGGAAGGAGGGAGCAGATGTGCTGATGAGGAGAATCTCAGTCTTGCTGGCATTAAGGAAGAGGTCAATGGCGGTACACCACTCCTGGATAGCAGGCAGACATTCAGAGATGAGGGAAGGGGAGGAGGAGGACGAGGGTAGCCTGAAAATGAGCTTGGTGTCATCCGCATAGCATTGAAAGTTGGGGCAGAGAGTGGCGATGCAGTGGGCAAGGAGTGCCAAGTATTGGTTGAAAAGCCAGGGAGAGAGGTTAGACCCCTGGGGGACACCACAGGTAGAGTAAAAGACAGCAGAGAGGAAGGACCCAATTTGGACCTGGGAGGGTCGGTAAGAGAGGAAAGAGGTCAGCCACACCAGAGCCTGACCAGTGATACTCAGGTTATCATGGAGACGGTTGAGCAGGATGGCATGGTTGACAGTATCAAAGGCAGAAGAGAGATCAATCAGGATGAGGACGCAAGGGGTGTTAGTGTCAAGGTTGGAGAGCAGCTCTTCAGAGATGTTCAGGAGAGCAGTTTCCGTGTTTCTGGCAGCTCTGAAGCCAGACTGATGGTCATAAAGACAACCAACAGATTCAGTGTGGAGATTCAGCTGGGAGATGGCCAGTTTCTCCAGGAGCTTGCCCAGGAAGGGAGTGATAGAGATTGGCCAATAGTTAGCCAGGCATGAGGGGTCAGCAGAGGGTTTTTTAAGAAGAGGGTGCACAAGGGAGTGCTTAAGCGGGGATGGGAAGACTCCAGTGGTGAAGGAGTGATTGCAGATATCAGCCAGGGCAAGAGCCAGGGACTCGATGAGGTCCTTGATAGTTGTGGAGGAACAGGGGAGAACCTGTTTTGACAAGACTTTCATAGATCAGACTTGTCTAGAAACTTTGTCTGCAGAAAACAGGGAAAAGGCAGAGAGGGAGGGAGTAGAGGTGGCTGCGGAAGGGCCAGAGGAGGAGCAGGGAGCAGGGGGGCAGAGCGTAGAGGAAGAGAGTGAGGACAGGATGTGTTGAGTTTTAGAGACGAGGTGAGAAGCCAGTGCCATGCAGAGGGCCTGGGAAGGGATGGGAGAGGTAGAGACTGCGGCAGGATTAGCCAATTCCTTGCAGATTTTAAAGAGTTCAGCCGTGTTGTTAGAAGCTGCAGAGACGCGGGCTTGGATATGAGCTCTCTTCTTTGTTAGGACAGAGAGCCGGTATTGCCTTTGGAGCATGCAGCAGGCCAGTTTGTCAGAGGATGTACATGAAGCGCGCCATTTCCTCTCGGCCACCCACCACTTGCGTTTCAGGGTGACAAGGTCGGAGTCTACTAGGAGTTACACTTGACTTTGGGCTTCAAGCGGATTCTCATGACAGGGGCAAGGATATCAAGAGTATCAGATATAGCAGAGTGGAGAGAGGAGAGGGCTGTGTCAGGGTGAGAGTCAGCCAAAGGGGGAGGGGAGAGGTGAGAAGGTGGCAGCGAAAGCCTCAGCTGATACGCGCTGTATGGCTTGATGTCACCCAGAAAGATCCACGCTCTTCTTCCTTGCAGCTTGACTGAAGAGGGAGTGACGTCTTCCACTGTGAAGGGACCATTGAACCTTGGTTCGTCCCACTTTTTCCCCTTATGATTCTTCACCAGGACTGTGCCACCAGGGAAAATTGATGGTACACATAAACTCTGAACTGTGTTTGCAGTAGTATCTCCTTATGTGTTCTGTACTGCCTTGCACCCTTTTCGTCGTCGCTGCAGCTGGCCTGAAATTACAGTAAAACAAGATGTCATGCTATTCAAGTAATTTTGCATTTCAGAACCTAAGATTTCTCCTGTTGGCTGGGCATCACGTCTAGCTCTGTCACGGGATGTCAGGGGAATGTGCATCCTTCTGCCTGTTGCTATTTCGTGTAGCGTAAGATGATGGTCAGAACCAGGCTGGTTTCTGAGTGCATACAGTGCCAAAGGAAGGCAGTGTAACCATCCCTTTCTTAGAGTAAGCTTCAACTTGGCTATCCTTTCCTTTAACAAGCTGTTGAGCTTCTCACATATCCCATTACCTTGCGGGTGATACGCTGAGAACTTGTGCTTTATACCAAGCAGCAAGCTAATCTGTTCAAAGACTTCGTTAACAAAGTGAGCCCCATTATATGATGTCATAACCTCACATACTCCCCACCTGGGAAATACCTCTCTCACCAGAAATTTGGCCGCAAAGGTAGAGTCTGGGTGTGTGCATAGACCTGCTTCTATCAATCTAGAGAATGGACACACCACAACAATTAGGTACCTGTACTCGTTACATACTTGAATCATATCGACGTAATCGAAATGCAAGTGCTGGAAAGGTCCATTGGGCCTTGGGATGACTCTAATTACTCATAGTGTATGCCCAGCTGTGAACGGCTGGCAGATTATACAGTTCACCATAAAAAATGCAACATGCTCTGATAAGTTCGGTATGAACCAGTCTTGAACGAGCGTTGCTGCAAGATTCTCTTTTGTCATGCGTGCTTGATAGTGCAACTGGTCCAATGCTAATTTTAACAGGGCTATGGGCATTACTGGTTTGCCAGTGCTGTCTTTTCACCACAAGCTTTCGGAGGGGTTTAATGAACACCCTCGCCACTTCCAGAGGTTCTTCTCATCCTGTGGTGCCTCCCCTTGGAGTTCCAATAACTGGGTTTGTCCGATGTTAATATAGCGCTCAGGTTCACTTCGTGTAACAATCATTTTTTTATTTACATCAGTTATTTCCACATTCATTATGGTTTCGTGTTTGGATGCCATACGGTTGGCCTCTGTGTCTGCTGCTTGATTTCCTCATGAGATAAAAATCTGTCCCCTTCGTGCGGGTGGCACATTTCACGACCGCTATGCCCACTGGGAGCTTTAGTGCCTTAATGAGCCTATCCAATAGGGCTGTGTGCTGCACTAGTGTTCCACCCACTCGGAAGTAGCCCCTCCTTTTCTAGCGTGCTAGGCCTATGTGCACTGTTGATGTCACATAGGCAGAGTCATTGTACACCGTTAGTTTCTGGTCTGCAAGATTCTCTATGCGAGTATCAACGCCAATAATTCTGCAGCTTGTGCTGAATAATGAGATGGTAATCGTGCACTACTGAGTACTCAGAATTCTCCATTTGCTTTGTGCTTCACCACAGCAGTGCCTGTATATCTTTGCCCATCATTTTGATCGATTCTCGAGAAACCATCAACAAAGACAATTTCTCCTTCTTCCTTTCTTTCAATCTGGGAATCTCATCATATAATTCTTCATAATTCTCACAGTCATGTATTGGTTCTCCTTCAGTGACTGGTTCTGCTATGAACATAGATGGGTTTACTATCTTACATGGAATTATTTTAATCGAAGGATTTGATATGATCACTTCATAACCAGAAGCTCTCTGAGATGTCAATGTGCCCTTTGGTTTCTCTAGAATAGCAAATAGCGCGTGCTCAACGTACAACGTCATGGAGCATCCCATCACAATGGTTGTAGCTTTCTCTACACGAACGCTGCGGCAGCTAAACTTTGTTCGCGAGGGAAGTGGCCTCTCATCACTGGGTCCCAATTCCCTCTGTAGTATGCCAGGATATTGTAACCCAATGTGGTTCTCTGTGTGAGCACTGCCGTCATAACGCTGCCATTCGTGTGTGAAAAAAGTAGAATTTGGAATACCTAAAACTGGCACAGTGCAAATGGCTCCCGTGAGTTCGGAAAACCCATTTTCCATGGTCTCAGACCATTCAATTTTCCCTTTTGTCACCTGTGCCTTCTTTAGGGCCTGTAACAAGGGTTTGGTATATGAGCTGTAGTCAAAGACCCAAGCCCTGACATAATTGCAAAGACCGAAAAAACTCTGCATCTGTTTTATCGTGTGTGGCTTAGCTGTGTTCAGTATGGTTTCAGCTCTTTCAGGGGTAACCCTTTTCCCCCCATTCAAGCTCAGTTGGCCTATATACAGCACTTCTCGCTGACAATATTGTAACTTTTATTTGGCTACTTTATATCCTTACTCACCCAAGATGGTCAATAGTCGAACAGAATCGCGTCTGTATCTTTCCTCTGTCATGCCGCAGATTAGGATGTCATCCACATATTGCAAGACAATACTCTCTAATGCAATATTACTTAAGTTCATCTGCAGGACTCTATTAAAAATCGAAGGAGACTTCTGCTTTTGAGACGCATCTGTCTGAATATAAATGATGTCAAATCTTGTGTGAAATATTTTTGCCTCAACAGGTACATTACATAGGAGTGTGGCCGGGTTACGGACTAAAGGGAACTCGGCCTCTACAATATCATTTATCAGGCGTAAATCTTGAATTAGTCTCCAAGACCCTCCCTTTGAATTTTTGATAGGGTACACTGCGGTATTGCATGATGACTCTGATGTCACTAAGATGCCCTGTTCCATCATAGCTGAAATTGTCTGGAAAATTCCTTCATCTGCTTCCCTAGACATGGGATACTGTCATACTTTGGGTAAAATCGCTCCTGGCTTCAATGTAATCCTTACTTCTCTGACTCCTTTCAATAAGCCTACGTCATAGGGAACTGCGGTCCATACTGAGACAGGCACCTGGGTCATGTCATTCTCTTAGTATTCACTACGATTCTGTGCCAACATCATTCTCTGAGGCACTTCTCTTTTGATCATTTTCACACAGAAAGTGAGATTTACCTCAACTGTTGTTTCTTCTCCATCTGCTTGCTCCTCATCAGTGACATCAGTCAATCTGTACCCTTCTTCAACAGCGATTACTGTGCACCATTGTCGGCCTTCATCATTGCAACCATGGATCAAAACCATTTTCCCTCACACTATAGCTGTGTGTATCTTCAAGGGAAATACTTGTACCTCCTCTTCGTGCATAGGTATTCTTGGCCTAAATAGAAATTCATCTGTGGTCCTCATGGATTTGTCTGCAAGGCCTGGTAGCCCTGCCATTAACACAGGTACTCCATACGCAAATATTTCTGGCTCTAATGGGATAGCTCTCTTAGCTGTATGTCCCGCATATGCTCTGATGATCTCGCATACGTTCAGATTCCTGGAGTTGAACATATTATGCCCTTCTCCATGAACGAGATTGTCATGTTTAACTTTGTCATTAGGACTCGTCCCAAAATATTTACTGGGGTCTGTCTCAAATATTACAGTGGTACATTCATATCACATTCTCCTATAGAGATGGGAAGTGTATCTGTAAAATAAACACGACTTATTTCTCCTGTGAAGCCCTGAGTATTTATAGCATCGCCGGACAAGGAAAACTTGCCTACACGTATAAACGTGTGTGTTGCGCCTGTGTCAACTAAGAAGAAATATTCTTTATCCCCTGTAACGACATCCACCCTTGGTTCCTGGTGAGGGTCTGGTGTCCCTGGTAGGATAGCACACATCAAGGTTCCCAGTGAGCTGTCCTAGTCCATATATAACTTTTTCCCAATTTGCGTGAATGGATTGCCTCCAACACCAGTGTTAGCTCTTATTCCATAATTCGCAGCCTGTCCTGTACTTACTGTCTGTACCAGTTGCATCAACGACTGTTGAGACAGTCCTTGTGGAAAACGTATCAAGTTCTGAGGTTGCAAGCTTTGCTGTGCTCCTGGTGTTTACTGTTGCACCGTGTAATTCTGTGCAACTACATTTCCTCCCTGCTGTAAAAACACAGGTGAATTCACCATACCTGCTGTTGTTCCTTGGTCGGTTTGCACCATGCCTTTACTTCTGCATGTGCGTGCTAGATGCCCTGTCATCCCACACGTCCAACATATGGGCGGTGTTCTGAATATTTGCCTATTCTACATATCTTCATTGCCATTTTGCATGTTTTGAAAGCCTCCCTGATTGTTTTGAAAGCCTCCCTGATTACTCTGCCATCCTCTTCCTCTAAATCCGCTCCCTCTGGGGTAAAACCCATTATTGCCCTGATTAACCTGCTGTGGATTATTGACCTGCTGTAAATTCGATCCGTCTGTGTTAGTTATCATTGCCCCTTCAATGGCATATTTTGACACATTTTTTCTGCACTAATTTTGCCTCTTTGGCTTTTCGTGCAGCCTCTTTTTTGTGATTCTTTTCCTGCAGCAGTCTGCAAGAGTGCTCTATGGTCAATTGTATTTCAGACCATGGTTTGGCCTCGAGTCCTAACAATTTCTTGAGCTGCTTCTGTACCTGATCTGGCAGTCCTTGGCATAATATATGGTAAAACACGGGTATAGATTTCCCCCAAGATTCCCACGTTTCCAGTACTCACGTGTCTTGGAAATTTTGGAGGTAAAGCAAAGGGGCTTCTGACTCCTTCATCTCACGTGTCATTATAGCTCCCATGTCGGAAGTATCTGGATATAGCAATCGTAGTCCTTTCCATACCGCAGCTCTGCAATTGTTAAATGGCGCTCCGTCATGCGCAGTATTAACTATGGCTACGCCAGGATAACCTGCACGTGTCCACACATCATCAGCTCTATCACCAAGTATGGCAATTAAAAGACCCTTGACATCCCTTATAGCTAATGTGTTCCCTCCCGTCATTTTCTCTAGATTGTGTATCCATTTTCTGGCTCCTGATGTCAACATTGGAAGCTTATTTTTCAAGTTTTCCAGATCCATGTAAGGCCATGGAATATACTGTGGCCTCGTTCCTCCCTTCTCAAGCAATGGAAATTGTGACGTATAGCCCTCCCTCTCTTCTCTCATCGTTTTTCTGTCTATTGCAGGAGTAATATTCCTGCAACGCCGCCTACCTGGGATTGTCCTTAGTCAGCTCTCATAGGATAGTGGAGACACCCCCCTCTAACCAAAAGATACTTCTTCGTGTCGGTCTAACTGTGTGGCTGACTCTGATGCCTTAGGTGCAGACTCGCTAGAATCTGACCATCTTATCCCTTTTCCTTCAGAGAAGCATTTTTCGCGTCCCCTCTCATCCTCCTTTTCCTCATGTTCCTCTCTTTCGGCGTCTGATATCATCTGTGCCCAGCTCATTCAACTTCTCTCATCCTCCTCGTTCCTATTGATTGTCAACCTGTCTAGGGACAGTTCTCTATTCCTGCTACTTCAGGAGGCGTCCTCAGTATCGTACAGCTGAGTGCTCTTCAGGCGCTCATCCTCTCCTTTCCCTTGGGGTACTTGTTCTAGCCCCATTTCATCATACGTCCTATAAATCGTCTCTCCGATGCTTCCAGTGTCGAAGTCATCCCCGATATTTGCCCTAGATGTCCCTGGTACTGAATTGTACTCAGGAAATAATTCTTTGATGTCTTCCTAATCTACTACTGGATCAGGTTTTTTAACATCTCTTTCGAGATATTCAAGATCGCATGCTCTCTGTCTTCATTTATGTTCTATGTAGACATTGAATTCTCTGCGCTTCCTTGCTTCCTCTCTGACCCTATCTTCTTCCCTTTTCTTTGCATCTCTATGTTAATTTGCCCTTTGTATTTCCTCATCCCTTCGTCTCTTTATTCTTTTTTGCTGTATCTTTTGCTCTTCTTCTTCTATTTGCTTTTTTCCTGTCTGTCCTGAGTATTAGCTGTTCTCTGTTTATGACTGCATTGTCTTTCTTGCTCTTCGCGATACAATTGCTCTTGTCTCTGCCTATCTTTTTCCTAATCCTTTCATCACTCAATCCTTTTTACTTTTCCTTCTCCTTTCTCTGTAAACTGTCTAGCTTCCCCTTTTGTCTCACATGATCAAATCTGACCTCCCATCCATTTGTTCTGTGTGAATGCTATTTCATCAGTTCTATCCTCATTTACTTTCGATCTCTTTTGATCTCTTTTGACTTCTACTCTTATCTAGAGATGTGCTTGCGTGTGCTTGATCTGCTTTTTCTTTCCCGTGCCTCTCTTGTCCCATGGGACTTTGGAGGTAATAACTCTGTCTATATGTTTGTCTTTCTCTGGGCTTTCATCACTACTTTGCGTAGGTGACTCATATGCCGGGTTGCTATATCCCGTGGCTGCTTTGAGTTCCCTCAAAGGATATAATCCTTTGTCTTTACTGGCTTCACTTTTTGTTTCAGACAGGGCAGTGGCGTGGAAGGTGTTTCACCCCCTCTGTGCATATATTAAGTATCCAATCTAATGGCGGCTCCTCCTCCTTATCCTCTTGGTTACTCTTACAAAGCTCTAAACTAATGTGCGGGAGTGAGGGGCCAATGGGCCCCTCTCTACCATCACTTCTCAGTACAAAACTCGGACCAAGTGCCTCTAGTGGTGGGTACGTAGCGTAGGTGACTCATATGCCGGGTTGCTATACCCCGCGGCTGCTTTAAGTTCCCTTAGCGGGTATAATCCTTTGTCTTTACTGACTTCACTTTTTGTTTCAGATGGGGCGGGTGGCGCTGAAGGTGTCTCAACCCCTCTGTGCATACGCTAAGTGTTGAATCTACTGGCGGCTCCTCCTCATTATCCTCTTGGTACATCTTCCAAAGCTCTAAACCAGCTAGGCGTTTGTCTAACATTTTGCCAGTGTATGTGGCGTGCAAATATGTCGTCAAGTGCTGCAGGACCGTTTTAGACAGCGATCCACCCTGGGGCCATGACATAAACATTTTGATCGCTGTTCCTGTAACCATTCTGCACTGTACTTTTTCAGCTTAGGTTCATGTTTTTGGCAACTGCTTGCACAAGTGTATTAATGGTGTCATGTCTTCCATGCTTAATTCTATTCACCTTCTCTTTATATAGCATCTGTTGTGCTTTTCTGTTTCTTTAAACAATTTCAACAATATGAGCGAGCACCAATCGTCTCAAGCTCCAATCCTATTTTTTCACAAAAAATTAAACTTTCTTTTTCAAACAACAAGCATCAATTTGTATCCTACAATATCTCAGCGAAACAAATGCACAATTTTTATGCTAATTCCTCAAAGGATGGAAAATATCTCATCCTATATTGTCACAACAAACAACACATAAGAGAGACGTTGACAGACTAGACAGACTCCAGCCGGCTACCCAAATCTCTGCCCCTAAATTTTACCCCAACATGAGGTGTGAGCCCATCACTTTCAAAAAAAGCATCTTTAACCGGTTTGGTCTCCTAGTTATTCCTGTTTTATTCAGGACTTTGGATGCAGGGTTCTTCTAACTGCTATATTAAGTGTAGGAATTTGGGCGTATCCTCTCTTCTCGGGTGTCCTCCCTGGTACCTCTCTTTTCTTAGGTGTCCCCCCGGTATCTTTATCCACTACCCGGTCACCCTTTGAGTCACTATTTTCTTCCCCTTATATATATGAAACAGCCCACAGTAGTGGCCGTGTAGTTATGGTTATGGTTAAGTTGCTAATTAAGTTGTTAAGTTGCTAATCTCATAGGAAGAGCACTTTTTGGGCAGCTTATAACTTCGCTCTCCCTAGACAAATCCTCACCAAACTTTGTAAAAAAAAATATATGGGGCACTCCAATTTTTTTAGCAAAGTTTGGTGTGGTTTGGTCCAGGGGGGCAAAGTTATAGGGCGGTCCCAAAATGTCTTTTTTTCCCATAGACTGAATGGGGTAAAAACGTTGCTCACGCCTACAGCCCAAACTGCTGGACGGATTTTCACCAAATTTCCAGCAAGAGCAGCGGCTTGGTCCCGAAAGCATGCTTTTGTAAATTTGGTGAAAATCCATCCAGTAGTTTCTTTTTTTAAACGACCAAAAAGTAGGTCACAAAAAATAAGTAATATCCCTGTGCGCTCCCCAGACACACTTCCCTGTTCGCTCCGCGGACAGGGCACCGATTGGTTAATTGGCTTGCGTCATGTCCGCAGACATGAGACGTGTTCGCTGATTGGCTGGAATGAAGCGTGAGGTGCATTGTATTGTTTTGATGCACCCGCCATCTTGGATCCGTGGACATCCGCGGACAGCGCAACAATAAACAGTGGAGAAATACAACTTTTGGGAGTGTGTTGGTGTGTAAGAGTGCTTGGCGAGGGTGGGGGAGTAAGAGATGGGTCAAATGCTGCATTTGTTTAGGTGGCAGGCGCCTCTGATGTGTTTGCCATGTCCGCGGACATATATAATGCAGTAGCCCATATAGCCAGCTAAAATGTTTGATTCTATGGGTGTGAACTGTGGGTGTCATATGCTGTGGTGGTTGTGGCCAGGGCCTAGATTCTTGGATGCATGGCCGAAGGCCGTAGTAGGACATGCACCCAAGACTCTAGGCCCTGGCCACAACGACCGCAGCATATCACACCCATAGATCACACCCATAGAATCGAATATCTATCAAATATTTGCAAATCTACAGTTTGTGTATTGTTTGCTTTGTGTAGTTTGTATGTGACGTTTTGGCTACGTCATGTAGTTAAGATTGTAGAGTTTGGTAACAAGCACTGCAGTATACCATATCCATGGAAGTAAACATTTTGTATTGTGGTGTATTGTTAGATGTTTGCTTCAATGGTTGTGTTACGGAGCAGTATTTGTGAGTTGTATTATAATATATTTTTGTGATTGGATATATTTTTTTCATGACTTGGGTAACTGGAGCAGATATTCTTTTTCAATTTCAGTGATAAAAGAAAAGAGCATGTTAGTGTAGGTAGTTTATAAAGACTTATTGCATTGCATAATGGACATTTCTGCTTTATTTTGACCCTCATATTTAGTAGTTTACAAACCAGTGTACTGTGCAATGTGCTCAGTTTCTGTGTTTGTTTCTTAGATCATTGGGTCTGTGGGAAAAAAAATCCATGTTGGATTAAAAAACCTTTTTTTGTTATGGTACAGTACATTTCTTTCTTTGTTTTCAGTGTTTACTTGTTGTCTTTGGCTAATGTTGTATCTCGTTGCAGATTGTTAGATACCTGTTGTCAAATTGTAACTGTTATAGTTTTTTATTTATATTCTCAAGTTGCTCAAATTTTTGGGGCAGTTAGATACCTGTTGGCGTATTCTAACTGTTTATTTCTTGTTATATTTTAGTGGTTTTTATTTGTTTGGTTGTTGCAAATTCTTGGGGCAGTTAGATACCTGTTGGCGTATTCTAACTGTTTATTTCTTCTTATAATTTAGTGGTATTGATTTATCTGTTTGGTTGTTGCAGAATCTTGGGGCAGTTAGATACCTTTTGGTGTATTCTAACTGTTTATAGTTTTCTAATTGAAGTTTTATTAATGTTTATGCACAGATTAGTTATTAGTGGTATTGATTTATTTGTTTGGTTGTTGCAAAATCTTGGGGCAGTTAGATACCTATTGACGTAGTCTAACTGTTTGTTTGTTCTTATAATTTAGTGGTATTGATTTATCAGTTTGGTTGTTGCAGAATCTTGGGGCAGTTAGATACCTGTTGGCATATTCTAACTGTTTATTTCTTCTTATAATTTAGTGGTATTGATTTATCTGTTTGGTTGTTGCATAATCTTGGGGCAGTTAGATACCTGTTGGCGTATTCTAACTGTATCTAGTTTTCTAATTGAAGTTTTATTAAGGTTTATGCACAAATTAGTTACATTCCAACCATCCACCTGCATTGGTTGTGGCACCTATGTGGTAGAATATACATATTGTTGTGAAGGTTTTCTTACCAAGTGATACTTGACCATGTGTGAATCCAGTCAGCTTGCAGTTGTTTTTGGTACCATCTGCATTGTAATGTAGAAGCATTAGTATTACGTTTTTACTATGTGTTTGTATTTGTAAGTTGGAGTGAATATCTGAATTGCAGGTAGTACATAATCTGGCATGGTTTGCATTTTGTAGAAGTTGCTGAAATGGAATGGATTGACAGTTAGGTATGGATACATAGACAAAGCGTTCATTAGGGATTTGTTCCTGTGCCACATTGTTGCAGAGAGTGCATGTATGTTTCCACATGCATTTCTTTTCTGTTTTACACAAGTGTTACTAACTTTAATCTGTGTGTTTGCTTGTGCGAGTGGCAGAGAGATAAGCACTCTCGTTTTGATTGTCTGGATTGTCAGGAAAGGGAAAGTAGTTTTCTTGAACTACATTGCTAAGACCCGTAGGGTATTTGTTTATTGTTCAGGCGCTTCAGCACCGGCGCTTCTGGATCGTGCCGGTCTTCACCGGTCATCGCCGCAGCTCCCCGGCTTGCTGGTAACTCCCGCGTCTGCGGGCCAAGTGACTAGCTAGCCCATACATCGTCTCTCTCACAAAGTGAGTTTTAGATACTTCTTTCCACTGCTTATTCATGTGTTTGAAGAAAACACCGAGCCAGTCAACCATGAATAGATCTAAGAATGCACCATTGCTAGTTTTATCTTTCTCTCTTCTTAACACACGCTCTCTATACAAACATGGCGTTAAAATCTCCGCTTATACCAATGATCAGAGGCCCGATTTCTTTGGTATTACGGAAACCTGGCTCAACCCTGACTTGCCCACCCAGGCCACACTCTCCCTACCTGACAATTACACTCTTTTCAGAGCAGACCGTTTGCTGGGCAAAGGTGGTGGAGTGGCAATGATGTGCAAGTTAAGCCTTGAATGTCACGTAATTCCCCACACTTCTCCGGAAGGCTGTGAGAGTCTATGGGTAAAAATAAAAACCTCCCAAACACCACACTAAGCACACTCACGATTTATCGTCCACCTAAAATCATGCCCCTTTTTGAAGAACAGTTTAGTGATCTCCTAACCCAGATCTGTGCCACTAAAGGCCCTGTTATTGTCATGGGTGATTTTAACTATTGGGCCAATGACCAGCAGGACAAAGCAGGTACCAACCTTATGGATACCATCACCTCCTTTGGCCTTACCCAGTGGATGGAGTCTCCCACGCAAAGCAAGGGACATACCTTAGATTGGCTGTTGTCCCAAAATACCAATATTTCTGACATCCTGGTTACACCGTGCATCTGGTCGGACCACTTTCTCATCCAAGCCAAGATCTCACTACCGTCTCCTCCTCCCAAACTTAATACGAACCCACGTATTCAAAAAATGTCTCGCAATCTAAAGAATCTAACAGCACCAAAACTCACTGAACGTCTGTTAATCAAGCTTCAATCCCTAGACAACTTTGATGATCCCACAAAATTGATTAACCATCTGTCTACCAACATCAAAGAAGTAGTAAACGACCTTGCCCCTCTGAAGATGAAGGCAATAAAGACTAAAACCACAAATAACACGTGGTTCAATAGTGAAATTCTCACAGCTAGACAAGAAAAAAGAGCTCTTGAAAGAGCTTGGAGAAAAGACCCCAATGATAACACCCTAACCAAATTCAAAAAATCCGTCCTCAACTATAAAAAGCTCATCACTGAAGCTAAGGCCACACAATATAATGACAGAATAGTCAACGCTAAATCTAACACTGGGGAGCTATTTAAAATCTTAGCAGAATTTCAAAATCAGCCTCCTCCCACGAACAACATTATCAAGGATGATAAGTGGTGTCAGGGCATTCATGCTGCCTTTCTACTCAAGATTGATTCTCACAAAGAAAAAAATCAGTAAAACTCTTGAGAACGTAGTCATTACACAATCCACTTCTGATACCACCTCACCCAACACCTGTGAAAATACTATCCCCCCATTCTTTTTCACGCACTACACTGAAGAGGAAGTATTCAAAATCATTCAGGATTTCAAAGCTACATCTTGTCCAGCAGATGATTGCCCCAGAAGTATTCTTAAGGAGTCATTAGAGACCCTGGTCCCATGGATCACCAAACTGGTTAACCTCTCCTCTGATGAGGGTCTAGTGCCCGACCTGCTTAAGTCGGCATGGATCACTCCTCTACTGAAAAAAGAAGGCCTAGACCCAGCCAATAATGACAACTACCGACCCATAACTAACGTGCCCTATGTTCTCAAGATACTTGATAAACTGGCCTACTTACTGCTACAGGCCCATGTTGAAAAATACGATATCTTGGGCACCCGTCAGTCGGGATATAGGGCTCGTCATGGAACTGAGACAGCTATGCTTGATCTCAAATCTACACTTGCTAGCATAGCTGACAAAAACCAAGTTGCTCTGCTCATGCTGTTGGACCTCTCTGCTGCCTTTGACCTAGTTGATCACAGCTTACTAGTGTCAAGGCTCGGAGAGGTCGCCAACTGCTCTGCAATTGCATCCAAATGGTCGCCTCCTTTCTGGGTCCCAGAATGGTAAGGGTCTGCGTGGGTGATAAACATTCTTCCCCAATCTCTCAGACATGTGACGTCCCTCAGGACTCCTGTCTGTCACCGCTGCTCTTCAAACTTTACATCCGGCCCCTTCTCGACCTTTTGAACAAACTAGGAGTGCAATATACAAACTACGCCGATGACACTCAGGTTGTTATTCAGTTGAGTGGCTCATACAGTAGTGACTCTATAACCATTAACCGAATATATAAAGCCATACAAGACATGCATTTCTATGAAGGACTAACATTTGCAAACACAATTGGTCTGTATTGTGTAGGAAAATGTTGTCAACAATTCGTGGCAATTGGAATAGAATATTTATTGTTACATTTGCGTAGCAATTTTCACTAGTTATATTTGAAAATTTGAATGGACCAGATAGTTCTGTGTCTAAGTCATTTCTTTGGAGTGTGTGTTGCTTCTTTGAAGAAGTACCTGAGTTATTTTGAGTAGTAGATTCTTCTTTGGTTGTAGTAATTGATGAAGTATTAGCTTCTTTTACTCTCTTTGGAGGATTTGCAGTGAGATCCTGTTGCATTTCTGTTTGAGTAGCTTTATTTTGCAACATTTTGTTTTTTGTGGAACAGGATAGGTTTTTAGATGGGCGTATACAGTGAACGTAGTCTATTGTATTCTAAAATGCAAGGAATATCAGCGTTTACTTTACTTGCATTATAGTTGATTAAAAATAGACCGTCAAGTGTACGTAAGCATGATAGTGCCATGTAGCTCATGCCTTCTTTAAAGACTGTGTTCCCAATATCTATTAATGCTTTATCTAGGGTGAGACCTTGTGATTTGTGAATGGTGACTGCATATGCTAGAGTTAGAGAAAACTGCTCTCTGCGTACATACATGTCTTTGAAAAGAAGGTATCGAGCTGTTGAGAGTCCTATCTTTTTTACTTCTGATAGTTTGTCAAAGAGAATATTGACAAACTTAATGTTGTTGTCACGTGGGAATGTTTGAAAGCCAACAACTGTACCGAGTGCTCCATTAACTAGTCCTTGCTCCAAGTCAAGGTTACGTTTAAGCATTACTCTACAGTTTAAAGATAATTTTAATATTTTCTCCAAACCAGCTGTGTTGGAGATATACGGGTCGATTCATGGAAATAATGTGCGCTGAAATTTTCGGCGCAAGCATGTGAAAGCATGCCAATTGCAGTGCCACTGCAAAAATCGCAGCGAAACCCACGCACAGCGATTCATGGAAGTCTGTGCGCGAGGAAATTCGCCAAAATGTGCGCTAACAAAAAGGACGTATATACAGCCATGATGAATGTCCCATACGGTGGCCCTCTAGGACAAATGACGTGCAAAGAGGTACGCGACAAACACTGATACCCGCTGTGTGAAAAATAGTGTGGGCGTGTATTTCGGAGGTGCGCAGGAAGTTTCACACGCGATAGGCCTTGGGCGAGCGGGGTACATGTATTTCAGGGGTTTGCGTGAAGTTTCACATGCGATAGGCCTTGGGCGAGCGGGGTACGTGTATTTCAGGGGTTCGCGTGAAGTTTCACACACGATTGGTCTTGGTACGTGTAAATCTGGGGTGCGCGGGACGTTTCACACGCGGTTGGCCTGGGTACATGTATTTCAGGGGTGCGCTGGAAGTTTCACACGCGATTTTGCTGTCAGAGCGGGGAACGTGTATTTCAGGGGTGCGCGGGGAGTCCTACACGTGAATTGGCAGTGTGGGTCCCCCAGGTGTTCCCTCTACCCCCTCCATGACCCCTGCAGGCAGCCCACACCACAGGGGACTACCCTGCACCCCTGGTCAGGTCCCGCAGGCAGCCCATCCACCATGGGCATGCCCCCCAGCCAAGGCACATGTCATCTTGCAATATGATCAACAACTCATGTCCCCCTGCACCCCCACCCCCAGCAGTCAGGGGCCCCTGCCAGCAGACCCCCACTCATGTCCCCCTGCACCCCCACCCCCGAGCAGTCAGGGGCACCTGCTAGCAGGCCCCCACTCATGTCCCAATCATGTCCCACTGCACCCCCACCCCCCAGCAGTCAGGGGCACCTGCCAGCAGGCCCCCACTCATGTCCCCCTGAACCCCCACCCCTCAGCAGTCAGGGGCACCTGCCAGCAGGCCCCCACTCATGTCCCACTCATGTCCCCCTGCACCCCCACCCCCAGCAGTGCAGGGCACCTGCCAGCAGGCCCCCACTCATGTCCCCTTGCACCCCCACCCCCCAGCAGTCAGGGGCACCTGCCAGCAGGCCCCTACTCATGTCCCACTCATGTCCCCCTGCACCCCTACTCCCCAGCAGTCAGGGGCACCTGCCAGCAGGCCCCCACTCATGTCCCCTTGCACCCCCACCCCCCAGCAGTCAGGGGCACCTGCCAGCAGGCCCCAACTTATGTCCCCTTGCACCCCCACCCCCCAGCAGTCAGGGGCACCTGCCATCAGGCCCCCACTCATGTCCCACTCATGTCCCCCTGCACCCTTACCCCCCAGCAGTCAGGGGCACCTGCCAGCAGGCCCCCACTCAAGTCCCCTTGCACCCCCACCCCCCAGCAGTCAGGGGCCCCTGCCAGCAGGCCCCCACTCAAGTCCCACTCATGTCCCCCTGCACCCCCACCCCCCAGCAGTGCAGGGCACCTGCCAGCAGGCCCGCACTCATGTCCCCTTGCACCCCCACACCCCAGCAGTCAGGGACTCATGGCAGCAGCCCCCCACTCATGTCCCACTCATGTTCCCCTGCACCCCCACCCCTCAGCAGTCAGGGGCACCTCGCAGCAGGCCCCCACTCATGTCCCACTCATGTCCCCCTGCACCCCTGCCCCCCAGCAGTCAGGAGCACCTGCCAGCAGGCCCCCACTCATGTCCCCCTGCACCCCCACCGCCCAGCAGTGCAGGGCACCTGCCAGCAGGCCCCCACCCATGTCCCCCAGCACCCCCACCCCCCAGCAGTCAGGGGCACCTGCCAGCAGGCCCCCACTCATGTCCCACTCATGTCCCCCTGACCCCCACCCCCCTGCAGTCAGGGGCACCTGGCAGCAGGCCCCCACTCATGTCCCACTCATTTCCCCCTGCACCCCCACCCCCCAGCAGTCAGGGGCACCTGCCAGCAGGCCCCCACTCATGTCCCACTCATGTCCCCCTGAGCCCCCACCCCCCAGCAGTCAGGGGCACCTGTCAGCAGGCCCCCACACATGTCCCCTGCACCCTCACACCCCAGCAGTGTGGGGCCCCTGCCAGCCGGCCCCCACTCATGTCCCACTCATGTCCCCCTGCACCCCTATCCCCCAGCAGTCAGGGGCACCTGGCAAAAGGCCCCCACTCATGTCCCACTCATGTCCCCCTGCACCCCCACCCCCCAGCAGTCAGGGGGACCTGCCAGCAGGCCCCCACTCATGTCCCACTCATGTCCCCCAGTACCCCCACCCACGAGCAGTCAGGGGCCCCTGCCAGCAGGCCCCCACTTATGTCCCCCTGCAACCCCACCGCTCAGCAGTCAGGGGTACCTGCCAGCAGGCCCCCACTCATGTACCCCAGCACCCCCAGCCCCCAGCAGTCAGGGGCCCCTGCCAGCAGGCCCCCACTCATGTCCCCCAGCACCCCGACCCCCCAGCAATCAGGGGCCCCTGCCAGCAGGCCCCCACTTATGTCCCCCAGCATCCCCACCCCCCAGCAGTGAAATGGCGATTCCATGACACAAACCAAAAGTCAACTATGTACATCAACACATGTCCGCCACACGAAGGCAGGCGGTAGCGTCCCTGCGCATTAAAAAAATGTGTGCCAACAAAAAGCACGTATATACAGCTCCGATGAATTTCCCATACTGTGGCCCTCCAGGACAAATGACGTGCAAAGGGGTACGCGACAAACACGGACACGCGCTGTGTCAACAATAGCGTGTATTTCGTGGGTCCGCGGGAAGTTTCACACGCGATTGTGCCTGGGCGAGCGGGGTACGTGTACTTCAGGGGCTTGCGGGAAGTTGGGCTCGCGTGAAGTTTTACACGTGATTGGGCCTGTGCGAGCGGGGTACGTGTAAATCTGGGGTGGGCGGGGAAGTACAGGAGGCAAATGCGCGGAACGCCCACAAGCACGCGCCAAAAAAGACGTGCTAATCCAGAAACATGTACGCCAACAGGAAGCAGGCATACGTGGAACCGCACAGCATAAAAGTGCGCGCAAACAACAAGCAAGCTCAGACGCCAGGATGAACATACCATTCCTAGCAGCAGTGGTCGTGGGATACCGCAGGAGGAGGAGGAGGATAGTCAGGCCCAGAATTTTCACACCCAGAACCAGCCTTTTTGGCATGCCTGATGACCAGGTGTATGGGATGTACAGGTTTCCACCTCACATAATACTCGACCTGGTCAGTGAGTGGGAGGATGACCTCACATCACCCACCCTCTGCTCCCAAGCACTCAGCCCCCTGGAGAAGGTCCTCAATGTACTGCACTTTTTGCCACCGGATCATTTCAGCGGGCAAGTGCCATAGTGGGGGGGGTGTCACAGGCCACACAGTCACGCTGCCTACACAAGGTCTTTGCCATCATGACTGCACGCCCATCAGTGTGCAGGCACATATACCTGCCCAGAACACCTGCAAAAAGGCAGGCTGTCGTCCAGGATTTCTACGGGGTGGCACAATTCCTCAAAGTCCTAGGTGCCATTGATTGCACCCATGTGGCCCTACGTCCCCCCAGGGCATCAAAGCACATCTATAGAAACTGCAAGCACTGGCATTCCATCAACGTGCAGGTAGTATGTGATGCCAAGGGAATCATCACCTCAGTATATGCCAACTATCCAGCGTCCTCCCACGACAGTTTCATGTACAGAATGTCAACCCTAAACCGGGACCTAGAAGCTGGGCTGCATGGCGATACATGGCTGCTTGGTGAGTATAAATGCCACAGCACATGCATGCATGCCAGATACTGAGTAATGTCACAACCCCACTAATGATACCCATCACCACCTCCCCCGGGGACAGTGCCTACCCTCTGAGCACCCACATGATGACGCCAATTCGGAACCCCACCACGCCACCCGAGGTAAGATACAACACAGCCCATATTGCAACCCGGGGCACAGTGGAACGCACATTTGGAGTGCTCAAGTCACGCTTTCGCTCCCTTGACCGTTCTGGTGGGCAACTGTTATACGCTCCCCCAGTAGTGTGCAGGATCATAGTGGCAGCATGTGTCCTGCACAACGTTGCAACACGCCGGGGCCTGCCGGTGGACACGGTGGTGCCCCCACATCCCCAACCACATGCACGGCCGCTGCGAATTGGAGGGGAAAGGACATGGGGTGAGGCAGCCCGAACACAGCTGGTGGCTAATTACTTCACTTAGAATCACACCCCTGTGGAGTGCACACAGCCCTGCCACATACCAGCTGACAATCAATGATGATGACATGAGGGACAGTTAACTGTCACAACCAAACCATCCTGAGATTGGTCACCTGGAAGTGTCACAATGTGTGCATCCCTAACTACAGAAACACCACCAATGCTGTGTCATCAAAAGACACATATGCTGCTAAATGCATGACCCCCTTGCACAATACAACATGAGAACAGTGCCATGTCACCCAACCCCTCCCCAGCACCGCCACCCAACACACCATGGCATGTCATGCTATGTGAGAGCAAACAAAGCAATCCCAAAAACCTGACACAAGTGTCACAAAGTACAGTGTCCCTAATGGAAACTGGCCACACACAATATGCTCCTAGTAATGTTAAACTAACAACACACATGACCAAATACTTACCAACTAAACAATGCATCTAGACAAGTTCAAACATTTCTAAAACATGACAGTACTAAGTTAAAGTAGTCATAGTCATACAACCTGAATGTGCCACCACATCGATCCCCTTCAAACTGTAGTCTTGCAGCCTTCAAAACTGGTCTGTGTACTGCATACAACATGAACTCCATCTCCAAAGTAGACGGCCTTGTGAAAACATGAGGAATGAACCTGCAAATTCAGAGGGAGACATGGAAGCAAAATCATACATTAATACACCATGCAGTGTACAATACAACAACAATATACACAAGGAATGTCTACACAGTATTGACTACAGACTTCCCACACAGCTCATAGGAGCCCAACGTCACTGTGTACATCACTGTCACTTGGTCACACCCTTTGCAAGCCCATGGAAACGGGTAGCAGGAGGGGTGTGTGTCTCATGAACCCAATCATCTAACCCAAACTCAGGACAAGCCTGCATGTGCCCAGCCGGAATACAGTGGATGCCCACAGGAGCCACACAAGGCAACACACTGTCAAATTATTTTTAAAAAAAATCAAAATTCAAAAATCAAAAATCAAAAATGGCCATGTGGGGGCCGGGGGGGCGGGAGGCCACCCAGGAGGTCCGAGGACAGGGTGCACACCATCAGCCACCTGGGTGGATGTTGGGAAAAAAAACGACTCCTTGGGCTCATGGCCTGCACAGCTATGCCAATGTGGGAGAACTGCTGCTGTCGCTCTCATCACCCTCAGCTGCTGCATCACAAGGTGGTGGTGCTATGGGAGGCAGCCCACGCAAAGCCCTGATATGGTCCTCCATGGCAGCAAGCATGCAGGTGTGGAAGGTCTCGTTCTGGAGGATTATAGTGCGGAGATCCCCATGCAACACCTGACGTGATGCCCGGATCTCCTCCCGAGTTGCCCGCATCTCAGCTGAGAGCGTACTTGTGAGGTGCTCCAACCGCTGTTCTGCCCTAACATTAGCGGAAGTCTCAAGCTCAAGAAGAGTCTGCCCGAGGTTATGGAGTTCTTCACTCAGGGCTTCCCTGTGGGCCTGGGACTCTATTGAGATGGATTGGCACAGAGTCTCCAGTGCCGCCCGTCGGTCCCTGTTGGACGCCAACATGTCTTCCCTGTGTGATTGGCAAATGGAGTCTGTTGCCTGCTGTAGTTGCTCCATCTGCCTTTCAGAGGGGATAATGGAAGTGGCCACCCTCTCCATTGCCTGATCATTCATTTCAACTGATGCTGACTGTTGGGTTGCCATAGCGTACATGGAGTTCTCCCATACGCTATTGCCTGGTGGCATACGGCCACCGCGTCGGCGGGCACCACACCTGTTTGGGGCAAGGCGATGTGCACCTTGCTGTGCTGGCACCGCCTGAGACTGCAGGACTACATTCCCCCTCTGATCTGCTGGCCCAGGAACAGGATCAAATGCTGTGGAGTGTGACCCTGCATCTGTAACCGCCAAAGGCGCCTCTACCAACACTGACATCCCCATAGAGGGATCTACCCCTGGTGCAGGTGGGTTGGCCAGAACAGAATCCCTGCCAGAAACACTTAACTGTGACGGCACATAGGTCTCATCATCCGAATCAGGACCTGAATAGAGGTCTGGGGAGGTGCACCCAGAGACACCCCTGGAAAGTATGGTCTGCAGGAGGATTGGGTTCTCAACCACCACCACACCACGTCCCCCGCTGGTGCCCGGTCGTGCCTGGGATTCCTCCTGGGTCTGCACCATCTCCTGAACCTCAACAGCATCAAGTGCGTCATCCCCTGCAAAAAAAAGAAAGAGAAAAAATGGAAACAGGCATTAGCACCATAGCACACAAATAGGCCGGTCAAGCTACAGAACCAGTACATGATTCACACATGTCCCACATGACTATAACCCTCCCATGCCTGCACTGTCACTGATTAGTAAGGGGAGGCAAAAGGCAGACACTGATGACACCAATATGGGAGAGTAACACATTTTCTGCATGCTGGGTAGCACTGCCATCACACATTGGCCTGTGAGTGGCATGTCCAATACACATACATGAAACATGGTAGCACACAGATGGTATTTAGCATAGCCATGGTAAATTTGACAAGTAAAGCCATATGTCAGTGATTGAGTACTGTCACCCATCCATGTGAGATGGACATGATGACATGAAAAATGCCGCATACTGGGACTAAGTACACATGTGCCACTCACTGCAACACATGCAAGGTACAAGAATACAGTAATAGTTGGCTGATCTATTTTTCCTCACATTGACATCGCAGGAAACATCTTTCATTTCCCACATGCAAACAGGCACTCATCTAAACATTTGTGCTGGCCAATACTTCATCAGCCTGAATGGTCTCATTGTGTACATAACCAGGAAAAGCATTGCCCCAGTGTTGCCAGTAAACAATGACCGAAGCATATCACATATGTCACAATATGGTTGAAAGTATTATCCTGAAGGCACACTTACAAATTCTGGCCAATGTAGTTGCAAGATGGCAGTACAAGGGCAAATGCACAATTGTGGACCTAATAGGATACTGTGGGCAGAAGGGATGCAGTCATAGCCAAATACAAGGCACCTGATCCCATGTGAGGAAGGAATTGGGTGACCCATAATACTCTGGAGTACACACCCTCACCTGGCACTAAATCAGAACCCGTCACCCAAAATACATGCACTACACACACACGCATGGGCACTCACCGGACAATGCTTCGTAATCAGGTAGTTCTCCCACACCTCGGATCTGTTCCTCTGTGACGAAGGTCCCAGCAACAGACTCATGTTCGGTGAGTTTGTTGTCCTCTTGTGGAGACCCACCGCCAGTCACCAGAGTAGCGGCATGATTTGAGGCCAGCTTGTCCTTTGCTCTGCGTTTCAGGTTGTTCCACCGCTTGTAGCAATCATCAGCTGAGCGCCTCACAAATCCAAAGGCACTTATGTGGTTGGCGATGGTCTGCCAGTGTGCCTTACGTTGACCAGGTGTGGTCTTGGACCCTGCAGTCACCACCATTTCGTGGCTATGTTGCGACACATAGCTCACAAGTGCATTAAGCTCCGCATCATTAAAGCAAGGCTTCCTTGATGTGCCGGAGTGTGTAGCCGTGCCTGGCGTCTCAGCCTGTCGTGCCAGAGCACCCTTCTTCCTCTTTTTAGAAGGTGGAGCGGAGCCAGAGTGGCTAACGCCGCTCTGGTCAGTAGGGGCAGAATCACCGGTGGACTCGGTTGTTGGAGTGTGCGAATGCACATTGACCATAGGACCTGGTGCAGGCATTGTCTGAAGTGTGATGTTGGCAGGGGGAACATCAGTATGATGGACCAGGACCGACACTGTCCTGGCTGAGAGAGTCAGAGCTGGGGCAGATGAAGCTGCAGCTGCCCCTGCAGCCTCACCACCCTGCATACTTGGGGCAGCAGATGACATAGCTGCCCCAGATCCACATGCCTTGGTGACAACTTGCACCGCCACACGTGGCCTAGACTTGCTGAAGTCAGCCAGGGAGTCATCCTGTGCCAGGTCAGGTGCCACAATGGGCTGGTCCAACAGGGGCTGAGCTGGGATGGTCTCAGCCACGTTTCCCTCAACCATGGGGGGGGAGCATGGGTGTCCCTGATTGGTCCTCCACACATGGGGGTCTAGGGGCACCCTGCAAATCCTGGCCACGTCCCCTACCGCGCCCACCACGTCCACCTTTTGAAGGTCGGCCACCTTTACCTCCCTTACCGCTTGGTCGCCTCCCAACCATGGCACTGATGTTGTTGTGCGTATGGGAGGAGCAGTAAACTATTGTCCTGGGCAATTGGGGGTCAAAGGGATAGGGTACTAGATGGAATTTGTACCCTAGTGCTCTAACAAGGCTGTCTGTGACCCCTGGGGAAAGATGACGGGTCACGCAACGCACAGGCAGCCCAAAAACAAAAATAAACATGCACGCAACCCCTCGTAGACCACGTGCATGGAAAAAATGAACCCGCACTACGCTGTGGCACCCAGAAACACAAAAATAAGCGTACGCGTAATACACGCAGCCTACAATGACCTCTGAAGGGGAGTGCGACACACGGGGCAACCACAGTTGCTAAGTACGTGTGGAACTCACTGTCTGCCTGGAATAAAAACGTGAAAAATACGCGCGTGTGCGCGTTGGCAAGGCCCCGCCAAAAGAAGAGTTGTACGCTGTCTGAGGAGACAGGACAAAAGGAGAAGGGAACACTGTTTGAGGAAACAGGCCCAAAAAAAGTAGAAAAATGAAAGCTGTCAGAGGTAACAGGGAGTACAAACTTGAAACGCTGTGAAGTAATCGCGTGTGAACCGACAAGAAGTACAGAATTCACCCACTCGCTCTCCACGAAAAGCACCTACAAGAAAATGGCGTTCTGCACGTACCTTTTAAACCAGCCCACACGTACACGTCACTTACGCATGTATGCGTCCTTTCCTCCAATTGCACGCGCTGACACTCGGACGTGCAGCTTTTCCACGTGTGCTCTGTCATCACGTGCTATGAGGGAAACACCCGCGCGTGTCACGTCACAGACACGCTTATGTGCTAAGGGCCTTTGGTCAAATGTAATCGCGTACGTGCGCTGACGCGCTTACGCGCTAAGGAACTTTCCTCGAATTACACACTGACGTGCAAAATTTTCACGTGCCAAATCACTCCGTATCAAGCTGGCCATGCATTCACACACGGAAGACCACGCTCCTGCCAGAAGGCCAAATTACTGCCCTCCAGAGCCCTGAGCACGCTCCCACCTGCCATCTGCTGCTGCCTGATTGCCTGCTGCCCACGTGCCCTGGTATTTGGTGCCTGCATTTCAGCCATCTGCAGGGGTCCAGTTGCTGTGTCCACCCCTGCTGGAACAGAAGACGCCCGACTGGGATTACATCGCTCCACAGCCCAACCCCAGGACCCAGTTGCCTACCCACTCCTGCCTCTGGGGTTGCCATGTCGGGCACATCTCCATCTGGCACCACTGGCAACCCCCAGCCAGAGAGGCAGAGGGCCACCAGCTTTACTGCCACCGAAGTTGGTGTCCTGGTGGAGCATGTCCTGGGGCATTATGATGCCCTCTTCGGAACAAGACGCGCCAACAAGGAAGGACGGGACAGGATCTGGACGGACATCGTGACTGCCATCAACGCGGAGGGGGTGGCAGTCAGTGAATTCCATCATGTCAAGAAGCGCTGGGAGGACTTCAGGTACAGGACCCTCAACAAGGCCCGGCGCCTCGCGGAGGGGGGCCGGGTCAGCCTGAGCAGCATCCAGATGAGGGTCCTGGAACACGTAGGCCCAGCGCTCCACGGCCATATCCTTCAGAGGCAGACCCGTCTGGAGTTGAGCATAAGTGGCCAAGCATTCCTGTGTGAGACAGGGCATGTTGCTGTGTGCTGGTAGTCTAATACTTGCCTGTATGTGTGACATAGGCCATGCATGGATATGTGTGTGTGCAGGGACATCATGGTCATGCATGTGGGACCAGTTATGTGTGAACCACATGGTAGGTGCATGTGTTTTAATGCAACATGGTGTGAAAACAAAGAAATTGATATGAGGCTGGGAAGCCCAAAAGAAACACACCAACACAGGTTACAAAGGACATACAAGTGCTTTATTTAAAAGCTACAACAGTTACCAAAAGTCAATTGACAAACGGATAGCTATTCGGCTCTCAGAGTAACGTAACAAACTTCAACGAAGGTTTGATGCATTAGTAGAGAGACCGTACATTGGAATACTTGGGCTTTTATATCCTTTATCCAGCCCGTGGCCAACACCCTCGCGGGTTAACCATTCTTGGTACCAGGCCTACGGTTCCTTGCCAGGTCAATCCCATAATGTATGCATTTTGATTAGTTCCGCTGATACAGTTGTTCATTTACACATAGGTCAGGGATAGGACAAGGTCTCAGTTCGCGACCCCGACAAGTGGCCTACAGGCATATTAATTATTCGTGTGTGCGGAGGTCACAACGGCCAGAATCTCACTCAGAATGTTATTCGGCCTCCATTTTGATGTTCAGGGTGACTTCCACTTTACAAGAGAACCTAAAATGGCGGCTAAATCCAAGATGGCGACTTACACAATTTTTCGTTAAGGTCAAGACCTTGCCGCGTAGTCTATTTACATGATATTTTAGACAACTTGGCGTAGGCCAATACACATTCAAATACTGCGATAGGAGGCATGATATCATTTCAATTCCAACAGACCCTCCTTTTGGCCTATGCCAGGTGCTAATATCATTTCTAATACTTTTGCAAATAACTCCATGTACTGTCATCCATACATCCCGAATCATTGTCTGTAATATCTATAGCCATTAGGTCGTTCATCAGAACCTCTTGTAACACAAACTCTTTGGATGCTGTATCTGGGGCATATATTCTATGCCCTATTGTGCTCACTGCTTGGGCACAACATCCCCCTAGCATTCCACATATACTCGGAAGACATTGAAACAGCAACAAAGGAATAGCAGGATCCCCAAAATAACTAAAATAACAGAAAGCACCTTCCAACCCCAAGATCGTAAAGAATCCCAGAACCAGGTGCTAAGATTCCAATCTCCTACAGGGATATGTACTTCAGAACTAAGAATATGCAAGTTCTGTATTGCTTTAAAAATTGTCGGCGAGGAATCTGGTACGAAAACACAGCAAGCGGACCCCACCAATTTGCATACTCCACCTCGTTCCGCCAAAATGACATCTAATGCCATCCGATTTTGGAGTGCTACCAATCTTATTTCTTTTTGTTCTAATGTCATATTGTAGAGTATGTCCGTGGTCCGGTTGATCGTTCTCTCCAGTACCCTTGCTAATCCCCTAATGTTCTCAGAATTTGTTATTTGTCCCCAAAAGGGCACAACTGATTTTGCTAAATCTCCCAATACTTGTCCAGGGGTATCTCCATTCTTGTCCCGCCGTGGGCGAGCCTTAGAAACCTCCAACGTACTAGCTACAAATACCCCGGGTAACAGGATTCCTAAATAACAGGTTCCCTGCCAATCCTTGGGCAACCAGGGAAATGCTAAACTACCACAAACAAAGTAAACAGGCCCCCCTACATACAGAGGCCTGTTTTCTCCAGTCAAATTTACAATGTTCATACAACCTTCAAAATCCCCCATTGGCCGAGTGCCATTTCTTTGTACACAAAGGGGGACCGAGTCAGGGCTATGATTTATAGAGTAGGAAGGAGGCACGGCGTCCTTATTGCCTATCGGAGCCATTTTAAAGGAAATTAAAGTTTGAAAAGCAAGAGACAGTTTATCAGACGGCCTAATAGAAGCGACATTAGGTTTACTTCTATTTGCAAAAAGCGAGCATCCCAGGGGAGTTAATTCACGTTTCTTGAAATCATTCAAATTAGTTCCATCAAAATTCCCTGAGATGCTATCATTCCAACGGCCAAAGAATAGTGCTCTAAGAGAGGCATAGTAAGCAGTCGTTAAAGGTAAAGGGTGAATATACCAGCCTAGTCCCTTGTTCCCATGTTGCGGTAAATGAGTGCAAATCCAACAATTACTCTTATTAAAAATGGCATGCGTTGCATTCATTACTATCATTAGAGTGTTATTATGATACTTTTGTCTATGTTGGGAGTCTCTAGGGGACAGAGTGTGAAGGTGTACAGAGGGAGTCAAAGCAGTTGGTACAATCTCGGTCGGTAGTATAGGTTTTAGAGGATAGATTTCTTCAAAGTACCAAAGTCCTAAGGCAGTAATTACAAAAATAACAATTATCATTATCAAAACACAGCAGTACGTTTTCGGGGCCCAGGCACATTGTTCATTGTCCAAGTTGGTCACCCCTTTATTCACAAGTCCAGTGCGGGGAGCAGCAGTGGAGGTGGCAGGCATTGTAGTTCCTCAATCGACGACCCCATTGTTCGTTGCTGGCGACGCTACGGTCGCGCGATTTCTTAGTCCTTCCCAACCCTAGCCGGCAGAATCCCTTTTGTTCACCAGAAACTTTCTTATACAAAAGAAAACTTCCAATTACTTCCTCTTTCCAAATGCACGGAAAACCCGTGCCGTAGTTCCATTTTCTTCGTCGAAGGTTGTACCTGGTGGTACCCAAGATTGTTTGGTCCGAAAATAAGGTGTCGTCACTTCCTGAGGGAAGCGACGTATTGGAGGCGACGGAAGTCGCAGAGCTTGAAACAGTGTTTTCCGGAAGTGATTTTTCAAGAGAGTTCGGAGACGAAATGGACTGTTCCCCAAGCTCCACGGGCTCAGAGAGATTCTCCGACGCACTCACAGCGCTGTTTGCTACTCCAAGATCAGAGACTGTAGCATCAGCGAGGGGTTCTGCTTCTTCTGTAACGTGTGGTGTCGGGTGAGGAAGTTTCTTGACATGCGTCGAGTGGATCCAGTGTTTCTTCCCTGCCACCCGCACTGCTGTCCGGGTGACCAACTGCACCTGATAGGGTCCCTTCCAACGAGGAGCGAGACAGGAAGACCTTTCGTAGGCCTTCACTAGGACCCAACTTCAAGGCTGTATATCGTGTCTCCTGGGCCCGTGAACCGTACAGGTAAAGCTGAGTGCACCTGGTGATAAATGAAATACGGGTTTTTAGTTAACTGGTTACAGTAGTCTACAAGCAATACATTTTCCACCTCCCTCAGGGCTTTAGGTTTTGGGAGACCCCAAATGTTAGCAGGTCTCCCCATCACTACCTCAAATGGAGAAAGCCCAGTCTTAGTTTGAGGTGTGGTACGCATAGCCAATAATACAATAGGTAAGGCATCTGGCCATTTCAGTTTGGTATCGGCACATGTTTTTGCAAGCTTATTCTTTAAGATACCATTATGTCTTTCCACCAACCCAGCACTTTGAGGATGTCTAGCTGAGTGAAATCGTTTCTCAATACGTAAAGCTGTGCATATCTGCAAAATTACTGCTGCAACAAAATGAGGACCACTATCCGACCAAATTACCCTTGGGAGCCCAAATCGAGGAAAGAATTCTTTTACCATAATCTTTGCAGTGGTCATGGCTGTAGCATCTTTAACGGGGAAAGCCTCGACCCATTTACTGAAGGCACAAATAATTACAAGAACATATTTTAGATTGTTACATCGTTCCATCTCAATAAAATGAAAGTGAATGACCTCGAAGGGAACAGAAGGGGGTCCAAAGCTTCCCCTTGGAGTTACTGTCCCCTTACCCACATTGTGCTGTAAGCAGATCATGCAATTTCAAACATGTCTTTTTGCAGTCTCCAGAATCTTGTTATTCACCCAAACTTGTTCTAACATTTTCGTGATCTGCTGGGCACACACATGTGTAGAACCGTGTGCCATCGTAACCATTGCCAATACATATGAATCAGGGAGCAAAAATTTTCCTTCAGATGTATCTACCCAACACCCATCATCATCTTGTTTCCCCATTCCTTCGGCCCACCTTTTAGATTCTTCTGCTGTGGCATCAGTTGGAATATCTCGCACAGACCCAATACCTTCATCCATTATATAAGCATCTTTTATTTCCCTCAAAGCATACATGTCCATGCTAAGGTCTGTGGCCGTTTGCCTGGCTATCAGGTCCGCAAAAGCGTTCCCTTTTCCCACATCATCTATGACCTTAAAATGGGCTGCACACTTCATGATCGCTAACTGCCTAGGGAGTGAGAGTGCCGAGAGCAATTGCACTATCAAGGGGCCATGCTGAATCTTGGTCCCATGTGAGGTCAGGAACCTTCTTTCCAACCAGAGCCTCCCAAAGTTGTGAGCCACCCCAAAGGCGTACTGGCTATCGGTGTATATATTTACTATACGCCCTTCGGAGAGTTCACAAGCTCGGGTCAATGCTATAATCTCTGCGGCCTGCGCAGAGTTATGCGAAATTCTCTTAGTTTCAACAACTTTATTCAATGTAGTAACTGCGTAAGCAGTTGTAGATGTACCATCTGAGAGTTTGAAGCAGGAGCCATCACAAAACAGCTCCCCTTCTGCATTGTCCAAAGGAGTATCTACAAGATCTATCCTGCCCTTCGTTTCTTGCTCAGTGGTATACAGGCAGTCGTGTAATTCTTCACCACCGCAAACAGTGTTTTGCGGGAAAGGTAAGAGTTCAGCCGGATTAAGAACACAACACCTCTTAATTTTAATGTGCGGAGCAAACAGAATTAGTTCATACCTTGTTAACCGTGCAGAGGTGAGGTGTTGTGTTTGGGTTTTGTTCAATAGGATATCTACAGAGTGAGGTACCATCAAAATCAAATCATGGCCTAGGACCATTCCCTCACTCTGTTTTACAGACGCGGCAGCAGCAGCGACAGCTCGCAAACATCTTGGCAAAGCGCATGCGACAGGATCAAGGGCGGAGGAGTAGTAGCTGCACGGCCTATTCTTCCCTCCGTGTTCCTGTGTTAACACAGTCAAAGCACATCCATCACATTCATGCACAAACAACACAAAGGCATTGTCATAATTTGGAGTACCCAGAACCGGTGCAGAGCATGACGCGGTTTTGAGAAGCTCAAATGATCGTTGATGTTCCGATTTCCATGGCAGTGGCAGAGAAATGCCCTTCTTCGTCAAAGCCAACATTGGTTTTATCACTAGCGAAAAGTTCGGGATCCACAACCTACAGTAAGAAGCCCTACCTATTAAGGCTCTGACTTCCTTCTGTGTATTTGGAACAGACATGCCAGAAATGTGTTTTATTCTTTCAGGTGTCAATCTTCTCCCCTCCTTTGACAGGAGGTACCCTAAATAGGCGACCTCCTGACAACAAAATTGAAATTTTTTGAGCAAAGCTTTATGACCATTTCTGGCTAGATGAACAAGCAACAGTATAGTGCCTTCTTTACAAGCACTTTCAGAATCTGCAGCCAAAAGCAAATCATCTACATATTGAAGCAGTGTACAAGTAGGTGGCAATTCAAGGCTGTTGTGCTGCTCTTTCAAAGCTCTACTATAAATGCTTGGACTTTCAGTATACCCTTGAGGTGCCCTTGTAAATGTAAATGAGCGTCCCCCCAAGGTGAACACAAACAAATATCTACTTTCCTTATGTATAGGGATGCTAAAGAAAGCGTTTTTTAAATCCACAACGCTGAAGTGCGTAGCCGTAGCAGGGATCATTGTCAATATCGTTGTCACATCAGGCACAATTGGAAATTGTGGGGCAACAACTCTGTTAATAGCACGAAGATCAGTTATGATCCAGTATGGGATTGCATTGTCGCCTTCCTTATATACAGGCAAGATCGGACTGTTACACAAACTACCTGTAATCTCCTCGATCACCCCACGATGCAAAAAATCAGAGACAATGCATTTTAAAGCACGCTCGCCCTCAACTGATATTTTATACTGCGGAATGTGTGGTAGTTTAACTCCATGTTTCAAAACTATCTTAACGGGCTCAAACTGTAGTACCCCGACATCATTGTCGTCAACCGCCCATAAACATTCCGGGACAATGTTAAACTCAGGAGGTAAAGGTCGAATCAGAAACTGAGAATTAGGAAGTTGCTGTGGTGAAACCGTCAGCCATACTCCATCAGAGGAACAATGAATTACTGCATTCAATTTCTTTAACAAATTCAACCCCAGCAAATTCTCTCCACAGTTCCAAGTCAGAAGAAAAGGGCAATGGTCCGTGAAGGGACCCAAAGAAACAGACACCGGTGAAGAAACCGGACAAACAATTGGTATACCAGAAAACCCTACAGAAACATTGGTTTGCCCTGGCAGTGGAATGTTTGGAACCCGAGAATGATCAATGGAGCACTTCTGTGCTCCAGTGTCTATCAAAAACTGGTGTTTCCTATTCCCTACTAATAATTCAACGTAAGGGCCTTTCTGATTAACGGGAATAGGTGAAGTTTCCAAACCCTGCTTCGGGCAGTCCTAATGAAATAGAGTATCGTCAGAAGGAAGCTCTTCAGAAAGGTAGGCAGCAGAAGGGTGATCAAATATGTTCCTCGAGTCCACACTCGAGGTCTGATTTTCCCGTGAAAAAGGTTGCTGAGGATCTTGCAAAAACTGACTTCTATCAGGGCCCCCTGCTCCAGGGCAGCCCCTGGGTCGTCTACCCATACTCCCAAACGGACTGTTTGACCTTTGTCGAAGGACGGGGCACTGTGCTCGCCAATGACCTTCCTGGCAGCAATAAGCACATTGATTAATATTCACAGAACCCAAAGGAGCATTTCCTTTTGGGACATACTGACCTCTGGTCTGTGTCGTGCCTCCCCTGGGGTTTCTAACAATTTGTTGTAATAATACTTTGGTTTTCAAATCTCCTTTCCTCTTTTCTATTTTCTCCTTCTCATTATTAACACGGTTCTCATAATACTGAGCCATGTGCAAAACCTCAGATTGAGATTTTGCCTGCCAAGCGCTCTCAGAGGACATAATCTGTGACTGGATGTTGGGCAACAATCCACGCACAAATTTGTCCACAAACAACCTTTTCCCAGACTCTGTACCCAAATCCTGCCCACTGAGGTCGGAAAATACCTGCTCAAATCTATTAAAGAATTTGGTGGCGCCTTCAGTTTTCCCTTGAACACAGGCCGTAAGCTTGTCCCAAATAATTCATTTCTCTGGAATTATAGTTTTTAATTTTGCGACAATTCTATCAGGCAAAGTAAGTATTACCTGTGGTGGTTTCTCACCTGCTGGTCTCTCCCCATCAATCCTAATCATATTCGCCCACGTATCTCCCAACCCTGGCACGTTGTCTATTGTCCGAACCTGCTTCCATACATCTACGGGTAGGAGTACAGGGAATAGCAAGTCAATATCACTTAAGGTGAACACAGAGGACTGTAAGACGGACTCTATCTCTTTGTAAAACCCCGTTGGATTTTTCCTGATATCGGGAACTGATTGTCTAATAGTGTTCACTTCCTGTCGTGAAAACGGGACGTGAACGAATTGCGATACATAATGTGCAGGGATATCTACAGTGGGTGCACCAGTCCCCGCGTTGGCGGGAATCTCAATCTTTGGGACAAAGGTCGGAGGAACCTCTTTCATAGGCAACTGAGATATAGGTACCTCCGGCCGCTTACTAAGCAACAGAGCCAGGTCGAGCGCTAAGGCAGCCGAAGAAGTGTCGGGCGAAAAAGCCCTTTTACAAATCCCCAACAATTCTATGGGGCAACTAACCTTCTTTCTTACACATTCTTCTTGCAGGTACTGTACCATTACCGGAATTACCTTTCTTTGCATGTCTACTGTATACTGACTATACGTGTCATATACTTCATCTGGCGGAATCGATGAATCCGAGATCCATCGAATCACATCTTTGGTACAAATTCGTACTTCCTCAGGTGCCGATCTACGACACGGAAGGAACCGTTTCTGTACATACATACTGTCGTCTTCGTCATCCTCATCTCGTGCTTTCTCAAAGTCCCTCCTACACTCAAACAATCTTTCAACATGACCATGTACTTTCTGCTCTGTGTCCCTCGAAAGTGCCAAAGCATTTAGATCTCTCACCCCTTGTGGAAGATCCGAATTCTGTAATCTACCCCACATCACACATAAACGAGTCCCCAAGCCTTCGATAAAAACATTTTTCTCTGGAAAACTGTTCAAATTAGATAATGTGGAAAAAACATTAATTTGATCACCTTTCTCCATACAGTGCTTAGCCCATGCAAACAATTCCTGTTTCTTATCTGCAGAAACAGTATTACGAGTGACTATCTTTGATCCTGCACCTTGATCAGCTTCAGTCAATACGGGACCACTCGGGAGCGGAGGTGCAGGTAAATTTAATAAAGGTGCAACTATCGGCGCAGAAGGAAGGGGCGGTGCGATAGGTGGAGGAACAACAACTAGAGGACTAGGAACAATAGGTTGTACAGGGGGAACAGTAATAACAGCAGGAACAACAGCAGGAATGGGCAGAGCGCCCAAGAAAGGATCATACGGAGGCGGCGCAGAGGCAACAGGCCTGCGTTCGTTTAACAATTTTTCAATAAATTCTTCGGAAACATGAAAATCTTTAGAGGGGTAAATTTTCTGAATTCCAAGTGAAAAAGCCCTATCCATATTTTTGACTGATTCTGAATGTTTTTCTTTATCATATAACAACGCTTTTTCGGCATTTGTTTTATGACGGTGTGCATGTTTATCCCTACTTTTAAGCTGCTGTAACGCTTCTTTTTTCCAATTCTGTAAAACATCAAAGGCTGCAGGTCTAGCCTTCTTTTTTAGCAAGACCGATTCTAGGTATTCAATACGGGAGATCTCAAAACTGCCATTGATTGGCCACTGAAATTCGGAGGCATGTCTGGTCTGTCTGTGCCAAATATCATTAAATACTATACTACCAATGCCATACTTACAGTACATAGTACATGCCGGCGACCCCTCCTGTCGTGCCGGGCGGCTAAATTCCAAAGATTGTCGATCGCTGCGGAGCAGAGCCCTAAAGCAGCTAGACAATTTCCCAGGCAGTCACAAAAAATTGGTGTTACCTGGTCAATAATTGTGTCTGCAGATACAATACGCCAAATTCAAATTGTCAGGGTTAAATTAAGAGCCGGGTCACGACTGCACCTGACCAAACCTAAGGAGGACCGTACGGTTTATCAAAGAACTTACCTAACAAATTTTACCTTGTGTTTGGTGGTTTCGACAAATCTGCCCGCCTCAAAAATGGACCCTCGTCCAAGGATCGGATCGTGCAGCGCTGCCGAGGTATTGCATCTCGTTCGGTCGGGCCCGCAGAATCACACCGTCCGATCCCGGTTTGATAGTCTGCGTCAACCTTCAATGATCAGGCATCAATCTTGAGGGTCCCTATTCGGGCGCCAACTGTGAAAACAAAGAAATTGATATGAGGCTGGGAAGCCCAAAAGAAACACACCAACACAGGTTAAAAAGGACATACAAGTGCTTTATTTAAAAGCTACAACAGTTACCAAAAGTCAATTGACAAACGGATAGCTATTCGGCTCTCAGAGTAACGTAACAAACTTCAACGAAGCTTTGATGCATTAGTAGAGAGACCGTACATTGGAATACTTGGGCTTTTATATCCTTTATCCAGCCCATGGCCAACCCCCTCGCTGGTTAACCATTCTTGGGACCAGGCCTAGGGTTCCTTGCCAGGTCAATCCCATAATGTATGCATTTTGATTAGTTCCGCTGATACAGTTGTTCATTTACACATAGGTCAGGGATAGGACAAGGTCTCAGTTCGCGACCCCGACAAGTGGCCTACAGGCATATTAATTATTTGTGTGTGTGGAGGTCACAACGGCCAGAATCTCACTCAGAATGTTATTCAACCTCCATTTTGATGTTCAGGGTGACTTCCACTTTACAAGAGAACCTAAAATGGCGTCTAAATCCAAGATGGCTAATTACACAATTTTTCGTTAAGGTCAAGACCTTGCCGCGGAGTCTATTTACATGATATTTTAGACAACTTGGCGTAGGCCAATACACATTCAAATACTGCGATAGGAGGCATAATATCATTTCAATTCCAACAATGGGGACCTCTATGCAGAATGCACACCAGAAAGCATGCCAGTCTCTGTTTCTGGACATGGAGGGGGGATGAGGAATGGGTGCTGATGTGTTATACATGTATGGGGGGCTGGAAGGGGGTGTGTGTGTGTGTGTGTGTGTGTGTGTGTGTGTTTGTGTTTGACTTTGAAACACCATGGATGCATGTGACTTTGAAGGCAACATCTTGGTTTACAGGGGCCCTTGTACATGGGTGTTGATGTTGATTGCAGGCGCCGGGAGTGATTCTGCATGTGTGTTGCATGCATTGACCCATGTGTTGTGGAAGGACAGGATGGAAGTGACATTTGACAGTGCCACTCATGTGTTATTGCTTCCTGTCTAGGGTATTTTGTGCTGTACCCTGATGCTTGTGTTCTATGTCTCCCTCTACGCAGAGTCAAGTGAAGAAGAGGGCGGAGACGGCTCTGTGGAGCCAAGAGGCTGGGATGCCTCCACCGGGCAGCGACGCATGGCCCAGCCACCCTCCCAGGAATTACCATCATCCGGGAGTGAGGGGGCTGGTGCCGCGTCTGCCACAACGGCTGTGGCGGAAGGGCCGCGTGAGCCCCCACAGGGGCTTCCAATGGCGGAAGACGGTGTGGAGACATCCATATTGGTGGTCTCCACAGAGGAGGAGGAGCCCGCTACTGAGCCGCACATGGGCCCTGGTGGGGGTAGTACCACGGTGCAAGTGGTGCAGTCCAGGGCCAGGGTCAGGAGGCAGCACAGGTCACCAGGGAGGGGCTTGTGCATGTCGCTGTCCTTGACCCTGTGACTGCACCATCATGCACCAGCAGGGAGGCCCTGTCCCAGGCCCGTCCGCAGGTAGGGAAGAGTGCCATATCACCTGCCTCTCCACTAGCTGCGGGCGAGGGGTCCCGCGACAGTATGAGATCCGTCCTGGTGGGTGTCGCATTGCGCACGCGTGTCATTCGTGATGACGTGCATTCTTCCTGGGCGGAGAACGTACGCCATCATGAAGAGCAGCGTTGTGACGTGGCATTGCTGGGAGGGGCCCTGGTCGGTGGGTTCCTACATGTGATGTGCACTCTGGCAGACCTCTCCTCCTCTGTGGAGGCTATGAGCCGGTCATTCTCCACAGCGTCTTCCGGCCCAGATTCCACCAGGGCCCCCTGTGGACCTGGCCTGACCAATACAGCCAGCTTGGTGGAGATCCCATCCCTGCCACAGTCGGGAGTTGGCGGTACAGCAGGGGTGGACACCACAACTGGAGACCAGCAGATGGAGGATGTGCAGGATGTGGATAGCAGCAGCAGCAGGAGCAGGATGTAGGTGGGAGCAATGAAAGCTCGGGGCCATCAACATCGGAGGGGCAGGCATCGGCCGGAGGGCAGGAGTACCCTGGACGGGAAGTGTCTTCCGTGTGGCAGCGGTTGGGCCATGTGATAGATGCGGAGCGGCAGCGGGCGGAAGAGGCACAGCTCACGATGGTCAGGGCGGAGAACTCCATGCGTAGGGCCCTGAGGCGGGCCGAGTGCCTCGAGGCCATTCGCAGGGACCTGGAGTTCCAGATGTCATCGTCCCTGCGAACCCTCGGGGCCATGGAAGAGGACCGCCTCCGGGACATCGAGCAGGAGTTTGATGATGCCCTGCCCCGGGACATCAACATGTGAGCCGTTGGACTTGCCCGCTGCCCTTGTAAATAGTTAGTTAGTTAGTATTAGGTTTCCTTTGGTTTTTTCTTTATTTTGGACCGCTTGGACAATGGACCACATTTTTGTATATAGTTTTTTTATTAGGTAGTAGTTTTTGGTAGGTTTCATTTATTAAGTTGGGCTCATGGACCCTGGATTCTTCAATTGTACAAAGTTTTACAATTGGATTCATCTTTTTTAATATTTTTTTTGTGTTCACCATGGAGCAATGGTTTTTATTTTCCCTTGGATTTGATTTTTTGAACTGTGACTTTGGACAACATTTCTTTTTGGATTTTTTTTGCTTATGTTTTCTTGATTTTCATAATTTATCGGACATGGACCATTTCTTTTGTTATTCCCATTGTTGTGTGTTTAATTTGATTTACGTTCATGTTATCTTTAATATACTTCCATTTGTGATATCATCTCATTGGTTTCATGCATGTCATGATATGGGTTTTGACATTCACTTGCACCCATTGTGTGCGTGTGACGGACATGTGTTCATTTACATACTTGCCATTGGGGGTGTATCATGTAATTGGCATTTCTATGTGGGTGGATGCAATACGTGGGTGGGTCTTTGGCATGTGGAGGCTGGCCATAAGGGCCAGGGATCTAGATTGTGATGACGTGTTGGCTGGGGGACATGTGTCGGGCCTGCTGGCAGGTGCCCCGCACTGCTGGGGGGTGGGGGTACAGGGGACATGTGTGGGGGCCTGCTGGCAGGTGCCCCTCAGTGCTGGGGGGTGGGGGTGCAAGGGGACATGAGTGGGACATGAGTGGGGGCCTGCTGGCAGGTACCCTGCACTGCTGGGGGGTCGGGGTGCAAGGGGACATGAGTGGGGGCCTGCTGGCAGGTGCCCCTCAGTGCTGGGGGTGGGGGTGCAAGGGGTCATGAGTGGGACATGAGTGGGGGGCCTGCTGGCAGGTGCCCTGCACTGCTTGGGGGGTGGGTGTGCAAGGGGACATGAGTGGGGGCGCAAGGGGACCTGAGTGGGACATGAGTGGGGGCCTGCTGGCAGGTGCCCTGCACTGCTGGGGGGTGGAGGTTCTAGGGGACATGAGTGGGGGCCTGCTGGCAGGTGCCCTGCACTGCTTGGGGGCTGGGGGTGCAAGGGGACATGAGTGTGGGCCTGCTGGCAGGTGCCCCGCACTGCTGGGGGGTGGGTGTGCAAGGGGACATGAGTGGGGGCGCAAGGGGACATGAGTGGGACATGAGTGGGGGCCTGCTGGCAGGTGCCCTGCACTGCTGGGGGGTGGGGGTGCTAGGGGATATGAGTGGGGGTCTGCTGGCAGGTGCCCTGCACTGCTTGGGGAATGGGGGTGCAAGGGGACATAAGTGGGGGCCTGCTGGCAGGTGCCCCGCACTGCTGGGGGGTGGGTGTGCAATGCAACATGAGTGGGGGCCTGCTGGCAGGTGCCCCGCACTGCTGGGGGGTCGGTGTGCAAGGGGACATGAGTGGGGGCCTGCTGGCAGGTGCCCCACACTGCTGGGGGGTGGGTGTGCAAGGGGGCATGAGTGGGGGCCTGCTGGCAGGTGCTCCACACTGCTGGGGGGTGGGTGTGCAAGGGGACATGAGTGGGACATGAGTGGGGGCCTGTTGGCAGGTGCCCCGCACTGCTGGGCGATGCGGGTGCTGGGGGACATGAGTGGGGGCCTGCTGGCAGGTGCCCTGCACTGCTTGGGGTTGGGGGTGCACGGGGACATGAGTGGGGGCTTGCTGGCAGGTGCCCTGCACTGTTTGGGGGGTGGGGGTGCTGGGGGACATGAGTGGGGGCCTGCTGGCAGGTGCCCAGGACTGCTGGGGGGTGGGGGTGCAAGGGGGTAATGCTTTGGTGATCACTAGTGTAAGGTGACATGTGGCTTGGCTGGGGGGGCATGCCCATGGTGGATGGGCTGCCTGCGGGACATGACCAGGGGTGCAGGGTAGTCCCCTTTGGTGTGGTCTGCCTGCAGGGGCCGTGGAGGGTGTAGAGGGAACACCTGGGAGGACCTACACTTCCAATTCACGTGTAGGACTCCCCTGCACCCCCGAAATACGCGTACCCCACTCGCACAGGGCCTATCGCGTGTGAAACTTGCCCGCACCCCAGTAATACACGTACCCTGCTGAAATCGCGTGTGGAACTTCCCACGCACCCCAGTAATACACGTATCCTGCTGAAATCACGTGTTAAACTTCCCCGCACCCCAGAAATACACGTACGCTGCTGAAATCGCATGTGGAACTTCCCGCGCACCCCTGTAATACACGTACCCTGCTGAAATTGCGTGTTAAACTTCCCCGCACCCCAGAAATACATGTACCCTGCTGAAATCGCATGTGGAACTTCCTGCTCACCCCTGTAATACGCGTACCCTGCTGAAATTGCGTGTTAAACTTCCCCGCACCCCAGAAATACACGTACCCTGCTGAAATCGCATGTGGAACTTCCCGCTCACCCCTGTAATACGCGTACCCTGCTGAAATTGCGTGTTAAACTTCCCCGCACCCAGAAATACACGTACCCTGCTGAAATCGCGTGTGGAACTTCCCGCCCACCCCTGGTAATACACGTACCCTGCTGAAATCGCGTGTTAAACTTCCCCGCACCCCAGAAATACACGTACCCTGCTGAAATCGCGTGTGGAACTTCCCGCCCACCCCTGTAATACACGTACCCTGCTGAAATTGCGTGTTAAACTTCCCCGCACCCCAGAAATACACGTACCCTGCTGAAATCGCGTGTGGAACTTCCTGCGCACCCCTGTAATACACGTACCCTGCTGAAATCGTGTTCCCCGCTCTGTGTTTGCTGTTTGGCAACCCTGTATACTGGTCCAGGGTTAGCGCAGCCCTTCGTGCTGAATTGGGAATTTTGATGGCTTTTCCTTGCGCGAGGGCGTTCTTGGGGACGTAACTGGCACTGCTGCAGGGTCGCTGCGCCACTCTGCGCCACGGCTGGTTTTGGAGGCTAAAATCCATGAATACGCTGTGCGCGGATATCGATTTTAGTGCACGCGGCTGGTGCAGACATTCGCACGTGCACACTGTGCGCCAGCCGCGTGCGCCACTTTTGTGCGAAATTCTATGAATTACCGTGATAGTCTTCTAAGGTATTTAGTCTTGTTGTGGCTTTTTGACACATGGGTGGTGTCATACCATGTACGTCCAGTTTGTCTGTGGAGCAAATTTCAATTATTGTTTGTATTTCTTTTTTCAACATTGTTTCATTGAATTTTGAACAGCTTGCAAGAGTTGGCATCAAGGACATACAAGTGACATTTTTGGCTGCTAATTTTTCCATGACATCAGTGGCACATGAATTATGGCCATACAGTGCATGGATGTGCCGGGTTTTTAATACTGATTGTACTTCTTGAGGTAGTACACCAACTCTAATACTTTTTAAAATGTTGGCGTATGTGAGGTCTGCAGACTGGCGCATGTTTTCTGTTAATTCTCTGTATTGGAAATGTTGCCAAAGATTGACATTTCCTATGATGCCAACAGTTTAACGGCAGAGTTTGTGTCCTAAGGTTTTAAAAATAGGTTAACCTTTCACTGGTGTCAATTGAAGATCTCCAAAAACAATAAGGTGTTTTCCTCCAAAGAGATCTTCGTAGTTTGTTTTGAGTACTTCTTGTAATCTGAGGTGAATCAAAGCCAACATTAGGTTGGAGACCATGCTCACTTCATCTATTAGTAGCATTTTCATTTGTGTTAACACTCTGCGTAGTTCCATTGCAGCTTCTGTAGAAAGTTTGTAATAGTCTAATTTGTTTTGGTGTTCTACTGGAAGGAGTAGTAATCGGTGTAAAGTGACACTGCCTATGTTGTAGGCAGCTAAACCTGTGGGGTCACTTACAACAGCTGACAGTTTGTTGTTTGTCAATTGTTGAATTGCCTGAACCAGCTTGACCACTGACGTAAAGTAGTATAGGTTTGTAATTTTGGCAGGTACATTCATTATTTTCATGTTGTACACCATGTGCAATTTCTTTTGTTACTTCTTGAAAAATGCTATGCTGCTCATTGTTCATTTTTGATTGCAGTACAGTTAAGTCTTCTGTATCTTCTTCATAGTGACACATGGTGTTTTCTACTTCTGCCATAGATAATTCTGCCTCATTTGCTATTTCTGGCTGTCCCAGTGGTTCTTGGCTTCCTGTAATAGAAGGATGACTACTGTCGGGAGTGTCTTTATCTAGCTGGGCCTGGAGTTCTTCTTCGTGTTGCTGTTCAATGTGCAACATTGTTTTGTACTGTGTAAAGTTTACATCGGTTATAGTGCTTTCATTTGCTTTGAAAGTGTCTTCATAGGAGTCGTAGATATCTAGCAAATCTTCCTCTTTTCTCCATGGTTTAAAAAGTTGTGGCAGGGACACGTAATATAGTTCTTTATGTTGAGGAGTTTTTAATGACAATTTGATATGATTAATTAAGCTTCGGTTGGTAAGTTTCACTAAGCTTCCTTCACAATTTGTCACTCTCTATCTACCTTTATTTTCATCTGGTTGTATATTATTTTTGTAGGTGAAGTTTTGGGCTATGTGGTATAGACGCATGGTTTCTAAAGTGGTACTCCTGTTTGGGTAGTATGTGTCTAGTAAATTGTTTTTCAAAATGTCTTGGCTGTTGGGATCATTTTTGGCTATTGTTTCTAGGTTGTCGTATGATTTGAGAACTCTTTTTCTAGATTTAGCAGAACCAAGACTTAGCCATACAATATTTTCAGATTTTCCATACAAAGCAGTACCGGTTAAACGATCTGCAGCTTTATAGCAGCCACATTCTCTATGAGAGAGCATTTTTATGCCTAAGCTGTACAATTTCTGAGACAGTGTTTTGCCTGATGATAGGTCATCCCAGAGGTCTTGAAGCTCTGTTTTTTCTGCTTTTGTTAAGTAGGCTGTAAAATATCCTGCAACTGTAGTGGAATTAGTCTGCAATGTACTGCACATCTATGTTTGCATTCCATAAGAGGGCAATGATTGCATTGTAATCATTGATATATGTTGCTTCTTCTGTTCTTTTTATGTAATATGTGTTCTTAGGTAATTTACCTTTAACACTATATCTAAATGAAGACATGAAGTTGTTTACTTGACCTGTTGCTGTACCTGGTCTAGGGAAACCAAAGCGGGATTTGGTGTAGTATTTCCCTTTGTTTTTGTATTTGCAATGACCGTATTTCCTACATTTGTATCTTTGGAATTGTAAAATGTGTGCAAGAAAATCACTATTTGTTGCTTCTGATGGAATTTCACAAGTGACATATTTTTCGATAAACTGTAAAACAGTGGCATCACTGTCTTGACCAAATTTAGGAGCATCTTTAATCCATAAAAGCATGTGGATATGTGGTGCTCCTCTGGCATGGTATTCTTTTCTCCAAAAGAAGTGTTGCACTTCTCCGAGGGGGGGGACAGTTTTATTACAAATAAAGTGTAGCATAGCAATGAAGCGATGATGGAAATATCTTGAAACATTAACAGGATCTAGAGAGCAAAGTTATCCAGGTGTTAGTATATCTATGTTTGTTTTGTTTTTGTTTGATATGCATAGGAAATCATGTACATCTTCCCATGCATATTCTGCAAAACTTAATGTAACAAACCAAGTGGGTGGGCCAAGGTTTATTATCATGCAATGTACAAATCTGTGACATTGGAAGCAGTACGCTTTAGTACCACGCATGTTTGCTATCAGATTTGTAATGCTTGATTGTAAAACCTCATCTTTTTCTTGCACGTTTTGTAGTAATTTAGTAGCTGACATATTTCGAAAGTGGGAACCTGATTTCAATGTGTGTGCAACTCCGTAGCATAGAGTTGCTAGTTCACTTTCAAAGAGTAGGTGGAATATGTATTCCACATTTTGTCTAAATCTGGGATCTTCAGAATACATTTGTAACGAGCTGTATTCTGATGCTGTTATCTGAGTGGGTCTATCATCGTACCTTCCTCCTTTCCCAGTAGGAAAGAGTAGAGGAAAAGCACGTGCTTCTATACTTTTTTCCCATATGCTGACTGGTGATCCTTTGGTTTTTCACATTTGGTATGTTTCTAGTGCATCATCTATGGTGTCTTTAGAGTGTTATGGATGTATTAGATACTGTAGCAGGATCTCGAAGTTCAAATTGACCAGTTTCTGGTGACTCTTGAATTATTTCAGTCATTTCCCTCAGGTTTTCTTCAATATTCATTTCTTTGTAGTATTCATTGTTGTCTTTTAGATATTGCAAGGCTTGTCTAACTTTATGTAAGTATACGAGTTGTTGCCAATTTTTTTTTTGTCTTTTGTAGGCTCAACATTTACTAAGACAGTTAAAGATTGTTCTATTGGACGTTGCACTCCTGGAGTGTGTACATTTTCTTTCAGATCTAATGGTAAATAAACTACTTTGCCACAAATGCCTTTCACTAATTCTGAGGGAGGTAATTTTGCTGTTTTTGGTTGAAGGCGTATTATTGCTTGAAATGGATGCACTGTTTGAATTATGAGGCTCTCATATAAATTGCGTTGTTGCAAGGGTTTTGGTACTGAGAATAGTTATATGTTATTTGTGATAGCACGTGAACGTAGTTTGGTTGTTGTTAAGTTTTGCAGTGCAGCAACTGCAAAGTATTAAGGTTTTTTTTTATTTTGTATTTGTTTTCTGCTATAAGGTAGAGAGCTAATTCAAACCATTTGGAATCTTCATTGTCTTCTATTTTGTATGTTATGTCTACAGTTTTTGTGCTAGTTTTATAAAAAGTTCTGCGGCAACACACACACACACACACATGGTTTGGTACTTGAGCGGATGTAATTTTAAATTTTAGTATTTCTTTTTTGTATGTGTGTGGTAGAGGTTTGCCATTTGTAGAATTGATCCTAGTCTGTTGTAAAGCTGTTACCTTTTGTAAGTGGCTTTCACTTCCAAAATATTTTCTCTGGATATGCTCTATTTCTTCGAGTAGGTCTTTGGCTCTACCATGTAGAAGATTGTTATTTAAATTGTCTAATGCTAAAGCTGGACTTTTAGCATAATACAGTTTATGGACAATATTTCTTATAGTTGAATGATGTGTTGATATCATTTTGATATGATGGTAGGTGCTTTTGCAATTAGTCCTGAAATGCAAGCTAATGGATGTCCTTGGCATCCTGTGTATTTGCGCACTGGACAGGTATCCATATTTTGTAGAAGTTTCATTTTCTATTTGTCTTTGCCTTTTACATATTGATTGAGGAACTGGCATAAAGATTTGAAAGATGTTTTGTCAATGTTACACATTGACGTGCACAGTCATTTGTATACTGAACGTTTTGGTTCAGTCTGATGGAGAGGTGATACTGAGTTTTCTGGGGATATTTTTTTGGGCAGCGTTTCTTGTTCCATAATGGTTTTATTAAGTTTTTCATACCCTCGTCCACTGCTATGTATGGCAATTGTGTTTGTTTGTTTTTGTTTGTATGCTTCTTCATTGAAATATGGTTCTGTGCTTGTGGTGTGACTCCATTCACCTCCACAGATTTTTAAGAGGTTATTTTTGTTGACATTCCGTTTATTGAGAAGTCTGTTTTGTAATTTAGTAGTTAGTTTTGTTAGTGGTTTCATTCTGTTTCACACTAAAATAAATAACTTCCTTTTGAGAAGGATTGCACTGTCTATGACAGCATCTAAGATTAATTTTCTACGGTAGGTTTTAAGGGTTGTGCATGATTTCTCTCCTGTTTTCATGAGATTCTGAAGGACTCTGTGGCGGAACATTGTTTGTAAAATACTTTTTTTTGGTATGGTTACTTGCCACTACATCAAGGATTATAGGAGCAGTGTTAGCAGTAGTGGTAGCTGAATTCTTGTTAATCACTTTCTGTTTCGTTTTACATTTTGAAAGAGGAGGCAATGTTTTTGTACTGGAAGCTTATTTTGTTTCACTTAATGACTCTATTAGATCTTGTGTTTGAACTTTTTGTACAAAATCTGCTAGAGTCGGTTGCTTATTTTGTGCACTTTTAATTTAATTTGCTCTACTTCTGCGTTGCTTTCTACGGATTTGCTTTTTGGTAGGCTTTCGTTTGGGGTCTGTTGAAAAAAAAGAAGGTATGGGTTGGGCTCTTCTGCAATGTATGTGTGCTGCGTGCATGAGTGTCTGAGTATGATGCTAAGGATGATGTGGTGATGTGTGATTGTGCATTGGCAGCTACAACTTGTTGGGAAGGCTATTCTTGTATTTGTGTGTTAGTATACTGGGGTTCAGATGGCAGTAGAAAGTAAGCCAGTGGTGAGGGGAAGCACTAATACTAAATCTAATGGTATAGAATTAAAACAGTTCTTTGTTCTGCAATTCTGACATTCTAGGGTCTGAGTTATGTAATTTGTGCATAGAAAAACGGGGATGTGTGCACCATTCTGCCTGCAAATCCTTGTTTAACAAATGGGGATTTGTGGGCAGAATGGTGCACAAATCTCTGTTTTTCATTGTACAAATTCCATGAATCAACCCCACAGTGTGTTTGAGTAACAGTAAGAATATTATGGTAGTATTGTACTTACTTTTTTGTTTGGAATGACCAGGTTTCTTCTGAGTTGTTGTTTGTACTTCAGATGCTGCTGCTTTTTAGGAGAGTGGTCTTCACTGCAATTGTAAAAGAAAGAAGTTAGTAATTTTGTGTGTTTATAGCACTGATGTTAATTTAGACATTGATTGTTATGTTTTTGTAGTAGTATTCAGTTTGATAACTGAACATAGTATTTGCATGCAGTTTCCTTTGACTATGCACCCAAGACTCTAGGCACTGGCCACAACCACCGCAGCATATCACACCCATAGATCACACCCATAGAATCAAACATTTTAACTGGCTATATGGGCTACTGCATTTTTTATGTCGCAACCTTTATATTTTACTTACAATATGTTAGATAGTTGTGAGTGTAAAAAAATAATTTAGATAGCAGACAGGTTTGGAAGTGACCGTTGATTATAGCAGATGGGAAAAATAATAGTAAGTTCATTTTATAGGTTAAACAAGTTAAGTGGTAGTTACTCTGTTTATATGGATTTATAAGAGTTGTACATGTACTGTGCATAAAATATGCGTACCTGTGGTTTGTATTCATGAATGTGGATATGCATGCAGCTTCAAGTAGAAAAATTGGAGACTTGTACAGTAGTTTTTGTAGTAGGTGCTTTCCAATGATATGAGACTTGTACTCAGAGTGATCAACAGTACATTTGAAGTGCTGAACTCTGATGATGGAGTTAGATGTAGAGGTCTTGGATGTGATTGGTGGATGGTTGTGTGACTGCTTAGCTGTATCCAATGAGGGAATGGCATAGAGAGTGAAGTGGAAAGGGTAGAAGGCCTGTCTAAGAGCTTTGCAGTCCGCGGACACCGCGGCTGTCCGCGGACAGGGTGTGCCACATCTGGGGTTTTCCAGCAAATCCATCATGGAAAGGGGACTGTAGGGATTACCCAATCAGTGTTGAGGTTGTGGATTTGTGTTGAAAGAGACTGCGTGTAGTGAAGATGACAGAGGTGGAGAAAGTCAGGGTGCTGGTGCTTGGAGATATGTTTGTGCATGGTTTACAGCAGTATGCTCAATGCAGTTTAACAAATGGGGATTCGTGGGCAGAATGGTGTGGCAAACAATGTTGATGTTAAAGGAGTGGAGGTGGTGTGGAGCACGTGTGCCTGATTGCAATGTACAGGGAATTGTACAAGTTTGTGAAGCTATGGGCAGGATGAACAGTCCCCATGTGGTAGTTTTGCACTGTGGTGCTTTCCATTTGGGCTATGTCAGTGCCCCTACTTTGTTGGCAGATTTGGAACACTTGGTTCAAGCAGTAATGAACATCCTTCAAAATGCCACATTTATTTGTTCTGGATTAGTACCTAGGGCAATATGGGACAATAGTTCTGTTTGTTGTCCTCAGCAAAAAATGTCTAAGTGTGTAATCAACCGAGGCATGTGTGCTTTCATGCTTAGAGCTGGTATGTTCTTCTGTAATAATGAGAATATTGATTCCAGTAATGCTGTTTATTTCAAAGAAGATGGCATTTCTTTATCTTTTATGGGAAATACCATGCTGTTCTGGAATGTAAGAGTTGCTTTGGAGAAGGTTATGTGAAGATTGTAAGAGTAAAGTAAGAAAAAAAAGAACAAAAATACAAAATAACAGGTGTCTGTCAAGCATCTGCAAAAAAAAAAAACGACTCTTTTCAGAGCCAACCTTAAAGAAGAAATGGGGCAAACTATTTAAATTGAAATTCACCATGCTCAGATTTTCGATATGTCCACGGACATGGTGGTAGTCTGCGTACATCGTGTATTACATACGGGGATTTTGGGGTGGAGAGGCATGCAAATGAGAATGAGTAGAGCCAGGGATTGGTCAATAAAGTTTACTGGGTGTGTTGTGTAAGGAGAGAGTTTGTCAGAAAGTCTTTATTCTCAGAGAAGAACAGATAGCTATGGCTGTGTGTTTCAGAAAAGAGATTATCTGGATTTTGGGAGACTCATGGATACATTGGTTGGATGTGCATGCAGAACGCTGTGGAGTAGCTGCAGATCTTGGATTCCCTTATCTGGCAGTGCATTGGCATGGAGTGCGTGGAATGAAGTGGCTGGACTTGGTACCTATCTGTGCTACTTTGGAGACACAGCATCATCCAGACATAATTATAATTCATTGTGGAGGGAACAGTTTAGGACGTGTGTCTGGAATTTCCTTGCAATTTGCAATGAAAGAAGGACTTGGGAAGGTCATGGACATGTTTCCAAATTCGCAAGTAATTTTTTCTCGTATTGCGCAGAGAAAAATTTGGCTGCGATCTTCTTCATTTGGTCCAGAAATTGAGAAAGCGAGGTGCAATGTCAATAAGGCTGTGTGTGCCTTTTTAAGAGATGTTAGCATGTCCTCTTTTCACAATGAAAATATTATGTTTCGTAGTACATACATTTTTCGCACAGATGGAGTCCATCTTACTTATGCTGGCAATCTGATTTTTCTGAGCCATCCATGTTGCAGTAGGTGTTGACCATTTGAAGTTTTTCAAACACAAACAAACACCACCAAAAGGATATTTTCAGAGCCACCACTTCCTCCCAGAAAAAAGTGCAATGGTCATGATAGGACAGCACCCCAAAATTTTAGATGTCCGTGAACTGTCCGCAGACTTCTAAAAAAATGCACAGTGCCCAGCTCCATTTATTTGCCACTTCTATTTTTAAACTGTGGAAGGCGGCTCTGAAAAGAGCCTTTTTTGGGGGTTTTTGTTGTTTTATATTTTTTTAGGTTTTTTACACACGACACACTAGGAGAGGAGGGGAAAGGAGGGGGAAGGAAGGAACAGCAACCATGGAGATAAGAAAGGGCAGGTGGAGAGAGGAAGATGTAGGGTGGGCCTTATTTAGGTAGGTAGCAGACCTTCTCATGCTCCTTGACCGCAGTCTCGAAAGCACTCCGAAGACTGACCCCCTTCACAGTACTGTGTCGCAGTACATACACAATATTGTGACCCTCGAAAGGTAAGGGTCAACAGCATCATGGATGGTCTGTGAGGCAGTTGGAGGGATGCGCTGTCCCACAGGAGTGTCTCTTGTAGTGACAGGAGTGGAAACGGAGGATGTTGTAGAGGAACTCAACCTACTACGTTTATCACAAGGTACAACCTTGCGAACAGCCCCACAGTGGAACGACCTTAGGTGTCGCTTCATGGATGTCGTACCAAAGCTGTACGAACCAGGCCTCCCACGACTCAGCACCATTTTGCACTGGTTTCAGGTGACCTTGTTTGCATGTGATTTTGGTACGTCACCATGAATGGTAAACAACCGCCACACCCAAGACTCACGGCGAGTGCTGGTAGTAGGGAATTCCACTACCTCATCCTCTTCATCCTCTTCATCCTCCTCCTCTACATCCTCATGCCTGTTCCCCTCTGCAGGCCCTTGAGGAGGTGTTGGTAGTGGAGGGGGTGGGGGTGGTGCTGAGGCACTAGTAGCACCAGCTGGAGCAGCAGCAAGCATAGATGCCATCAGGTCTAATGGGAAGCAGCAAGAGCAGCAAAATCAGCAAGATTAGCAAACGCTAATATAGACAATGCTCTGTCAGGTAGCCAGAAGCACAATGAGTATGAGCTCTGGGGCGTGGCCTTTTATAGGGGTGCAGGTGTGCGCTCCGTGGACAGCCACGCTGTCTGTGGACAGATCAAACACCCCAAAAAGGCTCAAAAAGTTCCAAAAAGTATGTAGAAAGCCTGGGTCATTGTCTTGGATATGTGCAATGGTACATTTTTACTGTAAAATACTTTGGATTGTCCATAAAAGTACTTTTAAAATGTTCAGTGACCCGGACAGTGGGCCTCATTACGACCCAGGCGGTAAGTTACCGCCTGGGTCGTACCTTTACCACCATGGCGTAAACTATGTTTACGCCATGGTGGTTGGCGGACTTACCGCCCCATTCCGAGGTTGGCGGGGCGGTAAGTCCCCAATCTCCATTTACCCTTCCCCATTCCCATTTTTGCCCCATAGGGCATAATGGGAGTGGGGAAGGCGTTAATTACGCCACCGTAAATTACGGTGGCGTAATTAACATCAAGGTCCCTTAGCGCCATGGATTTTAACACCTGCTAAAAGCAGGTGTTAAAACCTCCATGGCGCTAAGGGACCTCGGAATCAGGCGGTAAGGGTCAGCGCTGTTTACGCCGCCGTAAACCCCTTACCGCCTGAGTCGTAATGAGGCCCAGTGTCCGCAAATCAGGACACACGCTCAGTGTGGGTGCAGTCACATAATTACATCGCGAACACATTTGTGAATGGGACGGGTGTCTGCAGGACACCAAATGCATAGGAACGGTCATGCGCATGCACGTGGGTGTTCTACAGACAGTGTTTGGTTCCTCAAACTAATTAAAAGTGCGACAAATATGAGACGGACAGTTACAGACCGGCGCAATGTTCGTAGGACTTATGGGTGTGGTGCGCATGTGCGTAGATGTTCTACAGACAGTACGGACAGGTATAGTGTCCTTAGGAAACCTCCATTTTGGTTAATTGCGAACATTCCGGACACCAAATATGTTCTAAGAACAGTTCCATCTTGCTTGCGGACAGTACGGACAGGTATAGTGTCCTTAGAACACCTCAGGACACCCCTATTTTGGTTAATTGCAGATATTCCGGACACAAGTGAGTTCTAAGAACAGTTTCATCTTGCCTGCGGACAGTACGGACAGGTATAGTGTCCTCAGGACACCCCCATTTTGGTTAATTGCGGACATTACGGACACCTGCGCTGTCCATGGACACCTTAACTGCCTTTTTTTAAAAAAAAACAAAGGACTGAATTAAACCACACATAATATTTTTTTTATTATATACAGATATAAAATTTATGAAAGAGATGGGGAAGCGGAAACTGACACAAATACAGGGGAACTAGGGGTTTGGAGAGGATGGATGGGAGGGGATGAAAGGATGGAAGTCTCATCATAAGGTTTTTCTTGGTGGTGAGGGTTTGGGGATAGTTGACTGGGACATGGAGAGGGGGAACAGGTACATGTGGGACAATTATATATATTTTTTTCTTTTATGTGGTCCTCCACAAAATGTTTTAAAAGATTGAAACTTTCCATAAGCATATCCATTTTTTGTTCCATGCGCTACAGTGTATTTTCTAATGTCCCTTTTGTTGTATTATTTTCAATGTTTGTATGGTCTGTTAAGAAATATATATATATATATATATGTTAAGTACACATAATGGGGGTCATTACAACCCAGGCGCTAATTGCGCCAACTTTACCACCATGGTGTAAACTACGTTTACACCATGGTGGATGGCGGATTTACCGCCCCATTCCAAGGTGAGTGGGGCGGTAAATCCCCATTTCCCATTTTACCCTTCCCCATTCCCATTTTTGCCCCATAGGGCATAATGGGAGTGGGGAAGGCGCTAATTACGCCACCGTAAATTACGGTGGCGTAATTAGCACCATGGTCCCTTAGTGCCATGGATTTTAACGCCTGCAAAAAGCAGGCGTTAATCTCACCATGGCGCAAAGGGACCTCGGAATCAGGCGTTAAGGGTCGGCGCCGTTTACAGCGCCGTTAACCCCTTAACGCCTGATTCGTAATGAGGCCCAATGTGTTTCTGTGCTGCTTTTTGAACTTGTTCAGTGTTTATATGGCATGATAGAACAATTTAAGATACCCCCTGAGTTTTGGGGTAGTGTTGATGTTGTCCGTGTCCGTTCGGGGACATACGCACAGTACGCAGCCATCAAAATGACTAGCTGGGGGTTCAGTATGTCCTATGTTACATGTACATAAAGTAAGGGAATGCTAGTAAACATCTATCAAATTCACACTATGAATATGTATATTCAGTAAAATAAAATTTGATAAAGGGAGGTTATGGTTAAGTTGCGCTATTAAAAACCTATGAAATTCAGTAAACTTTGTTAATGGGACATTATGGTTAGGTTGCGCTATTAAAAACCTATGAAATTCAGTAAAAAAACTTTGTTAAAGGGACGTTATGGTTCAAAGTAAAACCAAAAAAACCCTGAAATTCGCTAGTTATGGTAAGCTAAGCAACCATAACTCACGCCACCACCGTGCATTGCTAAGACTAACACCCAGGACATCAAAGATGACATCACAAATGTAATTGATGACATCACTGATGACATTACATGTGCATTTACTTTTCATGAAAAGTCTGTACAAGGGATTCTTATTATAATGTTGACAAAAAAGTGTCAAGGATCATTGTAATAAATATCATGAGCTATGTAGTGCATTAAGCAATGCATTGATATAAATAGCATTTATTATGAAGTTCTTTACAGTATAGTAAGCTACTCATGTATAAACATAAGCATTGTGTGCAGCATACATGATGGAGGTGCAATATTCATAATCTTCTCATGTTGAATATTGAAATGATAAATGCTTTCTTATGAGAGTTGTGCGTTCTGCGCAACATGTAATAAGTACCTAATAAAACCCACTTACTACATAATTTCATTATTACATACAAAACACAAAGACAGTACAACACATACAAATATGAGTATATAAGGGAAAAGTGAAGTATGAAAAAAAGTAGTAGTAGAACCAGAAAGTGTTCATAACTTAACTGAATAATATTTATGCACATATATGATTGCTCTGGTTCAAACCTACAACTTCCCTATGTATAACTATCACATGATGTGACTGCTCCCCAAAGAAAGTAATGTGAATACAAATATGAGCATATCCAGAGCAAGTACAGTAATAAAAAACAGCACAACAATAAGAAAGTGTTGATAACCTTACAAATTGTTTTCATACACAGAAAGCATTGCTGTCTTTCAAGTGTGCATTTTCCTTATGTATATGTTTCATGGGCTGTGAGTGGACCCTAAATGAATTATTGTAAGAATATATTTGAAGTATAACTCTACAAATATAGTACTTTTAGAATTTCTTTGTTCCTAACTATTACTGGCCAAGATATATCACTAAAGGAAAAAAAGAGCGAGTTAGACATGTGATGTCATCAGTGACATTTGTGATGTCATCTTTGATGTCCTGGGTGTTAGTCTTAGCAATGCACGGTGGTGGCGCGAGTTAGGGTTGCTTAGCTTATCATAACTAGCGAATTTCAGGGAGTTTTCGGTTTTACTTTGAACCATAACGTCCCTTTAACAAAGCGTTTTTACTGAATTTCATAGGTTTTTAGTAGCGCAACTTAACCATAACATCCGTTAAACAAAGTTTAACAAAGTTTTTTTACTGATATATATATACAGTCTACTCTACTTCTAACTGTATTTTTGTTTCCCGCCTCCCTCCGTTACCTTACCTTACTTGTTCTAAGGCATGCACTTTTTGCCAAAGCATTCAGTCTTTTTCACTCACGGTTCTGGATGCTCGGGATCACTGCCTTCGTCACTGCATCTCCTGCCGTTCACCCAATCGTCTGCTCGTAGAAGTGGGAAGGCGTTTGTGGGGGAAAGCACAGGTTCCTTCAGACCTTAACCTGCAGGTTTTACAATTTATTCTAACCACTGTCTATGGGGAGCTTCTCGGTCTGCTTAGCCTGATGGCAAAGGACTTGTGATATTGCCGAGGACCTAGAGTTACTTTATGTCGAAGGTCAATGGGTGTCTTATCTAATTGATAATCGATAAACCATCCTATCTTTTCTACCAAGTGTGCACTTGGACCCCAACTAGTCCATAAAGCTGGGGTTGTCCAATAGCACTTTCAGATGAGTAGCAGGACCCGTGAGATGGATGGGGATGCAGATTAATACTTTAGCATCAAATCAATAATGACAACTCAATGGTTTGGCAAAGGGAGTCAGTTTAATGACAAGTACAAAAAACAGGGTGTCTCATAACTATCAGCGGTTGCTAGATCTTACTTCTCGCTTTACAACTCCAACGAACTTCATAAAAAACACATCATTTATACTAAACATTTCATCATTACTGACACGTAACGCTTAAAATGTTGCATGCAATCCTATTGGTTCTAGGAAGGTAACTTTAATATAGGTACTATATCTGTATGTGGTAATGGAGTGAGGGGATTGGGTAAACAATGTCAGATGGGGCATCTAAGCCCTACCTTAAAAATGGCTACTCTAGACATCACTAAAAGTATGACGTCCCATTGGTTCTACTAACTATAGGACCCTAGATTACTTGGTCCACTATGATTGGGTTGGCACCAACCCCACTCATACTTTTCCACTTTGCCTAGCAGCATGCAGAATGGTCGGCCAGGTGCAGGGTGCACGTCAGCTCCCCCAGCCTTTCTCCAATTATTGCTACAATCAATCATCACTTCAGTGGTCATGTGTCAATTATTTCACTGTGGTTGGCCTTGAGACTGCACCTCTGTCTGGAAAAGTTTTGATATCTTTGCATGGCACACCGCCATGCATAGGTGTGAAAGTCCCCTTTCTTCTCGCTCGGCTGGTCACATCATTCAGACACCGTGAAATTGCCTCATTCTATATGTAACTTGTGTATTTGATTTTTGTTTTGTCCAACACCTGCCTTCTGCTTCTTATCTTGACCTTTCTGAGCAGGATATTCTGTTCCTTGCTTCATTAATTGTAGCTACTGTTAGCCTATTTTAGCTGATACGACCTTGGCTTTTGACATGATTTGTCTCTGTCTGAGTTTCACTTCTATTTTTTATTCTTGATTTGTTAACTATGAGACTCTCCTCATGCGACCTCTAGTAACCTTTGGTTGATTCTGCCCTTGTGCGTAGTGGAAGTATACTTTTATAACATGCTTCTATTGAGGTTGGTATGTATAAGTGGCGCTTGCCGCAATCTACCTTACTACTAAGCATAGCAAGCCACACAATTTTCTTAGCTTTCTTGTGGTTCCAAGCATATGTACACGTGTAAACTAACTAAATATCTTTGCCGTGCTCATGGCATAAGCTCCTTACATTTGACATCGTCCTTTCACTTTAGGTTCACAATGTCCCTTATCCATGACATTTCGTCTCCTCTTGTCACTCGCAGGTCGTCATATCTTCTATATGGGAGTCAGTCCAGATTCTTGTGACATCGCCTTTCGTCTTCTTTTAAGACACTTTTGGCGTCTTCAAGGACTGTACTCTGACAATCTTCATTCCATTTCATTTGTTGATATGGTTTTCTCAATGGATACTTTACTGTCCAGGTTTTCTTAGGTGTCGGTACCTCAATAGGTGCAGTTTTTCTGATAGGTACTGGACAGAGCCCCACTGCAGCCCTCTGCTGTTTTATTTGCTCCTCATACATCACGTACTTAGGTGTGAACATTCCTGGTACTTCAAAATGGATGGTTGGCGTGCAGGCCGCACTTGGGACCTCCTCTACACATAATCAACCTCCAACCATTAAAGGTGCTGCTAGGTCTTCCTAGGATCTATTCTTTCTGATGCCATGCATCTGTCAGACGTGTTCATCCACTTTATCCCGGAGTACTAATAGTGTATTTATTCGGTTGAAGACACATCCGCATTTGATAACTAAAAAAAGAAAAAGAAATATGTGGGATGAAGCTTGGGAACATCAATTATGATAAAGCATTTAGTGTGAGTCTCTTGGGATGATGTGTATTGGAAATTGCATGAGATGGTCTGGACAATACTGGGCTGCAGTCTTTTTTCGCTTATATTGTATTGTGTTGTATTTATTTGTATAGCGCTCCGAGCCCTGAGGCAGCTGGACACATTTCTTAGTATAGGAGTTACAGTGTTTACAGTTACAGGAATATATACATTTAAATTTACAGGCATATTCATATACATCGTTTGTACACTTTGCAGGAAGTATGGTTATCAAATGTCATATAGTCACCATATATACATTTTGAAATATTTAAACAGTAGTGCAGAATTTTGTGATAGAATTCACAAGAAGTAAATTGTGTGGCAATTTTGGCGGGATTAGATTTCGTTCAGTATGAGCCAGGATTTAGCTTCCTTCCAGAAGTTGTTGAATGAGGGTTCTAGTCTAATGTTTGGTGGTAGTGTATTGCAGGTTTTGGCTGTGAGGACTGGGAAGCTTTTTCCTCATGCTTTTTGCAGTTTAAGCCTTGGAATGATCAGGTGATTGGATAAGGATGATCTAGTTAGTCTGGCTGAATTGTTCAGGTTGAATGTGTTGCAGAGGTATGTCAGTTCTTGGTTGTGTATACATTTATGTGTGAGTGTGAGGATTTTGAGCTTAATTCTTTGGTTTATTGAGAGCCAGTTAACATTACATCTCAATTCTGAGATGTGCAGTTTTCTTTGGAAGTTAGTGGTTGCTCTGAGTGCATTGTTTTGGTAGATTTGAAGTTTGCACAGGCTATAATGACTTGTGCCTAAGTATAGCGCATAGCAGTAATCTAGTTTGGTTAGTACCTGTGTTCTGGGCAGGGTGATACAATTGGCAGGTGTCGATAAGGGTCTGCAAGCATTGATGAGCATACATGTGTAGGCAGTGATGGATTCTGTGGCATTGAGTTGTCTTCCTAGTGAGAGAGTGGAGTCGATGTACACACCTAATGTTTTGACGTCTTTTGAGACTTTTATGTTATTGCTGTCAATGTTGAAGGTGTTAAATTTGTTGTCCAGTTTGTTGATTTTAGCTTTGGTGCCTACTAGGAGAAGCCCGGTCTTGTTGTCATTGAGACAGAGGCCATGTTGTGCCTTCCAAGCTTGGATGATGAGATAGATGTCATTGAGTCGTTGTGTGTCTATATCGTGGTTGCCTGTGATATTTATGAGGATTTGTGTGTCGTCCGCATAGTTGGTATATGAAATACCTAGTTGGTCAAGTATGTCGAAAAGTGGTTTTGTGAATATGTTGTAGAGTGTTGGGGAGGCACAAGAGCCTTGGGGTACTCCACAAGTGACTGTCGATGGTGAGGCAGTGGCTGTGGGTGCGAATACTCTGGCTGTTCTTTTGCTCAGGAATGATTGAATCCAGGCAATGGCATCATTAGAAAAGTGTGCTGCTGAGGAAAGGTGGTTGCAGAGGGTGTTATTGTCAACAAGATTGAATGCTGCTGATAAGTCAAGTAAGAGGAGGAGGGCAAGGTTGCCTGAGTCTTTGATCTGTTCAATCTGGCTTACTAGATCTATCAGGGCAGTCTCAGTGCCATGTGTTGGGCAGAATCCGGATTGTCGTAGTCCCAACAGGTGTTTTTTTTCTAGGTGGTGCTGGATTTGCAAGTAGGCTGCTCTGTCAATGATCTACAAGAGGAGGGTACCATGGTGATTGTTCTGTAGTTTGACAGGTTATGGGGGTCCAAGGTAGGTTTCTTGAGGAGAGGCATGACCCATGCATCCTTGGGGTTAGCAGGAATAGTGTTGGATTTGAAGGTAGCGTTGATTATGGAGGTAATGAAGGGGGTGATCTCCTATGCTGTTCCTTTTATGATAGGTGAAGGACAAATACCATCCCATGCATCTGGAGGGTTTTAGGCTAAGGATGATATCTTCTACTTCTTTCAAACTGAGTGGGGTGAATTGGAATAGTTTGCCGTGATCCGTCGGCAGTGTAGGTGCTATGAGTGAGGAAAGATTGTTGGTTAGGTTCGCCTTTTTGGACTAACTTTTTCGTTGTAGTAGTTACATTTTATCTGATAATGCTTTCTGGATGTTCTGACATCATGTGACATCCTTAGTACAGGTAGGATGTGGTGTAGGTGATTCAAGTATTGTGAACAGTTCCCTTGTGTTGGATTTAGCGTTCGGAATACGGTCATTGTAGGATTCAGATTTGGCTAGGAAGATGGCAGATTTGCATGTCGCTGCCGCTGAAAGGAAGTTTTCTTTGTTAAGGGATGAGGGAAGGTTTTTCCAGATTGTTTCAGTCGCTCTTTTGATTTTTCTTAGTGATCTCAAATGTGGGGTGTAGCAAGTATTTAGGTGGGCAAAGGGTTTAGTTTTGTGAAGTTTTATAGGTGCTATTTTGTCAATAGCATTGAAGATGGTGGTATTGTAGAGGTTAACCACTTGCGTGGGGTCTTCGGTAAAATTGGTGTCTGTGACCACCTGTAGGATTGGTTTCAATAGTGGGATTATTTTAGCAGTTGTAATATCTGCAGTATTTCTGGCTGATCTAGGTGGGGCTATTGATTTGTCTTGCGTAGAGGTGTTTCTGGGAATGGAGAAGAGGATGGCGTGATGGTCAGTCAATGCGAGCGATTGGTTGGAGGTAATAGTGGTGTGACAGTTGCAGTCAGCTATCCAGTCTAGCTATCTTCCTTTAGAATCCATGGGTTGCATGAGTAGTTGGGTGAAGCTTAGATCGAGAGGCTGTTACTGATTACTTGTGCGTTTTTGTCATTAAAGTCATGAGCCCCAAGTTCAAGTCTCAGAGGAGGGTTTGTGAGCTTGGTTTAGTGTTGCTGGTGAGCAATAGCGTGATGTCTTCTTCGAAGGAGGCGAGAGGGCCAGGGGGTGTATAGATCAGATGGGCTGTAATGGTTTGTGAATGTGATAGTGTCACATGCCGATTCTCCTGGCACATTTGGCCTGCTAGGAGATTGTATCGCTGGTAGGGTTTTCCGTCACGCTCCCATTCTTCCAGGTGTGCAGGTCTAGTCTTTCCAGCTACGCTCTTCCTTCTGCCTTTTAGCTCCTCCCCCTCCGCTCTAGCGTTGCATTGCAACTCACTGTTTACCCCTTTTCGTGAGGTTAACGCTAGTTCTGTCCTTCTGCGTATTTTTTGCTACCTTTCCTGACTCCTTGCCTCCCTTCCGTCTCGCTCTCTCCCTCTTCGCAGTTTGCTTACCTTTCTCTCTACCTTTCACTCTGTATTTTTCGCTCTGCTTCCCTCCCACTTTACCGGACCTCTTCACTCTGGCTCTCTACCCGGGTCCGGGGTCTGATCTCTCCTACCTTTCTCCGGGAACCTTACCCGTCCACTTCTTGCGCTTCCTGTATTCCGGTCTGTCTCTCTCTTCTATCCTCTTACCGGAGCTCTCCGGATTACTTGTGTATTCCCGCTCAAAGGGGGAAGGGGAAGTTCGTGTCCCGCTGTGCCCTTCTAGTGCTTCCCTTTGTATTTGGACTCTTTCTATCGCAATTGAAGCCTATACTCACCCAAGGCTCGTTCTGCCTCCGAAGACTTCTTCTGCATCCGTTGCCTGCTGTGGGATCGTACTTCTATCACCATCCACCTCACTGCCTCCACCACCCTGACAAGCATTCAAGAGGTTTTTTCTGCCTTTGGGCTTTTTCCTCTGTTTGGACTCCAGCGGGAAGGGGCCCATCTTGCGTGCCATCATCTGAAAGGCAGCAGAGTGGCTTCGAACCGAGGGAGGCCCTACCTCTACGAAAGAAGACACAAGAACAAGAAGAAAGGTGGGAAGAGAATCCAAGACTTCACTACAGTAACAGGTGAGGAGGAGGGGGAAGAAGGTCTCAGCGACAATCCTGATTTCTGTGTGGATCATTTTCCAAGTGCCAGACCTGATAGTCCTGACAGATAGGGGCAGTTTGAATGATAGACGCTCTGTGGAAGGGAGTGTTGGGCTAGAGATTTGTCTGAGGCCTGAGGAGGATTTGGCGATAATTGTGATGATTTCAGCACCCTGATTCCCTCTTCTCCCCCTTCTTTGACACTCTCCTCACCTGAGCTGCTGGAGTCGTTGTCTGTGGATTGCAGGTGCCACCGAGTTAGGTAGTCTCTCTCCTTTCTTTGGTGGATGTGCTTGTCACGGAAGGGAGCCACACTGACTGCTTTGAGACAGCAGTCCTGCGACTCCCTTTCCGGAATCAAGCCGGAATAAGGAAAAAACCCAAATAGGGAAATAACCCTTCGTGGCACGTAGACACTTCCTCGATCCTCACCGACAAGGTTGTTCTGCAGACAGAAGGGCGATGTAGAAAGGTGATGTTTGGAGAATGATGTAGAGTAGATGGCTCGGGGAAAGGATGAAGTAGACCACAGCTGACGGGGAAGAAAGCAAGGGAGCTCTGCCGGCGAAGGTGTGGTTAAACCCGCAGACCCGTGCAGGACACAGGAGAGTACAGCCAGCTAAGAGTAAGGGAAAATAAGTAGAACAGGAGATCCGGTCTACAAGCAGAAAGAAAAGAGAGAAATTTCAGAGAGAGCGTAAATGAGAGCGAAGCTGTGTCCAGTAAGACGTGGCCCGCGAGACAATGAGATGCAGAAGACCGCCGCAAGGCAGCGGAAGAAAGGCAAAGGAAAGAATGCTTCGCGAGAGCAGCGAAGTCGGAAAGCCAAGAAACACGACTGACAGTTCAGGGTAGCGGAGCGTCAGTCTCCAAGGAGCGTGAGAACCCGGAAGCGGAAACATCCGATGTGAGTTGCAACGCAGTGTCCGCCAGGGAGGAGGAGGAATATATACTCCCGACGGGCACCGCGCCTGTTAAGACTGTAGCCGCGTCTACACCATGAACACAGAGAGGGGACTAAAACATTCTACCTCTGTGCTGCCAACCCCACCGCAGAAGAATCCGCCAATCGCGGCAGTGGCGGATGACAATAATGGTGACTCCTCCACCTTTGGAGGATGTTCTGTCTTGTCTGAGGATAGTGTATTGGTCTGGTATGGCATGCGAGAGGAGCGGGCCTGAGGCTGGGTGGAGCCACGCCTCCATGATAACTAAGAGGTCTAGGTCATTGGATAGTAAATGGTCATTGATATCCAGTGCATGGGCTGTTAATGACCTGGCATTGGTGAGGCCTCCTTTAATGGTCTCATTGGTGCTAGTTGTAGGCAATTGTTGTCTGGCATTTTTATTTGGAATGTTTGGTGAAGGTTGAGGGTTACTTGGGAGATTTGTCTGGTCTTGGTCTGCATTATGGTGTTACTTAAGCATGTGGTTGAAGGGTGCCTTAGGGTGTCTTTTGATGAGTCTATGACCTAGTCTTGAGTTCCTGATTATGGTAGGGCAGGGTATATTCGGTGTGGGTTTCCTGGCAAAAAGGTCGATCCATTCTTGCGGTGTGAACTGTTTGTAGGCAAACTCAGTTATGGGTTTTACACTCATTTGTTCGAGGGGTGGAAGGAATGTGGTAGGCTTAATGTTGACTCGGCACGGTAACGTGGTAGCCATGGACATAGTGTGACTGCAATCTGGCTTTCTTGGTAGGTGATTAGAGCCAGATTGAATCATTGTTGTGCTGCTGCAGGATTGATATTCTGTTGTGTTTAGAGGGTTGTTGTCGGAGGGTATGTATAATAAGATGTAGTAAATAGTCGGACAGGGGAGTATCCTAGCTGTTTTGTTGGGTGGAGGGGCCATAGATAGGTTGCGGTGTGTAGGCTAGATACAGCAATCAGCTGGTAGGCAGTACAGGGCTAAATGCAATCCCCAGTTAAAAGCAGGCAAAGAGCAGCGCTAGGTTAAATGCCGTAATTGAAGGCAGTACAGGGCGAAATGCAATCCCCAGTTAAAAGCAGACAATGAGCAGTGCTAGGTTATATGCAGTAATGGAAGGCAGTATAGCGGTAAGTTCTGAGGTGGCAGAGCTAGTATATGTGGTGTGATATGTTTATTGTAGCTGTGAGCAGTGGTTGTGCAAAATCTACCTCCACCCATTAAAAGTGCTGTTAGCAACAGCTAGAGTATTCAAACACTGGTAGCACGGCAGCACTGTATTTGAAGAGTCATTAGAAATGGTAGAGACATTCAGAGAGGAGGATTTTCATGCAGTGTCTACAGATGTGCTCTATGTCCATCAGTACTACTTGGATGAGCGAGAAGCCTTCGCAGGATCTTTTCTTTCTTATGCAAGGAATTTGCCGTAAGTCTTCATCCACTTGATCCCAGAATGGTAATAATGTTATTATTCCATTGAAGATTCTGCAGCATTTCGGAATTGAAAAAGGAAAAAAGAATGTGGGATATGAAGCTTGGGAACATCAATAATGATACATTATTTGGTGTGAATCTTCTGGAATGATTGGATGATGTGTATTGGAATTTGCATGAGAGGGTCTGGACCGTACTGGGCTGCAGTCTTTTTTGGCTTAGATGTGGTCTTATATCTTTACTGTAGTTGTGAGCGGTGGTTGCGCATAATCAACCTCCAACCATTAAAGCTGCTGCTAGCAACAGCCAGAGTTTTAAAACACTGGCATACACTATTTGAAGAGTCATTAGAAATGCTAAAGAGGTTCAAAGAGGAGGCTTCATTTTTTGCGACATTGGGCCTCATTACAAGTTTGGAGGTAGCTCCCCAAACTCGGGTCCGAGTCCGGGTCCCACAAAAGGGGACTTACCGGGCCATTGCAACCTTGGAGGGCCCGGTAATTCCCTTTCGCGGGACCCGGACCCGGTACGTCCCCATTCCCATTGAGCCCCCACAGGGCTCAATGAGAATCGGGAGGATGGTAGCAGTGGTACCGTTCATAACGGTACCATTGCTACCATCATGGTCTGCTCATGGGTGCCGCTCTGCACGCCTGGTCTGACCAGGCGTGCAGAGCACCCCCAGTGAGCAAACTTGTAATGTTGCGGCATGGCAACAACGACGCCGGTAGCATTACCGGTGCCGTTGGTGCCTTACCGCAGCATTCGTAATGACCGTCATTGTCTTTTTGGAGTTGTAATTTTTGTTATTTTATATTTTCGTCACCAGTTGGACATCTGAACAGGTCTACCATTGTGCAAGATAGCAGTAAGATATAGCCCTTCTAATATTTCCTTTTTTATGTGTTGAGGCGTTGTCCTTAGCGGGTCTCGTGAGCAGACCAGGATGCAAACAAAGGGCCCATTATTAACGGGCCCGTTGTTTGCAACCTCCCCATTCCCTTTGAGCCCTTTGGGGGCTCGAATGGGAATGGGGATGTACAGGGTCTTGGTTCCTGGAATGGGGAAATACCGGGCCCTCCACGGTCGGAATGGCCCGTTATTTCCCCATTCTAGGAACCCGGACCCGGTAACCGGAACGGGGATAGCCATGCAGCAAAGAGCAACATGGCTACCTCCAGGGTCGTAAATGACCCCCATTGTCTTTTTCATGTTGTCATTTTTATTGTTTTACATATTCCTTCCCAGTTGGACATTCCAACATTTCCGATCACGAGAGTACCAGCAGTGATGATGTTATCTTTTGGTTTCTGAATTCATTGCCACTGAGGAAGAAGGCAACTCCCATGAATACCACTGCTGAGAGTTGGCGCTTCTTTAAAGTTAATAAACACTGTTCCATGAAAGAGGCAGAGGAGATACATTGCACATTCTGTAGCAAAGCTCTACGCCATGGGACTTCAAATGTTCCGTCTTAATCCTTGGAGACATTAACTATGAGAAGTCACCTCGTGCAAGTCTTTTTGAATGATGTGGATGATGTGTATTGGAAATTGGATAAGATGTTCTGGCCAATACAGGGCTGCAGTCTCTTTTGACTTATATGTGGTCTTATATCTTTACTGTAGCTGTGTAGCTGTGTGGTTGTGCATAATCAACCTGCACCTATTGAAGATGCTGCTACCAATCGCTAGAGTTCTTAAGCATTTTCAGCATTTGGCACACTCTATTTGATGAGTTATTAGAAATTCTAGAAAGGAGACTTTTTTGTGGCACTATTGGGCTTCATTACAAGTCCGGTGGTAACCCTGCTGGTGCTATCGCCGGGTTGGCGCCTGACTTCCCCTCTGCCACCTGGAGGTTGCAACTCCGGCGGCCCAGGAAGCAGGCACCGGCAAAATGTAAGTGCCCATTCCCAAAGAATCCCGTAGGACTCTATGGGAGTGGGTACTCAGAAGCGTTGGCACCGTTGCTAACTGTGCCAGCGCTTCTGTGAAGTGTTTGCTTACCATGGCCGCTGTGCCCGGCAGGGTTAGACCTGTTGGGTACAGCGGCCATGGCAGGCAAACACAGAGTTGACTGGTCTGTAAATAAGGGTGCCCCCTGTTTTCAGACTAGCAAACTCAGTGTTTTGCTCCCTTCAGCAAAGTTCTGAATTACGCAACATGAACTCTCGACATGTTGATGGTCATCCATACATAATCATCCCTCTTTAACTGTGTACCCCTCATCTTCAAACTGCATATTGTGCTGCCCTGCGGACTTTCCTGACTTCAACCCTCTCGACTTTCCTTTGCAGACCCTGCGTTCCTCATTTCTCTGCAAGCTCCCGGTCCCCGGGATCCTCCTATGACTCCTCCCACTTCCAACCCTTCTCAGAACTTTTTCCCGCCGCTTGAATACCCTCCCATCACCGCCATCCAAGCCATTCCTTCAATGAAATTTTTCAAGACCTGGGTCAGAATCCACTTAGTAGCTGGAATGGCAGATGCCAAACTTCTTTGCAGTACACCACTCCTTGTTGACTCCCAATTCACTTTGCCTAGCTTTTTAACATCGGGATGTAATGATAATACTAATTGGTGTTCTAATGCAGTGCTTCATGACAGCTTCCTTCATTTCTAGGCACTGTAATAACAGGCATTATTACCACCCCATTTTGTATTTGGTGCTTAATTATCGAACTCGTGAGAATGAAAGGCTACGCCAGCCGTGCAACTGGATACACATGTGTAAAGTGCAGGCTGGATCCTGTGAGAGAGCAGCACTTCACTTGTGAGTACCCGAGTACATTGTAAACATGTATTTACTAGCCCCAGGCCCAAAACGTACACACTAGTTATGTCTGTCGTCTACTCATTGTCCCCAATCTGTGCTCATCATCGCCCCTCTCAAACAACTGCTCTAGTCTCACCCAGAATGCCACTACACATTGTTAATGCATGCTGTCTGCAATGTATTGTCTGTCATTTCTGTTTGAATTAACATCCCTAGTTTCAAATAAATACAAAACATTGCAAATACACATATATAGTAAAATACAGACATTACAAATCATTCCATCACAGGTTATCACTACCTCCCATGAAATGTCAGAAAGGAGAGGACACGGGGCTGGTAGCCCTCACCTTCGACTCAGCCTGCATCGCTTATGCCAGACCTGAATTAAGTAGAATTCTGAAAAATGCCTTCCATGTTTACTTACATTCATAATAAAGTTGAAATGTGCTCTTTGGCAAACTTTGACACGTTGCCCTTTTTCTGCAGGTCAATTCCCAGAATCCTCCTGGGTGCGCAAGCAGGGCCGAGCTTCATTCTGGGTGCGAATCTTTCTGACTTTTGGCATTTGCAAAATCTTGTAAAGCAATTTCATTAGAAGCAAGGCATGAAAAACAGCTGTTGCCTTCCCACTTACAAAGCTGCTCTGGGGGACACCGCTCGCAGTGTACAACAAATTAAAAGGCTGTTCTCGCAAATTACGTGAGATCTTTCCGGAAAAGGGAAGCGTTGCGCGCCTCTGTTTATTTATGCTCAAGCGGGCAGCCTGATTAAAATATTTGGACCTCATCACGAGTTGGGCTGTATCCCAGCTGTAATACCGCCCGACTGTAATAGCCCTAGCACCGACCGGTCCGGCGGTATTACCACTGGATCACGGGTTGGACATTAACGGTAATTCCCGATTACCCATAGGGTCCATTAGATCGAATAGGGCATTTTCGGTACCAATACTGTGGGCTAATACAGCCTGCGGTAATACCGCATAAAACAGGGCGCTAAATAGGATTTTCACCTCCAGAAAAAGCTGGAGGTAAAACAGCCCATTTAGCGGACAACTCGTGATAGGGCCAGCACTTAAATGTGGCTGTAATACCATTACCGCCGCATTTAAGGGCTACATCCCAACTCGTGATGAGGCCCAAAGTAAAGTGATTTGGTGATTTAAGTCGGTCCAGATGGCTAGTGAGAATCTCAGGTTTGACTCTAGTTTTCCTGTGGATGCACTCGTCCTTTGCATAGGGCAGTTACTTTTTTCCCCCACAACAGCTATGCCCAAACTTCAGTAAATCTTGCAAGTCAGAACAAAGGTTGGGGAATTAAAGGGCTTCTCTAGGACTTTGTCAGAGGCTGAGTTAGTGTCGTTTGCCAAGATAGAGGGATTGGAATCCATTTTAATTTCCCCGGCTCTAAGTTTCTTCAGTGGTTCAAATCGGCCATCGTGGCGTTGATTAATACTTTGGGTGCCCCCAAGAAATATGCATATGTGCGTCCTAGAAAAATGGTGTCATTTTTCCCTCAAGGCATTTATATGTGTCCTGAGTTAGGGGCGGGTGACAGTACGCCCTGTGCACCCCACACATCCTGTCTGCCCTCTGGAGGTTTCTGTGGAGCAGACACTCATAGGGTAAATAATATGATATGATATTGCATTTATAACGCGCCAATACACAAGTGTTTCAAAGAACGATGAGGCAAGGGAGGGGTAACAGAGGGATAGAGGCACCGATCTTACTAGGCCAGGTGACATTGAAAAGTGCATGGGAGGGGGTAAGGGGAGAGTACAGGGGAAGGGGGAGGGCCAGTGCAGTACATAGGATCAACAGTTATAAATAAATAGAATAAATAAAAACAATCGGTAAAAGTGCAGAGAGCTTGTGCCAAGTGCAAGGGTAAGTGCAGACATCAAGTGTCAAGAGCTGGTGGGGACTGTAGGGATACAGAAACAGCCCTCAAGTGCATAGTTGCCTGGGAGGCAGTGCAGATGTGCAGCTGGCAGGGAGGGGACCTGGGCCCAAGGTCAAAGGGTAGTCAGGTGACCAGTGCAGTTTCAGTCAGGAGTTCAGCAGGGGAGAGGAGGAAAGAAAACAGAAGCAAAGAGGAAGGTCTTGAGGTGCCTCCAGAACTGGAGATGGCTCTCCTCAAGTTTCAGGCCGGTAGGGAGGTTGTTCCAGAGCGAGGTCAGATCTGAAGAAAGATTTACCACCAACTTGTTGCTTGGAGAAGTGACTGCCCCTGGGGGAGTTGGAGGCGGATGAGCGAAGAGCATGAGAAGGAAGATATTTAGGAAGAGAGGGATGAAGGTATTGAGGCCCCAGGACCCAGAAGGCCTTGTGGACAATGCAGAAGGTTTTGAACTTAATCTTTGCAGCCACTGGAAGCCAGTGCAGAGATTTCAGTCCTGGAGAGATACGATCCCTGGGCTTGAATCCAATGACAAGTCTTGCAGTCCTGTTGTGGATGAGTTGCAGAGGGGGGAGAGTAGAAGCAGGCAGATTTACAAAGAGGCTATTGCAGTAGTCCAGCATAGAGAGAACCAGAGCTCTGGAGACAATGAGCTTCTGGGGGGAGGAAAGGAAGCCTACTTCTGAGGAGGTGCAGCTGGTAGTGTAACTTCTTAGAGACGTCAGAGATGTGAGGAGAGAAGGAGAGTGTGGAGTTGAAGATAACCCCAAGGTTTTTAGCCTCACAGGTGGGAGAAGGAAGAGTGCCAAGAGAGGCCAGCCAGAGAGCAATAGGAAAGGAGGGAGCAGATGTGCTGGTGAGGAAAATCTCTGTTTTACTGGCATTAAGGCAGAGATCGTTGGTTGCACACCAATCCTGGATAGCGGACAGACAGTCACAGATGAGAGAAGGAGAAGAGGTGGTGGAAGGGAGCCTGAAAATGAGCTGAGTGTTATCAGCACAGCACTGAAAGTTGGGGCAGAGAGCAGCAATGCGGTGGACAAGAAATGCCAGGTATTGATTGAACAGCCAGGGAGAGAGGTTAGACCCCTGGGGAACACCACAGATAGAGATGGAAGAGAGGAAAGACCCAAGTTGGACATGGGAGGGTTGATCGGAGAGGAAAGAGGTCAGCCAAGCCAGGGCCTGATCGGAGATACCCAGGTTATCACAGAGACAGTTAAGCAGGATCGCATGGTTGACCGTGTCATAGGAAGAAGAGATATCAAGTAAGATGAGAACACAGAGGGTATTGGAATAAACGTTTGAGAGCAGGTCTCCATAGATGTTCAGGATAGCAGTTTCCGTGCTTCTGGCAGCACTGAAGACAGACTGATGGTCACGGAGACAACAAACCGATTAAGTGTGAAGATTAAGCTGGGAGATTGCCAGCTTTTCCAGGAGTTTGCCCAGGAAAGGAGTGATGGAGATTGGGTGGTAGTTAGCAGAGCAAGGGGGGTCGGCTGAGGGTTTCCTAAGAAGAGGGTGCAAAAGGGAGTGCTTCAGGGGGAAGGGAAGACTCCAGTGGTGAAGGAGTGGTTGCAGAAGTTGGCCAAATCAAGAGCCAGGGTGTCAATGTGGTCCTTGATGGTTTTAGAGGAACAGGGGAGAACCTGTTTTGATGAGACTTCCATAGATCGGACTTGTCTAGAAACCTTGTCTGGGGAGAACAGAGGAAAGGCAGAGCAGGGGGAGGAGGGGTGGCCACAGAAGGGCCAGTGTAAGAGCGGGGAGTTGAGGAGGGAGTAGGAGAGGAAGAGATAGAGCACAGGATGTCCTGAGTTTTAGAGATGAAATGAGAGGCCAGTGCCTTGCAGAAGGCCTGGGAGGGGACAGGAGCGGTAGAGACTGCAGCAGGATTGGCCAGCTCCGTGCAGATTTTAAAGAGTTCGGCCAGGAAAGGAGGATGATTACAGTTTGATGTTCTCTCAAGTGTTGGTGAGCAGACAGAAATAAGTTGGAAACCAAAACAATATAAAATCAGTCCAGTTTTCATGGTGATAAGAAATGTATATGTACAAGAAAAATGTACGTATTATGAATATCTGGGATGATTTTTTACGTATTCCGATTATTCCCATTGAAATTCGAGTTTCTATTCAGTGGGTCGTAGATTGCAGAATAATTCTGTATTCAGCAAATACACCAGCACCTGGGTGCCTGTGTCCTACACTGCAGTACAATGCATCAGTGTGGCACGCAATAACATATGAGCCAACTCTAGCATCTGTGTAAAGAAGCCCTGGCTGAACCTTTAATTAATGCGTCCCACAGTCTTTACTGACCTGCTAAGGTTCATGGGTCGCTTAAGGCTCTCAAAGCCCACCTCTGGGATCACAGTGTGGGCAAATGCGTAGCCATGTCTGTCTAACAATTGGGGCATGAAGCTAACGCAGTTGGTCCCACCTCAGTGACAACATCTGTAAATACCCACACAATGCTGCTGAGTGGGCAGTTACGGATTTGGGGAGTGCTTTGCTGCGCTCGGGTCCTACCCTGTTTATGCCCCTGCAGTGAACTCTGGAGGCCCACTGAATCCACACTGCAGTAATAATAATAATAGAAATAGAAGAAATAGTAAAAATATGAAATCCAATGCTCCCCTCCAGCCAGAAGGAGTAGTTTCATTAAATAGCGCACACGCAAGGAATTAATGTAACAAACTAGCGGGGTAATTCATGGATTAAATGTGCGCCGAAAAGAGGAGAGCAAGCGTGAAAATCGCAGCACACGCGTGCCAAAGCCACGCACGCAGCTGTTGATCGATTCATGGAATGCGATGTGCTAGTAAAAGCTGGGATGTGCCCCAAATCCGTGGGTGGCGCACGCAGGCGCACATGTCACTAAACGGCATGCGCTACGTGCACAGGGAAAGCGCACATAGTGTAGCAAACACAAGAAAAGTGGGCAGAACACGGGGCATAACATGCGTAATGGGGAACAACGCGTGAAAATGTGGGCGTTACGCTAACAACACGTATTCATGGAATCGAACAGGGGAAAGGCGTGCGCAAAAAAAAACGCGCTAATGCGGAAAAACTTACGCCAGCAGGAAGCAGGCGTAAGTGGCCCCGCGCAGCATAAAAGTGCGCGAAAACAACAAACAAGCTCAGACGGTATGATGAATATACTTTTCCTCAGAGCAGTGGTCGTGGAACACCGCAGGAGGAGGAGGATAGCCAGGCCCCGCATTTTTTTACCCAGGGCCAGCCTTTTTGGTATGTCTGATGACCAGGTGTATGGGAGGTACAGGTTTCCACCACACATAATCCTAGACCTGGTCAGGGGGTGGGAGGATGACCTCACATCACCCACCCTGTACTCGCAAGTACTGAGCCCCTTGGAAAAGGTGCTCAATGTACTGCACTTCTTGGCTACTGGTTCATTTCAGCCGACAAGTGCCATAGTGAGGGGTGTGTCACAGGCCATGCAGTCACGCTGCCTACACCAGGTGTTGGCCATCATGACTGCACGCCCCTCAGTTCGCAGGCACATATACATGCCCAGAAAACCTGCAGAAAGGCAGTCTGTTATCCAGCAATTTTAAGGGGTGGCACACTTCCCCAAAGTCCTAGGTGCCATTGATTGCACCCATGTGGGTTGACGTCCACCCAGGGCCACTGAGCATATCTATGGGAACCGCAAGCACTAGCATTCCATCAATGTGCAGGTTGTATGTGATGCCAAGGGAATCATCACCTCAGTATATGCCAACTATCCAGGGTCCAGCCATGATAGTTTCATATTCAGAATGTCACCCCTAAACCGGGACCTGGAAGCTGGCCGGCATGGTGACACATGGCTAATTGGTGAGTATAAATGCCTCTGCACATGCATGCTTGTCATAAACTGAGAAATGGGAATACCCCACTAATGACAACCATTATCACCTCCCCAGGGGACAGTGCCTACCCTCTGAGCACCTGCATGATGATGCCAATTCGGAACCCCACCACACCACCCAAGGTAAGATACAACACAGACCATATTGCAACCCGGGCATAGTGGAGCGCACATTCGGAGTGCTCAAGTCACGCTTTGGCTCCCTTGACTGCTCTGGTGGGCAGCTGCTATATGCACCCCCAGTAGTGTGCAGGATCATAGTGGCAGCATGTGTCCTGCACAACGTTGCAACCCGGCAGGGCGTGTCAGTGGACATGGTGGTGACCCCACATCCCCAACCACATGTATGGCCACTGCGCATGGGAGGTGAAAGGGCACGTGGTGAGGCAGCCCGGACCCAGCTTGTGGCAAATTACTTCACCTAAAATCCCACCCCTGCGGAGTGCACACAGGCCTGGCACATACCAGCTCACAATCAATGATGATGACAAAAGGCACAGTCAACTGTCACAACCATACCAGCCTGAGATAGTTCACCTGGAAGTGCTACATTGTGTGCATCCCTAGCTACTCAAAGACACCCAATGCTGTGTCATAAAAAGGCAGAAATTCATGCAGCATGAAGGACTACCCCCTTGCAAAATACCACATCAAAATAGTGGCATGTCACCCAACACCTCCCCAACACACCATGGCATGTCATGCAATGTGAAAGCAACAAAATGAATGCACAACACATGACACAAGTGTCACAAAGTGCACTGTCCTAAATGGAAAGAGGCCACAGACAATTTGCTCTCAATAATGAATAAAAAAACAACAGACATGAACAAATACTTACCACCGAGAGAAAACATCAGTACATGTTCAAATGGTCATTCCAGCGCTTAGAGCAAAAATCAAAGTAGTGCAAGTGTCACAACCTCACTAAGGCAGCACATCGACCCCTTGCAACTGCAGAGTGTTGTTGGTAGGCAAATGTTTCAGTGTACTGCATACAACATGAACTGCATCTGCAAAGTAGACGGGCTTGTTAAGACATGAAGAAGGTACATGTATATAAGGAAAAAGTCATGGATGTAGAACCATACATAAATCCACCATGCAGTGGAGATTTCTTCAACAATACCCACTAGCTATGTATACACAGTTTTGACTACAGACTGTCCACACAACTTATGGGAGCCCAATGTCACTGTGTAAGTTACTGTCACTTGGTCAAACCCTTTGCAAGCCCATGGAAAGGGGAAGCAGGAGGGGTATGTGTGTCAGGAACCCAAGCATCTAACCCAAAGACAGGACAAGCCTGCATGTGCCCAGCTGGAATACACAGTGGATGCCTACAGGAGCCACACAAAGCACCACACTGTTTGAAAAAAAATAAAAATAAAAAATGGCCATGTGTGGACCAGTGGGGGGGCCACCCAGGAGGGACAGGGTGCACCCCAACACCCACATGCGTGGATGTTGAGAAAAAACAAAAATATCTCCAAGGGCTCATGGCCTGCACGGCTACGCTACAGTGGGAGAACTGCCGTTGCTGTCATCACCCTCTGTTGGTACATTAGAAGGTGGCCGTGATATGGGAGGCAGACAACGCAAAGCCCTGGCATGCGCCTCCATGGCAGCAAGCATGCAGGTCTGAAAGGTTTGGTTCTGCAGGATGATGGTACGGCGGTCCCCATGCAGCACGTCACGGGTAGCACGCATTTCTGCCTGCATGGCCTTGCGTGATGCCCAGATCTTCTGACGGGTTGCCTAGAGCTCAGCTGAGAGTGTGCGTGTCAGCTGCTCCAGCTGCTGTTCTGATCTTGTACTCCGGGACACCTCAAGTTCCACCAGAGTATTTCTGAGGGAGCTGTGTTCTAACCTCAGGGCTTCCCCGTGGGCCTGTGACTCTACAGATATGGCTGTGCGCAGAGTCTCCAGTCCAGCCCGTCGCTCCCTGTCAGACACCAATATGTCCTCCCTGTGTGAGTGACAAATGGACTCTGTTGCCTGCTGCTGGAGCGCAATCTGCCTTTCAGGGGGGAGAATGGAAGTGGCAACCCTATCCATTGCCTGGGCCATCATTTTACACGATGCCCCCTGTTGTGCTGCTATAGTGTACATGGAGTTCTCCCACACAGTATTGCCTGGTGGCGCACGGCCACCGCAGTGGTGGGCACCACACCTGTTTGGGGCAAGGTGACGTGCACCTTGCTGTTCTGGCATTGCCTTCGGCTGCAGGACTGCATTCCTCCTTTGATCTGCTGGCCCAGGAACAGGAGCAAATATTGTGGAGTGTGACCCTGCATCCGTAACCGCCACAGGCGGACTTTCCAACACTGAATGCCCCTTAGAGGGGTCTACCACCGGTGCAGGTGGGTTAGACAGAACAATATCCCTGCCAGAAACACTCACCTCCGACGGCACATATGTCTCAATGTCCGATTCAGCACCTGATTCATAGAGGTCTCCGGAGGTGTGCCCAGAGACACCCGTTGACAGTTTGGTCTGTAGGAGTAATGGGTTTTCACCCACCACCACGCCACATCCTCGACTGGTGCCCGGTTGTGGCTGTGAGTCTTCCTGGGTCTGCGCCATCTCCTCCTCCTCAACAGCATCAAGTGCCTCATCATCTGCAAAAACATGAAAGATAACAAATAGAAACAGGCATGAGCACCATAGCACACACACATAGGCATGACGAGGCAGAGATCCAGTACATAAATGACACATGTCCCACATGACTATAACTCTGGCAAGCATGCAATGTCAATGAGTTGGAAGGGGAGGCAAAAAGCACACACTGATGACTGCAAGATGGAAAACCAACACATGTGCTGCATGCTGGATAGCACTGGCATCAAACATTAGCCTGTGATTGGCATGGACAATACACATACATGACACATGCCAGCACCCAGACGGCACGTACCATAGCCATGGCAGATTTGACAAGGACAAACAGATGATAGCAAATCAGTACTGTCACCCATCCATGTGAGATGGACATCATGAAATAAAATATGTAAAAAAGAGTGAGAAAACACGCATGTGCCATACGCTGCAACAAAGCCAGTGTTCACTGATGTAGTGATGGCAGGCACATGGATACATCAATGGTTGGTCACTTTGACATGAGAGGATACAATTGTCATGTTCAACATTCAAACAGGGCCCCGAAATGATAGTGTGCAGGCCATGTGTAGGTGCACATTACTCAATCAGCCTGATTGTAGAAATCTTTCCCCTAATATGTGAAGAAATGTGGGCCATTGTGTGGTGTAATCTATGACAGAAGTATGTCACATGTGGGACAGTAGGCCACAAAAATGTCTGATAAATATGCTAATCATGTCATCAATCAGGCTGAATGAAGAGGAAAACAGTATGAACAATGGTGTGGCAAGAGGACAGCTGAAGGCCAAGTGGATTAATCATGTGCAAAAAGTGATCTGTGGTCAGAAGGGATACTGTGAAACAAACATAAGGCCGGGGAATGCTTTTGAGGGACCACATGGCTGACCCATAGCAGTCATGACTAGACAGCCTCACCTGGCACGCAATAGGAACACATCACCCAAGCCACATACACATGGATTGCACACACATGCATGGTCACTCACCGGACATTGCTTCAAGATCTGGTAGGCCTCCCACGCCTTGGATCTGATCCTCTGTGATGAATGCTCCAGCGACAGACTCATGTTCAGTGAGTTGTTCCTCCTCTGGTGGAAACCCACCGCCAGTCACCAGAGTAGAGGCATGATTTCAAGCCAGCTTGTTCTTTGCTCTGCGTTTCAGGTCATTCCAGCGCTTAGAGCAATCATCAGCTGTGCGCTTCACAAATCCAAGGGAACTAATGTGGACCGCGATGGTCTGCCAGTGGGCCCTACGTTGAGCAGTCGTAGTCTTGCACCCTGTAGTCGCCACCATTTCGCGGCCATGGGCCGACACATAGCCCACAAGTGCATCTAGTTCTGCATCATTGAAACTAGGCTTCCTTGACGTGCCGGAGTGGGTAGCCGTGTCTGGGGTCCCAGCCTGTACAGAAAGAGCACCCTTCTTCCTCTTGGAAGATGGTGCGGACCCTGAGCAGCTTACGCCGCTCTGGTTGGTAGGGGCAGAAGCGCAGGTGGACTGGGCACTGGAAGTTGCCAAAGGCACGATGACCAAAGGTCTCACTGCAGGCATCGTCTGCTGGGTGATGTTGGCAGGACCAACCTCGGTGTGATGGACTTGGACCGACACTGTCCCGGCTGGGACACTCAGAGCTGGGGTGGATTGAGCTGCAGCTGCCCCTGCAGCCTCCTCACCCTGGCTACTTGGGGCAGCAGATGACATTGCTGCCCCAGATCCACGTGGCCTGGTGACAGCAACTTTCACAGCCACACGTGGCTTAGACTTGGTGACACGAAAGTCAGTCTGGGAGTCATCATGTGCCGTTTCTGTTGACAATATGGGCCGGTTTAACAAGGGCTGAGCTGGGATGGTGTCAGCTACATCTCCCCGAACCATTGATGGGGGAGGCATAGGTGTCCCTGATTGGTCCTCCACACACTGGCCTCTTGGGCCACCATGCACATCCTGGCCACGTCCCCTACTGTGCCCACCTCTTTGAGGTCGGCCACCTTTGCCTCCCTTACTGCTTGGTCGCCTCACAACCTTGACACTGATGTTGTTGTGCGTATGGGAGTTGCAGTAAACAATAGTCCTGGGCAATTGGGGTGAAAGGGATAGGGTACTAGATGGAATTCGTACCCTAGTGCTCTAGCAAGGCTGTCTGTGTCCCCTGGGGGAAGATGACGGGTCACGCAACGCACAGGCACCCTGAAAACAATATTTAATGTGCACGCAACCCCTGGTAGACCACTTGTGTGGAAAAATGAACTTCCACTACGCTGTGGCACCCAGAAACAAAAAAATAAGCGTACGTGTGGTACACGCAGCCTACAATGACCTCTGAATGGGTACACGACACACGGGGGCAACAGTTGGAAAATATGTGCGTGACTCACTGTCTGCCTGGAAAAAGAACATGAAAACACACGCGTGTGCGCGTTGGCAACACCCCCACCAAAAGAAGAATTGAACGCTGTCTGAGTGAACAGGGAGTACGAACTGGAACCGTTGTGAAGTTATCGTGTGTGAACCGACAAGAAGTACAAGAATCATCCGCTCGCTCTCCACAAAAAGCACGTACAAGAAAATGGCATCCTACATGTACCTTTTAAGCCAGCCCACATGTGCAACGTCATTTACGCGCGTACGCGCTAAGGCCCTTTCTTCCAATGGCACGCAGTGACACCCAGACGTGCAGTTTTTGCACATGTACAATCAACATGCAACCGTGTTGAGGGAAATGCATTGTGCATCACGTCACAGACGCGTTTAAGCGCTAAGAGTCTTTCCTCAAATTACACGCAGACGTGCAGTTTATTCACGTGCCAAATTACTCCGTATCAAGCTGGCCACGCAACAACACACGGAAGACCACGCTACTGCCCAGAAGGCCATTTTCCTGCCCCCCAGAGCCCCGAGCACGCTCCCACCTGCCATCTGCTGCTGCCTGCTGCCCACATGCCCTGCTGTTTGGTGCCTGCCCGTCAGCCATCTGCAGGGGTGCAGTTGCTGTGACCACCCCTGCTAGAACAGAAGACTCCCGACTGGTATACCATCGCTCCACAGCCCAGCCCCAGGACCCAGTTGCCCACCCACACCTGCCTCTGGGGTTGCCATGTCGGACACAAGACCATCTGGCACCACTGGCAACCCTCAGCCACATAGGCAGAAGGCTACCAGCTTCAGTGCCAGTGAAGTTGGTATCCTGGTGGATCAAGTCCTGGGGCAGTATGATGCCCTCTTTGGAAGTTTGCGCGCCGACAATGAAGGACGGAAGAGGATCTGGATGGACATCGTGACTGCCATCAACGTGGAGGGGGTGGCAGTCCGCGACATTCAACATGTCTGGAAGCACTGGGAGGACTTCAGGTCCAGGACCCTCAACAAGGCCTGGCGCCTTTTGAAGGCAGAGGATGCCAAGGGGGACCGGGACCCCCTAACCAACAACCAGATGAGGTTCCTGGAACGTATACACCCTGCGCTCCACCTCCAGGTCCTTGAGAGGCAGACTCGTCTGGAGTCGAGCAGTAAGTGTACATGGGCACTGATTGGACGCTGTGTATGTTGAGGTGTGGCAGGAGTGTGCAGGTTGTACATATGTCTGTGGAGGGCCATGTATGCATGTGTATGTACAGGGAAATAAGCCTGCCGCATGTGAGTCCTCTCATGTGTGAGACACATCGATGGTGTATGTGTTGGTAAGCATGCTGGCCAAATGCAGGTGTGGGTGCACACATTTTTACATGTCTGTGTATGTACAGTGGCATGGTTGTGGTGTCACACATGGATGGTGGTTCCACCTGCATATATCTGCACTATGTACATGTGCATGTGTGTTTATTTGAAAAGTGTGCAACTGTGATACACCATGGATGCATGTGACAGTGACATGTAGGAGGCTGATTGCCAGATGTGGCAGGATGGGGATCTTATCACTGCTGTTAAACATACGAGGTAGTTAGCTCTTATCAACAACTTACAGTCAACATTCATAAAATTTTCACTGTAAAACAAGTAATTCAATCATTTTTTTATAATCATTTCTATGAAAAAACAAATAATAGCTTAAAAAAGCGGAGGGCCAATCCCATTCATTTACGTAAAACAATCATACATTGTTTAAAAAACAGACACTTGACTTTGCCAATGAACTAATGGCTTCTGTCTTGTTGACAGGTATTTGGTTCGGTGATCAGTGTGGGGAGCAGTTGCTGTCTCACACTGTTCATAGGACCTGTGTTAGGGCTGTTAAATCATCATTCTAGTATTAATTCTAGATGGTAGAACTCGACATGTTTCAGTTCTTTCAACAATTCATAGAACTTTCTTCAGGAGTAGTGTCATATTCTAAAAAACAACAACTTGGGCAACAACATTAGAGCGTGCTGTCATTGCGCATCTCTTGGGTTGATAGTTTCTGTTGCCAGTGTTTAGTAATGAACTGGAATGTTCTTGCTGTAGCTGTTGATAACAAGAAGATATAAAAAAGGATATAAGATTTAAATGGTAATAGTACCTTGTAGATAAATATAATTTATCGGACATGGCTAGGTTAAATAATTAACTGGTCTTGTTGGAGGCGAGTGGTTCTTAAGGAGGAGTGTTCCGGTATGAGGCAGGCAATAATCCTCTAGGTCCGTAGTGGACTCTTCAATAGGGCTACTAGGACCTGCAAGTTTAATTTGCATAGGTTAAGAAAATGCTGTCAGTATAGACTGGCTTGTTCTCCTATACCACATGCAGTGAAATAGATAATGGCTTACCTCTAGTAGAGGAGAGGTTCTATAGGACTTAGACAATGGTTGGACAAAGGTTATGTGGTAATCAGTCCTTATGTGCAATACGGGCCGTCTCGTAAAGGGAGGGCACTCCAATGGGTCTAAAAAGGTATTTAAAAGATTTGTATTTCAACATCTGGCTATGTTAAAAAGTAATAGGCATATAGTTGTCATCGTGAGATGAAAAAGCTCCCCTTAATGATGTTCAAGTAGTGGCTCAAGTGGCTAGAGGGCATTAGTAGCTTTACTTAATAAAGTCTTCTTCAGTATTACCAAATTAGAAAGCCATAAAGGGGTTTCTGAAAGAGATGGTAAAATGACACAGATAGTGGCTATTGGTTATAAGGTGGAACGTTAAGGAAAGCCTGATTTATCAGTATCTCGGTGCGCGATATATCTCTAATAATTATAGAAAGATCTGTAATGTAGAGAGAGAATCTATGATGTAAAAGAAGGAAGAAATGGGTGTGCGATTACCTTAATTCGCTTGTCTCTGTGCATTTGACTATGCTCACTCGATCCCGAAAACCTCACGACGCCGTTTCGATGTAAGTGATGGTCGTCATCTTGGGTGTGGGATACTATATAGGCTCAGAAGTCCTTTTTCAGTCTCTAGCTGGTCGCGGATTACAGCCGCGCGGTTAGCTTAGTGACATTAGAAGGTAATTAAACAGGGTAGGGGCTTAATACCAATAGGGGGGATTTCTTTACTTACCTCAAAAAACCCAAAGTAATGTTAAAAGTTCACAGGTGACCGTGAAAGTCAGTCATATGGTTGCTAAACGTCCGTGTGGATGTCACTATCAGAGTATATCATAAATCCCATTGGACTCTTTATGGACTAAGAGTGGATAATTATAAGTATGAATTCTCAGGTGGTTGGCTACTAGTATGCGGTATACGAGTAGTGTTACAGGTCTGTATTCTAGGATGGATACATTCTACTGTGTGTCTAGTAGGAAAGTAGCTATTAAAGCAAACGGGGTGGATAATTTACATTTTGTGCCATTCTATAGCTTTATTGAGCCCTATTTTGTCATTTTGGGTCTGAAAAATCAGTCTTTGCTCTTTTTCAAGTAGTATTTTTTTCTTTTTCAGGGGGTCCTTTCCTTTGATCATAAGCAGAACTGTCCATTTGAGGTCCTCACTTGAGTGGTTGTATTCTAAATAGTGTTTGACCATAGGTGCCATTAAAGTTTTATTTCTGATGCAGCTTCTATGTTCTATCATTCGTGTTTTTACTTTACGAATGGTTTTACCTATACAGTTTTTGCCACATGGACATGTTATCATGTATATGACATACTCAGAGTTACAATTCGTAAATTGCATCGGTTTCCATGGTGTGGTTAGACCTATCTCAGCTTCTTTGGATTTTTTGGTAAATTTACATACTGAGCATTGTCCGCAAGGGTAGTGGCCAATGATTGGGCTCATCCCTCATGTTGTAATTAAATTATCTAGTTCAGGTGGTTTACCTCTGAATTTACAACTACTTACCTTGTTTCCAATTGTGGTAGATTTTCTGTAAGCAAAGAGTGGACAGGGGAGTTTGCTAGTGGATTGATTAAAAATCTTCCATAGTTTGCGCACAATGTTTGTTATAGATAGACTCAGATTAGTGAATATATTTACACTGACTATTCTATCATCTAGAGGTTTTGTCACTTTGTCTTCAAGTAGAGATTCCCGATTGTTATTGTAGGCTGTTTTTGCTGCCTTACGTATACGTTTTTTCGGGTATTCCCGATTTCTCAGTTTGTGACAGAGGATGGCTGCTTCTTGTTCATAAGATTCTTTAGTACTACTGTTTCTTTTCAATCGCAGAAATTGACCATAGGGAAGGTTATGTTTCAAATGTTTAACATGTTGACTATGGTAATGGAGGAGGGAGTTCTTAACAGTGGTTTTATGATAAAGTCGTACTAATAAAGTGCCTAGTTTGTGGAAGATGGTTAGGTCTAGGAAGTTGATTTCCTCTCTTTCGATCATCATAGTGAATTGTAAGTGTCAATTCCGTTGGTTGAGCCATATTACAAAGTTTTCGGCCTCTTCTTTAGTTACTTTCCATATGACAATAATATCGTCTATGTAGCTTGCCCAAGATTGTAAATGGGTTTGGAACGGGTTATTGGAGTATATATGTTTTTTCTCAAAAAATTCAACATATAGGTTTGCCACACTTGGTGCCATGGTGGCTCCCATGGCAGTCCCTTCTGTCTGCTGGCAAAACTGACCTTGGGATTCAAAGAAGTTTTTAGTTAATGAAACTTCTATGCACCACAGAATGAAAGATGTTGGAACTGGGTCCTCGTCTAACCTTGTTAGTAGTATTTCCTCTAGTGTTTCAATAGTTTGTTGTTGAGGAATGTTGGTATATAAAGAGACGATATACAAAGTGATAAGATATTGTGTATTGATATTGTATGGGAGATTTTCACAGCGTTTGATAACATCTTTAGTATCTTTTAGATATGATTCCATTTTGGTTACATCATTTTTCAAGTAATGGTCAGCGAATTTTGAGAGTGGTTCTAAGATGGAGTTTATACCAGCTACAATAGGTCGTCCGGGAGGTTTAATTAAGGTCTTATGAATCTTAGGTAGGCAGTAAAAAGTGGGAGGAGAGGGATCTGTGTTAGTGAGGAATTTGCATTCCTGTCGACTAATCCATCCTCTGTCTTTAACTTTTTCTGCTTTTAACTCGATCATTTGTAGCAGTTCTTTAGTAGGATTTTCAGGTAATTGTCTACAGTATTTTGTGTTGTTTAGCTGACTAAGGCACTCGTTCACATAGTCTTTTTTATCGAGGATTACTATATCTCCTCCCTTGTCGGCTCTTTTTATTATAATATCCTCATTTTTAGAGAGACTACTTAATGCAATCATTTCTAGATGGCTTAGATTCTGGAAGGTAGGATGGTTTTTCTTTTCCAGTTTCTCTATTTCTCTAAGGACATTTTTTTCAAAGATCATAGATTCTGGGGAATATGAATGGCTAGGTGGACATAGATGTGAGGGATTTTTTAGACCAGTATGGTTCTTGGTCTGGGTGGTAGTCACCTCATTGGAAGTGTTGGAGAAGAATTCTTTGAGATGTATCTTTCTCATGAATTTATGAAAATCACTACGAAAGAGGAACGGGTCATGTTTTTTGGTGATAACAAAGCCTAAACCTTTGTTAAGGATGGATTCTTCTAGGTCTGTAAGTTTGTATTTAGAAAGGTTTACTAGGAGCGATTGCCGCTCCTTGTTTGTCATTTGTCGTTGTTCCAGTTGCCCCGATTGGGTCCTTGTTGTAAAACATTCTTAGATTTATTCCCTTGGATGCCTTGTCCTCTCTTATTATTCCCTCTCCCCCTTTGGGGGGTGGTACTACCAGAGGCAGTATTGTCTGGGTCACTACTACTATTGTTGAACTGAATGAGGTTGATCTAATGCGGACTCGTTGGGATTCTGTGGTCGGTTTCCCTGTTGGCCTGTGAATTTGTAGCCTTCTTTGGTATAGGGTTAGGCTTTTCTCTACTTGAAGACAATGTGACAAAACCTCTAGTCAGTGTAAATACATTCACTAATCTGAGTCTATCTATAACAAACATTGTGTGTAAACAATGGAAGATTCTTAATCAATCCACTAGCAAACTTCCCCATCCACTCTTTGCTTAAAGAAAATCTACCATGATTGGAAACAAGGTAAGTAGTAGTAAAATTAGAAGTAAACCACCTGAACTAGATAATTTAATTGCAACATGGGGGATGAGACCAATCAATGGCCACTACCCTTGCGGACAATGCTCAGTATGTAAATTTACCAAAAAATCCAAAGAAGCTGAGATAGGTCTAACCACACCATGGAAACAGATGCAACTTACGAATTGTAACTCTGAGTATGTCATATACATGATAACATGTCCTTGTGGCAAAAGCTATATAGGTAAAACCATTCGTAAAGTAAAAACACGAATGATAGAACATAGAAGCTGCATCAGAAATAAAACTTTAATGGCACCTATGGTCAAACACTATTTAAAATACAACCACTCAAGTGAGGACCTCAAATGGACAGTTCTGCTACTGATCAAAGGAAAGGACCCCCTGAAAAAGAAAGAAAAAAATACTACTTGAAAAAGAGCAAAGACTGATTTTTCAGACCCAAAGTGACAAAATAGGGCTCAACGAAGCTATAGAATGGCACAAAATGTAAATTACCCACCCCGTTTGCTTTAATCGCTACTTTCCTACTAGACACACAGTAGAATGTATCCATCCTAGAATACAGACCTGTAACACTACTCATATACCGCATACTAGTAGCCCACCACCTGAGAATTCATACTTATAATTATCCACTCTTAGTCCATATAGAGTCCAATGGGATTTATAATATACTCTGTTAGTGACATCCACACGGACGTTTAGTAATCATATGGCTGACTTTCGCAATCACCTGTGAACTTTTATCATTAATTTGGGTTTTTTGAGGTAAGTAAAGAAATCCCCCCTATTGGTATTAAGCCCCTACCCTGTTTAATTACCTTCTAATGTCACTAAGCTAACCGCGCGGCTGTAATCCGCGACCAGCTAGAGACTGAAAAAGGACTTCTGAGCCTATATAGTATCCCACACCCAAGATGGCGACCATCACTTACATCGAAACGGCGTTGTGAGGTTTTCGTGATCGAGTGAGCACAGTCGAATGCATGGAGATGAGCAAATTAAGGTAATCGCACACCCATTTCTTCCTTCTTTTACATCATAGATTCTCTCTCTACATTACAGATCTTTCTGTAATTATTAGAGATACACCGCGCACTGAGATACTAATAAATCAGGCTTTCCTTAACGTTCCACCTTATAATTAATAGCCACTATCTGTGTCATTTTACCATCTCTTTCAGAAACCCCTTTAGGGCTTTCTAATTTGGTAATACTGAAGAAGAGTTCATCAAGTAAAGCTACTAACGACCTTTAGCCAATTGAGCCGCTACTTGAACATCATTAAGGTGAGCTTTTTTTATCTCACAATGATAACTATATGACTATTACTTTTTAATATAGCCATATGTTGAAATAGAAATCTTTTCAATACCTTTTTAGACCCATTGGAGTGCCCTCCCTTTACGAGACGGCCCGTATTGTACAGAAGGACTGATTACCACATAATCGTTCTCCAACCATTGTCTAAGTCCTATAGAACCTATCCTTTACTAGAGGTAAGCCATTATCTATTTCACTGCATGCGGTATAGGAGAACAAGCCAGTCTATACTGACAGCATTTTTTTAACCTATGCGAATTAAACTTGCAGGTCCTAGTAGCCCTATTGAAGAGTCCACTACGGACCTAGAGGATTATTGCCTGCCTCATACAGGAACACTCCCCCTTAAGAACCACTCGCCTCCGACAAGACTAGGTAATTATTTAACCTAGTCATGTCCAATAAATTATATTTATCTGCAAGGTACAATTAGCATTTTAAAGCTTATATCCTTTTTTATATCTTCTTGTAATCAACAGCTACAGCAAGAACATTCCAGTTCATTACTAAACACTGGCAACAGAAACTACCAACCCAAGAGAGGCGCAATGACAGCATGCTCTAATGTTGTTGCCCAAGTTGTTGTTTTTTAGAATATGACACTACTCCTGAAGAAAGTTCTATAATTGTTGAAAGAACTGAAACATGTTGAGTTCTACCATCTAGAATGAATACTAGAATGATGATTTAACAACCCTAACACAGGTCCTATGAACAGTGTGAGATAGCAACTGCTCCCCACACTGATCACTGAACCAAATACCTGTCAATAAGACAGAAGCCACTAGTTCATTGGCTAAGTCAGAGTGTCATAATATAGTTGTTTGTTTTTTAAACAATGTATGATTGTTTTACGTAAAGTGAATGGGATTGGCCCACCGCTTTTTTAAGCTATTATGTGTTTTTTCATAGAAATGATTATTAAAAAATAATTGAATTACTTGATTTACAGTGAAAATGTAATGAATGTTGACTGTAAGTTGTTGATAAGAGCTAACTACCTCCTATGTTTAACAGTACTGTTTCCCCGATAAAAGGTAGAGCTACTACCAAGGTAGTAAAGATTGGGTTTCCCCCTTTATAGTATTTTGGATCTTATCACTGCGACATATGGTCGAGATTTACAGTTGCATGTATGTCTGGTGGCGTGTGTGCATGTGTTCTGCACTCCCTGTGTTGCATGTGAGGTGAGGCTCACCTTCGGTTGCTCATGCTGTTGTTTGTGTATGGATGGTGCTGCCTGGTGCAACATTCCTGTTGATGTGATCATGTGTGTGAGTTCAAATGACATGTGTGTTGGGGAGTGTGATGCCATGTCTGAAGTTTGACACTGCCACTCATGTACAACTGTCATGTGTTTATCAGACCATTGTACAGTGCCCTGATGCCTGTGTTCTATCTCTCCCTGTCTGCAGCGTCAACTGATGAAGAGGGCGGAGACGGTGCTGTAGAGCAAAGCGGCAGGGATCACACCGCCAGCCAGAGACGCAAAGCCCGGCCCTCCTCCCATGTTGTCATCTCGTAGGGGAGTGAGGAGTCTGTTGCGCGTCCATGGCCGCATCTGCCCAGGGTAGGTCCAAGAGGCGGAGGTTGGAGGTGGACTCCTCGGCAGCAGAAGGGACAGCTGAGACCCCACAGGGTCTGATGGAGGAAGATGGCACAGAGTCATCCAGGTTGGTGGGGGGTTTGGTTGAGGAAGAGGCTGTGGAAGGGACACACACAGGGTTTAGAGGGGGGGATTCCACTGGTGCTGGTGGTGCAGTCCAAGGGCACGGACAGGAGGAAGCACAGGCCGCCGCGGAGGTGCCTGTGTGTAATCCTGTCCCCGATCCTGCATCATCCCACACCAGCAGGGATGCCTACGTCCAGACCCATTCTCAGGGAGGGGATGAGCGCACAACAACTGGCCGTCCTCTCCCTGCGGAACTGGCAATCTGGGATTGGGTTGAGCTTGTCCTGGCCGGGGTGGCGTTGCTTTAATGGGGCATGCGGGATGACCTGCAGTGTTTTCGTGAAGACACTGCACGTTATCTCGGATGCCTCTTTGACTGCGTCAAACTACTAGGACGGGTCACCAGTGCTGGATTCCTCTGTTTGCTGGACCTTGTACCAACCCCTCCTCACCTGAACCCCCTATGCGCCAGTCATCCTCCGTGCCATCTTCCGGCCCATGTATCACCCTGGGCACCCTGTGGAGCTGCCTCTGACCCAGCGGCCAGGCTGGTGGAGGACACATCCCTGCCACAGTCGGGAGTCGGAGGTCCAGCAGGGGTGGCCACACCAACAACTGCACCCCAGCAGGAGGAGGACATGCAGGCATCAAGAGGCAGGGCACAGGCACAGCAGCAGCAGGCTCAAGGTGGGAGCAATGATGGCTCGGGGCCATCAACATCAGAGGGGCAGGCATCGGCCGGAGGGCAGGAGGACCCTGGATTCGGAGTGTCTTCCGTGTGGCAGCGGTTGGGCCAGCACATAGATGCGGAGCGGCGGCGGGCGGAAGAGGCACGGCTCACTATGGTCAGGGCGGAGAACTCCATGCGCAGGGCGCTGAGGCGGGCCGAGTGCCTCGAGGCAATTCACAGGGAGTTGGAGTTGGACATGGCGTTATCCCTGCGAAACCTCTGGACCATGGAACAGGCACGCCTCCAGGACATAGAACAGGAGTTTGATGATGCCCTGGCCCGGGAAATTGGCAAGTGATCCGTAGGACTTGCCCGCCGCCATTGTATATAGATAGTTATTGTTAGGTTTCATTTATGTTTTTCTTTCATTTGGGGTGCTTGGACTATGCCCCACCTGTTTGTAGATAGTTCTTTATTAAGTTGTTTCTTTTTGTAGGTTTGATTTCAATGGTTGGGCTCATGGACCCTGGATTTGTTATTTGTATATAGTTGAACAGTGGATTTATCATCCTTTTTTTTTTCACCATGGAGCAATGGATTTTACTTACTTATTTCCCTTTGGATTTGCTTTGTTGGACGGAGACTTTGGACACATTTTCATTTGGATTTATTTGTATTCTGATTTCATTTTTTTTTTTCATTTTGGGACATGCTGCATTTTATTTCTTATTTCCATTATTGTGTGTTTTCATTTGATTCCCTTCATTTTGTGTTGAATACATTTTTGTTTCATACTTCAATGTGTGGTATTCTCTCATTGGTTTCATGCATGTCACGATGTGTGTTTTCACATTCACTGGCACCCATTATGTGTGTGTGTGACGGTCATGTGTTGATGTACATACATGCCATTTGGGTTGTATCATGTAATGGGCATTTCAATGTGGGGTGGATGTAATACTTGGTTGGTTCTTTGGGCAGGGGTGGTGTGCAGTGGGATTTGGGTGGCCATGAGGGCCATGATTGTGGATCATGATGACGTGTTTGGGGGGACATGAGTCGGGGCCTGCTGGCAGGTGTCCCTCACTACCGGGTGGGTGGGGGATTAGGGGGACATGAGTCGGGGCCTGCTGGCAGGTGCCCCTCACTGCTGGGTGGGTGGGGGTGCAGGGGCGCATGAGTGGGTGCTCACTTGTGCATGGTGACATGTGGGTTGGCTGGGGGGCATGCCCAGTGTGGATGAGCTACCTGCGGGGCATGGCCTAGGTGGATGGGCTGCCTGCGGGGCCTGGGGAGGGGGGGGAGAGGGCAAACCTGGGAAGACCCACACTGCCAATTTGTGTGTGAAACTCCCCGCACACCCCCAGAAATACATGTCCCTGGCTCGCACAAGGCCTATCTCGTGTGAAACTTCCCACGCACCCCTCAGTATACACGTACCCCCTCGCACAAGGCCTGTCGCGTGTATAACTTCCCGCGCACCCCCAAAATACATGTACCTCACATGCCCAAGGCCTATCGCGTGTGAAACTTCCTGCGCACCCCTCAGAATACACGTACCCCGCTCGCACAAGACCTATTGCGTGTTAAACTTCCCGTGTAACCCCGTTATACACGTACCCCGCTCGCACAAGGCCTATCGCGTGTATTACTTCCCGCGCACCCCCAAAATACACGTACCCCGCTCGCCCAAGCCCTATCGCATGTGAAACTTCCCGCGCACCCCTCAGAATACACGTACCCCGCTCGCATAAGGCCTATCAAGTGTTAAACTTCCCGCGCACCCCGTTATACACTTACCCCGCTCACCCAAGGCCTATCATGTGTATTACTTACTGCGCACCCCCAAAATACACGTACCCCGCTCGCCCAAGACCAATCGCATGTATAACTTCCCGCGCACCACTCAGAATACACGTACCCCGCTCGCACAAGGCCTATCACGTGTATAACTTCCTGCGCACCACTCAGAATACATGTACCCCGCTAGCACAAGGCTTATCGCGTGTTAAACTTCCCGTGCACCCCCGTTATACACGTACCCCGCTTGCCCAAGGCCTATCGCGGGTATTACTTCCCGCGCACCGCCAAAATACACGTACCCCACTCGCCCAAGGCCTATCGCGTGTATAACTTCCACGCACCACTCAGAATACACGTACCCCACTCGCACAAGGCCTATCACGTGTATAACTTCCTGCGCACCACTCAGAATACATGTACCCCGCTAGCACAAGGCTTATCGCGTGTTAAACTTCCCGTGCACCCCCGTTATACACGTACCCCGCTCGCCCAAGGCCTATTGCATGTATTACTTCCCGCGCACCCCCAAAATACATGTACCCCACTCGCCCAAAGCCTATCGCGTGTTAAACTTCCTGCACACCACCGTTATACATGTACCCTGCTCGCCCAAGGCCTATCGCATGTTTTACTTCCCGCGCACCCCCAAAATACACGTACCCTGCTCACCCAAGGCCTATCGCGTGTATAACTTCCCGCGCACCACTCAGAATACATGTACCCACTCGCACAAGGCCTATCGCGTGTTAAACTTCCCGTGCACCACCGTTATACACGTACCCCGCTCGCCCAAGGCCTATTGCATGTATTACTTCCCGCGCACCCCCAAAATTCATGTACCCCGCTCGCCCAAAGCCTATCGCGTGTTAAACTTCCCGCACACCACCGTTATACATGTACCCCGCTCGCCCAAGTCCTATCGTGTATATAACTTCCCGCGCACCCCCCAAATGCACTGTACCGGCCCTGTGAACTGGTGCAGGGTTAGCGCTGCCATTTGCGCTGCATTGGGGATTTCAATGCCTTATCCTTGCGCAAGGGGCGTTTTTGGGGGCGTAACTTGCGCTGCGGGATGTTCTCTGCGCTAGTGTTTAAAATGGCTTTGATATTCCATGAATACGCGGTGCGCCAGAATGCTGTTTAGCGCACACTGCTGGCGCACGCTGGTGCACGCTACCTCTGTGCTGCCTCTGTGCTGAAACCTATGAATTACCCTGATAGTTGCAGCTTGGAGCCTTTGTGTTGACCAAGCTTACCTTGCTAGAAATATGACTGTGCTGGATGCTATACCACTGTAACTCTCCTCCCCACACTTACGCAACCCGTGAGCACGCTGATAATATCGCCGATGACATCTTGTATGACATCAGTTATTACATCATCAGTGACATAACCGGAAACTAGAGCACACTTATGTCAATTCAGAGGCCATCATCGATGACACCATGTAGAACTTCACAGGGAAACTATGTGTCAGAGGGAAACATTCTCCTTGTCTGTTTCAAGATAAACATGTGATAGCTGTATGTGTAATGCTTGCTAACAGAGATGTAATATACCTGTACACCTGCTTTGGGGGTAAAGTGTGGGGGCAAACCCTATGGCTACATTAGGTGCCTTGGCCGGACTTGGGGGTAGCCGAAGTCTATGCCCAGGGAGTGATCACCAGTGGGGTATTTTGTACTGAAGGGACCAAATGAACGATATCTAGGCACACGCCTTAATTGAAAAAATAGCAATGAAATATTAGGAGACGGATTTCCTCCCTTTCGCCATTCGGAGTATGGACGGTAACTTGGTCTCCAGGAGAACTCCAAAGACCTACCTGTTCTAGTTCCTCTCCTTGCTGGGTAGCACCATGATGGCTTTCATAGACTGTGCGCTTTATAAATGTGTACACATTATATAACATTTCGGCAAAACAGGAGAGTCATTAAGACTTTGTGGCAAGAGAGAAGAGAGCTGGTATTTAGGATGGAAGTCGTGAGATCATTCCTTTGACAGGGGCTAACTAATGAAAACTCTGGTCCCTTCTTGTCAAACATCTGGATTTAGGAATAGTCATACATCCCACATTTTGAGAGTTGAGGGGATTAGGGGAGGTTATAGAATTCAATCTTCTTAGCAAGAAGTCCCAGATCCAGCCCATGCAAACATTTGAAAACCAGGCATGGAATCTCAAAATGAGCTCGCCGATATACCGGCAACCAATGGTGAGACTGTCTAGCACCTCAGAAAGTGTTTCATTTGGGTTGTCAAAAAAAAAGCCCTAATGCCAGATTTCTGGACTCACCTGTAGCAAGTACAACTGATGAGGTGTTTCCATAATCTAGCTCACAATTATCAATGCTTCAGCAATCAAATCAAGGTGTTCCCCTAACACGGCAAAGCTGAAGTGTTCTAAAAATGTTTCGGCAACTTCGTGCACTTGGCGACGGATGCTCTGCCTGAAATACTCCCAAATGTTTCACTTTGTCAGAAAAAATGTGTTTGATGTCCCGAACAATAAATGGGTGGAGGGCAGTGGTAAGAGCTATTAAGCAAGAGTTATGACCATTGGAGACTACCCTCTGCCTGAAATGAGCTTAGTTACAGCTCAATGACAAGCATCCTTCAACCCCCCTCATCTTGGCAACAGATGGGGCGGTGGAAGTCTTTGTGTGGCCCAGAGTTCTAACATACACCTGGTGTCATCGAAATAGGAGGGATATGATAACACGGCTTTCCCAAAAATATGCAATCAAAGGCAAATATAGATGTAAAACATTCACACAAATTGCTTACATATTAGTAGATGCAGCGAAGGAACATGATGATATGGGGGCAGATATGCAAGTTATTGGTTGGTCAGACCATGATATGTGTAGACTATCCTTGGATTTGGGAACCTGACCCCCACTCGATAAACGTTTCATATCTAATGATTCATTATTTGGAGTTACCCTGTTTCAGGAAACCATCAAGTCTGCAATGGCGTCCACTCAAAGGGTTGAATGAAAAAGGGTCGAATACAATACGTTCAACTCAAAAGGATCGAAAAAAAAGGATCGAATGCCTTTTTTTTAATGTATTTTTTTGGGGCTTGGTATAGGTAATAAATGTGGTTTTTGGGCAAAAAAAACAGGGGTTTGGGGGGACACCCCCCAACAAAAGAAAATGCATTTGACTTTTTGGTTTTTGGTCCTTTTGATTTGAAACAATTGTATTTCGAATCTTTTCATTCGACCCTTTCAACTACAACCGTCTGCAATATGTGTGAATTTATTAAACTTAATGACACAGGGGAAGTCCCAGCACATACAGTGCGGGAAGCAGCGAAGGCCACCTTCTGAGCACTTTTGATCTATGAGGGAGCAGCAAAAAAAGGGAGCGAGTTCTGAGGGAAACCGAACTCAGACAAAACATAGAGGCAAACGAGGAGGAGTTGAGAAACGATTAATTCTCTTTGGAGATAAAAAACTGATTTGAGGCAGGAGCTCAGGGGCTTATGCATGGGGTAAGCTCCTGCTCCAACACTGGTGTTTAAAGCAGAGGTTTTACAAAAAATGTGACAAGGCCCACACACTATTGGCAACCCGTCCCAGGGGACAGAGGGTGGATAGGATGATGTATAAGATTAAGGGAGATCGGGCCCACATAAGCAACAAATATAAGTGGGACAATCTTTGAGGAACATGTTTGTAGAGGATAACTGGAATGGCCCCAATCTGACACGCTAAGCTCTCTCCCACAGAAAAGACTGGGGCCACTTAGGCGTGGTCTCAGAGACACCTGCTGTAGAGGCAATTTTTGTAATTACGGGGATTCTACTGAGAGCAGGCTTACTGCCATACATATTTCAGAGGGAGACCCAAAGGATTTATTGACTGCATTCAACGATACAAACAACAGACAACATTAATATGATATGCATCCATCAGTGGTGGATCTAAAAAAAGGTGAATGGAAGGTTAACACTGTAGCGTAGTACTGTGATCATGGACGCAAGCAATCTATTTACTGTTCAAAGATGGCTGCCCTATTTGCAGAGCTAGATGGTTACCCCATTCTGAAAAAACTGCCAAAAGGATGAGTGGTTGGTTTGAAAGACCAATTGGAAGTAGTTTCTTTCAGAAAACAGAACAGCTAGTCTAATCGACCAGATTCTTGTTATTGATTCCAATAACTGTATTAGGTGATTTCAGTAGCATGGACAGGGAAATGGGACTGATTTCTTATGTAGAGTATTGAAGGGTATCTCAAAGTTTATTTTTAGAATTAGAAAGGTATATAATGATAATAATAATAGTTTGCAGATGTTTCATCTTGCCCAGAAAAAAAGACTCAGATCCTTAAAATGCATTGCAAAAGCCAAAGTTTACTTTCATTATCAATAGACTTCCTGAAATGCAAATGTTTTCAGCATGTGTGCATCTATGGGGAAGGAAAAACCTACAGTAGAAAAAACACAGCATTAAGTAAAAAAGAAAGATTATTTGCTGTTGGTTTGTGCAACAATGATGCATGTAATTCGTCAAATGGAATTACTGCTCCTGACGCAGAGTTTCTCTTATGTGTTGTTTCCAAACAATAATAACTATACTCAGATTTAAAAAACCGCCTAAACCAATCCACATGTTCACTTAGATAGCTGCGGGATAGAAATCTGGACGCATTCGCTACGCCCCAAGGATCCTGGGATATCAATCAGCATCAGGCGTAATGGCGAGGAATTGCCAAGACTTCAGGTTCCGCTAGGCTATCAACCCAATGAAGAGGCGAATGGGCATTTTTCAAGTAGCCTGGCGCGCTGCCCCAAATGCGTACAGTCCAAATGCAATCCAACCCGTGGCATCCAACCCTGGGCAACCTACCTATACAGCGTATTGCAAATCAGAGAGCTACGCAACGTCAAACGGCTGTGCAATGATTGGCTGACAGCTGGTCAATGACTACCAAGGAGCATGAAAGAGAGTCTGTAAGAAACCCATTGTCACTCTCCTGACAGAAAAGGAAAGCAAAAGACAGGTGACACAAGCACAGCTCTGTTGAGCTAGAAATGCAAAAATATATTTCTAGGCCGATGCCCACCTGCAACGGGGCTGTACATATTAAATATATTTCAAGTGTATTTGGACATGTGCACGCACTAGTTCTTAGTTTTTAGACAGGAGGACCACCTACGCTGGTAATTGAAATAAAATGTGGGATGGGAATGTTGCCCGCTTGAAACCCTACAAATTGTGTTTCTAGGGCATTGCTGGAATTACATTGTTCTATCTCGAGGCAGGGCGGGCCGCATTGCAAAAGTAGGCATTTGTTAAATATTAATGCACGACTCACCATGCTTAAAACATATATTTACCATTGCATGTGTAAGCCTCATTGTTCTTTAAAACAGTATCATGTAATTCCATTTAATATAGCACGGTTATCACCAAAAGACACTACTTATAATTTTTCACTCAGATTGCAATGCCCTAATTAATTGTTAATACGATTTCAGGGTTCAGAAAAACAAGAACATATTTGCAGGTCATTAGAATTTTTGTAGGGTGGGCAAGGGACTAATGGTGTTTCACGGTAAATAAGGTTGGCTCTAGCCAACCTACATATTTACGCCTCCATTTTTCAAAGTCATCTAAATTGAAACCCAAATTCACACGGAAGGTTTACAAACAGAACCATTATCAACACCGCCCTGTAAACCAGTACCTTGCCGTTCCCGACTACTGGATAACATTGCTTGCTGGCCATGTATTTGTGTGATCCTGGGCACCTCACATTATCATCCTGTGTTTCTGGCTGCTTATCTACCCTGAGCTTGGTTATGTTTAGAAAAAGGCAAACGATCAGTGTTGAGCTCTGTGCAAACAAATTGGCCTAAGTTACAATAAACATAGGAAAGGTCATTGCAATGACCACTCATCACCATTTATAATATCCTCAATACAGGACGGTTGGCCTCTCTCCATCAATTAGAAGGTTTTCTATATGATACAGTCTTTTTGCATGGATGAAAACGACTGTGGAAAAAGACTGCAATGTACAGGAGCTTGGAATAGCCTTGATATGTGCATAGCCCAGATATAAAGACAGTTTCATTGCGTTTCTGGTTCAGGGTCCACTGAAGACAGGGGAAAAGACCCAGAGACACAGGATCTTTTAGGCTCTTGAGGTCTCTCAGAGCCCCAAACGATGACGTCCAGGGCTCCCAATAAGCATCACCAGCACCACTAGTCCCCCTGTTCCAGTGATTATTTTGAACTTGTGACTCCTGTCATTTGACTCTCCCATTCTCCTCTAGCCATGCCAGGCCTGCTTGCATGGCTGAGAACCACTCCATGATGGTTGCCTGGGCACGGGCAGCCGTGGAGGCGGGGAAACCATTCCAAGGCAGTGCAGCAGGATGCCTGGGCAGCCATCAGCTAAGGGAGGAAATGGCTGAGGGATGCATCAGCATCTGCTGTTGCGGAGGCACACACGCTTTGCCCATGAGTGGGCCTTCAGGCACATGGTTGCCTCTGTGCATGCCTCCCGTAGATCCCATGTACCGAACGCACCAGGGGGCTGATTCATGGAATTATTTGCGTGTAAAATCAGGGCTTTGCATGCCTTTCTGCGTGCAAATCCCTGTTAGTCGATTCATGGAATGAACTGCGCAGGACTTTTCCTGGACTTGTGTGGATTTCGTGCCGGCTCGGCACGTCTCTGCGGCTGTCGAGCCCCTTGTGCGATACAGCACACAGAGCATGAGCATGGCATGCGCAGAGGGCTGGGAAGGGGGCGGAACACATAACATTTGGAAGAACAGGCAAAAAAGTAGGCATTCCCAAGGACGACCAGCAGGCTATCCCTCGCACGCCCACATTTGGGCTGAACGAGACGTATTCATGGAACCAACTGCGCAGCCTCTTGGCATAGTACAGGCCACGTAAATCACACGATTTCTGCGCCACCCGAAGACAGGCGTAAGTACACTTGCACGTATGAATCGCATTGTGGAGGTGGGTTTGCCTGTCAGATATAGGGGTGGGTGTACACAACCAGGGTTCCAATATAACTTAGGGGTGCGGGTATGCAGTGTAACAGGGTGTGTTAGGAAAGATTTTTTAATTGTGGGTAATTTTCCTTCCATGTGGCAACCCCTAAACTTTTTGCTGTTGTTTTCACCGGGATCTAGACTTTGCCAGAGAAGTGCAGCCTTCTGCCGCACTCCTCTGGGCTTTCGCTCCATTCTTACGGGGAAACTGACATGCCCTTAAGACAGTCAGTAACGGGAAACGTTGTTTTCCGTAGTTTCTTTATCATGTTGCAGCTTTCACGCAACATGGCACAAGAGGGCACTGTAAGCTAAGTTACTGCTCTCTTTTGGTCTCTAGTCTACTACAGGACCTAGATACTCTCTTGGGATTTTTATCGAACGGTGCAAGTGAATCACGGATGGGACTGGTGGCAGCGATCATTTCTTTGTGTTTTTGAGCTCCTTTTGGCGTTTAAGCACGTTTCTCGCGCTTAGCCCAAAATGGTGGCCTGGCTCCCAAAATGGCTAGACCACAAGGCTCATTGTCCTGTACGCTGACCGTCTTGCCCCCTTCACCTTCCCCAGGTCGAGCCGACTCCGGGGCTTCCTTATTTGGGCATGTACTTTCCTGCGAAATACAGATGCTTTTGCGGGCTTCTACAGGCCTTGTGTGTGCCTCCAGGATGTGGGCTGGGATGTCTGGTCCCAATACTCATCCTGGGTGCCAGAGAGTCTAGGGTGGTGTGAATGCCTGGGACCTCCGTGGTCCGTGATAGGTCCATGTATGGTGTGCGTGTTTTGTGAGCAGATCTCCCATTGGGTCCCCTCCGTTTTGGCACAAAGGGAACCGTGGATAAGAGGGGGCTGGAAACACCACTACCATGTCGATCTCCTGAGTTCTCACAAACAAAGGAATACAGGAGCCAAGTATCCTGCAACCACGAGGCTGAACCGAGGAATCGCTGGTGACCCGCTGAAGGACTGCTCCTCTGCACTGCTGTCGCTTTGTGAAACCCTTTCTACCTTGGATCGAATGAGTAGGCCTGTACTGGTACTTCGACCCTTGGAATAGTGGGAACAACTATTCTCAGCATCTTCACCTTCTCCTGCACGTAAGCCTTCGGGAGTGTCTCTGGGCCATCCAGCAGACTGACCAGCCTACCCAGGAACCTTGCTCTGTAACCACCGTCAGGTTGTGTTGTATTACGAGTCCTTGTCACTCTCACACGATTCGTACACTTGGCATTCCCAGGTCTGAAGTGAGTAGTGTACATTTGGCTGAAATACACACGGCCGCTCCGTTGCCCTGTTGTGGTAACAAACTGTGCGGGTTCACTGCGTTTGGGACATCCTCAACTCAACTTCTGCTGCTGCAGAATCTACACGATGCCGAGACGTCCCCTGCTCGTATCTGAACCTGCCAGCACTGAAACTGATGCGGAGAAGCCTGGGTCTGCTTGCATCGGGGACCGGTGAGTAGCATCGCTAGGAACTGGTTGCCCTCCTGCAGGAACCGATAGCTTTTCCCCGCTGTGTCTAACAGCACGCCTTTCCATACTCGCGCTTGTAAGGGACTTCAATTCAACACTACAGCTAAGTCAATGCCTAGTCTGGGATGCTGATGGAAGCCCTTATTGATGTATTTTTATGTCCAGTTCGTTTACTCTGGAAGACAACCCTTATATAACACCCCTCTCTCAGAATCCCCCTGACCCCTCTGAGCCAAGAATTAGGTTTGTTTTGCAAATTTAAAAGGTTTATTTGAAAATTAAACAATATATATCTATCACACTTTTATAGTAAATTAATATTTGAAAGCACACTTGTGAAGATGATAGTGGTCAACAATGGATAATGTTACAGTGGTACACTCTTTTTGATGGCTGAGAAGTGAGATAGAGAGGATAAAGTAGCTGAGAATGCTTTTATGGCTTCAAGGACAATGCAATGATGAACGAAAATGCAGTACAGAAAATAAACTTGATATGACTTCAACCAAAACAATGTAATAACTTTTCCCCCGGTAGCAATTCACCCCCCCCTTTATGCAAGGTAAAGAGATGGAAGGAAAGCACACAGTTCTCAGGAATGCAATCAAATATAATTCAGTTTCCCCCCAGCAAGATTAGAGGAAAACGGGTAGGAGTCTTAAACACAGGCAATATACTTTGATTAGGTTGCAATTAAGTGCAAAATATGCGGAAAATGCTTTTAATTCCCTATAGGAGGTTCACGGTAGGTGATAGCTACTTTTTATTAGTCCAGGATCACTTTAGCAATGCTCTATGAATGATTGTCAGGTTGCAAACGAATTTCAGCAAAGGAAAGCAAGGACAAATCTTTTTACACGTGACTGAAATTAAGCAAAATGTCAAATCACGGCAAATTTAGCCGCGTGCGTCGAGCGCAATTATGGAGTGAGTATGAGGAGTAGTAAGTTGGTCTAGAGCTTGTTGGAACGGTTAGAATCTCAGCTTCAAAATAAAAGTTAAATCTCGCTTCTATCACAAATGGTCCCAGAGATACGGCCGCTTTAGTAAAGGTCGTTTTTCGGATTTGAAATTTGAAAGCTCAGAATGACAGATGACAGTTTTCAGGTTTAAAGATGACAGAATGACACGATTCTAGGAGGCAGTTCTAAAAATAGGTTAAACTAGTTTGGATTAGATTATTTTAAATTAGGAAATTGGTTTTGGCACAGTGAGTACTCACACTATGTTTTTGAAATAAACCGTTAAGGTCTGGTCAGGTTGGACGGGACTTCCGGCGGGTGGTTCTGAAGTCCCGGCTATATGGGTCAGCTCTTCTCTCTGGATCTGTCAGGCACCGGTTCTGCTCACAGCGGTCTGGGAGGTGGTTCACTCTGGTTCCGGATACAGGATTGCTTTCTGGATACTGCTACAGGTTCTTGCAAAAGTTCTTGGCAAAGTATTCAAACAGCTCACCCGGCTGTTGAATAGTTTGGTTGGTTTTGAGGCCTGCTGAAGAGAACTCAGCTTGTGGGTTAGGCCTTTGCTTTGACTTCTGGAGTCAGAGTTCTAAGTTCTGGTCTCTGTCTAGCTGGAGTCAGTCTAGGTCCCTGGAGTTCTGGATGTGAATTTGTCCGTCAGCGTGCTCCGCAGAAAATGGGAATTGAGTGTCTCTACCTGTCCCAGCAGTCTCTTTTTATGTGTTCTACAAGTGGGTGTGTGCATGGACATAACTGAGCCGGCCCCTCGCAATCTATCATTGGCCACGTCCTCCTCTCTCCCTTGATTGGGGAGCTGGTTTGTGTGTCATCTTTATGGCTTACAGAAAGACACTCCCCTTGTCAATGTGCACACAAATCTATTTCTGATCCAAATACATATTTCCCAGATACACAATTTGTTGAAATTACATGTACATATTACAGATTCCTTATGGTCCATGCTTGTCCGACTCTGATCTTCCTGGGGGCTTGCATTAAAAATTGACAACTTAATTTTGTTTTTAATTGGTTTACCACTGTTGAATCTGTATCAAAAATTACACCAATGTACACCCTCCTTCTACACACAGTCCAGTAATTTACTAGATTTCTAGCGTAAACCCAGTGCCTGTAATATCAATAAATAGCGGGGTTTTGCCTCAGAACATGGTACAAAGTTGAATCAAGTCTTGAATTGTGGGTACATTTCTTAGATTGAGGTTCTCGAAATTGCACATTTTTGTAAGCTTAATACAATATTTTAGAAGCATTTAACTTAAACATATATTTGCTGCAATATGATTCCACAAAAGTGTCTGAGCCCACCCCCCAGAAACTTGGGAGTACCACATGTCTCTCCTCTCCCAGGCAGGGTTCTGTTTACAGTCCACACTGAAAATCAACATAACCCATTCAATTGCAAGGGTCTATTGTGTCGGCTGAGGTCAGCAGGCCAGGGGGCCACTCTGCATTTGGTTAGCATGTCCATGTGATCTCCTGGGCTGTTGTGTTGGTCTCTGAGGTGAGAAGGTTTCCCAGCCTCTTGGCCTGTTAATGCAATCAGATTGTCTCTGGGAACAGCAGGTGGTTAAGATTTTTAATTAACCAGCGGGCCTTTGAAGGTTTCCAGCTGTCTCAGGAGGCTGATTAGCTTCTGAAGTAGCAGTTCTCCTGTCAGAGTTTAGACCGCTAGCGCCTGTTTGTGGAGAAAGCTGGTACTGCACCCATTTTTGGGATCTGTCTTGAATTAATACATTTCAATGGAGGTGTCTTTTGCTTGATAGTATAGGATCCTTGCTTAACATTGTTTTGATGCCATCCTTACAGTAGAGTGGTGATGTGGAACCCCCCACAAGAAGGTTGTATCTTTTGAGTGGTCTTGTGCCCATGATTTTAGCAACTTTTTGACATTAATAAAAAACGTATTTTGAACAGAACCATCTTTCTTTGCACTGGTGGGTGGCAGATTAGGTGACCATTTTGGTGTGCACAAACTGCGCGGTTCTCCTGGATTCTGGCGTGAATGTGGGCGGCGACAGCTCATCATCACATCTACCCAGTCTATTGATTTAGTTTGTTCTGGGATAGAATATTGGGCGGCGACAGCTCATCCTCACATCTACCCAGTCTATTGATTCAACATGGGTCAAAACCCTTGACAAGCCCCCCCTGTCATGACCACTAGCCCAACATCCTTGGAAGCAGGGTCATGATCCTCATTCCAGGCACCAGCCGGCCCCCGTAGGGGCCTTTTGGACCTTGTCCTGGCGTCAGTGGCGCCAGGCTCATGCTCATAAAGGGACCCAGTCCCGGCACTGGAAGCGCCGGGCTCATATCAAAGGGATTGGTGCTTGGGTGGACTTACCTGCTGCAGACCATGCTGCCTTCCTACCTGCAGGATGAACTCTTCATCCAATCCTGCTGGGACTACTTTAACTGCTGGGTGGGGCCAGCACCACTCCCAAGAACCACATACTGGAACTCTTTTCTTACCTCTGGAGGCTGTGGAAGAAGACGCCTAAGCACTACTGAAGGCTATTTAAACCACACCCGATTGGTTTCACGTGCTTCGCGTTATTCTTCAATAGCAGCAGGACGCTCACTGTGTCGGCTCCAGCTGATCTTTTTCTTCTGCACCTGAAAACAGGACAATCTTCATCTTACCTTCCTGAAATCCAGCTCCAGCCTTCCGTGACATCTGAAAAGGAAAACGAGAACATTAGAGTAGCACGAGAAAATACCAGAGCTGCTCTTACCACCCGTCGGCGCCTTCCAAGGCCCCGTGCCGCGATTCTTCGTTCTCCAGCCATCTGCAACAACAAAGAATACAGGTTAGCGATAACTCCATGATATCTGCGTACCTGTGCCACGGTCTCCGCGAGCTCCGTTCTGCGCCATTTGTCCGCACCTGTAAAATACAAGAAGGACATTATTAGAGCTCAGGACTCCATTTCTACTCACGTGCCTCAAGTGGTCCTCCGGCACGATCCTTCGGCATCAGTCTTCATCGCCAGTTGCACCGCGACCTGAAAGAAAAGGGGAAAAAGACATTTAAAAGTGCATTCAACTTCAGATGAACCTTTTGCTTGCCTGCAAAAAACTCCGGACTTTTCCACTTACCGGATCAACATACCGGACCTGCAAAGAGGCAAGATTCTAAAAGGACAATAAAAGACTCAAATAAGGGACTTACCGTTCGTGCAGCTAACGACGGTCTTGCCTTCTGGACTCTATCTCCGCAATAAAAGGCTGAACTATCGTCCAGTGAAGTAACTGGCTACAGCGCCCCTGCACAGACGCAGGATGGAGAGCGCCGCATTTACTTACCTAAGGTGAGCACGTGCGGCCTAGGGGAGTCGTAGGAGTGTCAGGAAGGGGAAAGGGCCGAAACCCCGTCAGGCAGACGTTAACCCCTGTTTCCTCTCTGCCCGCAGACATCTCACTCTCCAGATTAAGATCACAGTAAGGAGGGGGCCCTTCCAGGGTGGTGCCAAAGACCTGCGAGTGACTCTGGAAGGTTCGGAGAACGCCCAGACCAGACCCGCGCCTCCGAGGGATTCAGGTGAGCGTTACAGAATGCGAAGCCTACCACAAATATCCCACCCAGGTGCAATGGAAACCTCGGATACAGACCAATTGGCCCAATTGCTTGGGGAGCTGAGGGCCGAGGTACATGCATCTCGTCAAGAAACAAATGCCTTACGAAGGGAATTGATCGTTTCCAAAGAGCGAGCGGACGACCTGGCCAGGCAATTGCTACAAATTCAAGCTGGGCAAGCACCTTTGCCTACCTCGGGAGGGAATTATCCACATACAACCTCAAGCAATCCGGTGCAGATTAATCTACCAGGGAACGTGCCCCTGGCTCCACCAGAACGTTTCTCAGGTGATCCTAGACACTACGCAGTATTCATCAACCAATGCCGCTTGCACTTTTTGTGTAGACCCGCTGCATTCCCAACTGACCAAGCTAAAGTAGCATTCGTACTTTCTTATCTTAGTGGCAATGCGGCTGATTGGTCCATTCCTTTAGTGACACAGGATGATCCGATCCTCCAAAACTTCCAAGACTTTCAGGCCAGTATGGAAAAGTTGTTCGCACGGCATTCACAAGGGCAGGCCTTGGACAATGAACTCCTATCGCTAAGACAAGGTAACCAAGATCTCCTGGTGTACATAGCATCTTTTAACAGACTGGTGGTTGAAACCAGGTAGCCTGAAGACAAGAGGATCACGCTTTTCCACAGGGGGCTACGTGGAGAACTTAAAGATGTCTTAGCACAGGTGGTAAATCCTCCGCAAGAGTGCTCCGATTATATCGACTTAGTAGTTCAATTAGAGTATCAACTACAGAATAGAAAGGCCGATCGCTCCAGATTTGAAACCAGGGCGTTCTCAAAGACTCAAAACCCTGCTAAAGGAAATGATTCCGTGGAACCCATGCAGATAGGCATCGTGAAAGGACCTTTAACTCAAAAGGAACGAGAAAGGCGAAGACAGTTACAGCTATGCCTCTACTGTGGGAAGTCTGGACACTTCCTTCGAGATTGTTCAGTGAAACCGGTCAAGAAAGCCTTGGGAGCTTCCGAAAAGGATGCAAAACAACAAGAATCGGCAAACGACCTCGCCCGGCAAGTGTAGAGGTCCGCTTGCCGAGCGTAAAAACCAGTTCCTTGACCTCGCATTTCGTACTGCCTATGGTCCTCATAAGCCCCGACCAACCAGATCGTATGCATGCTATTAAGGCATTCATTGATAGCGGATCAATCGGTAACTACGTGGATCAAGATATGGCAGCTAGGATGAATCTTCCTTTGTGTCCTAAATTGGTAAAAGATGTAATCACTACAGTGGATGGTACAGAAATAGTTTCCGGACCAGTCTCTCACACCACCGTGGAAGTGACGCTGCTCTGCCAGGACGGACATCGGGAAGGAATCGTGTTTGATGTAATCAAGGCCCCGCAGTTTCAAGTAATTCTAGGAGTTCCTTGGTTGGAAAAACACAATCCTCAGATCGACTGGCGAACCAAGGTAATCCGGTTTCCAGAGTCCGCCCAAACTTGTTATTCTCGGCCCGACATCAGGCTGGCAGCCATCGCTTCCGAGAACCTCCAATTGCCTCCTGACTATCAAGAGTTTAGTGATGTCTTCCAGAAAGATCAGGCCAACACCTTGCCTCAGCACAGGTCATACGACTGCCAGATAGATCTGATACCCGGATCCACTCCAGCGTGCAGTAGAATATATACTCTTACTGAGCCAGAAAATCTTCACCTCAGACAATACTTGGACCAGTACCTGGCTAACGGATTTATTCGTCCCTCAAAATCTCCAGCTTCTTCAGCTTTGTTCTTCGTCCCGAAAAAGGAAGGTGACCTGAGAACGTGTATAGATTATCGCGCCCTGAACCAGATTACAGTCAAAAACAGGTACCCGCTGCCTCTGATTCCCGAACTATTGGACCAAGAAAAGGGCGCCTGCATTTACACAAAACTAGATCTCAGAGGAGCCTACCACTTGGTACGAATCAGGGAGGGGGACGAATGGAAGACGGCCTTTCGCACAAAATACGGATTATTCGAGTATCAAGTAATGCCTTTTGGACTATGTAATGCACCGGCCGCCTTCCAGTTCTTTATGAATGACGTTCTCCGAGAGCTTATTGATGTTTGTGGAGTCGTCTACATTGATGACATCTTGGTATACTCCTCCTCAGAAGCTGAACACCGACGACATGTCACCGCAGTTTTGCAGAGGCTTCGCCACCATCGTTTATTTGCTAAGTTGGAAAAGTGTACCTTTCATGTGAAGGAAGTCGAATTTTTGGGGTTCATTTTATCACCCAACGGTGTTCACATGGACACAAGAAAAGTAGATACTATCACCAAATGGCCGTCTCCGACTTCGGTAAAAGGAGTACAGAGCATGTTGGGCTTAGCTAATTTTGACCGAAGGTTTAGCCGTGAATTCTCTCGAATAGTCCAACCTATCACGGCTCTCCTAAAAAAGAACAAAAAATTCGAGTGGACTCCAGAGGCCGAACAAGCCTTCCAAGATTTGAAAGCCAAATTTATTTCTGCTCCAGTCCTGAAACATCCTCGTCCAGACCTTCCTTATATCGTCGAGACCGACGCATCTAGCCTTGCAATGGGGGCAGTTTTGTCACAAAGAGATCCTGAAACACACCAATTACACCCTGTGGCGTTTTGGTCCCGCAAATTTTCGGCCCCGGAAATCAATTACACAATCACGGACAAGGAACTTCTGGCAATCAAGTCCGCCTTTAAGGCCTGGCGGCATTATCTCCTAGGAGCCCGGCACACTGTCACTGTAATTACTGATCATCGTAATCTCCAATATTTGAAGTCAGCCAAGGCCCAATCTTCAAGACAACTCCGTTGGGCTTTATTTTTCGCGGAATATGATTTTGTGATAACGTTTTGGCCGGGCGTCAAAAACGGAAAAGCGGATGCCCTTTCACGAATAGGTGTTAACGAACTCGCAGCTAATCCAGAACCAGTACCCATAATCCCCGAACAAAAGATTTTGGGAGTCATCAACACAATGTCTCTTGACGACATAAAAAAGAAGATGAAGCAAGTAATAACTCCCGAAGATTCCTTGACTTGGCTGCAGAAAGGAAAGGATTTTACGATAGAACAAGATCTATTATACTTCCAAGGCAGACTTTATTTACCGTGTGATGACTTACAGAACAGGTCATCACCTGCTATCATGATTCCTTAATAGAGTGACATCCGGGTGTAGCCAAAACCTCCGAAAAAATTAAAAGACATTTCTGGTGGCCGTCCTGGAAAAAGGATATCAAAGACTTTGTGGCCTCATGCGGCATTTGTGCACAAAACAAGAGCCAGAGAGAAAAACCAGCCGGGCTACTGCATCCAATAGACATTCCACCGTGCCCTTGGCACACCCTCTCAATGGATTTTATCACGGATTTACCCCCTTGTTCCGGATATAATACAATTCTAGTAATTGTCGATCTCTTTTCAAAGATGGCTCATTTTGTTCCACTGAAAGGATTACCCACAGCTTCCATTCTAGCCCGAGAATTCCTTGAAAACATCGTTCGCTTGCACGGGTTCCCTTCAGTCCTAATCTCTGATCGAGGGAGCCAATTCATTTCCCATTTCTGGAGGAGTTGTTGTCGTCTTGCACAAATTGACGTGCGACTCTCTACCAGCCACCACCCTCAAACTGACGGACAGACTGAGAGGACTAACCAAACTCTGGAACAGTATCTTCGTTGCATGTTACAACAATCAGAGGGTACTTGGAGTGACATTCTTTGGATTGCTGAATATGCGTACAACAACTCAATACATACCGGAACAGGTAAAACCCCTTTCTTCCTGTTGTATGGGGTTCATCCTCGGACCTCTAATTTAGATCCGCCTCAAGATCTAGGAACACCCGCTGTGGACCATCTTCATGCGACCATAACTCAAACATTTAAGGAAGCCATCGCACACCTTCAACGAGCCAAAGAATCTTATAAGAAAGGTGCTGATCAACATCGGAAAGAGGCCCCTCAGTACCAAGTAGGAGACCAAGTCTGGCTGTCTACTAAACATCTATCTCTAAAAGGACCACGCACCTTTAACCCAAAGTACTTAGGACCCTACGCGATCACGGCTGTGATAAATCCTGTGGCAGTTAAATTAGAATTGCCCACTCGAATGAAAATACACCCTGTATTCCATGTTTCACTCTTGAAACCTATGCAACCCGGAACCCGTCTGACTAAACCTCCAGAGCCAATCCAAGTAGACGGAGAAACCGAACACGAGGTTCAGAACATCTTGGATTCTAAATTTTTCAAGTCAAAACTGTATTACCTGATTGATTGGAAAGGGTATGGCCACCAGGAGAGATCTCTGTTTGGGTCCTTTGTTTCTCCTATCTCCTCTCTGCTCCTTGGGTGGCAGACTTTCAGGTGTAGGAGATTTTGTTTCCGGTTCCTGGTTTTCCAGGGGCTGTTTACAAGTTGGGAAGGAAGCTTTCTCCAAGGCTTTACACCCCCCTTCCCCTTATGCCTCCTCCCTGGGAACCGGTGGGTTATCAGGGTGCTGCCCCCGTCATTGTTCTGGAGCACCAGGTCCAGAGTTTGGGGCATTCTGTGCCGGCATGCCCATCTGAGGGTTCTGTTGGGCCCTCAGCATGCGGCCCAAATCTGAACCTGGCGCTCTAACTGGGAAACCCGCTCAGGCTGATACGGAGTCCGGTTTTCTCCCCTGGGCTGCTCCCGGGAAGGGTAGCTATACCTTCTCTGGTATTACCCCGGGTTGGGAAGATTTGGGTACCCCTCCACCCTTGGCCTCCCCTCTTCCGGATTAGGTTGTCTGGGCTCAGGGAATTGGGGAAAGAAGGATGGATGAGTTTGGGGCTGGAAACCTTGTGGATACCTGGGGAAAAAGTTCAGCCCAGGGTTTGGTGAATTTCTGCCCTCCTGTGGGAAGTTAGGAGGGAAGTTCCCCGGGTTAGGTGCTTGGCTGGATCCCCCCCTTGGGATGGAGGAGTCCACACATAACCCAGGATGGGTCAGTTTCCCCTTGTAGCGGGGACTTACATAGTCAGTGGAGCGGGGGACCCCATTTGTGGGACTACCTCCTTGACTCCCTGTCTGTGACTGCCCGAGGGCCTTCTGGGCTGTGAATTATTTGGTGCAGGCAGGTTTTTAGGTCCCCCCTTCTCCAAATCTAAAACGGGGGCAACCTTTACCTCTGCCACCTTGGCAGCAGCAGGGGTGCTGTTGGTTTTGGGGGTTTTCTGCGCATTACTTTTATTTTCTATGGGCTTCTGCACCTCATAGATCCAGGTGGCTTGCTCAATGACCCAGTCAAAAGATCTTTTCTCGTGAAAATCTCTCACGAGCTGGGTCATTATGTACTTGGGAAGAGCATGGAAAAATGTGTTGATGAATTCTCTGCTGTCCGTGCGCACCCTTTTGGTGGTCTGCGCAAAGGCATGCTTCAATTCTTGTACGAATTCTTGTGGGGCCTGATCCTCCCCACATTGCAAATTGTAGGCTGCCTTGCAAGCCTCTTGGGGATTTCTATGCACAGAAAAATGTTTCAAGATGGCCGCCCTATATGTGGACCATCTTGAATGGTTTTGGTCCTCCAGCCCCGCAAAGAAACTGGAGTATTCAGGGGAGAATGTCCATTTGACGTACTGGATGCAGCTACTGCTGTCCTTCAAATGGAAAGTCTCCATCATTTGCTCATAGAGCTCCAAGTGTTCCCAAACAGAATACTTGGCGTTCTTATGATAAGGTGTGATGACACTCCTGATTGCCTTAATCTGTTTTAAGGGGTCCTTAAGCAAGGCCCTTTCACCTTATTGGCCTTTTTGGTTCAGGTAACCCTGGTCCATTCATCCTCTGATTCAGAAGCACTGCTCCCAGAGGTGCCCGTCTGATCATCCAGGTTTTCCCAGATTCTGCGCGCCTGGGAATAGCTGGCAGAATGTGGGGACCTGGTCTCCTGTGTCCTGTGACGCTCAGAGGAGTCTTCAGATCCCTCCTTGCTACCAGGATTTGATGGGTACCCCCCCCACTGACCTAACTGGGCAGAGGTTTTCAGGATGCCTTTAGTGGGCCTACTCTCCTGGGGTTCCCCACTAAATTGCACTGCACTTAGGTGCCCATACCCGGATGCCCGCCCATCCATTCCTGGGTGGTACTGGCCTACGAGCCCCATCCTTTTGGCTGGATAGTAATCTGCCATCCCTGTGGCCCTGTGCTCATGTGCGCCAGGGGACATGGGGGTGGCAGAGTCCAGGGACTGGGAGAGATGAAGGCCTCTGGTACTAGGGCTCCTGAGGTTATGCTCAGGCGTTTCCCTTTCCCAGCGAACCTCATCTCTATCAGCCCCTGCTCCCTGTTGCAATGCAAGAGCCTGCGCTTTCAGTTCCTCAGTTAAGGCCTTACTAGACTCTATCAGTCTCTCCTGCATGGCAACCTGTTGCTGGAGCCTATCATTGTGCTGACAGAGAGCCTCACTCTCTCTCTGTGTCTCCTGATTGGTCCTGGAACACTGGGCCAGTCTTTGCTGCAGGAGGGTTACCCCCTGAGTCCCATCCCTACTGGCCTGCTCCTTTCTTGCCAGAGCCTCTTCCACCCTCCTGGTGTGCTCTAACAAGTTCTGATGCTCGTTTTGGATGTCACCCAGCCCCTGGAGGGCCAAGTGATTTTCTTCAGTTTTTTTTTTTAAATGGCAGACTTCCTGGCCTAAGGGGTCCCTTTCCTGACTAAGAGTCTGCATCTGTGCCGCCAGGTCTTCCCTTTGCCTTTGAAAGGCACCAGCTTTCTGGCGCTCCTGATCAAACTCTGCCTGGGTATCCAGGTCTTTCAGGATCAGTTTATTGCTCTCTGCCTTTTCCCTATCTAGGTGGCTTTGCAGGGTAACTACCTGCTCAGCACACGCCCTACTGAAATGTAATTGTTGCTCCAGCTTTTTCTGGCTCTGCAGTAGGGAGTCCAAACCTTCTTGGTACTCCTTCTGCAAGGCCAGAAATCTGGTATCCTGGTCAGACTTTTCCTGTTGCAGGATACACATGTCCTCTTTGATTTTAATGAGATACTGTGTGCTCTCATTTTCTGACTCCTGGCTTCTGTGCATCCTCTGCTCTAAAGAGACCAGGTCAGATTGGGCCTTCTCTAACGCGATCTGTTGCCTATTTGCCAGATCTTGGCCTTCAGCACATTTGTCCTGCATGGCTCTCATATATAGATACAAATATGCCGCTATCCTAACCATCTTTTCGTGTTCATCTTTAGCTTTAGGAGCCATGTATAGTTCACTCAGGGCCACATGTAAGGGACCCTGATGTCTCCAGATATCTAACCCAGTTGCAGTGACCTGTTGTGTGATTGCCTGCAACCACGCATCGTGGCCCTGCTCAGTCCATTCACCTCTCACAATTAGCTTATGTAAGAAGTGCTCTCTGGCTATTTTGATGTCTACCAATGTCGTCTTTCTGGAATTTGAGTTCCTTCCTGACTTACAGAAGTTTGTGTTTTATTTTGCAAAACAGACCGTTTCCTTAGAGCGTTGCTTTGAGGGGTGCTTTCACAGTGTAAAACAGTGTGGTGATCTAACCGGATATGTGTATCCGATCAGTTGGCACACTGTATTAAGCTGCACAAGTGGGAAATCTAACCCAGAATATCCCGGCTCCGAGCCCCCACTTTGTAAGCGACTTCAATTCAACACTACAGCTAAGTCAGTGCCTAGTCTGGGATGCTGATGGAAGCCCTTATTGATGTATTTTTATGTCCAGTTCGTTTACTCTGGATGACAACCCTTATATAACACCCCTCTCTCAGAATCCCCCTGACCCCGCTGAGCCAAAAAGTAAGTTTGTTTTGCAAATTTAAAAGGTTTATTTGAAAATTAAACAATATATATCTATCACACTTTTATAGTAAATGAATATTTGATAGCACACTTCTGAAGATGATAGTGGTCAACAATGGATAATGTTACAGTGGTACACTGTTTTTGATGGCTGGATGTGAGATAGAGAGGATAAAGTAGCTGAGAATGCTTTTATGGCTTCAAGGACAATGCAATGATGAACGAAAATGCAGTACAGAAAATAAACTTGATATGACTTCAACCAAAACAATGTAATCACTTTTCCCCCTGGTAGCAATTCACCCCCCGCCCCCTTTATGCAAGGTAAAGAGACGGAAGGAAAGCACACAGTTCTCAGGAATGCAATCAAATATAATTCAGTTCCCCCCACAGCAAGCTTAGAGGAAAACAGATAGGAGTCTTAAACACAGGAAATATACTTTGATGTGGTTGCAATTAAGTGAAAAATATGTGAAAAATGCTTTTAATTCCCAAAGGAGGTTCAAGGAAGGTGATAGCTACTTTGTATTAGTTCAGGATCACTTTAGCAATGTTCTATGAATGATTGTCAGGTTGCAAATGAATTCCAGCAAAGGAAGTGTCAAATTGCGGCAAATTTAGTCGCGTACGTCGAGCGCAATTACGGAGGGACTATGAGGAGTAGCAAGTCGGTTTAGAGCTTGTTGAAAGGCTTACAATCTCAGCTTCAAAATAAAAGTTGAATCTCGCTTCTATCACAAACGGTCCCACAGATACTGCCGATTTAGTAAAGGTAGTTTTTCGGATTTGAAATTTGAAAGCTCAGAATGACAGATGACAGTTTTCAGGTTTAAAGATGACAGAATGACACGATTCTAGGAGGCAGTTCTAAAAATAGGTTAAAATAGTTTGGATTAGATTATTTTAAACTAGGAGATTGGTGTTGGCACAGTGAGTACTCACACTATATTTTTGAAATAAGCCATCAAGGTCTGGTCAGGTTGGACGGGACTTCCGGCGGGAGGTTCTGAAGTCCCGGCTATCTGGGTCAGCTCTGCTCTCTGGATCTGTCAGGCACCGGTTCTGCTCAAAACGGTCTGGTCGGTGGTTCTCTCTGGTTCCGGATACAGCACTGCTTTCTGGATACCGCTACAGGTTCTTGCAAAAGTTCTTGGCAAAGAATTCAAACAGCTCACCCGGCTGTTGAATAGTTTGGCTGGTTTTGAGGCCTGCTGATGAACACTCAGCTTGTGGGTTAGGCCTTTGCTTTGAGTTCTGGAGTCAGAGTTCTAAGTTCTGGTCTCTGTCTAGGTGGAGTCAGTCTAGGTCTCTGGAGTTCTGGATGTGAATTTGTTCGTCAGCGTGCTCTGCAGAAAATGGGAATTGAGTGTCTCTACCTGTCCCAGCAGTCTCTTTTTATGTGTTCTACAAGTGGGTGTGTGCATGGACATAACTGAGCCGGCCCCTCGCAATCTATCATTGGCCACGTCCTCCTCTCTCCCTTGATTGGGGAGCTGGTTTGTGTGTCATCTTTATGGCTTACAGAAAGACACTCCCCTTGTCAATGTGCACACAAATCTATTTCTGATCCAAATACATATTTCCCAGATACACAATTTGTTGAAATTACATGTACATATTACAGATTCCTTATGGTCCATGCTTGTCCGACTCTGATCTTCCTGGGGGCTTGCATTAAAAATTGACAACTTAATTTTGTTTTTAATTGGTTTACCAATGTTGAATCTGTATCAAAAATTACACCAATGTACACCCTCCTTCTACACACAGTCCAGTAATTTACTAGGTTTCTAGCGTAAACCCGGTGCCTGTAATATCAATAAATAGCGGGGTTTTGCCTCAGAACATGGTACAAAGTTGAATCAAGTCTTGAATTGTGGGTACATTTCTTAGATTGAGGTTCTCGAAATTGCACATTTTTGTAAGCTTAATACAATATTTTAGAATCATTTAACTTAAACATATATTTGCTGCAATATGATTCCACAAAAGTGTCTGAGCCCACCCCCCAGAAACTTGGGAGTACCACATGTCTCTCCTCTCCCAGGCAGGGTTCTGTTTACAGTCCACACTGAAAATCAACATAACCCATTCAAGTGCAAGGGTCTATTGTGTCGGCTGAGGTCAGCAGGCCGGGGGCCACTCTGCATTTGGTTAGCATGTCCATGTGATCTCCTGGGCTGTTGTGTGGGTCTCTGAGGTGAGAAGGTTTCCCAGCCTCTTGGCCTGTTTATGCAATCAGATTGTCTCTGGGAACAGCAGGTGGTTAAGATTTTTAATTAACCAGCTGGCCTTTGAAGGTTTCCAGCTGTCTCAGGAGCCTGATTAGCTTCTGAAGTAGCAGTTCTCCTGTCAGAGTTTAGACCGCTAGCGCCTGTTTGTGGAGAAAGCTGGTACTGCACCCATTTTTGGGATCTGTCTTGAATTAATGCATTTCAATGGAGTTGTCTTTTGCTTGATAGTATAGGATCCTTGCTTAACATTGTTTTGATGCCATCCTTACAGTAGAGTGGTGATGTGGAACCCCCCACAAGAAGGTTATATCTTTTGAGTGGTCTTGTGCCCATGATTTTAGCAACTTTTTGACATTAATAAAAAACGTATTTTGAACAGAACCATCTTTCTTTGCACTGGTGGGTGGCAGATTAGGTGACCATTTTGGTGTGCACAAACTGCGCGGTTCTCCTGGATTCTGGCGTGAATGTGGGCGGCGACAGCTCATCACCACATCTACCCAGTCTATTGATTTAGTTTGTTCTGGAATAGAATAATGGGCGGCGACAGCTCATCCTCACATCTACCCAGTCTATTGATTCAACATGGGTCAAAACCCTTGACAAGCCCCCCCTGTCATGACCACTAGCCCCAAGGTGTCAGACCTAGCCCAACATCCTTGGAAGCAAGGTCATGATCCTCATTCCAAGCACCAGCCGGCCCCCGTAGGGACTTTTTTGACCTTGTCGTGGCGCCAGTGGCGCCAGGCTCATGCTCATAAAGGGACCCAGTCCCGGCACTGTAAGCGCCGGGCTCATATAAAAGGGATTGGTGCTTGGGTGGACTTACCTGCTGCAGACCATGCTGCCTTCCTACCTGCAGGATGAACTCTTCATCCAATCCTGCTGGGACTACTTTAACTGCTGGGTGGGGCCAGCACCACTCCCAAGAACCACATACTGGAACTCTTTTCTTACCTCTGGAGGCTGTGGAAGAAGACGCCTAAGCACTACTGAAGGCTATTTAAACCACACCCGATTGGTTTCACGTGCTTTGCGTTATTCTGCAATAGCAGCAGGACGCTCACCGTGTCGGCTCCAGCTGATCTTTTTCTTCTGCACCTGAAAACAGGACAATCTTCAACTTACCTTCCTGAAATCCAGCTCCAGCCTTCCGTGACATCTGAAAAGGAAAACGAGAACATTAGAGTAGCACGAGAAAATACCAGAGCTGCTCTTACCACCCGTCGGCGCCTTCCAAGGCCCCGTGCCGCGATTCATCGTTCTCCAGCCATCTGCAACAACAAAGAATACAGGTTAGCGATAACTCCATGATATCTGCGTACCTGTGCCACGGTCTCCGCGAGCTCCGTTCTGCGCCATTTGTCCGCACCTGTAAAATACAAGAAGGACATTATTAGAGCTCAGGACTCCATTTCTACTCACGTGCCTCAAGTGGTCCTCTGGCACGATCCTTCGGCATCAGTCTTCATCGCCGGTTGCACCGCGACCTGAAAGAAAAGGGGAAAAAGACATTTAAAAGTGCATTCAACTTCAGATGAACCTTTTGCTTGCCTGCAAAAAACTCCGGACTTTTCCACTTACCGGATCAACATACCGGACCTGCAAAGAGGCAAGATTCTGAAAGGACAATAAAAGACTCAAATAAGGCACTTACCGTTCGTGCAGCTAATGACGGTCTTGCCTTCTGGACTCTACCTCCGCAATAAAAGGCTGAACTATCGTCCAGTGAAGTAACTGGCTACAGCGCCCCTGCACAGACGCAGGATGGAGAGCGCCGCATTTACTTACCTAAGGTGAGCACGTGCGGCCTAGGGGAGTCGTAGGAGTGTCAGGAAGGGGAAAGGGCCGAAACCCCGTCAGGCAGACGTTAACCCCTGTTTCCTCTCTGCCCGCAGACATCTCACTCTCCGGATTAAGATCACAGTAAGGAGGGGGCCCTTCCAGGGTGGTGCCAAAGACCTGCGAGTGACTCTGGAAGGTTCGGAGAACGCCCAGACCAGACCCGCGCCTCCGAGGGATTCAGGTGAGCGTTACAGAACGCGAAGCCTACCACAAATATCCCACCCAGGCGCAATGGAAACCTCGGATACAGACCAATTGGCCCAATTGCTTGGGGAGCTGAGGGCCGAGGTACATGCATCTCGTCAAGAAACAAATGCCTTACAAAGGGAATTGATCGTTTCCAAAGAGCGAGCGGACGACCTGGCCAGGCAATTGCTACAAATTCAAGCTGGGCAAGCACCTTTGCCTACCTCGGGAGGGAATTATCTACATACAACCTCAAGCAATCCGGTGCAGATTAATCTACCAGGGAATGTGCCCCTGGCTCCACCAGAACGTTTCTCAGGTAATCCTAGACGCTACGCAGTATTCATCAACCAATGCCGCTTGCACTTTTTGTGTAGACCCGCTGCATTCCCAACTGACCAAGCTAAAGTAGCGTTCGTACTTTCTTATCTTAGTGGCAATGCGGCTGATTGGTCCATTCCTTTAGTGACACAGGATGATCCGATCCTCCAAAACTTCCAAGACTTTCAGGCCAGTATGGAAAAGTTGTTCGCACGGCATTCACAAGGGCAGGCCTTGGACAATGAACTCCTATCGCTAAGACAAGGTAACCAAGATCTCCTGGCGTACATAGCATCTTTAAACAGACTGGTGGTTGAAACCAGGTGGCCTGAAGACAAGAGGATCACGCTTTTCCACAGGGGGCTACGTGGAGAACTTAAAGATGTCTTAGCACAGGTGGTAAATCCTCCGCAAGAGTGCTCCGATTATATCGACTTAGTAGTTCAATTAGAGTATCAACTACAGAATAGAAAGGCCGATCGCTCCAGATTTGAAACCAGGGCATTCTCAAAGACTCAAAACCCTGCTAAAGGAAATGATTCCGTGGACCCCATGCAGATAGGCATCGTGAAAGGACCTTTAACTCAAAAGGAACGAGAAAGGCGAAGACAGTTACAGCTATGCCTCTACTGTGGGAAGTCTGGACACTTCCTTCGAGATTATTCAGTGAAACCGGTCAAGAAAGCCTTGGGAGCTTCCGAAAAGGATGCAAAACAACAAGAATCGGGAAACAACCTCACCCGGCAAGCGTAGAGGTCCGCTTGCCGAGCGTAAAAACCAGTTCCTTGACCTCGCATTTCGTACTGCCTATGGTCCTCATAAGCCCCGACCAACCAGATCGTATGCATGCTATTAAGGCATTCATTGATAGCGGATCAATCGGTAACTATGTGGATCAAGATATGGCAGCTAGGATGAATCTTCCTTTGTGTCCTAAATTGGTAAAAGATGTAATCACTACAGTGGATGATACAGAAATAGTTTCCGGACCAGTCTCTCACACCACCGTGGAAGTGGCGCTGCTCTGCCAGGACGGACATCGGGAAGGAATCGTGTTTGATGTAATCAAGGCCCCGCAGTTTCAAGTAATTCTAGGAGTTCCTTGGTTGGAAAAACACAATCCTCAGATCGACTGGCGAACCAAGGTAATCCGGTTTCCAGAGTGCGCCCAAACTTGTTATTCTCGGCCCGACATCAGGCTGGCAGCCATCGCTTCCGAGAACCTCCAATTGCCTCCTGAATATCAAGAGTTTAGTGATGTCTTCCAGAAAGATCAGGCCAACACATTGCCTCCGCACAGGTCATACGACTGCCAGATAGACCTGATACCCGGATCCACTCCACCGTGCAGTAGAATATATGCTCTTACTGAGCCAGAAAATCTTCACCTCAGACAATACTTGGACCAGTACCTGGCTAACGGATTTATTCGTCCCTCAAAATCTCCAGCTTCTTCAGCTTTGTTCTTCGTCCCGAAAAAGGAAGGTGACCTGAGAACGTGTATAGATTATCGCGCCCTGAACCAGATTACAGTCAAAAACAGGTACCCGCTGCCTCTGATTCCCGAACTATTGGACCAAGTAAAGGGAGCCTGCATTTACACAAAACTAGATCTCAGAGGAGCCTACCACTTGGTACGAATCAGGGAGGGGGACGAATGGAAGACGGCCTTTCGCACAAAATACGGATTATTCTAGTATCAAGTAATGCCTTTTGGACTATGTAATGCACCGGCCGCCTTCCAGTTCTTTATGAATGACGTTCTCCGAGAGCTTATTGATGTTTGTGGAGTCATCTACATTGATGACATCTTGGTATACTCCTCCTCAGAAGCTGAACACAGACGACATGTCACCGCAGTTTTGCAGAGGCTTCGCCACCATCGGTTATTTGCTAAGTTGGAAAAGTGTACCTTTCATGTAAAGGAAGTCGAATTTTTGGGGTTCATTTTATCACCCAACGGTGTTCACATGGACACAAGAAAAGTAGATACTATCACCAAATGGCCATCTCCGACTTCGGTAAAAGGAGTACAGAGCATGTTGGGCTTCGCTAATTTTTACCGAAGGTTTATCCCTGAATTCTCTCGAATAGTCCAACCTATCACGGCTCTCCTAAAAAAGAACAAAAAATTTGAGTGGACTCCAGAGGCCGAACAAGCCTTCCAAGATTTGAAAGCCAAATTTATTTCTGCTCCAGTCCTGAAACATCCTCGTCCAGACCTTCCTTATATCGTCGAGACCGACGCATCTAGCCTTGCAATGGGGGCAGTTTTGTCACAAAGAGATTCTGAAACACACCAATTACACCCTGTGGCGTTTTGGTCCCGCAAATTTTCGGCCCCGGAAATCAATTACACAATCACGGACAAGGAACTTCTGGCAATCAAGTCCGCCTTTAAGGCCTGGCGGCATTATCTCCTAGGAGCCCGGCACACTGTCACTGTAATTACTGATCATCGTAATCTCCAATATTTGAAGTCAGCCAAGGCCCAATCTTCAAGACTACTCCGTTGGGCTTTATTTTTCGCGGAATATGATTTTGTGATAACGTTTTGGCCGGGCGTCAAAAATGGAAAAGCGGATGCCCTTTCACGAATAGGTGTTAACGAACTCGCAGCTAATCCAGATCCAGTACCCATAATCCCCGAACAAAAGATTTTGGGAGTCATCAACACAATGTCTCTTGACGACATAAAAAAGAAGATCAAGCAAGTAATAACTCCCGAAGATTCCTTGACTTGGCTGCAGAAAGGAAAGGATTTTACGATAGAACAAGATCTATTATACTTCCAAGGCAGACTTTATTTACCGTGTGATGACTTACAGAACAGGTCATCACCTGCTATCATGATTCCTTAATAGAGGGACATCCGGGTGTAGCCAAAACCTCCGAAAAAATTAAAAGACATTTCTGGTGGCTGTCCTGGAGAAAGGATATCAAAGACTTTGTGGCCTCATGCGGCATTTGTGCACAAAACAAGAGCCAGAGAGAAAAACCAGCCGGCTACTGCATCCGATAGACATTCCACCGTGCCCTTGGCACACCCTCTCAATGGATTTTATCACGGATTTACCCCCTTGTTCCGGATATAATACAATTCTAGTAATTGTCGATCTCTTTTCAAAGATGGCTCATTTTGTTCCACTGAAAGGATTACCCACAGCTTCCATTCTAGCCCGAGAATTCCTTGAAAACATTGTTCGCTTGCACGGGTTCCCTTCAGTCCTAATCTCTGATCGAGGGAGCCAATTAATTTCCCATTTCTGGAGGAGTTGTTGTCGTCTTGCACAAATTGACGTGCGACTCTCTACCAGCCACCACCCTCAAACTGACGGACAGACTGAGAGGACTAACCAAACTCTGGAACAGTATCTTCGTTGCATGTTACAACAATCAGAGGGTACTTGGAGGGACATTCTTTGGATTTCTGAATATGCGTACAACAACTCATTACATACCGGAACAGGTAAAACCCCTTTCTTCCTGTTGTATGGGGTTCATCCTCGGACCTCTAATTTAGATCCGCCTCAAGATCTAGGAACACCCGCTGTGGACCATCTTCATGCGACCATAACTCAAACATTTAAGGAAGACATTGCACACCTTCAACGAGCCAAAGAATCTTATAAGAAAGGTGCTGATCAACATCGGAAAGAGGCCCCTCAGTACCAAGTAGGAGACCAAGTCTGGCTGTCTACTAAACATCTATCTCTAAAAGGACCACGCACCTTTAACCCAAAGTACTTAGGACCCTACGCGATCACGGCTGTGATAAATCCTGTAGCAGTTAAATTAGAATTGCCCACTCGAATGAAAATACACCCTGTATTCCATGTTTCACTCCTGAAACCTATGCAACCCGGAACCCGTCTGACTAAACCTCCAGAGCCAATCCAAGTAGACGGAGAAACCGAACACGAGGTTCAGAACATCTTGGATTCTAAATTTGTCAAGTCAAAACTGTATTACCTGATTGATTGGAAAGGGTATGGCCCCCAGGAGAGATCTTGGGAACCTTCAGAAAATGTCCATGCTCCTCGTCTAATCAGAAAATTTCATCGGACCTTCCCCAACAAAACAAAGCCTCCGGGGAAGACCAATTTGGGAGGGGCCTTGAGGGGGGGTGCTGTCATGACCACTGGCCCCAAGGTATCAGACCTAGCCCAACATCCTTGGAAGCAGGGTCATGATCCTCATTCCAGGCACCAGCTAGCCCCCGTAGGGGCCTTTTGGACCTTGTCCTGGCGCCAGTGGCGCCAGGCTCATGCTCATAAAGGGACCCAGTCCCGGCACTGGAAGCGCCGGGCTCATATAAAAGGGATTGGTGCTTGGGTGGACTTACCTGCTGCAGACCATGCTGCCTTCCTACCTGCAGGATGAACTCTTCATCCAATCCTGCTGGGACTACTTTAACTGCTGGGTGGGGCCAGCACCACTCCCAAGAACCACATAAAGGAACTCTTTTCTTACCTCTGGAGGCTGTGGAAGAAGACGCCTAAGCACTACTGAAGGCTATTTAAACCACACCTGATTGGTTTCACGTGCTTCGCGTTATACTGCAATAGCAGCAGGACGCTCACCGTGTCGGCTCCAGCTGATCTTCTTCTTCTGCACCTGAAAACAGGACAATCTTCAACTTACCTTCCTGAAATCCAGCTCCAGCCTTCCGTGACATCTGAAAAGGAAAACGAGAACATTAGAGTAGCACGAGAAAATACCAGAGCTGCTCTTACCACCCGTCGGTGCCTTCCAAGGCCCTGTGCCGCGATTCTTTGTTCTCCAGCCATCTGCAACAACAAAGAATACAGGTTAGCGATAACTCCATGATATCTGCTTACCTGTGCCACGGTCTCCGCGAGCTCCGTTCTGCGCCATTTGTCCGCACCTGTAAAATACAAGAAGGACATTATTAGAGCTCAGGACTCCATTTCTACTCACGTGCCTCAAGTGGTCCTCCGGCACGATCCTTCGGCATCAGTCTTCATCGCCGGTTGCACCGCGACCTGAAAGAAAAGGGGAAAAAGACATTTAAAAGTGCATTTAACTTCAGATGAACCTTTTGCTTGCCTGCAAAAAACTCCGGACTTTTCCACTTACCGGATCAACATACCGGACCTGCAAAGAGGCATGATTCTGAAAGGACAATAAAAGACTCAAATAAGGCACTTACCGTTCGTGCAGCTAACGACGGTCTTGTCTTCTGGACTCTACCTCCGCAATAAAAGGCTGAACTATCGTCCAGTGAAGTAACTGGCTACAGCGCCCCTGCACAGACGCAGGATGGAGAGCGCCGCATTTACTTACCTAAGGTGAGCACGTGCGGCCTAGGGGAGTCGTAGGAGTGTCAGGAAGGGGAAAGGGCCGAAACACCGTCAGGCAGATGTTAACCCCTGTTTCCTCTCTGCCCGCAGACATCTCACTCTCCAGATTAAGATCACAGTAAGGAGGGGGCCCTTCCAGGGTGGTGCCAAAGACCTGCGAGTGACTCTGGAAGGTTCGGAGAACACCCAGACCAGACCCGCGCCTCCGAGGGATTCAGGTGAGCGTTACACCCCCCACCCGACTGCGCTTTGATTTGGAGTCGAGGGGAAGTCGGGTGCAAAGGATGTTTTTGATCCACGCGCTGGTATGTCCGCATCATCTTCTCCCAATTCCGTAGATGCCACAGTTCAGCATCTTTTCCTCCATCCGGTTGGATCAATCGGTTCTCCTCGCCGGTCCTGATGGGAATATTGGGCGGTACCCTGGGCCCCTCGGATCTCTGCTCCCAGTCCCCGGATCGTTCTCCTTGGTCAGTCTCCATGGTTTCATCTCTCCTAGGATGATAAAGCAAAAGCGGCAATACCTATTCGTAGACATTTCTCCCCCACTATTGATATAGTGGGACGGCATGTACATTTTATAAATCAAGAGACATAGCATTCTTATTTTGAAAAACAAGATATAATTCAAGACAGTTGCCTACAAGAATCATAAGATTTTAGAGACCATATGGGGGATATTTTAGGGTTGGAACTGAACTAATCTGGAGCGGTCCCCTCTGGTATTGCAGAGGACTCCTCCAGTTGCTGCAGAGTTTGCCTGGGATGGCAACACTTTAGCTGATTTATATGTAACCACTTGTCTTCCCCTTCCGCCAGACTACCTTTGGCGGATGCGGATCTTATACGCTACTGGGGAGACCTTGTCTATAATTTCAAAGGGTCCCTTCCATGTAGGCAAAAATGTTCCCTTTTTGGCCTGGTTCCTTTGGAAATTGTATAGATAGACCTGGTCTCCCACATTATATTCATTCCTGGTGGTCTTCAGGTCATAGTGGGTCTTCATGCTATCAGCTGATCTTTCTAGATTCCGCTGAGCAAAGGCAAAAGCATGCTGAAGGTGTTTCCTTAAATTCTCCACATACTCATGAGTTGTGGAGGCATTTATCAGTGTCTGCTCTTGGGTCCTGTAGAGCAAATGCTGGGGAAGCACCATCTTGCGTCCGGTCATCAACTCAAATGGTGACATTTTAGTTGCAGATGAAGGGGTAGATCTGATGGCCATTAGGACCAGAGGTAATCGGATATCCCAACTTGGCCGAGAATCTGCCACAAACTTTTTTAAGATGCACACAATCGTTCGGTTGTAGCGTTCTACTGCCCCAAAAGAAGCTGGCCGGTAAGCAATATGTAACTTCCTTTTGACCCCCAGTATCTCCCACATCTTTGTCTTTACCTCGCTGGTGAAATGGCTACCTCAGTCTGACTCAATCCTTTGAGGTAGACCAAAACGGGAAAAGATGTGGTTAATCATCAGGGCAGCTGCTGTTTCTGCCTTGCAATTTGGGGCCGGGAGGCATTCCACCCACTTGGTAAACAAGCATGTGAACTTCAACATGTACTTGTTTCCTCGAGACAAGCGAATTACAGGGCCTACGAAGTCGATTTGCAAATCTGACCATGGCAGTGTCATCCCCCTCCTTTGGAGAGGTGCCCAGTGTGTGACGGATGTTGGCTGAAATTGTGCACACACAAGACACCCCTTCAAGTATTGGACGAGGTCCTGCCCCATGTGTGGCCAGTATGCAACCTCTCTTAAGATTTCCAGTGTTGTATGAAACCCCCTAAGACCAGTGGTGGCCGCATCAAGGGTGTGACTCAACATCAGGCTTCGGAATGAGGTTGGAACCACCCAGTGATCATGGCCAGCTTGGGATTTCCTTACCAACAAACCGTCTTGGATTCGGAACATCTTTGGACATTTCGTCAACACTCTAAGGTCCTCCCTCCCAATGTAATCGGTATCCATCAGGGGAAAGTTCTCAGGGTCCTCAATGTGTTGGTAAAACTTACCAATTATTGGATCCCCCTTTTGAGCCATAATTAAATCAGCATCAGGGGTCTCCTTACTCCATTGTGCAGTTGAAAGATCATTGTGAGCATTTGTCTGGGACCTAGTGATAGCAGTGACCTGGATTTCCCCCAACAGGGACTCAATCTCTATTAGATCCCCTTGGATGGCCCTGGTTTTGGCCAGCTGATCAGCTAAGTCATTTCCAGTTTTGTCTGATCCTTCTACTTTGGAATGACCCTTGATCTTCTTCCAGTAGATGGTCATCCCATTCGAGGTGACCAGATCATCAATATTTTGGATTAACTTCCCATGTTTCAAGGGTTTGTTATTAGCACATAACATGCCTCTGGTTTTCCAGTTAACCAGGTGCTCCACGAACCCGTTCCGTACATAATCCGAATCTGTGATTATGACCAGTTTGTGGAGTTGATGTTGGACAGCAGTGAGGATGGCTTGATGCACAGCCATCAATTCTGCCACCTGACTACTTCGGGGACCAATTTTGAACCCAGTGGAGGGTTCTGGAAACTCCTTCACCCATGCATTCCCTACACCGGCCACCAGTTCTTTCTCACCGTTGTTGTCAACATGGTAAGAGCATCCATCCACATAGACAGTGGGCATTCCCTCACACTTGTCTTCTTCAAAGACTTTGTGTGGGGAATTAAGGTATGCCTCCATGTTGTCCTTGATTTTTAGACTTTCGTCCTCGAGACAGTTTTCTCTAGCACAATCATGCAAGTCAGCCAGACCTTGCGCGAGGGGACTCTTCTTGTTTTGGCCATATCTGACCTCCACAGGAAAGCCTTGCATTGACAGAATCCAGGAAGTAATTCGGGAATTACTCACATTTCCGGCACAGATTCTGTCACTTTGGAGATATTGCAGAGGCTGGTGTGGAGTCTCCACTATGATGTGTTCCCCCTGGATGAACGGGCGGTAATTCTTCAATGCCCACACCGTTGCCAGGAGTGCCTTCTCACAATCGTTGAATTTTTCCTCCACAGAGGATAAAGTTTTGCTCGCATAGGAGATTACTTTATTGACCTTGTCATTCTTTTGGTATAATAGTGCCGTCAAGCACGTATTAGAGAACCCTGTCTCCAGGAAGAACTCCTTGTTTCTGACAGGGTAAGCTAGGCAACGCACTTGTGAGAGGCTTCTTTTGAGTTGTCTTACTGCCTCGGATTGTTCTGGACCCCATTCCCACTTGACCCCACCCCCTTCAAAAGATGAATCAGGGGTCTGGTGATCTATGCATAGCCCTCAATGAACTTTCTGCTGTAATTAGTCAGTCCAAGGAGGCTCCTTAGTTCCCACAGAGTTGTGGGATCCTTCAGTTTCTGGAGTGATTCCACTTTCTTTTCTTGGGGACAGAGACCCTGAGGAGTAATCTCATGCCCCAAGAAATTAACATGGGTTCTACACCACTGTGCTTTCTGAAAGCAAAGTTTTGCTCCGGCGGCCCTCAACTGTGTCAGAACATAACAGATCTCCGCTATGTGTTACTCCACAGATGAACTTTTGATGAGGACATCATCTACATAAGCCAGGTTACCCTTTGCACCCAGGTCGGGCATGGCCTTGTGTAGGAAAATGTTGAATTCATTGCCGGAGTTGAGGTATCCGAAATGAGTTTGTGTCCATGTGTACTGCTGGCCCCCAAAGGTAAAATCCAGTTTGTATTGGTCCTCCCTACTGACAGGCACGGTCCAGTATCCATTGGTCAGGTCTATTGCTGTGAATACCTGTGACCCCTGAATCTGGGCCAGCCCTTGGTCAATGTAGGGCAGAGGCCATCGGGAAGGATGGACCCGTTTGTTGAGCTCCCTAAGGTCGGCATAGAGTCTCCACTGGCCGTTTGGCTTCAATATTCCCAGCACCGGATTATTGAAGGTGCTGTGTACTGGACGGATTATTCCCAGGAATCAAGGTTCTTAATTATTTCAGTAAGGGACTCCATGGATGCGAGAGTCCAACGATATTGCTTCACAAACACTGGAGTCATGCCAGGGTCCGTGGGAATTGTTGTGTGGATGTCGGTGCGACCACAGTCATATGAGTCTACCGCAAAGAGATCTTGGAAATCCAAGAAAACTTGTTTCAACTTTTGCTTCTGTTCCAGAGTCACACAGGCATCAACTAGGTTGACTCTCTCATCCACCATCTGCCTGAATCCTGGAAAGAATTCTGGTTTGGCTATCTCAGCGGCTTCCTCCAGCTGGGTGGAGAAGTCCCTGGTCAGAGTGCTGATTTGGACTCGAGGCTTCAGGTGGGAAAGGCAGCACTCATGGACCTGGAAAATCACCTCATCCCTCCTGAAGTCACAAGTCACATCTTCCTTACCATAAGGACAAGAAGTGTACACCAGGAAGTTCCCCCCATCCCGGGTGAAAATCCTGTCTGGTGTTGTATTGTCCTCACTGTCACTGTCAAAACATTCCTTGGGGATTTGTCCTAACAGTTCATTTCCTAAATCAATGGAGAAATGTCGGTCATCAACCGCCATTCCAATGATGGTGCCTGCGGCTAGAGTAATACTCTGTAAGTCGCTGTTATCCACCTCTATTGGAATTGTGTCATGTTCTATGTTGACTAATCGTGTTGGGTTTACCCCTAACCGTTGTTGTTGGAGAGAAGCATTTAGATGAATATAAGCATCAGGGTTTTTCAATTTTTGTCCTCTTTTAACTTTCACTTCCAGGGAGAATTGTCGGTTCCTTTCTGGGACGGTGACTTCCTCTTTAAGCTGAATTTCAACTGCATAAGGTAGCAATTGAGCTGACCTAAATGTTTTGTTCTGGATCATCAAAGCCCATGGGATTATCTGCTAATCGGGACCAAGCTTTGAAGTTTATTAGGTCCAAACTAATGGCAAAGCGATTGAGAATGTCACTGCCTAAGTAAAAGGCGGCAGGGACGTCTCGCACGACCCAACAATTATGGACTATGCTCTTGTTGCCAATGGAGATTTTGAGCATACACCTGCTTGGCAGGAGATGTTTGGAATTAGGTGCTTCCAGGTCCATTTCCCATGTGTCTATCAGTTTGAGTGTGGGAATGGCTAGATCTTTTGGGAGTTGGCGGAACATGGCTTCACTGATGAAGCTCTTACCGTTGTTCATACACACACTCGGGCGAGAACAGAGTCCTTCCCATCATTTAACTGAACAGGGATGAACAACTGCTCTCCAATTTGCTGAATATAAGCCAGGCTCTGAGCTGATTTCACATCTTTCTGGACTATAGGAGTGGGAGTGTCTGATTGTGGATTGGTAAAGTATTTCAGAGTGTTTCCTTCCATTGTGGAATACCACCTTAAACTGGAAGGAAGGTTGATTTTCAGAAATAGAGAGGACCCCCATCACCAGTCTGTTGTCCTACTGCTATTACTGTCACATCTGGAATTTGGTTGTTCTGGAAGTGAAATTCAACTTGGTCAGATTTTTGTTCAACCATGTGGCAGGTGCTGTTTAAACTAACATGGTTGACACTCTGTTTTAATTTTATTGGCGGCTAGTCTGGGTCCAGAGGACCTTGTTCACGCAATCTATTAGGGGTGACAACCTTCTCAGGAGGTCTTCCCTAGTAAACAAGGGGTGCCCTCTGGAGTCACTACTATGACCGGGTGTTTCACCTTGTGTCGCCCAATTTTGATGTCCAACTCTGCAGTCCCCTCTACGGGAATTTCCTTCCCGTCAAAGTTCTGCAGTTGTCCAGGAAGAGAGGTGAGAGGAATGCGGTAGTTCTCCCCCCTTCCTGCATTTAGTTCATCAAAGGCCCTTTTGGACAGAAGGGTAGCTTGGGATCCAGTGTCCACCAGTGCCAAAATTGTACCCTGCCCCTGTACTTGTACCGGGGCATAGTATCTTCCCTCCTTCTCCTCAAGGGGGCACAGATAATGCACATTTTTGGACAACTGGTGGGCTAATTTTCTGGTTTTGGACATTGCTACCTAAGAGATTTGGGCAGAATTCTTTGAAGAGCCTGGGGAATCTGAAAGAAAAAGTTGGCAACTGGAAATGGTTTCGGGTTCTGGGCCGCCCCCCCCCTTTTTTGGAGGCAGTCATCAGGATGGGTTTGACCCATGGGATTTTGGTATTGTTGGTTCTGGGATAGAATGATGGGCGGCGACAGTTCAATCCCCACATCTCCCAGTCTATTGATTCGGTTTTAGGTTCCGCTGGTTCCGGTGTTGGGCCGCCCCTGCCTTTTTGGAGGCAGTCACCAGGATGGGTTTGAACCAGGGAAGTTTGCTTTTGTCGGTTCTGGGATAGGATAATGGGCGGCGACAGCTCAATCCCCACATCTACCCAGTGTGGATTGGAATCTCTTGGGACCCATTTTTCCTTGGGAGGAGTTCCCCCATCTCTGAAGGAGAAGATCCTTTTCCCAGGGTCCTCTGAGGATCCCTCTCCCTCAAATTGGAAGACCTGTACCTCCTCCACAAAGTGGGTCTGTTTGGGTCCTTTGTTTCTCCTACCTCCTCTCTGCTCCTTGGGTGGCAGACTTTCAGGGGTAGGAGATTTTGTTTCCGGTTCCTGGTTTTGCAGGGGCTGTTTACAAGTTGGGAAGGAAGCTTCCTCCAAGGCTTTACACCCTCCTTCCCCTTGTGCCTCCTCCCTGGGAACCGATGGGTTATCGGGGTGCTGCCCCCGTCATTGTTCTGGAGCAAACTCCAGAGTTTGGGGCATTCTGCCGGCATGCCCATCTGAGGGTTCTGTTGGGCCCTCAGCATGTGGCCCAAATCCTGTGCCATGTTCTGAACCTGGCGCTCTAACTGGGAAACCCGCTCAGGCTGATACAGGGTCCGGTTTTCTCCCCTGGGCTATTCCCGAAAAGGGTAGCTATCCCTTCTCTGGTAATACCCCAGGTTGGGAAGATTTGGGTACCCCTCCACCCTTGGCCTTTCCTCTCCCGGATTAGGTTGTCTGGGCTCAGGGAATTGGGGAAAGAAGGATGGATGAGTTTGGGGCTGGAAACCTTGTGGATACCTGGGGAAAAAGTTCGGCCCAGGGTTTGGTGAATTTCTGCCCTCCTGTGGGAAGTTAGGAGGGAAGGTCCTGGGTTAGGTGCTTGGCCTGATCCCCCCCTTGGGCTGGAGAAGTCCACACATAACCCAGGATGGGTCGGTTTCCCTTGTAGCGGGGACTTACATAGTCAGGGGAGCGGGGGACCCCATTTGTGGGACTACCTCCTTGACTCCCTGTCTTTGACTGGCCCGAGGGCCTTCTGGGCTGTGAATTACTTGGTGCAGGCAGGTTTTTAGGTCCCCCCTTCTCCAAATCTAAAACGGGGGCAACCTTTACCTCTGCCACCTTGGCAGCAGCAGGGGTGCTGTTGGTTTTGGGGTTTTTCTGCGCATTACTTTTATTTTCTATGGGTGTAACGCTCACCTGATTCCCGCCGAGGCGCCGGTCTTGACTGGGTGAATGCCGTATCTTCAAAGGTGATGTGTAACACACGGTTGGCTCTTTGGGCTGGACCTCTGTGCACTGTATGTCTGACTCAAAGAGTAAGATGTCTGCAGATAGAAAATATGGGATTAATGAACTGGGGTTATTGGGTGCCTCTCTCCTCTTCCCTTTCTCTTCTCCTGTAGAACCCCAAAGGTTAACGCCCTCACCTTAGGTAAGTGAACGCCGAGCTCTCCATCTGCCTCGGGGCAGGGTGCCGTAACCAGTTTCTTCACTGGATAAGGGTGCAGGCCTCTTGACCTCAGAGGACTGCTGTCCGTCGTTAACTGCACGAACGGTAAGTTCTGGGCACTTCAAATGTCTTAAAAGTCTTTTGTAATGATATCTCTTGTTTTGCAGGGTTCCGGCGATGGCGGATGGCGGGCTGATGAGAGTTGAGGATCGAACCCGCGTGAGGAATAGAAGCTCCTGGAAGCACATAAGTAAGCGCTTGTAGCCTGCTTCACGATGCGCACTAACTGTCCCTTTTATCTTGCAGGTACAAGTTCGGAGCTTTAGAGAAGCTGAAGGGTGCTGGAATACCCACTGGATTCGGCGTGGGAAGGAGTAATGGCACGTGAGTAATAAAGTTGCCCAATGTCTTTAAACGCACCTTCTTTTGTCTTTCAGATGCCGGAATGCAGTGCGAAAACCTCCGGAGCATGCGAAGAGTAGGTAAGCCTTTGTCTTTCAGATGCCGGAATGCAGCACGAAGCGTTGGTGACAGCTGATGGATCAGGTAAGAGATGCGCTGCCACTGAAGACCGTAGTGCTAACCTGTTCTTTCTTTGTCTTTACAGGTGCTGCTGAAGACTGGATTCCAGGATGGTAAGCCTTTGTTCCCTTAGGCCCAGGATCAGAAGCAGAAGACACGATGAGCGTTCTGCTGCAGAGAATGCAGAATAACACAAAGCAAGATTCATCCATCGGGTGTGGTTTAAATAGCCTCCTGTAGTGCTTAGGTATCTCCTTCCACAGCCACGCCTAGGTAAGAAAAGAGTTCCTGCTTTCCAGAAGAGTTCCAGTGTTCTGAACCTAGGGAGTGGCTCCTGCCCCACCCAACAGGAAAAGTAGTCCCAAACAGAAGAGGATCAGGGGTTCAACTGGCAGGTAAGTAAGCAGCATGGTCTGCTGCAGGTAAGTCCACCCAAGCATTATGAGCCCGGCACTTCCAGCGCTGGGACTGGGCATCTTTATGAGCCTGGTGCCACTGGCGCCAGGACAGGGCCCAAAAGGTCCCAATTGGGACTGGCTGGCACTCGGAACCGGGGTTATGGGTCTGCTTCCAAGGGAGTCGGGCAAGTCCTGATCTTTTGGAAGCAGAGATCATGACAGCACCCCCCCTCAAGGCCCCTCCCAAACCGGGCTTCTCCGGGGGTTTGGGCTTGTTAGGAAATGTTCGATGAAATCTTTTGATTAGACGAGGCGCGTGGACATATTCTGCAGGTTCCCAGGATCTTTCTTGGGGACCGTAGCCTTTCCAGTCAATCAGGTAAACTCGAGTTCTCCATCAACTAGAATAGGTTTTGGAGATGTAGTTAGTCGGGTTTGAGGTTGCACGGGTTTTAATAGAGAGATGTGGAAGACCGGATGTATCTTCATGTGAGGGGGCAAGTCCAACTTGACCGCTACTGGATTAATTATGGTAGTGATGGAATAGGGACCAAGGTATCTTGGGTTGAATGTGCGTGGCCCTTTTAGAGGTAGATATTTGGTGGATAACCAGACTTTATCTCCTACTTGATATTGGGGGGCTTCCTTCTGATGTTGGTCTGCTCCTTTCTTGTATTGTTCTTTAGCCCTTTGAAGGTGAGAAACGGCTTCCTTAAAGGCTTGGGTGATTGTAGAATGCAGGTGGTCTACTGCTGGTGTTCCAAGATCTTGGAGTGGATCCAACTCCGAGGTTCGAGGGTGACTACCGTATAAAAGAAAAAACGGGGTCTTCCCAGTTCCCGAGTGGACAGAGTTATTGTAGGCATATTCGGCTATCCAAAGGATATCTTTCCAAGTTTTTTCAGTTTGTTGTAGCATGCAGCGCAAATACTGTTCCAGAGTTTGATTGGTCCTCTCGGTTTGTCCGTCGGTTTGAGGGTGGTGGCTGGTCGAAAGTCTCACATCAATTTGAGCCGACCGACAGCAACTTCGCCAAAAATGAGAAATAAATTGACTACCTCGATCCGAAATTAGAACTGAAGGAAAACCGTGCAGTCGGACAATGTTTTCGAGAAATTCTCGGGCCAGAGTTGCTGCTGTTGGTAAGCCTTTGAGTGGAATGAAATGCGCCATCTTGGAGAATAGGTCCACGATTACTAGGATCGTATTGTATCCGGAGCATGGAGGTAGATCGGTGATGAAGTCCATAGAAAGCGTATGCCAAGGGCGAGGCGGGATGTCAATAGGGCGTAAGAGGCCGGCTGGTTTTTCTTTTTGACTCTTGTTTTGGGCGCATACTCCACAGGACATTATAAAGTCTCTGATATCTTTTTTCCAAGACGGCCACCAGAAGTAGCGCTTGATCTTTTCCGAGGTCTTGGTCATACCGGGATGTCCTTCCATTAAAGAATCGTGATAACAAGAGATTACCTTTTTCTGTAAATCTGTGCTGGGCAGGTATAACCGTTCTTGGAAATATAATAGGTTGTCCTTCACCGTAAAGTCCTTTCCCTGCAGATGCCAATTCTGTATGTCTGCTGGAGTTATCAGTAGCCTGGCTTTATCCTTAACTTCCTCTATGGATTGTGTGGCGATTACACCTAGAATTCTTTGTTCGGGAATGATAGGTACAGGTTTAGGATTGATCAAATGTTCTTCCACTCCCATCCGAGAAAGGGCATCAGCTTTACCGTTTTTTGTACCAGGTCGATAGGTAATTATGAAGTCAAACTCGGCAAAGAATAGTGCCCAACGGAGTTGCCTAGAGGATTGAGCTTTTGCGGTTTTCAAATATTGCAGGTTTCGGTGATCTGTAATCACAGTAACGGTGTGTCGGGCCCCCAGAAGATAATGCCGCCAAGCCTTAAAGGCGGACTTGATAGCTAGAAGTTCCTTATCAGTAATAGTGTAATTGATTTCAGGAGGCGAGAATTTGCGGGACCAAAATGCCACGGGATGCAACTGATTGGTTACTGGGTCCTTTTGTGATAGAACTGCCCCCATGGCAAGGCTCGAAGCATCAGTTTCAACGATGTAGGGGAGTTCTTGGCGAGGATGTTTTAAGATCGGTGCAGAGATAAATCTAGTCTTCAAATTCTGGAAAGCTTGTTCCGCCTCGGTAGACCACTCAAAACTTTTGTTTTCCTTTAACAAGGCGGTGATGGGCTGGACTATTCGAGAGAATTCGGGGATAAACCTGCGGTAAAAGTTAGCGAAGCCTAACATGCTTTGAACACCTTTTACGGAGGATGGCGATGGCCATTTGAGAATTGCATCGACCTTCTTTGAATCCATACGCACTCCGCTAGGTGATAATATGAATCCCAAGAATTCAACTTCAGTCACGTTGAAAACACATTTTTCCAACTTAGCGAAAAGTTTGTGTTGACGCAATCTCTCGAGGACCATTTTCACATGTTTCCGATGTTCAGTTTCCGATGAAGAATAAACGAGGATGTCGTCAATGTAAACAACAACACACACATCTATGAGCTCTCTGAGGACATCGTTCATAAAATATTGAAAGGCGGCCGGGGCATTGCAAAGTTCGAAGGGCATGACCTGATATTCAAATAGCCCATACTTGGTGCGGAAGGCCGTCTTCCATTCATCGCCCTCTTTTACTCGTACCAAGTGGTAGGCTCCTCTAAGATCCAGCTTTGTATATATGCATGCTTTTCTGGCTTGGTCCAGGAGTTCAGGGATCAAAGGTAACGGGTATCTATTCTTAATGGTGATCTGGTTCAGGGCGCGATAATCTATACAAGTTCTAAGGTCCCCTTCTTTTTTTGGAACGAAGAACAAAGCTGAGGAAGCAGGGGACTTGGAAGGACGAATAAACCCATTCGCTAGGTATTGATCCAGGTATTGTCGGAGGTGAAGATTCTCAGGCTCGGTGAGGGCATAAATTCTACTACAAGGAGGAGTAGATCCAGGTATCAGGTCTATCTGGCAGTCATAAGACCTATGAGGAGGTAGAGAGTTAGCCTGATCCTTCCGGAAAACATCTTGGAATTCTAGGTATTCAGGAGGTAACTGGGGAGCCTCCGAGGAAATTGCTGCCAGTGCAACACCAGGTCGAGGGTGACAAGTAGAGACACATTCTGGAAACTGAACCGTTCTTGCTCGCCAATCGATCTGAGGATTGTGCTTCTCTAACCAAGGAATTCCTAGAATAATCTGGAACTGAGGGGCCTTGATCACATCGAACACGATCTTCTCATGGTGTCCATCTTGACTTACTAGCGTCACTTCTTGGGTGGTATGCGTTACTGGTCCGGAGGCTATCTCCGTACCATCCACCGTAGTAATGACGTCCTTTACAGCCTTTGGACAAAGAGTCAGATTCATCCTCAAAACCATTTCATGATCCACATAATTGCCGATGGCACCGCTGTCGACGTAAGCTTCAATCGCATGTAATCGATCCGGATGTTCAGGGCTAATGAGGACCATAGGTATCACGAAATGCGAGGTCACGGAACTGGTTTTAACGCTCGGCAAGAGGACCTCTATTCTTGTCAGGCGAGGTCGTTTCCCTGCTCAGAGTTTGTGACCCTGGTAACTGCAGCTCCTACTGCCTTCTTGGCTGGTTTCACCGGACAGTCTCGAAGAAAGTGCCCCGAGTTTCCGCAATAGAGGCATAATTGCAGCTGTTTTCTCCTTTCCCGCTCCTTTTGTGTTAGTGGTCCTTTCAGGCCCCCTATTTGCATGGGTTCCCCGGAGTCTACTCCTTTGGTAGGAGTTGGTGATTTGGAAAATACTCGAGCATCAAACTTGGAACGATCGGCCTTCCTGTTCTGCAGTCTGTGGTCAATTTGAACGACTAAGTCAATATAGTCCGAACAGTCTTGCGGGGGATTCACTACTTGGGCTAACACATCTTTGAGCTCTCCACGTAGACCTCTATAAAACAGCGTAATCCTTTTGTCCTCAGGCCATCGAGTTTCCACTATCAGTCTGTTGAAAGACGCAATATAAGCCAAAAGGTCTTGATTACCCTGTCGCAATGAAAGGAGCTCATTGTCCAAGGCCTGCCCCTGTGAATGTCTTGCAAACAGTTTTTTCATACTGAGCTGAAAAGCTTGAAAATCATGGAGAACCGGATCATCTTGATTAACTAGAGGGATCGACCAGTCTGCCGAATTGCCACTAAGATACGAAAGCACGAAAGCTACCTTAGCTGATCAGTTGGAAAAGCTGCTGGCCGGCATAAGAAGTGCAACCGGCACTGATCAATAAATACTGCAAACCTCTTTGGGTCACCAGAAAATCGTTCGGGCGGAGCCAGAGGTACATTCCCAGGTAGGTTGATCTGCACTGGGTTCGTAGAGGATGTTGAAGGAAGATTTGCCCCTGATGCGGGTAGCGGAGTTTGTCCGGCTTGTGACTGTAGCAATTGTCTAGCGAGATCGTCTGTTCGCTCCTTGGAAATAATCAGTTCCCTTCTTAGAGCATTCGTTTCCTGACGGGCTGCATGCACTTCGGCTCTTAGTTCCCCAAGTAACTGAGCTAGCTGGTGGGTATCCGAGGTTTCCATAGCGCTTGGGTGGGAGTTTTGCGGTAGGCTTTGTGTTCTGTAACGCTCACCTGATTCCCGCAGAGGCGCCGGTCTTGACTGGGCGAATGCCGTATCTTCAAAGGTGATGTGTAACACACGGTTGGCTCTTTGGGCTGGACCTCTGTGCACTGTATGTCTGACTCGAAGAGTAAGATGTCTGCAGATAGAAAATATGGGATTAATGAACTGGGGTTATTGGTGCCCCTCTCCTCTTCCCTTTCTCTTCTCCTGTAGAACCCCAAAGGTTAACGCCCACACCTTAGGTAAGTGAACGCCGAGCTCTCCATCTGCCTCGGGGCAGGGTGCCGTAACCAGTTTTTTCACTGGATAAGGGTGCAGGCCTCTTGACCTCAGAGGACTGCTGTCCGTCGTTAACTGCACGAACGGTAAGTTCTGGGCACTTCAAATGTCTTAAAAGTCTTTTGTAATGATATCTCTTGTTTTGCAGGGTTCCGGCGATGGCGGATGGCGGGCTGATGAGAGTTGAGGATCGAACCCGCGTGAGGAATAGAAGCGCCTGGAAGCACGTAAGTAAGCGCTTGTAGCCTGCTTCACGATGCGCACTAACTGTCCCTTTTATCTTGCAGGTACAAGTTCGGAGCTTTCGAGAAGCTGAAGGGTGCTGGAATACCCACTGGATTCGGCGTGGGAAGGAGTAATGGCACGTGAGTAATAAAGTCTTTCAGATGCCGGAATGCAGTGCGAAGACCTCCGGAGCATGCGAAGACTAGGTAAGCCTTTGTCTTTCAGATGCCGGAATGCAGCACGAGGCGTTGGTGACAGCCGATGGACCAGGTAAGAGATGCGCTGCCACTGAAGACCGTAGTGCTAACCTGTTCTTTCTTTGTCTTTACAGGTGCTGCTGAAGACTGGATTCCAGGATGGTAAGCCTTTGTTCCCTTAGGCCCAGGATCAGAAGCAGAAGGCACGATGAGCGTTCTGTTGCAGAGAATGCAGAATAACACAAAGCAAGATTCATCCATCGGGTGTGGTTTAAATAGCCTCCTGTAGTGCTTAGGTGTCTCCTTCCACAGCCACGCCTACGTAAGAAAAGAGTTCCTGCTTTCCAGAAGAGTTCCAGTGTTCTGAACCTAGGGAGTGGCTCCTGCCCCACCCAACAGGAAAAGTAGTCCCAAACAGAAGAGGATCAAGGGTTCAACTGGCAGGTAAGTAAGCAGCATGGTCTGCTGCAGTTACGTCCACCCAAACATTATGAGCCCGGCGCTTCCAGCGCTGGGACTGGGCATCTTTATGAGCCTGGTGCCACTGGCGCCAGGACAGGGCCCAAAAGGTCCCAATTGGGACTGGCTGGCACTCGGAACCGGGGTTATGGGTCTGCTTCCAAGGGAGTCGGGCAAGTCCTGATCTTTTGGAAGCAGAGATCATGACAATGGGCTTCTGCACCTCATAGATCTGGGTGGCTTGCTCAATGACCCAGTCTAAAGATCTTTTCTCGTGAAAATCTCTCACGAGCTGGGTCATTATGTACTTGGGAAGAGCATGGAAAAATGTGTTGATGAAATCTCTGCTGTCCGTGCGCACCCTTCTGGTGGTCTGCGCAAAGGCACGCTTCAATTCTTGCACAAATTCTTGTGGGGCCTGATCCTTTAGACACATTGCAAATTGTAGGCTGCCTTGCGAACCTCTTGGGGATTTCTATGTACAGAAAAATGTTTCAAGATGGCCGCCCTAAATGTGGACCATCTTGAATGGTTTTGGTCCTCCAGCCCCGCAAAGAAACTGGAGTATTCAGGGGAGAATGTCCATTTGACGTACTGGATGCAGCTACTGCTGTCCTTCAAATGGAAAGTCTCCATCATTTGCTCATAGAGCTCCAAGTGTTCCCAAACAGAATACTTGGCGTTCTTATGATAAGGTGTGATGATACTCCTGATTGCCTTAATCTGTTTTAAGGGGTCCTTAAGAAAGGCCCTTTTCACCTTATTGGCCTTTTTGGTTCGGGTAACCCTGATCCATTCATCCTCTGATTCAGAAGCACTGCTCCCAGAGGTGCCCGTCTGATCTTCCAGGTTTTACCGGATTCTGCAAGCCTGGGAATAGCTGGCAGAATGTGGGGACCTGGTCTCCTGTGTTCTGTGATGCTCAGAGGAGTCTTCAGATCCCTCCTTGCTACCAGGATTTGATGGGTACCACCCCCACTGACCTAACTGGGCAGAGGTTTTCAGGATGCCCTTAGTGGGCCTACTCTCCTGGGGTTCCCCACTAAATTGCACTGCACTTAGGTGCCCATACCCGGATGCCCGCCCATCCATTCCTGGGTGGTACTGGCCTACGAGCCCCATCCTTATGTCTGGATAGTAATCTGCCATCCCTGTGGCCCTGTGCTCATGTGCACCAGGGGACATGGGGGTGGCAGAGTCCAGGGACTGTGTGAGATGAAGGCCTCTGGTACTAGGGCTCCTGAGGTTATGCTCAGGCGTTTCCCTTTCCCAGCAGACCTCATCTCTATCAGCCCCTGCTCCCTGTTGCAATGCAAGTGCCTGCGCTTTCAGTTCCTCAGTTAAGCCCTTACTAGACTCTATCCGTCACTCCTGCATGGCTACCTGTTGCTGGAGCCTATCCTTGTGCTGACAGAGAACCTCATTCTCTCTCTGTGCCTCCTGATTGGTCCTGGAGTACTGGGCCAGTCTTTGCTGCAGGAGGGTTACCTCCTGAGTCCCATCCCTACTGGCCTGCTCCTTTCTTGCCAGAGCCTCTTCCACCCTCCTGGTGTGCTCTAACAAGTTCTGATGCTCTTTGTGGAGGTCACCCAGCCCCTGGAGGGCCAAGTGATTTTCTTCAGTTTTTCTTTTTAAATGGCAGACTTCCTGGCCTAAGGTGTCCCTTTCTTGACTAAGAGTCTGCATCTGTGCCGCCAGGTCGTCCCTTTGCCTTTGAAAGGCACCAGCTTTCTGGCGCTCCTGATCAAACTCTGCCTGGGTATCCAGGTCTTTCAGGATCAGTTTATTGCTCTCTGCCTTTTCCCTATCTAGGTGGCTTTGCAGGGTAACTACCTGCTCAGCACATGCCCTATTGAAATGTAATTGTTGCTCCAGCTTTTTCTGGCTCTGCAGTAGGGAGTCCAAACCTTCTTGGTACTCCTTCTGCAAGGCCAGAAATCTGGTATCCTGGTCAGACTTTTCCTGTTGCAGGATACACATGTCCTCTTTGATTTTAATGAGATACTGTGTGCTCTCATTTTCTGACTCCTGGCTTCTGTGCATCCTCTGCTCTAAAGAGACCAGGTCAGATTGGGCCTTCTCTAACGCGATCTGTTGCCTATTTGCCAGATCTTGGCCTTCAGCACATTTGTCCTGCATGGCTCCCATATATAGATACAAATATGCCGCTATCCTAACCATCTTGTCATGTTCATCTTTAGCTTTAGGATCCATGTATAGTTCACTCAGGGCCACATGTAAGGGACCCTGATGTCTCCAGATATCTAACCCAGTTGCAGTGACCTGTTGTGTGATTGCCTGCAACCACGCATCGTGGCCCTGCTCAGTCCATTCACCTCTCACAAATAGCTTATGTAAGAAGTGCTCTCTGGCTATTTTTATGTCTACCAGTGTCGTCATTCTGGAATTTGAGTTCCTTCCTGACTTACAGAAGTTTGTATTTTATTTTGCAAAACAGACCGTTTCCTTAGAGCGTTCCTTTGAGGGGTGCTTTCACAGTGTAAAACAGCGTGGTGATCTAACCGGATATGTGTATCCGGTCAGTTGGCACACTGTATTAAGCTGCACAAGTGGGAAATCTAACCCAGAATATCCCGGCTCCGAGCCCCCACGTTGTAAGCGACTTCAATTCAACACTAGAGCTAAGTCAATGCCTAGTCTGGGATGCTGATGGAATCCCTTATTGATGTATTTTTATGTCCAGTTCGTTTACTCTGGATGACAACCCTTGTATAACACCCCTCTCTCAGTATCCCCCTGATCCCGCTGAGCCAAGAAGTAGGTTTGTTTTGCAAATTTAAAAGGTTTATTTGAAAATTAAACAATATATATCTATCACACTTTTATAGTAAATGAATATTTGATAGCACACTTCTGAAGATGATAGTGGTCAACAATGGATAATGTTACAGTGGTACACTCTTTTTGATGGCTGAGAAGTGAGATAGAGAGGATAAAGTAGCTGAGAATGCTTTTATGGCTTCAAGGACAATGCAATGATGAACGAAAATGCAGTACAGAAAATAAACTTGATATGACTTCAACCAAAACAATGTAATCACTTTTCCCCCTGGTAGCATTTCACCCCCACCCTTTATGCAAGGTAAAGAGATGGAAGGAAAGCACACAGTTCTCAGGAATGCAATGAAATATAATTCAGTTCCACCCCAGCAAGCTTAGAGGAAAACAGGTAGGAGTCTTAAACACAGGCAATATACTTTGATAAGGTTGCAATTAAGTGAAAAATATGCGAAAGATGCTTTTAATTCCCTATAGGAGGTTCAGGGTAGGTGATAGCTACTTTGTATTAGTTCAGGATCACTTTAGCAATGCTCTATGAATGATTGCCAGGTTGCAAACGAATTTCAGCAAAGGAAATGTCAAATCACGGCAAATGTAGTCGCGTGCGTCGAGCGCAATTACGGAGGGAGTATGAGGAGTAGCAAGTTGGTTTAGAGCTTGTTGGAAAGCTTAGAATCTCAGCTTCAAAATAATCTCACTTCTATCACAAACGGTCCCGGAGATACGGCCGATTTAGTAAAGGTTGTTTTTCGGATTTGAAATTTGAAAGCTCAGAATGACAGATGACAGTTTTCAGGTTTAAAGATGACAGAATGACATGATTCTAGCAGGCAGTTCTAAATAGGTTAAAATAGTTTGGATTAGATTATTTTAAACTAGGAGATTGGTTTGGCACAGTGAGTACTCACACTATATTTTTGAAATACGCCGTCAAGGTCTGGTCAGGTTGGACGGGACTTCCGGGCGGGTGGTTCTAAAGTCCCGGCTATCTGGGTCAGCTCTGCTCTCTGGATCTGTCAGGCATCAGTTCTGCTCACAACGGTCTGGTCGGTGGTTCTCTCTGGTTCCGGATACAGCACTGATTTCTGGTTACTGCTACAGGTTCTTGCAAAAGTTCTTGGCAAAGTATTCAAACAGCTCGCCCGGCTGTTGAATAGTTTGGTTGGTTTTGAGGCTTGCTGAAGAGAACTCAGCTTGTGGGTTAGGCCTTTGTTTTGAGTTCTGGAGTCAGAGTTCTAAGTTCTGGTCTCTGTCTAGCTGGAGTCAGTCTAGGTCTCTGGAGTTCTGGATGTGAATTTGTCCGTCAGCGTGCTCTGCAGAAAATGGGAATTGAGTGTCTCTACCTGTCCCAGCAGTCTCTTTTTATGTGTTCTACAAGTGGGTGTGTGCATGGACATAACTGAGCCGGCCCCTCGCAATCTATCATTGGCCACATCCTCCTCTCTCCCTTGATTGGGGAGCTGGGTTGTGTGTCATCTTTATGGCTTACAGAAAGACACTCCCCTTGTCAATGTGCACACAAATCTATTTCTGATCCAAATACATATTTCTCAGATACACAATTTGTTGAAATTACATGTACATATTACAGATTCCTTATGGTCCATGCTTGTCTGACTCTGATCTTCCTGGGGGCTTGCATTAAAAATTGACAACTTAATTTCGTTTTTAATTGGTTTACCAATGTTAAATCTGTATCATAAATTACACCAATGTACACCCTCCTTCTACACACAGTCCAGTAATTTACTAGGTTTCTAGCGTAAACCCGGTGTCTGTAATATCAATAAATAGCAGGGTTTTGCCTCAGAACATGGTACAAAGTTGAATCAGGTCTTGAATTGTGGGTACATTTCTTAGATTGAGGTTCTCCAAATTGCACATTTTTGTAAGCTTAACACAATATTTTAGAAGCATTTAACTTAAACATATATTTGCTGCAATATGATTCCACAAAAGTGTCTGAGCCCACCCCCTAGAAACTTGGGAGTACCACATGTCTCTCCTCTCACATGCAGGGCTCTGTTTACAGTCCACACTGAAAATCAACATACCCCATTCAAGTGCAAGGGTCTATTTTGTCGGCTGAGGTCAGCAGGCCAGGGGGCCACTCTGCATTTGGTTAGCATGTCCATGTGATCTCCTGGGCTGTTGTGTGGGCCTCTGAGGTGAGAAGGTTTCCCAGCCTCTTGGCCTGTTAATGCAATCAGATTGTCTCTGGGAACAGCAGGTTGTTAAGAGTTTTAATTAACCAGCGGGCCTTTGAAGGTTTCCAGCTGTCTCAGGAGGCTGATTAGCTTCTGAAGTAGCAGTTCTCCTGTCAGAGTTTAGACTGCTAGCACCGGTTTGTGAACAAAGCTGGTACTGCACCCATTTTTGGGATCTGTCTTCAATTAATGCATTTCAATAGAGTGGTCCTTTGCTTGATAGTATAGGATCCTTGCTTAACATTGTTTTGATGGCATCCTTACAGTAGAGTGGTGATGTAGAACCCCCCACAAGAAGGTTGTAACTTTAGAGTGCTCTTGTGTCCATGATTTTAGCAACTTTTTGACATTAATAAAAACAGATTTTGAACAGAACCATCTTTCTTTACACTGGTGGGTGGCAGATTAGGTGACCATTTTGGTGTGCGCAAACTGCGCGGTTCTCCTGGATTCTGGCGTGAATGTGGGCAGCGACAGCTCATCCACAGATCTGCCCAGTCTATTGATTTAGTTTGTTCTGGGATAGAATAATGGGCGGTGACACCTCATCCCCACATCTACCCAGTCTATTGATTCAACATGGGTCAAAACCCTTGACACGCTCTGCTTCTGCCCACAGTGGAGGCTGTGCTTGAGTCGTGGAACTCTGTTCATCTTCATTTGTTCACTGAACTAAACTGCCTGATTCCCTCGAAGAGACTCCCCTTTTTGCCCTTTGGCACCAGCGTGTGCAGGTACTTTTGAGCACAAGGCTCCACTCTTCGTAGGGCTTGGACTTCCTTTTAGTTAGGTGCCTCTGAAGGCGGACTGGGTCTAATTATTATTCGCACTGCCTGTTTTCCCCCCCATCTAGGTGGTCTACACATTTCGTGCTTCTAACTCGTTAGACTCGTTTGTATTTGTATATATATTGTATTGGTTTGGTATGTGTTGGTTTACTTGAGTTTTATTGTGATTTCCCGCTACGGTCAATATTACAAAGGCCTTGTAATAAATGTGTATATATTTTTAATATAACTCCTGCTTGGAGTAATTTGTAAGAGTCCTTGCTTTGTGTGCTCATTGCGGGCTTTCAGTCACCCTCACCTCTCCTAAGACCTAGTCTTGACCGCCGCGATCGCTACCCTGATTGGTCTGGCTTGTCCAGAGGTTACCCTGTACCAAGAAACTAGGCTGGCCTTCTGAACCTCTGCCCCTCCAGGACAGAGTTCAGAAATCCGTCTTAACAAATTGGTGTACAGCGGTGGGATACGACTGAAGGTATCCAGTGTTGCGCACGAGCGAAGGCATTTCAAGTTATTCCTACCAGGACACGTAGTGAATTGTCGTAGTATAACTTTTAAAAGGCCATAGTCCTATCTAACAGTATGGAAACAAATAACTTGTTAACTTTAAATGCTTCTAAATCCAAAACATTGAAAAAGATGTGTGCGGAGAGAGGTGTCTCCTCTCAAGGCACCAAATTGGATATGCTCCAAAGAATCGTGACGTGGCAAGAAGCGCAGCTTGACGCTATAACTTCTGAGGACAGTGCAGAAGGAGGTGGGGCTGCTCTCACTTTTAGAACTGACGGTTCTGCCGCTGCACTGGTCCACCGCGACCTTGAGGACAGGGAGGATGAGATGTCTAATGTTTCCTCAGCCAGTATTGATGGGGAGGCCATGCTTGAATTCAAGAAGCAAGAACTGCTGTTTAGGCAGAAGGAGCTTGATTTCAGCATGACCAAACTAAAAATCGAACAGGCAGAAAAACCGAAAGACAGGGATCACCAGTTGAAACTGGCCAAGCTTCAGGTTGCAAATGGATCCAAGGATCCTGGACATGGGTCTGGGGCCTCCTCTCATCCACCCTTTCCAAAAGATCTGCTCAGTGCGTATGAGGAAAAGAATGACATGATGGACTGGCTGAATACATTCGAGTATGCATGCGAAGTTCAACAAGTTGACAATGCTGATAAGATTGCCTGGTTACTCAGCAGACTGCCCCATTCTGGCTGTAGTGCCATTATTGAAATGTCGAAAGCTGAGCGAGCGGATTTCGCAATGTTAAAGCAAACTCTAATTTTAAAGTTTGGAAAGAATCCTGACCAATATTTAAAACGATTCCGAGAGTATAAGAAGAAAGAAGGTGGTACTTGGGTATCTTATGTAACCGAATCTTTAAAAAACTTGACTGGCTGGGTCGAAGGTTAAAAGGTCTCTACCTTTGAAGGCATGATAAGTCTTGTCATGCTGGAACATATTTTTGTATCTTCTTCCCCGGAGCTTAAGCAGCATTTGGCCGATTCAAGGGAGATAGATCCTAAGAAGCTGGCCATTGCCGCAGATTTATGGGTGTCACATCGAGTGTCCCATAAGGACAAAACTCATCCTGGTAAGCAGGAGGAGGGGAAAAAGTCCAAAGATAAGGAGGGTGGAGAATCTGATAAATCTTCTTCTCAAAAGGGCCACAAAAAAGAAAAATAAGGGTAAGACACAAGAGAACTCACAGGGTAGTGGAGGTCAGCCTCCGAAACAGGACTCCAGTTACAATAAGCCTTCCTATGTAAACAGACCCAATGTATCTTGTTTTGCTTGTGGAGCAACTGACCACATGAAGGGGGATCCCCGGTGTAAGGTTAAACCTTTGGGGGTCCACTCCGCTAATCTGGCCTTCTCCTCCTACGAGGAAGAAGAGATTACAGGAGCATCCTTCTCCTCAGACTCCTTCCCCAGCGTGATAGAAGCTGAGGTAGTTTTAGTTTCCCTGGGTTCCTGGGAGCCTAAAGTCGCAGAGGCTTATGCTAGGATTCCAGATAATACCAAGCACTACTTTAAAGACAGTGTGCTGATCAATGGAGTGGATACTCCAGCTCTTAGGGATAGTGGGTGCAGTCGAACTGTAGTGGATTCTACCTTCGTAGACTCAGAGGAAGTTGCCAGAGCTACTCTGATGCCCACTAAGTTGGCTGACGGCCCACCTCACATGTTTCCAGTAATACCTGTAAATCTTACTTTAAATCGTACAGCAGTCAGGATTCCAGTGAGCATTCAGAGAAACGTCCCAGGAAAGGTCTTGTTGGGCAACGATCTCAGAGCTTTAGGGCTCATAGAAGACACTGCCGACAGACCCTGCACACGGTTTCAAACATGGGCAGCATTGGCCAAGACCAATACGCCGCCCCAGCCGAAGGGGAAACCTAAGGCGAAAGGAGTAAGTAAGTCAAGACGAAGGAAAGAGAACATTCCCCAGAGCTCGCCTACCACTGCGGTGGAGGAAGTTGGTCAATCGCCCGGGCCTGACGAGGAGGTGGCGATGGCTGAAGTATTTGACCCCAACGACCATCCGGATCTAAAAGACTTGTTAGCAGAAGGTGGTCCTGACAGGGAAGAATTCAGTAAAGGCCAACGTGAGTGCCCATCTCTGGAAGGCCTAAGGAGACAGGCCTGCTCTCAGCTGGAGGGTGACCCTCCTGGGACGCATCGGATTTATTGGGAAGGTGGACTCCTGTATAGTGAGCCCACAGAGTCTAGAGAAGGAGACCATAGGAGGTTGGTGGTTCCCCTTGCTGTAAGACCCTTCCTCCTGCAGCTGGCGCATGAAGTGCCCCTTGCTGGTCACCTTGGTATTAAGAGGACCAAGCAAAGTTTATCCATGCACTTCTACTGGCCCAAGATGGGGGTGCAAGTAGAAAGTCACTGCAGGAGTTGTGCCTCCTGCCAGTTATCTGGTAAGAGTGGCTCAACAATCCAAGCTCCATTGGTACCACTCCCAGTTGTAGGAATACCATTTGAAAGGGTAGGGATCGACATCATTGGTCCCCTTGACCAGCAGACATCCTCAGGCAATAGGTTTATCTTGGTGCTAGTCGACTATGCTACCAGATATCCTGAGGCCATCCCATTGCAAACTGTAACTGCCAAGTCAGTTGCAAAAGCGTTACTTGGCATCTTTACTAGGGTTGGCTTCCCTAAAGAAGTTGTGGCTGACAGAGGCAGCAACTTTATGTCATCAAAGTATATGCAGGCTATGTGGAAAGAATGTGGGGTCACCTACAAGTTCTCTTCTGCATACCACCCCCAGACCAATGGTCTGGTGGAACGTTTCAACAGAACGTTAATGAGCATGATTGGGGCTCTGGAAGAACCTCAGAGAAGAAAATGGGATCTTCTTTTACCATGCTTACTGTTTGCCTACCGAGAGGTACCACAGGAGGGTGTTGGCTTCAGCCCCTTCGAACTTCGGTTCGGTCATCCTGTACGGGGACCCTTAGACATAGTCAAAGAGGGATGGGAGATGCCCATTCCCCCTGTTACTACCAACGTAGTAGATTATGTGCTGGGGCTCAGAAAACGGATGGTACTTCTGATGGGCTTGGCTAGTAATAAATTGAAGGCAGGACAAGCACTGGTGAAACATTGGTACGACCAGAAAGCTTCCCTCATCAACTTTACACCTGGTCAGCAAGTCCTGATCATGAATCCCATAAGGCCTCGAGCTTTACAGGACAAATGGTCAGGCCCTTACACAGTGGTGGAGCCCCTGGGTGAGGTTAACTATTTAGTGGACCTTGGAAGGCCTGGACAGGCTCCAAAAGTGTTCCATGTAAATGGGCTGAAGGCTTTCGTCCCAAGAGTCGAAATCGCAGCACTGCTACTGGCTTCAGATGTTGAGGAAGAGGAGTCTGAACCTCTCGCCGACCTGTTCCAAAGCGGTCCTTCAGATAGCTCCTTGAGGGTGTCCGAGTGGCCCCTCACCTGACTTCTAATCAGCAGGCTGAGGTGAAAAGTTTGCTTTGGCAGTTTTCCCCCGTTTTCACAGTTGCCTGGTTTGACACCTTGGTGCAAACATAACATAGACACAGGAGACAGTGTACCTACCAGGAGTAGGGGATACTGGATGTCAGACAAAGTATGGTTTTACATTAAGACCAAGGTCAACAAGATGTTAGACCTTGGGATGACTGAACGCTCTAGTAGTCCTTGGTCCAGCCCTGTGATTTTGGTTCCAAAGGCAGGCACTTCTGAATTGAGGTTCTGCGTGGATTACAGGGCTCTGAATGCTGTCACCAAGACAGATGCACACCCCTTGCCTCGAACAGATGAGCTGGTGGATACTTTGGGTGCCTCCAAGTACTGCAGCACATTTGACCTCACTGCTGGCTATTGGCAAATAGCTTTAGCAGAACATGCCAAGGAGAAGACAGCGTTTTCTACTCCAGACGGCCTTTACCAATTCAGGGTAATGCTGTTCGGGTTGAAAAATGCACCTGCCACTTTCCAGAGGCTTGTGAAACATGTGTTGAATGGGTTGGACGAATTCTGTCTTGCATATCTGGACGATATAGCAGTTTTCAGTGCCACCTGGGAAGACCATGTGAAACACCTCGGGATTGTGCTCCAGGCTCTTCAGAAAGCACACTTGACCATAAAGGCTAGTAAATGCCAGATTGGACAAGGCTCAGTGGTTTACCTTGGACATGAAGTAGATGGAGGGAGGATACAGCCTCTTCCCAGTAAAGTACAAGCAGTACAAGACTGGCCTACCCCCACTACACAGACCCAAGTGAGAGCCTTCTTAGGACTCACGGGGTATTACCGCAACTTTGTGGCAGACTATGGCACCATAGCTGCCCCTCTGACTGCCCTCACCACTCCGAAGAAACCCAAGAAGGTAACTTGGACCGACGAGTGTGAGAAGGCCTTCAATGGCTTAAAAGACTCCTTGTGCCAGGCCCCTGTCCTCAGGGCCTCTGATTATCAAAGACCTTTAATTGTGCAGACGGACGCCTCTGGCACTGGGATAGGAGCTGTACTATCGCAAGTAGATGAGAAGGGTAAGGAACACCCTATTGGTTTTATTCGTCGCCAGTTTAAGGACAGAGAGCTCAGATGGTCCACAGTGGAGAAAGAATGTTTCTCTGTTGTGTAGGCCCTACGGAAGCTGAGGCCCTACCTCTATGGGACCCACTTCACTGTGCAAACTGCCCATAAGCCCTTAAAGTGGCTAATGAACATGAAGGGAGAGAATGCAAAGTTGCTTAGGTCGTCCATAAATCTACAAGGCTTAGACTTCACTATTGAGCATAGGCCAGCTGTCCAACATAGCAATGCTGATGGGTTGTCCAGAATATTTAACCGACCTGAACAAGAGACTCATCCACGGGTGGATTAGTTCCCCCTGTCCATAGTCTGGGAGGGGCGAGTGTTAGGAAAGATTTCTTAATTGTGGGTAATTTTCCTTCCATGTGGCAACCCCTAAACTTTTTGCAGTTTTTTTCACCAGGATGTAGACTTTGCCAGAGAAGTGCAGCCTTCTGCCGCACTCCTCTGGGCTTTCACTCCATTCTTACAGGGAAACTGACATGCCCTTAAGACAGTCAGTACCGGGAAACGTTGTTTTCCGTAGTTTCTTTATCATGTTGCAGCTTTCGCGCAACATGGCACAAGAGGGCACTGTAAGCTAAGTTACTGCTCTCTTTGGGTCTCTAGTCTACTACAGGCACTAGATACTCTCTTGGGATTTTTATCGAACGGTGCAAGTGAATTACGGACGGGACTGGTGGCAGCGATCGTTTCTTTGTGTTTTTGAGCTCCTTTTGGCGTTTAAGCGTTTCTCGCGCTTAGCTCAAAATGGTGGCCTGGCTCCCAAAATGGCCAAACCACGAGGCTCATTGTCCTGTCCGCTGACCGTCTTGCCCCCTTCATCTTCCCCAGGTGGAGCTGACCCGGGGCCTTCCTTATTTGGGCATGTACTTTCCCGCGAAACACAGATGCTTTCGCAGGCTTCTACAGGCCTTGTGTGTGCCTCCAGGATGTGGACTGGGATGTCTGGTCCCAATACACATCCTGGGTGCCAGAGAGTCTAGGGTGGTGTGAATGCCTGGGACCTCCGTGGTCCGTGATAGGTCCACGTATGGTGTGCGTGTTTTGCGAGCAGATCTCCCATTGGGTCCCCTCCGTTTTGGCGCGAAGGCAACCGTGGATAAGAGGGGGCTGGAAACACCACTACCATGTCGATCTCCTGAGTTCTCACGAACAAAGGAATACAGGAGCCAAGTATCCTGCAACCACAAGGCTGAACCGAGGAATCGCTGGTGACCCGCTGAAGGACTACTCCTCTGCACTGCTGTCGCTTTGCGAAACCCTTTCTACCTCGGATCGAACGAGAAGGCCTCTACTGGTACTTCGACCCTTGGAATAGTGGGAACAACTATTCCCGCCATCTTCACCATCTCCTGCACGTAAGCCTTCAGAAGTGTCTCTGGGCCATCCAGCAGACTGACCAGCCTACCCAGGAGCCTTGCTCTGTAACCGCCGTCAGGTTGTGTTGTATTACGAGTCCTTGTCACTCTCACACGATTCGTACACTTGGCATTCCCAGGTCTGAAGTGAGTAGTGTACATTTGGCTGAAATACACACGGCCGCTCCGTTGCCCTGCTGTGGTAACAAACTGTGCGGGTTCACTGCGTTTGGGACATCCTCAACTCAACTTCTGCTGCTGCGGAATCTTCACGACGCGGAGACGTCCCCTCCCTGCTCGTATCTGAACCTGCCAGCACTGAAACTGACGCGGAGAAGCCTGGGTCTGCTTGCATCGGGGACCGGTGAGTAGCATCACTAGGAACTGGTCGCCCTCCTGCAGGAGCCCATAGCTTTTCCACGCTGTGTCTAACAGCATGCCTTTCCGTACTCCGCTCTGCTTCTGCCCACAGTGGAGGCTGCGCTTGAGTCGCGGAACTCTGTTCATCTTCATTTGTTCACCGAACTAAACTGCCTGATTCCCTCGAAGAGACTCCCCTTTTTGCCCGTTGGCACTAGGTGTGCAGGTACTTTTGAGCACAAGGCTCCACTCTTCGTAGGGCTTGGACTTCCTTTTAGTTAGGTGCCTCTGAAGGCGGACTGGGCCTAATTATTATTCACACTGCCTGTTTTCCCCCCCATCTAGGTGGTCTACATATTTCGTGCGTCTAACTCGTTAGACTCGTTTGTATTTGTATATATATTGTATTGGTTTGGTATGTGTTGGTTTACTTGAGTTTTATTGTGATTTCTCGCTACGGTTAATGTTACAAAGGCCTTGTAATAAATGTGTATATATTTTTAATATAACACCTGCTTGGAGTAATTTGTAAGTGTCCTTGCTTTGTGTGCTCGTTGTGGGCTTTCAGTAACCCTCACCCCTCTTGAGACCTAGTCTTGACCGCCGCGATCGCTACCCTGATTGGTCTGGCTTGTCCAGAGGTTACCCTGTACCAAGAAACTAGGCTGGCCTTCTGAACCTCTTCCCCTCCAGGACAGAGTTCAGAAATCCATCTTAACAGGGTGCAGGATTGGTTTATAGGGGCTCGCACGCAGATTTCCAGAGTATTGACAGAGTTACAATTTTTCATATGTATGTTGTCGGAGTGCCAGCAAAAGTTACGGGGGACCCTGCACAGTTTCCCTGAGATGTAGGCCTGCTTGCGGGGGACCCCACACGCTGTTTCAAGGGTGCATGTATTTGTGCCTGGGGAGCATGCAAAGGCAGCTGTTCTGGCTGTTTTTGCTTTGCATGGGGGCATGTCAGGGGCGTTCCTGGGGCGACCTGCGAATACGGTTACTTTGCAGATTGAATTCCATGAACACGTGGGAGCGCATTCTTTATTGTGCGCGCAGGCTCGTGCAGTGTGCTTCTCGGCGTGCGGCCCTTGCAGGATTTCTGCACACATTTCCATGAATCGGGCCCTTGTCTCTAACTAGCGCCTAGTTACAGACTATGTGCGCGCCTATAAATGTAAAAATAAATAAATAAATAAGGTATATCACCTACTCTAATCCCCCCGCAACTCTGTCGACTACCGCACACCCTTGCACAACACAGCTTGCATGAGTTGCTGGCCCACAAGGAGCTGTCCCCCTTCCACAAGGAGGGATTTGTGCCAAGTACTCCCCCTTTGCATACACTGTGATCCTGGTCGTCACCTCCACACAGCAATGGCTAGTTCACCCTGCCCACCTTCATTCCCCGTGCAGGAGGCTTGCCCCTCCTCCCTCTACACCCACCATGGTCACTGGGAACAAACGGCCATGAAAGGAAAAGTAAGCTTCTTTAATTCACAAATGTAGTTTGGTTTATGCATAACGTGACCCCTCGCGAGCTGAAACATATATTTAGGGCCCCCCTCAAACATACACTTCAGGAAGGACCAGAAGGCACCACTCTTCAAAGGGCATCTCACCAACCACTGAGCCCTTCACTCAGCGTCCTGGTGGATGGGGGGATAGCAGCTTGCCCTTCAGCCCCAGCATCCTACTTATTACCACATTGGTGCATTCCGTATGTACAGCACTCAAGTGATGTTCACCTGTGTGTGTGCCTTATACAACCCATACCTGCATACATACATATGTAGTTATTTTCCTCCACCCTGCCTGGAATTCTGTTGGGATTTGATGTGGGTCAGGTGGCCATGAAATTGCCAATGATGATGGACTTTATCCAAAGAGATGATTGCCCAGTTCTTCTCGCAGCATTGTCTGGTTATTGGTCGCCTGGCCCCAGGTCTGCCAACTATGCCCCTCACCACCGCCATTGGGTGCGTGATCTACTTGTACCCCATTGGGTTTGTTTTGTGGCGTGCAACACACGGGCCATGATAAAGCACACCTTCTCAGGCATACAAGAAATATCCCCAGCCCGGTGCAGACCCCAGAATCAATGTTTCAGTACCCGTTCTGAGGAATTCCATGTACTGGTGTGGGCTACATTATACCACTGGTGCTGGGGGGTGGAGGGGTGAATATCTGGAATAGTGGGTCATTATCTAGGGTCAATTGGGTATCCGAAATCATCTGTCTAACTTATGAATTCATCATTTCTTATAGCATAACCTTGTGACATTCCGTAGTATAGTGCGTGTAGTTATGCCTGGGCTTTAAGTGGGCTGGGGCTATCCACGGCTGAGCCCCGATAGACTCAGAAATATGATTCTGAGGTGGGCCCCTGCTGGGGCTCACTAACGTCCCCTGGTAGCCCTGGTCTCTAGAGGACAAGGTTTTTCCTAAAGCCTGAAGCTCTCGCTCATGTGCAAGAGCTTCAGGCTTCAGAAAAAAATGCCTTTTCTCCATAATGGTGGTGCGGGCACCTGCGAGTCATCCTTTAAATCAAGAGATGCCTGTGGCCCAGTGCCACCATTATAGAAGAAAAGGTGTGACCGCTGAAAGTCGAGGCCTGTTTTATTTCTAATCGCAGGAGCTTCAAGCTTTAGGAACAAAGGCCTCGCCTTCCAGCGGCCTCACCCTTTCAGCCTTAATGATGCTGCTGCCCCTCGCCAGGGATCCATTCAGCTAAGAGATGCCGCAATCACCACTGCATCTCTTAGCTAGAGGGATGCTAGGTGGGAGGCAGTGCCACCATTAAGGCTGAAAACTTGTGGCACTGCCCCCCAGCCGGGCATCTCTTTAGGTAATAAATGCAGAGATCAGCACCCTCTTCCCCAGGAAGGTGGCACAAATTCTAAGTCTGTGATGCCATGGATTTCTGTTGTAGTCTGGTATCATGTGATGTGCAGCAGATTGCTTTGGGCCAGGTTCATGGAGTCATGAGTAGAGGCTGGCAATCTTGCACACACGGATGAAAAGCAGGGCACCGTGCTAGACCATTTGCACATTGATAGTGCACTGCATGCACCTGTTAGGGAGGCCTGCTTGGTGCAAGGCCACGTGTGTGCAGTGCATAGCAACCAGATCATTGGAGAACCATGCAATTCCATTCAAGGCCTAAGAATCCGTAGGAAAAGTAGAGGATGCCAGAAAGAGCAGGGCTAGGTGGAACTAAGTGCCTGCGCCACAGAGTTCTGGAACGTTCCAGCTCACAGAGGCAGAGGACATTAAGCAGCACCAACAGAGAGGATTGGATATTGTTGCCAGGAGGGGAACATTATTGGGCATATATGTTTATCAACCTCCCCTCCCCCTTCTACTGGCTAACAGCAGCTTGCTGTAGGGCTGCAGAGCAGGTTGCTGGGGTGTACAGTCTTTATAACGAAAATTACATGTAGACATGCACATATATCGAAACATTTATAACGAAAATGTATGTGGGGGTGGGGTAAAGGGTTAAATCCAGTGGGGAAACTGTTGGGGTGCGTTATAAGGGGTGGGAAATGGTGGTTTGGGGTGGATTAAATATGTTATGTTTTTCCGTATTAAAGTTTTTGGTATGTGTCGGTATATGTGCGCCCTGAGCCCTACATGAGGCGCGGTATAAACATGTAAATAAATAAATAAATGTGTATAAATGAGGGGAGAGTGGAAAACAAACAAAGCCCGAACTCAACGATGGACGAAAGAGGTTGAGCCTGGTCGCTCCTAATGAAATCAAGGAACTTCCACAATGTATCATCACTCCAAGATCGAGAATCACAAATCCCTACGTGGGAAAGACTGAACTCGACCGCCACGCTGGATTACATATTCATCACGGAAGGGCTGATAGCCTATTTCACCGACTTCACGGTGGTAAAAACGCAGGAAAGTGACCACAACCTTCTAAAAATGTCATGGAACGGAACAGCTCCATCAAGACCCTTCTACCCTGCAGTGGTGGAAGCTAACCCACAACAAAACAGGCTTCGCTTAACCCCCGACAATGTAAAAAAGAATTTTTCTAACATTGCGAGGAAAACCGTCCAAATAACAAAGAGCAAAAGCGACAGACGACCAGAATACGTGTCGCTTTTGGCCTCACACAAAACGAAATTTGCGGGAACAAAAACAGGGAAACCGATGCATATGCATTCTTTCGACACAGAAGTGGCAACAAAAAGAAAAAATCTTAACAAACTGAAAAAAACGGCCATAAGAGCTGACTCGCCGGAAACATGGTTTAATTACCAGGCAGAACAAAAGTCCTACAAATCATGGCTAAAACAGAACCGGTTGCTCATGTACCAAAACGACGCTGAAGAAATGCTCCACACTTGCGCCACAAGGAACACTCGAGACTTTTGGTCACTACTGAAATCAATTAACGGGCAGAAGGCAAAAGTGCTGGCAAACTGTGTCCCAGAGTCAAAGTGGATTCAGCACTTCACAGAGTTATAGCGCTGCCCTACCTCCCCGTCATTACATCTTCCCGTCCTCTCAGATTCCCCATGGATCACTCTTTCATCGGTCGAGGACATCACAGAAGCGATAAACAAACTCAAATCTTCAAGGGCTCCAGGGCCAGATGGCTTGACTAACACTGACCTTAAGGCACACCCACTACTATGGGCACAAGCAATTGGTGAAATATTCACTCAAATTCAGAAAACAAAAGAAATTCCCAAAACCTGGACAGAGGCTGTACTGGTGCCCATCTATAAGAAAGGAAACAGAGACACCCCCGCCAATTACAGACCTATTGTCTTACTGGATGTCATAGGGAAGATTTTCGCAGCACTACTCCTCCGCCACTTCAAAGTCTGGGCCAGTGCCTCCCCGGCAGCCGATATGTTTCAAACAGGATTCCAGAAGGGAGCAGGAACGTTAATCAACCTACTGTTTCTGAACATACTTAAAGCAAACACAAAGAGGGGCACGGGAAAGGTCCACAGGGCAATGGTGGACTTGTCCCAGGCCTTTGATCTGGTAGATCGAGAAAGACTGTGGACCAAGTTAGCCACCTGGAAATGTCCTGACTCGATTCTCGCACCAGTAACGGCACTCCATGAAACCACCTCACTCAGAGTCAGCCTAAACCAACAAGGCACACTCTCAGAGCAAATCTTTACAAAACGGGGAGTAAAACATGGCTGCCCGTTAGCCCCAGCTCTGTTCATCTCGTTTATTGGAGACTTCCAAGACTCAGCGAAATCAGTAAGATCCTTCCCACCGCGAGTGGGTATCTCTAAAGTCTCAAGACTGTGGTATGCCGACGACTTAATTCTGATAAACCAGACGGCAGTGGGCCTTCAGAGACAGCTAACAAACTTGGCCAAATACATGGAAGAAAATAATCTGCAAATAAATAAAAACAAAACTAAAATCCTGTCCTTTTCAAAAGGCAATAAAAAGACAAAGAAGCGTCCGGTATGGTTTCTCGATGAAGAAAAAATCGAAGTAGTAGACGAGTTTAAGTACCTGGGTATCCAACTAGACAACACTTTGAACGACACTTCACTCCAAGCCTCGTTATGGTCAAAAATCAAGAACCTGACAGCCCAATCTCGAGCTGTCGACAGAAAATTCGGCAAGTTTTCTTGGACTCCGGTACTGCAATTCTACAAAACAAAGGTAGTACCGGCCATAACATACGGCATGGCAGCCAACTTAACTCTACCTGCTGAATTTTGGCTGAGACTGGAAGGATTTCTATGGAAATCGGTTTTGGGGCTTCCTACCTCAGCCCCCATGCCAGCCATTCGGCGCGACCTTGGCCTTCCTTCACTAGCCTCAGTTGTTATGCAAAGTGCGATTCTACTTTACAGGAAAATACGGACCCCTGACTCTCTGCCGATTTTTCGGATATTAGAAAACGAACTGGAAAACGGGAAGTGCACACCATTCACCAACTGGGCGAAGAAAATTGGAAAAAAATTAGAAGAAGTCCACTGCACGGACGACCTCCTCATCTCTAATCCTGGGCGTGTGAAGCAAAAACCTTTAGAACAAGACTGGATACGTACTAACGAGAAAATCCTAACGTACACATCCCTAAAAGACCTGCCACCTACTTACAATCGCGCAAAGGTTCCGCTGAAATATTGCGAAAAATTTCCTGAAAAAAGGCTGAGAAAAACTGTTCTACGGGCCCGCCTGAATCTTCTGCATACGAGAGAAATTTTGACCAAAAGAGCGCTGGCAAATTCTCCTCACTGCCGGGTCTGTGGTCTAGTTGACCAAATAGAATCTGTCCGTCATCTACTCACCTCATGTCCTGGATTGGCGCACTAAAGAAGGGCTTAATTGACACCACTCATCACGTGCCCGCTCACACTCGACGAAGAGACAATATGGTTTCGGTTAATTGCAGGCGATTCCACTAGATGGTCCAGAGCGGCAGCTAAATTTCTCGAAGTAGCTCTGGCAAAAGCTAGTGACATTACTTCATCGTCTGCAACAGCAGCAAGAGACCTTCAAGGAAATTCGAGAGTGGTGTCGTGAGTTCTGGGTCAAATTTCTTAGAAGTAGCACAAACACAGTTCACCACAGCACAGATTTGTAAAAAACCTTAATCAGGTTAATAAACAAAAAAAAAATGTGTATTCTCGATAAAAACCTGTCGTTAGAAAGACATCTAACCGTTGCTGGGCGACCTGCTCGGGGCAGCATGGCATGTTGATGGCTGTCTGATGGGGGCATGAAGGGCAGGCTGATGTGCGATCAGTTGGGGGTGCGTGGGGGGGTTAAGTGGCAGGTGAGTAGGCATCCAGCTGGGGGTGGGCTGCTGCTGCTGTTGCTCCAACAGCCCAGCGTCCGGTTTTCCGAGCTAGGTCTAGCGCTAAAAACGGATTCTCACCCATCTACCCTGCCACTGACAGGTGATTTTGGATACCCGTTCTGACCCTTTATAATGACCCACTCTGCCAGACATTCACCCCCCCACCCCCTCCAGCACCAGTGGTGTAAAGGTGTGCTGCTGTGACCAGGATGTGGATTTCAGAATGCTGGTATTTGTTGATCTTTCCACCAGTGCCGGATTATCCATTAGGCAATGTAGACACCTACCTATGGGCCCCGCTCCACGACAGCAGATCAAAATACAGTGGTGGAGAAAATTAAAAAATGTATTAGGAGATCATTTGCAAGGAGGGCCGGACATTTTGACTGCCTAGGGTCCTCCACAGGGTTTAATCCAGCACTGCTTGCCACCCCTACTTGTTAAGGATTCCTATGCCTGGGTTATTACGGGGACTATTGTTGCTTGTGTAGCAGATATTGAGATCCTGTGTGTAACTCAGTTCTGTTTTACACACAGAATAAACAATGGGCCTCATTGCGAGGTTGGCGGTAACCCGGTAACACCGTTTCTGCCGCCTGAGATCCCGGTGCCACCGGGACATTACGAGTCCTGGCAGGCCAGGATCTCAGGCTGCGGAAATCCTAGGTCCCCCATTCGCATAGAGTCCCATTGGACTCTATGGGAGTGGGTATGATAGAAGCACTGGAACCGTTGCTAACGGTGCTATGTGCTTCCATGACAACTGTGCCTACCGGGGCCGATGCGCATGGCGTATCAGACCCTGCCAGGCCCCAGCAGGCACAGTTGTTGTCTGCCGGCCAGAATGGGTACTGGTACGTTTCTACCGGCACTCTTAATTCCATACCGGCAGACTTGTAATGAGGCCCAATCTGTTAGCCTGTATTTTACTTGTGATTGGCTTGTAGCTGCTCCTGGTAATTAAAAATACATTTAAGGAGACCACCAGGGGAAGCAGGCGGCATGATAGCTTGGCATGGCATCTCCCTTGCCCTCATCCGAAATAAGGCATTCGGAGAGTCCTGGCGAATAACAGAGCAGGAAAGATGAAACCGTTAAGGTGTGAGAAGTCCTCAAGAATACAGCGGACCACCCTACAAGAGCCGCTCGAGAGGACTAACACAGTCTGCCACTGAGGAAAGCAGATGGTCCGGCCCGTGCTCCAGCAGCAGTGATGGGACAGTGTAAAGTGGACATGAGTTCAAAACAAAAGCTGAGGTATCTCTAACGCAACCAGACCTGATTAGTGTTACACCAGGGATATCGAGGAGACACAGAATATAACACCACTGATCGCAGTGGAAACGGATCGTGGTGTTACATGGGCAGGCGAGCGAGACCTGCGGTTCGAACGTGGTGGGGACCAGGAATAAATATTACTGCCAGTACTGTTGTTAGGAGCGGAAGAGATCTAAATAATGATCTTTTATGGGGCATACCTCATTGGGGACGGTACCCTCCCCAAGCTCGATCCTGGCAATGAGACAAAATTGCATTATTAATAAGTGAGAGACTTGGGCTAAAGATCAAACACTGGAGGCCTCCGAACAATCATTGATGCCTCATTCAGGAGCATAGAGAGCAGATGCTGCTCGATGACGGATTAAAGCACAGAACTGCCGGGAATGTTACAGACAGTCCGATAGTTGAGGCCTTGCGAAAGTCTATTGGCGAAATAGAGCCTCATTCATATCCTGTGGGATAGGAGAAGCCCATTTTAGTGATTTGTGGAGAATGGCAAGCTAATCACAAGATACCGGCTAAATGCTGTGTGGTACACCTTCCTGATCGGGAGAGTCCAGCTGAGATACTACGTGGATCATGGGGGATATGAACCGGCTGATATATCTGCTGCATAATAAGAAAACGTGCCGAAGTGACACTGGCTGAAATCACGCTCAACCCAGAAACATCGACAGTCCTCAACAGCTTTAGCCTTACACAACACATGGGCAAGATGAGTAAGGCAGAGGATCCCCAACTCTATTCTAGTATGATGCAGGATGTGGCCACCAAGGCAGACATACATCTGCTTTTGGAGGAAATTAAATTAATGAGGAATGATATCCATACCTCGATGACAGAATTGAAAGGGCGAATGGACACCATTGAAGATAAACTGGAAGCTGTGGAAAACAATCAATTCTCGGCGGACTGAATTGAGATGAAGTTGGACGCAAGAATGCAAGCAGGATCTAGAGACGAGAGAATCAGACCTGGCCATGAAAGTCGCCGACCTGGAAAATAGTGAACACAGATGTAATATGTGCATTATGGGTCTGTAGGAAAAACCAGGGTTATCTGTCAAAGGTGTCCTAGCAACTCTCCTCAAAGGTTCTTGAAACACTGAAACACTGAATTATCATCCGACAATATACATAGAGGAGGTGCCCCACATTCACCCCGGGAGTTCCAAGTTCTATCCTGGCGAAATGTCAGCATTTTAAACAGAAAATGCACATACTGGTTGGAGTGCGAGAAATAGGCACAATAGACTAAGAAGGCTACAAGGTACGCATTGATCAGGATTTATCGGCATTGACATTGACCAAGTGGTTGGAATGCTGACCATTGACTCAACGGCTAAGGGATCACGATAGAAGGTACAGATGGGGATATCCATTTTCACTATGCTTCGACTATCAACATGTAAACTAAAGAATAACAACGGCAGAGGAGGTCAAGGGTGCCTTGAAACACCTTAGAGCTGAAGGTCGTAAACCAGGACTTGTAGAACCACACAACATGTCACGATCCATTGATAGAGCTCCGAAATATCTACTGAGGCGGGGTTGACAAATGGGATCCAGGAAATTCTGTAACTAAATAGCCCATGGGATTATGTCTATCACTATCGCTACAAGGAAAAAATGTGATAGTCGTTTGATGTTTGATGGGGGTACCACAGATTAATAATAAAACGAAGGAATTTCTAGGTGGAATCAGGTGGAATCAGATCAGAGACTGAAGCAAATGCGATATCTGAAGGGATCTTTCTCCTTTTTTGGAATTGTTGTAAAGGGGCCAGGAGCTCTTTTTTGGTGGCCATGTTAGAAAAGGCGTCTCCGATGTGAGAGTAAGTACTCCTAGCAATGGAGTGGTGGGAGAAAGGAGTAAAGGGGGAACAACGTGTTTAATCTGGGACTTCACTTTGGAGGGGAAGCAATGGGGTATGAGAGCTCATTTTATAATGAAAAATGAATTTATCGGGGTTATGTGAGAAGTGGAAATGAGGGGGCGCCCCGAATAGATAGGAAATGATGTCAAACATTAACGTGAGCCAAATAGGGGGGACCCTAAATGTGAAAGGTCTGAACTCGCCACAGAAATGATTTATGCTGGTGGTTAGTAATCCAAGCAATCAGGCTTGGATGTTCATTTTATCCAGGAAACCAAAGTTAAGAGGGGGAGGAATATCATTTAAAAGGGAAAGTCTTAGGCACAGTCTAGTGGGCCTTAGGCACTGCCAGAAGGGCTATAGTAGGGTTAATGGTACTAAGATCCCTGGGTCCGGAAATACTCCAGTTAAAGAGGGGAATGGAGGGTCACTTCTTGGCAGTTAAAGGGAGAATTGGTAATGCTGCTGTGACTTTATGTTCCATGTATGCTCCAAAGCAGCATCAAGTGAACTTTTGTGACGAAGTGTTGGGGTTTTTGGAAGGATGGAAAGTAGGGATTCCAATCTGTGGCAGATATTTTAATATGATAGCAGGCCCACAAGAGGAATGGTTCTCCCTTAGAGAGGGCGCGATACGGCCCATAAGTCGAACTGAAGATAACTTAGGTAACATCATGCAGAAATATTACGTAATCGATTGGTGGAGAAGGGTACATCCAGAACAAAGATCATACACTTTTGTATTCCCCTCCTCGTAAAACATTTACACAAATTGATTGCATATTGGTAGATGCAGCGAACGCACATGATGTCATAGGGGCAGATATGCAAGTTATTGGTTGGTCAGACCATGATATGTGTAGACTATCCTTGGATTTGGGAACCTGACCCCCACTAGATAAACGTTTCATATGTAATGATTCATTATTTAGAGATACCCTGTTTCAGGAAACCATCAAGTCTGCAATATGTGAATTTATTAAACTTAATGACGCAGGGGAAGTCCCAGTACATACAGTGTGGGAAGCAGCGAAGGCCACCTTCTGAGCACTTTTGAGCACCAAATGAGGAGGAGTCGAGAAAAGATTAATTCCCTTTGGAAGATAAAAAACTGACTTGAGGCAGGAGCTCAGGGGCTTATGCATGGAGTAAGGTCCTGGTCCAACACTGGTGTTTAAAGCAGAGGTTTTACAAAAAAGGTGACAAGGCCCACACACTATTGGCAACCCGCCCCAGGGGACAGAGGGTGGATAGGATGATGTATAAGATTAAGGGAGATCGGGCCCCCATCTTGACCTATACTGGTGACATAGCCCAAAGATTTGGTCTGTACTATGTCAAACTGTACACTACAAAAGAGGGAACAAGTGAAATAGAGATGCAATCGTACCTAGATGCAATCCCCCTTCTGACACTAACAGTAGAGGAGAAGCTACAGATAGGTGTCAGAGTAAACAGCGGAGAAGCACTTTGTGCAATTTCAAAATTAAAGTTGGCATGAGCCACGGGTCAAGAGGTTTTTACTTCGATATTCTATAGGAGGCATGGAGTTGCGATAGCACCATTCCTGAGCTAACTTTTCAATAGCATTTTAGAGGGTTAGGGAACCCCGCAGTGATTCACTTAGGCAAGAATAGTGGTCATTCCAAATGAGTGGAAGGACAAATTAGACTGTGGATCTTTCATTATTGAATGTTGATGCAAAAATATACATGAGTGTATTAGCAGGGTGACTGGGTGGTTTTTGAAACAAATTAATACACACTGATCAAGTTATTTTTATTAGAGGTAGACAGAAGGTGAGTAATATTCACAAAACGCTTGATCTAATATCAGGAATTGGTGATGCAGATCAGGACCCTTCTTGATGTCATTAGACACAAAAAAGGCCTTTGACTGGGTGGAATGGCCCTTTTTGAAAGCTGGCCAGCAAAATGTGGGATTGATCTCAAAGTAGTTCACGAGAGTTAGGGCACTATATGAAACTTCAGTGGCTAGGGTGGTAGTCAATGGTTTCTTTTCTGAGAGATTTTCATTTAGTAGGGGAACAAGACAGGAATGTCCATTGTCCCTTTTGATTTTTGCCTTGACTATAGGCCTGTTAGCAGAGTCGATACAAATAGAGACAAAAATCCAAGGATTAGAGAGAGACAGAGGAGAACTATGGGACTGTGTTTGGCTTTGAAATACATTTTACCAAATCTGTAGCTCTTCCTCTGAGGGAATACACACAAGGGTGGACTACGAATACAGATCGACGGAGAAAAAAATCTACTTAACTTTATCACAAGGGAGATAAAGAAGTTGTATGGCACTAATTACCCTGCCTTATGGAAAGGATTAAGAAGGACTTAATGGGCTGGGATCATGTTATCATGGGCAGGTCGTCATACAAAACTGAAAACAAATGTATTACCTAGTCTGCTATTCCGATTCCAAGCCCTACCAATAAGCGGTAGAGATCTCCGTCTTTGATGAAGCAAGGAAAACATTTACACATTTCCTGAGGGGTGCGGGGAGACCACAGATAGCTCATACAATGCTGATCTTGCCTAAAGAGGAAGGAGGGGTAGGGCCCCATGACCTAAAAGAATACTATAAGGCATCACAACTCCTGATGTTGATTGACTACTTGGGGGACAAAAAGGACAAACAATGGATAGATTGTTAACATTGTTTACTAGCCCTGATCACTGTGGTCGAATGGCTATGGGTTCCTTATAGACGTCTACCAGCGAGAATACGGACACACCCAATACTAGCCACATTATGGCAATGGTGGAGGAAAGTGAAGGAAAACAAAGGAGTGACCTCCTGGCTATCTCCTCTCAGTTGTCTATGGGCTCCTCCCATAAGGGATAACATATTTGAACCCCTCAGGTACCAACCATATTATGAGGCAGGAATAGTAAGGGTTGCTCAGCTAAAAAGACAGGGGCACTTTCTGAGCAAATTTGAGTTGGACAAGGCATTGCATGTGAGACCTATACCCCATCCATGTTCCGGCAATTGTCCCTGCCAACTTTTGTTGCACACCATTTTGTTCCCTTCATTTAGCAGGGTCCCCTTTCCATAAAATGTCATATCCCCCAACATTTTCAGAGGTTACTCTGCTGTGCAATGAAAAGGTCCCCGAACAGATGAAATTTGGCAGGGGTTTCTGAATCGGCTATTAGCGCCATTTGAACTGGTCTTGGATAGACAAATGAGCTTGAAAGGCCTCATCTCAAAATTATACAAAGCCTGGTTAACAAAAGGACATCTGGGCACTCCACACACCAGGTTACTAGGGGGCAGGGTCCTAGAAATACAAGAATAGGAAGACAGCCTGTTGGATCTCTTCCTTTTTGGGCCCTAGGAACTGTAGGGTGAATGTTGGTGAAGTCTGTTTGGATCCTTCACCTGTCAACTGTGGGGGTGCCTCAGGGATATTGCATCTCTCCAACTCTGTTTAATGTTTATCTGATTCCATTTCTGCTCTTGTTCATTAGCCTTGGTGTCCAGGTGGCCAAGTACGCTGACGACACGCAGGTGATTGTCAAATTGTCAGATTCATATTCTGAGGATGCAGCCAAGTTCAATATCATCAAGAAAGCCATTCATCTTCAGATGGCAGCTAATTCCCTGGCTCTAAATGCCAGCAAACCTGAGCTCCCACCATGAGGCTGAGAACTCTGCCAGTAGAGTATAAAGAGTTCCTACTAATGGACACGTTGATCCTGGTGGCAGAGAGGATTAAAACCCTAGGAGTGGTTTTGGATGCCGAACTGTCCATGTCACATCATGTGGCTCTTATTTGTTCCTCTTGATTACAAGGCTTCCGTACAATATTCGCCCCTTTTCTCTCTTCTGAGAACTTAGCTACTTTGCCCCCAGTCCTCATCAACACACATTTGGACTACTGTAATAGCCTGCTCAGTGGCTGCACACACTCCATCATAGCATTGCAGGTCTCACAGAATGGTGCACTGAAGGCAGACTCCAGGCGAGCCCATGTTATGGCGGCCAGGCGGGGTTTACATTGGCTGCCTGCAAAACATAGAATAAGGTACAAAGATTTGACGCTCACACACAAAATTCTGATGAACATGCACTGCAGTATCTCACAGCGCGCCTTCAACTTCAGGTTTCATCCCGTCTTCTCAGTCCTCAATGCCGCATGAGACTGTTCAAACCCAGATTTAGGTTGGTAAAGGCCGGTGGGCGTAGTTTTAGTGTGCAAGGTCCTCATTTGTGGAACCTGCTGCCTCCAAATTTGAGAGCTGTTGAGACAACAGTTAAGTTAAAAAAAGAGCTAAAGACGCTCCTCTTTAATGTACCTCCTGATTAGGCTTTGTCTGCCTGATTCTTTCTGGAGCTGGTTCTGTCGACCCTGAGGTTCGTCCCTGGTATTTCCCTTTTTGCACCATTCCTAATGCTATTTATTCTGGTTGTCTGTCTTGTGGTCTTATGTGTGCACGCTCTGAGGCCCAAGGGCATGTGTTGCGTTGGTATAAGAACTATAAATAAATAAATAAATAAACCTCTAGCCGGCCATCTATTGAAAAGTCTGGACCTCGACAATAGCTATGGAATATAAAATGCTTAACTACAGACTACAGTGTTGCTATGGAGAGGCAGAGGGAAACTTTCATCTATAAGTTAACACAACTACATTATATAACCCGTTCTACTGATGAATTGTGGTATGAATTGTTTGCTACACCTAAAATTTCGATAAGAATAGCTACTATGCAATTTTTAAATACAGTTCTACTCACAACTTAATCCTTGATAAAATGTGTGTAGTGATTGTTTTTTATTTATTAGCTCTTGATTTGTAACTACTGAACTGTGATTCTTGTTGAAATTCGGATGATGGTGCTTAATAGGCTTTTTCCTTCTTTCAAAACTTTTAAAATTCCTAAAAATTGATAAATGTGTCTCTCAAATGTAATGTGAAATAATGGAAAATTGTATCTTGCATTTACATTTTAATGATTTATTTGCACAAAAAAACGTTGTTTTGAAAGGTTATATTCAAATTTAACCAACCAAAATAAATAAGAAAAAAACAAAAAAAAAATAACTACAGACTCCTACAGAAATGGCAGTCCAGCCCACATAGGTTTGCTAAGATGCACCCTGGAGTCAGCCCACTATGTTGGAGAGGTTGTGGAAACATAGGTACTTATTGTGACATTTGGTGGGAATGTCCTCTGGCCCAGTTGTTTTGGAAAGACGTCTTGGCATGTGTGAACGGGATAGATGGAATAGAGAGGTCCCTGTCCCCCCTCCCCACTATTGACTCTATTTGGCCTTGAAGTCAGGGGGAAAGATGCACTGGATTGTCGCAAATGACAAGGAATCTATTCTTGGCGGTGAGGGTGTGCATTACGATTCATTGGAAGAGACGATGGGCCTCATTACACGGATGGCAGTAAGGATTTACCGGTACCGGTAAAATACCGGTACCGGTAAATCCTTACCACCTTACTACGAGGTCCCTTTGCGGGTTGGGGGATTTAATGCTTGCTTTTTGCAGGCGTTAAAAACCAACCCGCAAAGGGACCCAGGGAGCTAATTACGGTACCGCAATTTGCGGTACCGTAATTAGCGCCTTCCCCATTCCCATTGAGCCCTATGGGGAAAAAATGGGAATGGGGAAGGGCAATGGTGGAAGGGGGAATTACCGCCCCGCCAACCTTGGAATGGGGCGGTGATTCCCCTTTCCGCCAAGGCGGTGCCGGTATTTTACAGGCATGAACCATGGCGCTAATAGCGCCATGGTTCTCCGCCATCTGTGTAATGAGGCCCGATATCTCCCGACGCGAAGAGAATGGACCAATAAGGCTTATGAAATCTATGAGATGGAGAGCATAACGACCATACTTTCGGAATGGCTCCCATTTTTGACATACTGTCATTTGTATTTGTATTTGTTTGTTTATTATTTGTATCGAGCACCCAACCGTCAGATAACTGGGCGCTTGAAAAGACTTAAGAACGATACAGGCAAACCTAAGATAGCAACAGGCGAGGTGACCAAAGGTTACAGGTAGTTCTAATAGCCAGTAAATACAGATAAGAGCATAGGTAGCAATTGAATGACAGAACAATGAGGCACGTGCATCTATGTAAGTCATAGATGAATGTCATAACATTGGGTGGGCTTCACCCAGGGATTAGGACAGGATCGGTGGAAGCATGAAAGGATCGGATAAGTACCTTTGTCTAAGAGAAAAGAATGCTAACATGTACATGAGCTGTCCCCTGATGAAAACCTTTCCACATGGATAGGTAGCTGCCTCTGGACAGTCTGCACACTCGTTGCACCCCGAAAGGAGAGTGGGTGGGTGAAGTTTGGGATGTGGGGGGGTCAGAAAAATTGAGTTACTGATTACAGTTGATGGATAGACATTTCCAGTTGGTGATGAGGCCTAATAAACATTCTGTTGTCGATTTTTTACTGGTTGAACGGGGCCCATTCATGGCAATTTGTCGTTTGAAACGGTTGCTGCTTGAAAAATTCAATAAAGAGTATATTTAAAAAAAAACGTTTACTGTAGTGCAATAATGGAATCGTTTTTTTAGTTTTTTTTAAGGGGTATACAGCGATTTCAACGAATTTACAATAACAAATCACTTTTATAATGAACCCTAAATAACGAAAAAATGTCTATTTTTTTTGTTAAAAGTATATAAGATTGAAAGTATATCTGGGGTTGGGGTAAAGGATTAAAAGGGGTGGGATGGGGTTTGCGGTGGGGTAATAAAGCTGGGGAAAAGGGCAGATTGGGGCAACGCCCCAAATAGAAAATCAAAGAGAAATTCGGTATTTTGTCATTATTTTAAATTCGATATAAAGGTTTTCGTTATTTGTGGATTCGTTCAAATCACATGAAACCTTTTTAATGGAGTGCGCGCCCAGAGCACTGATTTGAAAATGATCTTGGAACACTGAATGGAATCTAATCCTGCTGTTGAGCAGGCCATTCCCCTGATGTAGCCCACGCCTTTTCATCACACTTTTATTATTTCATCAATAAATGATTCTTAAATCTCTTGGCGATGTCGATTTATGTTCCCACAATCCGAGCTCCCAAGTAACAGTCACAGTCTTGAGCTCTTTCTTTGCGCATAACTTTGATCAGTCAATTTCCCTTCACTTGGCGCCTTGTCTTATTCATAAGCTCCATAGAGAAGAAACTCTCTTTTTTACAAAGAAAAATGTTTATGATATCTGTAAGTACACGAGAGGATTACAGCTGTGTTCTAGAAGTATAATCTAAAATGATATATTCTACATGTGTCTCATCTATTGAATTTGAAATAATAACAAAAGCCGCCAGGCTCGGACTGGCCTATAGGGCAATAGGCCCAGGGCCGAACCTAAAGCACAAAACGTTGGTGTGGGCCTGTTTTTTTGGTCATAGTGGGACACTTTTTTGCCCAATCTGGCCAGTTTGATGAGTTAATTCACTCAGCGGCTGCTAGTTTGGACCAGTGTTGCTGAATGAATATTCTATGAAATGCACAATTTGCATCACACTTTATCAAAAAATCCCTCCTTTGGTTACTGTCACAAAAATAATGACTTGACATTTGCAACTGTGGTCCACTTTTTCATTGGTGCCCGAGACAACTGTATGGCCCGGTCCGACCATGAAAGTCGCCAAGTCTTTAGCTTTCCTTGACGTTGATTGGCGTTCCTCCATGAATAACGAGGATGATATTTTCCTGATTAGTTAGTCGATTACATGGTGTACATTTGCATAATTAAAACGGTTAGTCCTAATAAACATGATATCATTTTTTTACCTGTAGTCACCTAACTTTGTGAGGAGTGCTTTCTCCACATTACTAAAGCAAGGTCTGTTGTCACGACCCTCGCCCAAAACCCCCTCTGGCAAACCCATTGGCCAGGTGGAGTCAGGACTCGGGCATGTAGAGCCTGGCATCCTCTTCAAAAGCCCTCATGGGGCCAGTCCTGGCGCCTATGGCGCCAAGCTCATACACCATGAATAAACAATGTGCTTGGGAACTACTTTATTGTATTGTCAGCCAACATGGAGGCCTCCACATAGCTTGGTTCCAAGGAACCAAGCTATGCGGTCTAGTGTTTTGGGTGTGGTAGCCTAGGGACTACTTTACCTGGACTATTTTGTTGGGGCTATTTAAACCACACCTGAGCAAGACAATACGCTTTGCGTTACTTTGCAGCTTGCAACGTGACTCTCTCCATGTCCAGCTATTCCTTCGAACCTCGGAGAAGCAGAACCTGCAAAGAGACAAAAGGAACATCATTAGCAGCAGCATCTTACCTGCAGTCTTCATCTTTAAACACTCGCAGCGACTGAGAACAGCTTCCTTGAATCTGCACGCCTCCCGGACAGAACGACCTGAAAGAGGAAGATAGAGGCAACATTAAAGAAAGCAGTAGAGACATTTACAAATTATGAACTGCTCAAAAGGCTTGCCTGGCTGGTCGCCTCTCGACTGGCAGCACTCCGGACATTCCACTCACGCTGAAGAACACCGCGACCTACAAGGAAGGAAAACACAGGTTAGCAAAGGCAAGACTTCGCAGCGCTGCGCATAGCGCTTACTTACCGCATCATAGCGCTCTTAATGCAACATCATTTACCAGCGGGGCTCAACCAAGCCAGTTCGCCGCGCTGAAGCTCTGCATACCTAAGGGAGAAAAAAGAGACATTTTAAACAAAGAAAGGCATGCAGGATAGCAACAAAACTAAAGAACAGCAATAAGACCTACCTGAACAATATCAAACAACGCACCCCTGCAAAGAAGGCAGGACGGAGAGCAGGCCTAATTCTACCACAAGGTGAGGAGAGGGCGCCAGAGGGACTGAAATCATACAGGGGTGGAGGGAGGATACTTACCCCAGTCGGTCAGTCTTGAACACAGTCCTCTTGTATTTTCAGGCAGAACCTTCCCCCCAGACCACATCAGGGCAAAGCTGAGAAGCATACCAGCGAGTAACACGGCTGGGTGGCGTCCCTGTGGATACCAGGTGAGCGTAACATCTGTGTAATTAAGAGACCTGTTTAGATTGAGCTATAAGAGGGCGCTTTAGCACAGCCTATAAGCCGAAACGATTGCATTAGAGTACAGATAGGGAGAAATGGCATTTGAGGGGGGACAAAAAGCCTGTTGGTGCTGTTTGGTTATTTCCCCACCCATTGACCGCCCGTGGTCATGCTTATCCCTACAGTCATTCCTACCCACTTCCTGCCCCTCCCCAACCAAAACACCACCTCATGAAACTCTTTGGACTCGCCTTGTTTGATCAAGCCTTAACATCAAACTTTGCCCTCAAAGTTCCTGCCAGTGTGGTTTCAACGCAGTCTTTTCTGAGTTAATGACTTAATTAGATTTGTAGACGCACTACTGCTGTTTTAAAAATGTCTTAACCATTTCTGCCTTCAGACACTCCATTTATAAGCACTGCAGGTAGCGTCATTTAAATCCTGTTAAATTCAAGCATAGTCAAAGTCAACAGTTTTGGCTTGTACTTGTAAGTATTAGGTGTTTGCCAGGCACTGTTATTAGATGTCTGAGTGCATGTACCATTTTGCACCTGCTGACATCATTGGCCAATTAATACCACTTTGCCAGTGCCTACAAGTGCTTTCCCCATGCCTACATAAAAGCCCAAACCTTTGGCATTGGCAATTATTGTTTTAATCTTGGCATGCTAATTTGTGCAGATCCATTGATTATTTGCAGGTGCCTTTCTCTCCCTGTGCATTAGTTTCATTGATTACATTTAGTACATCTTAGAATACGGTTCACAGACAGTGCCAGTGCTAAGATAAACAAGCACTGGCAAAACCAAAGGTTTGGGGTTTTCATGTAGGCATAGGCATTTGCCAGACAATGTTATAATGGTACTGTCTAACCACATTAGGGCAACAGCTGGCCCAGGGTGTGAGCGCCTTGGTGTATCATGTCAATATCTGATAAATGCCCATGTAATGCTTTTAAAAGAGCCCACATTGTTGCCATTGGCAATGTTTGATTTGACAGAAATTGACTGCAAGGACCACAGGTGAGAATACAACACACATACTGCTTAAGAGTCTAGTGCCCGAGGGCACACTTGGTTAAGGCATTTCTGTTGAATTAGGAGCTGCTATACATCTGCAATTAAATCATTAACTTTCAGAAGATTGATTATAAATAACAATGGCAACCCCATTGAAGCACATAGTGTAATATTACTGCTTCATATGGAAGCTCTGAGAGATCCAAGTATTGTGTGTGTCGGGCAGAGAATGGCTGGCAGTTGTGTGAACAGCTGTAAGGATTTGTATGGTGATAGGCAGTCAATAGATGGGCAAAAACCAAACAACATCCTCAGGAAGTGTCCTGCCACACATCCAATTGCCCTCTTTCTGTACTACTGTACCAAATGTTTTGGCTAGGTAGGTGGTGCTGAAGCCAAAACTAAAACCACAATTTAAGTTATGCCCCTTCAACATGAGCAAATTAAACAGGTCACCTATTCAGACAATGGCACTGTAGGGAACCAAATGATGTCTCTGGTTCCCCCAAGGTAGTTTCTTCTCATTGCCATGAAATTTGAGCAATGGTGATGTTTTGTTTTTAATCTGCGTTAGGCTTCAGTGCTCTGAGGTGTGAAAGCCTAAAAGGGACTGATTCACAAAGAATTTACCAGGAGAAAGCCTGACGTTAGACTGATTTACTTAAGTCGAGCGTGAGGCAGTGTTTATGTTTATGTTTATTGAGTTTATATAGTGCTTTATGCCAAAGCGCTTTACAGTATAACAACAGGTACAATAGTGAGAGAAGCATATTTACAAACACGAAACAAGTCATTAGAACAATATGTAGAAAAATGTACTAAAAGGAGGGGGGAGAGTGGGGGAAGGGGAGGGGCGAGGGGGTAGGTGATGGGGGTTACAATGTCTGTTTTCAGGTCAGAAGAGTGGGAGAAAGGGGGAAGGGGAGGGGAAGGGAAGGGGGGTGATCTGGTGACCTCCAATGCCCCTAAGTGGTTACAGTGACCAATTTGAGGGCATTGGCGAAGGGGGAAGGAGGAAGGGAAGTGAGGGGGCAGAGGTTAGAAGGGGAGAGTGGCAGGGAAGGGGATTCGGGGGGAGTGAAGAAGAAGGGCTTTCAGGGAGGAGCGGAAGGATGAGTAGGTAAGGTTGGAGCAGATGGAGAGCGGTAGGGAGTTCCAGTGTAGGGGGGGCCAAGAGTTGGGAGGCGCAAAACCGTGAGGAGGCACATGGGCCTGGAGGTACAGTGAGAAGGTAGAGGTCTGCTGAGCCAAGAGAGCGGGAGGGGGAATAAAATTAGAGGAGGGAAGAAAGGTAGGGGGGCCAGGTCATGGAGAGATTTGTAGGCAAAACAGAGGAATTGAAATTTCAGTTGTGAGAGGAAGGGAAGCCAGCCAAGTTGAGAGAGAGAGAGAGAGAGAGGACGAAATAGAGTCTCGAGGGCTGATAAGAAATAGAATACGGATAGAGGAGTGGTAGATAGATTTTAGGGGAGTCAGGTGGGAGACAGGGAGTCCAAAGAGGAGAGAGGAGCAATAGAAGAGGCGGGAGAAAATAAAGGAGGAGATTAGGAGTTTGGAGGCATGGAAGGTGAGAGAGGAGTGGATCTTGCGGATGTTGAAGAGGTGGTGCCGACAGGCACAAGAGGTTAGAGAGATGTGGTTGGAGAAGGAGAGAGAGGAGTCGAGATGGAGGCCAAGATTGCGGGCATGGGTAGATATGGAGAGGTTGGAGGGTGGGAAGTGCATGAAAGGAGGAGGGGAAGGGGAGAGAGTGTTAGGAGGGAAGAAACGCACCTCAGTCTTGTCAGTATTGAGGGAAAGAAAGTGGGATGACATCCAGTTTTTTTATGGCCGTGAGGCAGGAAGAAAGAGTGTGGTGGAGGTCTCATGTGAAGGAAGAGAAGGAAAGAAAGAGTTGGGTGTCATTGGTGTAGAAGTGGTGGGAAATGCTGAAGAAGAGAGGACTGGGGCAAGAAGGGAGGTATAGAGAGAGAGAAGAGAAAGGGTCCAAGTACGATCCCTGGGGGACACCATAGTTCAGGGGGAGGCTGGAGGAGTGCGGCCGCACCTCCTCCAGCCTCCCCCTGAACTATGGCTATGACTATGATTTCCTCTTAGTCATTGTTTGTGAATGGGAGAAACCTCTCTAGGTGTATTTCAAGGGTTCAGTCTGTCTGACCTCACATGGTGAGCAGACTGAGAGGAGATCAGGGTCCTTTGTGGATCCCCTGGATACCACAACTGACAGATTCCTGTGCACCCCGCTATATTCCACCCAACGGTGACTGCATTACAGATGTTGTTCCTGAACCTCTGTATTGCTCTTCTCTTCTCAGCCCAGGTGTGCGGAGTGGATTCTGAGCCCGCAAGCATGAATGCAAGGGCCAACAGACGTCCTCAAAACTGCGGTGTCATGCCTTTATCTCTTCAGTGAGAAACGAGCATTGCCCAAGACTTCACACTGAGAAAGTCATGAAAATATAATTCGCCTTCAGTTCCCGACCAAAAATGTCTTCTTGTTTCTCTGGGCCTGTATCATCAAATTAAATGTTCCTCACTCTTTATGCATGGAGAATGACGCCACAGCGTTTCGTGGCGTGCCAGACCCTGTGCTGGGAAACATCCTACGTCGCATAGGGTGCTTCAGCAAATAAAAGGGAAGCCTTGCAGACACTGCGGCATTCTGGGAGTAGATTGCGGCTTCAGAGTAATTCCTCCTGGAATCTGGGAGGACAGGGCCTCGCTCAGATCTAGGCCTTAACGTGCAGAACACATCCCAACTGAGAGGGAAGAGTTGTGGAAAGCTAACTTTTCTATATATATATATATATATATATATATATATATATATATATATATATATATATATATATATATATATATATATACCCCACAAGCCTCTACCCATAGGAGGACTTGGGTTGGAAGAACCCAAAGACCAGTGGGATGGGACTTTTAGGGTAATTCTCGGTTGTCCGTCAAACCCAAGGCAGTTTTGAAATTCTAAGGAGACTTCTAATAAATCGGATAAAGGGTTAAAATGTCCAACAATACTGGGGTTGTCTTTAAATGTCCCACAAACTAGGCTGAGTTTATTCTTCAAAATGATCTGCTCCAAATGTCATTGACATGGCGAAGATGATCGTAGCCCAAAACCAGCTTGTCTCCAAACTGGGATGGCCTGTTTCATCTGAAGGTAGGATTGTTGGAGCCTTGCGTCAGATCAGTCACCTACATTGTGAAGGGGAACCCCAAAGAAGAGTGGGGGTGTTAGCTTGAATCACAGCTCTCTTATGTTCATTTAAGGGAGGTGAGTCTTGTCCAGCATGGGTTGTGAAAGACCCTCTCTGCAGCTTCTACAAACCCTCAGCCATTATCAAGCAAGCACTGGGGGCACCATTTCAGCCAATCAATCTTTGCTCAAGATTAATCCTGGCTACGTGACATTGTGTGCCAACGTCCTGCCCTCTGTTGATCAGTTGAGCACTTATTAAGCCCCCAGCCTTCACAGTCATGAGTTCTGCACATTCAGAAATAAATCGCATGTCATCATTGAAAATAATTGCATTAAATCAATGTAATTGCACGTAATTAACCCTTCACCTGAAGTGGTCGATGGGATGGCTGTCCTGTAAGAGTTACGTGGATTTCCAGAAACATACAAATATAAAAATGAATGAATTCATTCTTAATTTGTTTGTTTCCTTATTAATATGTGCATTAGCCCCGGTGCTGCTACCAGCCAATTGGGCGCAGAAGGTAGCATATACTACATGTGTCGCTATCAGCGGACGCAGAGTTAAAAAAGGGGGGGGGCGGCACTGAAGGATCATTCTACTGAGAAGTCAACTAAAATAACCCATGTTTAACTTCAAATAACCCAATTGCTGCGCAATGCTATTTATGCGTGATTTGTGTTTGCGAGGCAGACGCCGGCTGCACACGTCATGCCCTTGGCAGGTCCGTCTCAATGTCAGGCCGCCATTTGCAGGCGCGCGTGACGTCTGCGCCGTGGCGTGAACAATTGAATCATCAGAGCTCGATTGATTCAAGTCAGTGATCGGAGACGCCAGGCCTGCGCGCGCGATGCGCGGATAGATGCGCCGTGGGACGGCTGCTTCCCGACCGCACGCTGCACGCCGCTAAATGTCAGACTTAACAGGGGCAGACTACCTCGTGCCCCTGCCTAATCGAGACCACCTAGAACATGTCAGTCACCCCCGCCAGCCACGCGTTTATTCGGCTCTGTGATGGCTTCGTAGCCTTCACTTGCGCCTCCAGGGGGCGCTGGGTCCACCGTGCCAGAGGTCTGCACAGAACTCCGCGGTGTTAGACATGTCGGCATGACCTTTGAAGTCCTGCACTTTCTGCTTGGAAATCCACCACGAGCCACATATAAATGCTTTTCTGTCAATGTGACACATCGATTTTCGCTTTGTTTTCGAGGAGCTGTGCATTATTCAGGGGCAATTCTGACCTCCCAATCACATCAACTTTCTCTCTGCTTCATGGAATATTGTTCACGGTGCAAAGTACTTTTCACTGGTGCAAAGTGACGTTGCACTGCCAACAAACACCCTGATTCATGGAGCAGTGCAAAGTGTCCTTTTGCCGTGCAAAATCGCCGTGCACTGCAAAAATACACTCTGCACTGCTCCACCCTTATTCATGGAACAGTGCAAAGTGTCTTTTTGCAGTGCAAGGTGACTTTGCACTGCAAAAAGCACTTTGCACTGTTCCACCCTTATTCATGGAATCGTGCAAAGTGTCTTTCTGCCATGCAAACTCACTTGGAATGGCAAAAAGACACTTTGCATGGTTCCATGAATCAGGGCAGTGCAAAGTCACTTTGCACCAGTGATAAGTACTTTGCACCGTGCAAATATTCCATGAATCAGGGCCGTCTTTTACTCGATGTCTCGTGACTTTAATGGTTGCTCGAAAAAGTACTGCCATGTACTTTTCTGTTTGTAATCTAAACCTGCCGTCTTGCTGTACATCAGGCTTGCCATTATTATTTCATTTAATTTTGCATTCTGATTTACATGCTGAAGAAAGGATTTCAAAGGGAAGTTAGTTTGGAAAGTCAATTGACCCTGTGGCTTAGTCCGGTATGCCAAGGGTTCAGTGCTTAATTTGTAAGAAGTGCCAGGGCCCAAAGATGTTCTAGCATGCTTGTGACACTGCAGGCGGGCAGTTTCCCACCATTGCTGGCTCCACCCACAGCTGCCAGAAGCGTCATTTCACCAAAATGCCAGGGCTAGCGGAAGTGACGTCACGCGCCCCTTGACATCTGATGACATCACAGGAAGTGATGTCATTTGACCCCACCCCCTGAACTGACATCACAGGAAGCAATGGAACATGACCTCTCACCCCTCTAAAAACAGGAAGTGGCATCACATAGCATTGTTTCTAAGTACACTACGAAAAATATGGTAATAATATCATTGTAAAGTGATATACATTTCATACAAGAATGGATCACCATACGGATCGTTAATATCAGTGAATATAGGCCCATACTACCAAATCACTGTAAATGCAAGCAGAAGTCCAAGGCCAAATGATAATGATGTGCTATTACATAGCACTTACGCTTAAGAGCTTCACCTAGAACAAATATACATACAATGTCAGCCGACCTGTGTTGGTACTTTTATCAACCGCAGCAGGATGAAAGGCTTAGTTGGCCTTGCTGGGAGTCGAACCTGCAACCTGCAGATAACACACACACTGGAGAGCCAGCGCTCAACCCACCGAGCCAACTAACTGGCTATAGCTATCAGAAAACCAGCCACTCACATGCTGCTGGCCACAGTCCATGAGCCACAATAAAATATATATTTTTTGAAGAAATAAAAAACTTTTTATAGCGGTAGCAAGGGAGAGCACAGGGGTAGCAAGGGAGACCTCAGGGGTCTCAACTGCGACCCCTGGTGACCCCTAAATGACATCCATGACAGCTGCTCCCCAGAGTGTCGACACATTTAGGGTTACCCTACAGCTTGCACCTGCTCATTGGGGTTGATGGATGCTCTGGCGATCATTACTTCATAACCAATCTGAATCTGAGACAATATGTGCTGGGGCTCAGAAATAAGTGCCAGGGCCGAGCCCTGGCAAACACCCCCACCAATTAAGCACTGCAAAGGTTTCACTAGGCTCGAAAGTTAAACTCCTTACCAAAGCTGAAGGTGCTTTTGGAAACTGCTACATAAAAAAGCTGCATTTTCAATAGGAAAAAAAACATCAAATGAAATATTATTTAAAAAGGAATGACTCAAGTGGGTATCCAGCGTCTATATAGGTTAAGGTGATGAGTTCTATTGTGTCGTTTCGGCTTCACTGGCTACCGCTTTCCTTTTAAATGGCTGTCATAGAGCTTAAAATCAAAAGTGAAGGGTTACCAAGGAGCAGCGATGGGCAATGCTGCAGGGGGGCCGCCGCCCAAGGCGAGGCAGAGTAAATGATGTTACCATCGGGCAGGCTAGGAGAGTGGCAACTCCCGCCCCCACGCCTGCTCCTCTCCCCCACAAGCGCAGAGACACACAGTCTCTGTCACACAAAGCCGAGGAAGGGTGAGGTGCGAACAAACGCCTTACCCTTCCTCCAAACAACTAAGCACCTACGGAAAACCAACAGGCGTGCAGGGCTCAGGTTCAAAGACTTGCCCCCTCCTCAGGGGGCTAGACATGTCAGCTATCTGGCCGGGGGCTAGCGCACAGCCCCCACTACTATACACATCAAAGACCCAGGGCTTCCCCGGGTCTGAAAAATAAGAGCAGCAATGGAACATGACCTCTCACCCCTCTAAAAACAGGAAGTGGCATCACATAGCATTGTTTCTAAGTACACTACGAAAAATATGGTAATAATATCATTGTAAAGTGATATACATTTCATACAAGAATGGATCACCATACGGATCGTTAATATCAGTGAATATAGGCCCATACTACCAAATCACTGTAAATGCAAGCAGAAGTCCAAGGCCAAATGATAATGATGTGCTATTACATAGCACTTACGCTTAAGAGCTTCACCTAGAACAAATATACATACAATGTCAGCCGACCTGTGTTGGTACTTTTATCAACCGCAGCAGGATGAAAGGCTTAGTTGGCCTTGCTGGGAGTCGAACCTGCAACCTGCAGATAACACACACACTGGAGAGCCAGCGCTCAACCCACCGAGCCAACTAACTGGCTATAGCTATCAGAAAACCAGCCACTCACATGCTGCTGGCCACAGTCCATGAGCCACAATAAAATATATATTTTTTGAAGAAATAAAAAACTTTTTATAGCGGTAGCAAGGGAGAGCACAGGGGTAGCAAGGGAGACCTCAGGGGTCTCAACTGCGACCCCTGGTGACCCCTAAATGACGTCCATGACAGCTGCTCCCCAGAGTGTCGACACATTTAGGGTTACCCTACAGCTTGCACCTGCTCATTGGGGTTGATGGATGTTTAAATATTATTTAAAAAGGAATGACTCAAGTGGGTATCCAGCGTCTATATAGGTTAAGGTGATGAGTTCTATTGTGTCGTTTCGGCTTCACTGGCTACCGCTTTCCTTTTAAATGGCTGTCATAGAGCTTAAAATCAAAAGTGAAGGGTTACCAAGGAGCAGCGATGGGCAATGCTGCAGGGGGGCCGCCGCCCAAGGCGAGGCAGAGTAAATGATGTTACCATCGGGCAGGCTAGGAGAGTGGCAACTCCCGCCCCAAACAACTAAGCACCTACGGAAAACCAACAGGCGTGCAGGGCTCAGGTTCAAAGACTTGCCCCCTCCTCAGGGGGCTAGACATGTCAGCTATCTGGCCGGGGGCTAGCGCACAGCCCCCACTACTATACACATCAAAGACCCAGGGCTTCCCCGGGTCTGAAAAATAAGAGCAGCATGCTCTAAGAGAACACAATCTGTTTGTGGACCCTGAACGGGGACCCAAATAAACAGGAGGTTCGCTGTTCACTCAGCGTCTTCCACACTTTGCTTCTTTACCACAAAACCCTCCCACCCTATAAATAAGGGAGAAGAGAAAATCTGTCTTGCTTCCTGGAATACCCGGACCATCTACAGCAAGAGAGAGGAAATTGCTTGGAGGATTATGACATCATAGCCCTACAAGAAACATGGCTGAGAAATACACCTCTTTGAAACAATCATGAGGTTATATTGACACCAGCAGCCAAGGCTTCAACGGGCAGACCCACCTCAGGATTGATGGTGGCAGTTAAACTTTCCAGTGGCCTAACTGTCAAATCTTGGGCTGTTCCTAATGATTTCCTTCAGTTGGTAAGGATTAACCTACAGAATTCGTCTTTTGCTCTATTAAATGTGTATAGAAATCCGGCGGGCATTACAGACGAGGCTTTTTATGGTGCTTTGACATTACTTCTAGATTTGATCCTGGCCACCTCCGATATCTCGGCCACCATTGTCCTAGGGGAAATTAATCTAAATTGTATTTCAAGCCAAAAACAAAGTAAACCAGTGCAAGTTGAAAGGTGGATTCACTTTATGGCAGATAGGAACTTTAAATTGGCCAATGGATCCCTACCAGGAGATGTGCCCCCTAAAAACACCTGGCATCGTGGCAAATCGAACAACATCATTGACTACATCTATGTAGATGAAAACCTATTCAGTTTAGCCACCCACTTCCAAATTGTAGAACAATTTGACCATCATTTGCTCTAATTAACATGGTCGTGGTCCTCACAGCAAGCTTTTAATTCCTACAGAAGAATGACACAAAGTGTGATGGTGAATAATGCTAAAACCAGATTCAGATGAACCGATAAAACTCTATACATGCTAGGAAATGACCTAGATGTGTGTAAGAAAAACAACATCTCTTACATCGGCACCATGAACAAATACAGAACGGTGTTTAGCAAAAATGGTCCACAGGCCTTCCATCACAAACATCATTTTGACCAGGAGGTAAAAGATCGAAAAATGGCCTGGAGAAGAGAGAAACGTGCAATTCAACTATTACCAGGTGAGCTTCAAGCTCAAGCTATTAGAAGAGCAAAAACAAAATTCAGAAATTGGACTTGGGGAAGGGCGGCTTTCATGTTCCAGGTGGACAGTGAATGTATGTTGCGCAGTATTAATAACAAAAGCACTGCTGAAATATGGGCCTTATTAAATAATGCACAATATGCTAAACAGAGTCATGCCCAGATCAATGGTGTCCCAGAATGGCAGTGGATACATCACTTTTCAGAATTATATGGTGATATTACCAACTCGAATTTAGATCACGAATTCCCCAGAGCTACCACATGGAACTTAGAGTTCTCAACAACATCCATACGAGAACTAATAGTTCGATCAAGTAGTTCCAGAGCTGCAGGACCGGATGGTCTAAGCAATGCAATGTTTAAGGCAAATCCAACTGCTTGGGCTGTCATCCTTGAAAAAATCTTCAGAGTAGTTGTATATACCAAAAGCTTACCTGACTCTTGGCGCACCTCGATTGTGGTGCCTATCTTTAAGAAGGGCGACAGATCCAAGCAGTCTTATTATAGGCCCATTGCATTGCTCGATGCACCGGGCAAGATCTTTGCAAGAATCGTGCTCCAAGAATTCAATTCCTGGTCTAAAATTGAGAAAAAACGGGACCCTAACCAAACGGGCTTTGTTCCAGGTATGGGCACTAGTATAAATTTGACATGTATAAACGCGATTAAGAATCAAGCACGCAGTACTAGACAGCCCATTTATCTGGCCTTTGTTGATTTTAATGCACCCTTTGATTCGGTCTCACGATCGCTACTTATGGCTTAACTTGCCCTGAAACACTGAAAGACATCATTCACGCACTACATTCACAAACGTCTATACGAATAAGATTAAACGCAGAAGGGCTCCTTTCCTCAGCAATTGGAACTGCTCGGGGCCTGAAACAGGGATGCATAATGGCGTCCGCGCTATTTAGCTTCTACATTCATGACATTCAAGAGGTATTTGTAGGGCAAGTGACAGATGCCCCAACATTAAATGGTATGACTATAGCTGCATTGTTGTATGCTGATGATTTAGTTCTCTGTTCTAAGAGTCCGATGGGGCTGCAAACATTATTAACTCTTTTGGCTCAGTATATACAGACCAATTTGCTGATTATAAATATTGAGAAAACAAAAATTGTCATGTATGCCCCGAAAACAACAGCTCGTAACACAAAGGTTTGGACCATACAGAACACCGTAATCAATGTTGTGAGTCAATATGTTTAACTGGGCATTACCCTTGATATGAGTCAACGTAATCAGGGTTATTTTCAAGTATTGCAACAGAAACTACAAACCTCAATATCTCAAACGAAAATCATAATGAGGAGGTGCAGCAAATTTTCCATCTTTCCGGCCTGGACATACTACACCCAAAAATGCACCCCTGTGTTGCTATATGGTATGGAAGCTATGGACCACTTGAAGGTCATTTCTTTGATAAATTAGAAGGCTGGTTCTGGAGGCAAATACTGCACTTACCTCAAGCGGTTCCAGTAGTGTGGATCCGTTATGAGTTGGGCCTAATCTCTTTGGTGGCACAATATCACTGGCGCATGTGTACTCTACTCAGAAAATGTCTTCTATATAATGATGCTAGAACCCTCCTGAGAATATTGTCATCTTATTTATTGCAGTCTGAACATGGGTTTGCCAAAAAATGGTTGCAAAGTATTTGCCATATATTAGCTACTGCAAATGCCACAATTGAATTGCTTATTAGGAACCCGTTTAAAGTAAAATGGCAGATTTTCACTAAAGACTGGATTAAAACAAGAGAGCGATGCATGACTTATAAACACTTTGATGGTGACTGTATGACAGATAAAAAATTTAGAACTATGTCGCCGTACCTAGTAAGAAGTCCACCCATGGCTGTGAGATCAGCAATAATGCGCCTAAGGTTTAACTTATGGCCCACGAGGGCTGTTTTAGCGGAAGGACGCATAATTCAAGAATCAAACAATATTTGTCAATTTTGTCAGTTGACTAATGAGGGAGAAACATTGAAACATCTTATCATTGAATGCCCCCAACTGGTCTCTCTAAGAATGACACACTTTGCAGATCTGCATGGTTTTTTGGCTGATGTAAATCAAGATCTACGTAGGAAAATAATAGTCTCAGCTCGTTTAGTCAGAATTAGTATTGCAACTACCAATTTTTTGAATGCTCTGAATTTAAAGCATTCATGTGAGAAAGTTCAAATGGACATCTAAAATGATGTGAAATGAATCAACATGAACTAACAATTAACTGTGTGTGAAATTGCTCTCTAATCATCTAGTGCTTGCAATTCTTCCTGAACTTTTAACTCTGCAAATTTTGTATATTGTATTTTGGTATTTTTTTATTTTTTGTATCTTGTATTTTGTATCTTGCACTCTATTCGTTGAAACCGCGAAGTATATTTTCAACTTTTAACTGATGCCGAAAAATGATCATGTGAATATGAATTCATGTAGAAAAAATGATTATGGAAAAAAATATATATTTGTTTTTATTCTTTTAGTAAAAAAAAATATATTTTAAAAGTTAATTAATTAACTAAATACAATAAATAAAATAAAAAAATAAGGGAGAAGAACAAAGGGAAGAAGTACAAGGCACTGTATGGTGTCCACAACGAGTTGTGGGACATGAGAAGGCGGCATGGGCAGAGGGGGTAACGTCAGGACCCGGTGCCCAAAAGTATGATATTATTATGATATGTGATTATTTGTTTATCTGCATAACCATATCTGAACAATAAAATCCTACGGCCTTTTATTGCCAACACTTTACAAAATGTTGTGAGACAAATATTTTCGGGTGAGGGTCGGGGTTCGGCTTACAACGATGCATGTATATGGGTTCATCAGTTGCTAGAATTCACAAACAAGTATTCACAATAGACAACAATTTCAAGCCAGAGGAACCACAAAAATCCACATCGGTGTACAAATCCAACTTCTTGCCATAAATTCTAGTATCAGGCGAGCATGTTCTGAGGTTTCCTAAATCACACACATTTTAGGTGTCTTTTGTTGTCGTGAGCTTTTAGAAGACATTTCAGCAGGGAACTTCAAGTTCACCAATGGATAAAAAAGAGGACCTACAAGGTGCCCCTGCAGCCTACTTGAGCCTGGCAGGCTTGTGGGGGCTTGTTAAACGTGTTGGTTATTTCCAGCATTGATTTACTGGAAACTGAAATATAAAATAATCTGGGGGTGTTATGGGGAGCAGATGGGAGGGAGGAGGAAGGCATGGGGGAATATTCAGTGTGGGGGGGTGGATTGCACCCACAAAAGGGACCTGTGAATAAGCACAATAAGTATAACTGTTAGTTCTGCGCCCTGCAACTATTCATGGGACACTGTTGGGAAAGTTTGCGCAACTTTAACCATTATGTGGGATTCAATAATGCACACTACAAGGCAGGTGGGTGAACTGCTCAAGTTATTTAATAAGTAAGCACGGAGAGAGCAGGTACCGCAAACACATGCAACCGAGCTCTCTCCACTAACCACCCGCCGTTCCAGAACTTTCATAAATTCTGTAACACAACCAAAACATACATCTTCCCCCCTCACGGACGAACTAAAAACAACATCAGGGCAAGGGGGGGAAAATAACATAAACCGGGAAGGACAATATGACTTGCGAAAAAATTATTAATCACACATAATATCCTTGAGTTTGGTGGTGAACTGTTTCATCCTGTCACTCACTCGACACCCAGCAGTGGTTGCTTCTCTCAAACTCTCTTCACTTACCACTCTTCCACCATCAAGAAGAAACAGACTTCCCTTTGCATGAGGCCAGCCTACCCTTCGACCATACTTCTCCATCCACCACCACCACACTGTTCCTTACCGCTGGAATTCTTTGGGGTCCCAAAAATGTGCTCTAAACGTTTGAGACCGTACCTGGGATTTTTAATTAAAACCCAATCTCCAACAACCCACTCACGTTCTTTAACATTGACATTCTCATCAAACACGCTTATAGTGAAGTTGTGCTTCTTCTACCAGCTTCATCACCTTTTCCCGATCCACAGTCACAGTGCGTGCCAATCCCATTCGCCCTGGGCATAATTCCGTGCCCGGTTGACATCCCTTCAATGAGACAAAAAAGAGATACTTTGGTGACTGAGTGAGGTGTGAGGCTATATCTCCACTCCATTTCTTTTAAAACCCTACCTCACAACAATCTAAGATGGCTGACTGTATTCCACCTTTGAGGAATCTATTAACACACTCCACAAGACCATTTGCCCTAAGAAGGTACAGGGCTGTGCACATGGGCCTAATTCCAGATTGTAGGTGAAATGTCTTCATAGCTTCTGAGCAAAACTGAACACCATCATCTGTTACTATTTCTGTGGGAAACCCCCCACGATAAAAAAACGTTCTAAAGAAATAACAATAGCTCTGCTGTGGTTGCCTCCCTCACCACTTTCCTCGCTATCCTTTTCGAAGGGTAATCAATCGTGACAAAAATGAACTTGAACACTTTCACACTGGGAGAAGTGGCATCTCACACACTACTTGTCACTTGCAAGACACTCCTTGCAATACCTGATTTCTTTTTCTACACCACTATCCATTGCTTGCCACCAGGAACTTTGCCTCAGTTTCCTCTTGTTGCCATTGGCACCACAATGCCCTTGAAGCGCAATTTCTATCAGCTGCCCTCTGATGCCCTTGGGGGGAATCACTCTGCACCCTCTTCTGAGTTTTGCTCCAACTAGCGCCCGCTCATCTTTCACTTCATGAAACCGTTCACATTTCTTTTCTACATTGTTCCTGTAGGGCCACCCTACAACTGTCTATTCTGCCACTTTGCTAATTATGTCATCATCCAACTCTGCTAATCTCCATTCTTCTTCACTCAAGGCACCTTGTTCAATGTCGGCAACAATCATTTCTTCTTCCTTATCTACTCCCTTATCTCCAATGTTGCTACACTCCACTGTGAGTTGAGAAGGACAATCTGCAACAACATTCTTCTTTCCAGGTGCATAACAAACCTGAAAGACATAATTTTGCAGCCCTAATGTCCATTTAGACGCCCTGGTTGAGCCCTTAAACCAATTGCCACAAGCCACCATTTGCACAAGAAGTCCGTGATTAGTTTTGACCATTAACTGTTGACCCCACAGGAAGAATTTAAAATGTATAATGGGCCAAAAAACAGCCAAAGCTTCTCTTTCAACTACTGAATAGTTCCTCTCAGCCCCTCTAAGTGGCCTAGATGCCAAGGATACCACATGTTCCTCCTTCCAACTATCTTGTTGCAATAATGATGCTACCAGAACTAATAAACTGGCATCCACAGTCAAAAATGTTTTCAACCCACTAACAAATCTCCCCAAAGAAGGTGCATTGAAAATTCCCTTTTTTATCTCTTGAAATGTCTTCATGCACTCTTCTGACCACGTAAATGTAACCCCTTTCTTGAGTAATTCCCTCAAGGGAGATGAGATAAGGGCAAAGCTATGTACATATTTGTGGTAAGACTCTGCCATGATTCCACCAAACCTGTTGTCGCCAACACGTAACCCAATGCGATAAAGCTCATATTCAAACAGAACCCAACACTCACTGTACGACTCACATATCAACACACAGTTACTTCCCCCTTTCTAGATTAATTAATCAACTACTTCCTGTACTGGCAACCTTGATATTAATCCTCTCCAATGGCCCTCTCCCAGGGCTCAGCTTTGCTGAATCTCTGTCTTTACCCTGGCTGCGTTCACCTGACTAGCGGAATCTCACATTCTTTCTTCTGGTCTTAAACATTTCCAATCTATCAGGTTGTGTAACTTTCCTCATACACACCTATAATCTCGATTCAACTGGTCCTCTCCCCCTCCCACCAACTCCAGAAAGTATACCTCAATCAAGAGAATGGATATCCAAAAAAGAGGCTGAGTTCCTTACTACACCGATTGGCAGAACACCATGCCTATATGCAACTCCTAAAATCGACAAGGAAGACCTATACTGTCGGGGTGTGGGTCGATTCTCGAACCCTTGTGTAAATGTGTTGATTTTTTTCTACAACCGATTGGCATGAAGACACCCACATACCGACGGGACACCACTCACACCATCACTTTCTTTGAAAATATGCCCTTTGATCACTCCGCTCTACTGGTGACTATGGACATCAAGTCCCTCTACACCAATATCCGAAAAGACGCTGCCATTGAGTGTGTAAGGGAATGGCTTAGAGACCCTTCTCAACATCGGACCCCGGCTAATTTTATACTGGAGCTCATGTCCACAGCGCTAGGCAGGAATTTCTTCGTATTTGACAAACAAACATATCTCCAAATCAAGGGCACAGCAATGGATGCAGTCTTTGCCCCAAGTCTGGCTATACCTTATATGTCCAAATACGAGCATGAACATGTTTTTTCTCCACATAACATTTGGAAAGATCAGATCAGCCACTGGTTTAGGTATATTGATGATGTTATTTTCCTTTGGACAGGTCCACAAGAACAATTGATACAATTCTGGGAATGGCTGAACACGTGTAACTCTGTGATTCAATTTACCATAGAACACAGTGTCATGCATTCCATTCCTTGATTTGGTTATCTTCCACAGGGATGGGAAACTTCACTGCAATTTACATACCAAACCTATGGATAGAAACACATCTTTATACCAGTAATCATCCATTACACACCAAAGATAATCTGCCCTATGGGCAATTTCTGTGCATTCGTAGAAACTGCTCGTCAATTGAAGATTTTAACCAACATTAAACAGATTTGTCAAATAAATTATTGGTATGGGGCTATCCCAAAAAAATATTGAACCAAGCATGAAGAAGGGCCAGGAATGCTAACAGAGAGGTCCTGTTGCAACCTACAAGCACCACACCTGACAACGGCTTGGAACGTTTAACCTGTGTGGTAACTCATGGCACACACACATCGCAGGTCAAAAAAATCATCCCGAAATATTGGCATATAGCCCGTCTCAATCTACTGGAAGATCCACCTCCCAGATTTGCATATAAACGTGGGAAGATCATCAAAGACCACATGGTCCACTCATTGTACCAACCGTATCCAACACAAAGCGGGCAGAGAACACTACGCCCTCTGCAAGGTCATCATCCATGCGGATGTTGCGCAGCTTGTCCTTGTACAAAAAAGATGAAGACCTTTCCCATTGGGTAGCGAGAATGGACGCTCTGAGATATTACGAACTGCAAGAGCTCCAACGTAGTTTATGCCATCCAATGCCCTTGTGGCTTGAGGTACATTGGACAGACTACCCGTACCATCAAAACCAGAATATCTGAACACAGATCCAAAATAAGGTGGAAAACTTTATCAACGCCCCTGGTGGAGCACTATTTGGTCGCCAAACACACCCCCAATGACATTCTGTGGTGGGTCATTGAAAAAGTGAAAGGCGGCGCAGACCTGCAGCATAGTCTACTGCATAAGGAGTCCAGATGGATTCACCGGCTTGATACATACCATCATGGGCTAAATGAGATTTTTCAACCAGTCTTTTTTTGAGGCATAGGAACAACCGGATCAGGAGTCTACAAAACATGATGTCAGTACTGACGCCTCCACAATTATGCACGTGTAGGGAGTTGCTCCTGAGTGAGGGCACTGCTAAAAGTGAGGTCAGCGCCGTATAGGTATGTAAAATAATCCACTTCAGGCCTCAGGATGATGGTTGTTACAGCAATTCATAATGGAGCACACCATCCTGAGACACTACCATCAGGAGATTAGTACATATGATGAATATTTTCTACTAACAGTGGTAAGTCTCGCCACCTTGCATTCAGCAATGATGCAAGACCTTTTCAGTCCTGATTTTAACACAGATTTGTTTCCGCAATTTGGGTGCGTATGAGATGACAAGCAGCAACAGAAGGGTACCCCATAAGGTATCCGAGTATGAGCATCGCGGGGCAAGTGGTATAGCCTCTATGATCATGAGGCAGGAGCCCTCTCCCCGGCATGAGCACAATAATATAACATTGACTCTGTATGCTTGGTATCACGAATAACAAGTCTACTACCAGGAGGCATTTTTTGACCTTATGCATTTAAGGACGATGTTCGCCATACATAGCCTCGCCACCACAGGATTAGTAAGAGCATAATGTGTGTGTTTTTTTTTTACAAAACCTGGTCCTCTCTCACGAAGACTTAATCACTTAGATTCATGGCAATCTGTGAGGACGGGCCCTTTGTCTCACGTGTATGTTTCTATAGCAACCAGCAACACTATAGAAAGCAGACGCATGTGACTCGACACTTAGCCCGGGGATACACACCCTCTGAGTTTTCACACATGCACCGTTTCCATTACAACGTCACAAATAATGCTCTCGTAGTGGAGCGCGGGTCGAGGATCCGTTAGTATACGTCTGCTCGGTGGGGTTCACGCCGGAGCTCACCCATTTCAGGTAAGGATCCGCATAGGATTAGTAATGCATGAAGATCAGAGCACGCATGGCTTGTTCGTACCTTCAATTTCACATGCCATTGACCACAATCGGCAGCACGCTGTTACACTATGACTCCACTAATAATGCCGGCATGCCGTGAACCTGAGGAGCCATGACCCAGCTTCACTAGGGTCAGCATATGGGGTTACTGATGCAAACGTACATGGTAGCACGTACCAAGAGTCATGACATGTGGAGATTGGTACTGGACCCCTAACCAAGCTAGACGGGCAAAGCACAACAGCTATGTAAATAGGCAGCGATTGACACTAATCGGACACATATTTAACCATACAGTAGCTTCTGCATAATGCCTTGCAACAAATGATTGAGCCAGACAGGAATGATCATTTTATTTATGTTCCTGTTGCAGGATGTTTGCAGTCTTTTGCAGGCTTTAAAGCGGGCCCATATACTTCCCATTTTTCTTGTGCGCCTCTTAGTGGATGTACCTCCCTGAGAAGCGTTTTTTCCCAGAATGCACACAAGGAATTACCATCCCAGGTACAATTTACTGGAATTTCGTAGGATATTTTCAAGAGCCTATGCACAAAACGTCCAATGTCCTGATACCGTCCCTTGTAACTTTCTTCACAGTTTCATTCTTGAGTAACCCCAAGTAGCGGGTCACTATACAGGACCCACACAGACCCCAATCACCTGTGGATCATCCCACCAAACTGATCTGAGACATACTGACGTCCGGATCCGGAACTAGCGATCACAACCCTGGCAGGTAAAATAGATGTTAGGGCTTGAGAATTCAATATGCCATTTAGGTTCCAAATACAGATAGGCATAGTCTGAGACTATCCGGAACTAGCGATCACAACCCTGGCAGGTAAAATAGATGTTAGGGCTTGAGAATGCAATATGCCATTTAGGTTCCAAATACAGATAGGCATAGTCTGAGACTATCCGGAACTAGCGATCACAACCCTGGCAGGTAAAAGAGATGTTAGGGCTTGAGAATTCAATATGCCATTTAGGTTCCAAATACAGATAGGCATAGTCAGTCCCACTTCCATTTTCTTTTTTCTTTTTCATACAGTGTCCCCAAATTGATGCCCTAAAGAAGGCGGCGGAAAATAGTTTTGGTGACCGCCGAAACATGATAATTTAAGGGACCAGTAGTTGAGCAGGGGTCTCTCTACTTCATAGTCTCTATTAGTTAAGGACTTGCGCATTGGCAAGGTAGTGATTTCTTGCACTTTTATGACCCTGAAGGATGATACAATAAGTCATAGGATTCGGAGGTGAACTTATTAAGCCTCTAAATCTATAGGTGTACCTTTGCACCTGGACATTTGGTCCAGTCACCGCAAAAGTAGCCGGTTTTCGGGCCATTTCATAGACAGCATGCACAAGAATGTATAGTTAGAATGACATAAGAATGGACTAAGAATGTGTAATGCTTACTCGTCAGGTCTATTTATTTTTATTTAATGTCAATAACTTTAAGTATTTTACATAATTGTAACACCAGTTTTTATGATTTAGATAATTTTGAATGGTTTCAGCTCGATTAATTGTGAAATTCATCACTATATTTGCTGTTTTGTCAAATTTGAAATGTGTTTATTAGTGAATTGTCCATATTTCAAGAATTAAAATATTCTCTTTTGTCGACACTAAGAAGTGGGTTTTCTGCATCAGACCAATGTATCATAGACTCTCATAAATTATGGAGCTGTGCCAGTAAGTTGCTTTTTATATACCAATTTGAATTTTGTAACAGGGATACATGCATTTTGTTTAATAGGTATACCTCACTTAACCTAGTTTCCAGCCTTAACTAACTATATTAAACTAACTTGAAACTTCAAATGGACCTCCTAGCTCTTCAGCCAACAGCAACTGTGTTGAGGACCTTGTCAATTTCTATTGGTCATTTAAAATGAGGGCTAAATGTATATCTCCCTTTTCAAAGAAGGGGGTTGGCCAACACCCATTTATGTATCTTTTTATTTATGACATTTATATAACGCCCAAACCCTGGGTTATCACTGCGTTTGTTACCGAGAGGACAGAAGAAAGGTTATAACTATTGTCAGAAATTGCTCGCCTTGGAAGCCAGACAACACGGAGCACCACAGGTTCAATCCCTGGGTCTGCGCTTAGAAACCTCTGGGTATTAAGTGCATTATAAATAACCTATCAAATCATATGATATCAAACATCAATCATACTTGTCAAAGAGCCATGTTTTTACACACGTTTTTATTGCATTATATGACTGTTGATTTCTGATGTCCACAAGGAGGGTGCTCCAGAGGGAAGGTGCAGTGACCCTAAAACTACAGCCTCCATCCCTTTTGCTCCTAAAGCTGGGGGTGACAAAAGAGATACTGGAACTGGATCTAAGCAGCCGTTCTGGAAGTTTCTGGGAGAGTGTGTCAGTGTGTCATTGAGGTAGGTAGCTGTCTCTTCACAGATGCACTTGTGAGCAAGAGATAGGGTTTTAAATTCGATTCGTCCTTTATTTGGCAGCCAGTGGACCTCCCGTTTGATGGCCGATATATGGTCAGAACGCTTTTGCTGCAATGCAGCTGGCAGTGCTTTATTCCGCAGGACTGAAGTTTGGCTAAGTTAGAGGCTGAGGAGCCCATGAGTAGAACGTTACAATAATCAATTTTGGAGAGGATGAGAGCGTGTGCGAGCATGAGGCAGTTCTTAGGAGCCAAGAATTGTCTGCTCAGAGATATGAGCCGTGAAGTGTAAGCCATGGCGGAAAACAGAGCATTTATGTGTTTCGTCATAGTTAGTTCCGCTTCTAGATGGACTCCCAGGATTTTTACCTGTCTCAGGACAGGGATGGTGGTACCATCGATGCAGAGGGAAACGAAAGAGGGGCCCAGGTTTTTTAGACAGTAGGGGAGCCTACAATGAGAAGCTATGTGTTTACGTCGTTCAAACACAAGCTGTGTGTGGCCATCCAATGTTGTATGGTGCTGTAAACAGAATGGATTACGTTGATGTCCTTGGCGAAGTTACCCATGACAGGGATGAGTATTTGGGTATCATCTGCAAAATTCATGTAGTTGAGACACAAAGGGCCTCATTACGCAGTAGGAGGTAGCCATGGAGCTATTAGCTCCATGGCTACCCCCTTACCGCATCCCGGGTCCGTGTTCCCGGAATAGGGACTTACCGGGTCATTCCGACCTTGGAGGACCTGGTAAGTCCCCATTCCGGGAACCATTCCCCATTCCCATTCGAGCCCCCATAGGGCTCAATGGGAATGGATATGGAGCTAATAACGGGCCCGCTATTAGCAGGCCCGTTATTAGCTCTGAAGTCCTTTGACAGGCTACCTTCCATAACGCCTGGTAAAACCAGGCTGTTAGGAAGGGACCCTCTAAGGGACCTCGGAATAGGGTGGTAAGGGATTACCGGCACTGGTGCCCTTACTGGAGCCGGTAATCCCTTACCACCTACCGCGTTATGAGGCCCAGTGAGTTAAGAAGGTGGAAGAGTGGTTTAGTATGTTTCGTATAGCATGAGTTTGAGGCAGGATCCATGTGGTACACCTAGTGGGGCGAGAAAAGGATCAGCAGCAGCTTCTCTGATGAATACTGTAGTGGTCCTGTCGCTGAGGAAAAAGTATATCCATGCAGTGGTGTCCTGTGAGAAGTGGAAATGCTGACTTAGATGCTGACAGAGGATGCTGTGGTCAACTAAGTCGAAGGCGACAGATAGGTCAAGTAATAGAAAAATGCCTACATTGCCTGATGGTATCCATTTGGTTTTCTAGATCCAGTAGGACTGTTTCTGTACTATATTTATTTATTTATTTATCTATTTATTGGTCACTTCTTAGGCTCTAATACAATTAGCAAAACTGGTTCAAAGCGCCCGCAGGGCAACAGGGTGGGGACAGTGGAAGGTAGACAATGAATTACAACAAAGATAAATAATTGAATTAATAGTACAAACAAATCAGAAGAATAACAGGGAGGGGAGACAAATCTACTATGCCTTGTGAGTGTTCCGAACGTGAAAGTGCAGAGGGTGGGGGAGGAGGGGGTAAAGGATAGGTGCTGTGGTGGTCATGGAGAAGTGCTCAGGATGAAGTGCTAAGAATAGAAAAACGTAAGTGCAACCTCCAGTGTGGAGTGTGAGCCTAAGCAAGTGCAGTGAATAGACAGTGAGATGTGGGGGGGTCAGGGCCCTTAGGATACATATGGGCCTTGCACATCAGTCATGCTACTGTATGATTAGTAGGGAAGAGAGGAGGAGAAGGAAGAGGTAAAGAAAAATGGCTTGAGGCTATTTCAGAACTTTTGGAGGTCCTGCTCAAGACGCAGAGGGAGAGAGAAGCTATTCCACAGAAGAGAGCACACCGAGGAAAGCGATCTCTGTTTAGCAAACCGCTTCACACGCAAGAAGTTGGTGCCAGAGGAACGCAGGAGTCTAGAAGGGGAATATTTGGTCAGGGAGCATTGAAGATAGAGTGGTCCCTGGCCCCAGATAGGCTTGTGGATGATAGAGAGGGATTTGAATTTAATCCATGCTGAGACCGGGAGCCAGTGAAGGCTTTGTAGGGCAGAAGCGATGCGGTTCCTGAGCTTGAGGCAAGAATAAGTCTCAATGCGCTATTCTGGGTTAGCTGGAGGGGTCGCAGGGTGGACGAAGGAAGATTAAGGAGTAGGCTATTGCAATAGTCTAGCCTGGAGAGAACCAGTGCACGGGTAACATTGAGCCTCTGGGTGAAGGTGAGGAAAGATAGAATTCCTTTGAGAAGGAAAAGCTGAAAGTGGGACTTATTGACAATGTCCTGAATATGAGGGAAGAAGGAAAGGGAGGAGTCGAAGATGACTCCGAGATTTCGGGCTTCAGAGGAGGGGGCAGGGGGAGAGCCCATGGAGGAAGGCCAGAGTGCAGTGAAGAAGTAGGGTACAGGGGACCCAATAGGGAGAATCTCTGTTTTGCTGGCATTGAGGCAGAGGTCATTAGAAGTGCACTGGGCCTGGATGGCAGAGAGGCAGTCAGGGATGAAAGAAGGTGCAAGTGCTTCATTCGGGCAGATCCTGATTACCTCCTTCCAAGCAGAGGGTTGAGCTATAGAAAGTGCTGCACTTGTTTATAGGCAACTAAGTCTAGTATCTTGAGGAGAAAGGGGACCGTGGTGATGGGACGGTAGTTGGTAAGAATGGATGGGTCGAGGGATGAGTGGGCTGAACCATGCTGATTTGATGTTGAATGGGACTTCATTGGTTAGGAAATAAGCATTAACGAAGTCCGTGATAATAGGCCATAGAGTGGGAGCACCTTTGCAATTTGATGGTTTTAATGAGAAGATGGTGGCACGCACTTACTCTTTGTGACTTTGTTAAAATTGAATGGGCAATAGTGGTGGGGTGGGCCACCATGGGGAGGTTGAGATGGGTGGGTGCTTTAGTGGCAAGACTGGTTTCTTGGTACTAATTCTCAGCTGCAGGGAAGTGATTTTGTGTGCTAGGGCGTCTCGTATGGTAGTACACCAGGTTTTGTCTGTGAGGGTGGGAGATGTGGGGGTAATGGGAGTCTCAGGCTCTCTCTGGATAGAGAAGAGTTTTTTTAGTATTGGATCCTACGTAGCTGATGCAGTCATTATACGAGTTTGCTTTAATGGAGATGACCTCGGACGTGAAGTTGTGTGAGGCACTGGCAAGAGCATTGCAATTGCTAGTAGAGGGCTCCTTTTTGCAAAGATGTACAAGGGCTCTTTTTCTGCACAGAAAGGTAAGGTCCTCACTAAACCAATTGTTATTTGACTTGAGAGGTTTGGGTGTTTTTGCACAAATAGGGGTGTGCATGTCAATGTTGATGTGCAAACAGACATGATACTGGTTCGCTATGTGATGGGGGATCAAGTTTGAACAAGGAGAGCCCGATTCCATGATAGTTGTCAGTGTAGGCTTCAGAGCCTCAAGCGTGAGTTTACTGGTATTTTGGGCAAGTAGGGGACTCCACTTAGAAGTCTCAGCAGTGTTGGGAGTAGTGGTAGCTAGTTTGAAGAGGATGAAGAAGTGATCAGACCAAGATATTTCATTGATGGCTGATGTGTGTAGGGAGTCTATTTGTTGGGTGAAGTTCATATCTTCTAGTGAATGCTGGGGGCAGGCAGTTGCTTTAGGGTCAGCTGTGTCATTATATCCCAGATTAATGTTGCCTAAAATGATGATGTTGGTGGCAGGTTTCAAAAGTGGCGTGATCAGTAAAGGGATGTCCAAGTTGGGGTGATTGGAGCTGTTAGGTGGACGATAGAGGAGGAGAATGTTAAAGGTGGTCTTGGGGTTGGTCGACAGTTTTTGAAGGAGCATTTCATACCCATCACTGGTAGGGATGGGGCAGACTCTGATCTGTAAGGCGGATTTGGCTACGGTGTTTAGGTGGTCGGCCCAGAGGATGGTGTAATTGGATGGGATGGCCTTGGAGAGGAGTGGACCTGACGCTTTCTGGAGCCAGGATTCCGTGGTGGCGAAGAAGTCAAGTTGATGTTCTAGTATGAGGTCATGGATCTATTGCATGGGTTCCCAGTGACCATACGTTCATAAGAACACACTTTAGGCTGTCAGGTTGTTCAGTCAGTGGTTGGCGAGGGGCCTGCTTCATTTCCAAAGTCGGAGGTGGAGAGGAGGGCTTTATGTAGAGAGGAGGTGCGGAGGGTCTACTGTACCCAGGCAATAGTTGTTTGATGGGGGTGTGGCTTAGAGGATGTTCTGGCTCTTAGTCTGGCAAGTCTTGAGACACCCAATCATGGCTGGGTTTCTGCTAGGTATGTTAGAGGACGATTACGCGGGCGAGGGGGTGGTGATTATTAAGGGGGTAGGACAGGGAAATGAAGATGTTCATGAGCAGAACGGGATGATGGTGTAGTTCTTAGTGGAGTCATTCTGGTTGAAGATATTGTATGGGGATGAGGCGATGGTGAGGTGAGGTGAGGTGAGCGTGGTCTGGAATTGCTCTTGGGGGGACAGTGCAGGGGACTGATGCAGCTTGGCAGGTGCGACAAAGCTTTTCTGTTTTTGGGAGCATGTAAACTGGTCGGCCAGGAAGACCTCATTAGGAACTGCCCCAGGGGCAGATTGGGCTTACACATATTCTTTCACATTGATATTGACAGGAGCAATGTGAGCAGGCAAGCGTTTTGAGATGTTAGCACCCACATGATCATTACACAAAGGCAGGCATATTAGATTGGCAGCACCCCCGGGAGAAGTACGGGTGGGCACAACATTTTCCAAGGCAACACCGCCTGAAATGGAAGGGGCGGGTAGACATTTAGCAATAACAGCACCACCAGAAACATTTCGATATACAGCGGGCAGGTAAGTATTTTTATAGGAGAAGCATCCATAAGATCAAAAAATGCAGGCAAGCAATCTGCGGAGATAAGAATCTTAGGCGTATATGAGGTGGGCAAGGTTCTTACAGGGGCAGAATCCTCTCACACATTATGAGGTGCCAGGCAGGTTCAAAGAGCAGGTTCCTCATACAACACATGCGGCAAAGGGTAAAGTGGGATAGCGACTATGGGTACGGTGTTAGAAGCCGGCATGTGGGACAAAGTATGGTGCCTCCACAGGTATTAGCATTCTTGGTCAAAAAACATTTTACTTTCAACCAAATTATTTTGATTGGTTTTTGGTCAAAATTTTGTCAAATTTAATTAACCATATCTATGGGAAGGGGTGAGGGAATAAGGCAGGTTTGTAGGGATCACCCCTGCTTTTCAACCAAAGAAAGAGCAAAAAACTTCTGATAAATGTGAAAAGGTCAAATATTTTCCACCAAGTACACCCAGACCACTCCACAAGTCGGTTGGTAGTGGCATTTTGGGTAACATACATAGTATAGCGCCAAGTGGCATTGTTGAGAGTAAAGGAGGTGCCGGAGTTGTGACAGAGAGTGTGTTAGGGGGCTCACCATGGGCATCAATGCACATAGTTATATTAGGGTGGGTGGCGGCCAGTGTGGGAGTGTGATCCCAGGTGAGCGGAAGGTCAATGTTGTTGCTCGTCGTTTCAAGAATGCTCTTACCTATGGACATGCAGCAATAGGGCGATCAGAGATCATGCAAGTGTAGTGCTCGGCAATAAGGGATTGTTAGACAGTTGGTGAGTGGTTCTCCAGGTCCACCATGTCCAGATAGGCCCAGACAGGCATCATGCTTTTATGTGGGCCTTGTATGGGGGTCACCGGCATGACTTCCACCCTCAGCGCCTCCTTTTGTCTTGGGTCCTCATGTTTCTTGGACTTTTCCTTTTTAGACTTAAGAGCCTCTAGAGCCCACATTCCCTTATTATCCACATTGAACACTCCGGTTTGAGCTCATGTAAGAACAGCAGATGATAATCCAGATGACTAGAAACAGAGTTGTCAAGTCCTTCATGGAGTTACTATAGCTAAACTTGGCTAACCACTCCAGAACCGTACACATATGACTGGACTGGAGTTAACAAATCAGAGATATTTTCCAGCTACTGTTTCATGCACTCGGTCTGCCCGTCTGACTGTGGTTGACAACTAGAATTTAACTGTACTTGAACCGCTAAACTCTTGCAAAATGATTAACAGAATTGTAAAGTCGGAAAACATAATCCTTGTACTAGGTCTGTGCCAATCTCTCCCCCTTTGATAGTATAAAGTGACTGGGCTTGGGTAACAAATCTAGCAGCACCAAAATTATCAAATATTCCCTTTCATAATGAAGATCAGAGAGGAAATCCATGTGTTGAGAGGCACAGATGAGGTGGTGTAGATAAGGGCATTCGCAAACTGGCAGGTGTCCCAAGATTTGATTTTGCTCATGCTCAAACCTCACAAGTGCCAACATGGTTTACGGATTCCGGGGCACCAATAAGATCAATTCTTCCATGGTTAAGTTCAACCTAGCACATACATAAGTTAAGCCTTCAACAACCTCCCTTATTAACATTAATTCTTAACAACTTGGCCTTTTCTTATGTCTAACTCCCCAACCAGTTTATTCACTTAGAGTCAACCTGTGGACCTCTGCAAGGAGACAAAAGACTCTTAAATGAGCTTCTCTGTGAATATTATAAGGAGCTTGAATATTTTAATCACCTTTAAATAATTATTGTTCCTCCTGATTTGTCCTCCTCAATGTATTTCCTTATCTATGACTGAAAAGTTACTCAACTATACCTAACTGACTACCACTAACGATACATTAAAATGTCTTCAAGCGGTGTGCATCTAAACAACCTTGAGATGTTAATCCCTGGTCACAGGTGCCTCACTGCCTTAGTTCAAATATCAGCACTGATTTCCTTGTCCATTGGTCAATAACCGTCTTTTCCTTGCTCTTTGAAGTCTGGAGGATAGTAGAAAAGTACTGCACGGTCAATGGACTTGCAGAGACTTGACCACTGGTATTGCCTCCAGTTACTACATCACTTCTGGAGGATTCAGGGTAAGCACAGGCAGGACGGTTCAAGCTAATCTCAAACCCACAGAATCTCTAAGGGGTTTGACCCATTCAACATTACAGGGTTTTTACGTGGTTCTAGATAAGTTACTCAACCTCCTATTTATAGACAGGTAAGTAGAAACTCGGCACTGTTGAAGATTGTACTGACTGAAGATATATAGGATATTTATGTTAAATTAGACTTAAATCGATAATAGGGCCTAGGCAGAGTTGGGGAATTAGGCTGGAATTGTTTGAGGCAGCTGACTGGGGGAACATGATTTGTTGGTTGGGTGTGGAAATTGTGGGTGGATGGGCAGTACAATCCAAATACATTCTGCTTCGAGAAGTCCAAAGCACGGAGAACCACTTATGCATTTACAAGGCATCAGCGGAGCAGCATAGGAGAAGACCAAAGCCCTGGGAAGCCCATGTGTATTTACTAGTCATACGAGAAGATCAAAGCAGTGGGAGGCCCAAGTAAATGTTTTAGGCATAGGAGAAATCTAAAGCACTGGGAACCCCTTGAACATTTAGTAGGTGGAGTAGAAGACCAATGCACTGAGAACTCCATGTGCATTAGCTACGCCAATGAGAACGCAAAAGCACTGAGAACCACTTGCGCATTTACAAGGCATAAGTGAAGAAGCATGTGAGAAGACCAACACTCTGGGAAGCCCATGTGCATTTACTAGTCATAGAAGAATACCAAAGCAGTGAGAGGCCCACGTGCAATTACTAGTCCTAGGAGAAGCCCACAGCACTGAGAACCCCATGTGCATTTAGACAGCATAAGAAAAGAAGCATTGAAGAAGACCTACTCCCTGGGAAGCCTTTGTGCATTTACTAGTCATAGAAGAAAAACAAAGCAGTGGGAGATCCACGTGCATTTACTAGTCCTAGGAGAAGCCCACAGCACTGAGAACCACATGTTCATTTACTAGTCATAGAAGAAGACTAAAGCAGTGGGAAGCCCACATGCATGTACTAGTCATAGGAGAAGACCACATCCCTGGGAAGCCCACATGCATTTAGTAGTCATAGGAGAAGACCACAACCCTGGGACCCCATGTGCATTTACTAGACATAGGAGAAGACCACAGCCCTGGGACCCCATGTGCATTTACTGGTCATAGAAGAAGACCAAAGCAGTGGGAGGCCCGCATGATTTACTACTCCTAGGAGAAGCGCACCACACTGAAAACCTCATGTGCATTTACAAAGCATATGAAAAGAAGCATAGGAGAAGACCACAGCCCTAGGAAGCCCACATGCCTTTGCTAGTCACAGGTGAAGACCAAAGCAGTGGGAGGCCCATGTACATTTTCTAGGTATAACTCAAGGGCATTTAGTAGACAGAATAGGCCAATGCACTGTGCATTCACTAGGCGTAATAGAAGGCAAAAGCACTGAAAATCCGGAGTTCATTTTGCGAGTGAGAGCAAAGCTCAAAGCACTGAGAAGCCCATGTGCATTAACTGTGCCAAAGAGAAGGCCAAAGCACTGAGAACCCTACAACATTTACTAATCATACGGGAAGACTAAAAAGCACTAGGAACACCTCAGTAAGTGGTGTACTCGGCCATGGGACTGAGAACCCCACCTGCATTCAGTGGGCATAGGAGAAGTACAAAGGACTGAGACTCAGCCATGCATTTAGTAGGTATGCGAGAGGCCATAGCAACGAGAACCCCAAGTGTATTTACTAGGCATAGGAGAAGTACAAAGCACTGAGACTCAGCCGTGCATTTAGTAGGTATGCGAGAGGCCATAGCACCGAGAACCCCAAGTGCATTTACTAGGCATAGGAGAAGTACAAAGCACTGAGACTCAGCCGTGCATTTAGTAGGTATGCGAGAGGCCATAGCAACGAGAACCCCAAGTGCATTTACTAGGCATAGGAGAAGTACAAAGCACTGAGGCTCAGCCATGCATTTAGTAGGTATGCGAGAGGCCATAGCAACGAGAACCCCAAGTGCATTTACTAGGCATAGGAGAAGTACAAAGCACTGAGACTCAGCCGTGCATTTAATAGGTATGCGAGAGGCCATAGCACTGAGATCCCCAAGTGCATTTACTAGGCATAGGAGAAGTACAAAGCACTGAGACTCAGCCATGCATTTAGTAGGTAGGAGAGAGGCCATAGCAACGAGAACCCCAAGTGCATTTACTAGGCATAGGAGAAGTACAAAGCACTGAGACTCAGCCATGCATTTAGTAGGTATGCGAGTGGCCATAGCACCGAGAACCACAAGTGCATTTACTAAGCATAGGAGAAGTACAAAGCACTGAGACTCAGCCATGCATTTAGTAGGTATGCGAGAGGCCATAGCACCGAGAACCCCAAGTGCATTTACTAGGCATAGGAGAAGTACAAAACACTGAGACTCAGCCGTGCATTTAGTAGGTATGCGAGAGGCCATAGCAACGAGAACCCCAAGTGCATTTACTAGGCATAGGAGAAGTACAAAGCACTGAGACTCAGCCGTGCATTTAGTAGGTATGCGAGAGGCCATAGCAACGAGAACCCCAAGTGCATATACTAGGCATAGGAGAAGGCCAAAGCACTGAGACTCAGCCATGCATTTAGTAGGTATGCGAGAGGCCATAGCAACGAGAACCCCAAGTGCATTTACTAGGCATAGGAGAAGTACAAAGCACTGAGACTCAGCCGTGCATTTAGTAGGTATGCGAGAGGCCATAGCAACGAGAACCCCAATTGCATTTACTAGGCATATGAGAAGTACAAAGCACTGAGACTCAGCCGTGCATCTAGTAGGTATGCGAGAGGCCATAGCACCGAGAACCCCAAGTGCATTTACTAGGCAAAGTAGAAGTACAAAGCACTGAGACTCAGCCGTGCAGTTAGTAGGTATGCGAGAGGCCATAGCATCGAGAACCCCAAGTGCATATACCTGGCATAGGAGAAGGCCAAAGCACGGAGACTCAGCCATGCATTTAGTAGGTATGCGAGAGGCCATAGCAACGAGAACCCCAAATGCATTTCCTAGGTATAGGAGAAGTACAAAACACTGAGACTCAGCCGTGCATTTAGTAGGTATACGAGAGGCCAAAGCACTGAGAACCCCAAGTGCATTTACTAGGCATAGGAGAAGTACAAAGCACTGAGACACAGCCATACATTTAGTAGGTATGAGAGAGGCCATAGCAACGAGAACCCCAAGTGCATATACTAGGCATAGGAGAAGGCCAAAGCACTGAGACTCAGCCATGCATTTAGTAGGTATGCGAGAGGCCATAGCAACGAGAACCCCAAGTGCATTTACTAGGCATAGGAGAAGTACAAAGCACTGAGACTCAGCCGTGCATTTAGTAGGTATGCGAGAGGCCATAGCACCGAGAACCCCAAGTGCATTTACTAGGCATAGGAGAAGGCCAAAGCTCTGAGAGCCCTGCATAAAATTATGTGTTTATTAATTTTTTTCTGAAATGAACATGTCCCACTCTAATTCAGGTCCCAAACATGGTAGGGGATGGGGTAGGGGTTGGATGAGGTATGTATCTAGTGGGTATTTTCCACCTGCTACCGCAGCAGCTGTTTGCATTGAAGGAGCTCTGATAGAACATGTATCTCTGTGCCAGCCACGCTGACCAATCAGGAGCCACGGATCTCTTCCTCTTCATAAACCTGGGCCTATGTCTCAAACAAATCTGGGGCATTGAGAATTCACGTGGTTATGGTTGCGCCTGCATTGTCTTTGCAAGTACATCAGGTGTAAGAGGATGGAGTGCCAAAGGGGGAGGGGGAGGCGGAGGCAGCTGAGCACCCACCACCCGAGGCACAAGCGGGAGAAAAGAAGACTTGAGTTCTGCAATAAAGAGAGAACGTTGATGATTCAGAAACTCTGTCGGAACACCATGGGTCTCATTACAATTTCTGCGGTAGCCTTGCCGGTAAAACAGGAAGGCTGCCACCGAACTTGTGAATTTTACCGGCATCCGGGAATGGGCAATTACAGGGTCATTATGGCCCCGCCGGACCCGGTATTTGCCCAATCCCGGGTGCCGGTAAAAAATGATCCCCATTCCCATTGAGCCCCATAAGGCTCAATGGGAATGGGGAGGCCGGATGCACCGGCAGCATTTAGAAAGGTGCCGGTGCATCTGACATGCTCTGATCGCAGGTGCCGGTCCGCCCGGCAGCTCCGACCTCGTGGATGAAAAGGCGCCCGCGAGCAGAACTCGTAGTTTGCCGATCCGGTAACTACAGTTCCGGCAAGCTTACCTGTACCGTAGTTACTGGACCGGCATCTTTGCCTGCACAACCCACAGCATGCAGACAACTTATTTCCCCACTCATGTTCCAGTCCATTGTTGCTGAGGCATTTAGGCGGGTCACAAAATATCACAAAAGAAATTAATAGCAGTGTCTAGTTAATGACAACCGTGCTGTAATGTTAGCAAGGTATCGACTGCACTTTTCCACTGTTGAAAACCGTGCATTTAGACATCGTCATGGCCCTGTTGTTCCCCACTGGGCTGGCAAATCCTGGGTCAACATTCCTTCACTCAAACATCAGTACCTCTGTGACCATGTCATGGAAGCAGTGGGGTGGTCACTGGACTGCTGTGAGGCTAAATAGGTCCACCTAAGAATTGACATGTGCACTAGTGCTCATGGCCATCAGTGTGCATTGGGGTATGTTGCCCCATACCTACGCTCCTCAGCAAAGCCCAGGACAGCAGCCACCAAACGCCATTTACCAACAGACCACCTTGTGTTTGGAAGGGTTTGACAGCAGGTCCTACAGGGGGGTTAATCTAGGTTGTGGAGCATTGTCTCACTCCTCAATGTTTGCCAAAGGGCTCTGTGGCGGGTGACAATGGATTTATTGTTGCAGCTGCTCTAAGGGTCGGCAAACCCTGCATGTGCCCTTCAAGTCTTCCATCTTGTGGTGACCCTCTTCATAAGCCAGTACCCGCCACTAGATGACGTGGTAAGTGTCACCCAGAAATTCTACGCCCACTTTAGTTGCTCCAACAGTACCTGGAACATGTTAGGAGAGCTGATGTCTTGACAAGAGCTCGTGTACTGAGAACTGCAATTCTAACTAAGTGGAATTCACCCCTCCACGTAATGCAGGAGAGTTTGTGAGAACAGTGCAATACAGTGACCAACTAATGCAATGGCCAGTGCTGACAACTGGATGGTGCCCACTTAAGACAGACCTAGTGGCATATGCTGGACAATGTTTGCCCTTTGCAGCAGCAATTTAAAGAGGCCACCCAGTGGGTTAACCTGCCATCTACATTTCAGATGCCAACTTTTCACAGTTATTGTTATTGTTACTGTTATTGTGCTTGTACCGCGCCAAAACCCATAGGCATCCAGGCGCCGAGAGAGCAGAGTACAGTGAATCAAAAGACTACCGCAGAAGTTTACTCTAATTGAAAGGATACGTTTTTAATTGTTTTCGGAAGGCAAGAAGATCTGTTGTCTTGCGCAGGGATGCAGGCAATGCATTCCATGCCTTGGCTCCCTGGGTCTGAAAGGCCCTTCCAGAGCCTCGAGAGAGTTTCACCCGGTGCTGTACCAAAAGATAGCCTTCAGCCGACCTGAGGTTTCTTTTAGGCTGGTAAATGCTAATGACATCCTTAAGGGAAGCAGGAGCACTACCAAAGATGCATTTATGACATATGGTTATCAATTTAAATTGAATTCTGCTTTCCACAGGAAGCCAATGCAATTTTTTTTCTGGCTGCAGTAGTGGGTTCTGAGCGCTTCATTTGGAAAATGATGCGAATGGCTTTGTTTTGTATTTTTTTTTCAGTCAGCTCTAGGGTGCCACATTCCCAAATCACACTCTGGCAAATATGTGTATTTGATTCAATGTTATAGTTCAACCCACCACCATAGAACCCAGCACATTGTGTAAGGACAACTTCACTAGAATCTGAAACAAAGATATTTCCCTTTCACAAAGCTTTTTGTGATAGTTTTATCTAATAGTGTACCGAAGTGAATTTGCCAGAATAGTGGTGACAGTTACTTAGCTGATCATTGGCCTTTGCCATTAGTTAGACATGCAAGCAGTTCATTTTATTTGCAAGTGTGTACTGCCTTGCACTTTTGATGTATCCTTCAGTTAATGTTACAAAGTGGTGGAATTTCACGGCAGTGACTTGTGATCTTGGGCAAAACTGTTCTCAGATCTAGTTTACACTATAAATGATTTTCTTGACATTTTGACACATGATGTGCTAAAATATGTAACAATAGAGCAAACAATTGTCTGGACTCACAATTATGCACATTGTAGATATTGTATACTGTAAGAGGATTCAATTCAACACTACAACTAAGTCAATGCCTAGTCTGGGATACTGAATGGAAACCCTTATTGATATATCTTTATGTCCAGTTCATGCGTTCTGGATGACTACTCCTATATAACACCCCTCTCTTGGAATCCCCCTGACTCTACTGAGCCAAGAAGTAGTTCTGTTTTTTCAAGTTAAAAGGTTTATTTGATAATTTAAACAATAGATATATATATCACACTTTATAATAATTTAATAATTGAATATCACACTGAATCTGAGCAGTAATCAATAATGGATAGTCTGGCACTAGCACACTTCTTTATAATCAATGATGAGTGGTTATAGGATGGATAAGATAGCAACAATACTTTATGGTTTCAAATGGATGCAAGGTGGAATGAAAATGCAGTACAGAAAATACGCAATATGCTTTCAACAAAACAATGTAATCACTTTTCTCTGGCAATGCCCTCCCCGTTTTATGCAATGCAAGGAAATGGAAGGAAAGCACACAGTTCTCAGAAATGCAATCAAATGTAATTCAGTTCACCCCAGCAAGCTTACACTACAGAAGTTTGAAACACAGGCCCAAAATGCTTTTATAGGTGCTGGCAATGAAGTGAAAAATATGCTAAAATGCTTTGAATTCCCTCTAGAGGTTCAGGGTGAGTGAAATATACTTGGGATGAGTTCAGGCTCACTTTAGCAAGGATCTAGGAGTAACTAGCAGGTTAAACGAATTTTTGGCAAATGAAAGCAAGAAAACTTCTGTTTTCACACGTGGAGAAATTTGCAAATCGCGGCAAATTCGCGAGTGCGTTTTTCGCGATTGCGGCAAAACTATAGGGGTAGGAATGCGGTTCGTAGAAAAGCCACGATTCCCAGCTTTCAGAGGAAAGTTACTGCAAGTCTCTAGGACAAACGGTCACGGAGATATGAGCGATTAAATAAAGGTAGTTTTTCGGATTTGGAATGTTAAAATTCAAAGTGACAAGTGACAGTTTTGCAAAATGACAAGGTACAACTTCTAGGAGACAGTTCTGGTTAGATTAAAATAGATTGAATTATATTATTTTAACTAAGAGATTGGTTCTACACAGTTCTGCTAGGTACTCACAATATATTTAGAAATTAATGGGCCTCGCCGCGGATCTGGTCAGGTTTTAGACTGGACTCTGGTCTGGTCTCGGCACTTCACAGTGATCTGGGTCAGTTCTCTGGTTCTGCTAACAGCGGTCTGGGTCAGCTCTGCTCTCTCTCTGGTTCTGGATATTGATAGATTTGAAGTCTGGATCTCTGGATGTGGATAGATTGAAGTCTCTATGTTGGCTCTCTGAAGGTTGATGGAGGTAAAGTATGGATTTTCCCGGCAGAGCGTCCCGCAGCAAATGGATTTGAAGGTCCCTATCTGTCCTGACTGTCTGCTTTTATGTGTTTTGAAAATGGGTGTGTGTGCAGCATCACTAGGCTCTACCCCTCTCCACTTGTCATTGGCCCCTTCCTATTCTTCCCCTTGATTGGGGGAATGAAATGAAGTGTCATCATGATGAGGTCTGTTTATGATACAGAGAACCCACCCCTGTCAAATTACACACAATCTATATTTTGACCCAAAAGACATATTTGCACAGGCACACATTTGTTTAAAATTACATGCACCAATCACATATCACAGGAGGTATACCCTGTCCAAATCTGCTCTTCCTGGGAGCTTGCATTCAGAAATGGCAACATATTTCACTTTTTGGTCAGGTTACCAATATCAGATTCTTACTCAAATTTATACACATGTGCGCAAGGCATGCAGGCATTGATTGATGAAGTATCAGACTTTTCACATGCACACATTTTAAGTAATACCCTCTTAACTGCTAGCTTGCCCCCAGATCATGCCACCGGTTCTAAAAACCTCTTAAAATGTGGGCAGAAAAATCACAAGAATTATGGTATCATTTAAATAATTATGACAAGTCCGTACTATGAGTTATTCATCTTTTTCTAAAACCATATTCTGGCTACAGGGGTGTGTCTTTTCAGGTCACATGGTACAGAAACCAGTCTTTCCACTTTCTTCAAGCTCAGCCTCTGCCTCCAGTTTCTCCCCCTCCCAGTTTCTGCCAAGAGGAAGCCATTTTTATTACCCCTGCAATAAACCTTCTGCCTGGGCCCTGGAAGGCTCATTGTTCAAGAGGAAGCCATTTATGGCCCCCATAATAAAACATTTGCCTGAGTCAGGACAGGGCTTTGTTCAATTTCCTGCAGAGCCCAGGTAATTCAATCAGAGAAATGTCATATCCCTTTTGGTGGGAGCAGCAAAAGGGCAGCTAGGCCTGGGAACACAGCTGTTGTGCAAGTCTCATCTCCTGTCAGGGGTAGCTGGTGGGCAGAATTCAGTTCCTTAAACCAGGTTTCAGATAAAATGTCACTTTTGTTCCCCAGTTTAAGTCAAGACAATTTTTTACATATGCAGCTAGGATGCTGATTCTAAATTTAAACTATGACATTTCAACAATTGCAACCTATGTGACACTCAAAGTAGGTCACTCATTTCTTTTAAACATTTAGATTTTTTAGTGTCTTGCAGTCCAAATTTACTTAAACTGCTGAAATCCACAGCTCAGCCAGTCTTGTTATAAACCTTCAAGTCACTTCAGAATATAACTTTACATTGGATCCACCTCTCAGTAAGTCTTTCTTTGGCATGTTTTGGGTTCATCTATTCAGTTTTACACATATAAAAAAAATCTGGTGTTGTTTTAAAACGCCGGCTTTCTGATAGTGGTGAGTACTGGTACTGCACCCATTTTTGGGATTTAAGAAAATGAGTTTCCCACAATTCTAGGTTGCTTTTGGCAGTCAGCATTGCCATTCCCAATGGTTTCAGACTACTGTGTGGGTAGTCCAATGGTGGTTTTAGGCAGTGCCCTTCTGTGCCCATAACATCGGCAAAATGGGTGGCAGCCTATTCTTCATGCACTTCCCTGGGCATTTTCTGGGAAGCTCTGGCCATCATGATGTTTTCCATGTCAGTACTGCACAGCTTTTGAGGTAGGGCTCGGATGCATGGGTAAAAACATCCCACAAGCCCCCCTCTTGCGATGGCCATTCGGTTTCACTGATGGAACTCGCAAGACCGGGGATGTTTCCTCATCTTCTTCCAATAGATGGCACAGTTCAGCATCTTTTCCTCCATCCGGTCAGATCGATCGGTTCTCCTCGCCGGTCCTAATGGGAATATTGGGCGGTACCCTGGGCCCCCCGCGTCTCTGCTCCCGGTCTCCAGATCGTCCTCCTTGGCCCGTCTCCAGGTTTTCTTTCTCCTAGGACGACAAAGGAAGAGCGGCAATACCTATTCATAGACATTTTTCCCCCACCATTGATATAGTGGGGTGGCATATGAATTTTAGAACTCAACAGATATGCACATGCACATTTTTTTTAAATTAAGAGACAGGAACACATAAAGTTTAGAAACACAGAATTTGATAGGCTATATGTAGGATCTTTTAAGTTAGAACTGAATTAATCTGAGACAGTACCCTCTAGGATTCCAGAGGATTCCTCCAGTTGTTGCAGAGTGTGCCTGGGATGGCAACACTTCAACTGGTTAATGTGCACCCACTTGTCTTCCCCCTCTGCCAAACCGCCTTTGGGGATGCGGATCTTGTGGGCCACAGGGGAGATTTTGTCTATAATCTCAAAGGGTCCCTTCCATGTAGGCAAAAATTTTCGCTGTTTGGCCTGGTTCCTTTGGAAATTGTATAGATAGACCCGGTCCCCCACCTGATATTCCTTCCTGGAAGTCTTCACGTCATAGTGGGTCTTCATGCTATCAGCTGATCTTTCTAGATTCCGCTGAGCATAAGCAAAAGCATGTTGAAGGTGTTTCCTTAAATTCTCCACATACTCATGAGTTGTGGAGGCATTTATCAGTGTCTGCTCTTGGGTCCTGTAGAGCAAATGCTGAGGAAGCACCATCTTGCGCCCAGTCATCAACTCGAATGGTGACATTTTGGTTGCAGATGAAGGGGTAGATCTGATGGCCATTAGGACCAGAGGTAATCGGATATCCCAACTTAGCCCAGAATCTGCCACAAACTTCTTTAATATGCTCACAATGGTTCGGTTATATCTCTCTACTGCCCCAGAAGAATCTGGCCTGTAAGCAATGTGTAGCTTTCTCTTGACCCCCAGTATCTCCCACATCTTTGTCATTACTTCACTGGTGAAGTGGCTACCTCTGTCTGACTCAATCCTTTGAGGTAGACCAAAACGGGAAAAGATGTGGTTAATCATCAGGGCAGCTGCAGTTTCTGCCTTGCAATTTGGGGCTGGGAGACATTCCACCCACTTGGTAAACAAGCATGTCACAGTCAACATGTACTTATTCCCCCTAGCAGAGCGAATCACGGGGCCTACAAAGTCGATTTGTAAATCTGACCATGGCAGGGTCATCCCCCTTTTTTGGAGAGGCGCGCGGTGCGTGAGGGATGATGGCTGAAATTGTGCACACACAAGACACCCCTTCAAGTATTGGTCAATGTCCTGCCCCATGTGTGGCCAGTATGCAACCTCTCTTAAGATTTCCAGTGTTGTGTGAAACCCCCTATGACCGGCGGTGGCCGCATCATGGGCGTGACTTAACATCAGGCTTCAGAATGAGGTAGGAACCACCCACTGATCGTGGCCAGCTTTGGATTTCCTTACCAACAAACCGTCTTGGATCCGGAACATTTTTGGACATTTCATCAACACTCTTAGGTCCTCTTTCCCAATGTAATCGGTATCCGTCAGGGGAAAGTTCTCAGGGTCCTCAAGGTGTTGGTAAAACTTACCAATAATTGGATCCCCTTTCTGAGCTGTAATTAAATCAGCATCAGGGGTCTCCTTACTCCATTGTGCAATTGAAAGATCGTTGTGAGCATTTGTCTGGGACCTAGTGATAGCAGTGACCTGGATTTCCCCCAACAGGGACTCAATCTCAATTAGATCCCCTTGGATGGCCCCGGTTTTGGCCAGCTGATCAGCTAAGTCATTTCCAGTTTTGTCTGGTCCCTCTACTTTGGAATGACCCTTGATCTTTTTCCAATAGATGGTCATCTCATTCGAGGTGACCAGATCATCAATGTTTTGGATAAACTTCCCATGTTTCAAGGGTTTGTTGTTAGCACATAACATGCCTCTGGTTTTCCAATTAACCAGGTGCTCCACGAACCTGTTCCGTACATAATCCGAGTCTGTGATTATGACCAGTTCGTGGAGATGATGCTGGACAGCAGTGAGGATGGCCTGATGCACAGCCATCAATTCTGCCACCTGACTACTTCGGGGACCAATTTTGTATCCAGCGGAGGGTTCTGGGGACTCCTTCACCCATGCATTCCCTACGCCAGCCACCAGTTCTTTCTCCCCGTCGTTGTCAACATGGTACGAGCATCCATCCACATAGACAGTGGGCATTCCCTCACACTTGTCCTCTTCAAAGACTTTGTGGGGGGAATTAAGGTATGCCTCCGTGTTGTCCTTGATTTTTAGACTTTCGTCCTCGAGACAGTTTTCTCTGGCACAATCATGCAAGTCAGCCAGACCTTGCGCGAGGGGACTCTTCTTGTTTTGGCCATATCTGACCTCCACAGGAAAGCCTTGCATTGACAGAATCCAGGAAGTAATTTGGGAATTACTCACATTTCCGGCCCGGATTCTATCACTTTGGAGATATTGCAAAGGCTGGTGTGGAGTCTCCACTATGATGTGTTCCCCCTGGATAAACGGGCGGTAATTCTTCAATGCCCACACCGTTGCCAGGAGTGCCTTCTCACAATCGTTGAATTTTTCCTCCACAGAGGATAAAGTTTTGCTCGCATAGGAGATTACTTTATTGACCTTGTCATGCTTTTGGTATAATACTGCTGTCAAGCACGTATTAGAGAACCCCGTCTCCAGGAAGAACTCCTTGTTTCTGACAGGGTAAGCTAGGCAAGGCGCTTGTGAGAGGCTTCTTTTGAGTTGTTTTACTGCCTCGGCTTGTTCTGGACCCCATTCCCACTTGACCCCCCCCCTTCAGGAGATGAATCAGGGGTCTGGTGATCTCTGCGTAGCCCTCAATGAACTTTCTGCTGTAATTAGTCAGTCCAAGGAGGCTCCTTAGTTCCCGCAGAGTTGTGGGGTCTTTCAGTTTTTTGGAGGGCTTCCACTTTCTTTTCCTGGGGACAGAGACCCTGAGGAGTAATCTCATGCCCCAAGAAATTAACACGGGTTCGACACCACTGTGCTTTCTGAAAGGAAAGTTTTGCTCCGGCGGCCCTCAACTGGGTCAGAACATAACGGATCTCCACTATGTGTTCCTCCACGGATGAACTTTTGATGAGGACATCATCTACATAAGCCAGGTTACCCCTCGCACCCAGGTCGGGCATGGCCTTATGTAGGAAAATATTGAACTCATTACCGGAGTTAAGGTATCCGAAGGAAGTCCGGGTCCATGTATACTGCTGGCCCCCAAAGGTAAAAGCCAGCTTGTATTGGTCCTCCCTACTGACAGGCACAGTCCAGTATCCATTGGTCAGGTCTATTGCAGTGAATACCTGTGACCCCTGGATCTGGGCCAGCCCTTGGTCAATGTAGGGCAGAGGCCATCGGGAAGTATGGACCCGTTTGTTGAGCTCCCTGAGGTCGGCGCAGAGTCTCCACTGGCCGTTTGGCTTCAATATTCCCAGCACCGGATTATTGAAGGTGCTGTGGACGGGACAGATTATTCCCCTGGACTCAAGGTTCTTAATTATTTCAGTAAGGGACTCCATGGATGCGAGAGGCAAACGATATTGCTTCACAAACACTGGAGTCATGCCCGGGTCCGTGGGGATTGTTGTTATGTGGATGTCAGTGCGGCCACAGTCATATGAGTCTACCGCAAAGAGATCTTGGAAATCCATGAAAACTTGTTTCAACTTTTGCTTTTGTTCCAGTGTCACACAGGCATCAGCTAGGTTGACTCTCTCTTCCACCATCTGCCTGAAGCCTGGAAAGACTTCTGGTTTGGCTATTTCAGCGGCCTCCTCCAGCTGGGTGGAGAGGTCCCTGGTCAGAGTGCTGATTTGGACTGGAGGCTTCAGGTGGGAAAGGCAGCCCTCATGGACCTGGAAAATCACCTCATCCCTCCTGAAGTCACAAGTCACATCTTCCGTACCATAAGGGCAAGAAGTGTACACCAGGAAGTTCCCCCCATGCCGGGTAAAAATCCTGTCTGGTGTTGTATTGTCATCACTGTCACTGTCAAAGCAGTCCTTGGGGATTGGCCCTAACAGTTCATTACCTAAATCTATGGAAAAATGTTGGTCATCAACCGCCATTCCAATAATGGTGCCTGCGGCTAGAGTAATACTCTTTAAGTCGCTGTTATCCACCTCTATTGGAATGGTGTCATGTTCTATGTTGACTAATGTTGTTGGGTTTAGCCCTAACCCTTGCTGTTGGAGAGAAGCATTTAGATGTATGTAAGCATCAGGGTTTTGCAAATATTGTCCTCTTTTAGCTTTCACTTCCAGGGAGAATTGCCGGGTCCTTTCTGGGATGGTGACTTCCTCTTTGATCTGAATTTCAACTGCATAAGGTAGCAATTGAGCTGACCTAAATGCTTTTTCTGGATCATCAAAGCCCATGGGATTATCCGCTAATCGGGACCAAGCTTTGAAGTTTATTAGGTCCAAACTAATGGCAAAGCGATTGAGAATGTCACTGCCTAAGTAAAAGGCGGCAGGGACGTCTCGCACGACCCAACAATTATGGACTATGCTCTTGTTGCCAATGGAGATTTTGAGCATACACCTGCTTGGCAGGAGATGTTTGGAATTAGGTGCTTCCAGGTCCATTTCCCATTTGTCTATCAGTTTGAGTGTGGGAATGGCTAGATCTTTTGGGAGTTGGCGGAACATGGCTTCACTGATGAAGCTCTTACCGTTGTTCACACACACTCGGGTGAGAACAGAGTCCTTCCCATCATTTAACTGAACAGGGATGAACAACTGCTCTCCAATTTGCTGAATATCAGCGAGGCTCTGAGCTGATTTCACATCTTTCTGGACTATAGGAGTGGGAGTTTCTGATTGTGGATTGGTAAAGAATTTCAGGGTGTTTCCTTCCAGTGTGGAATACCACCTTAAACTGGAAGGAAGGTTGATTTTCAGAAATATAGAGGACCCTCCATCACCAGTCTGTTGTCCTACTGCTATTACCGTCAAGTCTGGAATTTGGCTATTCTGGAAGTGAAATTCTACTTGGTCAGATTTTTGTTCAACCATGTGGCAGGTGCCGTTTAAACTAACATGGTTGACACTCTGTTTTAATTTTATTGGTCGGCTGGTCTGGGTCCAGAGGACCTTGTTTACGCAATCTATTAAGGGTGACAACCTCCTCAGGAGATCATTCCCCAGTAAACAAGGGGTGCCCTCTGGAGTCACTACTATGACCGGGTGTTTCACCTTGTGTCGCCCGATCTTAATGTCCAAGTCTGCAGTCCCCTCAACAGGAATTTCCTTCCCGTCAAAGTTCTGCAGTTGTCCAGGAAGAGAGGTGAGAGGAATTTGGTAATTCTCTCCCCTTCCTGCATTCAGTTCGTCAAAGGCCCTTCTGGATAGAAGGGTAGCTTGAGATCCAGTGTCCACCAGTGCCAAAATTGTACCCTGCCCCTGTACTTGTACCGGGGCATAATATCTTCCCTCCTTCTCCTCAAGGAGGCACAGATAATGCACATTTTTGGACAACTGGTGGGCTAACTTTCTGGTTTTGGACATTTCAAGAGAAGAAATTTGGGCAGAATTCTGTGGAGAGCCTTGGGAATCTGAAAGAAAAAATTGGCAACTGGAGATCAGAGCCATTGTGGGTTCCCCTGGCTCCGGTTCCGGGCCGCCCCCCCCTTTTTGGAGGCAGTCACCAGGATGGGTTTGTACCAGGGGATTTTCTTGCTGTTGGTTCTGGGATGAGATGGTGGGCGGCGGTAGCTCAGTCTCCACATCTCCCCAGTCTGGATTTGCATCCCTAGGGATCCATTTTTCTTTGGGAGGAGTTCCCCCATCCCTGAAGGAGAAGATCCTTTTCCCAGGATCCTCTGAGGATCCCTCTCCCTCAAATTGGAAGATCTGTACCTCCTCCTCAAACTGTGTCTGTTTGGGTCTTTTGTTTCTCCTACCCCCCCTCTGCTCCTTAGGAGGCAGACTTTCAGGGGCAAGAGATTTTGTTTCCGGTTCCTGGGTTTCCAGGGGCTGTTTACAAGTGAGGAAGGAAGCTTCCTCCAAGGCTTTACCCCCCTTCCCTTTGTGCCTCCTCCCTGGGAACCGGTGTGTTATCGGGGTGCTGCCCCTGTCATTGTTCTGGAGCACCAGGTCCAGAGTTTGGGGCATTCTGTGCCGGCATGCCCATCTGAGGGTTCTGCTGCGCCCTCAGTATGTGACCCAGATCCCGCGCCATGTTTTGAACCTGGCGCTCTAACTGGGAAACCCGCTCAGGCTGATACGGGGCCCTGTTTTCTCCCCTGGGCTGATCCCGGGAAGGGTAGCTATCCCTTCTTTGGTAGTACCCCTGGTTGGGAAGATTTGGATACCCCTCCACCCTTGGCCTCCCCTCTCCCGGATTCGGTTGTCTGGGCTCAGGGAATTGGGGAAAGAAGGGTGGAGGATTTTGGGGCTGGAAATTGGGTGGATATCTGGGGAAAAAGTTCTGCCCAGGATTTGGAGAATTTCTGCCCTCTTGTGGGAAGTTGGGAGGGAAGTTCCCTGGGTTAGGTGCTTGGCTGGATCCCCCCCCTTGGGCTGGAGGAGTCCACACATAACCCAGGATGGGTCGATTACCCTTGTAACGGGGACTTACATAGTCAGCAGAGCGAGGGACCCCATTTGTGGGACTACCTCCTTGACTCCCTGTTTGTGACTGGCCCGAGGACCTTCTGGGCCTAGCATTATTAGGTGCAGGTAGGTTTTTAGGCCCCCCCATCTCCAAATTTAAAACGGGGGTGACCTTTACCTCTGCCACCTTGGCAGCAGCAGGGGTGTTGTTGGCTTTGGGGTTTTTGGGCGCATTATTTTTATTTTCTATTGGCTTCTGCACCTCATAGATCCGGGTCGCCTGTTCAATGACCCAGTCTAAAGATCTTTTCTCGTGAAAATCCCTCACAAGCTGGGTCATTATGTATTTGGGCAAGGCATGGAAAAACGTATTAATAAATTCTCTGCTATCCGTGCGCACCCTTCTTGTGGTCTGTGCAAAAGCACGCTTTAACTCCTGCACAAACTCTTGTGGGGCCTGATCCTCCCCACATTGTTAATTGTAGGCTGCCTTGCGAGCCTCTTGAGGATTTCTATGAGTAGAAAAATGTTTCAAGATGGCCGCCTTATAGGTGGACCATCTTAAATGATTTTGGTCCTCCAGCCCCGCAAAGAAACTGAAGTATTCCGGGGAGAAGGTCCACTTTACATATTGAATACAGCTTTGGCTGTCCTTCAAATGGAAAGTCTCCATCATTTGCTCAAACAACTCTAAGTGCTCCCAAACAGAATACTTGGCGTTCTTATGATAAGGCGTGATGACGCTCCTGATTGCCTTAATCTGCTTTAAGGGGTCCTTAAGCAAGGCCCTTTTTGTCTTATTGGCCCTTTTGGTCCGGGTAACCCTGGTCCATTCATCTTCTGACTCAGAGGCACTGCTCCCAGAGGTTCCCGTCTGTTCTTCCAGGTTTTCCCGGATTCTGCGAGCCTGGGAATGGCTGGCAGAATGTGGGGACCTGGTCTCCTGTGTCCTGTACCGCTCAGAGGAGTCTTCAGATCCCTCCTTGCTGTCAGGATTTGATGGGTACCCCCCCCACTGACCTAACTGGGCAGAGGTTTTCAGGATGCCCTTAATGGGCCTACTCACCTGGGGTTCCCCATCAAATTGCACTGTGCTTGGGTGCCCATACCCGGATGCCCGCCCCTCCATTCCTGGGTGGTACTGGCCTATGAGCACCATGCTTCTGGCTAGATAGTAATCTGCCATCCCTGTGGCCCTGTGCTCATGTGCACCAGGGGACATGGGGGTGGCAGAGTCCAGGGACTGAGAGAAATAAAGGCCTCTGGTACTAGGGCTCCTGGGGTTATGCTCAGGAGTTTCTCTTTCCCAGCGAACCTCATCTCTATCCGCCCCTGCTCCCTGTTGCAATGCAAGAGCCTGCGCCTTCAGTTCCTCAGTTAAGGCCTTACTAGACTCTATCAGTCTCTCCTGCATCGCTACCTGTTGTTGGAGTCTATCATTGTGCTTGCAGAGAGCCTCATTCTCTCTCTGCGTTTCCTGATTGGTCCTGGAGCACTGGGCCAGTCTTTGCTGCAGGAGGGTTACCTCCTGAGCTGTGTCCCTATTGGCCTGCTCCTGTCTTGCCAGAGCCTCCTCCGCCCTCCTGGTGTGCTCTAGCAAGTCCTGGTGTTCCTTTTGGAGGTCACCCAGTCCCTGGTGGGCCAGGTGATTTTCTTCCATTTTTCTCCTTAAGTGGCAGACTTCCTGGCCTAAGGCGTCTCTATCCTGACTAAGAGCCTGCATTTGTGCCGCCAGGTCGTCCCTCTGCCTTTGAAAGGCACCAGCTTTCTGGCGTTCTTCATCAAACTCTGCCTGGGTATCCAGGTCTTTCAAAATCAGCTTGTTGCTCTCTGCCTTCACTCTATCTAGATGACTTTGCAGGGTGGCTACCTGCTCCGTGCATGCCCTGTTAAAGTCTAATTGTTGCTCCAGCTTTTTCTGGCTCTGCAGTAGGGAGTCCAAACCTTCTTGGTACTCCTTCTGCAAGGCCAACAATCTGGTATCCTGGTCAGCCTTTTCCTGTTGCAGGATGTCCATATCCCTCTTTATTTTAATGATGTGCTGTCTACTCTCATTTTCTGACTCCTGGCTCCCCTGCAACCTCTGTTCAGAAGAGACCAGGTCAGATTGGACCTTCTCTAACGCCATCTGTCGCTTATTCGCCAGATCTTGGCTTTCAGTACATTTATCCTGCATGTCTCCCATATATAGGTACAGGTATGCGGCTATCCTAACCATCTTGTCTTGTTCATCCTTAGCTTTAGGAGCCATGTATAGTTCACTCAGGGCCACATGTAGGGGACCCTGATCTCCCCATATATCTGACCCTATTTCAGTGACCTGTTGCGTGATGGCCTGCAACCAGACCATGCGGTCCTGGTGAGTCCACTCACCTCTCTGGCTATTTTCATGTCTACTAAGGTCGTCATTCTAGAGATTGGTCTCTATCCTGACTTACAGAAGTTTGTATTTTATTTTTGCAAAACAGACCTTTTCCTTAGAGCGTTCCTTTGAGGAGTGCTTTACAGCGTAACACAGCGTGTGATCCGACCGGATATGTGTATCTGGTCAGCTGGCACGCAGTATTAATCTGCACAAGTGATAGATCTAATCCGGAATCCCGGACGAGCCCCCAATTTGTAAGAGGATTCAATTCAACACTACAACTAAGTCAATGCCTAGTCTGGGATACTGAATGGAAACCCTTATTGATATATCTTTATGTCTAGTTCATGCGTTTTGGATGACTACCCCTATATAATACCCCTCTCTTGGAATCCCCCTGACCCCACTGAGCCAAGAAGTAGTTCTGTTTTGCAAGTTAAAAGGTTTATTTGATAATTTAAGCAATAGATATATATATCACACCTTATAATAATTTAATAATTGAATATCACACTGAATCTGAGCAGTAATCAATAATGGATAGTCTGGCACTAGCACACTTCTTTATAATCAATGATGAGTGGTTATAGGATGGATAAGATAGCAACAATACTTTATGGTTTCAAATGGATGCAAGGTGGAATGAAAATGCAGTACAGAAAATACTCAATATGCTTTCAACAAAACAATGTAATCACTTTTCTCTGGCAATCCCCTTCCCCCTTTATGCAATGCAAGGAAATGGAAGGAAAGCACACAGTTCTCAGAAATGCAATCAAATGTAATTCAGTTCACCCCAGCAAGCTTACACTACAGAAGTTGGAAACACAGGCCCAAAATGCTTTTATAGGTGCTGGCAATGAAGTGAAAAATATGCTAAAATGCTTTGAATTCCCTCTAGAGGTTCAGGGTGAGTGAAATATACTTGGGATGAGTTCAGGCTCACTTTAGCAAGGATCTAGGAGTAACTAGCAGGTTAAACGAATTTTTGGCAAATGAAAGCAAGAAAACTTCTGTTTTCACACGTGGAGAAATTTGCAAATCGCCGCAAATTCGCGAGTGCGTTTTTCGCGATTGCGGCAAAACAATAGGGGGTAGGAATGCGGTTCTAGGTACGTAGAAAAGCCACGATTCCCAGCTTTCAGAGGAAAGTTACTGCAAGTCTCTAGGACAAACGGTCACGGAGATATGAGCGATTAAATAAATGTAGTTTTTCGGATTTAGAATGTTAAAATTCAAAGTGACAAGGGACAGTTTTGCAAACTGACAAGGTACAACTTCTAGGAGACAGTTCTGGTTAGATTAAAATAGATTGAATTATATTATTTTAACTAAGAGATTGGTTCTACACAGTTCTGCTAGGTACTCACAATATATTTAGAAATAAATGGGCCTCGCCGCGGATCTGGTCAGGTTTTAGACTGGACGCTGGTCTGGTCTCGGCACTTCACAGTGATCTGGGTCAGCTCTCTGGTTCTGCTAACAGCGGTCTGGGTCAGCTCTGCTCTCTCTCTGGTTCTGGATATTGATAGATTTGAAGTCTGGATCTCTGGATGTGGATAGATTGAAGTCTCTATGTTGGCTCTCTGAAGGTTGATGGAGGTAAAGTATGGATTTTCCCGGCAGAGCGTCCCGCAGCAAATGGATTTGAAGGTCCCTATCTGTCCTGACTGTCTGCTTTTATGTGTTTTGAAAATGGGTGTGTGTGCAGCATCACTAGGCTCTACCCCTCTCCACTTGTCATTGGCCCCTTCCTCCTCTTTCCCTTGATTGGGGGAATGAAATGAAGTGTCATCATGATGAGGTCTGTTTATGATACAGAGAACCCACCCCTGTCAAATTACACACAATCTATATTTTGACCCAAAAGACATATTTGCACAGGTACACATTTGTTTAAAATTACATGCACCCATCACATATCACAGGAGGTATACCCTGTCCAAATCTGCTCTTCCTGGGAGCTTGCATTCAGAAATGGCAACATATTTCACTTTTTGGTCAGGTTACCAATATCAGATTCTTACTCAAATTAATACACATGTGCGCAAGGCATGCAGACATTGATTGATGAAGTATCAGACTTTTCACATGCAGACATTTTAAGTAATACCCTCTTAACTGCTAGCTTGCCACCGGTTCTAAAAACCTCTTAAAATGTGGGCAGAAAAATCACAAGAATTATGGTATCATTTAAATAATTATGACAAGTCCGTACTATGAGTTATTCATCTTTTTCTAAAACCATATTCTGGCTACAGGGGTGTTTCTTTTCAGGTCACATGGTACAGAAACCAGTCTTTCCACTTTCATCAAGCTCAGCCTCTGTCTCCAGTTTCTCCCCCTCCCAGTTTCTGCCAAGAGGAAGCCATTTTTATTACCCCTGCAATAAACCATCTGCCTGGGCCCTGGAAGGCCCATTGTTCAAGAGGAAGCCATTTATGTCCCCCATAATAAAACATTTGCCTGAGTCAGGACAGGGCTTTGTTCAATTTCCTGCAGAGCCCAGGTAATTCAATCAGAGAAATGTCATATCCCTTTTGGTGGGAGCAGCAAAAGGGCAGCTAGGCCTGGGAACACAGCTGTTGTGCAAGTCTCATCTCCTGTCGGGGGTAGCTGGTGGGCAGAATTCAGTTCCTTAAGCTAGGTTTCAGATAAAATGTCACTTTTGTTCCCCAGTTTAAGTCAAGGCAATTTTTTACATATGCAGCTAGGATGCTGATTCTAAATTTAAACTATGACATTTAAACAATTGCAACCTATGTGACACTCAAAGTAGGTCACTCATTTCTTTAAAACATTTAGATTTTTTAGTGTCTTTCAGTCCAAATTTACTTAAACTGCTGAAATCCACAGCTCAGCCAGTCTTGTTATAAACCTTCAAGTCACTTCAGAATATAACTTTACATTGGATCCACCTCTCAGTAAGTCTTTCTTTGGCATGCTTTGGGTTCATCTATTCAGTTTTACACATATAAAAAAAATCTGGTGTTGTTTTAAAACGCCGGCTTTCTGATAGTGGTGAGTACTGGTACTGCACCCATTTTTGGGATTTAAGAAAATGAGTTCCCCACAATTCTAGGTTGCTTTTGGCAGTCAGCATTGCCATTCCCAATGGTTTCAGACTACTGTGTGGGTAGTCCAATGGTGGTTTTAGGCAGTGCCCTTCTGTGCCCATAACATCGGCAAAATGGGTGGCAGCCTATTCTTCATGCACTTCCCTGGGCATTTTCTGGGAAGCTCTGGCCATCATGATGTTTTCCATGTCAGTACTGCACAGTTTTTGAGGTAGGGCTCGGATGCATGGGTAAAAACATCCCACAATGCCCAGTCCTCAGTGCATGATTATAATTTGATTTCCAGTAATTAGATGTATTTTTAACTAGACCCATCCAATAACTTGTTAACACCTAAATCACTTTTCTATGATTTGAGGTATGAGATAAACCTCTGGGATGAGATGTCTAGGTGAAACTGAGGAGGTTGTGGGAGGTCCAAGCCGTGGGACTGTTTGAAGAGAAGCAGACCTCAGCAAAAGGCTTGCTTTTCATCCAAAGGAATCATCATTTTAGTCACGTGATGCTCATATTTCTCAGCTTGCCCTGCTACTGAGTTTCCAGACACCTTTGTGACGATGCAGGTTTGATGATTGGTGGCAGGCCAAAACCGCAGGTCGCGGGTCAGTTCTCAGCTAAGTGCATCGCCCCACAATGTGCTGACTCTGGTGTATTTTGGAATGAGATCTATCCAACAGAGTACATGACCATGAACTGTCTGGTGATGCAGAAGCCGGGATACTGGAACTTGATCGACTCTCAACCTTCCGACTGTTTCCGCACATTGTTGGAAGTTGAAATAAGAAGGGGGGTATGGAGTACCTACAGGAATATTTCCTTTACCCATGATTTATTTAAAGTCAAGGGGTCAACTTTGAAACAGCCTTAGCGTGAGCCAGCAAACTGCTGACTGTGGTCATTTGCAAGAGTCATATGTACGGATGCCCTAAATAGACATTTAAATGCCCACATTGAACAATAAGAAAGACAGAAAGTCCTGAGATCACCTACATCGCGTGGTTCTCCACACTACAAAGAAGTTAACCTCTCAGTGGACTCTCATTCTCCACAACACCTGTCACTATCCCAGGCTGTGCCAAGGCAAAAATTCAGAGAATGAAAAAAACCTAAGAGGCTGCGCGACAAACTCCACCCCAAGTTTGACTTGCTATATACATTGCCTCCACACCCGTATTTATTGGGACCACTGCAGACCAGATGTTTGATGCCTATGTTCTCAACACATGCCAACTGATTAGCTATGATGATCTGATGAAATTCTGGCTTGGCGAGTGGTCTCTTTAGCCACCTGTACTTGTTCAATTAACTGTGGAAAGCCTAAGCTATCCCTGATTTGCATGCAATATGAACAGTTTTTTAACACTGCTGGGGGCTATCGCCTTAAACCAAGGGACGTCATTTAGGGGTCGTCAGCGGTCGCAAATGCGAACGCTGAGGTCTCCCTTGCTACCCATGTGGTCTCCCTTGCTACCCCCTAAAAACATTTTTTTTAAATGTCTTTTTTCTTTTTTTCTTTTTTTTAATGCAAGCTCCCGGGCTGTGGTCAGCGCCATGTGGCTCTTTGCTTCTGGAGTGTCTGGCTTTTTGTTCAGGCCTCTTAAAAATAAAATGTAAAAAAGGACGGGGGTTCCACAAGTCTAACACTTTCAACGGTGACCTTAAATAAATCCTCAGCCGAAGGAGAACAATCTCCTCAACAATCCCAAGCCAAGTTCATTTTCAGAGAACATACTACGAAAGATATCTGTAATATTATGCAGGCCATGCACCCTACAAGTTGCCCGGGTGAACTTTTACCGTCAAAAATCACACTAGAACACAAAGATATGTTCGCACTTTTTCTCTGTCGTTTTGCAAGTTCTTCCTTCCATACCAGCCATATCCCCCCCTTCTATAAAACATGTAGTAGTCACTCCACTGTTAAAAAAGGCGGGCCTAGACCCTAACGATGCTGCCAATCTTAGGCCAATCACTAACACCCTCTTTTTTCTAAAGCTTGTGGATAAAGTAGCCACGTAACAACTGCAGGCACATGTGGCAGAAAGAAACATCTTTCACAAAAAACAATCCGAGTTTCGCAGCTTCCATGGCACCGAGAGTGCTTTTTTGGACTTGCAGATGCATATGCTATCCAGGTTGGAATGCGGAAAGTCAGGGCTGCTGACGTTGCTCGACTTATCAGCAGCCTTTGATTTGCTATATCATGGGATTGTGCTGGATCGGATGTCTACTGGCGGAGGTCTCTCACAGGAGGCAATAACCTGGCTCCCGAGTACATTAGGAATGCCTCTGATGCCAAGATTGCCATCTTTGGAGTCCCTCAGGGGGCTTGTCTCTCCCTCCTGCTTTTTAACATTTACATTATCCCACTATTTAGCGATCTTGATAATTCAGACCTTTTTTTATGCAATTATGCAGATGATTTTCAGATGGCACTGGAGGTTGGTGGAGACCACAGTAAAGACCAACAAGCATTAGACCGGGTCTATCAAATGGTGAAAAGCTGGATGACAACTAATTGGCTCTGCCTTAATGCCACAAAGACAGAACTAATGTTATATGGCCCCAAACAAGCTAGAGAGAAGCTGGGTCCCCAGTATAACAGCTTCCTGGTTGACGGATTTCAGATACCAGTGGTACCCAAGGTTAAGACCCTGGGCACCTATTTTGAGGCCAATGTAGACAACAAGGCCCATGTTGACGCTATCATAAAAAAGTGCTAATTATCATCTGAAAGTGCTTCGTCAAGTGGCCCCGCTAGTTTCAGAGGAAAACCGTAAGAAATTATTTCGGGCCGTAATACTACCCAGAGTGGATTACTGCAATACCCTCTTGGGAGGAGCGAAGAAGGCAGACCTTCAAAGACTCCAAAAGATTCAAAACGCTGCAGTACGCATTGTCTTTCAGATGAAGCGCCTAGAGCCCACACCTGCAGCCAGGAGGAGTCTCCACTGGCTGCCAGTCTCAGCTAGAATACAGTTTAAGCTTCTGACAACTTGTCACAAATTTGTCTATGGTGACGCACCTATATATCTTAAGAACAGGGTGAAACTATACACGCCTAGTAGATCTCGTCGCTCAGCTAAGACCTGCTCCCTACAAGTACACCGAGTTAAAAGAGCTTGTTGAAATGGCTGTGCCTTTCATGTGCAGGCCGCACGGGCCTGGAATGCCCTACCGGCTCTTCTACGTAATACAACCAATCTTTCTGATCTTCCGGAAACATTTGAAGACCTTTCTATTCTCATAACGTTCTGATCCAGCTACCTGGTTGCAGCTGCTGGCAATGAAGTGAAAAATATGCTAAAATGCTTTGAATTCCCTCTAGAGTTTCAGGGTGAGTGAAATATACTTGGGATGAGTTCAGGCTCACTTTAGCAAGGATCTAGGAGTAACTAGCAGGTTAAACGAATTTTTGGCAAATGAAAGCAAGAAAACTTCTGTTTTCACACGTGGAGAAATTTGTAAATCGCGGCAAATTCGCGAGTGCGTTTTTCGCGATTGCGGCAAAACTATAGGGGGTAGGAATGCAGTTCGTAGAAAAGCCACGATTCCCAGCTTTCAGAGGAAAGTTACTGCAAGTCTCTAGAACAAACGGTCACGGAGATATGAGCGATTAAATAAAGGTCGTTTTTCGGATTTGGAATGTTAAAATTCAAAGTGACAAGTGACAGTTTTGCAAAATGACAAGGTACAACTTTGTTTCTTTTTATGGCGCCTGGATGCCCTTGGGCTTTGGCGCCTTAGAAATAAAATAACATAACATAATAAATAAGAAAGAATAGGAATACCAAATAATGTGTCTTTCTGGAATTCTATACAATAATTGCTAGACTCATAAAAGGTTTATTTCAGGCACACTAGGGGGTGATTCATTGATTTAGTCTGTTCTTAAACATCTCAACTCAGCCTTTCATCCTTCTGAGGTCGATAAAGGAGTACCAACACAGGTTGGGTGATATTGTATGTATATCTTTTCTGTATAAAGCGCTTAAGAGTGTGTGCTATAGAATAACACATCATTATCATTTAGCCATGGATGTCTGCTTGCATTCACAGCAATTTGGTAACATGAGCCTATAAACACTAATCTTAATGATACATATGGCGATCCATTCTTGTATGAAATGTATATCACATTATAGTGATATCGTAACCATATTTTTCATAGTGTACTTATGAACAATGTCATGTGATACCACTTGCTGTTTTGTCAAGGAGTGAAAGGTCGTGGTCCATCGCTTCTCGTGATATCACTTCAAGGTGGGGGTCAAATAACATCACTTCCTGTGAAGTCATCAGAGGTCAAGGGTCGTGTAATGTCACTTAGGCTACCGCTGGCATTTTGGTGAAATTATGTCCCACTCAAACCACAGGAGATGACTCAATGATACATACGTGAAAGAGTTCTCTTTTATAAAAATTAACAAATATTATATCAACGAATTCTACAGTGGGAGAAAACACCAGGCCCATTGCTTAGAAGGCCACACAACTGATTCCTCAGACGATGACGCTTTTTTGTACGGGCCAGCTGCAGTCAATCGTTTGGCAAGAAAGGAGCAACGGTGGTAGAGATTTAGGCTCTGACAGTATTAGTTCAGTGCATTGCAAGTACATTCCCATCATCCTAAATGTATTTAGCTCCACCAGAGAACCACTGTCCGAATCCTAGTACCACCCTCACAAACTAGATGCCCAGCCACAATGTATTTTCACTAATACCTTTTTGCTGCCAGTGCACCATGTTCTTCCTTGCCCAGTCATCTGGAAGAGGCTGGGGTGGTACAGAGATATGTGCTTCTCCGTGGCATCCACCACCTGCGCCTAACCCAGCTCACACCAAGGGACAGAGGTCAGGGAGTGCTCACAGTATGAGCCTATATTCCTCAGTGCGCATTGAGGAGGTGCCCAAGGCATGCTTACTTGTGTTAAACAGATGATCTGTTTACTTGTGGACGATGCATATCAGACTGCATATCTCCCTGAAAGTAACACATGCTCATCATGTCTTCTGCCTTCACAGCCCTGTGGAAGGCCTAACCCCACCATGCCTCCTCTGCACATGATGCGATGGCCCCATCTCAATGCCCTAAGCCATCTGATGCAGGACCATCTCTGGCTCATCCGCCTGGTGTGGCTCGGTCTTCTTCAGCACCGCCACCTCCTCGCGTAACCTCTTCCTTTCATCCCCACGAACCTCTCTGGCTACCTCTCCCTGATGCTCTTGGAGAACATCCTCCTCAGCACCAACTCTAAATCAAGGTGATGGCCGACCTTCTAAATCTGCAGACTTCACAATCTGCTCCTATATAGGTTCATATCCTCCTCAATCACCATCTGTATCACCTCCTCAAACCACATCTCCTCTAAAACATCAGCACCACCCTCAACCACTGACTCAACGAGCTCAACCACCACCTCCCCTTCTAAACCACCATCGACCCCCTCCGAAGAAATTGTCTCCCCCTGATCAACCAACATATTTTCCCCTCTGCCGCTGTCTTTTCTCCACATGCTCCAACTCATCATCTGTCCGTCCACCTTCAGTGGCTCCCACTGTCCCTCAGCCACTGAGATACAAATCGAGGGGTACTGCAGCTCCTCATCTTCTGCCCAAGACTGTCTCTAAATAAATGGGCATGTTGGCTAAGATCTCAATGTGCAACACACCATTGTGCCAAATGTGCCCAAGGTGTCAACGTGCAAAACATGCATGTGCTGAATGTGCCCAAGGGGTCAATGTGCAAAACATGCATGTGCTGAATGTGCCTAAGGTGTCTGTCAATGTACAAAACACAAAATAAAGCGTAAAGACAAAAAAGGGATTCTCTTAGGACTCGTAAAATGGGAAAGAGTATGCAAAACATACTAGCAGTTGGGAAGGTGACTGAGAACAGCACAGGAAGTCATATCGGGTTCACACACAAAGGTTTCTCTGCAAACACAGGAAAAGAAAATGTTAGAAAACTACTTTTTGATGTTTGGGGTTGCACAAAGGGAACATGGAAAAATATAAGAGGATCTTTGTTTTTTAAAGGAGTAAGGATAAAAAGGAAGATTAGAGAGAAAGTCAAAGAAAACACAAAGACAGAGAAAAATGGATGCAACAGGATCAAGACACACCTACAACACCACAGATAACTAACAAGCGCATCCAAATATCTCCAAAGGTCACGAGAAGCACTCAAAAACTCCTTTAAAAAACACCCATTTGTGAGCCTGCCTTGTCCAAACTCGACAGCCAAAGAAAACTCACAAAGGAAGCAGGATGCATTCTGAGCCTCAAACCTCTTTTAGAATGGGGCAGCGCCTCTGATTGGCTAATCAAACTCCACTCTCGAGTCACGGGCATTACAGTTGGACTGTAGGCCTCTAATCCCACTGTGAGACTTGCAGAGGGGTTTGACCCTTGTCAAAACCCACAAGAATACAGCAGTTTTGGTTCTATGTTCATTCACTGCCCGTTTTGTTTGCAACACTTTTTACTGAAAATGTTTTGCTGAAAAAGATTAGCAATGTTTTTATTTTTATTCGGGGGAGACCCCCCAATCCCTCCCTCCCCTATTATGTATTCCCTATACACCACCACCCCCTACTCTTTATATTCCCCCCCATATTATTTGATTTTTTTCAGCAAAAACTTTTTTGCAAAAAGTGCGGCGGATAAAAAACGGTGATGAAGGAACGTTGCACCGTATTTTTGTGTCAAACCCAGCAATAAAAGCTTTATTTTCTCATGGGATAGATTTTGTGAAGTTCAAGCACCCCTAGAAAAAGTGGCCTCAGATACAGAGACACTATGGGCCTCATTCCGAGATTGCAGGCAACCATGGCTGCCTCCAATACCGGTACCGACTCCGACCTGGTTCAATGGGGACTTACCGTTGTAGTCTGACCTTTGCGGGACCGGTAAGTCCCTATTGAAAAAGCAATCCCCATTCCCATTTGAGCCCCCTTAGGGCTCAATGGGAATGGCGAGGGAGCTAATAACGGTACCGCAATATGCGGTACCGTTATTTTCTCCCTGGTCCCTTTGCGGCTCCCGCTAAGGGACCTCAGAATAGGGTGCAAAGGGATTACCGGCACTGATGTCCTTAACGGTGCCCAGTATCCCTTTGCACCCACCTCGGAATGAGGCCCTATGCATTTAGTGTCTTTAGCTCTGGCTCAGGGAAGGGGTGTTGACCATGACATAATGAGGGTGCAACCATCTTATGGACAACATAATTGTTAAAGAAATAAAGATTTGATTCCAATCTCCAAAGCACCTCTGTTTCCGCACATCCCATGCCCCCATGTCCCATGTCCCCATGTCCCCATGTCCCCACATCCTCACGTCCCCATGACCCCACGTCCCCACGTCCCCACAACCCCACGTCCCCACGTCCCCATGTCCCCACGTCCCCATGTCCCCACGTCCCCACGTCCCCACGTCCCCACGTCCCCATGTCCCCACGTCCCCACATCCCCATGTCCCCACGTCCCCACATCCCCATGTCCCCACGTCCCCACGTCCCCACATCCCCATGACCCCACGTCCCCATGTCCCCACGTCCCCACGTCCCCATGTCCCCACGTCCCCACGTCCCCATGTCCCCACGTCCCCATGTCCCCACGTCCCCACGTCCCCACGTCCCCACATCCCCATGTCCCCACGTCCCCACGTCCCCACATCCCCTTGTCCAGAAATATATTTGAGTTATTCTCATATTCCACATCCGTACCTCGGAGCTTTGCTGTTCTAATATATTCAAAAATATTCTCATAATGTTAGCCAATAACACTCTTTCATTTGCAGACAGCTTTCCTCAATTAAACAATGAAAGCTCTGTGCACACAAGCCATGATTGTGTCAAGATCAGAGGATCACTTGGATTTACAAGAACAGCTGCTCTCAGGAGTTCATCCAGCACACTCAAGATTTAATGCAAAACTAACAACCTGAATATAAGGGGGCAGGGAGCAGCATGCTCTTGAGATCAGTGTATGTAAGGCCGAATTCACAGAACGTTTAGCACAGAGTAAAGTGACTTTGCACTAAAAAAATACACTTTGCACCAGCCCTAATTCACAGAGCGGAGCAAAGTGACTTTGCACTGCAAAAATACACTTTACACCAGGCCTAATTCACAGAGCGGAGCTAAGTGACTTTGCACTACAAAAATGCACTTTGCACCAGGCCTAATTCACAGAGTGGAGCAAAGTGACTTTGCACTACAAAAATCCACTTTGCACCAGGCCTAATTCACAAAGCGGAGCAAAGTGACATTGCACTACAAAAATACACTTTGCACTATAAAAATACACTTTACACCAGGCCTAATTCACAGAGCAGAGCAAAGTGACTTTGCCCTAGAAAAATACACTTTGCACTAGGCCTAATTCACAGAGCAGAGCAAAGTGACTTTGCACTACACAAATACACTTTGCACCAGGCCCAATTCAAAGAGTGGAGCAAAGTGACTTTGCACTATAATAATACACTTTGCTCCAGGCCTAATTCACAGAGCGAAGCAAAGTGACTTTGCACTAAAAAAATACACTTTGCACCAGCCCTAATTCACAGACCGGAGCTAAGTGACTTTGCACTACAAAAATGCACTTTGCACCAGGCCTAATTCACAGAGTGGAGCAAAGTGACTTTGCACTACAAAAATCCACTTTGCACCAGGCCTAATTCACAAAGCGGAGCAAAGTGACATTGCACTACAAAAATACACTTTGCACTATAAAAATACACTTTGCATTAGGCCTAATTTCACAGAGCAGAGCAAAGTGACTTTGCCCTACAAAAATACACTTTGCACTATAAAAATACACTTTGCATTAGGCCTAATTTCACAGAGCAGAGCAAAGTGACTTTGCCCTACAAAAATACACTTTGCACTAGGCCTAATTCGCAGAGCAAAGTGACTTTGCAATACACAAATACACTTTGCACCAGGCCTAATTCACAGAGTGGAGAAAAGTGACTTTGCAGTACACAAATACACTTTGCACTACAAAAATACACGTTGCACCAGGCCTAATTCACAGAGCGGAGCAAAGTGACTTTGCACTAAAAAAATACACTTTGCACCAGCCCTAATTCACAGAGTGGAGCAAAGTGACTTTGCACTGCAAAAATACACTTTACACCAGGCCTAATTCACAGAGCGGAGCTAAGTGACTTTGCACTACAAAAATGCACTTTGCACCAGGCCTAATTCACAGAGTGGAGCAAAGTGACTTTGCACTACAAAAATCCACTTTGCACCAGGCCTAATTCACAAAGCGGAGCAAAGTGACATTGCACTACAAAAATACACTTTGCACTATAAAAATACACTTTGCATTAGGCCTAATTTCACAGAGCAGAGCAAAGTGACTTTGCCCTACAAAAATACACTTTGCACTATAAAAATACACTTTGCATTAGGCCTAATTTCACAGAGCAGAGCAAAGTGACTTTGCCCTACAAAAATACACTTTGCACTAGGCCTAATTCACAGAGCAGAGCAAAGTGACTTTGCAATACACAAATACACTTTGCACCAGGCCCAATTCAAAGAGTGGAGCAAAGTGACTTTGCACTAAAAAAAGACACTTTGCACCAGCCCTAATTCACAGAGCGGAGCAAAGTGACTTTGCATTACAACAATGCACTTTGCACTAGGCCTAATTCACAGAGCGGAGCAAAGTGACTTTGTACTACAAAAATACACTTTGCACTAGGCTTAATTCACAGAGCAGAGCAAAGTGACTTTGCACTACAAAAATACTCTTTGTACCAGGCCTAATTCACAGAGCCAAGCAAAATGACTGACTGCAAAAATACACTTTGCACCAGCCCTAATTCACAGAGCGGAGCAAAGTGACTTTGCACTACAAAAATACACTTTGCACCATGCCTAATTCACAGAGTGGAGAAAAGTGACTTTGCAGTACACAAATACACTTTGCACTACAAAAATACACGTTGCACTAGGCCTAATTCACAGAGCGGAGCAAAGTGACTTGGCACTACAAAAATACACTTTGCACTAGGCTTAATTGACAGAGCGGAGCAAAGTGACTTTTCACTGCAAAAATACACTTCTCATTGCAAAAATACACTTTGCACCAGGCCTAATTAACTGAGCGGAGCAAAGTGACTTTGCACTACAAAAATACAGTTTGTGCCAGGCCTAATTCATAGAGTGGAGCAAAGTGACTTTGCAGTGGAAAAGTACTCTTTGCACTGTGCTAAATGGAACTTATTCACAAAAAGCACTAAATCTGCGTTACTAGTACCGATTTAGTCCTTTTTTTGGGAATTAGGCCCTTCGGATTCCTTTTTTTAATAAACTGGCTGGGAAAATTCACAAGTATTAGTTAATAAGGAGATGATTACAGTGGCATATGTATTTAGTATACGGCTAGAGTTTATTGTTTACCTAATTATATTTGATTGCTTCTCCTTATCATATCTGCTTGCAGCATATTCCAAACTCTGTGTGGGTGCTCCGATTTGGTGGTTTTTGCCATCTTTACTGCATTCTGCATATGAATCTTTCCCAGTTTGCGCATTTGATAGAACAGGGATCTTGCGAGGCCACTTGGACTCCTGTGACCTTCTAAAGGATCATGACCTATGGCCTCCTGTGTCTATTTGGTCTGGGACTCCTCAATGACTTCCATTAGCCCTATATTTTTGAGTGGGGTATTTAAGGACATCTAGTTCAGCTCTTACCACCTCAGTATCTAATTTACATTGTGAATATAGTAAAATCATTTTTTTAAATTCCTGCTATTTTTAAAAGTCCCCCCAGTTGTGATTTGGGATTATAGATGCTAATTTCGGCCTGGAGTATTTAAAAACGTCTCGACAGGACCAAGAAGCAATATTAATCTTGTGCAGTACTTTCTATACATCTTGGGCTGGAAGCGTTCCTTTGTGATCACAGCTCATAATTAGGTGTTCAAAAAAAGAAAACTGGAACTATTTAAACTACTGCATATTTGATCATTTTCACCGACTCATAAAGAAGCACCCAGCGGATAGAATCTGGCATGAAGCGCTATATATATAAAGTTTATCTCATTAATAAAAAAAGAATAGTGTCTTAGGTTATTTGGTGATAGCTGAAAGACTAAGGGGGTAATTCATGGAATAAATGTGCGCCGAAATCAATGGCGCAAGCAGGTGCAAGAGTGAAAAAGCCAGCGCACGTGTGCAAATCGCACGCGTGCGATTCAGGGAAGGACCTGCGCGTGTAATTTCTGGGATGTGCACCAAATTAGTGCGTGGCGCACACCAACGCACGCGTCATTTCCACATCCCGAATACTGTGCGCGACGCTCACAGCGAAAGCGCATAACGTCAGCGCACACATCAAAAAGGGGGCGGAACAAGGGGCGGAACACGCGGAATGGGGAACAACGCATGAAAATAAGGGCATAACTGGGGAAGTACCACTGGGAAGTACACGGAACGCCCACATGCACGCGAACTACACGTATTCATGGAATCGAATAGGGAAAACCCACGCACATCAAAACACATGCACAATTACGTCCGCAACACGAAAGCAGGCGGAAGTGCCCTCGCGCAGCATAAAAGTGCACGCAAACAACAATCAAGCATATACAGCTACGATGAATGTCCCGTTCCTCGCAGCAGTGATCGTGGGACACCGCAGGAGGGGGAGAATAGCCAGGCCCCGCATTTTTTTGCCCAGCACCAGCCTTTTTGGGATGCCTGATGACCAGGTCTTTGGTAGGTATAGGTTTCCACCTCATATCATCCTAGAGCTGGTCAGGGAGTGGGAGGATGACCTCACATCGCCCACCCTGTGCTCCCAAGCATTGAGCCCCTTGGTAAAGGTGCTCAATGTACTGCATTTTTTGGCCACTGGGTCATTTCAGGGAGAACTGCAATAGTGGCGGGGGTCTCACAGGCCACGCAGTCACGCTGCCTACACCAGGTGTTGGCAATCATCACTGCGCGCCCCTCAGTCCGCAGGCACATATACATGCCCAGAACACCCGCAGAAAGGCAGGCCGTTGTCCTGGATTTTTTCAGGGTGGCACACTTCCCCAAAGTGCTCGGTGCCATAGATTGCACCCATGTGCCATACGTCCACCTAGGGCCACAGAGCACATCTATCAAAACCGCAAACACTGGCATTCCATCAATGTGCAGGTGGTGTGCGATGCCAAGGAGATCAACTTCCCTGGGTCCACCCATGATAGTTTCACATTCAGAATGTCCGCCCTGAGCCGGGCCCTGGAAGCTGGGAAGCATTGCGACACATGGCTCCTAGGTGAGTACAAATGCCTGTACGCATGCATACATGTCACACACAGACAAATACAAAAGCCCCACTAATGACAACTATTATCACCTTACCAGGGGACAGTGCCTACCCTCTGAGCACCTACCTGATGACGCCCATACGGAACCCCACCATACCACCCCAGGTAAGATACAACGCAGCCCATATTGCAACTAGAGCCATAGTGGAGCGCACATCCGGAGTGATCAAGTCACGCTTTCGCTCCCTTGACCGCTCTGGTGGCCAGCTACAATTGCCCACCCAGTAGTGTGCAGGATCATTGTGGCAGCATGTGTTCTGTACAACGATGCAACACGGCATGGCGTACCGGTGGACATGGTGGTGCCCCCACATCCCCAACCACACGCACGCCCGCTGCGCATGGGAGGGGAAAGGGCATGTGGCGAGGCAGCCCATACCCAACTTGTGGCCACATTTTTCACCTAAACTCCAACCCCTGCGGAGTGCACACAGGCCTGGCACATACCAGGTCACAATCGATGATGACAAAGGAACAGTTAACATAGTGTGCATCCCTAGATACTTAAACACAACCAATCCCATGTGACCAAAGGGAACACATTCAAGGCAATCCCCCCCCTTGCTAAACAGGGCATGAAAGGACTGGCATGCCACCCAAACCCTCCCAACACTCCTCAACCCTGACTGCCACACCATACCATGGCATGCAACGTGAAAACATCCACCCATATGCACAACACATGACACAATAGTCATGAAGTGCCATGTGAGAAAAGTAAGTAGTCACCAGACAATTATACCTCACATGGAATCGGAAGAAAGGAGTGACCAAAACCTAACACCCTGAAAGCGGTTCCACAAATGCATGCCACCAGTCGTTCAAGCAACAAAAGTCTGAATACCTTTCGCCATGCACACTAGACAATAGCAAATGGCCATATCAAACACCGCACACTGCACAGCACAGTGAGTGTGCATTGCATTTGTGAAAACCCCTCTGCATCCTTTCAAAAAATGGCATACAACCAAATATCACCCTTTCATGCATGTCACGATTTGGGTTTTCTCATTCACTTGCACCCATTCTGTGTGTGTGACGGACATGTATTGATGTGCATACTTGACATTTGGGATGTATCATGTAATGAGGATTTCAAAGTGGAGTGCATGGGATACTTGGTTTGGTGTTAGGACAGGGGTGGCGTGGGGTGGGATTTGGGTGGCCATAAGGGCCATGAGTGTGGATCGTGATGACGTGTTGGGGGGGACATGAGTCGGGGCCTGCTGGCAGGTGCCCGTCAATGCTGGGTGGGACATGTGTTGGGGCTCCCAAGTGCATGGTGCCATGTGGGCTACCTGCGGGGCATGCCCAGGGTGGATGGGCTGCCTGCGGGGCACGGCCAGGCTGGATGGGCTGCCTGCAAGGCATGGCCAGGGGTGTAGGGTAGTCCCCTGTGGTGTGGGCTGCCTGCACGGCCTGGGGAGGTGGAAGGGGGCACACCCGGGAGGACCCACACTGCCAAATCGCGTGTAAAATTCCCTGCGCACCCCTCAGAATACACGTACCCCTCTTGCGCTAGCGAAATCGCATGTAAAACTCCCCGCGCACCCCTCAGAATACACGTACCCCTCACGCGCTAGCGAAAACCCCGTACCCCGCTTGCACAAGGCCTATCGCGTGTGAAACTTCCCACGCACCCCACAAATACACGTACCCCGCTCGCACATGGCCTATCGCGTGTGAAACTTCACGCGCACCCCCGGAAATTCACGCAGGCTGCCCATCCACCCTCCCCATGCCTCACAGGCAGCCCATCCACCCTGGCCATGCCCCACAGCCAGCCCACACCACTTTTTCCACACAATTTACCTGGCGCAAGAGGGGTACGTGTATTCTGAAGGGTGCGCGGGGAGTTTTACACGCGATTTCGCTAGCGCGAGAGGGGCATGTGTATTCTGAGGGGTGCGCAGGGAGTTTTACATGCGATTTTGCTAGCGCAAGAGGGATACATGTATTCTGAGGGGTCTGCAGGGAGTTTTACTCGCGTTCTGATGGTTGAGGGGCTGTATGCTGGTCCACTGGCGTATGCGCCATGTACTGGATTTGTGCGCTGTTCATGGCGCACAGGGTGGGGTTGGTGGCATAACTGGTGCTGCTGCAGGGTCGCAGCACCACTCTGCGCCACGGCTGATTACGGATGTTAAAATCCATGAATACGCTGTGCGCTGAAATGGGTCTTGGCGCACGCGGCTGGCGCAGACTGCCGCACGCGCACATTGTGCGCCAGCCCCGTGCGCCACTTGTGCGCCGATTTCTATGAATTACCCCCTAAGCATCTTGTTTCTGTTTGTTTATCGCTAAGCATTTGGTTATTCAATTAAGTATTTCCACGTGGTGGGATGATAAGTTTAATTGCATTATTAAATTGATCGGATTTCTGGTTCCGAGAGAAAGAAAGTGTGTGACATTTTAAGGAAAGAAAATTGGGTTAGTTATTTTGTATAACTATTTTCCTAAATTCCATTGTCTAAACCTTGCATGCTGAGGGTTTAGACTGCAGAGCTATACCCCTACATGAAGAGCCCAGGCACCACCAAAAAAAGTAAAATTGACCAGGCAAGTTGAGGGAGCCCACATGGCCAAAGCAAATGCTTTTCCACAGCTTTGCGAACCACTTCAAATCTAAACAAACACAATGCTTTGGCATTTTTCCTCAGGCATCATACCAACTTGTGTAAAAGTTGTAAAAACAAAATCACGGTTCAGTCATCCCTTACGGGAGCGAGGGGCCTGTCATATTTGCGTGTGTGAGAAGAGTTTGGGGCATGTGGAAGACAGCAGTGTAGACCCTTAGGAGAAACGAGCAGGGATTCTGGCCCTGGGATTCAGTGCCCCGACAAACGCCTGACGATGTCTTCTTGGCCTGCCCAACACAGGCCCTGCCCTGACAGGCAGAATATCCAGCAGGCCACTAAGCACAGCATCTCCCATTGAAAGAGTGAGGTTAGAGGTGTCTTTCAGCCTGCCAACCAGCATACTAAGGAAGGAGAAAATGTGTGTGGCCCATGCGCTGAACAAACGCCTCTTGCCTCCCATAACCCACATCTGCCATCTACCAGATGCTTGTTTTGTTGCACATTGGGATACAATGTATCTATTTAGGAGAGAGAGAGAGAGAGAGACAGAGAGAGGAAGAGAGAGAGACAGAGAGAGAGAGAGAGAGAGAGAGAGAGAGAGAGAGAGAGAGAGAGAGAGAGAGGGAGAGAGAGACACACATAGAGAGAACGGCAATGTGAGTTAGTGAAAATGAACCTGTCTGCAAGAGGCTAGTGGCTCTGTGTGCATCATTGCAGGTTATTTTGCCTTGTAATACCTACTCAGTTCCCTCCCCTGACTAACCAACTCCACTTTATGATCTCCTACCACCTTTCGCTACACACACAAATGCCCCATAGATGGCCAACACAGGACTAGCCATTAGCACATCAACACTAACCGAGCCATGTCTAATCTCTACTCTTTAGCCCTGGTGCACTCTCTCACATCAGTGGCTAACCAGACCCAAGGTCCTATAGTCTATCGGATTTTAGGCTCTTCCCTATGTTTACTTTAGGCTCCTCCTAGCCATTGGCTCCAGAGAGCATATCACCCCCTGCCCTTCGTGTACTCCACTGGCTCCCTGTTGGGCGACGTTCAACTTTCAAAGCCATGTGCATCGCCCACCATGCCCTGTGCAAGACAGGCATAGAATACCTTCAACACATGCTCACCCCTTACCAACCCAATAGAAACTTGAGATCAGGGACCACACTTCTTGGTGTCCCCTCCATCAACTCGACAAGAAAGGGGGGATCCACCTTCTCGTCCAAGCTCCCACAATCTGGAACACAATTCCCCTCAGCATCCGCCACCAAGAGGATCACGTTGCTTTCTGGAAGGCCCTCAAGAACTAGCTTTTCCCCCGGCAACATGACAAACGCTTCCCACACCTCAGGCTATTTAATTCCCTGCCAGATAGGCTGAGGCAGAAATGAACCCCAGTTACTGTCAAACGGATGCATACTTGCCAACTTTGCCCACCTTGGCTACCTTGCCTCCTACAAACCCCACCACCTCCCTCACAACTCCCCCCTTGTCGCTTTCAACTGTTCAGGCTCCCTTGCCTACTCACACTACAGTGGCAACCTCGTCAGCCTCTTCTACCCTGCTGCCCTGGCCACCTACTGCTGCTGCATCTGGAGCTCCCTTGCCTCTTGCGGACCCTCCCACACTGGCTCCCTTGCTATCCTCCACTATCCCATCTCCCTTGTCTGCCCCTCCTCACTGATACCCTTGTCAGCCTTGCCTCCTCTACCTCCTCCTACCTCTATCTCTCAGGTACTCTTGGCCCTTACGAGGGGGAACTCTGTCCCCTGCACGCCCCCCGTAAGTCCTTCAAAAGTGTCAACCTGCTCCATGTTGCCACAGTAAACTCTTGCTCTGCTGTTAAGCACACCTCTGACATCTCCCACCTACTTTAACTCCTGGACCTTGATGTTTTTGCTCTCACTGAGACATGGTTTAAGGACAGCTCCGTCACAAGTTTGGACACACTTCTCCCTGAATGCTACAAGATCCTCTCCGTGCCCATGCCCAACAGACCTGGAGGTGAAGTAGCCTTGATCTTTCCTGCGTGGATCCCTGTTACCATTATTCCCACTAAGGCCTACTCCTCTTTTGAATGCCTGGTTTGCAGGCTCTCTCTCTCCGGCCTGCCAACTCCCTTACTCTGGCCACCATCTATCGGCCACTGGGCCTGTCCACCCTCTTCCTCTCGGAATGGGCTAATCTGGCCTCTTCTTCCCAACCCCTCCTGCCGGGGCATCTTAACATCCATCTTGACTCTCCGGACTCTTCAGGATCTTTCTGCAATCTGTGTGACTCCCTTCCTCTTTCCATTCTACCCTCTGGTCCAGTGCACACTGCTGGCCACACCTCGGATACTCTCATCACCACAGACATCACACTCTCTATTTCCCTCACTGCCCCACTGTAATGGACTGATCATTCTCTTCTCTCTTCTCACTTGAAGCTCTGTTCTCCTTTTGCAATGTCACACCATAGACCACCTCCTGCCTTCAAGGTCATCCGACCCATGAAAAGAGTGGCAGTGGCTGCCTTTGCTTCCACTTACTCCTACAGCAGACTCCCACCGTTATACAGCCCTGTCTAACCTTCACTGTTCCATCTCCAACACTCTTGACATTCTTGCCCCTGTCATAAGGGTCCCACTGAAGCCTGCCAAAAAGTACAACTCTTGATACGACTTTGATCTGGCTGACCTTAAACGCAAGTGCAGAGCAGTGGAACGGAAATGGGAATCTTCAGGTGCACCCTCTGAAAAACTGGCCTGCCGCCTTCTGCAAAGGCAATACAGACTGCATCCACTCCAAGAAAAGAATCTACATTCAAGCCTGCATCTTCGCGGCATCTAACAACACGGCCAAACTTTTCAAAGTCTGCAAGGAACTGGCCATCCCTACTGCAGCCGCATCCTCTTCTGGACACACCCAGGCCCTGTACTCGGCCCTGGCCGCACACTTCCCCACCAAAACACAGGACAGCCTGTCCTCGCTCTCTCTTCTGCCCCCCCTCCTGCACCAGCATCTCTTGGGCACCCCTCGGCCACCCTCACTCCTCCACCTCATTTCTCCTCCCTCTCCCCTGTCACAACGGATGAGGTCACTAGACAAGTTCAGTCTATGAAAGCAACCTGCAAACAGGTGGAGCCCTGTCCCTCCAAAACCATCAAGAACAATATTGACACTCACGCTTCAGCCTTGGCAGACCTCTGCAAACTATTGCCTGATCTCCATCACCCCTTCCTTGGGAAAACTCCGGGAGAAGCTGGTTTTCAATCAACTTATCCTCCACACTGAATCTGTTGATTGTCTCCATGACCACCAGTCTGGCTATAGAGCATCCAGAGGCACAGAAACTGCTCTTCTGAACACCAGTGAAGATCTGCTCTCAAATCTTGGCTCTACCACTCCCTCTGTCCTCTTTCTTCTCGACCTCTCTTCTGCTTTCGATATGGTAAACCACAACATCCTGATCACCTGTCTCTGTGATACCCTGTGCATCACAGATCTGGCCCTGTCATGGCTCACCTCCTTTCTCTCTGACTGGCCCTCCCAGGTGGAACTTGGGACCTTTCGCTCCTCTATCACACTCTCTACTTGTGGTGTCCCCCAGGGATTTAACCTTTCCCCCTGGTTCTTTAATATCTGCATGGCCTCCTCGGACCACAGGATCTCTACCTTTACCTCTAACATTCAGTGTTATGCAGATGACACGCAGCTCTCTTTCAGGCTCCTCACAGCCTCCTCCTGTGCCTCGTTCATCCATGACTGTCTATCCGCAATTCAGTCTTGGTGTGCTGCTAATGATGTCTCTGCCTGAATGCCAGTAAGTGAGAGATCACCCTCATTGGGATCCCTGCTCCTGCTTTCCCACTTTCATACTTTCACACTGACCAGCCCCCCTTGTCCCTGCGCCCTCACCCACTAATGAGGCAAAAAATCTAGGTGTCATCTTCGACTCCACTCTCTCCTTATCTACTCACATCTCAGATATCTCCAAAAAGTCCTGTAGAGGAGGTCCCAGACATGGCCTACACCCCAGCCCCACAATTTGAGGTACCAGGAACATACTCACTGAGGTACGTGATGTATGAGGAACAATTGAACCAACAAAGAGCTGCACTGGGACTATGCCCCGTACCCATCAGAAGAGCAATACCTGTTGAAGTGCCTATAACCAGACAACCATGGGCAGCTCAGTACCCGCTAAGGCAACTGTACCAGCAGCTGGCACGAAGTGAAGACTACTTACAGACTGTCCCCGAAAAGACCCAGAGAGCCTTAATGGAAGGCAAATGGTGACAACGTAAGAGCCCAGACAGTTGTACAGATGAACATAAATGATAAGCGAAAAGGATGACACACAAGTCGAAAAGTTATGAATAATGGTGCAACAGACTTAAAAGAAGAACCAACGTGGCAGCACGAAGAAACGTAACCATGAAGTGAGATGAAAATGTGCAACTAACTAATGCCTGTAAATAGGCTTGGAATGCAAGAAGCCAAGGAAACGGTACTGCTTGCAATGCTTAGTAGAAGAATAGAGCGGCAAGCGCCAATTATATATCTACCTCAATGAAGCACAGTATATAAGTGCGACTCCATTTTGTAAAAGCAGAATTAAGCTCAGGCTGCAAGGGGCTAACAAGGCCAAGATTCATATTCCAGCTAAAGCCAAAGGAAAGAGCGTAATTGAAACTCAGTAAGAAGCAGCTCATGCCTGGGAATTTGAGGTCAACCTAAGGAAGGGAGGAGAGTGGCAACCTCGAAGAATCAAAACTTCAGAGCATACCAGCCAGCCAGCAAAGGTCGAGATAAAGAGGCCCCAGGCAGGTAGCGAGGCTACGGAAGAATCAAATACACGAATACAAGGAAAATGAAGCAGATTCACGGTGAACAGACACGTGACCAGCCAAGGGCGAAGAGGTACCAACATCTGATGTCACCCAGAACCCGAGGATGCCATAACTTTTCCTGATAAGAAGCTACATTTTCGTGGCCATCCTCAGCCAACCAATTGACACATAGCCCTAAAGTACTGATTGATGGAAGGGAGGCAGGGTGAATCTTGTGGCACTCCGCATCTGGGTGTCCATTCTGCATGCTGCTTATTAAAGTGGAGATTTATGCCTAGTGGTGTAACTTACCCAATCACAACGGACCAAAATATCTAGAGTCCTATAGCTTGTAGAACCAATTTTTTTTTTTTTTTTTTTTTTTTTTTATACGGTTTATACAAACCTTTAAAAAAAAAAAGAAGAAAATAGTCACCACCCAAAGCTGTACCCGTGAGGCAGGCGCAACACGCGACACAACTTCTTTCAAATTCAAATTAAACCCTCTCCATGTATTTCTTCAAACTCCTAAGAATAGTCATTTACCGGTGCAAATTATCATCATTACACAGTAGATACAAGTGATTTCTCCTTGGGGTGTCATTGAGTATAATGTTCCGAAGCTATTGTTTCTAAATCTGTGTTTAGACGTTTATTCAGTTCCTCCAGAAATGTTATTAAAGCAAACATCAACGGGCGGTTTGAACCTTCAAATATCCCTTCCCACCAATCATCCGCACACCGTGTCTGCATTTTTGCAAACACCGGACCAAACGTACGAGTTCTTAGTGTACGTAGGTTAGAACAAAAGAGTGTAAGGTGTTTCAACGTCTCGTTTCCAGTTTTGCAAAAGCGGCACCATAACTCTGTGGTAGGGTTGTATGCATGACGGCGCTCTTTGGTGTCCATTAAGTTTAGTCTGAATCTTAGGTAGATCGATCTAGCTTGCGCGTTGGGAAATAGCGTCAAGTAAGCTTGCAAACTCCCATGCGCTCTGGCCTCCCCTGGGACATCTGCCATCATTCTGCAATTCCGTCTTTGTTCGCATGTTAAGTGCCAATCTGAGCTCCATACTTTTTTCTTCGCTAGCATCGGATTTTCCAATAACGTTGATAGCTTAATGTCATACAGGTCTAATGTCTCAGTACAGTACTTTTTCCATAGTGCTAAGGTGGAGCAACCGAGATCCTGTTTTGTTTTTAGTATTTCGTACTGCAGCACAGGTGTGTTTAATGAGCATTTCCTGAAGAGGCATAGAATGTTCCAACACACCCTAGCATGGATAGATATTAGCCCCAATTCATATCTAATACATACTGTTGGCGTGCCACGGGGTAAGTGTAGCACTCTTACCCAAAAAATATTTTCTAGAGTATTCCAGAGCTTGTGGGAGCATCCTAGGGCATTTTCGGCCCCATAGATTATTGCTGGCATAGCTTTTTGACGATAGAAATCAATCGTTGGTTTTAGCGAAAATTTTCCAAACTGTCTGTTAATGATAGCTGCTTGGCATGCTAATTGTCTACATTTTGATTTTGCAACTTCTGCCCACGGTGCATCGTCTAGTTTGGAACTTATTCTCATGCCTAAGTATCGTGTGTCATAGACAGTGTTTAACTTTGTCTTTTCTATGTACCAATTTTGTTTATTTTGTTTTTTCTTCACGGATCTTAAATTTTGGAGTGTTATTATCTCACACTTTTGCTTGTTAATCACCAGTCCATTTTGATGTACATATGTTTCCAGGGCATCTAGTTTTCGTTGGAGACCGATGTGAGTCATGTCTAGAATTATGAGGTCATCCGCGTATACGAGCCAGCTCACATGAGTGCCATTCATCTTTGGTGGAAAAGTGGAGATTTCGCTAAAGGCTTCTCCTACGTCGGACAAAAACAAATTAAAAATTGCAGCGGCCAGAGGACATCCTTGTTTCACGCCCTTAAAGGTTTCTATAGGCTTTGATAAGGTCCCCTGCCGGTCCAAACGTATTCTGATATTTGTGTTAGAATGTAGTTCCTTGATTGCTTCAACCAAACTTTCCGGACACTTCCAGGCTCTTAATTTTTTCCATAGAATTCCTCGATCGATACTATCGAAGGCATGGGAAAAGTCTATGAGGGCTAGGTGTATTTTTGTATTTCGTCTTATTGCTTCCATCTTAAACAGATTCAATATTAGCAAATTTAGGCCACACCCCACGCCCTTCACAAAACCAGCTTGCCTTTGATCAATGTGGTTGTTTTCTCCTGCCCACCTTACCAACATCTGCTGTAGTTGTGTTGCGTAGATTTTACCAATTACATCCAACAAGGCGATAGGTCTGTAGTCCCCAGGATTGGCTCTATTGCCTTTTTTGAATATTGGGACCACTATGGCACTTTTCCACGATGTTGGCGATAGTCGCTTGTCGACTATTCTTTGGAACAGGGTCATGCAGAAATTGGACCACGCTTCTGGGTTACGCTTGATCGTATAGTTCGTGAGGCCATCAGGGCCAGGTGCTCTCGATGCGTTTGCTCGCTTTATTGTAGTTAAAATGTCGTGTCGATCAAACTTTAACTCCCAGGTCACTAGATTTGAGTGGACATCATCTTTCACAAGCCCATTCGCACTGAACATTTTGGTGTAAAAGGAAGTCCAAGTTTCTTCCGAAATACAGTTTGCCTGCATAGCATCCTGCGGGGCAAATTTGCTGTTTATAGTTTTCCAGAAGTTCGCAGAATTTTTGTTTCGTAGATTTGTCAACATAGCCTCTGAGTCATTTTGAAGCATGATTGCTTTATGAGACTTACACCAGTTCTTGTAAGTTTGTTTGATTGCTTTTTTCTTTAAGACCATTGCGTCTTTATCCCCCGTAACTATGTTTCGCAGGTCGTGACGCATCAGTCTTTTACGCTGTTGCATTTTTAAGTCGAAACTGTGTGTATGTTTAAATTTTTTATTCCTGAGACCTTGTTTATGTTCTGTGAAGTCGGTCAGTAGGTGGCAGTATTCGACCTCGTTTATAGCCGAGTTTAGATTAGACACAATTTTGATTACCTCTGCGTCTGCAAGTTCGAGCCGTATTCTACTCGATCGAACTAGTACAGGCCATGACCAGTGGTCAGGCAGTGTCATACTTGATACATTTAGGTTCATTACCACCATATCATGATCACTGTAGGCCATTGGTTTAACTTCAAACTTAGTTGTTCGTAGGTGAAGGGCCTCTGACACAAATATGTAATCCAAGACGGATTGTTGATTTAGTCTGTTCCATGTAGCGTTTGCTGGAATATCACCTGTCGTATTTCCATTCAGCATAAACATGCTTCTTGCTTCCATCTCCTGTGACCATTTTGTCGCTGTTTTTTTACAGACATTAGTTACTACTTTCTCTTCATTTTTCACATCTACATGCTTTAGGCAGTTTATATTAAAGTCTCCACATATAATCAAATTTGGAGTTTCTATAGCTTCAAAAAGGGCGTCTATTATTGTTGTTATTTGATCAATAAACTGTTGTGTTTCTGTCCTAGCATGGTTCCAGTAGATGTTGATGATATTCAGAGCTTCTGATTTATTATTAGTGCCATTTAGGAATGTCACCTTGGCGGTCTGAATGAATGGTGAAACGTTTGTTGCTGAGACGATTTGCAGGCCCGTTGCTTTCCTTACCGCAATCAGCAGTCCAGCCATTGGTCTTCCTTTGTCTTGTTTTATTGCAGGGTTGAATACAATTTCAAAGTCCTGCATAATGGGAGTGTCAGCTAGCCAAGTTTCCTGCAAACAAATCAAGTCCAGATCATGTGACCAAGGTGTGTGAAAGAGATGACTGAAACCTCTTGTGTTCCAGGATCCTAGTTTAATTAACTCTTTTTTATCGCGCACCTGGCATTATAAGTTTGACTTATCGTTTAGTGCAGCCGCCATCCAATCCCATTCATTCCTCTCATTATTCTTTTTTTGGTTGGCCTCAGAGCTACTCTTAACAGTAGATGACCCGTCGATTGTTATTTGTATTTGCCGATTTTGCTTCATACGTATTTCTTCCTTGTTGAAAAACTCAGAGGTAGTTATCTGTGCGTCTTTACCTTTATCTTTGGCATTTGTTCTTTCAAGGGTAGATTTGTTGTACTCAAGCTTTTGAGCGGTCTGTGACGTTTCTTCCTCACCTTGGTCACAGGTTCTGTAAGTATCAAACCCTAGTGATAGTAAAGTGGAGCTAGCTTCCAATATAATCTCCGAGATTATATTTGATTTCGTATGTAGGGTCACTTTGTCATTCCTTTTTTCGTCGCAAAATTCAACGATTTTCAAGTCCTCAGACTGAATCGTTCTTAAACTAGGGATTAGTTGGAACAAATACAGCACATTGTGTCGATTTAGAATCAAGTTGTCTACATTTTCAATTCTTTCCAAGGTCACTTTATGAGGACTGAACCATTCTGATTTGTCCACTGAAGCTTTCTGGGCATTCTTTCGAGGGCCCACGTATCTCTTCGTGTTATTACATGGTGTCACTTTAGGGAAGTTGGTGACAGTATGTGGTTTTTCGTTAAACTTTTCCGTGGCGATTTTCGTGTCATTTGTGGCAGTGCTGAGTTTAGATAACCTGTTTCGTTTTTCCTCCATTGTTAGGAATATGGGTGAGTGAGCCACAGCCGTTACAGTACTGATATCAACTTCTTCGGTAATTATACAAATGCGCGGATTATTTTGAGGTTTCAGTTCCTCTTGAATAATTTTCCCATCATCTGAAAGACACTCTTCTTTTGCCGTTTCTGCGTTAGACCTTGCGGTCTCCAACAGTTCGATGTCCTGGGACAGAGCTTCGTCATCGTACGTTGACAGATTTATCTGTTCGAGTTGCTCAGCCACCTGCTCTTCAGTTGACTCTGTGTTATTCTCAGGTTTATTTTTCTGCGAGCAGGCTTGTGTTCGTTCGTTACGATCATTTGTGTTCACAATGACGTTTACCGTTTTCAGATTGCGCAAGAATTTTCTTGAGTTGTTAGTCTGTTTCGTTTTTTTTGAGAGTTGGTTTTTTGTTTTCTTTGTCATCTGCTTGTTGACAGCAGTAGTTGCCGCGGTTGATCGATTTTGCCCTTGTGTGTTCTTAAAAATGTCGAACACAGAGGGTTTCGTTGTATCTGAGTTAGTAGATGCTTGGCCAGAGTTAGATACGTCTGTTATCAATGACAGTGGCTCAGCAAGTGGTGTAGGAGCGACTCGTGTCGAATCCTCTGTCATATCATTCTTTGCACATCTCTCATCAGGTGGTTGGTTACCCACGTATTTGTCATCTGATGTTGAGGCAATCTGTGGGTTTGCGAGGGCCAGATTGTCCATGGCCTTGCTAGCGCTCAGTGCTTCGTCAAACGAGCTGATTTCGCTAGGCTTTTGAAATTCGTCGCCTTTATTTTCAATGCTTTGGTGGTCAGATCCTGTTAACAATTCTGTGGTCGTGGCTTTTGAAGTGTCGTAGTTACGTGGAGTCTCTGATTCCGCCTGCTCAGTGAGGCAAACCACACTGCCTGGGCAGCTTGATTGCGTGACTTCTTTTGTAATATGTTTATGTTTAAAGATGCTCAAGGCCTCCCTTGCCACTTCGGCCAGAAGTTTTTTGTCCATATTGTTGTTTTTTAATTGGGCCGTTATCGCAGTCATCATGTGATCTTGCTTAAGGGCTAGGTCATGTTGAGCAGCTTTTGTCAGGTCACAGTTAGATTCCACGGCTACAATTTTTGTGTTTAAAATAGCTACCAATGTTGAGAGGTCTTTAGTGTTTTCATTTAGATGTTCATATAGTTTTGTGAAGGGGGCCAGAGAAATGGCCATGGATGATAGAATGGTTGCTTGCATATCGCTTATCCAATTGGGATTCATTGTAGGAGGGGCCCTGTTGTGATCTTGGGCACGCCTGTCTTGCGAGGCAATTTTGGTTTTATGCCCCTTTGCCTGAGATTGTTTCTTTAAGTAAGGTTCGTCCACTGAAGAATCGGAGGATGTGGAGGAGGAAATCGAGTCTTGTGTGTCCAAGTTGATGTTTAAATTGCTGTTCCTTATTGTTCTTTCTACAAAAGGCGAAGAACGCCTCACCGTGCTTTCCCATTTCGATTTTTTTCTTTGGGAGCATCTTAAGCTTTCAATACTGCTTACATCTCTTCTACTTCGTTTTGTGAACCCCGTTCTTTGAATTGTAGTAAGTGACGACCGTACTTCATGTGTGGAGTTGTCCAAATTTGAATGTCCTGTAATTTGTAGTGAAGTTGTTGGTATCATGTTTGGGTCGCACCTCAGGGCACGTGTTTTATTAATTCGGGTTAGATCAGACAGCAGTTTGTTTACTACTTCCAGTGAGTTACGACGGTTTTCAGTCGCGTCTTGCTTTCGGAAAGTATGGACATCAGTATTTGTTGTCGTGTTTGGAACTACTGTGCTCAGCGCATTAGAATGCAGTAAAAACACCTCCTCATCTAAGTGAGCTAGTACATCGTCATTAAGTATTTGTTTAGAGAGAGCTTTATCACTTTGGGTTTCTAGTGTGCTGTAGTAGACTGATCTTGACTTTACCGGACCAGTAGATAGGGGGATGCTGGTGAGATCTAAGTGTGTCTGATGTATGGATTGCGTGCCAGGCTCCTGACGTTGTGTTTGATACACGGAATCTTCCTGTTGTGTGCCAGTTAGAGATTTGTAGCAATTCCAGGCTAGAGTTTTTAACACTGGGACCTTGCGTTGTACAACGATAGCGATTTCGCCTTGCTTGTCATTAGTTGAACTTTGTGTGAAATTTAGTTGGCTACAGTATCCACTATTTACGCCTATCCCCTCTATTGTTTGAGTGTTGCCAACAACGGCAGTCCCAGCGTATCCGCGAAATCGACTGTGCTCTTGCTCACATAAGGGATCGACTTCTCCTGTTTGATCCATGCTAGCACTATTCAAGGTCGCAACGTTCATCAGTGTAAGCGAGCATGTGATAGGATTATGCATAGTAGTCGGAACAGGCGACAGCGGGATAACGGTTACCTTTGTGTTATCCTTTGGTAACGTAACACTTATACTTTCAGCATCCGTTCCATAATTATCACCACTATGTATTTGTAGTGGACTGTTGGATGATGGTGGAGTGGTTACTGGGTAGCTTACCTGGTCTGTGAGTGCATAGGCCAGCTGCACCGGTTCTTCTGTGTCCTCCCCTATCGGCGTCCAGTTCTTACATTGGGCTCGTGTTTTTGGCCGTTTGGATGGACTTGCCCCAGCATGTTCGATTCTGCGGCTCATTTTAACAGACTCCGCAGGGTTATGGGTTGCAGGCAGCAGTTTAGTCACACCCGCTTTACTGCAGTCGATAGCCCCTGTCCTGGCCGCACTCCCCGCACAACAGCACAACAGAGACGACTCGCCCTTTCGCCGAGGGCTTACGCCGCAAGGGCGTTGAGGCGGCCTAGATAAGGGCGGCTGCAGAAGTCAGCTGACTCACCCTTAAAGGCACACGCACCTCGCAGTCTCCGGGTCCGAAGTCAGGTCCGTAGAATAATCACAGTTCGCAATGCAGTCGAACCAATCCAGCAGCACAACAGAGACGACTCGCCCTTTCGCCGAGGGCGAACCAATTAGACGTCGTACTTGTAGTGATGTCTATCGCGAGTGATGTAGAGGGATGGGAATAGACGCCCACCCGATAAGAGTTATCCAATCCTCACGCTCTTATACCATATACAGATATAGCACCTATACTTAACTTACCTTTTCCAACCAATAGAATTGAATGACAAACTTATGAGTGTTACACATCAATGATGACAAATTTTGTGTATAACTGTTACTGTTTGAATGAAGTTTGTGGAAGTTGAAGCGAGACAGGCGATCGCAACACTGCTGATTTCCATTTGTTTCCCTGTTTTTTGTACTTGTCATTAAACAGACTTCCCTTTGCTAAACTACTGAGTTGTCCTTATTGAATTGTGTTGGAGTAAGAGAATCCTGCACCCCATCCTCCTCAAGGTGCAGCTATCTCGTCTTAAAAGTGCTCGAGGGTGAGCTCTGACCTATGGGCCCGTCAGAGGTCGCTTCGCTCTGTTGTACACTTGGTAGCAGAGGAAGGTTTTGACCATCAATTATTGATTAATTATTGATAAGACACCTATTGACCGTCGACACGAAGTAACTCTAGGCCTTCGGCAATATCATGAGTCCTTCACCATTTGGCTGAGGAGACTGACAAGCTTCCCCTGGACAATGATAGTGTAAGTCCATAAAAAACTGCAGTGGGTCTGAAGGAACCTGCCTTACAGAGCATTAATACTTCTCATTCCTACGGGCAGCCGATCGGACGAAAAGACCGAAAGAGGTGGTAAAGGAGGGGTGAAGATCCCGAAGATCCAGAGAGGAACCATGCGAGCGGTGAGTGAACCAAAAAAGTCAATATTTTGGCAAATGTCTTGTAGGCATTAGAACAAGTAAGGGAAAAGGTAACAGAGGGAGGCGGAAAATAAAAATAGTCAGAAGTAGAGAAGACTGTATATATATATATATATATAGGGATAATGACTCGAGCATAATAGAGAAAATAGTGGTTACCGGGGGGACAATCGAGAGAAAATAGCATTTACCGGGGGAGACACCTGAGAGAAAATAGCGGTTACCGGGGGGGACACCCGAGAGAAAATAGCAGTTACTGGGATAGACACCCGAGAGAAAACAGAGGATACCAGGGAGGACACCTGAGGAAGAGAGAGGCTTCGCCTTGTTCCTGCGCTTTAATATAGCGGTCAGAAGAAACGTGAACTCAGAGCCCACTGAATGGGGGACGATTAGTATACGACCACGTCACGAGTTTGGTGGTAACCCTTAAATGCGGCGTAGCGCTATTACCTCCGCATTTAAGGGTCTACCAAATCACAGCTTCGGCTGATTTCCCCCCAGCTAAAAGCTGGGGGGAAATCATCCGAAGCTGTGATCTGCCGAAATTTCGTGCTCATACTGCCGGCGGGAAATCCGCCGGTTGTAAGAGCGTGAAATATCCCCATTGAGCCCAATGGGGAATGGGGCATTTCCGAATGGGCTAAATGGGGAATGGGGATTTCCCGTTCCGCCAAACCCGTGATCCGGCGCTAATAGCGCCGGTGGGTTTGGCGGTAGGGCAGATAACGCCGGCGCTATTAGCGCCGGAATTATCAACCAACTCGTGATGAGACCCTTGGTTAAGTTAGTTCGTTTACACCCCATGTTGGGGTAGTGATTAGAAGGCAGAGATATATGTGTCCAGCTGGTGTCTGTCTGGTCTGTCAAGTGTCTATTGTACGTGTTCTGTTGTATGTCACATGCAAAGAATTGTGTATCATTGATTGTTTGAAACAAAGTTTTGGGTTTTACGTGATTCTGTAACTGAGAGGGAATCGCACATGGACTGATGTTCTCGAGTGAATTGATGAGATAAAACTTTGGTGGAAAAGATTGGATTGGAGCTTGCGGTATTCAGTGCTCGCTCATATTGTCGGGAGTATTGAAATTGCATGAAAATATTGTTGGAAATACAACCCAAGCATCGAGGATATTACACCACTTGCCCACTTATGTAAGCAACTACCTAAACATGCACCCAAGCTTAAGAAATACAGCACAGAGTGGGTTAATGGTACCGCCCACAAGATTTTTATGCCATGGCCACAGAACGGGTCCTTATCTAAAGCCGTTTTACAGCATATGACGACTTATCTCCATGCCACCTATACAGGTAAAAAACTAGAGAAACGCCTTGCTGTTCTAGAACTTTGGAAAATGTTCAAACAGCTGAAGGAGGAGGAGCCACCCGCAGACTGGATATCAAATGTATGCACGGAGGGGGATGAGATGCCTACCGCGCCACCACCCCCGCCTGAGCCAGAAATCCAGGGAAGTAAGTCAGAGGGACTTTACGCGCTAAGAGAGCTCAAGGCAGCCACAGGATATAGCAACCCCGCGTATGAGTCACCTACGTACAGTAGTGGCGAAATCAAGGGGAAGGAGCAGGAAATTAATATTACCTCTGCTGTCCCGAGGGACAAGGAGAGACGCAATGATGAAAGGAAGGACCAGCCACAAATTAGTGCACCTCTCGATAAGGAGACAGAGGGAAAGAAGTGGAAAGGAAGTGAAGATAGAGCTGATGACATAGCATTCGCAAAAGACGAATGGATGGGAGGACAGATATCATTGAAACTCGATGGAAAAGGAGGTGATGATGTGAGACCGAAAGAGAAGTCTGATGAGACACAAAGAAGGGAGAAAGAAAAGGAGAAGGAAATAAGGGACGAAAGGATAAAAAGGAAAGATAGGCTGAGGCGAGAACAGCTATATCGCGAAGATCAAGAAAAGCAGCTCGATCGCAAACAGAAGGCAGCCTATGACCAGTACAGACAGAATCAGAAAAGGTTGGAAGAAGAGCAAAATAGAAAATAGAGACGGGAAGATGAGGAAGTTAGAAGGGCAAATGAACATAGAAATGTAAGGAGAAGGGAAGAAGATAAGACTAGAGAAGAAGCGAGGAAGCGCAAGGAAGTTGATGATATTGAACGTAAGCGTAGACAGAGGGCACGGGGTCTCGAATATTTGGAGCGGGAAGTTAAGAAACCCAATCCTGTTGTAGAATGGGAAGACATTGAAGAATTCTTTCCTGCATATGACACAGTATCAGGCACAAGTGGGGCAAATATTGAAGATGACTTCTGCACCAGAAGCATCGGGGAAACGATCGATAAAATATACGAAAAAATGGGGCTAGAATGAAATTCCCATAGGGGAAGAGAAGACGAGCACTTGGAAAGCATTCAGCTCTATGATACAGAGGATGTTACCCGAAGAGGCAAGGAGTTGCGTGAATTGGGAACAATCAGTGTCCGACTCCGGAGAGGAGATGGAGGACGAGACAAATGAAGAAGGGAGACGGCGTGAAAGGCAGCTCCCAAGCGACAAGAGGGTGCGTTGGTCAGACGCTAGCGGGTCTGCACCTAGGGCATAAGAGTTTGCTGTGCAGCCCGGCCGGCATGAAGGAACACCCCACGGTCAGAGGGCGGTGTCAGCACCCGCCTATGTAGACAGATTGAGGACATTGCTAGGTAGATGGTGATGCGGGAATGTTACCCCGGCGATAGACAGGAAAGCCATGGGGAAACAGAAGGAAGACTGCACATTCCAATTTCCGCTGCTAGAAAAAGGGGGAGCAAGACCACAATATATTGCATGGCCACACATGGATCAAGAGAACCTGAAAAACAAGCTTCAAATGCTGACATCGGGAGGGGGAAGTGGATACACGAGTTAGAAAAAATGACAGGGGGTCACGTTAGCTATAGGGGACATTAAGGGTCTCCTGATCGCCATACTTGGTGAGAGAGCAGATGTGTGGAAGCGGGCAGGGTACACTGGTGTAACCATAATTAACACTACCCATGATGGAGCGCCATTTAATAACTGTAGAGCCGCAGTGTGGAAAGCGCTACGAGTGCTGTACCCGGACACTTCCAATATGGGAGCTATAATGATTCGAAAAATGAAGGAGTCAGAAGATCCGTTGATTTATATCCAGAATTTCCAAGACGCGTGGGTGCTCGAAACGCATGAATCTTGGACGAAATCTATCCCTGTATTCTACCATATATTGTGCCAAGGGTTGACTGAACCGGTGCAAGAACAGCTCAATAAATTGGTAGGAGTACAAGCTAAACCATGGCCCAAAATACAGTTGACTATTGCACATTACTGTAGATTGTTGCAAGAAAAGAATCGAAAAAAGGAGGCAACTCGTAAGGGTGAGGAAGCGAAGCTGGTGCAAAGGAAATTATAAAAGTATGCTCTCGAAGGAGCTATGTTGACAAGCCCAGCTGAACCGAACGTACAACAGGCAACTAACCCGCCACAGAATAACCAGGGTAACGTGGGATTTTACTCGAGGGGAAGGGGATTCAGAGGAAGAGGATGGCAGAGTAATCAGGGAGTGTTACAAAGTAATCAGGGAGGTTTCCAGAATAATCAAGGAGGCTTTCAAAACATGCGGATGGGCAGTCGAGATATGTCAAATGGACAGATAGCCCGACCACCACCAGTGTGTTGGCTGTGTGGAATGACAGGACATGTGGCGCGGTCGTGCAGAAGCCGAGGCGCGTGGCAAAATGGTCAAGGAATAGGAGCAGGCACGGTGAATCCGCATGCTATCCGACAACAGGGTGGTGCACAGAATCACACAGTGCAGCAGCAAGCGCCGAGCTTGCAGCAAGGTGCACAGTAAGGGGTTCAACCCTCGAACATAGGGAACCTGCCACAGGGGCAATCCCAATAGGCTCCACCGCAAATGTCTCAGGGCACAAACTCCAGAAGGGGAGACAACCCTGGGAATGGAGAAAATACACAAGCATACAGTGGACCGAACTTATACATGAATTAGGACAGCTCACTGGGAACTCTGATGTGTTCTATCCCATCAGTGACACAAGACCCTAACAGGGAACCAAGGGTGAATGTTGTCATGGGGGGGAAAGAATATTCCTTCTTAGTTGACACGGGTGCAACACGCTTGTGCATACGAGAAGGCAAGTTTTCCTTGTCCGGAGAGTTTTACAGGAACTCACTGCAGAGTTCCCTTTATGGACAACCTCCCAGTCTCTGTAGGAGATTGTGAGATGAATGTACCCTTATTATATTCACGTCGGACCCCAGTAAACATTTTGGGTCGAGACTTAATGACAAAGTTGAATATGACAATATCGTTCACGGAGGAGGGCATAGTATGCTCCACTCCTGGAAAGCATTATTCAAACGTGTGCGAAATGATCAGAGCATACTCCGACGCATAGCTATGAGAGCTATTCCATTAGAACCAGAAATGTTTGCATGTGGCATGCGTGTGGTCATGGCGGGATTGCCAGGCCTTGCAGATAGGGCCATGAGAACCCCTGATTAGTTTCTATTCAGACCAAGAATACCTATGCATGAAGAAGGGGGACAAGTATTTCCCTTGACTATACATATTGCAGCAGTACGAAGGAAAGTAGCATGGGTTGAAGGGTACGATGACGAAGGCAGGCAATGGTGTGCGATTATCGCCAATGAAGAAGGGTATCGAGTGACTGACGTCACTGATGACGATCTGTTTGAAGAACACCCTGACTTGGAAGAGACGAGGGTGGAAGTAAGTCTCATATTCTGGGTCAAAATAATCAAACGAGAAGTGCCACAGAGAATGATGTTGGCACTAATCCATCCTGCATACTTTGATGACGACATGGCCCAGGTGCCTGTCTCAGTATGGACTACAGGACCCTAATACGTAGGCCTCCTAAAGGGGGTGGGAGAAGTGAAAATCAAACTGAAACCAGGAGCAATTTTACCAAGAGCGTTACAATATCCCATGTCCAGAGAAGCGGATGAAGGGATCGCGAAGACAATTTCCACCATGATGGATCAGGGCATCCTAGTGATGTCAGAATCACCTTGTAACACAATGATTTACCATGTCAAGAAATCAAAGGGAGGGTCTTGGCTTTTAATCCAAGATTTAAGAGCAGTAAACGATATTGTCGAAGCCGAGTTCCCTCTAGTCCCTAATCCATCTACGATCCTGTGTAACATACCGATCGAGGTGAAATATTTCACGGTGATTGACTTGAAAAATGCTTTTTTCTCAATCCCGCTGCACCGTGACTCACAAGATCTGATGTCATTCACTTTCAGACAAATGCGCCTGAAAAGTACGAGGTTGCCAAAGGGGTATTATGAGTCCCCGTCCATTTTCAACAGAGTCTTACAAATGGACCTAAGCAATATTACAGTAGACAGTGTTGTTTTGCAGTATGTGGGTGACATTCTGATCTGCAGCACCACTGAAGAACAATGCAGGCGCGATTCTATCCATCTACTGACTGGATAGATACTGACTGACTTTACTGGCTGAGAAAGGATACAAGGTTGACAAAGAAAAGTTACAATACTGTCAACAAGAGGTGCTGGACATAGGCCAGTTAATCTCACATGAGGGGGAAAAAGGTCACCCCAGAAAGGGCTGAAGCTATCATGAACAAGGCTAAGCCGCTCACAATAAAGCAAATGCAGAGCTTCCTAGGCTTGTGCAATTATGTTAGAGCATGGGTCTTTGATTACAGCACGTATGCCAAGCCTTTGCTCCATGCCCTAAAGAAGGCCGAGGGGACAAAAGAAAAAAATGAATGGACTGAGGCAATGGAAAAAGGGTTTGCAGGACTCAAGAGAGCAATTTGCGCGGCTCCAGTTCTCGGGATTCCCAATTATGCAGAGGAATTCTACCTGTTCCTGTACACGAATGGCAGCGTTATGATGGCAGTGCTCGCCCAAAGAACCTCGTTGGGGTACAAGCCCCTGACGTATTACAGTGAGAACCTGGACCCAGTAATAAGAGGCCAGTTCCCATGCAAACAGAGCTTAGCTGCTGCAGCGTTTGCCATAGAGAAGGTGACAACCATTGTAATGGGATGCTCCATGACGTTATACGTTGAGCACTCAATATTTGCCATCTTAGAAAAAACAAAAGGCACATTGACATCTCAGAGAGCTTTTGCATATGAAGTGATCATATATAATCCATTGATCAAAATAGTTTGATGTAAAACAATAAACCCAGCTACGTTCATAGCTGAACCAGTCACTGAAGGAGAGCCGATACATGACTGTGCGAACTATGAAGAATTCTATGATGAAATCCCCAGGATGAAATAAAATGCTCTGGCCGAGGGGACATCGTCTTTATTGCTGGGTCTTTGAGAATCGACCAAGAAGACCGACAAAGATATACAGGCGTGGCCGTAATAAGACACATAGCAAACAGAGAATTTCAAGTACTTGTCAGTGCATGAACACCATCTCATTATTCAGCACATGCTGCAGAGCTATTGGTGTTGATACTCGCCATTGAGAATCATGCAGATCAGGAAGTAATGGTGTACATTGACTCCGCCTATGTGACGTCAACAGTGCACGCAGGTTTAGCGCACTGGAAAAGGAGGGGCTACCTCCGAGCGGGCAGCACGGCAGTGCAACACGCAGCCTTATTGGACAGGCTGATAAAGGCACTGCAGCTCCCAGTGGGCATAGTGGTCGTGAAATGCACCGCCTACACCAAAGGGACAGATTTCGTGTCACTTAGAAACCATGCAGCAGATACGGTGGTCAAGCGTATGGCGTCTAAAAGTGAGACGACCATGAAAGTAGAAGTGGCATGCACCCATGAACGAATTATGGTAGCTCAAGCCACACCAGAGGCCTACAGTAATATGGGGAAGACATCGCAGGACGAAAAGAACCTGTGGAAGCGTCAAGGGTGTTCTTTAAACCCCTCAGATGGGTTGTGGCAGCAAGACAGCACTGGTAAACCAGTAATGCCTGTAGCCCTACTAAAAATAGCATTGGAACAATTGCATTACCCACTTCATATGTCAAAACAAAATCTTGCCGCAACGCTCGCAGAAGACTGGTTTATACCGAATTTAGAGGAGCATGTTGCATTCTTTATGGTGAACTGCACAATATGCCAGCAATTCACAGTTGGACACACATTAAAAGTAGTGAGAGGAATCATCCCCCGGCCTAATGGGCCTTTTCAGCACTTACATATCATTGTAATGATTCAAGTATGTAACGGGTACAGGTACTTAATTGTAGTGGTGTGTCCATTCTCTAGATGGATAGATGCAGGTCCCTGTAAACACCCAGACTCAACCTGTGCTGCCAAATTCCTGGTGAGGGAATTGTTCCCTAGATGGGGGGTGTGTGAGGTGATGAGGTCAGATAACGGGGCTCATTTTGTTAACACAGTCTTTGAGCAGATCCGCTTGTTGCTTGGTATAAAGCACAAATTCTCATCGGCGTATCATTCGGAAGGTAACAGGATTTGTGAGAGGCTCAATGGCTTGTTAAAAGAAAGCATAGCCAAGTTGAAGCTTACTCTAAAGAAGGGATGGCTGCACTGTCTATCACTGGGATTGTACGCACTTCGGAACCAACCAGGCTCCGACCATCATCTTACGCCACACGAGGTAGTCACGAGAAGGAGAATGAGGACCCTCCTTACCCCTCGAGATAGAGCTAGATGTGATGCCCAGCCAACCTGAGAGGTATTAGGAGCCAAGCTGCAGGAGTACCTGAACTGTATGACATCCAGTCTCACTGTAATTTCAGACCAACTACAGCGACGACGAAAAGGGTGCAGCACAGCCCAAAACACAGCAGGAGATGAAACAGACGCAGTTCAAGGTCTATGTGCAGCTCTTATCCTCCCTGGAGATGCTGTGTTGATAAAGAAGCACACTAGAAAAAGGTGGGACGAGCCAAGATTCAACAACCCTTTCATCGTACAGGACTGCACTCTGTCAGCGTTAAATTGCAAGGCAGGCGAGCATGGATCTTCCTTAATGACATTAAACCCTATATCGGTGAGATCCCTCTAGCTGCCCCCCACCGCGAAGAAATCACAGACAGCGGGGAATAACCACAGCACGTGCAGACGAGATCCATGACGAGGAAGAAGGACGCATGAGCAGCAAAGCCAAGACAAAAGAACTATGTTTGAAAATTGTGGCTTTAAACTGGACATTTCCTCTAAACATAAAAAGGGGATAAGGACAATAAAACTGACACTCTGTGCAGCCTAGTTGCAGGGTGAAGAAGAGAATCGTACACCCAAAGCTACAACACACTGATATTACGAATGTTTGAATCAAGCCACACTTAAGCATAGTTGAAAAATAAGACTCTGATAGACTGTGAGCAAAGACTTTTTGTTTAATAGTGTAAAACAGTCACCTGAAGCAACAAACACCAAGACTTTGTTTTGCAGAACTTATGGTATCTCCCGGCAGAAATCTCACATGGGATGTACTCACCTACTTCCAGTTAGTGGTAATTTCATATCCGTCACTTGCAGGGAGAGTCACCAGTGTCACAGACTTTATTCAAGATCCTGCCAACAAGAAAGTAATCTGGCAAATGCTGACTTTTTTTCAGTAATAAAAGTAATCTGCTAACTGCTGACTGTCATCGCAGAAGCCTTTGCAGAATTACCTGAATACAGTGATAAGGACACAAATGCTTCCACCACAGGTGATCATTGATGAACTCACATATACACTTTTCTTTCGCATCATTGAGGAATGCCCAAGACTCGTCGGGAGAACCACGGACACACTTACCTACATTAGAGACCCAAGAAACACTGAACATTTGAACCAGCTGTGGATCAAGCTCAACTACGTGGTCGCAATCCACGCAGCAGGAAAGTGTAGAGACTGTTCACGTCAAAAGAAAAGCCTGTGATACAGAACCCAGCAAAGCAGGACAATGTCACCCAAGGACAGCCGACTGGCTCACAATGTCCTGTTCCGCTTAGTCACTTACTATCCAGAAATGGTGGAAAGGCCTGCATAGTTTGATGTCATCACCTTCCTCAGAGATCCAGCTAATGTCGCACACATGGGAACACTCCTCCATGGAATCATGCTCCAAGTAGAGCTGTCCAACTTTCAAAGAGAGTACCTAAGGAGATTCCAGGGAAACCTTCCGCCGAGGGAAAAATCCAAGGGACAGAGACACAGCTCTTCATCTTTCCACCGAGGGACAGATCCAGGAGACAGAGACACAGCACTTCATCATTCTGCCGAGGGACAGATCCAGGAGACAGAGACACAGCAATTCATCATTCTGCCAAGGGACAAATCCAGGAGACAGAGACACAGCACTTCATCTTTCCACCGTGGGACAGATCAAGAAGAGCAGAGACGAGAACTCCACTGTCTTGTTTTTTCTTATTTTTATATATTTATTTATTTATTTTTTCCTGGTTTGATTTTTGAGTGATACCAATTTTTCCATTTCTTCGCATTGAACAGGTTCTGGCATGTCCTCGGGACTCAGGCAGATTCGGGGGGTGCATTGGGAGCTTCCCTATTTTTAATATGCATAATGAATGTGATTTACCAAAGGGGCTAGTCTAATCTTTTTCCATAGTCTAGTAAGAGAACTGTTTCACATAACCAAAGACAATCGCCACCCACAGGAGGGGGTCACGTGAAGAAGCACCAGACACTTTATGAAACAAAACTTTTGAGAAACAAGAACGGAGTAAGTGAAAAGAATTAAACACTGACAGTTGACACATGATCGAAATGGGGGCCCAGAACAGTAACCTTGTCGTCCCGCAAGCAGAGAGGCGCCCCCGCTTCCCTGGAAAGAAATGCTGCAAACTTTCATACGGCTCGATTATGTGTATATGCATAGTGATTATCATTGTTTTTCTGTCCTTAACAATCATAACTGCATTTTTCATTGGTGCACGAAGAGTCCCAATTTCAGTGCACCCACCGGATAAGGTACGCATGAGTCCCACGAAAGCACCTAGACCCTATATAGTTATTCTAGTCACAAGAAAATCTGATGGTAAAATAAATGAGCAAAAATTGAATGTAATTAGAAGTGATGCATATACACTTGAGGTAGCGATTGAAGAGAAAAGCTGGAGACAGGATCAGCACGGAATGAATGAAAACGTAGCACTAAATACTATACGCACCCACACACTGAATACGCACAAACCAGGGCAGGTGTCAATGACTGCAGATCCTCGAACAATGGCACCAGAGAGTACGAGACTGCCTACTGAACAACCAGTCCCAGAAAGTAGTGGAAGAAACCAAGAAGAATCAAGCGAAAGACCAATTAAAGAAAATATAGCAAAAGACAGAAGCGGCTGCGAGAGAATTCACTGCAAAGACACAAATGTTGATAGATCATTCATTCCCATTTCTAGCTAGAGTGAAGAGACTGCATGAGGAACTGAAAAATAGAACCACAGAGACTGTAATGACAAGCACACCAGTTCCAATACAAGGAACAAGCACCAGGCGCACAATGCAGCCATACGTTGGACAGATGGTAAACAGGTAGTGGTTAAAGGCACTCCATGAAAGAATACAAGAGAAGAGGAAGAGAAATGCAAAACCTCCTCCTACCACATCAATGCAGATATTGAAACCTGCATCACTGACAAGAATGACCGAGAATCCTCCAGCAAGAAAAAGTCACAAAGACGCATTTAGAGATGTAGTCATAGCTAACTACAGAAAGACACTAAGAATCAAGAGAAGCCCACATGAAGATTAAAATGAGCTAAACGATTACCTGGACAGCACAGCACATCTAGGAAACAACATTTGGTACCAACACATGAAAGAGGTCGGAAGAAGCAAAGCTGAAGGAGAATGCTTCGTCTGTGCACTTCTACCGTACAGCATGGGAAAATCCAAGATCTTTGTGGCTGTAGAAATTGATGTCCCCACAGCACACTATATGTCACACGTAGCAATGTGCAACACCAGAGGACAATTTATGGGAAGAGATGCCTCATTGATATGGGCAACTGAAACAGAGTATCCCGATGAAGACGGTTACGTCCAGGATATCAAGACAAGAAACAGAACGCACACTAAGAATCACGTGATCAGGTACGAGAAGCCTGAAGTGAAAGGATCAGGAACAAGATGGGAAATAAACCAGAGGCTGAACGTCCAAGGAAAGACTGCAGAAGAGGCTCAAATTTGGAAGAATAGAGGCCAAATGTTTATCTGGGCAACAGTGGTTTCCCCAAACGGATGGGAAGAAGGAGTGGTAATCTGCCAAGCCTGGATGGTCCTTGGAGCCTGCCAAGAAGCAATAGAGAACTCACGGAGGTTATGCAAACCTCTATGGCTGAAAATGGTAAAGCTGCTGACATGGGTCGAAGACAGAGGAGGACCCTTGCCAATAGTACCAGTGGAAAGCCCGAAATTGTGCTTCAGAAACAATGGCACAAGGAAGATGGGGGAGAATCAAAACTGCGGACGAATCTTTGAAGCTCCCGGAATGACTCACAAGACTGCAGTAATTATGGATCACTACTGGGCGTGTGGATCCAAGGCATATATAAGACTACCAAAAAACTGGGGAGGCATATGCACACTAGTGAACGTCCACATTCCTGCACTAGTGATCCCAAAAAGTGACCTGAGTATTAACAGTTTCCTGAAAGCAGATGCTCACCTAAGGAAGAAGAGGTCCGTGGAACTGGTATCCCGAATGAAGAGAGAGAGAATTACTTTTCTGCCAAATCAGAAGAAGCATTTAATGCAATCCCATATGAACACAGGCTGTTTAGCCTCACCTCGTCAGTATTCACAACAATACTCTTCAACACGATCAAAGAAGAACTAAGAGCAATCCGAATGATGACCCTCCAGAACAGATATGTACTTGACATGATCACAGCGATGGAGGTGTTTGCGCAAAAATCGGAGAATCATGTTGCACATTTAACCTTCACATGACGAAGAAAATGGAACCCTAACAGAAGCCATAAGTATGCTGACGAACGTAAAGAACCAGATGATCAACGAAACCGACGAGGTGGATGACGACAGCTGGTTTGGAGCACTATTCTCATGGGTCCCACAATGGATGACGGATATATTCAAGTTTCTGGGAGCCTTACTGGTAATGATACTGCTAGGATTCTGTGTTATCAAGATAATCATCACACAGTGCCAGAAAACTGAAGAAATCCATTGGGATGAAAATCATGGTCGATGTCGAACCAGGATGGAAGCCCAGAGACCTGAATGATGAAGAAATAAGAAACTTTGTGAATGCCAGCGAATTTGCACCAGAAGGAACAAAGTTTGCGTATACCAGAAAACGAAGAAAGTATGAAGGAAAATGGGTCTATTGCAGCCCAAATGGACAATGCCAGCTAATGACCTGGAACAAAGACGAACATGTAAAAACAGCATGAAGTTTGAAAGGAGTGATAAAGATATGGACTCCAAAGACACACACGTTCACACCATCATGTACAAACCCAGAAGACGATGAACAAGATACAGAAGAACCAATTAAGATGAATCCAAAGGAGGAAGCAGAAGTGGTCGATGAACCGACCAGAGGGGGGAGTGTAGAGGAGGTCCCAGGCATGGCCTACACCCAAGCCCCACAGTTTGAGGTACCAGGAACATACTCACCGAGGTACGTGACGTCATAATTGAACCAACAAAGAGCTGCACTGGGCCTTTGCCCAGTACCCATCAGAAGAGCAATCCCTGTTGAAGTGCCTATAACCAGACAACCATGACAACCATGGGCAGCTCGGTACCCGCTGAGGCAACCGTACCAGCAGCTGGCACAAAGTGAAGACTACTTACAGACAAGAGACCCAGAGAGCCTTAATGAAAGGCAAATGGTGACAACGTAAGAGCCCGGACAGTTGTACAGATGAACATAAATGATAAGCGAAAAGGATGGCACACAAGTTGAAAAGTTAGGAATAATGGTGCAACAGACTTAAAAGAAGAACCAACGTGGCAGCACGAAGAAACGTAACCATGAAGTGAGATGAAAATGTGCAACTAACTAATTCCTGTAAATAGGCTTGGAATGCAAGAAGCCAAGGAAACGGTACTGCTTGCAGTGCTTAGTAGAAGAATAGAGCGGCAAGCACCAATTATATATCTACCTCATTGAAGCACACTATACAAGTGCAACTCCATTTTGTAAAAGCAGAATTAAGCCCAGGCTGCAAGGGGCTAACAAGGCCAAGATTCATATTCCAACTAAAGCCAAAGGAAAGAGCAGAATCAAAACTCAGTAAGAAGCAGATCATGCCTGGGAATTGGAGGTCAACCTAAGGAAGGGAGCAGAGCGGCAACCTCGAAGAATCAAAACTTCAGAGCATACCAGCCAGCCAGCAAAGGTCGAGATAAAGAGGCCCCAGGCAGGTGGCAAGGCTAGGGAAGAATCAAATACATGAATACAAGGAAAATGAAGCAGATTCACAGTGAACAGACAAGTGACCAGCCAAGGGCAAAGAGGTACCAACATCTGATGTCACCCAGAACCCGAGGATGCCATAACTTTTCCTGATAAGAAGCTACAGTTTCAAGGCCATCCTCAGCCAACTAATTGACACATAGCCCTAAAGTACTGATTGATGGAAGGGAGGCAGGGCGAATCTTGGGGCACTCCGCATCTGGGTGTCCATTCTGCATGCTGCTAATTAAAGTGGAGATTTATGCCTAGTGGTGTAACTTACCCAATCACAACGGACCAAATAATCTAGGGTCCTATAGCTTTTAGAACCAATTAGACGTCGTACTTGTAGTGACGTCTATCACGGGTGATGTAGAGGGATGGGCATAGACGCCCACCCGATAAGAGTTATCCAATCCTCACGCTCTGTTACCATATACAGATATAGCACCTATACTTAAGTTACCTTTTTTCCGACCAATAGAATTGCATGACAAAATTATGAGTGTTACACGTCAATGATGACAAATTTTGGGTATCACTGTTACTGTTTGAATGAAGATTATGAAAGTTGAAGCGAGACAGGTGATCGCAACACTGCTGATTTCCATTTGTTTCCCTGTATTTTGTACTTGTCATTAAACTGACTTCCCTTTGCCAAACTACTGAGTTGTCCTTAATGAATTGTGTTGGAGTTGGAGAATCCTACACCCCATCCTCCACAAGGTGTAGCTATCTCGTCTTAAAAGTACTCGAGGGTGAGCTCTGACCCATGGGCCTGTCAGAGGTCGCTCAGCTCTCTTATACAGTCCTACCAAAGGACTTCCAACTACAACTCCTCAAAGGTATTCTACCTTTTCTCACTTTCCCCCAGAGGCTCACCAACTGGAGAGCCCTGGTTCTCTCTAGGCTGGACTATTGCAACAGCCTTTTTCTCAATCTTCCTTCTTCTACTCTCGGTCCTCTACAGCTCATCCAGAACAGGTCGCGAGACTTATCCTTGGCCTCAAGCCCTACGACCGCATCTCTCCGGCACTGAAATCCCTTCACTGGCACCCGTGGCTGCTAGGATCAATTTCAAGACCCTCTGATTAATACACAAGCCTGTGTCTGGGGCACGCACTATCTACAACGCTCCCTTCCCAAATACTCTCTTCTAGAGCCCTCTGCTTGTCCTCCTCCAACTCTCTGTGGATGAGCCACTTTCACAAACAGAGATTTGGGGGTATATCTTTACCTTCTGCAGGTGCCTCCCTCTGGAACAGCCTCCCTGCCTCTCACTGTCTTGGGCCGGAGCACCTTAAGTTTCAGAAACTCCTCAAGAACTTCCTCTTCTCTTCCTTCTTCTCTCTCCCTCTACCTTGCTAACTTCCATTCTTTTTCTCTACACCTTTCCTTCCCCCCTCTCCTCCCTAACTCTGCTCAGTTTTTGCTGACTGGTTGCCTGGTTCACCTCCAGAGCCTAACAGGTCCCAGGCTCCCCCGTCAGTCTTTTGCACTTGCCTCCGGGCCACTGCACTATTTTCAGTATTACTAACCTTTCAGTTTATGCTCCTGAGCGGGGCAACCTCTCTGCACTTAACCCATGGCCCTGTTGGACTGGACCCGCTTGTTCCCCCCCTCCTTCCTCACACCTCAGTCTGTATGCATGCAGTGTACAAGGACTAGTAAGTTTGTATGCCCCCCTCTTTCCCACCCCCTCCCGAGCTTGGTCTCAACGGTACCACTTCATGCACTTGCACTAGGTGAAAACATGTGTCAGGCCTATTTTATTCAATTATTCATTTATTTATTTAATTTGCATTTTTGAAGCACTCACAGAGCCCGGGGGCATCGAGGCACTGTTACAGGAATATGTCTTAGTTGCGTATTTATAACAAGCGGAGGTTTCTAAGCACGGACCCACAGATCGAACCTGTGTTGCTTTGTGTCATCTTGTTTCCAAGGAGAGCACTTTGCTGCTGAGCTATCCTCCCGGGCCTAGTATGTTAGTTTTTTTCTGTCGGATCATTCGGAAACTTCAAGGCATACTTATGAAGTACTCCACCTGTGTATAAGCGATGTATAGATAAACAATTACAATACTGGGGCCACCGGAAAAGTGTAAAAATATGACTAGGAGTGAATGATTTCTACAACACATAATTCAAATCAACATGCAATTTCTAAATATCACCACCAGATGGTAGAGTTGTTTCATTTATCAGTGGGGCTACCTTGACTTCGAAATGTCAGCCTTGAAGGAGTTGGAACAGCTCTCAGTTCACAGAAGGCAAAAGCTAGAGGATGTCAAGTTGCTAGTAACTAAGGCTCCTATTACAACTGTACACATGCACAGGGACAGGAATGGGCAGATCCTGTATATAGAATGATGAATAGGATAAATTGTAGAGTTAGATAAACATAAAAAATAAAAGTAGTAGAACACAGCTTCCGACCGTTCCCACTCACTGTGATCACTGAAGCGAGTGTGTGGAGCTTGAGCGTGTGATTGGGCAATCCTGGCAGATTTGTAGGCTACAAAATACCTGCAGATCTATTTATGGTACCGCAGAAACATTGCTCCTACACATGTGCAGTTTTGCACTGTATTAATACTAGGGCAAACATTTCCCCTAATGTAAAAACATATGTTCTCTGTGCCTTTTTACTCCTGGTTACAGTGTGTCCTCCCGCTAATGGCTACCTGCAAACATTTTCCATTCACCTTGGGGCACACTAGTCCATTCTAGCTTCAACTTTGCATTCTGGGGCTTGTAGTCCTGGATGTCGCCATTATCAACCCAAGACTTCAAGAGTATCCCCTGAATGGAATGGATTATGCTGGCATGTATGCTAATTCAGTGCAAAAGTGTGCATGCAAAGATTCTGTATTCCAGACCCTATGCCTTTCTTAAAATCAGGCACACCAAGTGTGTTCCACATAGGATGCTGGCGTGCAGTGTAATGGGAGGGCCCCAAAGGCCCTCAGGAGACAGGGAAGTGGCAGTGGGAGGCCCTTGCCCCTGTCGGAACAAATGTCACTGGTGTCAGTGCGGGGGTCAGTAGTGAGGATGGGGGTGAGGGCAGGGGGAGCTCTCTCTTTAGCAAGTAAGTGAAGTTGATTTTGAGTTTTGAGGTGATACACAGTTGGGCAGCTTTTTCGTTGTTATGGGCAGTGAGTTCCAGTACAGTGGGCGAGGAGGGAGAAAGAGCGGAAGAGGGAGGTGGCACAGGAAGGGTATGGGATGTTGAGGTTGAGCGCCGAGGACAATCGGAGTCAGAAGAGGGTATGTAAACAGATATAAGCAGACATGTACTCTGTCGTGCGTACCCTGGGGCTTCAAGCCCCTCATGGTTTCCTGGTCTTCTCTGGTACATTGCCTGAAGTGCAGGACCTGCCATGTAGTGTGAGAGATGGCCACTTGCCACGGAAAAAAGAAGTTACTCTTCCGGTGGCCAAGCCTGAGAACAAGCTTTGGCAAAGCAAACAGTTTCAGCTTTCTTGCAGACATGCAGTGGCACTTGCCAGGCACTGCCATAACAGCACTACCTGTCAGAGGATGGCAACAGCATGAAAACGGTGTGATTACCTGTAAATATGATCATACTGCCCAGAAACTCTAGTAACTACACACAAACCATACATGTTGGCTTTCTGATTGCTTGTTTTTAGCAGGACTTCCATGAAAGGCAGGGATATAACTCGAGTGGCTGCAATCATGCTTGCTTCAGACAATGTTAGTACTCCAGCAGCACATTTAGAGCTGCAGTTAAACCAGTAACTCTCTCAGAAGACTGCTTAGAAATAACACTGGCAGACCAAAGTGTGATGTTACTGCTTGATTTAACTAGCTCAAGGACACCCCAGAAAGATGGTTTTGTGCAGAGAGAGGCAGGTGTGGGGTGGGAGTGGCTATAGGGATTGGCTTGGCCATATGCAATCAATTGTGGGGGGTACATAACCAAACAACACCCAAACATTATGTACCTCTCTTCACGTTCCCTGCCTCTCTGTAATTCAATGTAATAGTTTTGGCTTTTAAGGGGCACTTCAGCACCATGCAATGAAATCACAGAAGCCTCGAGGCTGGAGGGGAGCATCGCAGGAGATAGTCCGGCCGAAAGCATTTCATGGCACTCCTGGGAATAGAAAGTCAAAGGGCAACTTGTTTTTTTTTCAAGTTACAGTGGCAAAGAGGAGGCAGCTTGGAGGCAACAGAAGACAGGGGTCCAGGATCTGAGAAGCAGGGGCTACGAGTGTGAATGCTGCAAAGGTCGACGCTGAAATCTGGAGGTTCCTTCCCCATCGTCGCCCTACCGTTCCGAGAAGGTCCTACTACCCGGGTAGGGCCTTTACTAGACTCGACACAAGGCCTCACAGCCGCACGACGGTGCTTTCCTCTTCCAAACCTGTGGACCTCTGAGCCTGTGAGCTGCCTTGTTTTGAGATGGGGGCTGTCTACGTCTAAGAACATGAGACGCCTCCTTCTGAGCCTGGGTGCTGACCAGGTTGAGCCTGTGAGCCACCCTTCTTTGAGCCTGTGAGCTGCCTTGTTTTGAGATGGGGGCTGTCTACTTCTAAGAGCATGAGACGCCTCCTTCTGAGCCTGTGTGCTGACCAGGTTGAGCCTGTGAGCCTCCCTTCTTTGAGCCTGTGAGCTGCCTTGTTTTGAGATGGGGGCTTTCTACTTCTGAGAGCATGAGACGCCTCCTTCTGAGCCTGTGTGCTGACCAGGTTGAGCCTGTGAGCCACCCTTCTTTGTGCCTGTGAGCTGCCTTGTTTTGAATGGGGGCTGTCTACTTCTAAGAGCATGAGACGCCTCCTTCTGAGCCTGTGTACTGACCAGGCTGAGCCTGTGAGCCACCCTTATTTGAGCCTGTGAGCTGCCTTGTTTTGAGATGGGGGCTGTCTACTTCTAAGAGCATGAGACGCCTCCTTCTGAGCCTGTGTGCTGACCAGGTTGAGCCTGTGAGCCTCCCTTCTTTGAGCCTGTGAGCTGCCTTGTTTTGAGATGGGGGCTGTCTACTTCTGAGAGCATGAGACGCCTCCTTCTGAGCCTGTGTGCTGACCAGGCTGAGCCGGTGAGCCACCCTTCTTTGAGCCTGTGAGCTGCCTTGTTTTGAGATGGGGGCTGTCTACTTCTGAGAGCATGAGACGCCTCCTTCTGAGCCTGTGTGCTGACCAGGCTGAGCCTGTGAGCCACCCTTCTTTGAGCCTGTAAGCTGCCTTGTTTTGAGATGGGGCTGTCTACTTCTGAGAGCATGAGACGCCTCCTTCTGAGCCTGTGTGCTGACCAGGCTGAGCCTGTGAGCCACCCTTCTTTGAGCCTGTGAGCTGCCTTGTTTTGAGATGAGGCTGTCTACTTCTGAGAGCATGAGACGCCTCCTTCTGAGCCTGTGTGCTGACCAGGCTGAGCCTGTGAGCCACCATTCTTTGAGCCTGTGAGCTGCCTTGTTTTGAGATGGGGCTGTCTACTTCTGAGAGCATGAGACGCCTCCTTCTGAGCCTGTGTGCTGACCAGACTGAGCCTGTGAGCCACCCTTCTTTGAGCCTGTGAGCTGCCTTGTTTTGAGATGGGGGCTGTCTACTTCTAGCCACCCCTTTGAGCTTGAAAGCTGCACTCACTGAACCCATACATTTCCACTTTGTAAGCCTGGTTGCAGCCTCCTGTGGAGCCTGTGAAAAGCACCTTCTCAACTTGTGAGCTGGCCCTTCTGATCATGTGAGCTGCCCCCCGCCCCCCCCCCCCAGAGTCACATTGTCTGACACCCCACCCTCACGCTGGGAACATGTTTGCTGTCCCCTTCTGAGACTGTAATGTAACCCTTTGTGTGCTTCCCTCTTCTGATCCATGAGGTTCTAAGCCCATTAGCAGCTCTCCAGGGAGCCTGTGGAGTGCCCTTTTATGGCATGGATCTGCCCCATTTTGAGCCTGTGATCTGCCCACCTCGGAGCGTGCGAGCTGCACCCTTTTTGAGCCTGTCACCTGCCTCTTCTCAACTGGTGAGTTGCCCACTTGTAAGCCCCTACACTGCCACCTTTTTTAACCTGGGAGATGTCCTCAACTGGGTCCATGTGTGAAACCCCCTTTAATTCTGTGTGCTCCTGTTTTCAGTGTTTAGGCGCCCCTGGCCTATCACGCCCTTATCAGAAAATGGCTTCTTAAGGAAATGCCCCAACTATTGCACTGTATTTCACCTATAACGTAGGGACTGTTCCAGGATTGTCCCTGCATTGTATTATTCTGTCTCCCACCTGTATATGCTCTCACCTGAAAAGGGGGGCGGGAGGGGTAGTACAGTGCCATTGATTCACACAAAGAGCAGTCCCAGATGTAATCACTGGCGCCATTTACACGTGGCATATTTCCCGATTCGCCATAATCTTGAATGTGTCGTACTTTACACTCTTCGCCATCCTGAGAGCCAGTCCTAAATTATGGTGGTTCACTGACACATTACCGTCAAGACCAGACTGGCCCCTCGCTTCTACATTTCATCTAGGAACCCAAGACCCACCTTTTCAAGGAATGGCTCCTCCCGAACACCTAGGTACACTCCTCCCTCCTCCCCCGCCTGAGACTGGGTGATCTGCTCCCCACTGTTTGCTTCCCTAGTGGCTTAATAATAATAATAATAACAATAACAACGATAATGGTAATAAATAAATAAATAAATAAATAAATAAATAAATAAATAAATAAATAAAATATCTATGCATTGTACTTGAAAGTGTGTGCTACTATTATGTGATGGAGGGATAGAAGTAGTTGCTATTGCTTTTGTTTTGGTGCAGCTGCCGCTGAGGTCCCCATTCAAGTACCCTTGGTGTGCCAGGGTGGTCTGTTTATTATTTATTTATTTATTTATTGTATTTATTTGGAACGTGCTGGGAAAACGCCAAAAGCCATAGATGCACGGAGACAGGACAGACAGCAAAACAATCAGACACATTGTCTGTGAAGTGTAGCTGCCCTTCTTCTGTGGTGCAAGGTGGGCATCCTGCTCAAATGCAGCCCTGTGCTTCTATTTTGGCCTGTGGACCTGCTGTTCTGGAGAACACAAAAGTGCCCGTGGGTTACTGTGCAGCAAACTAGGAGAGGTGCCTATGCGTGCGGTGGTGTAGCCAGAATGTAACTACAGTGTGGGTGGAGGGCCTGCACCCTATACACATGGACTTAGGTCAGGAGGTCCATAAACTAAGGGAGAAATACGGATTTATGTGCAGAGCTTGTTTTTTAAGCACTCCCACAATCAGGTCAAAGTTGAGCTAAAAAAAGATAATAGCAGAGAGAAAAAAATGCCTCAGATGAATGCAAGAAAGCAGCCCACCAATGTATGAATACATGGAAACAGTAATACAAGTGATTTGGTTAACTTCACAAGGTCTACTTGCATGAAATGTGGTGGAGGGTACATTTCTATCTGGATAACAGTATCCACCTTATACTACGCTTTTGAAGGGTTCTGCACGGCTGACCTATTCGAGCCACCCTTATTAAGAATGGTTCCATACATGGCAGGACTCCTTTCATCCCCGATGCTAAAACAAGCAGCATTACACATATTCTACCGTATGCACCATTTATAGATCTCTGCACGGCCTTCGATGGCATCTCAAGGACAAAGGGATGGGACTCACTCGTAGATCAGTAATCAGGCAGGCAGCTGTAAGGTGTGGATGGGTGGGGAGACCACAGAGCCGTTTTTGGTCCGACCCTATTTGTCCTGTACATTAAAGACAAGTTGGCTATTCCGGCAGATGCACCTAGGTTTGCTGCTCAGAAGTGCCTAATCCTTCTTTTTGCAGACAATGCCAGTCTCCTGTCACTTACACTCTTCGGCCTAAAGAAAGAAGCAAAAGCCTTTCTCCTGTCACTTACACCCTCCAGCCTCAAGAAGCAAATGCCATTCTCCTGTCACTTGCACCCTCCGGCCTCAAGAAGCACATGCCATTCTCCTGTCACTTGCACCCTCCGGCATAAAGAAGCATATGCCATTCTACTGTCACTTGCACCCTCTGCCCTAAAGAAGCATATTCCATTCTCCTGTCACTTGCACCCTCCGTCCCAAAGAAGCAAATGACATTCTCCTGTCGCTTGCACCCTCCGGCCTCAAGAAGCAAATGCCTTTCTACTGTCACTTGCACCCTCCAGCCTAAAGAAGCAAATGCCATTCTCCTGTCACTAGCACCCTCTGGCCTCAAGAAGCAAATGCCTTTTTACTGTCACTTGCACCCTCTGGCCTCAGGAAGCAAATGCCTTTCTACTGTCACTTGCACCCTCTGGCCTAAAGAAGCATGTTACATTCTCCTGTCACTTACACCCTCCGGCCTAAAAATGCAAATGCCTTTCTCCTGTCACTTACACCCTCTGGCCTCAAGAAGCAAATGCCATTCTCCTGTCACTTACACCCTCCGGCCTCAAGAAGCAAATGCCATTCTCCTGTCACTTGCACCCTCCGGCCTAAGAAGCAAATCCAATGCTTTAAAAGTGTTTTCTGGATGAAGTCCTTAGAAATCAATGACCGTAAAACAAAGCATATGGTATTCTCTAATGAGAACAATCAAAGGATTGGCCATCCAGATGATGAGGGAAGTACCATCTGTGGAGTCATCACTGATCCCCAGCCTAAAGTTGCCTCCCATATGGTCAGGGCAAGGCAGTCGCTACCTGATCCTGACCCTGGGGGTTGTATTCTGAAAGTGGATCACATGGGAATAGATGGTTGTAAGGGGAGAGCGGTGACTCCGCAAGGAGAGAAACAATATACTTCTCTTTATTGTCAAGATGATCCATTAATTCAAGGGTTTTTGATGGTTTTCAGCCATTGTTTACAACCTCCTGATTCTACGAATATGAGAAATACTCTGTCTAAACTCAAACCCATCCAGTCTTCACGTAGAGAGTAAAGGGGAAAGTAAATCATGAGAACCCTCTGATGTTTATGGTGTTTGTAATGTTGGTGCAACCGCTTCAACATTTGATGTAAAATCCATTAACACAGGGGGACATCAGCTTGAATATCAACGCAAAAAGCACTTAAACAAGGCTGTATTTTAGCCCCCATGTTGTTCAGTCTTTATCTCGCTGACCTGGAGGCGGCCATTAAAGATCCAATTGCCATCCCTCCTAAATTGGGTTCAACTCCAGTGTGGTGGCTTATGCGGATGGCCTTGCTATTCGGGATCTCACCCCTGGAGGGCTACAAGCTTCTTTCAATAAACTAAAAAAATACCTTGTTGATAATTCCCTTATTATAAACATCTCTAAATCGAAGATAACGGTTTTCAGTCCTGTAAGGAAAAGGATTATTAAAAGGGTTTGTTGGGAGATAGAAGGAACCAAACTTGTGGGCTGAATTGTAGGCTAAGGGGTAGCTCTCACTTGGACTGTTCGATTAAAGTCCAATGTAACATTAGGTGGCATCCGCTCCTTTGCTCAGAAGGGGGAAGGGTTCTCATCTGGATCATTGGTCCAGTTGTACCAAGCCAAAGTGGCATCTCTCATACCCTGTGGCGCTGAATCATGGGTGCTAGTAAGGGTTGAAGAGACGCGCAAACTAGAACGAGCCTGCTGCGTCTTCCATCACGCACTACTATCGAGATGGTTTTCTTGGCGTCAACCATCATGCCTGCCCATTGTAAAATACTTCTTGGTTGCTTAACTTTATTTTGGAAACTGGTTAATGCTCCGGAAGTTTCTTTGCAAAATGTAATTCTTGAGGTGTTCAGGTCGAGAGCTAGTTCAAGGTGTTTCACACAGCAAACAAATGGCTAACACTAGCTCCTGCAAATATACTGGGTTCATCCCTTCTGTGCTTTAAGCAAACTATGAAGTCTATTTTACTTGCCTATGGTTCAGAACATGCATTTGTACCCAGTGCTGCGAATCCACGGGATACACTTCATGTGGGTTTCCGAGCCATACCACAGTGTAATCCGGTGGACGCACTTACGTGCAACGCGCTCCGGGCACACTGTTGTTATAACATTCCTCCCATTCATTACTACGTAGCAACTTTGCCCAAAATGGCACCCTGTCGTTCTGTGTAATGAAGCAGTACACACGTTCTAGTTTTCCTAGAACTCCCCTGTACTGCTACAACAGCCTTTTCAAATGGCAAAAGAAATGCTGCTTGAAAAGGTTTCGCTACAACTAAACTAATGACAATAACCACCTCACTCGGGTCTTTATCTTTGGGCCACGGTGGTATTACCTTAGGCGGGAAAGGCCCACAGGCTCGGCAGTTATTGCCATATTAGTCAACCTTGGCACCAAGAACCAGGTTGCAGAGTTTGTGGCCTGCATTCAGGGATGGATTGGCACTCTCCCTTACATTCAACTATTTTTGAGTAATTACCTAGTGTGGGATTACCTAAATTAAAATGTAATATGGTAAGAGCACAGGAAATTGAGGGCATCTGGTCTCAGGTGCCTGGAGTAAACAGGGAATGTCAAGTTTGTGGGGAGAGGGTCTGGACTCCGTAAGGCATCTTTTGCGTGAATGTGTGACTGTGTGTGAGCTAAGGGCAGCTTCACTTTCTGCAGTGGGTCTGGAGGGAAACGCTTCTGTGAATTTGGTATGGGATGAAGTTATGAATGGAAATGACCATCCTTGTATTTGTCTTAGCATTTTTTGGAGCGAAATTGCAAATATGTTGGAAATGTTATCATGGCGGGAGTCGGATGATTGCCGACAGTAATGTTTGTATTGTTTGGAGTGCGGACTTTATTGTCTTGGTTTTTTTAACTGGAATGTTTGGTAATAGGGTGTGAAAGGTGTACCAAACTATATCACAATAAAAAAAATCTAGAAATCCTCAAGTACTGTGACGAAGAAGAGGAGCAAGGAGTTCATGTGGAGGGAATGTGACGTTGAGAACAATGCATAGTCTAGTTGTCACAAAACTAATCAGCTACATGAGACGTTTAAATGTCTAAGTCACCTGCAGCTGACGAGATAGAGACAAGGACAGGAACGAGAACTGGAACGTTGATGCAGAGAGAGAGCAGGTTGCAGAGTGCGCAGAGCGAGAAGCAGGGCTGGTAGAAGAAGAAATCTCACAAAGGAATGTGGTGAGAGAAGCAGACCAGAAGTCTGCTAGCTGCTTTTGGAGGATTCGGAAAAGGAGCTCCGGTCAAGAGTAAGGGGAGGGTGTGCAGAGGAGCCATGTGTGGTGACACGGTCTAGAAAAGCAGTTCCTGGCTTGCCAGCAAAGTATGGAAGAGCCTGTGTGGAGACCCAGTGGAATGCTGCCACTGAAGGGGGGCCAGACCCTCACAAACATCTCTCATTTGCAGCAGGAAGAGCCGGTGAGTCAGATTTATATTCAAGGGGGCCCTTTGAGGTGCACATATGCTGATAAGCATATGAAAAGCAGTTTTGACTACCAACCTAATAGAATTGAATGGGAAAGGCAAATGTGGTGCAATTTCAATTGGGGGAATCTTTGGACCAGCATTGCCTTAGCCAAGAGACAATGAAAAAAGAACAAACGGGGCAACTATAGTGTCATTCTCCTGACTTAAATAAGTCAGTTGGGATATAATGAGAACAAGTATTGCCAAGAGTCAAGAGAGATTGTTAAAAGGAAAAGCTTGAACAAACCTTTAGATATTAGATGACGGTTTGGAGTAACTTGATACAAGTAACAGTTAAGGAGAAAGTAAATGTGCAGAGAAGCCTGATAAGGATATCAGATAGTGAAACCTTTTTGGACAAGGATAGCTGGCAGGAGAGTACATCAGTGGAGTTCAGTGGGCCAAAGGGGGTATATTCCTGGCAGGAGAGTAAACCAGGATATCAAGAGTTTATAGTTGATGAGAAAATAGGCCTTTCTGTTGCCCTCCTTCTCACCACCTTCTCTGCATGAATAAATGTGCCCAAAAGTATTAACTTTTAACTTAATAGGCAGTATTAGCCAAACCTGGACTTCACTAACTGGATGCCACTGCCATTTTACAATCCTAATGTTCAAAACGCAAGATCAGGATTGCAGATTCAATGAAATACTGCCTGCAACATTTAATTAAATCTCCATCCATTTCCAATAAATCAGTGCTAAAGTTGCAAGGACTAAAAACCCTCAGATTACCAACAGTGGTAATTGTAAATACCGCCAGCAATAATCCTTAAAAATAAAACATAACAATGTTCTTAATTATGCTTTATTCAAGAGATTCAAGAACTCAGGAGGCTTGACACTCGTGAACCGTGGGACAAAACGGTGGCAGTGCAAACGCAGATGAAGAAGCAGGTGGGAATGGAGGCAAAACTGGCCAGAAATACAATTGCCCATTGTACATCATTGTTGATTGTTGCAAGAAAGGAACAAGATAAAATCTGAAGATAGAAAGCAAGAGGAAGCAAAGTTAGTCCAGAAACAATTGTTGAGGTTTGATATAGATGGAGCAGTGTTGACAAGGGGTGAAAGAGTGGTAGCACAAGGGGTGCTGCCAGTATAGGAGGTAATTCAGGTATCTTGTGGATCAAGGTGGATATAATATTTGGCCACAAGAAAGATGGACTGCATTCAGAGGATGGCAAGGGGGATTTCAGAACTCCCCAGGAGAAAAGGAGGCTTTAATGGAGGACAGCTGCAGCAATTATGGAATTGTGGGAGAATGGGGTATATAGCCCGAATGTCCAGGAGCAGAGGAGGAGGCATGCAGCAGAACTAGCAGACTCCAAGAGGGGGATGGGCTACTTTCAACAGTATAATCCAGAACCACAAGAATATTGAGCCCAAAATCACACACTGAATCAGACAATTACATCGAAAATACAGCAAGTACAACAAAGCCGAGCACAAGTGCAGATGCCACAAGAGTAACTGCAGCAGGTTCCTATACAAACCCAGCAAACACAGACGTAGCAAACAAACGGCACCATAATTTATTAATTTATGTATTTATTTTATTTATACTGCACACAGGATAAAGCCCAGAGGCATAGGGGTGCCAACAATACATGAACACAAAGAAGAAAAAGAATCAACAGGGAAAAGTGGAGGTCATGGAAAGCGCAAAATTAGATGGTTGTCATAAATTTACTCAAATAGGTAATTTTGCAGCCTGCATTTAAAGAGCTGCAGATTAGGTCCCGATCTAAGATCCAATAAAAGGGCATTCCATATCCATGGGGCAGCGTGAGGAAAAGATCTGTGCTCCACATAGGAATGATGAGCTCTTGGCATTTCTAGCAAGCCAGTGTTGTTAGATGTCAGCACTCTGCGCACCGCTAAGTGCGAAATGCGGCTGGCCAGATACTCGTTAGATAATATGGCTGTGAATGGGAAGCTAATGTAATGCTCTCCCAGCCACTGTGACATGTTCTCTCCTTTGCAGACCTGCGACAATGCGCACTGCGTTGTTCTGTATCACCTGCAACCGGGTCATGTCTTGTTTGGAGATTCCTAACATTAGGCTAGAGCAGTAGTCCACCTTACCTCCTATTATGGCTCACGCCACTATGGCACGATTGGCTGATGACAAAAAGGGCTGTAACAGGGCTAGGAGCTTCAGATGGTAACACATTCAGAAAACAAGACCATTAACCTGATTTTTCATGGACAATTCTTGGTCGAGAATCACACCAAGTGTCTTAACATTGTGCTGGGTGTCGATATTGCAGTCTTCGATTTTAAAGGAGAGGTACTTCGAATTGAGCTTCTTCAGCTGCGTCGCAGTACCTAGCATCATGAGTTCTGTCTTAGAACTATTTAGGGCCAGCTTATTGACTTGCATCCATGATGGAAAGAGTTAATCGAGGCAGAGTCAAGAGTGTAACCCCTGTCAGGGGCACAAGGAACTGCGTATCATCTGTATAATTAGCATACACCACTCCACGTTTGTTTGTTTAGTTGCTTCAATAAAGGGAGCATGAAGATGTTAAAAAGAGTTGTGCCACACATGAACCCTGTGGGACCCCGCACAAGCCAGTGAACTCCTCAGCCATGACATCCTTGAAAAAAAAAACCTTGCTCTACGATCCATCAGGAATGATTTGATCCATTCAATCGCTGGACTGGAGAAATGCGCTGATGTCCGTGACCTCTCTGCCAGAATGACGTGATCCACAAGATCGAAAGTGGCAGAGAGATCAAGAAGCATAAGAATGGTGATTTTGCCCACTGTCATGGACTGCATTATGTTGGTCTTAAACTCCAGTAGATTCAGTACGGTGTCCAGTCATAATATCGAATACAAAATGTCGAATGGCAAAAAAGTCGAATCAAAAATGTCGAAAAAAAAAATGTCAAATTATTTTTTTTTTCGATATTTTTTTTTGGGCTCTAGTTTATATAAAAAAAAAAAAAAGAGAAAACTGGGGTTGGGGGGGAACCCCCCCATTTCGAAAAAAAAACGTCATAAAAAATAAATTCGACATTTTTGTTTTCCACATTTTTTTTTCGACTTTTTGACTTTCGACATATTTGTATTCGAGATTATGACTATAAACCATTCAGTACTATGAGCTTTTCTGAAGCCTGACTGTTTAGGTCCCTAGATGTGATGTGCGGCCGGTAGGCTTCGATCTGTAGATGTGCTACTTTATCTAACATCTTCAATAGATAAAGTACATTCGTAATGGGGCGATAGTTGCCCGCTAAGCTAGGGTCAAGCAAGGGCTTTTTTATTAGTGGGGAGATCCATGCTGACAGTATTTTCCCTGAATGATGCATTGACAAATGTTATCAGAGGCACCAGGTGTTGGGAACAGGCTTTAACTGTGATAACCGTACAGACATCAATCTTCGAGTTAGTGGGCTTACGTTTGCGCAGGATCTCGGACAAACACTGCTCCGAGATGGGCTGTCCCCTGTTAATGTATAAGGTAAGTGTTCAGCCTGACACCAGATACCATCCCCCCTCATCCCATAGTGACAGGTGGTTTAGGACAGTTATTCATATCACAGTCAATGACTGACCAAAGGACAGACCTGCTTCTCAATGCTGCAGCGTTAAGGACACCTCAATAGGGCATCCCCGGCGTGCACATTTTTATGATTATATAGTGTGAATAAACCATCATCGTTTGGTTCATATACTCCACTGCACCAAACATAGCTACTCAGAGTCTCCAATCCATTCACATTTTGGCATCATTTAACAGCATATTGTTTAGCACAAAGCGTGACATATATTATGATTGTTGACAACTTTCCACTTTCATCCAAAGGCCATAATGGTGTGAGAGACCCATGTCCGTCTCATCAACCTGTCGCACCTGGAACTCCGGAGCAGAGTCTCCAGGCCGTTCACACTCTAATGATATTTCGGTGGCCTACAACTTAACAGCATAAATCACAATTGTCAACCATCAAGGATGCCTCCACTTTAAATCACACGGATGCCATTTGTGGAATGGGTGAGAACAACAGTTTTCACCCTTTTTCCAAGTTGCTCAGGAAGTTCCTGACCCAAAGCACAGACCTTTCAAACAAAACACATCAAATCGAATTCAAAATTCATGCCCCTTGGACTGATGCAGTCTAGCAGATCAATCCATAGGATTTCTCTCTGTTGGAGCTTCCTTGTAATGTCGCCACCCTTGGGCCCAGTTTCACTTGTTCTAATATGACACATTTAAGTTGTGCCACTGTGTGTCTGGCTTCTGCAAAGTGCACCACCACTGGTGATTTCTGGTTCTTGGTGCGGATATTTGATTTATGCTCCGTCCCGCGTATTTTGGCCTTTCTCGTGGACCCCTTGCTCACTATTCTTAGAGAGGCACAGCTCCTCCCTACTGATGAGGTCCAACCAGACCGAAACACGTGTCTGGGGATGCTGTTGGTACTCTTGTTCAGAGGAGAATTGCCTAGCATTTCGGTGCTGGACTGCCCCAGGGCAGGGCAAAGACTGATATGTTTAGGATATTTCTTCTCTGTAAAAGATAGTGAGCTAAAGACTCTGGGTAAGTCTCTCGCAACCAGGACTAATGTCTGGCAGAGGGACTCCCAGGACCCCCCTTGTTAATTTGCATATGCAAGTAACTTTGGGTCTCACCCTAAGTTACTAGGGGAATCCAGACGTGGACCCCTTGCTCACTATTCTTAGAGAGGCACAGCTCCTCCCTAATGATGAGGTCCAACCAGACCGAAACACGTGTCTGGGGATGCTGTTGGTACTCTTGTTCAGAGGAGAATTGCCTAGCATTTAGGTGCTGGACTGCCCCAGGGCAGGACAAAGACTGATATGTTTAGGATATTTCTTCTCTGCGAAAGATAGTGAGCTAAAGACTCTGGGTAAGTCTCTCGTAACCAGGACTAATGTCTGGCAGAGAGACTCCCAGGACCCCCCTTGTCAATTTGCGAGTTCAACAGCAGCCATTAAACTGCTTCAAGTCCCGATTCATGAGCTATATTTGTGTACAGTGAAGTCACATCCATTGTAAACAATATATCACGTCCCTCTACAAACTGTATTCCTTGGAGTTTAAAAAAAAAGCCATAGTATCCCTCAGGTATGTGGGCGTATTCTGAATCAAGGGTTGTAAGATCTTGTCCAAGTACTGCGCTAGTGACTCAAGGAGACTCTCTGTTGCCGCAATAATTGGGCGTCCTGGAGGTTTTAAGAGTCTTTTATGGATTTTAGGAAGTATGTATAGAACCAGTGTTATGGGATGCTTGTTCTCCAGAAACCTCTGTGTTTTCTCGGATATAACTTCCCTCCTCTCTGCTTCATCTAGCATCTCTTCTATCAGAGACATGACTCGTGTCGTCGGGTTGAACAAAACCTCTTGGTACGTTTCTTTGTCTGATAGTTGTCGCTCTATTTCCTCCAAATAGTCCTGTTTGTCCATTAGCACCAGGGCACCTCCCTTGTCTGCTGGTTTAAAGATAATTGTGTTATTGTCCATCAAGTTCTTTAATGTCTGGCGCTCTCGTGCTGTGAAGCTTCCCCGTCCTTTACTTTTAAACTGCAGTTTGCTCAGGTCTTGCAGTATTGCCTTCTCAAAAGTGGATAGGATGTGGTTCTGTACCGGAAGATTAAACATGCTGATCTCGGACAAACACTGCTCCGAGATGGGCTGGAAGGCAAACTCTGGAAACGACTTGGGCGCTACCTGTTCTGCAGTGTCCTTCAAGTCCACCGAGCACTACCTATTTTTGCGGCAGATACTTTCCTGTGTTTTTTCTAGTTTGTCCAGTAGTGCCTCCTGAATATCATTGCCTCTTTTGGCATTTTTAACCACCTGACTAGGCAGAGAACAGGGAGTTAACAGCTTTATGATGCAACACGAATGCAGGGGCTCCACAGGCATCTACAGCCAGGATAGGGAGTGTTACCATGGTAGGAGAAAATCCTTTCATAGGTACTGGGATGAACTTATACCCACAATAGGACAGCCCAGAGAATGACCTGATGTGTTAAGTACAATCAGTGACACCAGACCCCCAAGAGGAACCAAAGGTTAGAGTGGCGATTGGATGCACAACATTTTCGTTTCTTGTAGAAACTGGAATGAGTCATTCCTGTGTTCAAGAGGTCAAATACCCAATGTCTGGCATTGCCATGAATGTACAGGGATTTTCTGGCGCAGCGACTTTAGTTCATTTCACTGATGCTTAACCGATTTTTATAGGAGAACATGACGTATCTATGTCACTGTTGTTCTCCCAAAAAATGCCAGTTAACATATTAGGGCGTGACTTAATGATGACATTAAACATGATTATATCTTTTAGGGACAAAGGGATTGTGTGTTCCACTCCAGGAATACATTTGATGAATGTAAAATAACTAGTATTAGCAGTTTCAGAACATAAAACACTGAGACAAGTTCCTCTAGATCCAGAAGTATTTTTGTTTGGAGTAACTGTCCTGTTGACATGGCTCCCCAGAATAATGGGTAAAATATTGAGAATACCTGATACATTTTTGTTCAGACCAGAAATACCTATGGATAGTGAAGAAGAGCAGATAATTCCTCTAGAGTCAGAAGCAGCAGTAGTCAGAGAGGAAAGGGTGGTTCTTCATGGGACAGATGATGATGGAAGAGGATGGAGAGTATGAGAAACATGCAGGTGTTTGCCCAAGTAGACCATGGGAAACTCTTATTCAGGTGGCCAGGGGAGGGCTGATGCTCTCCGATCCCAATCCTGGGGGTTAGGCCAGGGAGGATCACCTGGATAGGGGAACCCAGGGTTATGCTCGGGGGAACGCCCCAGGTGAGATGCAGTACTATGCCGAGGAAGAAGGAGAGGCGAATAATATCTCTGAGGCCTTTATAAGTTATAACTCATCTGCCTCAACTCCTCCCATTAAATCTCTTCTACCTAGATCCATTAACTCCTCCATACAGAAACAATCCCCTAAGATTTCAAACCCACTTGCACCCGAAGATTATCTATCCCAAAATCCCAGTTTATCTGTTCCCTACCTGAATACTACTGGTCATTGCCCTTCCCATTCTTCCTTATGTCCCTCTAATTATTCTTCCCCGAAAACCCAGTATACTGTATTTACAGAACACTACGATTCCCACAATCCCCTCTGTTCACTCCACGATCCCAGTTACTCTCATTTGCTTCGCAAACCCTACCAATCCCATCCCTCTGATTGTCATCTTTTAAAACCCAATCTACTATGACAGAATACTACCGTTCCCACAGTCCCCTATGTTCTATTTTCCATCCCGTCATTCTCATCCATTTCGGAAACCTTCCCCATCGTATCCCGTAGGACAATCCTACAATACCCTTTCTCCATCCTACCCTGTAGGACACTCAGGAACTCTACCCTCCTTTTCCACCCTGAATACTTCCTCATATTGTGACAGACAACAGACTTGTAATGCACTTGTTTACCTGAGATGTCCTGACACAAGGGTCAGGCAAAGTCAGGCAATTAATTTAAATCACACACACCTGATGGCCCTTCCTTTTCCCCACAGAGATAAAAGGTGGAGTAAGAGAGCAAAGTACGAGCAAGGCGAGAACGCCAGCCAGCACAATGGCACAGCTAAGCTGGCGCAGCAGTTCAAAAGAAGGAGAAAGGCAGCAGAAATCAAGAGGGTGGCGAGGAGAGAAGTGAAGTGGCCCTTTTCATCGCAGGCCTGCAGGACCTTCGCAGAAGAGAGACTACCACCACAAACAATAGCACAAGTGTCTTGTATCAGATATGAACAGTACACGGGGCAAGCTTATGTCGATAAGCAGGAGCAAGGGAAGTTCCTGCGCCCTGGTACCCTCCTTGACTCCAGAGAGAAAAGCCAAAAGGTGAATTGGTTCATCACAGCCGGTGAGTCAAGGGGAGAATCGCTAAGAACTGGGCTGTGTTGAATGAGAGAATGGCAAAGTGGCAAGTTTCAACCAAATTCAAGGAACTGTGAATGAAATGTAAAAGTGTTAAGGGGAGACCAGCTGCAGAGGGAAACTGGCACCACAGAGGGCTAACTCAAGAGATGCTGGTTGATCCCCATTTGAGTGAAACTACAATTACCAGAAGGCCGTAGAACGGCCAGCAAAATAGGTAAAAGTGGTCATACAGAGGGTTGAGCAAAATCCCTGTACAATAGAAAGACTTTGATCTACAAGCACTGTGAAAGAAAAGGAAGTGAATCCTGCAAACATTGAATTGCGTAGAAAGAGAACACTGAAAATAAAGAGGGGTCAGCGCTCGGAAGAGGGGAGCCATGGGGTGAGCCACTATCACCCTGATCAAGAGCCACAGTAAACCCAGGCAAGGGAGGCTAAGAATCGAAAGGGGTCAAAGACCAGAAGAGGAGGATACAAGGGTGAACATTTTTCACCTCAAGATTGAGAAAAGTGAAAGCAAAGATAAGAGATGGCATGAGTGAACCCGAAGGAGGGATATCAGAGAAGAAGGGTCTGAGCCAGGCAGAGGGAGATCCAGAGGTGAAGCTATCCCCCAAGTACTAGCAGTGAAGAGGGGTCTGAGCCTGGCAGAGTGAGATCCGGGGGTGAAGCCATCGCCCGAGTACCGCCAGTCAAGAGGGGTCCGAGCCCAACGGAGGGAGATCCAGGGGTGAAGCTCTCATCCAAACTTCAAGTAAGAAAATAACTGACATATACATTGAGGAATACGATATGTAAAGGGTCAGCTCCCAGAAGAGGAGGACCCAGGGGTGAACCCATCACCCAGCGAAACATTGGGAATGAACTTTCATTTGTTAAAGGATCTTTTGTGTTTTTGTTACTAGAACACATCAGACCCCGAAGGCAAGAGACTTTCAAAGGAAACCAGACTTGGCCATCGAGCGCTGCCATTGGAACTTTTGTCTCATGTTGGAGAAGCCCGAGACTGTACTGTGCTCCGAATTCCCATCTTGCCCCATGCACAAAATGAGGGCAAGGGAGACCCAGGCAACTGCATCTTGACATATTATTTGAGAACACTTCTTTCTTTTCTTGAGAACTATCCCACACCCTTTTTTCATTAGTTATAAGGTTTGGCAATAGATTTCTTAGTATAGGCCCTTTTATTTTGACACAACACCACAAGGACTGACTTATTTTCATTTGATGGTCGACGCTTGCTCCCATTTTAGATTTGGGTTTAGATTAGGCATTTCTCCATACATGCAGTATTCATTGTTCAATAAACACACTTGAACTGTGAACACTTGTGTCGGTCTTACTTGTTGCCACCATGAGTTCCTCACAAGAGCAGTCATAGCTCACGGGGAAGAATACAGACTAACAGACTTGACAGATGAAGAGTTGTTTAGAGACGGTTATTCAGATGATGCATTAGTCTCACTTGTTGAATTAAAGTTGAGAATAGTGAAAAATCGTGCAGAGAATGGCATTGATGAAAAATAAACCGTCATTTGTTCAGGAAGCTATAAAAAAGGTGCCAAGCATCTTATGAACGAGTATTTGGCAGACGAGGAAATATTCAGAGACGATTATTCAGACGATGAATTGGTATTTTTCATAAGCCTTACCTATTGGATTAAAGTAGAGGATAGAGACATCCTGGGAGGGATGGCATTAGTGAAACAGAAACCGCCATCATTTCAGGAGGATTTAGGAAAGGTACCAAGAATTTTGTGGACTAGTACTGCTTTTATTGTAGGTCTACTGAAGGGGGTCGGAGCAGCCAAAATTAAGCTGAACCTGAAGCTATCTTGCCACAGACAAAACAGTATCCCGTGTCCAGAGAAGCTGAGGAGGGCATGTTTGAATCCATTTTCACTTTAATGGAGGAAGGAATATTGGTACTCTCATACTCTCCATGCAACACAGCTGTACACCTTGTGAAGAAATGGAAAGGGGGGTCATGGAAATTTATTCGGGACCTCCGCCCTCTTAATAATATTGTTGATGCAGAGTTTCCTCGGATTCCAAACCCTGATAAAATATTATGGAATATCCCACCAACAGCCAAGTATTTTACTGTAATAGATTTAAAAATATGTTCTTCTCAATTCCCCTGCATGAGGGCTCACAGGACCCGACTTCATTTTTCATATAGAAATATCCACCTGAAACATATTTACCTGCCCCATGGGTACTGTGAGTCCCCCTTGATCTTTAACAGAGTCCTCCCACTGGATCCGGCTAATGAACGGCTTGAATTCAATAATTGGATGACATTTTAGTGTGCTATGAGACAGAAGAAAGATGCATAAAAGACTCAGTTTAGCTCATGACTATATTAGCAGAGAAAGGATATAAAGTTGACAAAGAGAAATTACAATACTATCAGGAAGCGGTCCTATACATGGGTCAGGTAATGAGTTAATCATTTCAAAGCCAGTGATCAAAATTGTTAGATGCAGAACAGTGAATCCAGTGACATTTCTAGCAGAATAGGAAGCGAAAGAGAATTATATGCATTATTGAACACCGTATACTGAATTTTACGATGATATTCCACATGTTTGCGAAAATGCTCTTGCGTGGTGGGGTTTCTATTTATTGATGGTTCTTCGAAAATTGACCAAACAACTCGCGAAAGGCATACTGGGATGACAGTAGTGCAATTGAATAGGAAGCATGTATTCGAAATAGTGACAAATGAGGGATTGGCTTTGCATTGTTCAGCACAGGATGCAGAATTAGTGGCACTTATCGCTGCACTCCAGAGATCCGAGGATGAGGAAGTTACAGTGTACTCTGACTCTGCCTATGTGACGTCAACCGTGCACGCAGGATTGTCATGTTGGAAAAGGATGCGTTTTCTCCACACAGATGGCTGGCCTGTGCAACATGCACCGCTATTGGATAACCTTATTAAAGTGCTAAAGCTTCCATTGGCTATCGCAGTCGTGAAGTGCGTAGCCCACACTAAAAGGGCAGACATGATTTCTCACAGTAAAAAGGCCACAGACCTAGAAGCCAAAAAGGCAACTTATTTCCCAACGATTTCTAATTTTGATACACAGAGTGTGAAACAATTGTTAGGATGGTGCATGATAATCACCAAAGGGTCCAATATGTTATCCATTGTACAAATAATTCAGTTAAGGGTCATTCACCACAAGAAGAACAGCATCTTTGGAAAAAACAAGAGTGTTTTTTATCCCCCATTGAGGCTTTGTGGAGACAAGACAGTGCTGAAAAGCCAGTTATGCCTCTAGCATTATTGAAGGCGGCACTGGACCAGCTTCACTACCCAGCGCACATAACAAGAGAGAGTCTTGCTGCCACAATCACAGAAGACTGGTTCATACCAAATTTGTTAGAACAGGGGGCGCAGTTTATTGTAAATTGCATTGTGTGTCAGAAATTCACGACAGGAAACACTTTAAGAACAGTGAGAGGAGCAATCCCAAGACCTAATGGTCCTTTTCAGCATCTTCCTGTAGATTGTGTGGATATGTTGCAAGTATGCAATGGCTATAGGTAGTAGTATGTCCCTCTTCCAGATGGATTGAGGCAGGTCCATGCACACACCCCAATGCTACATGTGCTGCCAAGTTTCTCGTGCACAAAGTATTTCCAAGATGGGGTGTGTGCGAATTCCTGAAGTCTGACAATAGACCACATTTTGTAAATGATTTGTTTGAACAGATAGTTATCCTGTGAGGCATAAAGCACAAGTTCTCATCTGCCTATCACCCACAGGCGAGTGAAAATTGTGAACGATTAAAGGAGAGTTTAACTAAGATTAACATGATGTTAAAGAATGGGTGGCTGCATTGTCTGCCTATTTCTTTGTTTGCCCTTAGGAACTAGCCTGGTTCAGATCACCACCTGACACCACATGAGTTGGTGACTGGACGTGGAATGAGAATATCCCTTGCTCCTCCCACTTTAGTGGAAACTGATGCTCACAGTGTAGCAAAGGCTTTAGTTGATAAAATGCATGATTATTTAACAAATATGACTGCTATTGTCTCTTTAATTTCTCAACAGATCAAGCATCGGAGGGAAGGGTCGAAGAAGATTTAAGAAGATAGACAATCCAGCGATATTGACACTTTACTTAAGCAGCCAAGTTTGCACGCAGGGACTAGGTCTTAGCACAAAGCTTTTTGCATACCTGGAATAAGCCTCTTACAAAGGACTGTACTTAGTAGAAGAGGTTACACCCACTGCCGTTAAACTAAAAGGAGGAGGAGCCTAGCTACACCTGACTGACGTGAAGATCTACAAAGGAGAGACCCCAACCCCTGCGACACCCGCTGACTGTAAAGCAAGAGAAGATGTTCCTCACATGCAGACCAGATCGGTTACCTCGGGAAAGGATAAAAAATGTACAGATTAAATAAAAAACATTCTGCAACAAATAGACACTCCCTAAAAGTTTAAGTAGGAAATGAATGAACTTGCTACCGTTCCAGAAACTTTTTGTCAATTAAAACTCAAAACAGACTATACGACAACCAGGAGAAATAAAAACTACAGAGCACACAACTACAGAGCACCAGGAGAAATAACTATAGAGCACAGTGATATCCCTAACAATGATTCAACAACGAAGCAATAATATATCTGTATATATCTTTTCACGAAGCCCATAGTTGTTATGTTACACACTTTTCTGAATATGATTTACACTTATATTCTTCAGTAAGACAACACATGGATGTGGCTATATTTTTTGAGGATCCTAAAAATTGTCCTATTGTTCGCAGAATTGTTGTTGCTATTTTAATCGAGTATTTGATACTGCCGAATATACAATCTAAAAGAAGTGAAAGTGAATAAACTGAATTAAAAATGGGAATTTTTCATTATATAAAATGCACATTCCCAATGAGACTAGCTACTCCTCAAGAGTTTATGTGCCATTTGAATAATATGGCAATGCATCTTCTAGTACCCCTTTGTTTATGACTTTTGTTTATTTCTTCATGATTTATGCATGTCATCAGGTATTGTTGTATCAATTAAGTGCAATACCTGAAAATGAGACATCCCTTTCATTCCCTAATAAAGGTACAAGTAATATATTCATGCCAGAACTACAGACTTTAGTGATCGCCATATGGTTACAGATAACCAGATGGGAACTGATACAAATGATCAAAATGACAATAAAAGGATTTAACGCGATGAGAGAGGAACTGAGGGCACTCAGGCTGATGACCCTCCACAACAGGTATGTTTTGGATCTAATCACAGCAATGGAAGGGGGCGTTTGAGCAAAAATCGGGCCTTCTTGCTGCACATTCTTATCTACCCACGATGGAGAAAATGGAACCCTGACAGAGGCGATAACTATGTTGACAACTCTCCATATGAAAATGGAAGAAGAAGCTGATGAGGTAGATGAAGATGATTGGTTCTTGTCCTTTTTCTCATGGGTTCCAACTTGGATGGTGAATGCCTTCAAACTACTTGGAGCAATACTAGTGTTGATATTGCTAGTATTCTGTCTTATAGGGATATTTATAGGACAATGCAAGAAAACTCCAAAGAAAGCTATTGGGATGAAGATAATGATCGATGTAAAAGGGGGTCACACACCACAGACTGAAGACACCACCTGTGAAAACATAAAGAAAGCTTTGTTGGCACACCCAAGAATGACGTTCTACTACCCAAAGGATTGTAAGAACTATATTGGGCATTGCTTGTTCTGCCAGGCTACAGGTGAATGTTGTCATATGACCTGGAGTGTGGATGAGCATATGAAGAAAGCAGGTGACCTGAGTGGAGTGACAAAGGTGTGGATTCCGAAGAAGTCAAGATGGACAGAAGAGATAATGAAGAATGAGGAAGAGGAGGTGGTTGAGGACTCAACCAAAGGGTGGAATGTAGAGGAGCAGACAAATACTTCACTGTTAAGAAGCTCTGCCCCCTCGCCTTCATCATGTTGAAATGACAGTGAAAGGGTAGTATGTATGACATCAAGCATTGTCCCAATGCCGCATCAAGTGTATGAGAGACATTATGCACTCAGACAACCGTATCGAATGTACCCTCGTACTGAGACAGCAGACGGATGTCAACATACTGCAATGAACATTGAAGAACTGTAAAGAAAATCTAACTGCTGCAGAGTGATGTCTTGAAGTAAAGACACACGGACACACTGAAACGATCTATGAATATTCAAAAGAATAAAAGATGTAACTGAAGCCACAAGAGAAACATGTAACCAAATCTGAAGAACTCATGTGTATAAAAGAAACAAGTGAGAAGAGGTGAAGTAAATGTATATATGTGGAAATGCAAGGTAAAGGAGACATATAGGAGCTTGCTGTGGTATAACCTATAATATGACTAAAGCGGCCATGATGGAAAGATGGACGTCGGACTTATATTGAATCTAACAGAGCTCCCTCAGAAACAGACTGAAGTGGGAGAATGGAACAAAAGACTCCCACCAATCCCCTCACGCCCCTGGCCTAGAGGATCGCGGCCCAGACATCCGCCACGAGAGGAGTTTGCCTATCTACCAGACAACCAAAAACCCTGGTACAGGAACATACGGATGTGCCCACCAGCCTGCCCTGCTTGCCTGCGGCATGGATGAACTCGACTGAACCATTCAACAGTAAACGAACACATCGTTAGAGATGCCATGACGACCTAGCCAACGGTCAGCACACCCGTGCAAACATGCACACTGGACACTCCCACACCAATCCACACGAAGAACATATCCAGTGCTATGATGTAGGTGACCGGCACACCCACTGACGCGCATCTTTATTATTTTCACATAGCTTTTTTCAAAATGCAGAAACGCAAGGCGCACAACGAACTCATCTAAAATGCTTGCTGATGCTTCTCCTATCCCATGCATTGCAATGAGAAATATAACGAAGATATGATACTGGGGATAAAACAATATGATACCATAACCTAAAGCGCCGTGCATCAAACGTCCCCACCTATGCACCAGGCCCAAGTAGGCCGCAAGCAAGAGCCTCCATGAACATTGAACGAGCAAGAGTACAGTTGCCGACCCTGCAGAATGTGCCCGGCAAGAGCAGACAGTCAAGGGCACAATGTTGCAAACTCGCATGCCACAAGCCGAAGCCAAGGTCACACCTGCAAACTAAGCCAGGCACACAGTGGAAGATGCAATATTAAATGTGCAGAATTCTGCTTCAACCACGGTCCCTCCTCACGTGACCAAGCCGAACCTGACAGGGTGCCAGGCCCAGGAGGAGGGAGGCGCCTGGATCCCACGTTTTGAGACACAGGCAGCAACAATTAAGCGACTCAATGGACGTCTGCGGCAGTGGGAGTAGTCTGCCCTCCAGCATATGAACAAATCCTCGCATTGTCTGCACATACCCATAGTTATACATTGTTGCAAATGACAGGTGCACCGCGAGCTGGGAACAGCGATGGTCCCAGACTGGGGGGCTCGCAAGTGGACCAATCAGAACATGGGGCTCTTATCACTGACACCATTAACAGCCAATCCTCAGGGGTCTTGATGTAACAATTTTCATGTATCTAATTGAAGGGACAACCCAAGTATACCACCTGACTGACCCTCAACCACTAACAGCGTTCTCTATACGTATGCTATACTAACCCTACCACTCGAGGAACCAATCCAGAGTGGCAATAGGTTTTTTGCTAACTTTCCCAGGTGACGCAAGTAGTGCGTCATAATAAGGTAAAAAGGGCCTGCGAGCCCCACGAATTAAGAGAGAGTGTCAGGACGGACGCGTACGATCCTTGACCCATCCCTGCCGTTTTGTTTAATAAACAGCAGAATCACATTGCTTCTTGCGTGTGCCTCATACTCATTTTTGGGATACACGGGAGGAGTTGGGGCCTCCCTGCCCGGAGGTCCGCGGACGGCCCAGCCGGCCCCGGGAAAATTTCCCCCCGACAAGTTGGAGGCACTGCTGAGATCTGTTTAAGATCTGCTTTTATTTTATTTTTTCCGAGTGCTCCTGTTGCGAGGAGGCCCGGCGGCACGGCCCCCTCTGCCGCTGCCCCCTTTTGAGGACTACAGGACCATCGCGGAACTGCGAGACGACCGGACAGCGCAATCCGGATATTGGCCTTCGGGAGCCGGTTGAGAAGTATCCCGCCCGCGGTTGGCGAGTGTCCAGACGTGGTCCAGACGAGGGGAGGTGGCGAGCCGCTTGGAGGGGTGCACGCAGTCGAGCGGCCACGCAACAAGAGAACTTGGTGAGTATGCCACGCCCAACAAGCAATGTGAAATTGTGAGGGAGGGGGGAGGAATAGAATACGGGAGGCGGGAGGTGTTACACAGGTGCGCAGCGAAGGTTTGATAAATTAGTGTTGACGGTGAAGTGAATGGTAGCTGGACAAGTGCGAGAGCAGTCCGCTATATTACGGAAGAGGAGGGGGCGGAGCACGAAAACATCACGTGCGGCCACCCATAGACACTGATTGGCCTAGGTCGCGACCACGTGTAAGGGTGTGTTTGTGTGCGGTTTCCTACGATTTGGTGATTATTGATCAATGACTAGATGAGGATCCCTATTGATCGAGCAGGAAACTTGATAGATAGATGACGTTTCCCTGTAGGCGGTAGCTAGCTGGTTGCCTAATACGGAAGATAATTGGCGGGTTAAGCCCTCCTGTCGAGGGGCGTATCACACGCGAGGCGACGCAGTGTGCGCAGTCCGATTATATTGTTGATTACCTTGTTCCAGGCGTGACAGGAAGACAGCTGTGGGGTTAACGGGGGTAGATTACAAGCGTATTTTGAACTTTTAAAAACATGTGAAGAACTTACCAGTAGTTTTGGAAGAGATCGGTGACGTCACCAGTAGGGCTTTCATAGGACATCTCGAACACGAGGCATTTTTTCTTTCGGAGAGTGGTGGGGAAGAGAATTATGGTAAGGGAGTGGAGACGGAGAAAAAAACGGTAACGAGTAGATTGGGGGAGGGTGAAAAGGGGGGCGTGGATGCGCACGGAGAATGCCGACCACGGCAAGTGAAGAAAGAGGAGGAGGGGTATAAGAAAGTGGGACGGGTGTACAAGAACGTCACACGGGGCACGCAGCCGCAGGGGGCTACGTGCACCTCGGCCGCAGGGGGCCGTAAAGGTGTTTGGTAAAGGAAGAAAAGAAAGAAAAGAGTATACAAATGCAAATACTATATTTTACTATTTTTCCTTAGCAGACAATCGCAAGTCCCCAAAATTACGGGGCCAGGTAAAGATCTAAGATTGTATAGCGTACACTGTTTGCAAGATAACCGCTACCAGATAGGGGTAGGATAACAAGTGGAGTGCTACTATGTCATATGGGACAGGATCGGGAGGGTGGGGGAACACCCTCACTACCCCGCTACAGCACATATGTAAAACACTGTCACCCCATAGGGAGAAACTGATCAAATACAGCATAGAATGGACACAGGGGACGGACAACAAAATGACGACACCATGGCCGCCTAATGGCAGTTTCGACCCATATACCCAACATTCACTATTAACCCATCTGCATAACACATACAAGGGGAAGAAGTTGACACACCACGTGGAGGTGTTTAACTTATGGAGGATGTTCCAAGGGTCCCGACCAGGACCAAACGGAATGTTCACTGTGGGGGAAACAACGGAAGAAAAGGAGATTAAGGAGGAAGGAGAGAATGGGGAAAAAGAGAGTGAAGGCACACAGAACACGGGGAACGGACAAGAGGGAGGAGAAAAGAGTAACAACTCAAAGGAAAATGAAATAAAAAAGGAACAGAGCGACGATATACCCCTAGCGAAGGTAATGAAAATGGAGGGAGGGGGGTTGTATCCTTTAAGAGAGCTAGGAGAAATAGCAAGAGAACAATTAAGGGCAGCTGAGGGGTAGTCACACCCGGCATACAGCCCGCCACCATATACAGCTACAGGTGGCCACACGGGAGGGGAGCGGACTAGTACGACGGGATCAGCTCATAGGAAGATGCCAGCAGGGGAGGGGAGGACTGGAGAAGAGCAGATCGCAGAAATAAGACATGATAAGTGGGTAGCTGCGCAGGTATTATTAAAATTACGAGGTTCATTAACAGGAGAAGAGAAGGAGGTAGTAAGAAAAATGGACGAGGATAATACCAGGGAGAGTGAAATGAAAGGGGAAGAGGGGAAAAGAAAGGGGGAAGAGCTGTTACGACAAAAGGAAGAGATTTTGGAGGAACGATTAGCAGAATTAAGGGATGAGCAGAATGCATTGATCAAGCAGCTCGAGAGGGAGGAAAGAGAGAGGCCCGGGAAAGGAAAGAAGGTAAGAATGAGTTGGAAAAAATGAGGGAACGAACTGAGGAGCAAAAGAGAGAAGCCGAAAGGGTAAAGGCAGTAGCAGAAAGGGTATCCAGAGCAGCACTGCGTGACAGGAAAAGAGAGGAAGAAGAGAAAGAAAAAGAAATGGCAATATGGAAGAGGAGATTACTATCAGAAACGACAAGGAAATACGAAGAAGGGAGGATGATGGAGAGTATATTAGAACGGGAAAGGGCGAGATGGGAAAGGAAGAAAGAAGATGAAAGGATATTGGAAAAGATGAGTAGTGAAGTAATGGAGGAATTAAAAAAGAAAAGAGAGGAAATTGGTAGAGAAATAGCGGAGAAAAATGAAGGGGAAAGAGAAGATAGGAGAGGGGAGAGTGGAGTAAGGAGATAGGTATACAGAGACACAGAAGTAGCAACAACATCAGCACAAAGGGGAGCGATTGGTAAAGAAGAAAAGGGAGGAACGGATCTAATAGAATTAAAAACAGTAACGATTAGGGGGAAAAAGACAGATTGGGGGTTGCCATTTATGAGTGACTTTTGTAGTGAGGAAGAAGAAGGAATGGAGAAGGAAGGAAGAAATAGTGAAAGGGAAAGCCTAGATAAATTATACATCACCCGGACAAATAGAGACTCACCATGGGCCTGTAGGAGAAAGGAAGAACTGGAAGGAAGTGAGGGGGAAGAGCAAGGAATGGCGGGAAGGCAGACACATGCAGCTACACCCTCATCATCCCGTCCAACATGCTCCACCACCCCACACTCATTACGTGCAACATGCCCACCTAAACTTGCACCCTTCTCCCACGAACTGACACCCTATGCAAGCAGGCTTAGAGACCTCCCTGGACGCAGGCAGGGAGAACGAATACACACGCCCACATCAAATAAAGGAAATGATGAAAGAAGGGGAAGAGATGGAGGAGAAACAGTTACGAGCAGGGGAAATATGGACGCAATTGACGATGTAGGAGACACGGAAGAAGAGGAGGGGTGCGCGGACTCGATTTTGTGGAACCAAGGGGGTCCAACAGGACACAACTTAATGCCACTTCTGGAGAGGGGAGGGGTTAGACCACAATACGTCCCTTGGAAGCATGCAGACAAGGAAAATATAAAGTGCAGGCTCCCATCATTAAGTGGAGGTGCGGGAAAATGGATATATGAAATGGAAAAACAAGGCTGCAGGGACGGGAGACGCTGGGAAAAAAAGCTCTGTATGATGGATGGAGACGAGCCTCTTGGCTTGGGATCAAGGATGCTACTTGAAGGAAAAATGGCAAGGGACAAGGGGAGTCAAAAGGATAAGCCACGTACAAAAGACATATTTCTCTTAGATTAAGCAAAGAAGAAAACATCTGCAAGGGCCAAGTATTGGACAATTAAAGATGTGAAAAGTCTCTACAAGCTGGATTGAGCAAGTCTCTAAATGCAGAGGTAAGTAATAGCACTAATAGCAACAATTAAATCAAATCAAATAACTGTAAATAAGAGGTCGAAATGGACAAATTCGTGGTCTTCGGACACATGACTCAGAGGGTGAAAAGGGCCATTCATAAGCTTCGGATGAAGATAAGGCTGTACCCACACTCACTCAAATATCCCAGAGCAAAGAACAGGCTGCAAGTTTGCCAGATAGGATGGCGCTGTAGCTGAAGCATATTGAGGTATAAAACATTTGTGTAATAAAAATTGTATGTGAGTGTGCGGGCTACTGCTTACGGTTCGCCAGATTTCCCTACTTTATTTTGAACTGACAATTCTTTGGGTCTGTCCAGTTGAGTCTGGGGTCATTTAGTATGGTAATTCCATTCTGGGCATAATACATGCTTCAAGGTGCTATCGCACATTAATAACCTGCAAGTGTAAAGTTTTGCCCCAACGCACTCAAGCTTGTGCTGCCCTGGTCCTGCTCGCCGCTACATTGTGCCTTTCTTCGTTAGGACTTCCTCTACATCAATGATAGGGAAACGGGTGCAGAGAGAGAGCAGGCTGTGTGGGAGGTTGGGGGTGGGGCTTGGGGGGGGCGGATTGTCATGAATTCCGGCACCTCGTGGGAGGTCAGCACGCCTGAAGGATTTGCCTTTAGAAAAGCCCGAACTGTAGGCTTTGACGATGCTTGCATTACAGTCAGATGTGAGCATCCTATAAACAAATCCTCCTCGGGTATATTAAAATAGTTCCAATACCAGACTTCTCATTTTCCAACTCCCCCTCTCCGCAGTGCGCAATTACTCATGCCCTGAGCCTCCTCCGTGGGTGCTTCTCCTCTGCCAACATCCAGCAAGCGAGGGCAGCACCAGCCTGATCTCACAGTGCCCAGAGACGATTCCTGGAGCATTACACTCAGGCTTAGAAATGCGAAACACCGCCCACGCTGCACGAACCCAGTGCATTCATACGGAGCTTGGCGGCCTGGAGTCAAACATCGGTTCCCCTCTAAGGGAAGCAAAACATGTGCTCTTTAGAACAGGCCGTCCCCTTGTTTCAGCCATCACTGACAAAGCCAATAGTTTTGGCCTTTCATTGGGGTAGAGTTGGACTTGCAGGTGAAGGGAAGGCAGAAAGGGGATGGGGGTTTCTGTGCGTGCGTGCGTGCGGGAAATGGTGAAATGGCTGCACAAAGTAGTGGAATTGTTAATAGCAAAAGATAAAAGTAGTGTAACGCCGCTCCCGACCGTTCCTGCTCACTTCGACAAGGGTCACAAAATAGCTATGGGTTTTCCCATTCTGTCCCCTTCTATTTTATTTAGAATGTATTTTATTTTGGGTATTTGAGCGTGAGCCTCTGGTGAGAAGCAGCAGTGCACTGAACATCAGAAGCGGTTTCACGCATAGATTGTCATAAATTGGCATAGAATGGCATACGTTTGTACACATTGGCATGCATTGGCAGACATTAGCACATATTGGCATGCATTGGCATACATTGGCATATATTGGCATACATTGGCTTTTATTAGCAGCACGGCATTTGTGCCGCCAGGGAATAGTTAACTTTGATTTCGTTACTGGAGAGCATGTAACAGTGCTGGGTGGAACGGGGTGGGTGGTCACCAGGATTGGTCCAGCCTCATGCCTCTCTGGGTGTGAGGCTCGCCCCCTAGAGGCGGAGAATCAATGCTCTCTGGACTAACCTCAATTTCTTCAACATAGTTGTGACAGTCATTTATGCCACACAACAGGGCTCAGGACTGGACATCCACAATGATTAGAATGTGATCATGCGGAACACGTAGAAAACATGTGAACATGTCATACCATATCACCATGAACGTTCCAGGGCAGAATTCGGGTCACTCCTTTGATACAAATGTCTGAGGTTTTCTGCAATGATTTCAATAGCTCCACAAATAAGCAGCACACAGTGCAAATGGATGTGCGCTGTGTGGTGCTGTCACCCAAGCGCGCCCTCACCCCCCACCTTAAATCCCAAACCAAGGAGTCAGCAAAGTCCATACATACCCTATACATCTGTATAGGAACTCCCTCCCCCACACCACCAGGAATGAGCCTTCCCACCAGAAGTTCCAAAAGGCACTGAAAACCTGGCTCTTCACCCAATACTAACCTAGAACTATGACCGTACAACGCTTGTATAGTGTAGCTCTGGACTGGATGGTATTCTGGGCCCTCCTGTAACAAGAGACTTAGCGAGTAATGATACTGATTCCTGATGTGATATGTATTTTTAACCTGTAACTTTACTTACCTGTAACCAGACTTGAAGTATACTGTAACCTACGCCGTGATACCCCTGGGTTTGGGCGTATAATAAATGTAATAAATAAATAAAAATAAATACATGCAGCTTGACACCGTTCAATCTCGAAGACTCCGTCTTCCTGCTCATGAATAGGCATGTATGTTCCCTTTCTGTGGGTCCTTCCACTCTGAAGGGTAACACCCCCTTCAGGTTCCAGTTTACCGCCCTCCTCGCTCGCTGTTTCCATGCCACGTTCACGGAGTGCCAGCTGGTCCAAGGAAACGATGGGTCGCGGGCAGCAGCTAGGGTTGAGGTTCGAGTATCCTCAAAGAAAGTTTCTGAGGACATGTGCGTCATTTTAGGGGGGACAGGGGTGTTTGTCCCCCCCAACTTTCATGGCACACCATTCGGTCCCCATTCAACTGACTGGGGCACCTTTTCTTCAGTTGTCATGTCCCTCCCAACATTTTCAGCAAAGTTACTCCACTGTCCGAGGAGCGCATTTTGAGCCACAATGGTGTGTGCTCAAAGGAGTGGGAGGAGCTTAAATCAAAGCTGTGTGACTCATCACACTCTCACCGTCTCATCAGAGCAAGCATTCCACGCGGGATTAAATACCTTTGAAGATGACTTGGCAGGTGTGTAGAAAGCGCACACCTCGTGGCCTTGCTCCGTTTCCTTCCTGATAAGGGGCCCTCCAGTATTCGCACTGAAACTTGGCTTCATCCCAGCTTCCCGATTTCAAACTATAGTGTAATCATTGCAAATTATTGTATGTCTCAATGCCTAATTAGTTCATTATGTGTCATATGTATAGTGTTGTACTTATCACTGAAAGCTTTTACATATGGTCAGCCTCGGTGAACGTGCAGCAGTAATGAAGTCCTTTGGAAAGTGAGCCTTTTTTCTGGTTTCATAAAACATGCTTTGAAATCTAGGACTTATGTCACAGACACACTTTCTCATTCATTGTCACTTGATTGACCTGCTTAAGACATAGTTTAAGACATAGTAGAATCGCATTTGGTTATATTATGGTTGTTAAGAAGCAAGTCAGATTTTTTTGTGTGAAAAATTATGTTATTTGATATTTGTATAGCGCCTTACTGCCATTGCTCTGGCTTCGAAGCGCTTTGGGGTGTGTGTCCCTTCCACAACTCCTAGTCTGAACATACATGAAAATAAACAGAGCAATTACACTGCGTGCAACTACATAATTGCACAATTATTAGCAGAAATAAATAGTCTAATGTCATCATATCACCTCTAACATATACAGGGCCCGATTCATGGAATATTTTCCGGGTTCAAATTGAATGTGCACTGCTGAAAAGTGACTTTACTTTACCGCCACAAACCCTGATTCATGGAACCGTGCAACGTGTTTTTTGCACAGTTCCATGAATCAGGGTTTGTGTCAGCAGGGCAAAGTCACTTTGAACTGGGCAAATATTCCATGAATGGGGCCCAGAGTGTTCAGGCACAGAGAGAATCGCCCTGTCAGTGAATATGTGACAGCTGGACCGCATTTTTTGTGGAACTCAGCCATATTCTATAGCACAGCAGCAAAGGTGGAGCGGGCTGAGGATGAGTCTGTCAATCCTAAGGGCACTTGTCTGCAGTTGAGGGTTCTGCAATACTTTACATGTAAATCGCAGGTTGTAAATAACCTATCATATCAAGTCGTACACAATAAATAAAATACAGTCAAATCACATACAAATGTAGTAGACATGTTAAGGATAAGCTGCAATGCCAGGTCACTTGTCAGTTGCATGCCTAGTCCCACCATACTATGACGATCATCAGATATACTTAAGAGAATATCACACAGTGGCAGATATTGTGTGATAGACCGAAGGAAGCCATGCGTCATTGCACTCCGGAAACACGTGAGAAGAAGCACGCAGAACATTGTCAGTAATCAAGCACCCATGATGAGCATCACGTTTCATTCTTCCACACAAACAAACTGTTAACATATGGGTCATGACTGTGTTCATATATGTAAATTATTTATTCAATACAAAAAATAAAAAGGTTAGCTTTTATAGCTTCAAGAAAGCTTACAAGAATTTCTACAAACTTTTCTCTCTTTTTTCTATTTATCAAACAACATGTTCAGCATCATATTATAAGCATTTCTGTGCTCAAGAGGTTACTAAGTGCAACAGTGTCATACCATTTAGCATCTGCGTCAATTCACAATGTATAGATTGTTTTTTTGTATCATTTTTTTAAACAAAACATAGGATCAGTTCCCGAAGCTCTCTTCTTCATAACAGTTGTGTTCCTCTCTTAAGCATTTCACTCTGTTATCAACTGTAATGACCCAGACAACAACACAGGCTGTTATCTCTCCCTGATGGGTGCAACTATTCCAAAATAACAGCGAATGCAACTTACATCAACATTATCATCTGTCGACACATTGTGTTGCAGCCTAGAAAGGGTACATGAACAAAAAATGTCCCTTCATTACATAAGGATGGCCTTCATCAGGACCAGCAGAAAATGGTGTCAGTGGGCTTCATTACAAGTCCGGCGGTAAACCTTAAAAGCGGCGGTAATGGAATTAGCACTGCCAATACCGCTCCGCTGGGTCATGAGCCGGCACAAATACTGCCGACTGCAAAAAGCAGCTGGCGCTATTACAGCCGGCGCTATTACAGCCCGTGCTATTACAGCCAGACACATAAGGCGCAAACAAGCTAATACCACTGAAAACATGGTGCAGTTATCTCCAGCTTGCAGCTGGAGGTAAATGAGCATAGGGTCTGAAATGAAGCCACAGGTGATCCCAATCCACCCCAGAGGGCTATATAAGGCACACGCCTACCCCAAACACTGTTTCCAACACCATGCTGCCACTAGCCACTGTGAGCTGGGACAGGCAGCTGCTCATGCTGCGCCTGGAAGAAGAGAGGGAGTACGGGGGCAGGGGGTCAGGAGGAAGAGAGCCCAAGCATGGCGTGCACCGATCCCCAGGGTTAGGCCTTCACCCTGGACAATCACCGACAGCTAGTTCAGGAGGTCACCCTGTACCTCCTCAACAGGGAGCCCATCACAGAGCTGTGCACCACAATACAGGAGGACATATGGAGCAGGATCAAAATCCAGAGAGCTGTGCCCCCACTTCTGAAGCTAGTATCTGTCCAACAATTTCTCTGAACTGCAACCTTTCAACACTCTGTGGCAATGATGCATGGAATGGCACAGCCCACATTCTGTGCAGTGCTGGTCTGGGTGCTTGAAGCCCTCCTTGCGCAAGTGCAACGCCACATCTCACTGCCTAGTACCCCAGCCCAGGTGAATGCCATGAAGGCACAGTTCTATACCACTGCCCAAATGCCAAATGTGATTGCTGGCCCTGGACTGTACCCATGTTGAGCTGGTGGCCCCTCAGGCCCATGAGGCAGTGTACCGAAACCGGAGGGGCTACCACTCCCTGAATATGCAAGTGACCTGCAACTCCAACCTGTACATCACCCACTGCTGTGTTCGCTATCCTGGAACCACCGATGATGCCATGGTCCTACGGAACAGCGCACTACCAGGATACATTGAGAGTCACAGAGGACAACAAACCTGGATAGTGGGTGAGTCGAAAAATCAGCACACATGCACCGTAAAGCACATGCCCATGGGGAACCCAGCATGCCACATGATTGGTGGAAATACATAGCCACATGACAGCCACCATGTCCGCTGGACATGTCACAGACAGATACCTCACGCAACATATGCTGCAAGGGACCAGGGAGCATATGAAGCACCAACAATGCATGATACAAGTTACACTGCATGCACATGCATAGAATAGTCACATGCTGTGAAATGAAGGTCCATGTGCATGCACAAGTAGTAAATTGACCTGATATTGTGTAAGGCCACACCCACACCTTACACCGTGTCTAATGCCTCTGCCTCCCCATGTAGGTGACTCCAGATACCCACAGCTACCCTGGCTAATGACCCCTGTGTGTGATCCACAAACACTAAAGGATATTGCCTACAACCACGCTCACAGCAGGACCCGTGTGTGCATCACGCATACCTTTGTTCTCCTGAAGGCACGTTTTCCACTGCCTTCACCGTACTGGGGGAGCCTTGATGTACACTCCAGAGAAAGTGGGTAAAATGATGCTTGTGCGTGCCATGCTGCACAATATCTGTTGGGGGAGGTGTTCCACTACCCCTGACGTGGACATGCCAACCCCAGAGAATGAGGAAGCAGTGCCTGTGACTGAGGCAAATGCACGCATTGCCAGAGATGACGTGAGGGATGGGAGATTGGCACAAGAGGGACTGATACACAATTTCTTTTGTCAATTTCACATGGCACACACCATGCACAACTGCGTGACAACACCTCAATCAATAAGCATGACAATGACACAATCAGGAATGTCCTCATATTGATGAATTTCAATTGTTTTAGTGAAATGTAGTGCCCCAACTATCCGCCCACCACCAACTACACATCACACTATCCCCCTACCACCACCAACTCCTCATAACATAATTCCCTTCCCCCTCCCACCACCAACTCCCCATCACACTCTCCACCCTCCCTCCTCCCATTCATGGCAATCAGTGTCTCAGATCACAACCATAGCCTCTTTTCCCATCTGCCAGTTATTATGGGAGCAGAAGGCGATGTGACTGACACCTTGGCATGCCCTGTTGTGACCCCTCTGTGGGTGTTCTAGAAGTGGAAGGGACGGAGCCTGTCCTCAGGTTTTGTTGGTGCTGCACCTCTGAGCCCTGCTGGATGGCCTCTTCCAGTGCGGAAATGCCTTCTGTCATCTCCCTGACCCTCTGGGCGTAAAGTGTCAGGGCGGCCATGTTGGCTGTTGTCTCGCCCCTGTTCCACGCCATGGCCCGCACAATCCTTTGGGGAGCCGCTTGGAAACTATCCCTAATGGCCTGCAGGTGTTCGGAGTGCATGTAGCCAATTGCGTCCATCTCCCGCTGTCTGTGCTCCATGTCCTCAAGCCTCCTCGACAGCATGCTATGTGCTGGTGTGTACTGTGTGGGTGAGGGGCTCTGCACTGGCCATGTGCTGTATTAATAGGAGCCATATGAGGGTGTATCGATGTCCGGCTCAGGCGTCCCTGCACGCTGGTGGCGTAGTGGGCTCTTCAGGGAACTTTGACGCTGGCAGCGTGGTGGGCTCTCCGGGGAGCGTGGCCATTCAGCAGGTGGTGACACTGGGCTGGTGTCCTCTTGTGCCTCCTCAAACACCCTGCCAGCAGGTGCGGCCTCAATGTCTGTGACTCTGGCTGCAGGTGTGGGTGCAGTGTGACTTGCACTGCTACTGGTGGCCAGTGGTGTGGGTGTTTCCTTGGCCTTGCTCTGTTGCAGTGTTATGCGGTGGGACATCTGCCTTGGTGTGGCATAAGTGGGCCTTTGCGGGGTGGTGGCAGTGGCAGACCTTGAGGGCTTGGATGTGCCACTCCCAGATGGGCCTGCATCCTCCTCCTCCTCCTCTGATGCATCTGGCGATGCGTGAGTGCCTGTACAGGACATAGGAAATGCAGTCAGGTATGATTCCCCCACCCGTGTTGGCATGCAAGACACACAATTGCTATGGTATTGAGTGGGACCCCACACATATGGGCAAATGGACACGGTTGGTCAGGGGAGATTGCATGTGGGCTCAGCATCATGGGTTTGCTTGTAGTATTGGTCTTTGGCCTGTGTATGCGGTGGCAGGGTATCCATGCTGGGGCAGCTTACGTCTGGCATGCATGCTTGTGGTCCTTCATGTGGTCCTTCATGTCCTTCATGTCCCCACATACCTTCCTGTGGTGGGGGTGAGGGTTGTGGCTTGATCCATGGCACAGTCATGTCTCTATGGTGCACTGCTGTGCAGCCATCAAGGCTGCGCCGTGGCACACAGTGATTGGCAGGCTCGACACATGTCGGTGTGGGGAACGTGTACTTCCCTGAGGCTTGTCTGCCATGGGGCAGGCCAACTGGGCCCGCAACATGCTGGTGGGACTTCTGCACAGTGTTGTGCTTGCTCACGCACCTCAATCCCAATGGCACGGGGTGCACCAGTAGGGGTGTGGTGCACATGGCATTTGTTTGGGTCACTTGCCACCCATTCCCACTGCAGTGTCACTCATGGGTGCCCTTGGTGCTCTGCCCCATGGCTGCTGTGAAGGGTGGCTTATAGGCCACCCCGTCACTCTGCTCTGTTGGCATTCCCAGCTTCTGGGTCTGCTGATATGTGTATCTGTCAACTGGAGCATCTAATGCTGGGCTGTCATTTGTGCATGCACTTGTGTTGGGGGTGTTGACTCACCTCCTGCCTCCTGGCTGCCGACTCCCTCTATCCCTTTGATGGCCAGCCAGCACCGTACTGCATTTCTCCTCAAAGATCGTGAGGACCAGTGGCTCCACAGTGCCTCCTCCAGTTGCAAGGGACTCCTGGCGTTGTTGGGACAGCAGTCCCCGCATCTTGACCCTCAGGTCGTTCCACCGTTTGCGGCAGTCATCTCCATCATGGGGTGCACTTGCCACTGCAGTCACCGTCTGGCATATGGTATTCTAGATGGCTGTCCTGAGCTGCCCATTGGTCTTCTGCTGTCAACTGCCATAAAGTTCCTCACAGTGGGAAATAACCTCATCTGTGAGGACCACCAGGTTCTCCTCACTAAATTTGGGTTTGCGCAGGCAATGTTCTGCCACCTTGCCTCTTATCCACTCCTGCGACATTCTTGCTTCGTTCCAGGGCTGTATGGCTGCAGGAAGTGGAGATATTTAATGGATTGTGTTTTTCAAAATGGCCACTGCAATGCTTCCCATTACGACGGTGATGCAATTTCCGCCAGCGCTATTAGCGCTGGGATTTCCGGCGGTAGCGCTATTAGCACTGGTTTTCGATGGCAGTCCCCCTTATTTTGGTGCAGTTTCTGTGAGGCACAAACAGGGTTACCGCCGGAGTCAGGGGCGCATTCATGCCAGGTTGTGAAGCAAAGCTAATTCTGCTGCACGACCCAACAGTAACGCTATTTCCACTCTGCAGGAATTGCGCCTGTTGTGCTGAGGCCCGTGTGTCCTACAAAAATTCACTAACACTGTTAAAAGTTTGAAAACCTTTTCCAGAATACTTAAGTTATAAATTACATTGTGTACTATTGATCCCACTATTGTAGCGAAGACTGAAAAATATTAGTTCAAAAGGTGTATTTTTTCTATCAATTATTTTTCCTTTTGTTGCCTACTATTTGCCTCTTTAGCACCCTTATTTTCTAGTTTACATTCTCAACCTTTCTAACTTTTCTTTAAGTTACGTCTTTTCATTTTGGTACATTTTATATGGCAGGCATGGTATCACAATGGATACTATTTGTAACACATTTATTGAAAATGTTGGGATCGGAGAAACTCCTATTTTTCCCTATAACTAGGATGGGTGTAGTCTTAGCCATCAAAAGATAAACAAAACAGTCCTAGTGGAGTCGGTCAAATCAAAATATCCTATACTAACAAAAACCTTATGCCTGCCCTATCTCTTGTACAAAAAGTGTAAAAAGGACAAATATATGCAAAGGAAAAATCGGTGTACAAAAGAATAAAGGTAGTTTAACCCGCTCTCCTCCTTACATTAAATCTCACGAGTAAGGCTGTCCTTGTAGGCAGGATGACATACTCTGGCTCGGTTTCTGACGCTCTGAGCAGTTCCAAACCGTGGACTGAAGCCTGCCTCGTCACGTTAAAGTCTTTTTCTTGACTCTCAAAATTGTATTCCAACCTAATGTTCACAAAGGCCCACCTCTGCCAGGCGCTCAGACCTTACAGCACACAGATCACATAGGTCCCTACATGCCGGGCTCAGACCTCTCACATCACAGTTCAACACAAACTAGCCGGGGGGGGCTCCCTTCCTCAAGCTTATTGTACTTCGGGTCTCCCTCAGTCAGGCACGGATCCCTTTGCCGGATGTCGAAGTCTCTTGAATCTGCTTGGCTTTCTTTCCAGACCACCGCAGGACCGACTCAGAGTTCACACTTAATTCACTTTCGCTGTTTGTTTGCTTTATAACTTCAAACAATGTACCATTCACTGAGACTTTCGAATGGGCTACTTCCTTTTGCCAGACTACTCTGTTACTTAGTATCTCTGATCTCACAGCTGCCTTTTACTTCAAAGTTCTTTCATGGGTCTGCCTTTCTTCGCGTCTCATCCACATGCGTTCAACCTTTACTTGTGCTATAATATTGCTACTTAATTTGCTTTAACACACACCGGTCTCTCTGGTCGCTTGCTAACTCTCTGACTGTGTGCGCTTCTTTCTTGTTTTGCTATTTCCAATTCACCAGTCAAGGTTAGTACACAGGCTTGGCCTTGCCTCCCCAACTCTGTGGTTCACCTGGGAGTGTTGCTGGCATCCTTGGAACACAATGCAATCTTCACTTGTGGGATCTGGCCATCTGCATGTGTCTTATGCGGTCTGTCAGAGGCAACGGCCTCGAGTAGGAAACCCTTAGGGTTTTCGTCCTGCTGCTCTCGTCCCTTGGTCCGTTTGTCGGCTCCAGTTGGTGTGTCTCTGTCCCAGAAGTTCTGCTCATACTTGTGTTCCGCCTTTCTCAGCGTGTGTCTTTAGGTGTTGCCTTTTATTCATGTGAGGAGAGCTAATGTATCAGGTGTATGCAGTTAGTGTAAAGTGCCTGACTTTGCCTGACCCGAATAATGGGACATGTCCAGTACAATGTGAGAGAGACAGACTGTTTACTCTCAGTCACCCTCTTCCTCGGCACAGTGTTTGTGTAAAAATGGGTGGGGGGAGTTGGGACTTTGGAAAATCCTACAAAATAGGATGGGGTAGATGAACAAAAAAGGGGGTAATACCACGTCTCACCATTGGCTGTCTCTCCCCCAAGACCCCTCACTCAGGTGATCCTCCCACACTGATCCACCCACAGGAACTGGATCCAAAAGCGATGGCCGTTTCCTGGCCACTTGACTGAGAGATCCCATGGGACTAGCAGATGAGACACCCTTTGGTTTCTCACAATTTAAACAGCAAGTACGCCCCCCTTTTCTCCCAGGAAGCCACTGGCCCTTCCCCTCACTGCCCTCATCTAATATTTTAACAAAGTCAATCCCCTATTACATCTTTTTCCTTAATGCCAGCCCCTTTATTATCTATACAGTGTATTTTCAAACTTTAACTAGCACAACGCGCAAGCCAATCGAGTGGCCAGGAGTGTGGGCTTTACTGATTAGTAATGCCCATGTTCCATTCAAGCAACTCGACCTCTCTCCAGGCTGCCATGTTTAACTACTCCAGCCACTGCACTGTTCTTAGGTCTGCCCCACCCCGCCTATGCTCCCCTTAGCCCTCAGCACCCATCGCTCTACCACCCTCAGTCTACGCTTATGAATACAAATGGAAGCCAACAGTCGTATGCATGATTTCAGAATAAATGTCTTCAGAAAAAGACCAACCTTACACTTTTCCTTCATACTCAGTAAAGGCTGATTTGATCATTAAGCTAGTGCTCAGTTTCCTTATGTCATTTAGTCCATTGCACCCTGTAGCAAGTGAGAATATTATTGGGTGGAATATAACACGCATCCGCTTTCAGGGGGACCACAACACTTACGCAATCTGATATTGATACCATGAACTCTGAATGATAATATTGAAAATGGCTAAATGGGTAAGAAAATCTTCATAGCTGGAGCCTTTTTTTCCAGCAATGAAACTGACATCACATGGGCATGCCTTTATCGAAAAGAGGGCAGCGTGTTGTAACTTGCAATATGCTGGGAGCCACCGATGCTTCCGTAGACTTGAGCAATGGCATGATGCTGTGGTACGCTAGGGACTACATGGGCATTGATGCCAACTGTTCCCAGTGGGCCAAGGCTCATGCATGCATTGCCTAAACGCCCATGTCCTGCACTCTAAAAATGTGCATAATTTGTATAGCTCCACCCACCTCACTAAAAGGACAAAATGTGCTGTGAACCCGCCACATTGGGGACAATTCCATTCGAATTAGAAAAAAGCACAGTTCCCTTTTATTTAGGTTTTTTGTATTATTTAATAGCGTAAATAAGTGCATTTGCCCCAATAGCGGTGACAGTTCCTTAGTCGACAGTGATGTGTGCATAGTTTGACAGACAAGCACTTTATCTTATTTGGTTCACTGCATTGTCCTTTGGAGTTACCCCTTGATAGGTATTCTGAAGTGATGGGATTGCACTGGACTGCCTTTGGATCTTGGGAAAAACTGTTCTGAGAATGTGTCTTTTCTAGCGGTGACGTTGTTGACAAATTGAAACATCAGTAATTAATATATATATTCACTGAAAAAACATTGTCAAAGGGACGTTAAGGTTAAGTTGCACTAATAGAAACCTATCAAATTCAATAAAAGAACTTTGTTAAAAGGAGTTTATGGTTACAAGTAAAACCGAAAAACCCCAGAAACGCCACCACCATTCGTTGCTAAGACTAACAGCCAGGATATCAAAGATGACATCACAAACATTTGTTTCCATTATGTCCATGGGAAAAACCACACATTTTGGGACCCCCCTATAACTTTGCCCCGCCCCCTTGACTAAACCTTGCCAAACTTCGCAGAATCAATCAGAAAGGCTCAAAGGTGCAAAGTTTCGTGAGGATTTGTCCGGGTGGGGCTGGGGGTGGGGGGGGGGGCGAAATGATAAATCGCCCAACAAGTGCTCTTCATATGCGTTGAGCAACTTAACCATAACTACAGGGCAGCTACCGCAGGCCCTGTAATATATATAGGATTTGGCAAACACAATTATCTAGACTTAGAATTAACTTAATTGTTAACACTTGTATATCAGAGAATGATTTTTTTCAACGCAGCCCCTCCTATAACTTGTGTGCCTGTCCCCTGAAGCACTCAAATCATTTTTTTTGGTTGATGTGGCAGCAAGACTATACACTTCTGGGACGCAAAATCTGCTAACTTTCGGAGGTCAAAGGTCTGTCGTTGGCAGAAGCAGACCTCAGTATAGCCATTGTCCAGAGATGAAAGGCTCACTTTGCGTATAAAAGTATCCTCGTTTTAGTAAGTGATGACCCTTTTTCTCAGCCTGACCTGCTAGTGGGTTTCCTGACACGTTTGCGGCTCCTAGAGTTTGCTGTGTTTTTTGGCCGGTCTAACCTGCGAGTTGTGGGGTCATTTGACAGCTCTGAATGGGGTTTAGTTGGGTCACTGGCAGGACATAGATCAGTGAATGTTATTTGTGAAAACAGTTGCCATGGACAGCAGACGGCAACGTACGGCTCTCCAGATGTTTTCAACTGACAATTCCATGATCCCTCACCATTGACTATGCTGGCTAGGGCTGATGGGAGATGTAGGCCAAAACATCTGGAGAGTCAAAGGTTGCAGATCCCTGCCTTAGAGGTTTATGGGGAGTTTCCCACTGGCTTCCTTATACCTGCACTCTAGCGGCATAGTGACTACAGAATGTGTGGCTCTGCCTATAATTATTCAGACTCCTGCGTAAGTAAAAAACTGTTTGGCTGATGCGAGGTCTGTCAGCAGTTTGTTAGTCACCAGATGTTTAACTTGTTCGTTAAAATTACTGACATTCCTAAGAATTAAAATGGAGAATGTGTGTCTGCTGATGTGTGGTGTGTGGTGTGTTGTTCAGATGCATACAACTGAAAAGCATTGTGAGGCAGATTCTCAAAATTGAACATACATGAAACAAGCATTGACAATACCAACACTATGTTACATACAGGTTATAAACTATGTATAACCTGTATGTAACTCGATATTAAGTCAAGCACCTCCCTACCGCAGGGTTCAGTGCGCTATACAAGCAAATAAAATAAAATCAAAATAAAATCAAACAGTTTTGGCTTTTGTGTAGGCATGGGAAAGGCATCTGCCAGGCAATGCCATAGTGGTATTAATTGGCCATCGATAGCAGCAGCTGAAAAATGGGGCGAGTACCCGGGCACATAATAGCAGTGCCTGGCAAATGCCTAATGCCTGTATACACAACCCAAAACTGTTGGCTTTGCTAATTAATGTTTTTAACAGGACTTAAGTGAAGGACATGCATAGTACTTCTAATTCGAGTGGCTGAAAGCAGACCTGGTTAAGACATTTGTATTAAACCCAAATCCCCTTTACAACTCAAATTAAGTCATTAACGTTCAGAAGAATGCTTTAAAAAACACTAGCAGGCACTTTGAGTGTAAAGTTTGATGGTAAGGCTTGCTAAAACTAACTCAAAGAGATCCTAGGAGGAGGTGTTATGGCGGGGGGTGGGGTGGGCAAGAATTGGGTGGGAATTTACATAGAAAGTCAATCAGTGGGTAAATAACCAACCAACACCTAAAAGCTTGGAATCCCTCCTAATATGTCATTTCTACCTAGGTCTACTCAAATGCAATAGTTTTGGCTTATAGGTGGTGCTAAAACATCACCCAATAGCTAAAACTAAAACGCGCCTAGAATGTGCTTTTTTCATTTACATTCATTGTAGAGATGTGCAGGTCATCTTATCAACAAATGTGATCTGTGCATTTCCAGGGGGCTCAGCTGTAGTGCAAATGGTGCGCTGGCCTGCTCCCTTGCATACTTTACTGTTGGGACATAACCCAACAGTGATGTATAACTGTTCCCAGACCCACATGGGTGCTGAGTGTGCATGGCGATGACAGGCCCTTAAAGAAACAACTGAAATGCTAAAAAAAGAGAAAAGGCATGCCTATCCCCGTTAGGGGGATAGAAATGCAAGGGGGACAGTATTGTTCTACATAAAAGAAAATACATGGCAGGGTCGGGAAAGTCTCTGTCTTGCATTGCCCATCCCCCTTCACCTATTCCAAACAGGGGCAGGGGAATGTGTTTCATTTCTGCGCCTCTCCATTGTGTTGCTGAATTGGAGATGAGCATTGACATCACTTGACCAAACAAAAAGTTTGATAAATCTACCTCGACATGTGTACCTAGTGTGAGTAATCGTGCAGATTCCTCAATAAAACCCTGTCTAAGGTCTCGTCCCAGGTGGCCAAGGAAAGGCAGATCCAGACCTTGGTGGGGGGGGGGGGTGGGGAGGGTGTTCTAAGGGAGGATCACCTTTGAGGAGAAAGGGCCCATGGAATGAGAGGATTCCGTGGGATGAGACGCAGTATCTGTCTTGCACAAGGAGGATATTTTACAAATGCCAAAGTATGCAATGGCTTGTTGCTCTAACAATCTACCGGTTGCGCAAGTCAAACATCTTAATGTGGGTACAACTAATCTGAAATCCTTTGGCATTATACGAAATATGAACCACCCTTCTAAAACTAGGGAGACCTATGAAACTGAAAACCCCCCTAACTTCCAAAGAGACAGTGAAAGGAAGTCTGTGAATAACAGCTTAAACTATCAAAAACTTGATTCCTCTTTCCAATCAAGTATGGTGACGGATCCTTATGATGTTTCTGTAAAGGAAAGAATAGGGAACAACAATAAGTTTAAGAATGAACACGATGTGAGAAATACTACTTTTATCACTGGGGACTATAAGTTCCATAATTCCCTAGGTATTGGGACGAGGACGGGAGCTAAAGGGGAACAATACTGCAGGAGTGGACAACTCATTTATGTAAATGACCTACGTTTGAGGGAGACTCAGAGGCTTTAAAGGCTCCCTCAGGTGCAGGCAGAGAGAGGAGTAGGGCATAAGGAGCAGGAGGAGTCGTGCAGACCATGTATGCAGCCAAGGTCGGGACTGGAGAGAGAGGATACCGGGACCCCTTTGAAGCCAAAGACAGTGGCTGGTCCTGAGAGGGTCTATGTCTCCAGTTATTCTAATTGCAGAGGTTGTGCAGCGCAAAGTGTGCGAAAGGAAGGCTTGCCCTTTGTAATTGGTTATTCATTTATAGTGCGCTCTGGGCCCATGGGCTTCTGGGCACAGATCTAGTTACATGGTAACAAGGTTACATAAGACAGGAATAGAAAGACAGTAAAACGAATACAGTGAAAATATACAGCGAGCATATATAAACAGAGAGAAATGTACAAAGTGCAGATATAATCAGGTATATACAGGTGAGTGTGGCAGCAAGTTATACATTTACAATATATTTTCTGTAAAGGAGAGGGATAGAGAGAGGCTTGCCAGAGAGCAGATCAGATGGTCAGCAGTCAAATGAGTACAGCCACTTCTTGACGTTAGTCTTTAAAGCAGTGGAAGGGTGACATGACTCTTAGAGAATCTGGGATAGAGTTCCAAGGTTGCGCGGCCAGGACTGCAAAGATGGCACCTCCTATTTTTTTTAGCTTGAACTTGGGTATTCTGAGACTGTTGGATTGAGCTTTTCTGATGGGACGAGCTGATGTGTGTCTTTGAAGACTCATTGTGCAGAGTTTGTACAGTGGGAAGAGAAAGCAGAGTGGGATGTTTTCCCCTCTAGGGGTCTCCAGTCACTTGCATGCACAAGAGACTCTCAGGAGCAAAGGAAGCTCCAGAAACAAGTGGCGTGGGCAAAGGCGCATGTGGACACAAGAGACTCTCAGGAGCAAAGGAAGCTCCAGAAACAAGTGGCGTGGGCAAAGGCGCATGTGGACAAATGGCCTGCTGGGCCGCGATAAACCACTGCAGCAGAAGGCCTGAAAATGCCAAAAGTATTGAAAGAAGCGACTTACCCGGGGAGTTCACAGCTGGAAAGTGACCCCGGAGCACTCTGAGACTGCTTGCGTTTACAGGGCAGGCGTTTTCACTCGCGTATGAGTGGAGGAGGTGTTAGCAGTAAATATGAATACCGAACTATCAGAAAACAGATAAACTCATATTCCTTAAAGCCAAATGACAGTAAATCTAAGCATGTGAGTTTATGGAGCATTCAACAACTAGCTGGAGCAACATTGTTAAAAGCTAATGAATGAAACCATTACCCAAGCAAAGAGAAACCGAAAACTAAGCTATTCAAGTCTAACAGATACTGCCAAAGGCAAAATGGGAGTAATGGAAGGCTAAAGTTTTGTGAAACTTGTTATTCATTCTTTGTGAAACATATAATAACAGTTGATATAAACACATATTGCCAAAGCCAAGAAAGGAACAGAATAAGACTGTATTCTTATCAGTCTTTGGTTACTTGTGCAGATGGGAAAAGAACGTAGCAAAAAGGCTGCCCTTCTGGTAAAGGTTATTCACAAGGAGAGGAGCATAATTTGCATAAGGGTGTCAAAGAGTACCAATGTGAATCTTGCTTTCCCTGAAGAGTTTCTAAAGTATACCTAATGGCAAACCTTTGAAGTGGTAGACTGGCATGGGAGTAAACCAGGTAGCAGCTGATAACGTGCTGCATAGTGGTCCTAACAAAGTCATTGGGCCTCATTACGACTGTGCCGGTCTGGTAACAACGGTGCCGGTAAGCCTAATGGCACCATTGTTACCGGACCAGCATAGTAAGACTCTGCGGGCAGGTGCCATCCCGCCCGCCAAGGTCAGACTTGGCGGGTGGAACAGCAGCCGCCCGCAGAGTTTAACAGAAGCACAGCCACAGTTATTAACAGTGGTGGTGCTTCCGTGGTCCCCATTGCCATGGGAATGGGGATGGGGATTTACAATTACCGGCGCCCGACTTCCCGGAACACTGGGGTTGTAATGCCCCGGTGTTTCCGGCAAGCCAGGCACCGGTAAAATGTACAAGTGCAGCAGCAAACTGCCGGTTTTACCTGCACGGTTACGACCGGACCTGTAATGAGGCCCATTATATGTTGTTTGTGGTGCTGAATGAAGAACTGTACAAATCTGCTGTGGAGGAGTTACATTTCTTCAGAAGTATTCAGTTGTGGCAAATCATCCTGACAAAGACAACTTTTGTTGCTCACGTGAAGAAGAGAATTCTGAGGCTCATTCTTGCTTAAAGAGGAGAAAGAACGTTCCATTTTCTTTTGGGTCCCATCGAAGTGTTGGAACGTTCTGTTGTCAAGTTGACACTACAAAGACTTGTGTTGGAACTTTGGTATAAACCAGGATGTCCTTATTTTCCTTTTGGACTGTGGAGAAGAATCCTGCTTGAATCTGGGGGAGGGGAATTCACACAGATCACAAAAGGAACTGTGTTCATACTACAAACTCAACTGTTATATTAATTCTGTTGTTTTGAACTATCATGCATTTCCTTTTTGATTTTTTGAAAGTATAAGTGTGAGGGACAGATATTCTTTGGGTTGCCTTCAGGGTTGGATTGGCCCCTCACCTCTCGGCTCATGGCCGGGCCAAATTCGTCCCTGGGGTGCGGGGGCAGTTTCTGCCCACCCCTAGGCCGGTTTGGACAAAAAAAAAAGAAATGTGAAAAAAAAGAAAATGTGAAAAACAAAAAAAGTGGGAAAAAAATAAACACCTCCAATGGCATAATTCATCAAAGCAAGGTAAGAAATGTTACCTTGCTTTGATGATTGATTTGCATGCATGATGTGTGCATCATAAATCATGATGGATGCATCATTCACATGCTGCTGCAGCATGCAAAGTTGAGGGGCCAGGCCCGTCCCCAGGCCGGCAGCTGTCACCGTGCCACCATTCCAGGTGGAACAGTGCCCCCTGGAGAGGCTGTGCTGTTGTATTAGTGATAAATATGTATTAGTGATATTAGAGATAAACAACCAATTTTTAGAGTAGCATAAACATCCATTTCGGACTATGATTTTTTCCTTTCACAAGTTGTAGTAATAGCAAGGTTTTTTTTCTGCCGTTGTCTCTGTTACGATCATCACAAGACATTCCATCTCTGTGTCCTCGGTCACTTGACAAACTCCTTATGCCTAAAGGTTTCTGTAAGTGTAGAAATATTTGACCATTGCATATCGAGTGGCCATTGACTTCATTGTGCCACAATGAATGCTTTGTTGTAATGTGTCTATCTTTCCCATCTCCCTGGCATGCTGTTGAGGATGTTTGTTTAAATGAATGAGGAAACGAGTGCTCAGAGTATGGGATGTCCTGTGAGTGTGCAGCTTTCCCTAATTCGCCAACCTCTGAAGCCTGAAAGTAGATGCATGCAGGCTTGACTTGCAAAGTGCCAACTTTGCACCAGATTTGCAGATGAACTTAACTGGTCTGCTGTTAAATCTCAGTAACCAGTTTAATGGTATCCACTACAGAATAATTGCTCATTTTACTACAGCCGATATGATAGCTCAGTGGGTTGAGCGCTCGCTGATGTGATGTGTGTGTGATCTGCAGGTTCGAATCCCAGCAAGGCCATCTCAGCCTTTCATCCTTCTTAGGTCGATAAATGAGTACCAACACAGGTTGGGTGATGTCTTATACATATTTGTTCTATAAAAAAGATAAAAAAGAGCTTAAGAGTAAGTGCTATACAATAACATATTATCATTTGGCCTTGGATGTCTTCTTGCATTTACAGTAATTTGACAATATGCATCTATCCACCCGGATATTAATGATACATAAGGTGATCCATTCTTGTATGAAATGTATATCACATTAGTTAAATCATAACCACATTTTTCGTAGTGTACTTAGGAACAGTGCTATTTAATGCCACTTCCTGTTTTGTCAAGGGGTGAAAGGCCGTGTTTCATCGCTTCCCGAAATGTCACTTTGGGGTGGGTCAAATAACATCACTTCCGGTGATGTGATCAGAGTTGACGGGTTGTGAGGCGATGGGTGGGACACTTTTTTGAGGCGAGGGGTGGCCTACTTTATTTTGGGTGTCCGGGCCTATTTCTTGTCCCAGTCTGACCCTGGTTGCCTTTAGTTTATTTTCGGCAGGGAAATCCTCGTCAGGGTCGGGATAGTGAGGCGTTTATCCAACCCTTTCATTTAATAAAATGGCGACATTTGAAAATTCTTTACAAAGTTGTTAGCCTCACATTTCTGACCCCTCACACTAGACAGAGGTGGGAGCAGTGATGATTGTGGCAGGCCTGGAGCTGAACAGTGCCATACATTGCATTTACCATTTCAAGTCCGGGGCCCTCATTACGACCCTGGCGTTGGACCATGGTGCTGATAGCACCATGGTCCATGCCGGTAACTTACCGACTCCGCCATGGCGGAATGGGGAATTACCGCCCCATTCCGAGGTTGGCGGGGCGGTAATTACCCATGCCGCCATGGCCCTTCCCCATTCTCATTTTGGCCCCATAGGGCTCAATGGAAATGGGGAAGGCGCTAAGTACGGTGCCGCAAATTGCGGCATCGTACTTAGCACCAAGGTCCCTTTGCGGGTTGGTTTTTAACGCCTGCAAAAAGCAGGCGTTAAAGTCTCCAACCCGCAAAGGGACCTCGTAATCAGGCGTTAAGGGTTTAACGGCGCCGCCACCTTTTACGGCGCCATTACCCCTTAACGCCTGGGTTGTAATGAGGGCCTGGAAGTTTACAAACCAAACCATGGTCAGTCCCAGGACCAAACGGAGCTGCTAGGTTTCGATAAGGGAAGTTGCCTTCTTGGGAATGAATCAGCCAGGCTGGGACCCACGTCAACACACTTTTCATTTTTAGTATGTTAGGCTAAGTGAAAAGGCTAAAAATGCAAAACAAAGAAACTAATGTAAACCAACAAATGCACAATTCTATGGAATGTGCCTATTTTCAGCCAGTCTCCTTCTTTCACAAAACATCAAATGACGATAGGGTTTGGGTACTACATGGAGGCATCGGTGAATTGCAAGACTAGGAGTATGTTTTCACATAGTTTTTTTTCATGATTTAGGCCATAGTACATGATTGGTAGTGACTGAAAAACAAGTGGTGTTTTAAATGCCTCCTTTTAAATGTTGGGGTTGCATCACATATGTGCGTCTGCATGATGTAAATAAGCCATAGTTACCCTGTTGTCCTGGAAGAATGTGGAATTACAAGGCAAAGAAAGACATTAAGCTCCTCATTGAACAAACTGTGGAACCTATAAAACAAAGAGTATGTTAATAGCAGCTAATTTCAGGTAGGTATTGCATGTAGCATGTATGGAATTGGGGAATGTACAACATCCTTCCTGTGGTAAATAACTCTTATGTGTGCCCTGCAGTACTTTCTACTTGCCCCAATGTGATTATAAATATAAGAGGTGTTCACACGTTTATATCAAACATGCAAAGAGGCCCTTGCTATCTCTTATCTCAAATTCCGGGGCACCAGGGGTCCAGGGATGAATATCGGTTCCTAAACCATCAATCAGCCCCACACCTCTAGTACCCCAGAAGGGTTCCAAACAGATTTGAAACACAAGCACATTATAAACCTCCCTGTCCAATTTTGGTAACGTGGACAGAATAGGAGGCTTATCTGTGCAAGGTCGTGGATCATTGGTTAGTTGCAACGCAGCGAAAATACAGTTATTACCCAATGATAAAATAGACTGTCCAGTCAAGGTTGTATAAAAATATCTACTTTATTATTATCACAACAGACAGTTCTAGCACACTACAAAATACAACCCACACTGTAAAGGAATGCAGAGGACAGACAGTTTTCAAAGAAGGAAAAGGGATACACTCTGTATACTGACAGGAGGGTAGTTGGTAAATAATCGCAATAGTTCAAGGATATTTGGTTTCAACACAAAGGGAGCAATGGGTTGTAAAATGTCACTAGGGGCCTTCGGAGAAGGACCAGGCGGACAGAACCACAATGTATCTTGAGCTGTAGGAGTTCTTGGTTTAATGCATAAAATTTAACAAAATAACAATTGTTTTGCTTGATGCTTATGTGTGTGCCTATTGATAGATTTTTCAGCATCTTAAGTAAGGGCCATGCCCAATTAGAGGCCGGCCGATTGAAAAACTAAAAATTTAAATGGTTCATCTTGGGGACCCCCCAGCTTGTGTTTATAGTTTTGCTAATTTGTCCCTAGGATGCCTTGTGAGTATTTTGCCCTTGTGTTTGATCCGTAAAACCACATACGCATAGCTTCTAAATGGGGTCTCCTGCAGGGATGACTACTGTAACATGCAGTGCCAGACATGACATTTTACTCTCAATTGATACTGAGGGTGGGAGGTGGCATGAGGTTGACACAGTGCATATGAAATGGTGTTGGGGGTTCCAGTCTACTTTATTAGCCTCTGCAGCCATGCTCCATGTGGACCTGTTTGAATTTAACTCTGATTAGTATGCAAATGCTGCCACCAGTTACATGGCTCAACAAAAGGACATGGCAGATCCATGGAGTCTGTGTTAGTTAATTATGCTGGCCATGGCAGGGGGAAGGTTTGGCCTTCCCCTTTCTGGAGGTGCATCGTTTACTCCACCTGTCAGATCCCAACTAAATATGACGGGGGAATGCACCTGTAGGCTGTGCCCACCCAGAGTATACAGGTCTATGTGTATGACTTGCGGTGAACATAGGACAATGTGTGTGGATTAGCCCCACACATTTTCCAGAGGTTGATCTACCATCATTCAATTTCATTTAAAATTTCAAGAAAAGCCCAGGCAGGTGCACACCCACCGCGCGGATGTTTGAATTCCTCACAATAACTTTTTATTAATTTAAAAATAAAAGCATAATGTAAAAACAAATACCATTGATTGGTTGCACGTCATCAGAAACATATAATTGATATCAAAAGTACAGCGGCAGAGGGGAGACAATAGGTGACAAATCATCATTATACAAGGTACAGGGTAGGGATAACGGGTAATAATAACATGTCTCAACCCTCCCACCAACCCGACACCTTCTGAAATCTCCTTTTGACATAACAATGCAAAATGTTTTGATCACAGCTGAGTTGCCTGCTACAAGATGAAAGGATGGAAGGTGCTGGAAAGTGAGTGGAGGGAGGCAGGTGGCTCATTGTGTACATGTACCCCATGTTATTGAATATGATAGCTTGCTCTGTTATCTGAGAGGTGATTATGTCACATCTGGCAAACAAATGCACAGCACTGCTTTCTGTGGCCAGAACCTGTAAGAGCGGCACCTAAGGGAGAACTGAGCCTGTCCAACAGACAACAACTCGGCTGTCTGAGGTCTGAGTCTGTAAGGTCGGTGTAACCAGAGTGCCAGACTGCCAGTTCTACTCTCTGGGGCTTGGTCCTCCATGATATGTGTGTCCTGGCAACTATATCTATAGTTAGAAGCCTCTGTATGTAAGGTCTCTGTCACATGTGCGACTACATTGTAAGCTGACGGACTGCCCTCAAGCACAAGATCTAGAGCTTGGGTTTTGTGAGGAATTCTCCCATCCGCATGGTGGCGTGCACTCACCTGGGCTTTTTGAAATGTTTAATGAAATGGAATAATGGTAGACCAACCTCAGGAAAATGTGTGTGACTAATCCCCACACATTTTCCTATGCTCACAGCACGACAAACACATATACCTGCATACTCAGGGTGGACACAGCCTACACAGGCACAGTCCACCCTGCAATATTTAGTTGGAATGTGACAGCTAGGAGTACACTATATCATGTTCAATAAGGGAGAAGACCAAGCTTCCGCCTGACATGTCCGGCCTGATTATCTAACAAATGCTTCATGGATTCACTGTGTGCTTTTGTTAGGCCCTTCAGCTGGTTGAAGCAATTAACATAACAATAGAAGGTACTTCAAACAGTCTACATGGGGCCTGACTGCAGAGGTTAACAACGGAGACAGGAAACCCAACAACCTTTCATATGTAACTGTGCCAACCTGAAGCCAGATTCCGCCCCCATTATCAATGACAGCTGTCATGTTTGGGACTGCTGTGTTACAGTAAGCCAACCTGCTAATGAACCCCATTCATAAGGTACGAGAATGGGGCTTGCAGGATCCAGAGAATCTGCTTCAAGGGAGACCTGCCACTTTAACAGGGAACACATACAGAGGACTATTAACCAGAGAGACTTTCTGACCAACAACAGACAGGAAGCTGGGTTGTACTTAGTATCACAAGGTAGTGTGGCCAGAGATCCTTCTGCTGAGAGGCTTAAAACACTTTTAGTTCTGGGGCACTCCTTGTTCCTGTGTTCACTCCCTTACCTTCCCTGTTGCAAAGCACTCTTGTTATGCACTCATGAATACAGGAGAATGTTGGTAGGGACCCCAGTATAAGTTAATTAAGGCAGGCTTAGTCTACACCATTCACTGTGGCCCACTTGGCTTTGAAAGAGGGCTGGGGCCCTCTTTAGGCTGATCACCTGAAGTCTTCCCAACAAGCAGCAAGAAGAACTAAACCTTGGACCCTGGCTGAAGGTACAGTTGCCAAACATCCTCCACCAATGAAGGAAGGCTAGCATATCCAAAGAGGGAAGCAAGATATCTCCCCTAAACATCTCCCAGGGAACAGAGGGAGATAGAGAACCTGGAGGACCCTCCAGCCGCTCTAGAACCGGTACCGAGCCAGCACACAGCGTGCCCTGCTAGGCTCTGCAGCAAGCTCCCTGGACAGGGAGCGCCAGAAGGTCTCTGAAAATACAACCAAGGTAGCTTCTTCCAACGCACTCCACAGCTGTGACCCATCCTCCTTAAAGGACAACACACACCCATTGAAGAAGCTGGAGTAGTGCCTCGATGAGTGTCTACTGATGTACGCCTTTATGGACATTTTCCAGACAATGGAGTTACTCGATCTGTAACTGGAAGCAAAGCTGACCATTGTCAAGCCGCCGTCGCTTAAAGACATCCGAGAAGTCTCGACCAGTGCTTCAGAACCGCTGATAAGCACTGAGACAGTGATTCCTGGCCCGAGCTGCTGTGTAGGCCAGCCGACAGACGTTCATCCAGTTTTGATCCATGATCCATCTTGCTGACTTGTACCCGCAGCTCATTCCCATCTCGAACTCTGCCTGCAAAGCGCGCTGAAGCCAACCCGACCCTGTCAAGAACAAAGAACACATACAACACAGGGTACAGTGTGGTTCTGTCCCTCTGGTCCTTCCTAGAAGGCCCCTAGAGACATAAGACCCATTGCTCCCTTTGTGCTGAAGCCAAGAAACCTTAAATTGTTTTGGTTATTAACCATACCTACTACCCTGCTGTCAGTATTGCGATGATCCCTCAATAAAGCCCTGCCTAAAGTCTCCTCCCAGTTGCCCATGGGAGGCCAGACACTTCCTAATCCTGACTTTGGGGGCGGTATACTGCAGGAGGATCACCTGGGAGGAGACAAGGCCCAGAGTAGTGAGGAGATCCTGTGGGATGAGACACTGTATTTATCTTTAAAAGGGAACGACCTTTTAAAAGGTACCAAGACATGTAATGGCTTATTGTCGATATGATGCATTTAAAGTACACATTAAATCTGTTGTTGTGGGTAAAGCTGGTGTGACATCATTAACTATCCCTAGGAAGGAAAGACAGTTTGAGATTCCCAAGGTTAGAAATCCCCTTACTCCCATAAGTACAGTGACAGGAAACCTATAAATAATGGCTTAAATGAACTACCTTGTCCTTTTCACATAAACTCTTGTAACTTTTTCTTAAATGACTTTAAGAGCGATAAATCTGCACTTAAAAATAAAAAAGCTGATAAGAAAACCTAATTCTGTTAATTGGGACTATAAATACCATAATCCTTAGGTACTGCTACAAGGAAGAGGGCTCAAGAACCATATTTCAGAATTGGTCAGCTTGTTATACAAAATGACCACACACGAGAGAAGCAGAGAAGCTTAAAAGGACCTCTCAGGTGCAGGCTATTGGTGGAGATGGAGATGGAGGTGTAGCTGGAATATTCGCAGCCGTAGCAACAGCAGAGTAAGTGCACGTTGTTGGCAATCCAGACAGAGGTTAGTAGAATGGAGGGACGGCAGGACTTTGACCAAGCAGATTTCAGCTGCCTGTCTTGAGAGAGTCATGTTCTCCCTAAATCTGAAATGCAGAGGTTGTGCAGCGGAAAGCATGAAGGATAACTGCTTTTCCCCATGTGAACCTAATTGACAGAGATTGCACAGTAGAAAGCGAGCCGGAGACCGTGGCTGAGAATAGGAGTACAGCCGATGGTCCCAGGGGAAAGAGGAGCTCTGTGACTGTTTGTAGAGGATGAGGACACTTTCACAGAGGATGGGTTTGTGTCCAAAAGAAGCCAGAAGCAGTACAAGTCCTGCAACATGTGAAGGAAGCAAGACAGAAGCCAGTGAGTGTGACAAAGCGGTCTGAGCCCTTTCGCAAATACATGCCGGCTACTGTAGCCAAGTAGAATCACTCATGTGCTCTTAAAAGCAGTCAAATACTGATTGTTGATTGTTGAACAATGGAAAGTTACAAAAGTAGCACTAGCATGTAAACAAACTCCTTCCCTAACACTCATGTGAGAGTAAAACACTTTCAAATAAGCTAATTGAATCTTAAAACCATCTGAATTAAAAGACAGGCTGATCGCGTGTACTTAAAAGTAACTCTGAGGTGAAGGATGACCGAAGAGTCAATTGTGAAGCTGTTAAAGTTGAAGTAGCACTGAAGTTAAGAGTTAAGTGACTGAATAATGAATTCTGAGTTTGAGGGAACAGGCATTGCCCAAGCCAAGAATGAAACACACGTTGCCCAAGTTAAGAGTGAAACAAATGTTTTTTCAAAGCCAAGTGTAGTGCAAGCATTGCCCTAGGCCAAGAAGGGCACACGCATTGCCCAAGCCAAGAGCTGTGCAAACGTTTGTCTTCAGCCAAAAGAGATTCACAAAAGGCATAGAATGAAGCTGCTTTGGTGGGGAGAAAACAAACAGGCGAATACAAAGTTGTAAAAAGGAGAAGTCTGCTGATTGTAAATGTTCCATAACATTTGGTATAACTCCCATTGCCAAAGCCATAAGGAGGAAAGCTACAATTGCATCCTTAAGGTCAAGCTGTGTTGCTGATGTGACAGAGAGACAAGAGTGTCAAAGAGGCTGCCATTTTGACTAAGTGATTGTACTAAAGAAGAGTGCCTTGCTTACTTGGAAGTGTTGAGGGGCACTAAAGTGGATCTTGTCTTTTCTGAAAAGTTGTTAAAAGTCACAAAGGTGGAAATTACTGGAGTTGTGGTAAATACTAATGCTGCAGCAAGACAAAAGACAAAGAGGCTACTCCTCTGAAAGGTGAATGTTCAGAGGAAGAGTGCCTTGTCTACATGAAGGTGTTGAACGCACTGATGTGAATATTGTAATTTCTGGAAAGTTATTATAAATCACAATGTATCGGATTGTTGAAGCTGTGGTAAATATTTTGTTTGTCAGTAGATTTCGAACTTCAGAAGCCCAGTTGAATGTCGAGCACTATGGGGTAGGCGAATAGACCCATGCGGTGAATCCTTACAGAAGTGAACCTGGCAGGAGAGTTATCAGGCTGGTAGAGTGTTCAGTCATCTTGACAAAGATATGACTTGTGATTTTTAAAGTTATAAATAGAGACTTGATAAGTGCTTCTAGGATTCTTTGTTTATTATTCCTTGCCAGATGTTGTGTTTCTTTAAATCTGACAAGGAACTACATTTCTTTTATGACATTTCCAAGTTTTAACAAAGTATCGTGACACAGAACATCATTGGTGCTATTTGATGAAGTGGAAATTATTATTCAAGGAAGAAGAATAAATATTTCTGTTGATTCAACATTATTTACCAGACCTTTCATTTGACAAAGGGAAGGAATCAAGAATTGAGTGAGAACTTTGTTGCAAACCCGGATTTCCTTGTTTCTTCATGTTGAACATTGGAACTGAATCTAACTTGAAACCTGGGGAAGGGGGTTTCACCCAGGTTACCAAGAAATAATGTGAATACATTGGAAATACAATTGTTGATTTTTGTTGTGTAGTGCCATATATATTCTTCAGTATATTATGCTTAAGTGTGAGGGTCAGATATCTGATGTTAGAGTGTTTCCTTTAGTTTTGGATAGGCAGGGAAATTCTCTTCACAGTAGGGATAGTGAGGCGTTTGATGAAACGCATGATTTAATTAAATGGCATATTTTGAGAATTTGTCCAAAAGTTGTCTGCCTCATATTTCTGACCCCTCACAGTATCCACTGTGCATACCCTTTCCTTCTTTGAAACTGCCTGTCTTCTGCATTCCTATACAGGGTGAGTTGTATTTCGTAGTGTTGCTAGAACTTTGTCATATAAATAAAGTAGATATTTTTGATACAGCCTTGACTGCACTGTGCCTTTTCTCATTGGTTAATAATTGTTTTTCTCTCTGTGTTGCAACTAACCAATAATCCACAAGCTTTCCGAGATAAGCCTGCCGTTCCATCCATGTTACCAAAATTGGACAAGGAAGTTTATAATTTGCTTGTTATTCCAATCTGTTCAGATCCCTTCTGGTGTATTAGAGGTGTGGGGCTGATTGATGGTTTAGAAACCGATATTCACCCGTGGTCCACCCTGGGAGTTGGTTTGTTTGTTTCATTATTTATAATGCGCGCCAGACCCAAGCGTATTGGGGCACAGAAGAAACAGGACAGTTTTCAGCTTAGGTGATCTGTCACAGGGGTCGACTGCAGTCTACTGCAGCCCCCCACAAAGTTAGAAGCCCAAGAAGCACTAGACCGGCAAACTGGAGCATTAAGCAGTCTTGTGGCATATGTATTCGATACTCTGAGCCTCGTCAGAAAGAATGCACATCAGAAATGTAATGCTAGGAAAACTAGTTCCAGGTTTAAATACTGCTTCAGTAGAAATAGCGGCAATCATTGCCTTTGCCTTTCGTCAATCTTGGGGTGAAAGGAAGTTGAATGCCATCAGAATCTATGCTATTAAAGAGCAAGGTGCTTTCACAGTGGGTTCTTCGCATGCCATGGCGCTTGGAGTATATATCTACGCCTGGCAGCAAGTTCTAATAAAACACATAATAGACCAATCACAGAAATGTTTCCTAAGGAAGGTGAACATACAGATCCCCCTGGAGATATCCTAGCCCCTAGACTTTCCCATAACAGTAAGAGAATTACACCTTTTCCAGCAATTGAGAATGCACTTAAAAGCAACAGCCTAAAACCAAGGCTAAGATTGTATGTGATTTCCATGGAGGTGGGGTGATTTTTCTTTTGAAGTGATGATTAAGGTCCCAAACTCTCATTTATCGGTCAATCTATGAGGCTAAAAAGGTCATCAAAAGGAATGGACGCCATTACCACTTCATCCCTCAGCTGAAACCACGTGAGCGGATCCACGGCCACTCGTTATCCTCGGAACGTTTGTTAGCTCCTCCCCCAAGGGCGGGATATTAATCTCTTGACCACTCTTTACAATTCCTGTACTGTTGAGTCTGCCTATGAAAGGAAGGTGCCTTCAACATGGGTTGGACATGGCGCCGTGTTCACTGCTAAGAATATTCCTAATATGTGTGGAAAATGTTCACTCTGTGGCCTCAATATGGGTATTGTGGAAACTAAAAATAATGGGGTATTTTTAATAGGAATGGTTTGTAAAATGTCTATGGGTTTTGATTGCACGGGTTATGGGTTTTGATAGCATGGGGGAATTTACAATAGTGGAATACAAAAAAGCCTATATCATCGGGTAAATATGTGTTTTTTAACCCATGTGATATTTTCTTTGTACTCATATGGTGAAACAGAAACCATGGGATACCATCTTATAATTTGGTAGCATTTTAAAAACCTAGGCATTCAAAATACTAAATATTTTGTCCACTCCTACCATAACCATGAAAATGGCCTGTGAATGATGTGACAAAATGGCGTCTTTTTTTCTGCGTTATGACCTCATATTGAGGGACGTAACGGTCATCTCTCGATTGGTTACCAATAATCTTCATTCCACTTAGTCCTACTCTTCCTCGTCGCAGTGCTACTTCACCCTCTGTCCTGTGGAGAATTGGTCTTTGTTTATATAGTGCCCTCCTGTGGTACTGGACACAGGAGGTGTTGAATAAAGTGATAAGGTTATATAGGTGGGATGTCTCCAAACCTGCGGGTTAAGCGCAGAGGCTCTGGGTTTTTACACTTTTCTCTGGGTCCCCAGGGAAGAGCATGGAGTCTACAGGATTTCCAGCAGTCCCGGCAACTCCGCCCATGTGTCCATGTGATTGGCTACACAACGAAATAAGGGGCCAGTCACATGGCGGTATAGGCAGATACACCGGGTGATATATAAATTCTGCCATTATCGGCATCTGATTACTCAGCAGCGTAGTGTTTTGCTTTTTTTTGTTTTTTAAACATGCCCCAGGAGGATAGCTCAGCGGCAATGTGCTCGCCTTCGAAGCAAGATGACACGAAACAACACAGGTTTGAATCCCGGGTCTGCGTTTAGAAACCTCTGGGTATTAAGCGTGTTGCAAATAACTTATCATGTCATAAACATGCAGGCAGGTAGGCGGAGTCTTGTACGAATTTGGCGTGGCATCGGTTGATATAAACATCTGTTTTTTTTTCCAGATTTAGGCCTTTGTGGACGTCTACAAGGAAGGGTCAACCTCAAGGTGCCTTGACTGCGAAGAAGAGGAAGATTACCAGTCAGTAATGAGGAGATTACAACTCCCAACACAAGTAACCATGGTTACTGCTCCTGTTAACATATTTAGTTTGTTTTCCTCCCAGCTGAAACAGCCTGGCAGTGGCACCCGATAAGAGCTGGTTTTCTTTGAGATACAGAAATGTAGACTTGCCGAGTCTGTCAGCGGGGAGCCAAGATGTGAAACCATGAGTTGCGGCTCCTAACCTCATCCGCCCCCCACCACAAACCCCATGCTTTTATCAAAAACAACCAAAAGCTGGCATGCCGCTCCAGCTGAGTTGGTGTTTCTGTGGCCAACAGTCACTTAAAGTCTGAAACACAACCACAGGGGCACCTCTGAGGGTTTGGCATGTAAGCCAGCGACCACCGTCAGGGTCTCGGGTTCAGAGGTAATTTTCTCTGTCGCCACATTTCCTTCAGACATCCCTAATTGCCACTGAGTGTGGGCACAAGACACTCTCTGTGTTAAGCCTGGTGAGCCTGTGTGTTTATGAAAAAAGAGGTCTGAGGTTCAGTATGCATTAAAGATAATATACATGTAATTCGAGGCTTGATGCCAGGAAATATTCTGAATTACTCAGTATAGTCTGAGACATGAGTGGTGATTTGCCCCTATAGTGTAAAATGGGAAAGGGCCGGGGAGCCAGCGTTGCATCTACAATAAGAGCAAAGATAATATTATTGATCTATCAACTACTCACCTCTAAATCTTAGAGTGAGGTATTGGCTTGACTCTTGCAGCAAAGTGTTGTTGGGAGCTTGTCAAGGTACTCGCAGGGTACCGTGAGCATTCAGAAATGTTTTCTTGTTGTGATGTTTCCATTGTTGGAGATGCAAGTGAGGTGTAACCTATATGGTTCCCTGCCAGCTCGGCTCTGCAATTTTGAAGCTCACTGCAAAGTCAGCAAGCTGGGTCCCAGGCGAATGCCCCCTTTGATATTTCGGTCATAACTGCTACCGACGCGGGAAAAGCCAGCAGCCACCACCTGGGCTTGATCAGGTGGGCTGGTGAGGTTCCAATTCACTGAGTCCTCTCTTGCTGCAGGAGATGAGTTGGAGAGGGACCCGGGTGGACAATTGAGAGATGGGTGAGAACTTTACTGGGAACACGTACTGAACTGGTATTCCACCCGCCTGGTGGTGTGCAAGAGGCTAGGTGGCTTCAGCCGTTACGACACCATTACGACATTGTGTCATGTCCTGCAAAATGGCAGCTGCCTATATCAGGTAGTGATCAAGGCAGGGAGGTAAAGTTCTATGAATGTTCGGCCCAATCGGCAAGTTTGGTCCATTTCTTTAGCTGACTGTCAACTTCGGCAAATAATTTTGGTTCCATGTGTTAAAATCACGGCAAAAATGGCCGTTTACACAAAATATCACAGCAAAAAGGCTGTGGTTTTGCCGCTGCAATCCATGTAAAGGATGCAAGGGACACCCCCAGACCCATTATACCATTTAAGAGGAGCAGCGGACACCGCCGCAACCCCTGCTCCCCTTAAATAGTATAATGGGGCACATCTTTACCGGGGCAAACAACAGCATTTTGCTGTGATTTTTTGTAAAAGCGATTTTTTTGCTGCAATTTTATTACTGCATACCATTATTTTTTGCCCGATGTAGACATTTTTCCCCCAAATAGTGGGGGTAGACAGTGAGAGACACTGCAAAGGGCTGTGTGTTAGTAATACAGACGTGATCTGCAGAGCGCCCCCTCTTGGAATAAGTTGGCAGTGCATATGATCTGGTGTTGGACCCGTCGTTTGGTCTGCTGATGCTCTGGGTGCTGGCAGTAAGAACTTTTGGAATCTCATTTTTCTCTCCCAATGGAGAGTTTTGAACAAGGGCCTTGAGGCGCTAGGTGCTATCGAGAAGGTTGGGAGCCGTCCCTTTGCTGCATGCAGTTAGACAATGTCTGTACATTCTGGTGGGAACGTTATAGTTGTAACGTCTTATCTCTGTAGACCAGGATTCTGCGACCTGCAGATCTCCAGATGTATTGGACTGCAGCTCCAACGATGGAAGTTGTTGTCGAGAAAATGTGGAGATCCGAACGTTGCAGACTCCTGCTCTAGACAGTGGAAGGTGTCACCCGTCTGATGTGAAAGCCGTAAACCTTGAAGAGAAGCGGCCGGTTTACTAACTTTTTGGCAACAAAATCTCCAGGGCTTTAGACAATATTCTTGCACTTCATGTGTAGTGGCAGCTACGGAGGACCAATACACTGAGATGATTCTTAGCGGTCACAGAGTGATGTTGCCAATGAACAGGCCTAAAAGGTACATTAATGGAAAGGAGGGCTCAGCGATTAGAGGCCCAATCTTTAATTTCTAAGCTCCAGGGTAGAGTGCGAAAGCCTGAGGACAAATAAAGTTGAGGAAAATTCTCAACTTTCTATTGATTTATTGAAGTTATAATATGAACTCAGGCTCATTGGAATGGAGATATAAGGAAATAAAATTAGAGCTGAAAGTCGACGATATTGAGAATCGCCAAAGGAGGATAAATGTATGTCTTCTAGGTGTGCCGGAAGCTGAAGAGGAGACGCCTATAAACGTTGAATTGTTGATCAGGGTGTAATCAAAGTTAACTGTACTTGTCAAAGCATGCTGGGGAGCCAATGGGAACGTGGGATGGTCACTGTGAGGCCTCGGGTGAGACATTAAAAACCTCACACGAGCCGAGGATGGTACACAGTCATGTATAGTGCTGAGAAAGGTAATGGACAGGAGGGAGAGTACTGACAGCTGGAGACGGGATGCATCAACTATGGTCAAATGGCACTGAAGTATAATGAAGCCATTATGTTCATTTCTCTTGTCTGGGTGGAATTTGAACCCTGGAGGGAGGGAAATGTGAATACACACTAAATCAACTATTGACCTTGCTTGGTGGCTTTGTTAAAGTGTAGAATATAGCCACCATTGATGTTAAAGGGCTTACCGCTGGTATTGACCATACACCTTGTACAAGACTCCCCCTACCAATAGGGGCATAGAAGCACATTGAAGCACTTTGGTTTGGCGTTAGCTTTGAAGGAAAAAGGAGTAGTGGTAGAATTATTGTTAATGTGCAGCTTTAAACTGGAGCAGGTTGCGGCCACGATACTCAAGGAGGATAGGCTCTTACTGAGGAGGATAATAAGAGGTGCAGGAAGGGTGAACCCGTCAGGGTTGCCATGTTCACAATGAGGGGCATGCAGAATTCACTGGCGCTGATCATGGAGAGTCTTGGGCTGATGGGCGTCTCATCAACAGGGATTTGAAACTGGCTGATAATCAAAATGTGGACAATCTGACATTGAGCACATCTGCGGGCAGCAGCAGCTTGTTCCATATTAGATAGATTTGGATTGGTAGACTCTTTGAAAGTAGCTCACCCACAGAGTGAACGTATAGGTTTCGTACCACCTGCACCGTAGCTATTCATGTTAGTCTTTTGCTGTTAGAGGAGAAGCAAGCTTATCTGATCAAGAGACCTTGGTTTTCCAGGTAATGTGGTCTGACCGCATTGTGTTTTTTTTTATGTTTGGATCTAAGAGGTAGATAGAAAAGGTACGGGAAGGTGGCAATGTAAAGAAGTATTATTTTGGTATTCACTTTTTTAGGGAGTTTATGGCAGAGAAAATAAATACATCCGTTCTTGCAGGGGACTGGGTGGAAGGGCATAGACAAAGCAGCGTTTCAGGGTTTACGTAAATGGTAAGGGAGCAGATCAAAGCACAAGAGTATTTGCAGGATGGAGAATTAGAGCCGAGATGCACAGTTGGGTCTCAGTTGGGTTTGCAAGATGAATTGAATATGGTCTAAAAGAAAACGTTTAGTCCCATTGTGAAGAGGTAAACATGCTTCTAATAGTTTACCCCAAAAGGAAGGGGTATAAAGTCTGATTCATTGTTAACTGGGAGGATAATGAAGCAAGGGGCCAATAGGGTGGTCTCTGGGATTCACGCAGATACAGGTTTAGCCTTTAGACACCCTATGGGGGATTGCTAAAACCTTTGCAAAGTATTGTGAGGTCCTCCACGCTGCTGAGGATGAGACTTCTCAGTCACAATTTACACAATATGTAGATGACATCAAGGTTTCAAAACTGACAGAAGAATAGCTGGCATTCCCCGAGCAACCTGTGAATAGGTGGGATGTTGGAGCTCTGAGTAGATGTCTGCCATTTGAAAAGACTCAGAGTCCAAATCTATAAACCCCCTCTAAATAGGCTGATTTTTTAAATAGTGTTCTTGAAGAGCAAAGGTTCTGGCCAGGTTTTTGGAAGCCTGGATTTCCATAATTCGTGTCGAAAGAAGAGGCCTGATGAAGCGCTCCTCATCTAGCCCACATCACTACTGAACATAGCTATTAGAAGATTTACTGGAATATTGGCCTCAGCTTGGAATAGAATATTATCAGCTTCAGCACGTATGGACCAGCCTGACTTCAGTTAATATTAGAAAAGGGTCTGCTTTAAAAAGAGGCAAGGGTCTTGACATCTGACCCAATCTTGCATTTGTTACATGCTGATAATGATTTCAACCAGGTAGCTTTGCAATAGTTGTCAAACATCTTAAAGCCTACAGGTTTGGTCCCCATTGTCTGTGATAGGCGGGCAAACATGTCTTCACCCTTACAGTGGAGGTACAAGTCACAAAATCCACCATACATTCACTGGTTTTCAATTGGGAGGCTGACATGATTGCCCCCTTTCTCTCCTCTTCTTTGCCCTGGGTAATGAACCTCTTGCCATAACTATTAGGCAATGCAAAGAGATACAGGGAATTTGGGCGGGGGCGTTCAATACAAATTAGGCCTATTTGAGACCCATCACAGGCATTATTGAATCAATTGCAGCTTTGGGGACGATTATCAGGTTATATGTTGAATACAGACACCCTTCTGATACCCCCTCTGGATCCAGGAGTGCAAGATATCATTGAAAAGATAGAAAACGATCTTCTTCAAATTCAGGTAAATCAAATTAAGTATTTAGGGGTTGGGTTTACTGGTGGCTTGGGCTCTTTGTTTTCCATTAATTTCACCCCTTTATATGAGGCATTGCATTCTGATCTGCAAAGGCGGCACTCATTGAGGCTAGCCTCAATTTGACGTAAGACACCAATGAGCCAGTATACTCCGCCTGCAATTTTTTATTGTTCACAATGCAACTTGTTCTCATTCTGAAGCAATCCCTCGATAAGGCCAAGCTTGCCCTTTTAAGATTCCTCAAAGTGGATAAAAATCCCAGAATAACTTATGATTGGTTCGCATTGCCACCAGAAATGTTTACCCTAATGTAGTGCAACCACTTCCGCACTGGCACACAGTGACGTCATAGCAACGCTGCCTGTACTCGCACCCATGGCTGGACCTTAGATGGACAGCATCATTTTCACTTCTCTGCAGCCTGGACTGCCGAAAATCAATCGGTCCAACGGGATGAAACAAAACAGTCAATTACAGGGATTCCTTGGCTAAAGTCCAAAAAAGAGAAAATATTACATAAGCTATTTTACAAAGAAAAGGCAACATTCTAATAAGAACCGCTTTGGGCATGCCATGGCGAGATGCTTATCAAGGTGGGCAATGGAGTAGTAGTGGTATCAGCTTTCACTGGGATTGGCATGAACATGTCTTCTTCTGTTTATAAGGGTATGAATCTGGGATTCAGAATATCCCATCCACCGCATTGCACACCACACAGATGCAGGGATTTAACCCCCTATGCGCCCTGAGCCGACTCTGCTCTGGGTGACATTACTTCTTTGGCCCCGCCTCTTTGGCCTTCTCTCCATTCCCATATAGCCTTCCTCTTTGCTACTCCAAACCTCTCCTAACCTTTCCACCGCCCTCCCCTGCCTTGTAATATGCTGACACTATTAGGCCCAAAACAAACAACCTTATGACCTTTATAATGCTTGGTGTTGCCTCCAATTCCTTGCTTTACAACTCTTTTCCTTTCTTCCACTCCCCTTCCATCCTTCCTATGTAGCACCTTGAATTGCCCTGTGGCAGCTTCAAGCGCTCTATAGGAAGCCAAACATGCAGACTTACATTGGTTTGGTGAGTCCAGGAATCGTTTGACTTGGAAAACATCTTCGACGTGTTTGCTGACGATGCATATACCGTGCCATTCTACTCCCCCTATTAGTTCTTGGGGTAGTTCATTTCTCAGAGGTACTCTGTATTGCTATTTAATTTGTTCATTTATTCCTGCATTCAGCTATGCATTCATTCATTCATGCTCTATTGTTTCAGTCATCAGTGTCAAAATTATTTGTTAAAATACAAAAATACTAAAACAAAGAGCACAAAAAGATATAAGCCAAAAAGATCTACTTCTAATGCGCATCCATGGAAGCGTTGACATTGTACTCAAAGAGTGTGCGCAAACAAATCTGAAAAAACAGAATGAGTTAAGCCAGGATTCCCCTATAGAACCTAGGCATAAAGGGAAACATCTGTTCGAGCGCAGGAGAGTTATGTCACCAAGGTGTCATATGGCCACGGATCGGTGGAAACTGCACAACATCTGGTAGAGGGTGATTAAGGCAAAGTAGGCTGAGTGCTTGACACAGTGCTTTGTAACCATGGGAAACATTTGCTAATTAGTGTTGTCCCCTCCTAAATTGTCACAAAATCTGGAAACACAATTTGAGGGTTGTGGATTGGTCCAAGTGTCTGATTTATGCTAAGCTCAGGTCCCCCCTGAGCGCTGAACGAGGGACGGGGCACTCTAATGTCACAAAATAAGAAATAAAGCCATGAACTCTGTGAGAAATGTGGAAATGGCAGTTTCTATGCGGCTTTTCATCTGCAGTGTAGTACATGACTTTTCATTTCAACACTGTATTCAATGTATTGCACAACTTAATTTTCCAAAGTATTGGGTGACTTTTATTTTTCCCAAATGCATTTTCCTCTGTGTCCCCTGCACTGTGTGGGGGGGGGTTGTGGACCCAAGCCATGATCCCTACAGGAGCCAGTTCTACCGGTTGCTTAGCTGCAGCCTGGGACCCCTTTCAGCTCTTCCTCTATGATTTCTATCTCCCCATCGTCTTGGCATGAAGCCTCTCTGAACCCTGCAAAAAGAGTTCCACTTGTTGAGTCCATCATGGGTGGGGGGCTCTGGAATGCCACTTCTCCCACACCCTGCAATTATCATGCCCTCTGCCAAGTCACCAAGCTCGCTCTTGACCTCCTGCACCCTTTCTGGGAACCTCCTCCATTCCCCAGTCCAATAACCTTCCCTTTGGGCCCAACTGCCCTGCGCTCTATCATTTCATCTCCCCTACAATTAACCTCACCTTTGGGCTCAACTCCCCTGACCTAGGAATCAAACAGGATCCTGGCAACAGCCAAACAAACACTTGCCTGGAAGGGGGTGGAGCAACAAAGTGTGTCCTGGCAACAGTCAAGCAAACACTTGCATGGGTGGGAGGCAGGCCCTGGAGTGGGCGGGTGCAACAGCCTTATATAAGCCTCTGGAGAAAGGACTGGGGGGCGCTCTCTTTCTTGGTTGCTTGTGGTGGTGTGCTGATGGGGGGGCAGCAGAGCTCAGGAGGCCCCTTCCGCCGGCACCCTTATCTTCCCTTCCATCCGTCCCCTCCTTTTCTCCTCAACTTGCTCTAGATTTCCACCAGTAGGGCTCCTGGCCTGTCTGCCTCCCTCCCCCTTGTCTCTCCCACTCCCTCTATCTCTGCGCCTGTCCCCCTCTCCCTGTGTCTCTGGGTCTGTCACCCTGTGTTTCAGTGTCCCTCTCCCCCTGTGTGTCTCTCTCTCTGCCTCTCTGTGCAAGACCCTCTGTCTTTTCCCTCTCACCATCTTAACCGGCCCTTCACTCCGAATCCCTCTCCAACCATTTCCTTTCTCTCTCCCCCATACATTCAAGGGTATCCCCATCCCCCAGCCACTAGGCTAGTGGGTGTGCCTAGCTATTTCAGCATGTCTGATTTGTCCTGCTGTCAATGAGGTTACTCCTCTTCCTGTAATAAATATGTTCCTAGTTTCTACAAAGACTTTGATGCCTTCCTTGTGTTCCCACTTTTCAGTGCAGCCTGCCTCCTATTTCCAGAGTGGGGTGGGGACCTAGTCCATCTGCGAACACAACACCCCCCCACCAGTCTGTTGACTCCCTGGTCCAAAACCATAGCCCTGTCTGGGGTCTCCCTCACTGCCTCCCCTATTTGGGCCTGCCCCCCCACTTCCACAGAAGTCAACACCCCCTTTCTCTTTATAAACAAATGCCAACTAAAAAACGTTTTCTTTTGCAAGGACTCCTTTCTTAAAGAAGCTTAGCTGATGAAGTCAACTTAATCCCAACACAAGGGCTCTTTACTAGAAGTTTCCATGTTCTTCTGCATTTGGACCTCGTTGAGAGCGGATTCCCGTTGGCCAAGGTTAGGCAAGATGCCAAACCCATATGAGGATTTTGACACAAGCTGCATGGAAGAGAAATGAAATAGAGAATCTTGATGATGCATTCTAGACTCCTCCGGCGCATCTCTCATACCATGCTCCAAGGGTGTGCGCCTGCAGCGCTTTGAGGCCATACCAATGGGAACAGGCGCTATACAAATACCATATTCCATTACATTACATTACTACTCTGGTTCTGCAAATTTATCTTCCTATTGAGAACAGGGATTGTTCCAGGATCTTGCTTTACTTCCTCAAATTCTTCCTAAATTAACTCATCCTTTTGGACATGCTAAACTTGATGACCTTGCCTGGGCTAAGTCTTAAGGCTTGGCCCCATGAAACCAGCTACACATAAGGTAAGAGCACCTTTCTGTGAATACTATCCATCCTTTGGTCCGGAAAAACCTTCCATAGCTTTCCTAATTCATCCCCTTTAGATAAGTTCTTTGGAGCAAGAACCTCATATGGTCTGGATTTCCATTCTTTGGCACTGAACACAAGAACGGTCACAATCTGGGGTCTGGAATCTTTGGCTCTGCAGATATGTTGGACTACACCTCCCATCAGCCCTAGTCCACAAAGTCAATTTCAAAGGATCATGAGAATTGTAATCAGAAATATATGGGGAGCCAGAGGTGGCAGACTTTGTAAGTTATCTGAGCACTTTGCTGATACATGGTGAGTACAAGTCGGGTTACATAAGCAGGAAAAACCTGGTATTGTGCAAACATAAGAATCCTACCGCTGAGAAAAGGTTACATGACCCCAAAACATGTAACACAGAGGCTAAAGACAGTTTAATGAGACGGAATAGACTGGAGGAGACTGCGTACAGTGAACTCATTCCCGAATGTACTTTTAACACTAAGCTATCAGCCTGCCTGCTGGGACTTGTAGTTTCTCTTTTTCCATTACCAAGGCCTTTGAGCTACCAGCATGCATAGGGTGGCGGCCTATGAAGCCAGGACTGGCTACGGTGACATGCTGTAAGAGATACTGTGCTGGTGGGGTTTCTGGGGGATGTAGTCTGTGCCTGCCAATGTTAGCTTCCCACGATAGGAAGATGAAATGTGCCTTTTTAGTATTTAAAATGTTAAATGCGTGCGTAATGATTTCAACACCCACGTTGCGCTGTCCAACTACACAATGTAAAAATAAAGTCATTGTGCAACTACACGTACATAGACACACAACATCACTCAGACTACTTTCCTAATCCAGTTGCCCTCAGCTTGTCTATCCCGTGGCCTTCATTGGAATGTTGATAGCTTATCAGGGGCCGCCCTGCGTGCTTCTCCGTACAGACATCTCTACATGGCACATATCACTCATTCCTATCACACACCAGAGGGCGAGTTGGAACATTGAGAGGGACACCGTTCAGAGAAGTAGCGATTGCTATTGTAGATGGCGTTCCTTTTCTTGCGAAGGAATGTAGGCTGATGTCTGGAAGGTGGGCGGACATTGACAGGCAGTGGCAGGCATGAGCCTTTCTGAAGGGGTCGTCGGTATTAGTGCTGGCCCTTCAGTGGCTTCCTATGGGGATTAAGATGTGTGCATAAGTCCCGAGGGTAATGAACGTGTTACTAAAGATTTGGTTTTCACCTGAATTACCCCATTGCCTAAATCCATTTTGGCACTTCCACCCTGTCGAGGAGAGCTAGTGACCCGTTTCCTGTTTTTAAGGTCCATATTTAAAAATATGTCCTTAGTTAATCACATTGGCTGGCTATACTTTGCGTGTGATAAGATAGCTCAGTGAGCTAATGCGGCTGCCATAGACGTTCGAATGCGATCTGAAAGTCACAGGAACCTTTGGGCCTGGCAAACTGAACTGAACATTCTGAGGTCATATAAGGAGGACCAGTGTGTTGAGTCTTAAAAGTGGTTTATTATGTTCTGTTTTGTAATGTATTATTTTGGCTATACTGGTGTTCAGGCCCGTGTACACCGGCCAAAGTGCACGTTTTCATTGACACAGTAGGACCACTATCAATCCTAAACCTGCAGCTCCCTCTAGTGGTGATAGCAGGTGAAGCTATGCTAATTTGACCACTGTAACAGGAGAAGCTATGCTACTTGGCATTGTCTCTATGTATCCTAAGGCAGCAGCTCCCTCTACTGGTGACAACAGGCGAGGCTATGCGAATTGGCACTGTCTCTATGTATCCTAAGGCAGCAGCTCCCTCTAGCATTGACAACAGGCGAAGCAACTGCATCAGACCAACATGCAGGGACAAACATACATCTGGCCTTTTATTGTTATATCATTTTAATTATAGAGTTTGATGCTACACTAGTTGTTCGGTTCATGAACAAATCGCAAGCAGAACAAGGGGAAAAAATACACAGGTTGGTACATTTTTTCACCCTCACTTGCAGTGGGCAATGCTTTGCAGGTGCTTAGGTCAATCTGAGCACGGATATTAGGAGGTTAACTGGCGGTAAAAGATTTACCAGGAGCACGTTTTCAAAAAGTAAAGTTGGTGTTAGCTCAGGAGAAATAGCACTATGTGCTGCAATACATTGTGGGGGCATAGTCATAAAAACTAGTGCAAATAGGAAAAATGCAGAGGCAGCGCTTTCTTTGATTGCGCTGGTTTTGGAAATGTGCAGGTCAGCTTATTCTCAAAGGTGACAAGTGCATTTCCGGGTGGCTGACCCATAGCATAAATAAAGCGCTGCACACCCAGACCCCCCAGCACCCCCCCTGCCCCACCGGTGCATATATTAGTGTCGGGGGCACGCTCCCAAATAATGTATGAAAGGCTCCCAGCACTCACGTTGGTGCTGGGAGCGCTTCCCACAGGAAAGAGCCCTTTAAGGGCCAATCTTTGTGAAATGTAAAAAAAAAGCATTTCTATTCCCATTCGAGGGATAGAAATGCAATTCGACCAGCAGAGGTTCATAGCGCTCCTCTTCTAATTTAAACGGTACATGACAGAGGCAGGAATGAGCCCTTTATATGGTAAGAGGATGCGCTTGAAGATGGGTTTGGTTACTGCACATTTCATATCGCACTCCGTTGCAAAATGGGGGATGAACTTTGAAATGCACAGAAGAACCCCCTAGGGGCATGGAAAGAACATCGGAGTGTGTGTGCATCTGTGATGCACACATTCAAATGGCCTTTGAACACAGGGCCACATGTTTCTTGGAGCAAATGAAGTGATACCCTAGCGTGTCTGATGGTTTGCACCAAAAATGTTTTGATAATTTGGCCCTCTGTGTTTAAGTGCCTCCTTCCTCAGGGGTGCGCGTGTGGCGTTCCTTTGCAGGAATGTGTGCAACCGAGGTTGTAAGTTCTGGCTTTAGACTTCTATGGTCCGCAGAGGTAGGTGGTCCAGGATCCCAAGAGACAGCCTCATTCTGACCCGGGCAGACGCCACAATAGAGTCACTTTCCAGAGACATGCTTTGCCCTGTCAAAGTTGCTCCTATCGTCAGCACTTTCGGGCCGTCCCTGAACGCAGCACTCTCACAGCGTCGGACCTTTGTACACCTGCAGCCAATGTTGGTCATTTTGAAGTCTCGAGAAAACTCTGGCTCATTTTAGATTGTGTCCATCTTTCAAGACTGGAAGTGGTGTCAGGACCCTGAGGTGCCAGAGGTAGATTGGTGTCTCTGCGGGAGCTTCCCTGAAACGTCTACACACATTTCCGGAATCAGCACATGACTCTTCTGTTCACACGGTTCTTTTAGCAGTTGACGTCGCTCATGCCATTGGCTTTTAGCCAGTGGTCGAAGTGGGCGGTCACGGTCAGGAGGTGCGTTCCACTACTTTTATTTTGTCCTGGTAACAGTTCCACTATTTGTAACCATTTTGACCACTCTGGAACTGTTCCTTGTGACGTTAAATCACACATATCTTCTTTACCGTCCAATAGCAGTTACAGCTAAACTGAAATCTGTTTCAAGTCGATTGGCTGTCAACCAGCATGGCGGCAACCACTGACAAATGGGTTACATGTTGCTCCCTTCCTGCCTATTCCGTCCCCCGCCTCAGTCACTGTTCCACTACTTTTTTGGGTACACTTCTGCCACTGCTTTTAAGCGATTTCTGCGAGTAGCTGATTGTGTGAGAACGGAGAACAGCAACGTTAGCTGATCATTTAGTGTGAAAAATTATTCCAGAGCTCTGTCAATTGGCAAAACTTTTGAGATCTGTCAGTGGCCCTGTCTGGCGGTGGAGGAAGCCGAGGAAGGAAGGAAGACCTCAACGCCCTTGTGTCATGACAGTGTTGGGTTGGCCATGGTCCCGGATAGGGTTGCCTTGCAGGCTTGACCTGGCAGCATCTGCCAGTGAGAAACAGGATGCGTCAGCAAGGGTCTTCCAAGGGATGGGTTTCCCAACAGTTCTTTCTCACAATTCGCTTTATTTCAGTGAGTCAAGAACATCAAAGCATTTGTGTTACATCAGCGCTGGCATGAACATGTGCTCCTGATTTCTCTCTCTCTCTCTATTTCACTAGGTTTCTCCTATGTGGTACTTTATGTGTTTGATCTTGGTCCAGTAACCAAGACAACTCCCAGATTCAGAAATTCCTAAATGGTTTATTTGATATGATATGATATATGATAGGTTACTTATAACGCGCTTAATACCCAGAGGTTTCTAAGCGCGGACCTGGGGATTGAACCCATGTTGATCAACATTTTAGGAGTCATTTCATTCTTTGAGTACATTTAATATAAGAAATACTTGTAAGGTGCTATGAGACAAAACAGAGATAGTGATCGCTTCTAAAACAACAAGCTACTGCTGCTATTATTATTATTATTATTATTATTATTATTATTAATAATTGTTTGGTAGATAATGTGCTTTATTAGCTGCCTGCATGTTTCGATAGTCTATACTTGCATTGTCAGGGCACATAATACTTTTCTGATAATATGCCCACAACTATCAACAAAACTACAGGACATGCCTGAAAATGCTGCCATGAAAAGATGCACTTGTCAAATACTGGAAAGGCTAAATGCAGATGGTACTTCATGAGCTGGTGGCACCACAAACGCCTCTTCTTCAGATGGGCGGCAGGTACATACCTCTGAGGAGGCGGGCAGGGCGATCTAGAAAGACATCGAGCGATGCCAGCTTTGCACCTCTGTCTATGACCCAGTGCAAGGCATTCTAATGTACAATATATGCACAATTCTTTATTGAGTGGGCACAACCGCAGACATGACCTTGCTCCAAGGAGTTTTTCAAACCTTTCTAACTTCGACAGATGTGAAGGACTATTTTTATTCCAAAGCATTAAAGTGTTGATGAGGCATTTGCATGTTCATATAATAACCAAAACAAGGGGGTTCTGGGAGTCCTTCTACTGGCACAAATACGGCCCATTAACCTCTTATTGGGTGGTTGGCCCCTGGGAGCATCTCAACCAAGTCTTTAGCTCACTGTCCCTTTCACAGGGGAGAAATTGCCCCACATATCAGTCTTTGTCCGGCCCAAGAGCAGTCCAGCACCGAACTGCTAAGCAAATCTCCAGTGAACAAAAGTACAAGCAGCAACCCCAGACATGTGTTTCGGCCTAGGGGGGCCTCTCTAAGAACAGTGAGCAAGGGGTCCACGTCTGGATTTCCCTGGTAACTTAGGGTGAGACACAAAGTTACTTTATATGTAAAACAAGAGGGGTTCTGGGAGTCCCTCTAACGGCACAAACAAAGCCCATTTACCTGTTTTTGGGTGGATGGTCCTGGAAGAGTCTCAACCAAGTCTTTAGCTCACTGTCCCTTTCACAGAGGAGAAATGTCCCCGCATATCAGTCTTTGTCCTGCCCAAAATTAGTCCAGCACCAAAATGCTAGGCAATTCACCCCTGAACAGAAGTACCAACAGCAACCCCAGATACATGTTTCAGTTTAGTCGGGCCTCATCAGTGAGTGGAGCTGTGCCTCTCTAAGAACTGTAAGCAAGGGGTCGACATCTGGATTCCCCTGGTAACTTAGGGTGAGACCCAAAGTTACTTAATATGCAAAACAAGGGGGGTTCTGGGAGTCCCTTTACCGACACGAGCACGCCCCATTGACCTGTTCTTGTGTGGATGGCCCTCGGGAGAGTCTAAACCAAGTCTTTAGCTCACTGTCCCTTTCACAGACGAGACATTTCCCAGCATATCAGTCTTTGTCCTGCCCTGGGGCAGTCCAGCCCCGAAATGCTAGGCAATTCTCATGTCAGAACTCTTCTTCAATGTGTTGATCCATAGTGTAGAAGAAGAATTCTTCCCACTAATGTACCCCTCTGAATGTAGAGATCTACATGCAGAGGGATCAATTAATTGAAAGATAGGATCCAAACGAGACACCAATGGCTGCTAAAGAAACAAGTCACAGGGTTTCTACTTTGCAATGGAATGACAAGCATGCATTGGTCAGAGAACAAAAACTGACCTGTGCTAACCAAGTTGTAGAAATACTGAAGAACCGTAATTCAAGATGAACAGGATAATTGGAGTCAGATGGTAGTCTGCAAAGCACATACAGATGTTCAGTAAAGTCAAAGTGGAAACAGGAAGACAAGATGCGACAGGCTGAGCGTAACAAGTCTTATTGTATTGAATCCTTGCTTGTCCTGAAGTGTAGAGCATTCAATGCAGCAAGAAGTGTCCCAAACCTCATCCGACGGCACGAGGGTGCCTAACGTCCACAAAATCCTACGCTGATGAAATGCAGACGCCTACAGGTTACAGCACACACAGACAGTCTCTAGTCCGTGTACCTTGGAGTCAGGTAGATGTCCGATGCCGAACAGTATCCTTTAAGCGTGTGGAGTTGCTTGACGTATGCAGCATCGGGAAAGTATCGCTAGCCAACTTTGAGTCCAAGTTGTTGAAGCGATATCCTGGCAAGAGGCATGCAAGAAAAAGCAGTCCAGTAACAATCCGGGTCAGTTTGGAATCGGGCAAAATGGTACAATGGGAGGGGAAAAGGCGGTCCGAGGAACAGTCCGGGTTAAAGCAGTACTCAGGGAACAGATGGCAAATTTAGAGGCAAGACAGGTCCGAAAACGAAGCAGGGTCAATTCCGTACAAGTTGCAGGGTCAGAGTTTATCACCAAAGCAGACAAGGAATCGACAAAGACAAGTTGATATACAAAGCACAGAGTTGGCAATTGGATATAAATGAGAAACACAGTATAGAACTTTACGATTTTTCAGAAGCAGCGAGTTCTGAGCAGGCGAAGCTATAAGGGCTAGATCACATGACCCACCTCCGTCCCTTTCACGGAAGCGCCGCTCTGCCCATGTGCACATGTGCATAGGACGCCATTGTTTCCATGGTAGATTCCAACAACCTCGGAACAGTGTTTTCCAGCTGTGTGTTCTTTTGTTGGAGAAAACCGACCTGCATATTTTATGCCGGCGGTTCGTTAGGCAACTCTTGAGTGTCCTAATCCCAGATCCATTCCTGGATACTGATACAAGGCGGTTCTTACCCCTAATCATGACACAGCAGCAACCCCAGACACCTGTTCCAGCGAGGCGAGCCTCATCAGTGAGGTGGAACTGTGCCTCTCTAAAAGACAGTGAGCAAGGGGTCCATATCTGGATTCCCCAGGTAACTTAGGGTGAGACCCAAAGTTACTCAATAAGCAAAAGAGTGGGAGTTCTGGGAGTCCCTCTACCAACACGAACACCACCCATTGACCTGTTCTTGGGTGAATGGCCCCCGGGAGAGTCTCAAGCATTTCAGTGCTGGACTGCTCAAGTCTGAGGACAAAGACTGATATGCAAAAGGATATTTCTCCTTTGTGAAAGGTACAGTGAACTAAAATATTGCTGCAGACTCTCGAGTGGGCACCTTACCATAGAACAGGTAATTAGGCCGTGTTCGTTCTCACAGAGGGGCACCCGTACCTCCTTTTCCATGTTCACATAATGCCATGCAAAATCTAAAACAATTAAAAAACAAAAAGCGTATTTGACACATTTCTACATCATGGCCTCCAAGTTTTTTCTCAAATATGGACTATGCCAACACCCTCCATCTCAGCGCCCCAGCACGCCAGCTAAAGAAACTTCAACATATACAAAACGAAGCAGCCAGCCTGCTCCTCGCCCTCTAGCCCCAGAGAACACATGACCCCTGCTCTTAGAATTCTGCACTGGCTCCCGGTGAGTCTAAGAGCAACCTCCAAAGCCATGTGCATCACACAGAGAGCACTCAATCATATGGGACCTGAGTTCCTTTGGAACAAAATCACCCACTACCAGCCCCCGAGAAACCTCTGATTGGGCTCAGCTCTTCTACTGGCCCTTCCACCTCAGGACTCAACCAGAGTTGGCAGCTCAGCCTTCTCTATCGTAGTGCCCGCCATCTGGAACACTCTTCCTCTCCACATCCGCCGCACCGAAAACTACCTCTCCTTTAAAAAAGTCCTCAAAACCTGGCTTTTTAGTACCCTATCAGAAAACCCCATAGACCCTGAGTATATGAACTGTCCACCAGCCGGTGCCAGCTGCGTTTGTGGCATCACCAACCTTTTCTTCCAAACACCTGAATGTACAAGCTATGTTTGCAGCGGCCCGGACCACACACACCGTCTTACACCTATAATCACCCTGCCTTCCCTCATGTGCCACTATCTGATTCACAGCACTCACATGTGCAACGTCACAGGATTGCTGAAGGACTGCACCAGGCATGTACAGAAAGCAAGAAAGCAGGCCGATCACAGCACTAGTACTAGAAGTACAGTGGTGTGATACAACCAATGCCACCACCACCCCAATCGTACACCTGACCCACTAGAAGAATTTGGAAGCACAACCTGTGCACCTCCTGTGGTGATTAGTTGGAGCATAGACTGTCGCCTCTGTTAACCATTTTTATCACATTCAAAGGAACCATCAGAAGAAGCCAAATACCTGAGCGGGCGCCCTAACATCAAAGCACCACCAATGGTGGCAAGGTACGTATAACACACTACTCCACTGGCTGCAGGCATAGCTAACCACACACATCAGTATACAGCAAGAGCACTTTTTGGGCGGCTTATAACTTTGCTCCCCTTGGACAAATTCACACCAAACTTTGCAAAAAAAGTATATGGCACACTCTGAATTTTGGAAAGTTTGGTGAGGTTTGGTCCAGAGGGGGTCCCAAATTGTGTTTTTTTTCCCACAGACTGAATGGGAAAAAAACTTTGCTCACCCCTACAGCCCAAACTGCTGGACGGATTTTCACCAAATTTGGACCAGGAGCAGCGGCTTGGTCCCGAAAGCGTGCTTTTGCAAATTTGGTGAAAATCCATCCAGTAGTTTTTTAAAAAAAGACCAAAAAGTAGGTCAGAAAAAATTAGTGATATCTGTGTTCGCTTCACGGATACACTTCCCTGTTCGCTCCGCAGACAGGACGGGGATTGGGCAAGTGGCTTGCGTGATGTCTGCGGACATCTGACGTGCCCTCTCATTGGCTGCGGTGAAGCGTGCAATGCGTCGTATTCTGAGAGACTCCCGCCATCTTTGTTTATCGTTTGAGGAGCGGCATCTGCCGCCTTCATAGTAAGCTCAGGCCCCGTGTCTTCCTCCCGTTCCCCCCACCCCGCTCATGCCCGTGTCTTCCTCTCGTTCCCCCCACCCCCCGCTCATGCCCCGTGTCTTTCTCCTGTCCCCCCACCCTCCCTCATGCCCTGTGTCTCTCTTTTGTTCCTCCACCCCCCGCTCATGCCATCGGCACACGGTGGCCAGCGGAGGGCCGAGGAGCGGGATCTGCTGCCTGCACAGTTAGCTCAGGCCCCGTGTCTTCCTCCAATTCCCCCCACCCCCGCTCATGCCCCTGTCTGTCTCCCACCTTTTCCCCCCACCCCCGCTCATGCCCCGTGGCCCCCTCCTGTGCCCCTCACCCCCGCTCATGCCCGTGTCTGCCCTGTTCCCCCCACTCATGCCCTGTGTGCCCCTCGTGTTACCCCCTACCCCCGTTCATGCCCCATGTCTCCCTCCTGTTACCCCCATCCCCCGCTCATGCCCCGTATCTGTCTCCCACCTTTTCCCCCCACCCCCGCTCATAGCCTGTGTCTTCCCTGTTCACCCTCACCCCCGCTCATGCTCCGTGTCTGTCTCGCTCCTTTTCCCCCATCCCCGCTCATGCCCCGTGTCTCCCTTCTTTCCCCCCCGCCCCCGCTCATGCCCTGTGTCTCCCTTCTTTCCCCCTCCACCCCCCACTCATGCCCAGTGTCTCCCTTCTTTCCCCCTCCACCCCCCGCTCATACCCTGTGTCTCCCTTCTTCCCCCCCACCCCCCGCTCATGCCCCGTGTCTCCCTTCTTTCCCCCTCCACCTCCCGCTCATGCCCCGTGTCTCCCCTGTTGCCCCCGCTCATGCCCCATGTCTCCCTTCTTCCCCCCCACCCCCCGCTCATGCCCCGTGTCTCCCTTCTTCCCCCCCCACCCCCGCTCATGCCCCATGTCTCCCTCCTGTACCCCCCACACCCCGCTCATGCCCTGTGTCTCCCTTGTGTTCCCCCCACCCCTCCGCTCATGCCCCGTGTCTCCCTCATGTTACCCCCCACCCCCTGCCCATGCCCCATGTCTGCCCTGTTCCCCCCCGCTCATGCCCCGTGTCCCCCTCCTGTACCCCTCACCCCCGCTCATGCCCCGTGTCTGCCCTGTTCCCCTCACCCACCGCTCATGCCCTGTGTCCCCCTCGTGTTACCCCCACCCCCCGTTCATGCCCCATGTCTTCCCTCCTGTTACCCCCACCCCCCGCTCATGCCCCGTGTCTCCCTCGTGTACCCCCCCACCCCCCGCTCATGCCCCATGTCTCTCTCCCTCGTGTACCCTCCCACCCCCCGCACTCATGCCCCGTGTCTGCACTGTTCCCCCCACCCCCTGCTCATGCCCCGTGTCTCCCTTGTGTTCCCCCCACCCCCCGCTCATGCCCCGTGTCTCCCCTGTTCACCCCCACCCCCGCTCATGCTCTGTGTCTGTCTCCCTCCTTTTCCCCATCCCCTGCTCATGGCCTGTGTCTCCCATGTTCACCCCCACCCCCGCTCATGCCCCGTGTCTCCCTTCTTTCCCCCCTCACCCCCGCTCATGCCCCATGTCTCCCTTCTTTCCTCCCCCTCACACCCGCTCATGCCCCATGTCTCCCTTCTTTCCCCCCCACCCCTGCTCATGCCCTGTGTCTCCCTTCTTTCCCCCTCACCCCCCGCTCATGCCCCGTGTCTCCCTTCTTCCTGTCCACCACCCGCTCATGCCCCTGGTCTGTCTCCCTCCTTGTCCCCCCACCCCCCGCTCATGCCCCGTGTCTGTCTCCCTCCTGTCCCCCCACCCCCCGCTCATGCCCGTGTCAGTCTCCCTCCTGTCCCCCCCTCCCCCCGCTCATGCCCCATTTCACACTCCTCTACCCCCCACCACCCGCTCATGCCCCGTGTCTCCCTCATGTTACCCCCCACCCCCCGCTCATGCCCTGTGTCTGCCCTGTTCCCCCCACCCCCTGCTCATGCCCCGTGTCTCTCCCCTGTTCCCCCCACCCCCCGCTCATGCCTCGTGTCTCCCTCCTGTTCCCCCCGCCCCCTGCTCATGCCCCGTGTCTCCTGTTCCCCCCGCCACCCGCTCATGCCCCGTGTCTCCCCTGTTCCCCTCCTACCCCCCACTCATGCCCTGTGTCTCTCCCCTGTTCACCCCACCCCCGGTCATGCCCCATGTCTCCCTCCTTTTGCCCCCACCCCGCGCTCATGCACCGTTTCTCCCGTGTTCCCCCCACCCCCGCTCATGCCCCATGTCTCCCTCCCATTCCCCCCCACCCCAATGTCTCCCTCCCGTTCCCCCACCCCACGCTCATGTCCCGTGTCTCCCTCCTTTCCCCCCCACCCCCCGCTCATGCCCCGTGTCTCCCTCCTGTCTCCCCCGCCCCCTGCTCATGCCCCATGTCTGCCCTGTTCCCCCCACCCCCGCTCCTGCCCCGTGTCTCCTTCGTGTACCCCCCCACCTCCCGCTCATGCCCCATGTCTCCCTCGTGTACCCCCCCAGCCCTCGCTCATGCCCCGTGTCCCTTTCCTGTGCCCCCACCCCCCGCTCAAGCCCCGTGTCTTCCTCTTGTCCCCCCCTCCTATGATGCCCCTTGTTGACCTCTTGTTCCCCACATCCCCCACTGATGCCCTGTTGTGTTCTCTTTATACACTCCGCCTTCCCTTTCCATGGTGGCCATCTTGGTAAAAGATTTTCTTTCCTACACCGGGATGCCACAGGTGTCGCGGTTTGGGTAGAAAAATCCTTTTTTACCGCCCGTGGTTCCCACTTTGAGGACCTAGGATGCTAGTGGTCTTCATCTATTGAAAAGGACGTTATGGTTAAGTTGCACTAATAAAAACCTATGAAATTCAATGACGTTATGGTTGAGTTGCTCTACTAAAAACCTATGAAATTCAGTGAAAAGAACTTTGTTAAAGGGACGTTATGGTTCCAAGTAAAACCAAAAAAACCCTTGAAATTCGCCAGTTGTGGTAAGCTAAGCAACCATAACTCGCGCCACCACCGTGCACTGCTAAGACTAATACCCAGGACATCAAAGATGACATCACAAATATCATTGATGACGTCCAGGGGGGAAAAGTTATAGGGGGGGGGTCCCAAAACTTTTTTTTTCCCATAGACTGAATGGGAAAAAACTTTGCGGGCTACATCCCGAACTGCTGGACGGATTTATTTGCGGCAGGAGCAGCGGCCTGGTCCCGAATGCTTGCTTTTGCAAATTTGTTATAAATCCGTCCAGTAGTTTTTTTAAAAATGACCAAAATGTGAGGCAAAAAAATTAGTGATATCTCTGTTCGCTTCACGGACGGACTTCCCTGTTCGCTCCGCGGACAGCACCCCGATTGGCCCAGCAGCTTGCGTCATGTCCACGGACATGCGACGTGTTTGCTGATTGTGCGGCGTGATGCGCGTCAGATTTTCTGTCGCGCCCGCCATCTTGCGTTTGCGGACGTCCGCGGACAGCACGGTGAAAGTTTGTTCAAAATGTGTATTTAGTAGAGTGTGTTGGTGAGTAGAAGTCTTTGGGGAGGATGGGGGAGCATGAGATAGGTTCAAAGTTGTATTTTATTTATGTGCTAGATGCTTTTGTTGTATTCGATTTGTCTGCGGACAACACGGCTGTTCTGGAATGTTCGTAAATAAACAGAATGGATTCGGTGTCAACTTGAAAGTGTTCTAAGAACACTCGTGGGGTCTTTGAATGTTTGCAGGGGGTGTCCTGGAGTCGTTGTCTGTATTTTTCATTGGCAAGGTGAAAATGTTTTAAGAACAATCGCGATGTCCAGAAATGTTCGTACATAAAGAAAATGGGGGTGTCCTGAGGACGCTGTTTGTATTGTCCTCTGGCAAGTTGAATGTGTCATAGGACCTTTCCCCTGTCCGTGGACATAACAATGGTTGCAATGTTTGCATCTATGAGTGTGATATGCTGCGGTGGTTGTGGCCAGGGTAAAGAATGTTGGGTGCATGGCCATTTGGCCATGCACCCAAGAGTGTATGCCCTGGCCACAACCACGGCAGCATATCACACCCATAGTGGCTTTTTACTTTGGGTCAAAAACTAATTTATAAGGAACAATGTTATAAGCTTGTATGGGTGTGATATGCTGCGATAGTTGTATTAATCTTGTTATACGTACTATTTGGTTTAGTAACGGGAGTCCATGTTTTTCTTGTTCATTTCTGTAATAAAAGAAAATAGCATGTTAGTATTAGTATTTTATAATGACTTATTACATTGAACAATCAACATTTTCTTCTTTTTATTGACCCTCATATTTAGTAGATTACAAACCAGAGTACTGTGCAATGTGCAAAGTTTCTGTGTTTGTTGCTAAAATCATCGTGTCTGTGGGAGAAAAAAAATCCATGTTGAATTAAAAAAAAAACATTTTTCTGTTATGCTACAGTTTATGTATTTGTTTGTTTTCCGCGTTTACTTGTTCTTTCTGCCTAATGCGTTATGCATTGGATTGTTCCAGTTTTTGTGAGCAGTAAGATATCAGGTATTTGTTTGGATATTATAAAATTTTGGCCCAGTTAGATACCAGTAGGCGTATTCTAACTGTTTATGTTTTGATATAATTTCGCGGTATTGATTTATCTGTTTCCATATTTGTAGATTTTGGGACAGTTAGATACCAATTGGCGTATTCTAACTGTCTATTTTTTGCTCTATTTGAGTGGTATTAATTTATCTGATTAGTTGTTGTAGAATCTTTGGGCAGTTAGATAGGTTTTGAAATATTGTGACAGTTTATATTTTTTTACTACAAGTGTACTTAATGTTTAAGTACAGTTCAGTTATCAAATTTTGGTTTTAAGAACATTAAATATGTGTTTGTAAGATTAGCTGGTAATCTCTGCTTTAGAGTAACGGTACTATCATTACATTCAACCCATCCACATTTTTTTTTATATATGCAGTATAGTGCCCTGAGTTGGTTGTGGCCCCTGCGTGGTAGATTATACCTATCGTTGTGAAGGTTTTCCTACCAAGTGAAATTTGACCATGTGTGAATCCAGTCAGCTTGCAGTTGTTTTTCGTGCCATCTGCATTGTAACGTAGAAGCATTAGTATTACATATTTACTATGTGTTTGTATTAGTAACGTGGAGCGATTATCCGAATTGCAGGTAGAACATAATCTACCGTGGTTTGCATTTTGTACAAGTTGCTGAAATGGAACGGATTCACAATTCGGTATTGATATGTAGACAAAGCGCTCATTGGGGATTTGTTCTTGTGTCACATTGTTGCAGAGAGTGCATGTATGTTTCCACATGTATGAAATCTGGAAGATTTCATTTATAGGTATGTTTTTGTTTTCCAGTACTAATAGTAAGTACATTAGAAATTCTTGTGGATCTTCCTGTGAGTTTATAGTGAATTTCACCATTCCAGCACAGTAGTCCAATTGTCGTCTTATTCCAAAAACACTATACGTGTTGTCAGGATTGTTTGCTGCATTTCTGTGAAGTACTAACATTTGCAAACACAATGGGTCTGTACTGTGTAAGTAAATGTTGTCAACAATTGGTGGTAATTGAAATAGAATATTCATTGCTACATTTGCGTAGCAATTTACACCAACTATATTTGAGAATTTAAATGGTCCAGGTAGTTCTGATCTAACTGCTTTTTTTGGAGTTTGTCTTCCTTCTTTAAAGAAGTACCTGGTTTACTTTCCCTAATTGATTCTTTTTTGCTTGTGGTACTTGATGAAGTTTTAGTTTCTTTTAGTCTCTTTGGAGGATTTGCAGTGACATCCTGTTGCATTTCTGTTTGATTTAGTTTTCTTTTAGAAAATTTGCCTTTTTGTGGAACAGGATATGTTTGTAGATGGGGGGTGTATAGTGAACGAAGTCTATTGTATTCTAAAATGCAAGGAATATCAGCGTTTACTTGCATCAAAGTTTATTAGAAATAGACCGTCAATTGTACATAGGCGTGACAGTGCTACGTAGCTCATGCCTTCTTTAAAGGCTGTGTTACCAATGTCTATCATTGCTTTGTCTAGAGTAAGACCTTGTGATTTATGAATGATGACTGCGTATGCAAGAGTAAGAGAAAATTGTTCTCTGCGTACATACATGTCTTTGAAGAGAAGGAATCAAGCTGTTGAGCGTCCTATTCTTTTTACTTCTGAAAGTTTGTCAAAGAGAATATTGACAAACTGAATTTTGTTGCCACGTGGGTATGTTTGAAAGCCAACAACTGTACCCAGTGCTCCATTAACTAGTCCTTGGTCCACGTCAAGGTTACGTTTAAGCATTACTCTGCAATTTAAGGATAATTTGAATATCTTTTCCAAGCCTGCTGTGTTTGTGATTGATTTTTCTAAACTATTTAGTCTTGCTGTGGCTTGGTCACACATGGGTAGTGTCATTCCATGTACATCTAGTTTGTCTGTGGAGCTAATTTCCATAATTGGTTGCATTTCTTTGCTTAACATTATTTCATTGAATTTGAATCAGCTTGCGAGTTGGCATTAAGGCCATACAATTCACATTTTTGTGGGCTAATTGTTCCATAACATCTGTAGCACATGCATTATCAGCATAAAGTGCATGAATGTGCCGGGTTTTCAATATTGCTTCTGCTTCTCTAGAAAGTATACCAACTCTGATACTTTTTAAGATGTTGGCATAAGTGAGATCTGCAGATTGGCGTATGTTTTCTGTTAATTCTCTGTATTGGAAATGTTGCCAAAGGTTGACATTTCCAATGCTGCCAACAGTTTTACGGCAGAGTTTGAGTCCTAATGTTTTAAACATAGGCTCACCTTTTACAGGTGTCAATTGAAGAAGATCTCCGAAAACAATGATGTGATTTCCTGCAAATAGCTCTTCATAGTTTGTTTTGAGTACTTCTTGTAATCTGAGGTGAATCAAAGCCAACATTTGGTTGGACACCATGCTCACTTCATCTATTAGTAGCATTTTCATTTGTTTCAATACTCTGCGTAATTCCATTGCAGCTTCTGCAGAAAGTTTGTAATAATCTAACTTGTTTTGGTGTTCTACTGGCAGGAGTAGTAATCGGTGTAAAGTGACACGACCTATGTTGTAGGCAGCTAAACCTGTGGGGGCAGTGACAACAGCTGACAGTTTGTTGTTTGTCAATTGTTGAAGGAACTTACTGATGATTTTGATTAGGAATGTTTTGCCAGAACCAGCTTCACCACTGACATACAATAGTATAGCTTTGTAATTTTGGCAGGTGCATTCTTTGTTTTCATGTTGCACACCATGTGCAATTTCTTTTGTTATTTCTTGAAAAATGCTACGTTGCTCTTTGTTTAGTTTTGATTGTAGTGTAGTTAAGTCTTCTTTATCTTCATAGTGACAAATGGTGTTTTCTACTTCTATCATAGCTAATTCTGCCTCATTTGTTATTAGTGGTTCTCCCAGTGGTTCTTGGCTTCCTGTGACAGAAGGTTGACTACTGTCAGGAGTGTCCTTATCTAGTTGGGCCTGGAGTTCCTCTTCGTGTTGTTGTTCATTGTGCTACATTGTTTTGTACTGTGCAAAGTTTACATCAGTTATACTGCTTTTATTGGCTTTGAAACCGTCTTCATATGAGTCATAGGTGACTAGTATTTCTTCTTCTTTTCTCCATGGTTTGAAGAATTGTAGCAGCGACATGTAATATATTTCTTTATGTTGAGGAGTCTTTAATGACAATTTGATATTATTAATTAAATTTGGTTTGGTGAGTTTTACTAAGCTGCCATTACAGTTTGTCACTTGGTATTTACGGTTTTGCTCATCAGGTTTTATATTATTTTTGCATGTGTAGTTTTGGGCTATGTGGTATAGACACATGGTTTCCAAAGTGGTACTCCTGTTTGGGTAATATGTGTCCAATAAATTGTTGTTTATATTGTCTCGGCTGTTGGGATCATGTTTGGCTATTGTTTCTATATCTTCGTATGATTTTAGAACTCTTTTTCTAGATTTAGCTGGACCAAGACTTAGCCATACTATATTTGCAGATTTACCATACAATTGTCATGCGCCGCATTCCCAGCTGGCGCCTTCGGCCCCGTTGCCGCTTACGGGCTTCCTGATTCCCGTCACGCTTGACGCTGCGTTCACTAAGCGGTCTAGTCTTTCTCCGCTTGGTTGACCGTAACGTGATTTAACCACTCCTCTCCCTTGGTTCAGCGCTTTGCAACCTTCATCGGTCAGCTGCCTTTCCTCGCTGCTGCGGTTTTGCTACACGCTGTTTACCTCTTGCTCCTCGAGCATTTCCCTTCGCATTTCCTTTCTTTTCCCAGTCCATCTCCGGTCCCCGCCTTCAGTACTCTTCCTCCTTCCTCCTTTTACTCCCTCGTATTCCCGGCTTTTTGCTTCTTGTTTGTTTACTATTCTTTTCCGGTGTTGCTGGAGTTTACGTATCCCGGTGCCTCCTGTTGCTGCCTTATCCCATTTCTCGTCTGTTTTCCACAAGCCCATCTGCCATCAGAATACCTGCCGGTCCTAGGGGTTTTTTGCCTATTCTGGCTTTTTTTCCCCTTTTTGCCCTCCTGGGAGGGGGACACGGTCAGGGCGTATTTACACGCTCTCACTGTGGCTTCCTCTTGTGGGAGATACGCTCAGCCTCGAAAAAAGAAAAGGACTACACGGCTCACCGAGCGCTAAGCCCAGTAGAGGAGGACTTCGACTCCACAGGTGAGGAGGTTGAAGAGATAAAGAGGGGAACTGAAATTGTAGTAGAAGCCGGTGCTGACAACAATGCAGTACCAGTTAATCGATCAGCTGCTTCATAGGATCCACATTCTCTATGGGACAGCATTTTTATGCCCAAGCTGTATAATTTCTGAGACACTGTTTTATCTGATGACAGGTCATTCCAGAGGTCTTGGAGCTCTTGTCTTTTCTGATTTGGTTAAGTATGCTGTGACATATCGTGCAACTGCAGTAGAATTGTCTGCAATGTATTGCACATCTATGTTTGCATTCCACAAGTGGGCAATGATTGCATTGTAATCATTGATATATTTTTCTTCTTCTTTTCCTTTTATGCAATATGTATTTTTAGGTGACTTACCTTTAACACTATGTCTAACAGAAGACATGAGGTTGTTCACTTGACCTGTTTTTGTAACTGGTCTAGGGAAACCAAATCGGCATTTGGTGTGGTTTTTCCCTTTGTTTTTGTATTTGTGACGACAATATTTGCCACATTTGTGTCTTTGGAATTGTAAGAATTTTGCATGAAGATCACTATTTGTGGATTCTGACGGAATTTCACAAGTGACATATTTTTCAATAAACTGTAAAACAGTGGCATCACTGTCTTGACCAAATTTAGGAGCATCTTTAATCCATAAAAGCATGTGGACATGTGGCACTCCTCTGGCTTGGTATTCTTTTCTCCAAAAGAAGTGTTGCACTTCTCCAACGGGAGGAACAGTTTTATTACAAATAAAATGTAGCATAGCAATGAAGCGATGGTGAAAATATCTAGAAACATTAACAGGATCCTGAGAACAAAGTTCTCCAGGTGTTAGTATATCTATGTTTGTTTTCGTTTGATATGCGTAGGAAAGCGTGTAAATCTTCCCATGCATATTCTGCGCAACTTAATGTAACAAACCAAGTGGGTGGGCCAAGGTTTCTGATCATACAACGTACATCTCCATGGCGTTGAAACCAGTACTCTTTAGTACCTCGCATATTTGCTAATAGATTTGTAAGATTTGTCTGTAAAACCTCATCTTTTTGTTGAACGTTTTGTAATAATTGTGTGGCTGTCATATTTTGAAAGTGTGATCCTGATTTTAATATGTGTGCAACTCCGTAACAAAGTTGCTAGTTCACTTTCAAAGAGTAGGTGGAATATGTATTCCACATTTTGTCGAAATCTGGGATCTTCAGAATACATTCGTAATGAGCGATATTCTGATGCTGATATTTGAACAAGTCTATCATCATATGTTCCTCCTTTGCCAGTAGGAAAGAGTAGAGGAAAAGCACGTGCTTCTATACTTTTTTCCCATATGCTGATTGGTGATCCTTTTGTTTGACACATTTGGTACGTTTCCAGTGCATCTTCTGTGGTGTCATTAGAGTGCAATGGGTGAATTGTATAATGGTCTAAAGTGTTTGCTATTGTAGCAGGATCTAGGAGCTCAAATTGACCAGCTTCTTGTGTCACTTGAATTATTTCAGTTGTAGCTTTCAAGTTTTCTTCGATATTAATTTCTTTGTAATAATCATTATTCTCTTTGAGATATTGCAGGGCTTCTCTAACTTTATGTAAATCTACCAGTTGTTGCCAAATTTTTTTGTCTTTTGTAGGAACTCCATTTACCAAGATAATTAAAGATTGTTGCATTGGACGTTGCACTCCTAGAGTGTGCACATTTTCTTTTAGATCTAATGGTAAATACACTACTTTTCCACGAATACCTTTCACTAATTCAGAGGGAGGTAATTTTGCAGTTTTTGGTTGAAGGCGTATTATTGCTTGAAATGGATGAACTGTTTGAATTGTGATGCTCTCATATAAATTAAGTTGTTGAAGGAGTTTTGGTAGTGGATGTAATTCCAAGTTATTTGAGATAGCGTGTGAAGGAGTTTGGTTGTTGTCAAGTTTGGTTGTGCAGTAACTGCAAAGTATTATGGGGTCAGTTATTTCGTATTTGTTTTCTGCTATAAGGTAGAGAGCTAATTCAAACCATTTAGAATCTTCATTGTCTTCTATTTTGTATGAAAGGTCTATATTTTTTGTGTTACTTTTATAACACGTTCTCCGGCAACATACACACACGTGGTTTGGTACTTCAGCTGAAGTGCTTTGAAATTTTAGTATTTCTTTTTTGTATGTGTGTAGTGAAAGGTTGCCATGTGCAGATTTGTTACGAAGTTGGTTGACAGCTATTTCATCTTGTAAGTGGGTTTCATTTCCAAAATATTTTTTCTGTATATACTCGATTTCTTCTAGTAGGCCTTTTGGTGTACCATGTAGAAGAATGTTATTTAAATTGGCTAGTGCTAAAGCAGGACTTTTTGCATAATGCAGTTTATAAACTAGATTTCTTATACTTGCATGATGTGTTGATATCCTTTTGATATCATGGAAGGTTGTTTTGCAAGTAGCTCCCGATATGCAGGCCAACGAATGTCCTTGCAGTCCTGTGTGCTTGCATACTGGACAAGCATCCATACTTTGCAGTATTTTAATTTTGATTTTGTCTTTGCTTTTCACATATTGATTGAGGAATAGGCGTAAAGATTTGAACATTTTTTTTGGGAATGTTACACATTGACTTGCATGGCCATGTATAAATTAGATGTTCTGATTCAGTCGAATGGAGGGGTAAATCTAAGTTTTCAGGGCATATTTTTGTAAGGAGTACTTCTTGTTCCATTATGGTATTATTAACTTTTTCATAACCTCGACCACTGCTATGTATGGCAATTGTATTTGTTTGCTTTTGTTTGTACGCTTCTTCATTAAAGTATGCACTGTGCTTGTAGTGTGACTCCATTCACCTCCGCAGATATTATTTAAGAAGTTATTTCTGTTCACATTTCATTTATTGAGAAGTCTTTTTTTAAGTTTAGTTATTAGTTTTGTTAGTGGTTTAATTCTTTTTAACACAACAATAAATAAGTTTCTTTTGAGAAGAACTGCACGGTCTATCAACGCTTCTAAGATTACTTTCCTACGATAGGTTTGAAGTGTTGAACCTGGTTTCTCTCCTCTTTTTATCAGACTTTGAAGGACCTTGTGACAGAACATTTTGGCTAATATACTTTTCTTGGTATGCTTACTTTGTACTATATCAAGATATATAGAAGACCTTTTATTTGTAGTGATAGTTGATTTTCTGTTAATAGTTTTTTGGGTCATTTTACTTTGTGATAGAGGAGGCAAAGTTTTTGCACTAGAAACTTCTTCTGTTTCACAACATGACTGTATTAGCTGTTTTGTTTCAACGTTTTTTTACAAATTCTGCTATAGATGGGTGTTTATGTTGGAGACTTTTCTTTTCATTTGCTCTACTTCTGCGTCCCTTTCTACGGAGTTGCTTTTTGGTGGGCATTCTGTAGCGTCTGTTGAAAAAAATACAGAAGGTATGGGTTGCGGTTTTCTGCAATGCATGTGTGTTGTGTGCATGATTGTTTGAGTAAGATGATAAAGATGTATGTAATGGTGTGTGATTGTGAATTGGGAAGTTGAACTACCAGGGATGGGTATTCTTCAATTAATGTGTAACTAAACTGGGGTTCAGATGACAGAAAAAAGTAATGCGGTGGTGTGGAGAAGAATAAATAATATAGGTAAAGCTATACAATTAAAACAGTTGTTTGTTCTACAACATCTACATTCTAGCGGCTGAGTTGGGTAATTTGTGTGCCGAAAAATAGGAATTTGAGGGCCATTCTGACAGGAGATCACTGTTTAAGACGGGGGGGATTTTTGGTCAGAATGGTGCAGAATCTCTATTTTTAGGCACAGAAATACCATGAATGCACCGTACAGTGCGTGTGAGCTATAAATCAAATATTATGGTAACAATCTACTTACTTTTTTTTCACAAATGAGTAGTTTGCTTCTTAGTTGTTCTTTGTAAATCAAATTCGGCTGCTTCTATTCAGGAGAATGGGCTTCACTGCACTTGTAAAAGAAAGAAATTAGTAATTTGGTTGCTATATGGCACTGTTTTCATTTTAGACATAGATTTTTTTTAAATTGAAATGCTCAGCGCCTTCCTGAAAACCATTAAAACTATGGTATGACTAAGAGTAGGAAAGAAAATATCTTTACTATGGTTTGTGGAATTCATAATCTACCAAAGTATACCACTATTCTTGTAACTAAACTTTTCCACGTAATAGTGAGTAATTGTCATCATAGCTCTCAACCATGTGTGTCGCAAAGGCGGGTGAAATCACCTGATTTTGTTTTTGGTGGGTGAGACGCCCATTAGAATGAATGGGCGTGCAGGAGGCTTGACACCCGCCAAAAGTGTGTGAGTTGAGAGCTATGTGTCATAGCCTGCTTTTGCACGTAACAGTGAGTGAATGTCATAGTCTGCTTGTCCTATATAAATGTATGTAAGTACTTATATAAACGAAAAAAATTAAAACCAATTATGTGTTTGAATATTATTGTTTGAGATTTGATCATAGAGTGTGTATGTTATTTTGTGTGATTATATGTCGTGTATATATTTTATTTCAAAAATGTTAGTTTAATAGTATTTGCATGTGTGTGTGTGTGTATGAAGAAATTAAACGATATAAAGGTTTGTAAGTGACAGGTCATTTTAGGACAATGAAACAATGATCGTCCATTCATTTTTCAGATTATAGAAGGTAAAAGTCGGTTAGAAAATGTGTTCATGTACTGTGTAGAAAATATGCATACCTGTACTTTCTGTTCATGTATATGGATATGGACCAAGCTGCAAGTAAAAATGTATGTACTACGAAACAAAATATTTTCATTGTTAAAAGAGGACATGCCAAAATCTCTTAGGAAGGCACAAACAGCCTTATTAACATTACGCCTTGCTTTCTCCATTTGTGGACCACATGAGAAAGAATGAAGCCACACTTGTCTCTGCGCAATCCGTGAAAAAAATATTTTAGAGTTTGGAAACATGTCCATTATCTTCTGAAGTGCTTCTTTCATTGCAAATTGCAAAGACATTCCAGACACATGTCCTAAACGGTTCCCTCCACAATGAATTACAATTATGTCTGGATGTTCCTCTATCTTCAAAGTTGCACAGAGAGGTAGCAAGTCCAACCACTTCATTCCATGCACTCCATGCCAGTGCACTTCCACATGTGGGAATCCAAGATGTATAGATACTCCACAGCTTTCTGCATGCACCTTCAACCAATGAATCCACGAGTCTCCCACAATCCATACAATCTGTGTTTTGAAACACTCAGCCATAGCTATCTGTTCTTCTCTCTGCAAAAACAATATCTGAGAAAACCTCTCCTAGCACAACACACTCGCTAAACTTTTCTGACCAATCCCTTGCTTCATCCAATCTCATTTCCATACCTCCCCTCCCCAGATTCCCCGGATGTAATACGCGGTGTCCTAGAACTACCGCCATGTCCGCGAACGTATCGTAACATGTACAGCCCTTCTACCATTTCGATATCACTCTCTGTGCCATTCCCTCATTGGATGTAGCTAAGCAATCACATGACCATCCACCAATCAAATCCAATAACTCTACATGTAACTGCATCATCATAGAGCAGCACTACAAATGTACGGTGTATCTCTCGGATTACAAGTCTCATACCATTAACAACCACGATCTACGAGAAATACTATACAAATCTCCAATATTTCTTCTTTTTCCTAATATAGAAAGTTTATAAATATATGAGTAAAAAGAAGTGCACTTACTATGTCTGGTGAGATATGTAATCAGTAGTGTATACGTCTGGTCTGCTGTTGGTTGTGGAGCGTCTGTGAGGTAATGATGGTGGAAGCTACTTTATCTTCTTTTGGTATATTCCATTTTAAAACATATTGTATTTACATGAATGGTTAGTGTGTTACATATATGGGTAACATTTTTTAAGTATTACTACATATACTTTGTATGTGTGCTGCTTTGTGAATTTGTTAAATGTTCCTATGTTATGATATAACTATTACACATACCTCCCCAGAGTTTTTAGGTGGTGGTACTGTTGTCCAAACATGTCTGCGGACCGTCAAATTCAGTAGAAAGGGTTCAGTATGTTCCATATTATATGTACATAAAGTCAAAGTTATTATTGTTAAGTTGTGCTACTAAAAAACTACGAAATTCAGTAAAAAAACTTTGTTAAAGATAAGCAACCGTAACTCGCGCCGCCACCGTGCACTGCTAAGACTAACACCCAGGACATCAAAGATGACATCACAAATGTCATTGATGACATCACTGATGACATCACATGTCTGGCTCCCTCTTTTTTCCTTTACTGATATATCTAGGCCAGTTACAATCAGGAACTAAAAAATCACTATACTATAATACAAAGTACTATGTTTGTAGACTTATACTACAAATATGTTCTTACAGTAATTCACTTAGGGTCCACCCAAAGCATATGAACCATATACAAGGGAGAAAACACAAACTTGGAAGACAACAATGCTTTCTATGTATGAAGATGATTAGTACGGTTATCAACACTGTGTTATACTTCTGTTTTTTTATTACTGTACTTTCCCTGAATATGCTCATATTTGTACACATTGCACGTACACTACTTTCATTAGGGTCTAGTCGCAATATGTGATAGTTATACATAGGGAAGTAGTAGCTTTGAAGCAGAGCAATCATTTCTGTACATGTAGATAATCAGTTACGTTATGAAAATTGTCGGGTAAAACTTATGTTTACTTCACTTTCCCTGTATATGCTCTATTTGTATGTGTTATTGTCTGTTTGTGTTTGGTGTGCAGTAATGCAATAATGTAGTAATTGGGTTTTATTAGCTATTACATGTTTCACATTATGCAAAACTCTAATAAAAAAGCAGTTATCATTTCAGTATTCAACATGGCAAGATTATGAATATTGCACCTTCATCATTTATGCTGCACACACTGCTTATGTTTCTGCATGAATAGCTTAGTATACTGGATAGAACTTCATAATAGAATGCTATGTATATCAACACATTCCTTAAGGCACTAATTAGCTCATGATATTTATTCCAATGATCCTTGACACTTTTTTGTCAATATTACAATAAGAAGAATCCCTTCTGCAGAGTTTTCATGAAAGGTAAATGCACATGTGATGTCATCAGTGATGTCATCAATGACATTTGTGATGTCGTCTTTGATGTCCTGGGTGTTAGTCTTAGCAGTGCACGGTGGCGGCACGAGTTATGGTTGCTTATCTTACCATAACTGCCGAATTTCAGGGGTTTTTCGGTTTTACTTTGAACCATAACGTACCTTTAACAACGTTTTTTCACTGAATACATACATATATATATATATATATATATATATACAGAAAATATGTTAGTGTGTTCCTTATACAATTCCACACCGATCCACCAATATGCACCACATTTAGCATAGTTACCTGTTAGGACCCTCCGGACATTACTGGCTACATGAAATTTGGACCCCCAATCCCTTTCACTGGATTTCAGCCCCAACACACATGAGAAGGTTGCCTCAAATTGGCAAAACCTCAATGTGGTCCTAGAAGGACGGGACAAAGCTAATTTTAAGCATTTCAATGCGAGTAACAAAACTTAAAGGCCTTCAAAAACACATTTCAAGGACCTAGGGAACACTGTTTCCGATATATTTGCACCGCAATGCACTGCACAGGCAACAGGTGGGGAGTATGCACAGAAGTTCCCAGTATGCTACAGCAAACCAACTCTCTCCTCCCCTCCACGTATGCTTCTGGGTATGTAAGCCAGCCACAGGCAACCATTCTCAGTGCAATATACTTCCGAGCGCTAAGCACATCAAGAGAAAATCGACTCAGAACATCGACCTAAGATTTTCTCAGACTGCAGAAAATGCAGAATGCATCTGTACGTATAGTTTACGGCATGAAAAGATGTGAACCCTCCTCTCTTGCCAGAAAGGAGTTACAGTGGCTGCCTATATCAGCCAGGATCTCCTTTAAAATGCTGGCACTGTGTCACAAATGCGTCTACGGGACAGCTCCTAGCTACCTAAAGGATAAGATCACTTTATATCAGCCCACTAAAAACCTTCGCTCCACCTCCACCCAGCTTTTACAGGTGGCAAGAACTAAGAGAGCACGTGGAAATGGACGCTCCTTCCCAGTGCTTGAGTCAAAGGCATGGAACAATCTACTTCTGGCGCTCAGAGAAGAGACCAACCACTTGGCTTTCAGAAAGCTTTTGAAAATGTTACTATTTATCTAATCTTCGGCCATCCTCACTGACCCTATTCTGCTTGTGAAGGAGTGCATAGATGCCTTAGGGCTTTGGCGCTATAGAAATGTTATAACATAACCTACAGGATCATTGATTTTCAACAATTGATGAGAGTTTTATCATAAAAGTATATAGAACCTGCACAGAGTATGGGTACTTTATTATATGTATTTGTATTACTATGCTTCAGTGTTACATGTGGGACAGATCTCTAATTCTTTCTCTCTCTCTCTCTCACTCTCTCTCTCTCTATGTGTTTTCTCTTTCTCTCCCACTCTTTCTATTTCTCATCCTATATCTCTTTCTCATTGTCACTCTCTCACACTTTCTCTCTTTCTATTGTTGGGTCTCGTTCCCTTTCATACCCTTCCCTCTGAAACCCCAACTTATACACAGTTGAGACCTCCTGGCACACCATGCCGCTTTCATATGCTTGAATGCGTCTTTGGAATACTCCTCTTTCTCGTGTCATGGGTTGCTCCATAACATTTCCACCTTCAAGAGACGAAGATGCTGTCCACCAATTCTTGTGGTTGTGCTGACCTAGCAGATCCTGTAGATGACTTTTATAACTTTTCGTGGGTTAACTGTTCACTCAGGGCCCTACAGAATCCTCCCAGGGTCTTGGGTTCATGTGGATTAATCTCAAGGTCTGGTGGGGTAATCGGCCCGTCCCCTGTATCCCTTGTGGCATTATTTCCCTTTTCTGCTGTGAGCTTGAAATGTGCAGTATCATTCGTGCTGGGGCTGCGGTGGAAAGTCCATTCCCCTATAGAGGTGGTGGCCCTTTCATGCAACGGTAAAATAGCCCGGGAGGATAGCTCAGCGGCAACGTGTTCGCTTTGGAAGCAAGACGACACGAAGCAACACAGGTTCGATCCCCGGGTCGTGCTTAGAAACCTCTGGGGATTTAAGCACGTTATAAATACGCAACTAAGACACAAAAAAAACAATTACACAACTAAAAAACAAACAATTTCTGTAACAGTGCCTCGATGCCTGAGGGCTGTGTGAGCGCTTTAAAAATGCAATAAATAAATCTTGAGAGCATCTACTCCCTTTGAAGCCTCGAACCTCGAAGATCTGTAGCATTGAAATGGGCCCTGGGACTCTCAGTTAAATGAACCCTTCACCCACCATGTTCCATCTGGAAGCCAATTCAACATCAGCGGTACAAGAGCTTTGTTGTGCGAACTCCTGTGTAGAATGATCAAACTCTTTCATTCACCACTGACCCCCTTCTCCAGACCTAATACCCTCACATATTTTATCATCATTATCATTAGTAGTATCAACATCAGTACCAACATCGTCATCATCATTGTTATCGGTATCATCATTACTGTTATCATAAGTGTCATTAGTATCATCATCATCATTATCAACATCGTCATTGTCATTGTTATCGGTATCATCATTACTGTTATCATAAGTGTCATTAGTATCATCATTATCAACATCGTCATTGTCATTGTTATCGGTATCATCATTACTGTTATCATAAGTGTCATTAGTATCATCATCATCATTATCAACATCGTCATTGTTATCGGTATCATCATTACTGTTATCATAAGTGTCATTAGTATCATTATCAACATCGTCATTGTCATTGTTATCGGTATCATCATTACTGTTATCATAAGTGTCATTAGTATCATCATTATCATTATCAACATCGTCATTGTTATCGGTATCATCATTACTGTTATCATAAGTGTCATTAGTATCATCATCATCATCAACATCGTCATTGTCATTGTTATCGGTATCATCATTACTGTTATCATAAGTGTCATTAGTATCATCATCATCATTATCAACATCGTCATTGTCATCGGTATCATCATTACTGTTATCATAAGTGTCATTGGTATCATCATCATCATTATCAACATCGTCATTGTTATCGGTATCATCATTACTGTTATCATAAGTGTCATTAGTATCATCATCATCATTATCAACATCGTCATTGTTATCGGTATCATCATTACTGTTATCATAAGTGTCATTAGTATCATCATCATCATCAACATCGTCATTGGCATTGGCATCATCATTACCATTGTCCTTACTATCAATAGTATCATCATTCATGTATTCATTAGTTTGCCTTTCATCGTGATTATGGTCCCAACGTGCTGTTGGTTGAACGCCCTCAGAGGGACCAAAGTCCAGAGTATGGGAATAATGTGGAGGTGCTATTAAGCATTTGTGCATTTCAGCCATTAAAGTTTAGAGCGGGTGACCAAGACCCTGCTAGTCACTCATGTCTGAATGGCATGTGAATGGGCGGAAACAGGTAAACTATGAACTAAGTAGGAAAGGTTGTGTGTGGATAGAGAATTATGTGAGTAGCTACAATTAACATTCTTTGTCATGAAAGGTAGCTTCATTCTTATGGCAGAGGTGTTGTGCTGTTTTGTACAATAGTATTTGTGTTGTATGTGAGTGCAGCAATGTGTGGGAGTGGGGCCATGCCTTTGGCTAAGTTACGAAGATGCGGAGTGCAAGAGGAAAAAATGGGTTAGCTGTACAAACAACAATGTCTATCCCCTGGATTGAATTCTTTGTGCAAAGGGCAGTGTTTAGTCTCACATGCCATCTAAGTGTCATTGTTAAATAAATGTAAATACTCACCGTGTGAGTGAAGCTTGGAGTGATACATTGCCAGCCCCACGTCCATCAAGTGCAGGAAGATTCCCAGCTCACATGTCTTTGCGGCGGCAATAACTTCCCTCATATGCTTTCACGTTGCATACAGCGCCAACGATAAAAGAATTGTAACTAATTAGCCTCCTCCAAATAGATTCAATTGCTTGACCGTAGGTGCATTTAAGGTCAACGCATTGCCCACCCTCAGAGCCCAGTTGAGTGCAATACCTGGCCCACCTAAGGGTTCTCATTGTGTGTAAGTTACTGGATACCTTCTTTAGTCCTCCGAACGGGCTTTCCTAAAATCCAGGTGATCCTCTATGAGGCTGAGGGTGAGGGGGAGGCAGTTCCAAAAGGTGGGTGCAAGAACAGAGAAGCAGGCATCTCCTAGTCTGGAGAAACTGAAAGGGGGGAACTACTAGGAGGTGGACAGAGCTGGATCTGAGCATTCGGGTGGGGTGGTAGCATGAGAGTTTGCTTTGGAGGAATACAGGGCTTTCCTGTGGAATGCACATGGCTTTGAAGGAGGCCCGCCAGCTGATGGGCAGCCAGTGAAGTACCATGAGTGCGGGAGGAGGTGTTCTCTGGTGGAGAGTGTGAGGAGGTGCCTAGCTGTTGTATTTTGGATCCATTGGAACTTTCTGAGTTAAGTTGCGGGCACACCTAGAATAATCTAGGCGCAAGATGATGATGGCCATGATTGCGGAGACTCTATGGGGGTGGGAGAGATATGTTAAAATCTGCTTGAGAATGCAAAAGTGGAAGCAACATGATCTGGAGGCTGCATCGATGTGGCTTGAGAGGGTCATGTCCGAGCTAAAGGTGCATCCTAGGTTTTTGACTGAAGAGGATGCAAAGGACGCGGTTCCTAAGGAAGGCGGAGAAAGAGTAGTTTATGGAACAAGAGATGTTTTGCCACGTGTTAGGATTTCACTTGTTCTGGGGTTGAGAAGGAGGTAGTTGTTCGTCATCCATCGGTCAATGTCTGAGAGGCAAGATGCCAGATCAGGGTGCGGTGAGGGCGGGGAGTTGGGAATCTTGAGGAGGATCTGAGTTTCATCTGCGTAGTTCTAACAGATGAGATTGTGGGAGGAGATGAGCACAGGGAGAGGCGTAAGGTAAAGGTTGAAGAGGAGGGGGCAGGCGGAGGCTCCCTGCGGGACTCTGTGGGGGACTGGGTGCAGGGCAGAGGAGAAATGATGGAGAACAGTGTTGGGAGCGGTGACATAGGAAAGAGGGGATTCATCTAAGGGTGGAGTCCCTGATGCCTAGGTCGAAGATTCTGTTCATAAGTATGGAGTGGTGGATCATGTCGAAGGCTGCCAAGAGGTCGAGGAGGATGAGTGCGGCACAGCTCTCAAAGTCTGCTATCCTTTTCAGATTGTCCCAGATTGAGACATGGGAGAATTCAGTTCCATGCAGTGGTCTGAAGCCAGGCTCGAAAGGGCCAAGAAGGCCGTGGGATTCTGTGAAGAGGCTGATCTGGGAATAGGCCATGCAGTCTATCAATTTGGCTGTGAAGCAATTGTTATAAATGGGGCAATAGTTGGAGGGGATGATGGGGTCAAGAGAAGGTTTTTTAATAGCGGTTTGATGCGAGAGGTTTGGTGTGCTGCTGGGAAGATCGCAGCTGTCAGTGAGTGGTTCATTATAGATCTGTCGAGGGTGCCTGCACAGGCGGAGGAGAGAATGTTTTTGACGAGGGACGGGGTAAGGGACTCCTGGGGCTCCTGAGGGATGGCTATTTGAGAGAATCCTTAGGAACTCAGGGTGGGAGATTGCCAAGAAGGAGTTGAAGAGGGTGTGTGTCGGGCTCAGTGGAGGGGTGTCAAGTAGAATTGAGGGGGAAGTGGGCGATAGTTTAGCACTGATGGAGAGGTTCCTTTTAATGGCTATGTTGAAGCAGTGGTCAGACAGGGTGTCGCTCGGTGCGTGGGATACGCGGGAGTGGAGTGGAGGCGGAGATTGTTGTCTTTAACTCAGTGATAATCTTGTGGAGTTCTTCATAGGGGTTGGCAGCATTGTTGATGCGGGAGCTGTAGAAGGCTTGTTTGGATTTTCTGATTTCTAATCTGTAGCCCCTCGTCTGTCTAGCAAGGGTGGCTTTGTTTTGGGCGGTAGGGTTGGCCCGCCAAAGGCGTTCAAGACGATGGTTGAGGGTTTAGAGGGATTTGAGGAATGGGCTGAACCACTTGGGGGAGGGACCTGTGCGGCGGGAGGGGGTCTTGTGGGAGTTAGGGGAGGAAGAGCATCAGAAAGCCATCGGTCAAAATATTCTGGGGAAGGGGTACCTCCTTGAATTGTTAAAACAAAGAAATAATATTGAGGCTGGGTAGCCCAAAAGGAAATACACCAAACAAAGGTTACAAAGGAACATACAAAGATCTTTTAATTTACTCCGAAGAGTTACAAAAAAGTCAAAGACAAATCAGATAGCTATCGGCCCTCAGTACAACACAGCGAACTCCAGCGTGGTTCGGTGTGCTCAGTGAGTGGGACTGGACATCTGGACATTCACTCTTTTATACAGGCATACACTTTATGTCCTATCATACCTATCACCTGAGCGCAACATCCCCCTAGCATCGAACATATACTAGGTAGACATTGGATACAACAACAAAGGAACAAAAAAACTCCCAAAATGAAGCACTTTCCAACCCTAAGATTGCAGGAAGTCCCAGAACCAAGCGCTAAGATCCCAGTTTCCCTCGGGAACATGCACTTCTGAACTAAGGACGTGCAGATTCTGTATTGCCTTGAAAATAGTTGGGGAGGAATCTGGCACGAAAACACAGCAAGCGGACCCCACTAATTTACATACTCCACCACGTTCAGCCAGAACAACATCTAATGACATTCGGTTCTGAAGTGCTTCTAATCTTATCGCCTTCTGCTCTAATGTCATGTTATAGAGTATATCTGTGGTCTGGTTTATGGTCCTCTCCAGTACTCTCGCTAGTCTCCTGATATCTTCAGAATTCGCTATCTGCCCCCAAAATGGCACAACTGATTTTGCTATATCTCCCAAAACCTGTGCTGGAGTGTCACCATTCTCATCCCGCCGTGGACGAGCCTTTGAAACTTCTACAGTACTTGCTATGAACACCCCAGGTAACAGGATCCCTAAATAACAAGTTGCCTGCCAATCCCTGGGTAACCATGGAAATGCTACATTACCGCAAACGAAACAGACAGGTTCGCATACATACAACGATCTCTCTTCCGCAGTCAAATTTGCAACATTGGCACAACCTTTAAAATCCCCCATTGACTGAGTGCCATTCCTCTGTATGCAGAAAGAAACTGAATCGGGGCTATGGTTAACAGTATAAGAAGGAGGCATGGCGTCCTTATTGCCTATCGGAGCCATCTTAAAGGAAATCAAAGATTGGAAAGGACGAGACAGTCTATCAGAAGGCCTTATAGGAGCAACGTTGAGCTTGCTCCTATATGCAAAAAGCGAGCATCCCAGGGGAGTCAAAACACGTTTCTCAAAACTATTCAAATTAGTGCCATCAAAGTTCCCCCGAGATGCTATCATTCCAATCGCCAAAGAACAGTCCTCTAAGAGAAGCATAACAAGCAGTTGTCAAAGGTAAAGGGTGAATATACCAACCTAGCCCCTTATCCCCATGTTGCAGTAAATGCGAGCAGATCCAACAGTTAGATCTATTAAAAATGGCATGCGTAGCTTTCATAATAAGTAACAGAGTATTATTATTGTACCTTTCTCTATGTTGAGAGTCCATAGGGGACAGAGTATGCAAATGCACAAAAGGAGTGGAAACAGTAGGTACATTTTCAGTCGGTAACAAAGACTCTAAAGGATGCCTTTCCTCAAGGTACCACAATCCTAAGACAGTGACTACTAAAAATCCAAATATCATTATAAAAACACAGCAATACGTTCTTGGGGCCCAGGCATTATGTCCATTGTCCTGGCCGGTCACCCAATTATTTACAAGTCCAATATGAGCAGTGGCGGAAGCAGGCATTGTAGTCTTCAATCGACACCCCAATGTTCGTTGCTGGCCACCTCCCTGTGGCGCGACTTCTTAGTCCTTCCACAACCCTAGCCAACAGAATCCCCTTTCCTCAAATTTTGGGCAAAGACAAGCCCTCGATGACTCTTTTCCTTCTCCGAAAGCACAGCCGAACCGTGCCATAAGTCTATCAGATGCACAGCAAGACTGTGCCGTAAGTCTATTTTCTTGGATGCAGATTGTATATTGCTATTCCTGGTACTGATTGATCCGGAAACAATGTGTTGTCACTCTCCGTTGGAAGCAACGTATCAGAAACAAGTGCAGATGCCGAATTTGGGATAGCAGTTTCCAGATGCAAAACTTTTGTAGAGTGCAGAGACAAAATGGCAGCTTCCCCAAGCCTCACAAGCCTCACAGGCTCAGAGAGATTCTCCGACACACACGCTTTTTTACTGCTTTGGGATCGTTGGTTGCAGCGTTAGCGAGGGGTTCTGTTTCTTCTGTAACGTGTGGCACTGGGTGAAGTTTCTTGACATGCCACGTGTGGATCCAATGCTTCCGGCCTATGACGCGAACCGCTGTCTGGGTGACCAGCAGGACCTGGAATGGGCCCCGCCACCGAGGTGCAAGGCAGGAAGAGCACTCGAAGGACTTCACGAGCACCCACACCCACTCCCCTGGCCGTATGCGGCGGCCCGGGCCCTCGTAGCGGGCAGGTAAAGCTTCACGTACCTGGTGATAAATGAAATACAGGTTTTTAGTCAATTGGCTACAATAGTCTGAAAGTAATACATTTTCAACATTTTGGGCGGTTCCAGATATTGGCAGGTCTCCCCATTACCACCTCAAATGGAGAGAGCCCAGTCTTAGTTTGAGGGGTTGTACGCATGGCTAGTAACACGATCGGTAAGGCGTCTGGCCATTTTAGTTTGGTGCTGGCACACGTCTTAGCGAGCTTGTTCTTCAGAATACCATTATGTCTCTCTACCAGTCCGGCGCTCTGAGCGTGTCTGGCCAAATGGAACCATTTGTCAATATGTAATGCCGCACATATCTGCAGAATTTCAGCAGCGACAAAATGTGGACCATTGTCCGACCAGATGACTCTTGGCAGCCCGAACCGCGGGAAGTATTCCTTTAACATGGTCTTTGCAATGGTCATGGCTGTAGCATCTTTGACAGGGAAAGCCTCGACCCACTTACTGAAAGCACAAATGACCACGAGGACATGCTTTAGATTGTTGCATCGTTCCATTTCAATAAAATCAAAGTGGATTACTTCGAATGGGACAGAGGGTGGCCCAAAACTTCCCCTTCGAGTTGCTGTCCCCTTTCCCACATTATGTTGTAGGCAAATCATGCAGTTCTGAACGTAACGCTGAGCAATTTTCGAAATGTTGTCATTTACCCAAACTTTCTCTAACATTTTTGTTATCTGCTGGGCACACACATGCGTAGGATCATGTGCCATGATGACCATCATCATCATGTAAGCGTCAGGAAGTAGCCATTTCTCTTCAACCATGTCCACCCAACACCCATCATCATCCAGTTTCCCCAAGCCCTCAGCCCTCCTCTTGGATTCTTCTAATGTGGCATCGGCTTGGATATCCTGTACAGACCCAACACCCTCATCTATTGCGTAGGCATTTACAGTCTCCCTCAAAACATACATCTCTGTAGAGAGATCGGTAGCAGTTTGTCTAGTTATCTGATCAGCGAAAGCATTCCCCTTTCCTATATCATCTATAACCTTTCGATGTGCTGCACATTTTACAATTGCTAACTGAGTAGGGAGTGCAAGCGCTGAGAGCAGTTGTACTATCAGGGAGCCATGTTGAATCTTGGTGCCATGCGAAGTTAAAAACCCTCTTTCTGACCAAAGTCTCCCTAAGTTGTGAGCCACCCCAAAGGCATACTGACTATCAGTATATATATATTTACTGTAAGCCCTTTGGAAAGTTCACAAGCTCGGGTCAATGCTATAATCTCTGCGGCCTGCGCTGAGTTATGCGGGATTCTCTTGGTTTCCACAACCGTGCTCAATGTAGTGATTGCATAAGCAACTGTGGATGTACCATCCGGAAGTTTGAAACAGGAGCCATCACAAAACAGCTCCCCTTGTTGATTAACCAAAGGAGCATCCTTTAGATCAATTCTACCTTTCGTTTCTTGTTCGGTAGCATACAGACAGTCATCTGACTCTTCGTCACTGCAAACAGTATTTTGCGGGAAAGGTAGGAGTTCAGCCGGATTAAGAACACAACACCTCTTAATTTGAATGTGAGGGGCAAACAAGATCAATTCATATCTCGTCAACCATGCGGAAGGGAGGTGTTGCGTTTGGGTTTTGTTCAGTAGAACATCTACAGAGTGAGGCACGATCAGGGTTAGATCATGGCCTAGGACCATTCCCTCACTCTGTTTAACAGACGCAGCAGCAGCAGCAGCGACAGCTCGCAAACATCTTGGCAAAGCGCATGCTACAGGATCATGGGCGGAGGAAAAGTAACCGCATGGCCTATTCTTCCCTCCATGTTCCTGCGTTAATACAGCCAAAGCACATCCATCACATTCATGCACAAACAACACAAAGGCCTTTTCATAATTTGGTGTGCCCAAAACCAGTGCCGAGCACAATGCAGTCTTGAGCAACTGAAATGATTGCTGGTGTTCCGTGTTTGATGGCAATGGTGAAGAAATGCCCTTCTTCGTCAAGGCCAACATCGGCTTGATCACTAGTGAAAAGTTTGGGATCCATAACCTACAGTAAGAAGCCATACCTATCAAGGCTCTAACTTCCTTCTGTGTATTTGGGACAGACATGCCAGAAATGAGTTTTATTCTTTCAGGTGTCAATCTTCTTCCCTCCTTTGACAGGAGATAGCCTAAATAGGCGACCTCCTGGCAACAATATTGAAACTTTTTAAGCAAAGCTTTATGACCATGTTTAGCTAGATCAATAAGCAACAACACAGTGTCCTCTTTAGAAGAGCTCTCGGAGTCAGCAGCCAAAAGCAGATCATCAACATATTGAAGCAATGTACAAGTAGGGGGCAATTCAAGGGTATCAAGCTGTTCTTTCAAAGCCCTACTGTAGATGCTGGGACTTTCTGTGTAGCCTTGAGGTGCACGAGTAAATGTGAACGAGCGTCCCCCTAAGGTGAACGCGAACAAGTATCTACTATCCTTGTGTATAGGAATACTAAAGAAAGCATTCTTCAGAGCCACAACACTAAAGTAAGTAGCTGTAGCTGGAATCATGGTTAATATTGTTGTCACATCAGGCACAATTGGAAATTGCGGAGCAACGACTTTCTTAATGGCACGCAAATCAATTATAAAACGAAATGGAATTGCATTATCGCCTTTCTTGTACATGGGTAAAATCGGACTATTGCCCAAACTACCTGTAATTTCCTCAATCACCCCGCGATGTACAAAATCGGAAACAATGCATTTCAAAGCTTGCTCGCCCTCAACTGAGATCTTATACTGTGGAATGCATGGCAGCTTAATTCCATGTTTCAAGACTATTTTAACAGGCTCAATCTGTAGAACACCGACATCATTGTCGTCAATTGCCTATAAACACTCTGGTACATTACTGAATTCTGGCGGCAAAGGTCTAGTCAAGAATTGAGAGACAGAAAATTGCTGTGGTGAAATCGTCACACGCACTCCATCAGAAGAACAATGAATTACCACATTTAATTCCTTCAACAGATTCAACCCCAACAAATTCTCTCCACAATTCGAAGTCAGCAGAAATGGACAGTGGTCCGTAAAGGGACCCAAAGAAATAGGAACCGGTGAAGAAACCGGACAGACAACTGGTGTGCCAGAAAACCCTACGGAAACATTAGTTTGCCCTGACAGTGGAATGTTTGGAACCCGTGAATGATTAATGGAACACTTCTGTGCTCCAGTGTCTATCAAAAACTGATGTTTCCTATTTCCCACTACCATTTCAACGTAGGGACCTTTCTGATTAACGGGAATAGGTGTAGGTTCCAAATCCTGCTTCGGGCAATCCTATCGAAACAAAATATCATCAAAAGGAAGCTCTTCAGATAGATATGCAGCAGAAGGATGATCAAATATGTTTCTAGTATCCACGCTCAAAGTTTGATTATCCTGTGAAAAAGGTTGCTGAGGATCCTGTGAAAACCGACCTCTACCAGGGCCCCCTATACCCGGGCGACCTCTGGATCGTCTATCCATAATCCCAAATGTGTTATTCGACCTTTGTCGAAGGACGGGGCATTGTGCACGCCAATGACCCTCCTGGCGACAATAGGCACACTGATTAATGTTCACAGGACCCAAGGGCACATTTCCTTGTGGAGCATACTGACCTCTAATCTGCGAACTACCCCCTCTAGGGCCTCTAACAATTTGCTGCAACAATACTTTAGTCTTTAAATCACCTTTTCTCAACTCTATCTTTTTCATTATTGACCCGGTTCTCATAGTACTGAGCCATGTGCAGTACTTCTGATTGGGATTTCGCCTGCCAAGCGCTCTCGGAAGACATAATTTGTGACTGGATGTCAGGCAGCAATCCACGTACAAATTTGTCCACAAATAATCTTTTCCCAGACTCTGTGCCTAAATCTTGTCCACTGAAATCCGATTATCCCTGTTTGAACCAATTAAAGAACTCGGTAGCACCCTCAGACTTTCCTTGTACACAGGCCGTAAGCTTGTCCCAAATAATTCTTTTCTCTGGAATTATGGTTTTTAATTTAGCAACGATTCTATCAGGCAAAGTTAGTATTACCTGAGGCGGTCTTTCACCAGCCGGCCTTTCCCTGTCGAGCCTAGTTTTGTTGGCCCATGTATCTCCCAACCCTGGTACGTCGTCTATAGTTCTAACTTGTTTCCACAAATCTACGGGCAGGAGTACGGGAAATAACAAATCAATATCACTCAAGGTGAATACTGAGGACTGTAAGACAGATTCTATTTATTTATAGAATCCTGTCAGATTTTTCCTAATGTCGGAATAGACTGTCTAATGGTGTTCACTTCCTGTCTTGAGAACGGGACGTGAACAAACTGTGATACATAATGTGCAGGAATGTCCATAGCGACTATACCCCGTGCAGCATTGGCCGCAATCTCAACCTTTGGGACAAATGTCAGAGGAACCTCTCTCATAGGCAACTGAGATGTAGGGAACTCCGAACGCTTACTAAGCAGCAGAGCTAAATCGAGCGCTAAAGCAGTCGAAGAAGTGTCAAGTGAAAAAGGCGTCTTATAAATACCCAGTAACTCTGTGGGACAACTAATCTTTCTCTTTACACATTCATCCTGCAGGTACTCTACCATAACCTGTATCCCTTCCCTCTGCATTTCTGGCGTATACTGACTGTATGTATTATATACCTCAACTGGAGTTATCGACATATCTGAGATTCATCTAAGTGCGTCTTTCGTACAAATTCGTGTTTCCTCAGGTATCGATTTACGACACGGAAAGAATAGTTTCTGTACATACATACCTTCTTCATCATCATCCTCATTCTGTAACCTTTCCAACTCCTTTCTATACTCAAATATCCCCTCGACATGCTCATTTACTTTCTCCACAGTGTCTCTTGAAAATGCTAAAGTGTTCAGATCCCTCAACCCTTGTGGGAGATCTGCATTATGTAATGTATCCCACATTACACATAAATGAATCCTTAAACCTTCAATAAAAACATTTTTCTCAGGAAAATTATCCATATTAGATAGTGTGGCAAGAACATTAGCTCGATCATCCCTCTCCATACAATGCTTAGCCCATGCAATCAAATCCCGTTTCTTTTCTGTAGGAACAGTATTACGAGTAACAACCCTCGACCCCGCACCCTGATCACAAGCGGTACAGGACTACTTGGGAGTGGGGGTGCAGGCAAATTCAATGGAGGTACTATTACCGGTGCAATGGGAAGAGGCGGAGGAGCAGGTGGAGGAACAACAACCGGAGAAATAGGAACAACAGGTTGAGCAGGAAGAGCAGGAATAACAGCAGGAAGAGGAACAGCAGCGGGAAGAGGAACATACGGAAGTGGTGCGGAGGCACCAGGCCTTCGTTCATTTAGCAATTTGTCAATAAACTCATCAGAAACATGAAGATCTTTAGAAAGATTGATTTTCTGAATACCAAGTGAGAAAGCCCTATCCATATTTTTAGCCGCCTCAGACTGTTTGTCCTGATCATATAACAACGCTTTTTCAGCGTTCATTTTATGACGGCGCGCATGTTTTTCCCTACTTTTAAGCTGCTGCAACGCTTCTTTTTCCCCAATTCTGCAAAACATCAAATGCTGCAGGTCTAGCCTTTTTCTTTAACAAGACGAGGGATCTCAAAACTACCATTGATTGGCCACTGAAGTTCAGAGGCATGTCTGGTTTGTCTGTGCCAAATGTCATTAAATACTATACTTCCAATGCCATGCTTACAGTACATAGTACATGCCGGCGACCCCTCCTGTGGTGCGGGACGGCTAAATTCCAAAGATTGTCTATCGCTGCAGAATAATGCCCTAAAGCAGGTAGACAATTTCCCAGGCACATCTCAAATTCTTGGTGTTACCTGGTCAATAATTGTGTCTGCAGATACAATGCGCCAAATTCAAATTGTCAGGATTGAATTAAGAGTCGGGTCATGACTCACCTGACCAAACCTAAGGAGGTCCGATCAGATTACAAAGAACTTACCTAACTAATTTGACCTCGTGTTTGGTGATTTCGGCAAATCTGCCCGCCTCGAGAAAAGGACCCTCGTCAAGTTGCTGTCTCGGACCACACGCTTATCGTCCAAGGATCGGCTCGTGCAGCGCTGCTGAGGTGTCGCGTCTCGTTCAGTGGGGCCCCTTATGTCACACCGTCCAATCCCGGTCCGATAGCGTGGGTCAACCTTCAACAATCCGGCATCAATCTTGAGGGTCCCTATTCAGGGCGCCAACTGTTAAAACAAAGAAATAATATTGAGGCTGGGTAGCCCAAAAGGAAATACGCCAAACAAAGGTTACAAAGGAACATACAACGATCTTTTAATTTACTCTGAACAGTTACAAAAAAGTCAAAGACAAATCAGATAGCTATCGGCCCTCAGTACAACACAGCAAACTCCAGCGTGGTTCGGTGTGCTCAGTGAGTGGGACTGGACATCTGGACATTCACTCTTTTATGCAGTTTCAAACTAGAACTATGACTACAAGAAGGGTGTTAAACCCTTGACTGGTAGGCAGATCCGTGATGAAGTCGAGGGAAAGGGTGTGCCATGGCGCTGGAGGAATGTCCAAAGGAACTTGGTATAGCTGACCTCATATAAACTCTCTCAACAATGGCAATCTATCTCAAACCCACAACAGCACCCACCCATGCGTCTGACCTCTCTTGGGATGCTTAGTCGAGCCTTGCCAGCCACCCAGTCTTAGAACGGCAACATGCACACACACATCTGCTAAACTAATCCCCCAAGAATTTTCCAACCACATCAACTACGGTCACCAAGGACATTCAACCAAGGAAAAAGCTCATTGAGGTCACAGAGGTGTGTGAAAGGCGCTATATAAAACCAAATACAACACAATACAATATAACCCACTAACCCAAAGCTCAAATTTCTGCATACCTAGGTCACACTAAAACCCACACAACCACTTCTCGCACAGCAAACCGCACAAACTTCACTACATCACAACAATCAACACATAAATGGCCATCTCTCAGCTAAACCTTCATTCCAATTCTGTTGGCTCTCTCCATGACCACCAATCTGGCTTCAGAGCTGCCAGAAGCACGGAAACTGCTCTCCTGAACATCCGTGACGATCTGCTCTCCAACCTTGACTCTAAAACTCCCTCTGTCCTTATCCTACTTGATCTCTCCTCTGCCTTTGACACGGTCAACCACACCACCCTGCTCAACCGTCTCTGTGACAACCTCGGTATCACTGATCAGGCTCTGGCCTGGATGACCTCTTTCCTCTCTGATCGACCCTCACAGGTACAACTTGGGTCCTGCCACGACCCACACTCTGAAGACCCCCCTGGCCAACCTATGGGCCAGGGAGAGTCTTGATTCCAGTCCCCACTAAACCCAAGAAATTGCATCCTAGGCCTTCTTGGGGCCAGTCCTGGCACCTTTGGCGCCAGGCTCATGTTTGAATATGGACTTGTACTTGGGAACTACTTTTCATGAATGCCAGTCATGTGGAGGCATCCTCATACCCTGGCTCCTTGAAACCAGGCTTGCAGTGTAGTGTTTTTGGGTGTGGTACCATGGGGACTATTTTACCTGGACTTCTTTCTTGAAGCTATTTAAACCACACCCGAATAGACTGACACGCTTCGCGTTAGTTTGCATTTCTGCAACGTAACGCTCACCGTGTTCAGCTTCAGCCACGAACCTCGGAAGAACAGCACCTGCAAAGGAAAGGAGAGGATATTGTGAGAAATGGCAGCAGCTTACCTGAACTTCATCGCCAGCGGTCAGCAGCTCTCCCGACCATCATCCTGGAACCAGCGCTCCTTCGGATCGACGGACCTGTAAAAGAGAAGAAACAAGGCATTAGACATTGTACAATTAACGAACTGTGCCGAAAGGCTTACCTCGCCAGCCGCTTCTCAATCAGCATCACTACGGAAATTCCATACTCCGGCCGAGTACCGCGACCTGTGGAGAGGCAAAGATAACAGGTTAGCAAAGGCAAGACATCTTAAGCGCAGGGCATAGCGCCTATTCACCGCATCAAGGCGCTCCAAAAACGCCCATACTTACTGGCGAAACACAGATTCCGCCTTGCCACATATATTGGACTTCCGCGTACCTAGGAAGAAAAAGACATTGTTAAAAGGCATGCAAGAACAGCAATATTCACAGCAATAAGACCTACCTGAAAGACTCAAGACGGGCCGGCATCAGTGAAGCAACTCGATCGCCATTGCCCACCAAGCACAATGCCTCCCTGCCAAGACAGCAGGACGGAGAACCCGTCAACATCTAAAACAAGTTGAGGAGAAGTCCAGAAGGGTCGCAGACCTACATGGAGGTGGGAGGCTGTTTACCCCGGTTGCCCAGTCCTGAACATAGCTTACGTGTATTCCAGGCAGAACTCTTCCGCTCGTCGCATCTGGGCATCGCACAGAGGGACATCTGAACCCCAACTGCTGGGTGGCGCCCCCGTGGAACCAGGTGAGCGTAACAGAACACGAAGCCTCCAAAATTAAATCCACCTGGGCGCCATGGAAACCTCAGAATTAGACCAATTGGCCCAACTTTTAGGAGAACTGCGCGCCGAGGTTCATTCTGCCCGTCAGGAGACTAATGCTCTCCGAAGAGATTTAATAGTGACTAAGGAGCGCACTGAAGACATTAGCAGACAATACTTGCAATCACAAGCGGGCCAGATCCCCCTACCGGGAAGCAACCCAACGATGTAGAATCCTACCTTTCCATCCACTTCTACTGTGGTGCACGTCATGCTACCAGGAACAGTTCCTTTGGCCCCACCGGAGCGATTTACAGGTGATCCACGGAAATATGCCACATTCATGAATCAATGCCGCCTTCACTTTCTTTGCAGGCCTGGAGCATTTCCAAACGACCAGGCTCGGGTGGTCTTTGTCTTGTCATACCAGAGCGGTAGCGCAGCAGACTGGTCAGTACCATTGGTGACACATGATGATCCTTTGTTACATGACTTTGGGGGATTTCAGAGGGAAATGGAGAAACTTTTTGCTCGTCATACCCGAGAACAGGCAGTGGACAATGAACTCCTTTCCCTCCGACAGGGAAATCAGGACCTGTTAACGTACATTGCTACTTTCAACAGATTGGTCGCTGAAGCTAGGTGGCCTGAAAACAAAAGATCCACGTTGTTTCATCGGGGTTTACGAGGCGAATTAAAAGATGTTCTAGCTCAAGTAGTGGACCCTCCTCGAGACTGTTCGGAGTTCAAAAATTTGGTTGTACAATTAGACCACCGGCTGCAAGACCGAAAAGCAGATCACTCCAAAATGGGTCCACGGGCAGTGTATGTTCGGTCTAGAGACAATGTAACTCATGCACAAGAAAATCCTGCTGAGCCCATGCAACTTGGAGGAGTGCGACCCACATTAACAAAACAAGAGCGAGATAAAAGAAGGCAACAACAACTGTGTCTGTATTTTGGAAAATCTGGGCACTTCCTGAAGGACTGCCCGGCGAAACCCCCTAGGAAGGTCGTTGGGGCCACGGAAAAAGACCAAGAGAAAGAATATCAATTGGAAAACTACCCAGCTCGGCAAACGCAGAGGTCAGTTTGTCGAGTGAGGGAAAGGAGCCACCGACCTCACACTTTGCAATACCAGTGATCTTGATCAATAACCAACGGTCGTCCAGAATGCATGCCATAGAAGCTTACATCGACAGTGGGGCAGTCGGGAATTATATTGATCAAGATCTGGCTGCAGAGATGGGACTTCCCTTATGTTCCAAGCCGATTACAGATAAGGTGACTGCAGTGGATGGGACTGAAATCACTTCCAGACCCGTAACCCAATGCACAGCTGAGATAAAAATGCTGTGCCAGGACGGGCATAGGGAACTCATTTCGTTCGACCTCATCAAGGCACCTCAATTTCGGCTTATACTAAGGATGCCATGGTTAGTCGCTCATAATCCTTCGATTAACTGGCGAGCCAGGAAATTAACCTTCCCCAGTGACTGCTCTCCAGCCTGTTACTATCAAGAACAGAAGACTGCTTTCAGTAATTCTACGACTCCCGGAACCACGACATCTATCTTAGGTGTAACCAGTACTTTACCTGAGGAATACCGCGATTTCCAGGATGTATTCCAAAAGGACCAAGCCAATACCGTGCCGCCCCACAGGCCCTACGACTGTCAAATCGACCTTGTTCCTGGTGCCCAAGTCCCCTGTGGGAGAATCTATGCTCTGACTGAACCTGAAAATCTTCATCTGAAGTCCTATCTAGACCAGTACCTCGCAAACTGATTCATCCATCCATCGAAGTCCCCGGCAGCCAGTCCTTTGTTATTCGTGCCGAAAAAAGAAGGGGGCTTAAGGACCTGTATTGATTACCGTGCCTTAAACCAGATCACGGTGAAGAACCGTTACCCTTTGCCACTTATTCCGGAAATGCTGGACCAGGTCAAGGACGCTCAAATTTACACCAAATTGGATCTTCGAGAGCGTATCACCTGGTTCTGGTCAGAAGCGGCGATGAATGGAAAACCGATTTCTGTACTAAATATGGGTTATTCGAATATCAAGTCATGCCCTTTGGTTTATGCAACGCACCGGCAGCATTCCAATACTTCATGAATGACCTCCTGAGAGAGTTAATTGAGGTCTGCGCCCTAGTGTACATAGATGATATTCTGGTGTACTCAACTTCTAAACAAGATCATATCAAACACGTCCGTTCGGTCCTCAACAAAATCCGTGAACATTGTTTATTTGCCAAGATGGAAAAGTGCTTTTTTCATGTAACCGAAGTGGAGTTCCTAGGCTTCATCCTTACTCCAGGAGGCATCAGGATGGACCTGCACAAGGTCGACGCCGTTCTGAAATGGCCATCACCGACGTCAATAAAAGGGAGTACAAAGTATGTTAGGCTTTGCAAACTTTTATCGTCGGTTCATACCAGACTTCTCCCAAATCGTACACCCAATCACTGTGTTGTTACGAAAAAATAACAAGAAATTCACCTGGACCGAAGACGCAGAAAAAGCCTTTCAGGAACTAAAGAAAAGATTCACCTCAGCATCGATCTTACGACATCCACGTCTAGACCTCCCATATATCGCAGAGACGGACGCTTCCAGTATAGCAATGGTAGCTGTCCTCTCACAAAGAGATCCCGAAACTGGCCAGCTACATCCAGTGGCCTTCTGGTCAAAGAAGTTTTCACCTCCAGAAATTAACTACGCCATCACTGACAAAGAACTTTTGGCAATCAAATCTGCCTTCAAAGCCTGGCGACACTACCTTCTGGGAGCCAGACACACCATTACAGTTATTACCGACCACCGAAACCTGCAGTATCTTAAAACAGCAAAGGCCCAATCTTCACGCCAGCTGCGATAGGCTCTCTTCTTCGCTGAATACGATTTTGTCATAACTGTTCGACCAGGCGTCAAGAATGGAAAGGCTGACGCACTTTCTCGTACTGGAACAGATGACTTGGTTTTTACAGCCCCAGATCCAGTCCCCATCATACCTGAAGACAAACTGTTAGGCCTGACTACAGCCTTAACACACATGGAACTGAAAAAGCAAATTCGACAAATCATGAATCCGGATACCCTCCTTGCATGGCAAGCGCAAGGAGAACAATATTCCATCCGAGACCGCTTACCCCTTTTTAAGAGCCACCTATACATACCCACCAAGAACCTACAACAGCAAGTCATTTCAGGTTACCACGATTCCCTAATCGAAGGGCACCCTGGAATCCCCAAGACCTTGGCCAAGGTTAAACAGAACTTTTGGTGGCCTACCTGGCGGAGAGATATAATCCAATACATTCAATCTTGTGGAGTCTGCACACAAAACAAATTGCAAAAACACAGACCATCTGTCTCTTGAGACCTTTGGACATTCCTCCAGCGCCATGGCACACCCTTTCCCTCGACTTCATCACGGATCTGCCTACCAGTCAAGGGTTTAACACCCTTCTTGTAGTCATAGACCTATTCTCGAAGATGGCCCACTTTATTCCACTCAAAGGCCTTCCAGATGCATCCAATCTAGCCAAGCTATTTCTGGACAATATTGTTAAATTACATGGATTCCCATCAATCCTGATCTCTGATCGAGGTAGTCAGTTCATTTCCAACTTTTGGAGAAAGTGTTGTTCAATGGCGCAAATTGACGTCCGGTTATCCACTAGCCATCACCCCCAAACAGACGGTCAGACCGAAAGGACCAACCAGACCCTTGAGCAATACCTACGGTGTATGTTGCATCACGAGCTGAGAGACTGGAAGGACTTACTATGGATAGCTGAGTACGCATATAACAACTCCTTACATTCCAGTACTGGGCAAACACCTTTTTATACTTTATATGGTAGACACCCGCGTACCTCAGAATTGGATCTCCCAACCAATTTGGAAATGCCTGGGGTTATAACCCTACACACCAGCATCTCAGGCTTTCAAAAAGGCCAGAGAACATCTGATTCACGCTAAAGCCAAGCAAAAACAATTTGCCGACCAACACAGGACAAAGGCCACCGATTATCAAGTAGGAGACAAGGTTTGGCTAGCCACCAAGTTTATACCCATCAAAGGAACCCGGACCGTTCAACCCAGGTATTTGGGGCCCTACACCATCAAGACGATTATCAGTCCAGCGGCCGTCAAGTTAGATTTACCATCCAATCTACGCATCCATCCAGTATTTCATGTGTCCCTTTTAAAACCAATGCAACCTGGTACACGGATTGAAGCAGCTCCGAAAACCATTCTTGTCGATGGAGAACTTGAATTCGAAATTAAAGGCATACTGGATTCTAAGTACTCAAGGGGGAGACTATACTATCTAATAGATTAGAAAGGTTTTGGACCCCAAGACAGATCCTGGGAACCCTGTGAAAATGTTCACGCACCGCGTCTGATCAAAAGCTACCATCGAAACTTCCCAACTAAGCCTGGCCGGACAGAAGGAACACCTTGAGAGGGGCCTTGGGGGGGGATGTTGTCACGACCCACACTCTGAAGACCCCCTGGCCAACCTATGGGCCAGGGAGAGTCTTGATTCCAGTCCCCACTAAACCCAAGAATTTGCAGCCTAGGCCTTCTTGGTGCCAGGGTCATGTTTGAATATGGACTTGTGCTTGGGAACTACTTTTCATTAATGCCAGTCATGTGGAGGCATCCTCATACCCTGGCTCCTTGAAACCAGGCTTTCAGTGTAGTGTTTTTGGGTGTGGTACCATGGGGACTATTTTACCTGGACTTCTTTCTTGAAGCTATTTAAACCACACCCAAATAGACTGACACGCTTCGCGTTAGTTTGCATTTCTGCAACGTAACGCTCACCGTGTTCAGCTTCAGCCCCGAACCTTGGAAGAACAGTACCTGCAAAGGAAAGGATAAGACATCGTGAGAAAAGGCAGCAGCTTACCTGAACCTCATCGCCAGCGGTCCGCAGCTCTCCCGACCATCATCCTGGAACCAGCGCTCCTTCAGATCGACGGACCTGTAAAAGAGAAGAAACAAGGCATTAGACATTGTACAATTAACGAACTGTGCTGAAAGGCTTACCTCGCCAGCCGCTCCTCAATCAGCTTCACTATGGAAATTCCATACTCCGGCCGAGTACCGCGACCTGTGGAGAGGAAAAGATAACAGGTTAGCAAAGGCAAGACATCTTAAGCGCAGCGCATAGCGCCTATTCACGGCATCAAGGCGCTCCAAAAACGCCCATACTTAACGGCGAAACACAGATTCCGCCTTGCCACATATTGGACTTCCGCGTACCTAGGAAGAAAAAGACATGTTAAAAGGCATGCAAGAACAGCAATATTCACAGCAATAAGACCTACCTGAAAGACTCAAGACTGGCCGGCATCAGTGAAGCAACTCGATCGCCATTGCCCACCAAGCACAACGCGCCCCTTCCAAGACAGCAGGACGGAGAACCCGCCAACATCTAAAACAAGGTGAGGAGAAGTCCAGAAGGGTCGCAGACCTAAAGGGAGGTGGGAGGCTGTTTACCCCGGTTGCCCAGTCCTGAACATAGCTTACCCGTATTCCAGGCAGAACTCTTCCGCTGGTCGCATCTGGGCATCGCAAGGAGGGACATCTGAACCCCAATTGCTGGGTGACGCCCCCGTGGAACCAGGTGAGCGTAACAGGTCATTTGTTTCATTGATCTCCCTCTCTAACGTCTCGCCCTGGCAATTCAACCAATACGTGGCATATCTCGCCAACTGCATTTCCATTTTCTGCTCAAACTTACAGTGCTATGCTTATGTCACTCAACTCATTTTCAGGCTGCCCTCGGCCACCTCCTCTCCCTCCCTCATTTCTGATTGCCTAATTGCCATTCAAAATTGGTGTACTGCCAACAATCTTTGTCTAAATGCCAACAAGACTGAGATCCTACTCATTGGTACACCTTCACCATCCTTTCCCCTTACTCTCTGGCTGGCCTCCCTTGGCCCTCATCCTTCCCCCACCTGCGAGGCTAAGAACCTCAGGGTCATCTTTGACTCCACACTTTCCTTCTCCGCACACATTTCTGATGTCTCTAAAAAGTCAAACTTCTTGCTGCATCTCCTCAGAGGTGCTCTGCCTTTCCTCTCCTTCCCCCAGAAGCTCAATGTCTCTCAAGCTCTGGTTCTCTCCTGGTTGGACTACTGTAACAGCCTCTTTCTAAATCTACCTGCCTCCACTCTCCGACCTCTATAACTAATCCAGAACAGGACTGCGAGACTTGTCCTTGGCCTCAAACCCTTGGATCGTATCTCTCCAGCTCTGAAATCCCTTCATTGGCTCCCAGTGGATGCAAGGATTACATTTAAAACTCTCTGCATTGTCCACAAGACTTTCTGGGGCCTGGGTCAAAAATACCTTCAACTATCCCTCTGTTAATACCTCCCCTCTTGAGCAATCTGCTCCTCTACCTCTAACTCCCTTAACTCCCTCAGGGGCAGTCATTTTTCAAAGAAACGAGCTGGGGGTAGATCTCTGTCTTCAGCTGGGGCCTCCCTTTGGAACAGCCTACCGGCCACCTTGAAACTTGAGGAGAACCATCTCCGGTTCCGGAAGCACCTCAAGACCTTCCTCTTCGCTTCCGCCTTTGCTCTTCTGCTCCCCTGCTGACCTGTTTTTCTCTCTTGGCACTATGCACCTGGAAACCCACTGTCCTTCGGGCCCAGGTACCTGCTCGCCCTGCCTCCCTCCTGCACTGCCTCCTGGCATCCCATTGCACTGGGTTTTGTATCTGTACCCATACAGTCCCCCATTCTTCCTCTGCACCTATCAGATATACCCTAATCTTGCACTTGCCACTTGCTTGCTGCACTACCACTTTTTCATTTCCTGTATTTATTCATTTATTTAACTTATTCTTTTCTTTCCTCTGATCTGCACTTTCCACTTCTCCCCCTTCCAGGCACTTTCCCCCTTTTCCCTTCTCCATGCACTTGCGCGTTGTTGATGTCACTGGGACTAGTAAGATTGTTGTTTTTATTTATTGGTCTCCCTTGTTCCCCTCCCTTTGCTTGGTCGCGCTCTGAAACACTTGTGTTTGAGCGTGATATAAATAAAATATCATATCATATATCATATCAACAGCACACTAGGACTCGCATCGATCCGATATTGACACCCAAACTCAGCTAAAGATGACAACCGAGCTGAAGCCACCAACAGGACACCACCTTCTCACTTTCCTACGCCCTCTTAACCTCACTGACCCACCCCCACCACCTTGTTTGCAGATCCGCCTGAGTTTGAGAGGGTGCACTATATAAATGCCTGCAACATAACATAACATTGTCAGCAGTATCTTATCATCTTCATTATGAAGAATGTTATTTTAATTATTCAGTAGAAATCTCAAAATGTTCTGATTAGATAAACAGTGATTTAGAGGAACAATATTTATGCTGGATTAGCATTTACAAATTAAGATTAGCTTCTTAGTGAATGCAATTGTTATTTTTTTGTTTAAAAGTATTTTTTACATAATTCATATTCGGTGTTGGTGGACAAAAATTGTGTTCGCCATTTTCTCATAGCAACATTTTAGCCTGACCTGGGAACCATTTTGTCCCCCTAACCTAACCGAATTCTCTTTCGATCAAACTAATTAAATGTGTGACCATTATAAATGGTTTAGGTCTGGACACTGATGTCCCAGCAGGACTGAGGTTTTTACGATGTTGTTGAATCCTGTGGGAGATTTCTGCGCAGGCAGGATTATAAGAGAGAAGCTGCCTGCTTGCCAACCTGCTCCTAAAATGAGTTTATTCGGGATAGGCTATTTTAAAGCCTCAGCCTTACATAACATTCTTCAAGAGAAAAGAGAGTATTGCAGGTAGAGAAATAGGATACTTGTGAGATTCTGTGGGGCTGGTGTCAACATTATAATGTTAACGGCGGGCGTGTTTTGGGAGCATGTGAAGGGCGCCCTGAGTCCACCGAATTCAGACAGAGTACGAAAGTGGGTGGCAATGTAATGGGGAGGGTGAACGAAAGGAATATTTAGGGGACAAAGTACATGCTACGTGCTAGAGTGAGATTTTGAAAAGTGGCCGCTGGTGGTGGCCTCTGCAATATAGGGTGATCTTGTTAAGTGGCAACGACCGGTATGCTCGTCCTTTTTGCATAGACATGCATAATATCCTGGAAGTCAAGGAGTTAAGGGGAACTAGTTTGGATCAAAACCTGTAACATGTGAAAACTGTGCACCTATCTAAAATCACACGTGATAAAAGTGCATTTTTCAGCCAGCATTTTCCCTCACACTCCAGAGCTGAAGTTTGTTCATTAATCATACCCAGCCTAGAGTATGGTGGTGATGGGGGGGGGGGGGGGAGGGGCTAAAAAAGAAAATTGAAAATTGCTCATCAAAACAAAACGGATTTCTTCGAGAGAGTTAGAATGAAAGAATATGTGGAAATTATTGTAGGCGATATTTTGTAGAGTGCATTATTGCATCCTAAGCCGGAGGAGCAGCACTTGAGGAGAAAAGTCCTTCTTGCCTTCTGCTCCCACATCTACTGCATTGCAAGTACCTAAATCATGGGGGGGGGTAATTCCCTGGAGGAGCCGGGGAGAGCTGTTGGTGCAAGAAAGTTGCAGCCAGTCCCTTCACCGACATGCAATCCTAAAGCACACGCGTGGAACTAACATGTGTATTTGGCCCGCAGCAGCCGCATTAGTGGAGCGCAGAGGTCACCCAGCTGCCCACGTGACTGTGCGGAGAGTGACAGTCCTCAAAGGGTTAACTGGTGCTAGGAATTGTGTACGTGCCCGCCTCAGTTGCAGCAAGGCTCCTGCTTTGCAAAAGGATATCTGTCAGTGGTGGAGTGATGCAGATGCGGCCTGCTTTGTGCTTGGTCTTTGGTGCTTGGCGGGTGGCAGGGCACACCAGGTGTACTGGAAATAATGGCAGTGACAGTAGCAATGAGCGGCACACTCACGAGAACAGGAATGCATTTGTGGATGGGCTGACGCTCCCATGGCTGCTGTTAGTCATCGCTTTTTCCAAAAAGCAAAATTTATTTTTCTTTCCACTTTTCTATGCACTTGATATACAGGTGAGTCAGTGAGTGCGTGAACCTCAATTCTGTGTCAAGCGAACTGACACACTGCCACGGTGTACGCCCTCTGCTACGGGCAGCGCCCTGCCCACGGTCCTACCACTGGCGTCACCCTGCCACTGTTTACGTCCTCTGCTCCGGGCAGCGCCCTGCCCACGGTCCTACCACTGGTGTCACCCTGCCACTGTATACGTCCTCTGCTACGGGCAGCGCCCTGCCCACGGTCCTACCACTTGTTGCGTCCTAGATGTTGTGGCCTATTTCTATGGACACGTTATTCATGGTTACGGTTTGTGTCCGTTCTTTCTGTTTGTGTAGAAGTTGTGGCGTGGCCACAGAAAAGGGAAGAGGCGGGGTTACCGCCTCCGACGCCAGTTCTGGCGCAGATAATAAAGAGAAGAGCATCCTACTAACCCGGCTCCCGCGTCTCATTATATTGCTTCGATTCATTGGAATGTTTTGGATTGCCCGAGGTTCCGAACGTATTCGGAACCCCAACATTGGCGACGAGGACGTCTTACTCACGCCCACCTGCCGGCAGCTCCAGTGTCGCGTGTGGGCCGCGGAGCAACACCGCTGCCTCCGGATCTGCTGCACGTTGTTGGCCCGCCCACGCCCACCCGCAGGCAGCTTCAGAGTCGCGCGTGGGCCGCGGAGCAACGCCGCTGCTTTCGGCCTTGCAGCGCATCGTCGACCCGCCCACGCCCACTAGCAGGCAGGCAGTCAGTCTCCAGAGTCGCGTGTGGGCCGCTAAAAGAAAAAAAAAAAAAAAATGTTTTATTAATTAACGTTGCTGCCCCAGGCACGGCCGTTTTTCGTTTTGCTTGCGTGCTGCAGTGGCGAGGGAAGGAAGCTCCTGCCACTCACACACACACACCAGGAGGGAAGCGCTGCAGCCCAGCGACTAAGGGCCACCTGCTACTCATGACGCCCCCATGCAGCCCAAGTCGCCGCTAGCCCCCACGTTCAGCGGGCGAGGCCGTGCTGGTGAAAGAAGTGGTGAGGGACCTTCAGCACACGCCACCCCAGTGAGTAGAGTGCCACAGCAGCGCAGCCCAGCCATGTCCACCAGCATGTCAGCAGACAACATTGACAGTGGCTTACAGAGCCCCCAAGCCAGCTCCACTCCGAGAGCAGCCAGCACTGGAGAGGACAATTCCTCTGAATCTCTGCAGCTACAAGCGGTCCCGCATTTCGATATGACGGACACCAACAGCCTGGCACCCAGATGGGCTCGATGGCTGAAAGAACTCCACATCTACATTGATGCCTCGGGCGTGCGAGAAGAGCGCCGGTTAAGAGGCATCCTGCTTCACTCTTTGGGTCCCGTGGTGAGGGACATCGTGTTCGAAATGCCCGAGGACAACACTAACTCTTTTCAAGGCATAATTGACTCATTAAATGCTTATTTCGCACCCTTACGGAACGTCGACTACGAGAGACATGTGTTCCACACAACGACGCAAGACAATGATGAAACCATGGACAATTTCATTATGAGGCTAAGAAAAAGAGCAAAATACTGCGATTTTGACAAATATTCCACTGAAGAGGCACTAAAATCACAAGCCATCGCAGGGTGCGGGTCCCCTGACTTTCGCAGAAAATTGCTACAGAAGAGCAGGACGCTAGAAGAGATCCTTCAAATTGCAAGAGCAGACGCTGCACTAACACTACAAACAGAGTCTCTAGGCAATATTTCCATCACGCAAAATGCCAAATCAGCCTCTCTCTGCCCCATCCGCACGCCTGTCGGCCCGTCAGAACCAAAGAAGTGCTATCGATGTGGTTTCCGCTTTCCTCATGTTGGTCCATGCCCTGCGATTGGACATCAGTGTGATAAATGCGGGGGGGACAATCATTTCCAGTCTGTCTGCAAGAACATCAAATTCCTCCAAAACTCAGGAAGCAACAGGGAAGCCGGACGTCAAGAAGGTGGACGCTCTAGGCGGGAGAGCCCGCGCAGAAACTCACATCGAGGCTACACGTATGGAAGGAGGCGCTCTCACAGCTCAACCAAAGAACAAGCGCCCTCATCGAGGAGGCGAGAAGAGAGAAGAGAGAGGGAAACGTCTAACCACCGAGAGAGCAGACGCCACTCCCCGCACCGCAGACCAAGACATAGGATCAGATATGTGGATGACTCGCCTCAGGACAGACGGACAATCAGATCATCTTCATCCAGTGGAGAAAGAAAGCGAGCATACGTGCATGCCATTGGAAATGCCACAGCGACTGAATACAGTCCGACCCTCTTACTCCAACTGAATGGCCAAAATCTAGAATTTCTGATAGACACAGGCGCCACTGTGAATGTCATCAATGACATAATATATAAATCGTTGGAAGTCAAGAAAGACTTAAAGAAGGCCGACACGCTAATATACCCCTACGGGTCCAACAGACCGCTAGACTGTATTGGGATGTTCAACGCACATTGCAACTACAAGGAGCAGAGCCAGAAAGTAAAAATATATGTAATCAGAGGTGAAGTCCCGGGAGGAAGCATCCTAAGCTTCCGCACAGCGATACAAATGGGCCTCATCAGCATCATGTATCAGATCATGTCTGCATACACCTCCAGCGCCAAAGACATGATACAAAAGGTATTTCCGGCACTCTTCAGAGGACTAGGGTGCTTAAAAGACAAGCAAATCAAACTGCACATTAATCAGCAGGTAAAACCTATTGCTCAACACTATCGGGGCATTCCCCTCAATATACAACGGCAAGTTGAAGACGAGATCCATTCACTACTACAACAAGGCATAATCGAACCAGCGTCAGGCCCGACTCCATGGGTTTCGCCAATAGTACCGGTACCCAAGAAAGATGGCACTTCCAAGATACGCATCTGCGTAGACATGCGTGCTCCAAATGTGGCCATTGAAAGAGAGCGACATTTGGCTCCACGTATGACAGACATGATACATCTTCTACATGGGGCCACCATCTTCTCGAAGCTCGACCTGAACAAGGGCTACCACCAACTCGAACTTCACCCGTCTTCTCGATATATAACCACATTCTCAACCCATCTAGGGCTCTTCAGATACAAGAGACTAAGCTTCGGTGTGTCATCCGCAGCCGAGATTTTTCAGAATGAGATACATCAAATAATTAAACATATCCCGCACTGTTTGAATTACAGTGATGACATTCTTATCTTCGGCACTTCCCAAGAAAGCCACGACGACATGCTACGACGAGTCTGCATGGCGCTAGAAAATGCCAACCTCACGCTCAACCCAGAAAAGTGTGAAATCAACAAGACCACACTCAAGTTCTTTGGACACATATTTTCAAACAAGGGCATGTGTCCAGATCCTGAAAAGGTACAAGCCCTGGTGGATGCCCCCACTCCCACTTCATCATCGGGCATACGATCATTCCTGGACATGGCAAGTTATTGCACGAGGTACATTCAAGACTTTGCGTCAGTGAGCACCCCGCTAAGAGTCCTCACCGGGAAGGACCAGGAATTTGATTGGACAACAGAATGCGAAAAAGCATTCCAGGAAATTAAACGACGCATATCATCAGCGTCCTGCATGGCTTATTACGACCCTGACTACGACACGGAACTCACCGTAGACGCCAGTCCAGTAGGCCTGGGCGCCATTCTAGCCCAATCCAGACCGGGAGCGCCACCCAATGCACCCAAGCGCGTAGTAGCCTATGCCAGTCGGAGTCTATCAAAGACAGAATGCGCGTACTCGCAACCCGAAAAGGAAAGTCTCGCAGTCGTATGGGCGTGTGAGCACTACCATCTCTTCTTATATGGCCGCCCATTCACCGTTGTGACCGATCACCAAGCGCTAACCACAATATATGGCAAACCCACTGCCAAAATGCCACCCCGAATTGCCAGATGGGGTCTACGCTTACAAGAGTATTCCTTCAAGATTATACATCGCCCAGGGAAAGAGAACAACCCCGCCGATTTTCTCTCCAGATACCCACTACCAGCTCAAGTGGAACGACAATCCACAAAAGCGAACCAATACCTCAATTTCCTAGTCAACAATGCACTCCCTAAGCATGTCTCCGTTGCCCAACTCGTGGAAGCCACGTCCACAGACAAGATGATGCCCATCATAAAAGAGTGTCTGCGAACGGGCCGGTGGCATGTCAAAGAACTAACAGAAACAGAAAAGGCTCAACTTCGCGTTTTCAGACTGATACGCCACACGTTATCCGTGTCTCCAGAAGGTTTGCTTCTCAAAGAGAACCGAATTGTAATCCCCTCCAGCCTGCAGAAGCAAATACTGGACATAGCTCATGCTGGCCACCGCGGAATAGTGTCCACCAAGAGACAACTGAGAACAAAGGTCTGGTTCCCCAAACTGGATGAACAATTAGAACAGATCCTAGGCAATTGCCTCACCTGCCAAGCGGTGAGTCCCCGAACATTCCCGGCACCCCTACAACCATCAGAGATGCCTCCGCAAGTGTGGGACCGAGTGGCTGTAGACATGTTTGGGCCCCTGGCAAATGGGAAATACGTGTTGGTAATTGTGGACGAAATGTCACGGTTCCCGGAGGTGCATCTCATTCACTCTACAAGTGCCCAAGCGGTTATACCTGCCCTGGACAAGACTTTTGCTGATTACGGCATACCATCGATAGTAAAGTCAGACAATGGCCCACCATTCAGTGGACATGACTTCGCAATGTTCGCGGAACACCTTGGTTTTCAGCATAGAACTATCACACCTCTGTGGCCACAAGCGAACGGAATGGCTGAGAAATTCATGAGCTCTCTCAAGAGAACACTCCAAATATGTTTCATAACAAACAGGTCATTCATGCAGGCCATCTGCACCCTCCTACGTGAGTACCGGAACACTCCACACAGCACCACAGGGGTGTGTCCGTCCACGCTAATGTTCGGGCGCATCATACGAACGCAACTGCCCCACAACCCCCATGCCCGTCCGTCGCCAACAACCGTAGCTGACGCCATCAAAAGAGACAAGCGGAGCAAAGAACTAACAAAAGCATACACTGATCGAAAAAGACAGGCCAAGCCTTGTCACATTCAAGTGGGCGACGTGGTGTTGGTAAGGCAAGAACAAAACACCAAGGACACCCCGGCGTTCAGACCTGAACCGTTAGAAGTGACGCACGTCAATGGCTCCATGATAACAGCAGCCAGCCCCACAGGGACCATTACGAGAAATTCGTCATTTTTCAAGACCTTTGAGGGACACGCCGAACCGACCACTGATCACTCGAGGTCTGACCTGGAATCCTCAGAGGTGGAGTCAGAGTATCAGGTGGAGGTGCGAGATGCGGACGACAGCGACAGCGACACCCCTGTGCACTGGGAGAGAACACCCCGGAGGAGCCCGTCCAAAAGGACTATTCGTCGACCCCCTCGGTGGATAGAAGAAATGTAAGAATGGGCACCCCTCTTTTAAGTGGGGGGGAGATGTTGCGTCCTAGATGTTGTGTCCTATTTCTATGGACACGTTATTCATGATTACTGTTTGTGTCCGTTCTTTCTGTTTGTGTAGAAGTTGTGGCGTGGCCACAGAAAAGGGAAGAGGCGGGGTTACCGCCTCCGACGCCAGTTCTGGCGCAGATAATAAAGAGAAGAGCATCCTACTAACCCGGCTCCCGCGTCTCATTATATTGCTTCGATTCATTGGAATGTTTTGGATTGCCCGAGGTTCCGAACGTATTCGGAACCCCAACACCACTGGTGTCACCCTGCCACTGTGTACGCTCTCTGCTACGGGCAGCGCCCTGCCCACGGTCCTACCACTGGCATCACCCTGCCACGGTGTACGCCCTCTGCTACGGGCAGCGCCCTGCCCACGGTCCTACCACTGGCGTCACCCTGCCACTGTGTACGCACTCTGCTATGGGCAGCGCCCTTCCCACGGTCCCACCACCGGCGTCACCCTGCCACTGTGTACGCCCTCTGCTACGGGCAGCGCCCTGCCCACGGTCCCACCACTGGCGTCACCCTGCCACTGTATACGCCCTCTGCTACGGGCAGCACCCTGCCCATGGTCCTACCACTAGCGTCGCCCCGCCACTGTGTATGCACTCTGCTACGGGCAGCAGCCTGCCCACGGTCCTACCACTGGCGTCACCCTGCCACTATGTACGCCCTCTGCTACGGGCAGCGCCCTGCCCACGGTCCTACTACTGGCGTCACCCTGCCACTATGTACGCCCTCTGCTACGGGCAGCGCCCTGCCCACGGTCCTACCACTGGCGTCACCCTGCCACTGTATACGCCCACTGCTACGGGCAGCGTCCTGCCCACGGTCCTACCACTGGTGTCACCCTGCCACTGTGTACGCCCACTGCTACGGGCAGCGCCCTGCCCACGGTCCTACCACTGGTGTCACCCTGCCACTATGTACGCCCTCTGCTACGGGCAGCGCCCTGCCCACGGTCCTACCACTAGTGTCATCCTGCCACTGTATACGCCCTCTGCTACGGACAGTGCCCTGCCCACCGTCCTACCACTGGTGTCACCCTCCCGCTGTGTACGCCCTCTGCTATGGGCGGCACCTTGCCCACGGTCCTACCACTGGTGTCACCCTGCCAGTGGTGTACGCCCTCTGCTACGTGCAGTGCCCTGCCCATAGTCCTACATCTAGTGTCACCCTACCACTGGTGTAAGCCCTCTGCTACGGGCAGCGCCCTGCCAACGGTCCTACCACTGGTGTCACCCTGCCACTGTATAGGCCCTCTGCTAAGGGCAGTGCCCTGCCCATGGTCCTACCACTGGCGTCACCCTGCCACTGGTGTACGCCCTCTGCTACAGGCAGTGCCCTGCCCACGGTCCTACCACTGGTGTCACCCTGCCACTGTGTACCCCCTCTGCTATGGGCGGCGCTTTGCCACAGTCCTACCACTGGTGTCACCCTGCCACTGGTGTACGCCCTCTGCTACGTGCAGCACCCTGCCCACGGTCCGTCCTACATCTATTGTCACCCTACCACTGGTGTACACCCTCTGCTATGGGCAGCGCCCTGCCCACGATCCTACCACTGGTGTCACCCTGCCAGTGGTGTACGCCCTCTGCTAAGTGCAGCACCCTGCCCACGGTCCTACATCTAGTGTCACCCTACCACTGGTGTACACCCTCTGCTATGGGCAGCGCCCTGCCCACGGTCCTACCACTGGTGTCACCCTGCCACTTGTGTACGCCCTCTGCTACGTGCAGCATCCTGCCCACGGTCCTACCACTGGTGTCACCGTGCCACTGGTGTACACCCTCTGCTACGTGCAGCACCCTGCCCAGGGTCCTACATCTAGTGACAGGTGGTAATATCTGCCCAGAGCAAGAAAGGATCTGGAGCTCTAGACTGTTGGTTTGCAAAATGGTACTCTGGTTGCAACAGAGTATTTGGACAATCTTTCTACAGCTGCATTGTACAAGTCATCAATAGCGGGGCACAACATAAATTTGGATGCATTACATTTACACTTCAGGGGCATAAAGTTATAAAGATACCGCATTGATCTGGTATCGAAAATTGCCTAGTGATTTGGCGAGACATTTTCCAGATCTCTTTTAGCGCCTAGATGCCTTTTCAAGGTGCTAGCCTGCATTCTATAGGTTCTAACACTATACTAATCCATACCATCCCATAAAGTGCAATTTTGGAGGGTATTATGACTAATGCAAAAATCACCTGAAGGCAAAAAAAACAAACACATTCTTTCGATGCATGTTTGCACCAGAGCAATGACTGCCCTAGCCGCAATAGTGCATGGTACTAGCAAGCAGTGCTATGGTGCAACATTGATTTGAAATAATGACTATTAACACTAGGGCAATGTTTCTGCGCACGTGGTGACGATTATGTACTATTTTGTAACGCTTGTGGACCGCTGCAGTGAGGATGTGTGCAGAATACGTTGGATGAACACCTATGCGCCCAATATTTTATAGTTACATATTAATCCTCTTGCAATGAAAGGGGACCTCCCCCACCCTCATCCTGATCTATCCACTGAAATGCTATGTTATGTGGATTTATACCACACACCGCTACCATCCTCATGGTCTCCAGCCGCTCACGTGGCTCTGTAAGAAAGTGGCTGGGGTTGGTTTATTTACTTATTTATTTATTTATTACATTTGTTATACGCCCAGATCCTGAGGTATCACAGCATCGTTACAGGCAGCTTAATACATACTTTAACAATTCACAGTAGCATTGGGTTAGGTACATCAGTAGATACAGGGACATACAATGGTGGCATACAGTGGACCAGGTGTTGCGTCAAGGCAGGCCATAGATTGGGCAGATTAAAATTGGTTAAAGAGCCAGGTTTTGAGAGATTATTTTAAGTGATGTAAGGAGTCTTCATTTTTGATGTTTAGCGGGACGGTGTTCCAGTGTTTGGGAGCTAGGACTTTGAAACTGCTACCCCCAGCTCTCACACTTTTGTAGCGTGGGATTTCCAGGAGTGAATTAGAATTGTGTCTAAGGGCTCTGATGGTAGTTTTTTTAGTAACCACATTACTGATGTATTTAGGAGCTTTGTTGGCGATACATTTATGTGTCATACAAAGCGTTTTGTAGATGATTCTCGCTTTAACGGGCAACCAATGGTGTTCTCTCCTAATGTGGGAGATGTGATTGGATTTTTTGAATCCGAGTGCTGCCCGTAGGGCTTTATTCTGCATCAGTTTGAGTTTTGAAAAGTTGGCATTAGATGTGCCTAGACGGAGTACATTACAATAGTAATGCCCTTGCTAATGTGACACCATTTTTGGGGGTGAGAAATTTCTGATTTAGGGAGATGAGCTTGCCTGATAGTGGGATGAGGATCCGAGTGTCATCTGCGAAGTTGGTGTAGATGACACCCATAGCATCAAGAGCTGCGAATAATAATTTTGTATAGGCATTGTAGAGGGTGGGGGACAGGCAGGATCCTTGAGGAACACCAATGGGAACTGGTATAGGGTCAGCCGACTCTTTACCTATGGTGATAGGTGAGGTTCTCTCAGCTAGGAAGGATTTTACCCATTGGATTGTATCTTTTGAGAAGCTGCAGTCTTTGTTTAGGGTGCCACACGATTTGTCATGATCTACTAAATCGAAACCTGCAAAGAGGTCTAGCAGCATGAGTAGGCATAGTTTGCCAGCTTCTCTCAAGGAGTCCATCTGGATTTTCAAATCCAGGAGTGCCATTTCTGTGCTATGGTTTGGGCAAAATCCTGATTGCCTGGCCCCTAGGAGGTGATATTGCTCTAGATGGTTTTGGCTTTGGATGTATGCTATTTTGTCCATTATTTTTAGGAGAAATGGGACAGTTGTTATTGGTCAGAGGTTGGTGGGGATTGATGGGTCGAGTGTTGGTTTTTTCAGTAGGGGGAGTGACCCAAGCTTCTTTAATGCTAGCAGGGACTGTGTTGGAGTGGAATGAGGCATTGATAAAGTCGGTGATTATCGGTGTCAGAGTGGGAGCGCAAAGTTTTATTAAGTGGCCCAGAAATTGGTCTCCTTTGCAATTAGAGGCTTATAATTTAGATATGGTGTCCAGCACAGTTTCTTGTGTAACAGGAGTGAAATGGAAAGGCTTACAGTGGTTATCATTGGGTGGGTCCTCTTTGAGGGTGGGAGCGGTTTTGCTTGCTAGGACTTGTCTTTTGTTATCTATTTTAATTTGGAGGAGTGATATTTTGGATGCTAATGTGTTTTGGATAGTGTTGCAGCAAATGTTACTAATATTGACTGGTGTAGTGTCTTGACATAGATTTTCTAGTTCCCTAAGTATGGTGTACAGTTCCTTCGAGTTGGAGGATGTGTTGCTGATTAAAAGCATCCGCTTTATAGGTTATTATGGGTGTTTTGTAGGCTTTGTTAACTTTGTTAAATGCTTTGGCAGAGTCTGGCGTGTTCGTTTCTTTGTGGATATGCTCTAGCGATCTTTTCATTCGTCGTAGAGTAACTGGTTCGTTATTAAACCAGAAGCTCAACCGTTTAGCGGCTCGACAAGTTTTTGTTGTGACAGGAGCTAATGAGTTGATTCTGTTTAAGAGGCATTTTTGGTAGTGATCGGCTAGTGATCTGCTAGGCAGCTAGGGTTGTTACTCTTAGGTGCATTATGTTATGTTATGTTATGTTATGTTATGTTACCTGAACTTATAAAGCGCACGGTCGCCCAGAGGCATCATGGCGCTGGTGAGGAAGCTACTGACCAGGAAGAACAGTGAAAAGCCGGAGAACTAGAATAGAGTGGTTTTCAGAAATTTCCTGAAGGCCAGATGGTTAGATGTAGATTTGAGTGGCAGTGAGGGGGTGTTCCAAAGCTTGGCCGCAGCAATGGAGAAGGCTCTGCTGCCAAGTCTTTCCCGGTTATACCTGGGAACAGCAAGTAAGTTGGTGGCCGAGGAGCGGAGATTGCGTTCCGGGATATATCGGGAGAATTTGGATTGAAGGAACTCAGCTCCTAAGCCATGAATGGCCCGGTGGACAATACACAGTGACTTGAACTTAACTCGCTGGGCCACTGGAAGCCAGTGGAGTCAGCGAAGCACTGGCGAGATATGCGCACCATAAGGAGAGCCAGTGGCTATTCTGGCTGCCAGGTTCTGCATATGTTGGAGTCGTTGGAGGAGGCCCACCGGTTGAGAAAGGTACAGAGAATTACAATAGTCCAACCGTGAGAGGACTAGCACAGCCACCACGGGAGGACGCATAGCTACCGGGATCATAGGAAGGACCCTCTTTAGTACCCTAATCTGGTGGTGGGCGGACTGGCAAACGGCTGTCACCTGATTTGACATGGATAGGGAAGCAGAGAGAAAAACCACCAGATTCTTCTCTTTGTTGACTGGGCAAGGCAGAGGACCCAATGACGTAGGCCAGAAAGCGGGAGTCCATAAGTAAGGGACTGGGGGGGAACCCAACAGCAACACCTCTGTTTTGTCACCATTGAGCTTCAGCCAGTTTTGATCCATCCAGGCACCGACTGCCTCTAAGCAGTCATGAAGGCAGGCTGAGACTACCATTTGATCCTGATCCAAACGGATCAGGATTTGAGTATCATCAGCGTAGGAATAACAATTAAGTCCATATGAGCGGATCAGGCAGACCAGCGCCCAGATATTAATATTAAACAAAATCGGGGAAAGAGACAATCCCTGGGGGACACCACAGGTGAGGAAACAGGGGGAAGAAAGGAAGGGGGGCATAGTGAGGGTCTGAATGCATTAGTGGGCAATTCATTCTTTAAGGCTGCTGAGAGGTTTTCTTCTGTTCATTTTTTTATATTTCTAGTTTTGTAGGTGGCAGTTTTGGTTGATGCAATAGGGTCAGTATCTAGGGCGTTAATGGAGAAGTTAATGATATGGTGATCCGACCAGTCAAGTGGTTGGACAGAGTCAATGGAAACTTGAATATTTAAGGTGAGGATCCAATCCAGTATCCTCCCTTTATTGTGGGTGGGGGCATTAACTAGCTGTGAGAGGTTCATTTCTAGCAGGGCTATCCGACAAGCTGTAGCTTTCTGGTCCAGTGGGTCCTTGTATCTGAGGTTTAGGTCTGCAAGAATGATACATTTAGTGTTAGGTTTCATAATAGGTGTGAGTAGTAATGGGATCTCTAATTCTGGGTGGGTGTTTTTGTTTGGTGATCTATATACAATCAGGAGATTAGTGGTGGTTTTAGCGTTCAAAGTGAGTTTCCCTAGGAGGAATTCATATCCCTGTATTTCCTCAAGGGGGCAAGCACTAATTTGCAGGATGGATTTGGCAATTATAGCAACTCCACCTCCTTGGGTACTGAGTCGATCAGATCTAAGAATACTATAATCTCGGGTAATGGTGATAGCGACTAAGGGGTCTGCTGCTGGATGTTGCCAGGTTTCTGTTACCACTAGAATGTCTAGTTGTTGGTCAATGATGAGGTCATGCTTTTCTATAGCATGGGTTCTGAGTGAGCGTGCGTTAATTAGTGTGCATTTGATATTAGGGATGGAGTCTGAGTGTGCAACCTCAGCTGATGTGGAACATAGTTGAGCATTGGTGTCTTTGTGCAGGTTACTTGGTGATATAGGTGGCACTTTAGTTTGGTGGGCTTTGTATGTGGCTTGGCTTTTGGCATGTTCAGCAGTGATTTGTGAAGGTTTAGAATTCAGGTGCATGGCTTTGGTCCCGGACCCAAGTCTATAGTATCTGTCAGAGCCTTCGATAGGGGTTCTGTTGTTAGTGAGGGAATAGGGATAGGATGGAGGTTGTGCTCTTATGTTGATGCTTGCAGAACCAGGAGAAACTGGCGTCTGTGTTGTGTCGGCTTTCTGAGTGTGCTTTGTTGTGTGCACCGGGCTTGTGGTGTCCGGGGGGGTAACGTCCAGTGTCTGGTTGTTTGTTATGTGTGGCATGTGTGTTTGTGTCAGTAAGGCTAGCCCATATGGGTGTTGCTTGGTACGTGGGAGGTATGCACGAGAGGAGTGAGGAGCACGGGTGGTTAGTGTGTTGTTGTTTTATTGTCAGTTCCAGGATCTGTACTGTCACATGATTGCCTTGGGTCTGAGGTTTGAATTTGGGGATGCCCGTTTTTAGTTTGGGCTATTCAGTGGGGCTAAAAGCGCTACCTTTAAGCCAAAACTATTGTCATTAAAATAGGAGCTTCAAATGTAGGCTTTGAATGAGGGTCTGCAATGCTTTTCCAAAGGATATGACATTTGAGGAGGGATACACAGTTGTTCGGTTATTAAATCCCACCCATTCCCTCTCCTGAGCCCTGCTAAGCACAATGGCTAAACCCACGCATTCCTGCCCATCTCGGCACTTTTTGAGTTGTGAGCTCTTCATTGATGCAGCCATCATGAATGACTGTCTCAAAGGAAACTCTCTGGAAACAGGGCAAAACTAGCAGCCATCTTTGAATGGGAAAGATGCCATGCCTCTTCCAAATAAAATGATACATTGAATCATGTGAGTATAATCTTTTATCTTTAGGTCATAAGCAGTGTTTTTAATATTTTATTAGGTTTTCTATCATAGCCATAAGGTGCTTCCCCTGAAGATTATTTAGGAAAATGTGTACTCTTTTTATTAACTTAGCTTGTAATCAAAGCGTTGTCAAGGACGACAAATTCCCTTGACCAAACATTTGTCATCCCTTTTCCTTACGAGGTCCATACATTGAATTTTGGAGACACCTGATATTACAGCTCATAGAAGCAGGAAATATCTCACACCGGGAGCTTTATAGAACATGCTTGTGTTGTATAGTCAATCCACTCTCGCTTGCTCTCCTTTTCGCTGCATAATTAGTGCTTTCAGTCTGTATAAGAGCTTGTTGATGGATCTTCTCATGGTTGTCACCCTGCAGGTGTCTCCTCAACCCTGTGTGCTGTGTCTCCCTGCTCCCGCACCCATGCACACCCAGCCGGACCCTTGGAGCTTCCCCCTGTGGGCCATCTCATCACCAGCTTGTTGCGACAAACTCGTAGGTATGCCAAAGCGATGCTGGAAGTCCGCAGACTTGGAAAGACCAACTCCCTCCCCCAGTATACAAGGAGGACACAGTCAATGGCAAGTTCAATCTGCGGTTCATTACAAATAAAACCAACAGGGATCGACACAAGAACTCAGAAAGATTCCAGCATGCCACAAAGTAAATGGCACGCAGGCCAGCTTTGTTCTAAAAACACGTCACTACTCTGTCATCACTTGGGCCTTTGTCCAAAAACCTATCGGCGTGCGGGATTGGTCACTGAACACTATAACCTATATGGGTACATATATATGTTATTTTATTGGATCGTACATGTCAGGTGGCTGGCCTGTCCCTTCCCCAAAATCTAACTTACTGTATTGCTGCAGAGTAATGGGCTTACAAATGGTTCCTGTTGTTATGAAAGATTCCCATTTATGTGAAGTTTTTCCTCCAGTTGTGTACCCCCAACATTTTGCTGCCGGTTTTACACCTTAGTCTGACTTTTCCAGTGGAGCACAGCTTTCAGCTGCACTCCCCTGGGCTATTCACTCACTTTGTTATGGAGAAACTGACATGCCCTTAAAGACAGTGAGTACTGGGAGACTTTGTTTCCCTTAGTCCTTTCCAATGTTGCAACTTTTCTGCAACATGTTGCAAGTGCACAATGTACCTTAAAGTACAGTGCACTTGGGTCTTACTGTCATTTCCAAAGGGATTTTTTCAGGAGAAGTATAGATGCGTCTTGGATAGAGCTGGTGGCAGCTTATCTTTTCATATATTTTTAACCCTTTCTTGCCATGCAAATTGTGTTTACCATGGTTGGAACAGAAAGGTGTCCTGGCTCCAAAATGGCCATGCCACAAGGTTCTTTGTCCTGCCCTTTGCCCATCTTGCCCCTTCACCATCCCAAGGTCAAGCCCACCTGGGTAAGTCCTTATTTGGGCAGGCATTCTCCCGCAAAACACCAAGCTTTCGCAGGCTTCTGCATGCCTTGTGTGTGTACCCCAAGGATGTGGGCTGGACTGTCTAGTTGCAATCGACATACTGGGTGCCAGAGAGTCTGGTGTACTGTGAGTCACTGGGACCACTGTGGTCCGTGATAAGTCACGTATGGTATGCCTGTATGTGAGCAGATCTCCCAAAGGATCCTCTTCGTTTTGGCGCGAAGGAGATTCTGGATAAGAGAAGGCTCCAAACACCCATAACAGGTCGATTTCTTGAGCTCTCAAAGAATTTAGGATAGGATCCAAGTATCCTGAAACTAAGAAGCTGAGTCGAGAAACAGCTGGTGACCCACTGGAAGGTTTGGCACCTTGAGCCCGCTGTTGTTCCACTAGACCCCTCTGCATCTGATCGAACTAGAAGGTCTGCGAAGATGCTTTGACCCATTAGAATAGTGGGACCAACTATTCTGAGCCCCTTCATCAAACCCTGCAAGTAAGCCTTCTCGGAAGTGTCTGTGGGCCAACCAGTGGGCTGACTAGCTTGCACAGGACCTTTGCTCTGACACCACTGTCTTTTTCGAGGAGACCCTTCAAACTTGGTACATCGCAAGCTCTGTGTTCAAGACACTCTCACACCAAATTTCGTACACTTTTAATTCCCAGGTCTGAAGTAAAGAAAGCGCGCCCAAACTGGAGTACATGCAGTTACTGTGTCACCCAGCCATGGTGACAAACTTCGCAGGTGCCTTGCTGCGGTGCCCCCCGCTGCCCTGAGGCCTGCCACAGTGAAAATGGCCTGACCCGTCCACCAGGAGTGGAGAAATCGCCACTGTCCCGTTTGGGAATCATCAGTGTAACTTTGCCGCTGAAAGCCGCAGAGCCGCAAACTGCTACTTTTGACCCTGCAACCAAAGTGGACTCGACTGACGAAGTTTGGTGCAGAGTGTGCCAGGGGGTCAGTGAGTACTTGCAACCCATACCGGTGGCCTCTAGCACATCCAGCTACTCTTACGCACGAGTATCTCCTGAGGGCCACTCTCTTTCCTCAGGCCCTCACTTTGCCTGGATTCCATCCGGTGAGTAATCCTCCCATCTCTGGTAGTTGTGTGTAGATTTTGCCACCCCTGACCCCAAAACTCTCTTTCATCCATGCTCCCATGCTCTGGGTTCTATCCCACTGCCTTCGCTCCCTCCCGCTTCCTGGTTCTCAGCCCCCCTCCCCTCGACCCACCCACCGTGCCCTGATTGGCTCTCTGCAACGTTTGTGCTAAGTCTACCGACCCGCACCATTACCGAGGCCCTCACTTTGCCTGGATTCCATCCGGTCAGTAATCCTCCCATCTCTGGTAGTTTGGTGTAGATTTTGCTTTCCCCTAACCTAAAACTCTCTTTCATCCATGCTCCCAGGCCCCCTGGTTCCATCCCGCTGCCTTCGCTCCCTCCCGCTTCCTGGTTCTCAACCCCCCCTCCCCTCGACCCACCCACCGTGTCCTGATTGGCCCTTCAGACCTATTACCCAGGCCATTACTGACCTTCCCAGGGCAGCCCTCTGCCCGTGCAGCCATGCAACGAAGGGTCCAAGGCAAAGGGCGGCTCCTACAGAGACGGCTCCCGATCGTATCTGCATGTACGAAGCAAGAAGCTTGTAGCCTGCCGTCAACCTGCACTGACCAAAAAGTAAGTGTGGCAAGGGTGGGGACTGAAGCAATTACTTCACACCAGATAGCCCTTCCACCTTTACTTAAAAAGTTCAAAGGTCGAAAAGTTTAATTGTGTTAAATAATTCAGTCACATACTAAGGTCAAATGATTATCCTTACCCTAATAGCTTTACTATATTGAACCCTGCTTATAGACTGTACTCCCAAAACCATTGAATGTGCCTAATACCATCACTGTGGAATAGTTGAATTTAGAAAGTGTGGCTAATATCACATCATCACTGTGCTGAATTTGAATCTAGACAAGTGTGTCTAATAGCGTCCCTCTGGCAAAGTTTGAACTTAGAAAGTGTGCCTAAAATCATCACTGTGGTATAGTTGAACTTAGAAAATGTGCCTAATATCATCACATCATCACTGTGCTGAACTTGAATCTAGTCAAGTGTACCTAATTGCGTCACTCTGCCAAAGTTTGAACTTAGAAAGTGTGCCTAATATCATCATTGTGGTATAGGTGAACTTAGAAAGTGTGCCTGATATCATCACATCATCACTGTGCTGAACTTGAATCTAGTCAAGGGTGCCTAACTGCGTCACTCTACCAAGGTTTGAACTTAGAAACTGTGCCTAACATCATCACTGTGGTATAGCTGAACTTAGAAAGTGTGCCTAATAGCATAACTGTGCTATAGTTGAATCCTCAAAGTGTGCCTAGTATCATCACAGTGGTATAGTTGAACTTAGAAAGTGTGCCTAATATCATCACATGATCACTGTGCTGAACTTGAATCTAGTCAAGGGTGCCTAACTGCGTCACTCTACCAAGGTTTGAACTTAGAAACTGTGCCTAACATCATCACTGTGGTATAGCTGAACTTAGAAAGTGTGCCTAATAGCATAACTGTGCTATAGTTGAATCCTCAAAGTGTGCCTAGTATCATCACAGTGGTATAGTTGAACTTAGAAAGTGTGCCTAATAGCATCACTGTAGTATAGTTGAACTTAGAAAGTGTGCCTAATATCATCACTGTGCTGAACTTGAATCTAGACAAGTGTGCCTAATAGCTTCACTGCAGGATATTCGAATTTAGAAAGTGTGCCTAATATCATCACTGTGGTATAGTTGAACTTAGAAAGTGTGCCTAATAGCATCACTGTGGTATAGTTGAACTTAGAAAGTGTGCCTAATAGCATCACTGTGGTATAGTTGAACTTAGAAAGTGTGCCTAATAGCATCACTGTGGTATAGTTGAACTTAGAAAGTGTGCCTAATATCATCACTGTGGTATAGTTGAACTTAGAAAGTATGACTAATAGCGTAACTGTGGTATAGTTGAATCTAGAAAGTGTGCCTAATATCATCACTGTGCTAAACTTGAATCTAGAAAGTGTGCCTAATAGCGTCACTGTGGTATAGTTGAACCTGTGGTACAGTTGAATCTAGAAAGAGTGCCTAACATCATCACTTTGTTAAAGTTTATTCTAGAAAGTGTGCCTAATAGCGTCACTGTAGTATAATTGAATTTAGAAAGCGTGCCTAATATCACTGTGCTAAAGTTGAATCTAAAAGTGTGCCTATTAGCATCACTGTGCCAAAGTTTGAACTTAGAAAGTGTGCCTAATCCCGACCTCATCCCTTCCCTGTGTTATAGTTGAATCTTGATACTATAACCAAGCCCGAACTCCACCCTCGCCACACCATGGGCCTCATTACGAGGTGGGCGGTAAGGGATTACCAGCACCGGTAAGGGCACCGGTGCCGTTAATCCCTTACCGCCCTACTACGAGTTCCCTTTGCGGGTCCTACCTTAACGCCTGTTTTTTTCAGGCGTTAAGGACGGGATATGCAAAGGGACTCTAGAGCTAATAACAGTAGCGCAATTTGCGGTACTGTTATTAGCGCCTTCCCCATTCCCATTGAGCCCTATGGGGGCTCAATGGGAATGGTGAATGGCCCTGGTGAATGGGGAATTACCGGTCCCGCCATCCTTGGAATGGACCGGTAATTGCTCCATTCACCAGGGCAGAGTCGGAACGAGTTTGGAGGCAGCCATGGCGCTAATAGCATGGCTACCTCCAACCTCGTAATGAGGCCCCATGAGTCCATCCCACCCAGCTAGGTCCAGAGAAAGAATCTCACTCAGGCGCACCTCCCTCCCCCACCCCGTAATTCCCTCCCCCAACCCAAACCATCCCAGCCTCCACCACACTCGCAGCCCACACCCTTTCCACCTCTCAAGCCAGAATAACCTTCCCATCCCAAACCACCCCACCCTCCACCACGCTCGCATGCCACCCCCTATCCAACCATCAAGCCAGGGGAGCCCGATGGCGCGCCGACCATACCAAGAACCCTGTTCCTCCCATCCCTTCCACCCACCGCCCAGCACGCCTGCACCACCTGCCCCACCAACAAAATCCAGACCCACCTCGTCCCGCCACCACCCCCTGCCCTTTCCCCGCGTCATCTCCCGCTAACATCCTCCACCGACCTCATCCATTCCCCTCCCTAAAAACTGCACATCTAGCCAAGAATAGTGGACACGTTCCCATCACCCACCTACCACCATACCTTCTCTCACACACCAACTGCATTAAAAACCCTGGAAAAAAGAAAACGGACCTGGTCTCCTTCAATGTTCCACTACTCCTCGCCCCTCCTGTCTCGACCCACCACCTCAATCTCTTAATCTCCACAATCACCACCCTCCCCCCTTCCTCACCCTGCTTCAAACCCCTCTCCCTTGACTTCTCACCAACCACACCTAGAACCCCTAACCTCTTACACTTCACCCTTGAATCCCCAGCCCCAAATCCGTCTCCCCAACCGATAACCCTCACACACCCATCCAACCCCATCCTCCCCACACCAACCTCCTCCTCCGCCCGCCTACTCTTCCCAACCACTATTGACCAACCCGTCTCTCTCACCTCCAGATTCCACTCACTCCCCTCACCCCCCACCACCCGCCACCCCTCAAAGCCACTCACCCACTCCGCCCCTCCACCAGCCCTACAATCTCCACAACATCCCCCCCTGCTGAAGTAAGTTGCATCCTTTTTAATGCCCGATCTGTAGCAAAAAACAGACACAGCTTTTTTCACCTCCTCGCCTCAGACAAACCAGACTTAGTCTTTATCACAGAAACCTGGTTCTCCGATGAATTCACCCCATCGCCCATGAAGCCTTCCTCCACTGACTACTCCCTCATCCCACTCAACCGACCCTCTAGAGGAGGAGGAGTAGCAATAATTTTCAAGTCACACTTCTCCGCCTCAATCATCGACTGCCAGACAATCATCTCTTCATGCAAACCGCTTCTCTTCAAACTATCCCTCCCCCCGTCATTCTCCCACAGCTTCCTAATCATCTACAGACCCCCCCGGCTATGACAGATAATTCTCTAACAACCTCTGTGATTCGATAGCCACCATCCAAATAAACCATCCTACCCTCACTCTTCTAGGGGACTTCAATATCTGGCTGGACATTCCCACCAACATGACCCTGGACATGACCCTCTCACTGGTCGACTGCCTAGATGCGCTTAACCTCCGCCTTCACATGAACGGCCCAACTCACTCTAAAGGACACACCCTTGATGCCATCTTTAGCTTGCACGACCAGCTACAGCTAAGCCCCCCTACACCTATCATCTGGTCTGATCACTTCATTGTGCCTTTCACCATCGGCTCACCCGCCCCCCCTCCCCATACTTGACCTGAACCCCCAATTCAATGCAAATGCTGGAAGAAACTAAAAATCCTCCCTGACCTAACTGATGCGCTTCTTCAAACTCCTCCCACAACCACCCCACACAATGAACCCTTAACCATCTACGCTTTTGACTCATGGCTCAATATCTCATTAATCCCACTCACCCCCATTTACCGATCTTCGACTCACCATCGCCCTTTTCCCAGGTGGTTTACACCAGAACCGAAGAATGCAAAACAACTGTATAAATCACTTGAATGCAAATGGTGGAAAGATAATACTAACCTGAGTAGATCCATCGCCCGGCACCATCGCCACTACAAAGCCGAAATCCAAAAAGCAAGAAAAGTCCACTACAACTCTTGAATTCTCAACTGTGAAAACCCCAGCAAGGAACTCCACAAAATAATTTCTCTATTCACCAAACCAACATGTACCACCACCCAACCGTCCCCATATCAGTCACTCTGCAACTCACACTCTCTCCACTTCTACACAACTGCTCTCGACAGAACAAATTCTCTCAACAGCAAACTAGCGCCAATGCTCCCTTGATTGGTCTGGCTTGTCTAGAGGGTTACCCTGTTTCAAGAAAAGAGGCTGGCCTTCTGAACCTCTGCCCACCAGGTCAGAGTTCCGAAATCCATCTTAACACGTGGCTCCTGCCATCCACCCCTAGGATACTAAGCTGTGATAGGCTAGGGCTTACATCCCCAGGCCTGGGACCCAAAATGGTTCTCAGCTCACTGGGCACCTTTTCAAGGTGAAGAGAACGAGTATGTGTCTGCATTGTAACTTGTATACACCACCTTTGCCTATGAGACCATGTCACGCTTGCCGCAACACTTATTGCACACTTGCTGCAGCCTGCATCTGGCTGCTTTGGATGGGCTTTTCTTTCACACCACTGATCACTGTCCATTGTCTGCTTCAGCTGCATCACGTGTCTAGAGACCACAAAATTGAGCTCTGGACCTCCAAATTTTGAGGATTTATTCTATTTCTCTGCAGCTGGTCCCTTTGTCGTCTGGGGATTGGAATGGCTTCATATCTCTTGTCCTTGGCTGTGGGCCTCGCCTCACGCGTCTTGCTCCCTGTACAGCCTGACAGCTCTGCTTGTCTCTTGTTCAATGATTCGAGGCCTGCTGTAATTTTCCTACTACCGTAATAATGCAGTTTCTACCGTGTCCAGCAGTCCCGTGAGCTCAGTCAGCCTACATGTATGTTGCTATTCAAATTTACCTTGTTCAGCACCTGAACTGTGCCGGGAGCACATGCAGCGTCAGTACTAAGCACAGTACCGAGGACTCATGCAGTGCTGAGCACAGGTACAGTTAAAGATATACTTGTGATCTGTAGCGCGTCACATGACAACGAACAACTTTGGGCCCTAAGGGTTTGTTGGGGAGAAGTGGTTAGTGTGAGGGGTGGGTGGTGCCCAAAAACAAAGCGCTGAGAAGACACTGTCCGCATGATTTAGTTGCCACATTGTGTCACTGATAAGTTAGGTGGCAGTGTGTCAGTCGATGGGAGCGGTAGCACATGAGTCACACTGCTTTTTTGGGTCCATTGTTTGAGAGAATGTTTCCTGTTTCTTGGACGTGCCTGTGGCACTGCCATTTCCACCCAGTTCCTACCCCCCTGCCCAAAACACCTCCTTGTGAAGTCTTTGAGGTCTCTTTAAACTAGCCTTACCATCAAATGTTGTGCTCGAAGGGCCTGCTGGTGTTTTTTCAAAGAGGCCATGTGCGAGTCAGTGGCTTAATTTGGAGCTGTAAACCCACTATTGGTGTAATAAAACCAGGTCTGCTTCAGCCACTCAATTTAGGAGCACTGGGTGTCCTTCACTGGAGTCTTGTTACATACATTGCCAAACGCCAATCGTTTTGGCTAGTGTAGAAGTATTAGGCATCTGACAGGTAACTAAAGCCCAAATTATTGGCATTGCCAAGGCTCGTTAATAATAATAATTTAGCATCGGGATTCGAACCTTCGTCAGCAGGCTCTGCACAGATGTCAAAGCGAGCGCTCTACTCGCTGTGCTATCAGACCGGCTATGTTATGTTTGTCTCGGTGGGTTGAATAGTTTGGTGGTTTTCAGTGGTTTCTAAAGGGTAGGTGATCTACCATGTCCTTATTTCCTCCGGTATCGAGTTCCATAGTTTGGCTATCAAACGGCAGAAGGCGGTTCCTCACAATGTCCTTTTCTCATCGTGTTTTCTTTGAATTAAAATGTTTTATTTTCAACAACAAATTACAATAAAATATGGCATTAATCTTAAAATCACACTCCTCACCAATCAGGCTCTAATCATATTAATCAGATCATCATAAATTATCACTAAATATCCTGTATAAGAAAAAGGATAGAGGTACATAAAAAAGAGAGAAGAAAGGGAAAAGAATGCAAATTAAAAAGCAAAAGAGCGCAAACCACAAAAGCAAAAATTCATGCAGCAAATATAGGAACATCACAAAAACATTGTATAAAACCATAAGTAATGACATATAGCTATAATCTACAAAACCAGGGGCACAGCAACCCTAAATAAAAGTTCAAGTTCACCCATAGACATCAAGAAAACCGCTCTAAACATCCCAAAACTTTTCAATTTCATTTTTATATTTGTAGATGGCTTTCTCATACGTCGAAACAGTTAGAAGCTCCTCCACCCATTCTTCAATATTGAAAGAAAGGCTTGACTTCCAGGACCTCAATATCATTTTTTTAGCAACCATGCATGCATGCAGCAGCTAAATTTTCTTGCCAAAATCAATTTCATTCAGTATAGAAATATCGCCTAGAATGAGTAAAGAAGCATTCATGGGAATTGCAATGTTCAGGACTAGACTCAATCGTTCACAAACCTTTAGGCAAAACTGCATAGTTTTGGGACATGACCAAATCAAATGACTGAGGGAACCTCTTGAGTGGTTACATTTCCAGCAGAGGTCAGTGTCCAAAAGTTGCCTCCTGAACAACCTCTCCGGAGTCCAATAGGCTCTAAACAGTAATTTTGCTTGAGAGGCTCCGAGGCCTCAATCCAAACTCACCAGACAAGTGTTTTCACAGCAATTCCGCCAAACATCTCGGTCCAACATCTTCTCCTAAATCATCAGCCCAAATGGTCGGCAGCCGTGGATCTCCTTTTGTTACTCACCGAGCCGGAAGGTGTGCGTGACCCCAACCTGGATCGAGATGTAGGATGAGCCATAGATGTCTCCAGAAACCCAGGTCCCCTGATTTCAAAGAATCAGGCTTCCTCTTAGAGAGGGGCTCTTTTTCACTATGTACCACTCTGCTATTTATGTAAGAACAGACAGAGCAGCCTATAATGCAAAAGAGCGGGATTGAGCATACCGCCGGACCATTGCTGCAAGAGATACAGAAAGGTTTGAGTATTATGCCTAACTTGTCTTTTAAATTATTTCTATTTAACACAATAGAACTGCCGGTACCTGAGGTAGTGTATGTGAGTAGATCTGAGAGGGAATCTTGTACTTTCAATAAGGAACACAAAATCCAAATGGTGGATGTCAACGACAGGATAAAATAATAAAGTGGGAAGGTTAGTATAGGGAGGACAACCCAAACGGCACGAGGGACGCACTAGGGCCGGGTTGGTGCATGTCCTGGAAAGCGTTTATAAATGCACTTCAGTAGAAAAGACAAACAGTCTCCGAGTATGCGAACACAGTTAATCAGGCAGTTGGAGCAAAGGCAATTCTTGATATGCAGAACTGGTAGGATGGGACTTATACTTCCAAATAGATGATTCAGATAGAACAGGAAGAAAAGGACCAACCAGGATACCACTTACGCTATTAGCGAAATTCCCAAGCGTCGCGCTGAAGCGGATCTCAGCCGGTCTTGATCGTAGAGCCGGAACTCAGATGGAAAGCAGAGGCGCTTGTGCAAGCGTAAGTTGTATGAGAGCTGGAGTCCAGTTTTGAGCGGAAGTGAAGCGCCGCAGAACCAGTAGAACTGAAAGTTGAGCGGGGAGGCCCCTGCGGTTTTACGGCAGTAAAGGAAAACTGCACGTGAATAGAAAAGGCCGTGGCAACAAGTCCGAAGGGTAATCCAGATAAGCAGAAACAGAGTACAAAGCCAAGGTATGGTAACAAGAGTTCAAAGTCTGTAAGGTTCACGCAGGGTAATCCGAGGAAGGCAAACAGTGCCGTACGCGGGTTACGAAAAGGCACGTAGTAACGTACAATTAGCAGCAACGAAGTTCCCTCGGCTGAAGGCTTTAAGGAACAAGGGGCGTGGCTTCTGTTTAAGTGAAGCACGTCCGATCAGCTGACTAGCACGTTTACTTGACCTGAACAGTTTCCATGGCAACTTGTAACGATGCCAAAGCGGATTCCATGGTCGGGAAGTTCTTCGTAAGAAAGCCCTTTGCTGCCGTAGTGTAACACCTTTTCTAGTAGCCTTTATGATTCCATACATTGTAGAAGCAGGGTGTGCTGCCTTTGTGCTTATCTCCACAGCTGCCCAGGCACTTTGAATAGACAATTACGGCACCTCAACACAAGCTTTAATTATAATCTTCAGTTTTCTATATTCTGCAAACGAACAGTCCACCATGCCATGGTCCTTATTTCCTTCGGTATCAGGTTCCATAGTTTGGCTATCAAACGGCAGAAGGCGGTTGCTCACAATGTCCTTTTCTCATAGTGTTTTGTTTCGATGTGGACTTCGTTGCTCGATCTGAGGTTTATTTCTGGTTGGCAGCTGTTGGTTCAGGCTGGGAGAAACTCGGCTCCTTGTCCATGTAGTGATTTGTGGGTGATGCAGAGGGCTTTAAAATGAATGCCAGGGTTCGGTGAGGGAAGGCGGGGTGGTATCCCTTTAATTAGTGGCAGATGGTAGAAATGCATTTCAATAGAGCAATATGTTGCAAATTCACAAAAATTATGTGTGCCCTTTTTTTTATAATGCGCCGCCTGTAACCCCGCATGTGGCGCAAAAGCCACAGACACTTATGTGGTGCATAAAACGACTACAGTGTGTTTCCTTGGCGCAGTAGAAAAGCATTGCAGCGTAACAGAACATGCAAACAGGTCACTACAGAGCTTTAGAGCTGTCTTTTTTTGTTTTACTAAATATGATTCTACAATTCTGTGTCTGTCTTTTAAATAAAGATCACTGTGGGAAAATATATTCACAATCATAGAAAAAGTAAACAAATATATAACATTTTAAATTATAGAGTGAAAGTCAGAATCTAATATAAACAGAGTTAAAAAAATAAATTTAAACAAAAGGACGAGTAGTGATGTATGAGTTTTTATTTATATAATTGCTAATGAATGTGTCCACTGTACAATCAAACTTAAAGCAGGGCTAGCCCAGTAAGGCACGAGCGTGTGGGGGAGAAGGCGGCCAATCAGAAAGCGCGGCTCAGCCGCCGAGGCCGATCTGCTCAGCGCAGGCCAATCTCCGGCCGCCTTACAGGCCGGCAGCTGCATCGGTGCTGGCGGCTGTGGCAGGCTGGCAGCAGAGCGTGTGCAGTGGTGGCCCAGGGAGGAGACGTTGGTGCTGCCGCCTCTGCCTTCCGTGCACAGAAGCCGCCCTGCCGGTGAGTGATAACCCCTCCGCCCTGACCCCCGATCCTGCAGGCGAGCCCCGCACCCCCCTACAAGCCCTCGCCTGTGGGGCCTCACCCCCCTCCCAACCTCTGCATACCTTGCAGGCTGTGTTATTGTGCCCACACTGCGCTCTGATTGGTGGAAAGCCCTGGGCTATTGTGCCTGCCTGACCAGCAGATCTGAGGTTGATTGCGGGCATTAATTAATTAGAAGGCCTGACTCTTAACTGTGCACATCTCCAGATTTCACCCCCTCGCCCGCCTCGGTTCTGAAAAGTTTGCTCGGATAAATCAGTGCTGTGCTTCACTGGCCTGCAGGACCACGGTGTGTGTGGGTGGGTGGGGGAGGGGGTGAAGGTTGACGGGTTTATTGCCCTTTTAAAACCTCTTAAGTGTAACTTGCCGACCTTTCTCGCCAACTTATCTCAGTGGTTTGGGGGAATGGGAGAGGGGGGGAGGCGCAGAGCTATTGTTTCAGCCGGAGAAGTGTAAGGGGAGGGGGCGGCTGGGAGGTCAGCACGAAGGAGGGCTTGGCAAGTGTGTTCCCTTTAAGAGCTCACATCCTGTCTCTGGGACTTTTGGCATCTGCCCGCCTTATCAGCTCCCCGGTTCCAGGGCGTGCGTGCCATAAATCAGGGCAGCGGAGGCCGGTGCCAAACCCACCCGTTTGCAGCGCGGAAGCGATGGTTTAATTCCTTGTGAAAAGCCACACAGTTCGTTTATTGGCCAGCCCGCCCTATAGTGCCGGTTGCAGCCCAGAAACGGTGCTCTGCTCTGTGGCTACGAAAGGGCACTTCTCTTATAAGGGTAACATGTAACGATTCTGTATTTAGTTGTACACCTGAACAACTTTCGTTTAAGAAATGTTTCATTGGATGTGGGAGTCGAGGCCTTACCAGCGCTTAGTGCCCGCAGAGGTGGCAATACAACGGATGCAGTGCTGGCTGGGCGCGTCTCTCCGCCCACCCTATCGCTTTGAGAATGGTCAAACATTAGATGTTCCCGAATCCAATTTTGAGGTGCGAGTTCGCGATCTCGTCTCCGCGTCACGTGATGTGGAATGCAAAGGCGGGGAGGGGCTGCACTTAACACCTTTTCCAATGGGTCTATAGATAAACCCGGGAGGGAGCGTCTCTAGAATCTGCTCCTTGTGTGTGTAGAAGGGAGGCGGATGGGCAGTTGGTTTGCCTATCGTTGGGTGACTTCGATTTTGCAGACGTAAGTCAACTTTCCCTGTAGAATAAATACATGTTTCTGTATCTTCTCCATCACTTTGATTTCTGCAAATGTAATTCTGCGTTCGCTGATTACTTGCTTGTATACACATAGGGCGGGGGCATTGTCGAAGTGGCTCGTGTAATGAGCAGATCGGCAATGTCCGCGGAGAAGCACTGTGCCATTTAAGAAGCTAATGCATTCTGGGAGTTGTAGTCTTGTTTCAGTTCCTAGAAGAAATTGGACTCAAGCACCGGGTGTCAATGTTTTGGGAAAAGGAAGCGCATTTTGGGATGGAAAGAGGGGGGTGGGTGGGCAACCAGTGACACTCATTCAGTCTTTCATACAGACCCTTGCTTTTTGTCTAAAACATTGCATTCTGGGTCACCTAGTCTTCCTTTCCCACTTGGAGGGTTTAGGACTCCCCCAGCATCCAGGACTTAATTCCTCAGGCCGGGTGAAAATCAGAATGTTTTGGGAGGGTGTGAACCCATTGAAACAAATGTTTAAAATGTGTTTGCTTTATGTAGGTGGGGATTTACACCGTTTTCCGCTGAAACAAATGCTTCTATTTCCAGCTTATCTTATTAGAGCTCCCTCTGTAAAATATCGATCTGCAATTTTACGTTTACGCTTTTAATATTTGGCCGAGCAAGCTACTGGCGGCTAAACCTAATATCTGTCGCTTTTGTCAAAACCCGGCAATGCAAGAAACTCTGAGTGTCCTGGGTTGGGGGCGGGCTTCACAAGACACTGCAAATATTTAGGCAGCCTGGAAATGGATCGATGTTGGTTAGTGATATTGAACAGCTCTTTTCTTCCAATCCAAATAGCAACGATACCTTTTTTTTGGAAAGTCTGCATTTAGGAAACAAGAAACGATGTGTCTGTATTGGATGAGTAATGGTGACTAAATGATAGCATCGTGAACCTTGATATTTCAAGTGCAAGCGATATATTGAGGTTGATGTGTTTTTGTCCTCTTGTGTTCCTATTAAGTTTTTTTATTTTGTGAATAAAGTTATTTTTTAGAACTGTAAACGTTTGAAAGGTTGATTCAATTCAACCAAAACAATACAAATACAAAAGAAAAAAGAAAACGAATGGACGGGTACGAGGCCTGAATGGTCACTGAATGCATTGCAAGTTGGTGACGCCCGCCTGAAGTGTGTGAGTTGAGGGGTATGGTTAAAGAAACCAAGCAGGGAGAGGGGCGGGGCTATGCAATTCAGGCAACATGACAACTGTGCCTAATCTTGGTGATTTTGCAAAAAAGTGTATTATGAAACATGTCTTTTGTGTTCTGTGCAGTATTGTGTGCGCGGCATTGTAGATTGGCGACAGAGCTGTCAAATTTCGCCTAGCTAGTACGTGATAAGGCCAGCCAGTCCTGGTTTGATTTTTGTTTGTTTCTTCGAATTATATATATATATCTACCAGTGTTCAATTTTGGTAAACAAGGAGCAGAATTCTAAGTGGGGCGGGGGGGCAAGCAGGGGTTGAGTGCCCACTGCTGCGATCTGTGTGTGATCTGCAGGTTCGAATCCCGACAAGGCCAGCTCAGGCCTTCATCCTTCCGAGGTCGATAATTAAGTACCCCAGTAATACTAAGGAAAGACTCAGGAAATGTAACGGCTGCAGGGTGCGTCCCCAAAAACTTTAAGCAAAAGCTACAAAACCTAAAGAACCCAACTGGCTTTGTGCTGTCTCTTCTGCACCAAACCATAGGACACTATTCAGTAAACGAACATTGAATGTGCTTCCCTCAACACAAGAAGAAATATAGTTACACAATTATTACATTTTATTCTTAAGCTTTCACAAGACAATAAAATCAGTATATACAAGACATGTAGATATCATCCATAATGCATTCATCATTCAGAAAAGTGCAGTATCATGCAAAAAATGTGCATTTTGCACTAAGACCTGAGGCAGGACTCGTCTGAATCTGGCTGGCTACCTAGAGCCAGTCTGTTGTGCTGCACTAGAAACTCGTTGGACAGCAGTAGGACACCTATACACATGGAGGCTGTTCTAACTTATTAAACACATATAGTTGTTGGTAGATCCTTTACACAGAAGGTCCTAAACCAAATTAACAATTTAATGCAAACAAACTGTTGAATGTTACAGTGTCCTTAAAACCCTATAAGTAAGTGCCAACTTCGGTTGGGATGAATAATGAGTGCAACTCTGTTCTCTATACAGCGCTTGGGCGCAAGCGCTTTGTAAATGACAAATCATTATTATGGAATTCTCTCGCATGGCGTAGGCTCACGTGTGCGGTGGTTCAGAAGGGCAGCGATGTTTGGTTCGTAATAGGTTTGCTCAGATCACGTTGGCCTCATTAGGAGTTTGGCACTAAATCGGAGGTACATCTGATGATTTACCACCAAACCCGTTCATCGGTACCGCCACTTGGTCCTGTGGTGGTAAGGTGGCGTGGTTCCCTATTTTTCTGGAGCCGATAGCCCTGATTGGCTTTTTTTGGCACATAAATTGCAAGCAAATATTCCTCGCGTTACATTAGGTTTTTGTGATCACAATCTGTTGGTACCAATGTGATCATATGTTATACCTGTAACTTTCTGCCAAGATATGCGCCCGGTTGCCTTTGGGCCTGGTCTGCGCTATATAAATAAATAAACAAACAAACATGTACATTCGACCGTTTTTTTTTTTTCTTCTTTGTTTTAAAGCACATTTTAATACACATCTATTAAGAATAAGCCCCATTTCTCCATACTACACTGCATCAAGGTTTGAAATTGCAGTAGTTCCTGCTTTTACCATGCAAGAGTCTGGGAAGTGGAAAACCCAACAGTTGCCAGGGGCTTCCTTTGGCTCCCCAGGCCAACTAGTGCCTTAAACGCATGTATATGCGACTTTAACTTTGCATGTTTGAGAATGTAAATAAGAATTTGGACACATTTGACCCACTAAAGTGTTTATCTAACGGGGCAGTTAGATTTGGGGTGCGCTGGGTACTCACTCCAGGTGCCCCAGCGGGAGCTCCTGCCCATTGGGTGATGCCCGATGGCCAGGCGCTGGTTTTAGCTCCTGCACATCGAATCTTAATTTCGAACCCCACTCCAATAATAATCCTGACCTTCTCTTGCCCCAGGCCATCATTCCACAGGCCTCTAGGTGGTCATCGGAGGAATGTTTCAGATTTGGCAGGCAGCGAGAGAGACTGGGCCCTATCCTGTTGGCCAAATACTAGGGGGCTGATTCATGTAATGTGTGCGCCGAAAAACAGGGATTTGTGCGCCATTTTGCCCGCAAATCCCCATTTGTTAGATGGGGATATGCGGGCAGAATGGCGCCCAAATCCCCGTTTTTCGGCGCACACATTCCATGAATCGGCCACTAAGTGTCTGGGAGGAGAAACTTCTCTGAAACAATTTGCAGAGGTTTCTCCCCCCCCCCCCCAGCCCCCTTCTTGTTAAATAGGTGAGCATCATGGGGTGGAGGCGAGTGTATAAGGACTCCCGTTTCCTGTTTAACTGAATATGTTTCTCTTCTGCACCCCTCCCAGCCCCTCACACACCATTAGCAGCTCCCTGGCACTAGCCAGACCCCCAATCTCTGTAGCAAAATATCCAGCTATGTCTGCATCTGACACACCGAAGGCAATTGGAACATTCACTGCAAATAACAAAAACCTGCTCCTGATGAAGGCTAGGTATAAACAATAGCCAGTGCTGTCGAAACATGTTGGTCTCGAAATAGGGAAATGGTTTTCTGGCAATTGGATGTCAAGAAAAGTAGGAACTTGTTGTTTGGTCTTTCTTTAGCCACTCAAGGGTATTTTTTGGCTCCTATCGATGTGATATGATAGCTTATTTATAAAGCGCTTAATACTCAGAGGTTTCCAAGGCGAGCACGTTGCCCATGAGCTATCCTCCCGAGTCTAGGAGGATTCTGCAACCTGCAGCAGTCCCGGTGTTTTGGGTGCACTACATGATCTCTCAACACTGAGTTTCCTGGCTTGGGCTAATGGGAGTTGCAGGCCAAAACACCTGGAGAGCCAGCGTCTGCAGGCCACTGGTATCGCTCAGGGGCCTGCAGCCTGTGGCTCTCAAGATGTTTTGGAGTACAAATCCCATGAGCCTTGGTCATTGACGAGGGATTTGTATTCTAAAATGTCTAGCAGACCCCTGCCATAGTTCGTATATGCAAAATGAACTTGAAACACGAATGAGCGGCCATGATTATTTTGTCACTGTGCGGGATGTGCAGTTTTTAAAGAAGATTATTTTATTTTTGAAATGGCCCTTTTAATGAATTTGAAATGTTGGTTTGAACAATTATTTAACTTGTTGATAAGCATTTGGGATAGGAACGTTTTGTTTAGAATATATCGGTGCCTCATATGCTGTTATACCAGTATGAACCGAGTTGCATGTCCCGTAGGTTTGCTGCCATCCTTGTTTTTCAAAACTGAAACACGGTGGCATTGCATAACAGTTTGGTCAAGTGGAGTAGCTGGATTAGTGCAGATGTCTCCTGGCCCCACAACTGACAATAGCAAAAAACAGTAGTAATGCTGTTCTAATTTCCTTATTGCCCGCATTAACGCACCGCGGTACTGCAATTTTGGTGGTAAAGTGGGGGATTATCCTCCAGTGAAAAAAGACTCCAAAATGCCTACCACTACTTGTAATCCTGCAGTAAATCCACAGGACCAAGTTGCGGACTTGTAATCCTGCAGTAAATCCACAGGACCAAGTTGCGGACTTGTAATCCTGCAGTAAATCCACAGGATCAAGTGGCGGTAACAGTAAATCTATCTTGGCGGTAATTTGGCAGAAACTCCTAATGAGACCTATGGTGTTTATATAGTACTTGCTGCCACAAGAAGTGAATTAAACATGTGGTAATAATACTCAGTTTATTAACCCCCAGCAGCATTCCAGGGCAGAGTAGGGCGAGATGGGATAGGAGCCATGATCTAAAGTCCCCAAATTTGCACTCGCCACTAACTAACGGCGAGTGATCATTGATTTGTTGTGTGCTTGCAGAGATTTGAGGGGGGTGACTTACTCTCTGGGTTATCAGCTTTTTTTACCCCTGATTTCATATACCACAGAAAGACTCGTTCAGTTAGCTAAACGACTTGGCGATGACCGCGTGCCATCCTTTAAATAGCTCTCCCGCCATCTGGCGTGGAAATTGATTTCATGTAGGGAAACGTCACCATGTAGTCTAGAGAGTTCCTACAGATGGAAAATGAAAGGAGCACCTTTCTCCAATACCAAATTTGGAACTGGCCTTTCGTCCACCGATGTGTAAACACTAGAGGCGGCGCGTGCTGCTTGCACACAGGGTTCTTCTGATAAATTCAATACTGTTAACGAGACGCAGTGTTTACGAAAGGGAAAGGATAAACAGGAAAGCGTATTAATACCTCGGTGTGTTACATGGAACAGTCTGCCGCTGAATTTGAAGAATCTTGGAAACCACCTTGCCTTTAGAAATGCAATGAAAACCCCTCTGTTCTAAACTTCCTGGTTATTGTAAATTAGATCTCTCCCTGCTATAGCGCCAAGATGCCTTTTGGCGAACGTGCGCTTTAAGAGAATACCTAACATAACATGTGGAAACCGTTTCATCTTTGTTCCCCATTCCCGGAAGAATCGTCCAAACCCTTGCGGGGAGCCCTCTTCTTGTTTACTTTATAGATGTATTAATTGGAGTTTTATTTGTTTATTTAATATTGCCTATCGTTTTCACGAAAGAGCTTTTCTGAGGTTACAAAAAACAAAGGGCAAACATAGAAGGTAGTTTTATCTATAAGAAAAAAACGTTACAAGTAGTTTGCAGACTTCAGAGTTTTTAAAAATAAAAATGCAAAAGCGCAAGAGACCACTGTGAAGGGTGGGGGTAATTGACAGACCCGTCCTGTTAGGTGGTGCAGAAAGTGGCTATTTAATGTTGTGGAGTTACGGGTGAAATTGAAAATGTGCCTTCTGAAATTGAAGACCTTTTGCAAAAGGAAACTTGGCAAAAATGAGCAAGAGGAAGAAGTGGGTTTGGTATAGAGGAAGTGCAAAGGAAACGAGACAGCAGAATTCTATAGATAGCAGACAGAACACAGTTTTGGAAAAAATGTCATTGGTTCCCATGTGTTGAGATGAAGACGCGAAACAGAAGTGCGGCCGAAGTAATGGGAGGTAACCTCATACTGCAGAACTGAAAAGCGACTGCGTCAATTAACAGGACAAATGTTAACACATTCAAAGTGAAGGCCTACGAAATTGACATTGGCTACAGAAAAGGGCATAGTGAATTGGTAACCTGGAGCATGAGGACGCAGCGGAGGAACGAGGCTGAGAATCGGAAGAGTAAAAATGTTGTAGGATTGAGGTGGATGTAAGCAAACTGCGGCTCTCCCAATGTGTTGGTGATCACTCCTGTGATGCCTCATCATTGACTAGAGTGCGTACGTCTGATGGGAGCTGTCGTGCAATAACAGAAGTGAAGGTTATCGACGTGAAGGTTTTGAATTTGACATACCATTCGGCATTGCAGACCTTTGTTTTGCAGCCTGCCCATGTCATTATGAAGGGGAAAGACCATCTGCAATTCAGGTTTCATCTGACAAAAAAAACCAATCCTGACGTCCCTATGGTCTTTCCCCTTCTGTAATGGCATTGCAGACGAAAACTGTTGGTTTCAAGGGTTACCCGACAGATACCCGTGGTTATAATTTAATCACACCCTTCCTCCAGCCACTCCACTTTTTTTTTGTTGCAGGGCAACACATCGGCAGAACCCTCCTCCAGCAACGTTGCCTACTCCTGGTTTTAAGGTATATCAAAGTGCTCTGAAACTAGAGTCCCAAGTTGGGCAGTTGGAGACATACATTGGCAGGGATCGTAAGAAAGTGTGGCCTGCAACCTAAATCTGTGGCTCGCGCACATAGAAGTGGTGAGGGACCTGGAAGAGGCTGTATTGGAAGCCCAAGTGCTGTAGTGTATAGGGGAAGGTAAGAGGGCTCAAGAACTGACCCTTGAGGGACACCCAAACAAAGGTCATTGAGGAGATCTAATAATATGAAAAGAGTATTGATCACAGATTTAGAAGAGGAACGGCCAAGAGCAAAAGATGAGATCCAAGGGCAGGAGAGTACAGACTATTCGGCATTGCTTATGGCCAGAGCGAAGAGTTTGATATAAATGACGATAACTTTGCTTAGCATGCAAAAAGTGAAGGGAAGCCTCATTGAGATGTGCAGAGAGGAAGCTGCTTTGGAAGTTCCACATAAATACGTGATCTTTTGCGTTCCAAGTGAAGTGCGACTATTCAGAAGCAAAGGTGGACGGAAGACATTGTTTTCCAGGAATAGGAGCCGTAGATGGGTGCTGGAAAGAAGTTGGAAAGGGCCCTAAGAATCGATAGAAGCTGGCAGAGAGGCAGTGCGGCTAGTTCTGGAATTGATTGATTTGGTGTTGGTTACCGATGAGGGGTGATGGACAAATGCATTAGACGAGTCTGATTGAGGTGCTCAATTTTATCAGCAGAGAGACGATATTACCAGTTCGATGCAGGGTCATGAGCAGAAGGAGCTGGAGAACTAACCGCCTTATTGTGAATGCAATGCAGGTGTGATAAACCTGTGGAAAACATTGACCCACCCCCCCGCCCGAATTTTATCTGCCTCTTGGTAATTCACTTTTGGATTCTTGGCAAAGAGCAGGAAACTCGGTGGGAGTTCTTGACACCTTCAGAAAGCAGGTACAGTTCTATTGTATCTGTGTTAATAGCGCCCCCAATTATTGAACTCCACAGTATGCGCATGGCAGACAGCGAAATGGATTCATTGCATGGTAACCGGTACAGGACCCAATAACCGGCTGCCTGTTCTTGTGCCCGGACAGGGGTGTTTTTTTTTCTTTTCACTGGATCCTCTGTAGATGTCTGCATGAGTCCTTGGTTTAGAAGGGAACATACCCCACCTTGAAGACTGGGACGATTTGCAAACAATGGTGTCCTAGAATTGGGACTCCCCAGCACACCTTTTGTACTGCAAGTACAACCAACGATTAGTTTTTTGTTATAAATACAATGCATGGGGTTCCAGGACAAATTCACACAGTAGACTTGGAGATCTCGTGTAGACTTCTTTTACTTTTTGTTGAACAGAGCTCTATGCGTTTCGCGGCAACAGCTCCTTCTTCGGGAGCAAAATAACAACTGAAAACACACATGAATTCTGTTTCACTATATATGTTCCATAATTCATAGATGCATATTTCCTGCATTGGGGGTACCTACTTATGAGTGGGTAATCTTATCTATTCCAGGAACCTTCTCTACCCCTCATATAGCAATAGGGGCCCCTAAGACTGTGCATATAAAACACCCTATGTGTGTACACCAAGAAGTGACTAGGTATAGGGGAAAAGAGTATCCAGAATAGTCAGCCGGTGAGAGAAAAAATAGAGACCAGGTGTGCAGCCACCAAGGACCCTAAGTAACTAGATAAACATACTGAAGAGAAACTTGGATATTGTGCAAAGGCAAGTCAGCCTAAAGTAACGACCCTGTGGTAAGTAACATGACACCACTGATGATTATTCACAACATTCCATGTTGATAAGTTGTCTGTGGTAACATTAACCTGTGCTTCAAATGTTTCTCTTTCCCATATAATCCAGTGGCACTCATCTAATGTGCAGATCTCAGATATTCAGCCGCTGAGCGCGGGTGGAGCACGCACGCTCCCTCTACAGTGTGGAATAGTACATCCACGTGCAGATTCTAGGTAAAAAACAATGAGCGGTGCATGAGTCGTCCTGCTGCTGTTAAACCGGGTGAGGAAGTCGCTAGGCACCGTTGTACTTTAATAAATAACATGAGTGAGGGATAAACCTCCAATCCTTAACTTTCTCTATGAAGTGAAGGGTCACAATAGTACACCGTGCAAGCCACTGTATAGTTAGATCCGCGTGCAAGCGACCGACTGAAGCTTGGGTGTACATAAACTCTCTGTAGATATCGGGAGTAGAGATCAAAAATGGCCCACGTGTCCTGAAAACTGAGCTGGCCCTGTTCTGACGTCTAGGGTGGCCATATTGGAACAGAGTCAATGTGCGTAGCGACCCACTTGTTCCAATATTGTATTCATACAAAAGACGGTTAAAACAAATCGCCTGTGAATTATTTTGAAGGAATCCACTTGAAAGACGGAACTACTAAATCAGCTGATCTAAATAGTCCTTACAAAAATATAAATTGAGGTGGATCGATTTTAAATGGACCCCCCATTTAAATGCAGAGTATTCACTCTATATGTAAAAGGGGGGAAAAAGACCACGGTACTATGGAAATATGTTTCTTCAGGCCTATGAAATGCCTACTGAAAGCAAGAAAGACAGTCAGTAGAGGAATAGAACAGAACAGAAGTATAAGTGAAGAGTTTCTATTCCAGAGATTGGAGATTGACTGGCAAAGGCCGTTATATAAGATGCCATATGATTAACACACTCGTACTGTAAATTCATAAAGCAAAATTATGTCAATCATATCATTAACGTATTGTCATGGTTCAGACCGAACAGTGATCGTACAAATTGTACCATATACTTATATTGGTTCACACAGTACACTTAATACAATACAGCATAAGAAGAACATTCTTAATTCAGGAATACCGTCTAATCTAAACATACAAATACCTGCATGTAGAAAGAAGTAGAAATGAAAAAAGGTCATCGTAGTACAGAGTAGACCTAATCGTACAATTGAATGTACATAAAAACAAATGCACGTCTCATAAGTGAACATATGTTAAAAAAAAATCCAAGTGCATCTCAGAACGCTGTAGGACAAACTGAGCATAAATATTGTAATATGTATCGTAGGGAGAGAGTGATGTATCCATAAAATATACTGATCCAAATCAAGAATTATCAAGAAGAGGTCATATTGCCCATTTTCCAGATGTAAATGGCAAACTCTAGTTTACAAGAAACATTGTAGGCTAAGTTCTCGTTAAGACCTCTCGGATGTAGTGTGTCCAAACGATGTATCCAATACATCTCCCTTTGTAGCAGACGTGTTGTCTTCTCACCTCCCCATATGCAAGGTCCTCACCACTTCGAGGATCATGGACCTCATCCGCGAGATGTTGTGATGTTTGTGAAAATGTCTTGCCACGGGGGATTTGCTGTTTGTGCGACTGTGTGATTTACATTCTAACCAGCCTTCCTGGGCTGTTCGTGAAGCCTGGCCAATGTAGTGTAAGCTGCATGGGCATTTAATACAATAGACTACCCCTGAGGAGGAGCAGGTTGCGTGATTGAGAGCAGTTTTCTCCCCTGTATGTGGCTGTGGGATTGTACTGCCTTTAATTACATTATTGCAATTACTGCATGCAAGACGGGGAAATGTGCCCTCATGTGCACGGACAGTTCTTTGTGGATCCAATGGTGGTTTCTCTGCCCTAACTAGCGTATCCCATAGGTTTCTCCCTCTCTTGTATGCCGTCATGGGTGGTTTAGGAAATGGTTTCAGTAGTTCGGGGTCTAGATGTAAGCATTTTCAGTGTCACTTGATTATTTGATTATGTGTGACATGTGAGCAGTTTGTCTGGAGAATTTTGATACATATAATAACGGAATGTCATCGCTCCTTTTATTATATTGAAACGCGAGAGATGGAGAAGATCCTGGGATAGATACAATACTCACACTCGTATGTACCACCTTTGTAAAATATCTGCATCTATGAATTATGGAATATATAGTGAAACATTCCTTTGTTTTCAGTTCTTAGTTTGCTCCTAAGAAGGGGTTTTCGCCTCGAAACGCATAGAGCTCTGTTAAAAAAAAATAGTCTGTACAAGATCTTTATGTCTACAGTGTGAATTTCCATTGGAATATCACAAATTGTTTCATTACATAAGACTGATTGACCATTTACAGTACAAAGGCGTGCAGGGGACAGGTGAGTCCTGATTCTAGGATGTAATTGTTTACATATTCGTTACAACCTCGTGTCAAGGTTGTGTTACCTCCCCCGCACCTAAAATCAATTTTTGGGATTGTGTAAGTGTTCATTGATTTAACAGTGTAGGTGTGCAGTAGACATGGGACTGGGACAGTTTGAGCAATTCCATGTGACACTTTGAGAAAGAAACCCTGCTTGTGTTTTATGAGCGTTAATGGGACGATAACGTGAAGCTGTCGGAAGTGGAGGAGTTTGTGATCAACTGAGTAGATGGCGGGAGAGTGGGGAGTTAATTCAAAACGTAACTGCATTCTTAGAAGCAGAGACGGACATCCTTTGTCCTTGCATCTCTTGAACAAAGATAAACTTTGAAAGGTTGCGAGTGTCATACATAAGTGATGATACATATGAGAGAATGTATCGAATACAGAGTAGGACCATGAGTCGAGAATTTGCTGGGTGGAAATAAAGCACATTTCTGGAGTTGATGATTAAAGCAATCCTTTTGGGTGTAGTGAGTTGCTCTTAGAATCATCAACAAACACCCCAGAGGAGAGCTGGAATCCACCCCCCAGAGGAGAGCTGGAATCCCCCCCCCCCCCAGAGGAGAGCTGGAATCCCCCCCCCAGAAGAGAGCTAGAATCCCCCCCCCCCCCAGAGGAGAGCTGGAATCCCCCCCCCCCCCCAGAGGAGAGCTGGAATCCCCCCCCCCCCCAGAGGAGAGCTGGAATCCCCCCCCCCCCAGAGGAGAGCTGGAATCTCCCCCCCCCCCCCCGAGGAGAGCTGGAATCCACCCCCCAGAGGAGAGCTGGAATCCAATAGGAAGTTCAAGTCTGTTCCCAACAGAGAGTACGTTTTTGGGCCTTAGTTCTATAGCTACTGAGGAATGAGTGTGGAAAGATGCCTTGTGCCCAGTCGTATGCGGAAAAGGAACTGGGAGGGCGGTACAATGCGCGCTCATCCACCAAGACTTGACGGAGCAGAGAATTTAAATCCAGGAAAGTAAGAGGGGCCGCTGAGGTAAACTGGGCGAACCTTGTTCCAACCTGGTTTAGAGCCGACAGATCTAAGGGGAATTGGCGATGCCTCGTCAATGCCTAGTGCTAGTTTCATAAGGCAAACAAAATGAACCGACGCTTGCTTTTTGTTTTTTTGTTTCACATTTGTTGGTTTTGTTTTTTTTGTGTGTCCCCCCCTCCCCCCCCACCACCGCTCCCCATAATTGGTGATTCAAATATTGCATGTTCACATTGGCCACCTCATTTTCAAATTTGCAACCCCTGCTCTTTCTGTAAAGGTTAAATGTGTTTATATTGAGAGCAGGAATGTCGGTACAGATCTCTACAGAGTAAATGTGGTGTTTAAAAAAAAAAAAAAAAGTATGTGTATATATATATAATTTTTTTTTTTTTTCTTCTTCTAGAGTGTAGAGAACTTCGATTCTTCCCCTTTGTTTTTCTTGGCCATTTTGTCCCCCCCGCCTCCCTCCGTTTGTGGGTCGGCTGTAACCTACATCCACAGCAAACGAACATACATGTAACCGTATAGGCAATTAATCATGTAATCTATGTACTCAGTCCATGTCATGTATGTAGCTCATCTATTAATGCAAGTTCTGTGGTACGACTATAACCCACGTCCACAGCAAACTAACATGTAACCATATTCTTAAGTTTTAGCGCCTAGATGCCTCGGGGTTTGGTGCTCTCTATAAATGTACAGCAAAAGCAATTGGTATGGAGCATGGTAGATGGCAACTGTTCATACATTTGTATTTTTCTGGCTCTTGGAAATTCAGAAAATTGAACATTCTATTGCACGAGTTGCAATTGCCTGCTTTTGCTGTCATTTGAATGGAAAGGGTCCCAGATGTCTGGGGCTTAACAGAACAGTGCATGCTCAGCTCTTGTTTTATAGTTGGTGTGTGCCTGTTTTTGTGTAATGTAATTTTGTTCATTTTATTCCTGAAATGTATTCATGGCATGTTGCTTATTGGCTCATTTGGTATTGCACTTAACATCTGACAGCTGACTTTGCCAATGCTCGTTCATGTTCTGTTTTGCTTTTTGTTGTTCATTGCGTTTTATTATGTACCATTGCGTTAACACTGCTGCAAAGACAAGTCTCCAGTCGTTCAACTATACAAACGTGTCGCCTAGGACTGCGCGATATATTGAGCTTTGGATATATATCGATATATTTTGAAAATCAATATAGGATGCAATAATATAGTTAACATTGAGAAATATACATATAGGAACATTTTTACTTTTTCATATCTGCACAGCTGCGTGTATTCTCAAACAGGAAGAGGAACCCGGTATTTGCACTTTATTTTGATCAATGTCTTATATGGTGTTTGTGACATCTCACATATAGTTGGCAGCTTACAACTAAGTATTTAACCCACATAAACTCTCTCTCTCTCCTTCTCTCTCCTTCTCTCTCCTTCTCTCTCTTCTCTCTCTTCTCTCTCTTCTCTCTCTTCTCTCTCTTCTCTCTCTTCTCTCTCTTCTCTCTCTTCTCTCTCTTCTCTCTCTTCTCTCTCTTCTCTCTCTTCTCTCTCTTCTCTCTCTCTCCTCTCTCCATATTCAGCCCAAACATATCAAGATATGACTTTTGGTCCCTAGTGTCGTGCCCCCCTAACCCCCTGTAAATTAACCTATTACCTGTGGTTCTCATCCAGTGGTCACTGACTGGATTAAGTGATGTTAGTGACAACTACCAAAGGGTGGATGTACAAAGCCACAGCACAAAGGAGCAACAACAAGTTGTGCAGCTATAGCCAGTGAAGTTGTGAGCATATCAATGGCCCAAAGATACAAATGTTGTGGCGCGCACTATGTACTAACAAAGCCTTTCCTTTTCAAGTTCTGCTTTGGCCTTATGTTATGTTATGTTTGCACTTATATACCATTGGTATGGTCTGAAGGCGCTGGTAGGTTGAACGCCCTTGGGAACCGAAGTTCAGATCAGTAGAGCGAGTAGAGAGTCAAAAGGTGCATGTGAGCACCGGATATGTGTGCAGCTCGTGCAGTATTCATGTAATAGCTGCTTCTTAGCAGTAGGTGTGGTGGTTGGGAGAACAGGAGAATGTGTTAGTTCTGGCAGGATTCCTCCGGAACGGATGTGGCTGCGTTAGGCCTGAGGAGAACGCCTGGCTGGGGTTGTGAAACCAGCAGTGTTTACTTAGAATGATGTGGAGTAAGCGGCGGATGTTGGTATGAGAACAGTTATACCGAATGGTGTCTAGTATCTCTGTGTTCTAGTTGAGTGGTGATGTAAAGGAGAGAGTAAGCGTGGTGATGTGATATGATGGGTTATGTGCTCTGCTATTGTATGTGCTCAGTCTATTCCGTGCGCTCCTATTCACTCCATGCATCCTAGTCTGGTCTATACACTCTGGTCTGCTCCACGCACTCATGCATTCCAGCCCTCCCCGCGCACTCTATTCCGCCCCGCACGTTCCAGTCCGCCCCCCCCTGTTCCCGTCTGCCCCACGCATGCACTCTTGTCTGCCCCACGCATGCACTCTTGTCTGCCCCACGCATGGACTCTTGTCTGCCCCACGCTCTATGCATTCAGCAGCTCTACGTACTCACCCTGTCTACGCACTCATCAGTACTGGATGCAATCTGCGCTCGTTCGTTCTAGGTACTCAGCCGCTCTACACTACACGTCTGTTCACTCTGGGCACTCGTTCGCTCCAGGCACTCGTTTGCTCCAGGTACTCATCTGCTTTATACCCGCACGCGTACTATGCAATTCACCTGTTTTACGCACTCGTCCCCCTCGTGCGTTCACGCAATCAACAGCAATAGCCTGCTCTATATATTCATCTCTACGCTCATCTGTTCTATACTTTCATCTGTTCTGTACATTCATCTTCTCCGTGTACTCTATGCACTCATCCGCTCTATGCACTCATCCGTTCTATACATTCGCCAGGTCTGTACATTCATCTGCTCTGGCGATCTACAAATTCACCGCACTTCCGTATTCATCCGCTAGCCACACTCATGCGTCCTACATACTCATCCGCTCCACATACTGCTGTGTTCTACACACTCATCCGGTTTACGCTCATCCGTTCTGCACATTCATCTGGTTTACGCAGTCCTGCGTTCTACTCGCATCTCCGTATTTACGCACTCATTCGCTCTACACGCTCATCCGCTCTATACACCCAGCCGCTCTACACACTCATCCGCTCGACATGTTCATCCATTCTATCATTCTATACACTCATCCGATCTAGATATTCATTCGATTTCCACAGTCATTCAAACTATATAGTTAACTGTTCTTCCACTCATTCACTCTTCCACTCAGTGCATTCATCTGTTCCACCTGCTTCATTCATTCTATTTCATCCACGCCATTCATTTCGTTCATTCCTCATGCGTTCTGTCCATTTCAGGAGTTTAAATCTCGTTACTGTTTCCGTATGATTTACTTCTCATTAACCATTTTTATTGCTTTGATCTAGTTCGTTTAATTCAGTTTGTCCTTCTAGTTTATATTAGGGGTTATTAGCTGTCAATTTCTTGCATCAGGTAGTTTGTTGGATTGGTGTCGTTGAGTTGCTGTTAGTCTGTTTGGGACGGGTTGGTTTTAGGGGAAGAGCCAGGTTTTAAGCAGTTTGCGGAAAGACGTGAAGTCCTCAAGCCACATGTCCAGATCCACAGCACAGGGCCAGGTTAGAAAGAAGTGCTGGTGCCTCAAGTGTGTAGAGTTTACACTCTTTGTGGAACTTTGATTTGCCTGACTTGGTTAAATGGACCATTCAAGACCATCCAGTGGTTTTTATATTTAAAAAAAAAAGTGGGGCAAAAAGATTTGGCATTGTTCTGGGTCTGTGGGTCCAAATTGAATATATGTGCCATGCCATCATCTTGGGTTCAGCTAAAACATATTGGAAATTGGCATATAGTAGACGGCATACTCCGGAGAAGTGGAATATGCTAAATGGTACCCCCACAAAGCCCCTGTGTCCCTTTCAATGCATTTTATTTTTGGAACATTGTAGGATCCAAATGTTTTTTATTTTATATTGATGTTTTTTGTATTTTTTTTTTTTTTAAAAATTGAATTTTTCTTTTTTAGTTTTGCAGGGTTGAATGTTACTGTGTCTAACCAGCAGTTCCCCCATAAAATGATGTAGTGAAATGGCCATCAGGGTGAGATGTCCCATAGCCAAATACCTCTTCCAAGGAAAAAAGGATCCATTTTACAGCTGGGATTGAGCGGCCAGGGGGCTCACATATTTTCAACCCATAATAAATTTACAGTAAAGTTTATCTGTTTTGCCTGGCAAAACAAGAGGTGATGGCTGGAAGGTGTAGAATAATCTTAACCTCTGGCATTGCTCTGGACAACCCTCCAGACAATCGTTCTTCTCCTACCAAGCCATTACAAAAGGGTGGGGGGGGAGACTATATGCAATCAGGCTTGGTCCAAACCCTAAAGGGGCTGTCCCAAACTGCCAGATCACATCCCTTCTGCATGCAACCACAAGCATCCTCAGACATGTTTCGGCCTCATTGGGCATCAGTGAGGAGTAGCTTGTTTCTCTAGGCCCAGCAGGCACAGGACCTACGTCGGGGCATTACCCATCCCAGTCGGGGTGACTAAAGCAAAACAAGAGGTGATGGCTGGTATTAGGAAAGATTTCATAATTGTAGGTAATTTTCCTTCCATGTGTCAACCCCCAAACTTTTTGCAGTTGTTTTACACCCTGATCTAGACTTTTCCAGAGAAGCGCAGCCTTCCGCCGCACTCGCTGGGCTTTCGCTCCATTCTTACGGGGAAACTGACTTGCCCTTAAAACGGTCAGTACCGGGAGACTTTGTTTCCCTTAGTCCTTTCCTCATGTTGCAGCTTTTGAGCAACATGAAACAAGAGTGCACCGCAACTTACATTACCGCGCTCTTGGGTCTCTAGTCATTCCAAAGGCCCTAGAAACTCTTGCTGGACTTATCATGAAATGTGCAAGTGTGTCACGGACGGGACTGGTGGCAACTATTGTTTCTTTGTGTTTTTGAACCCCTTTTTGCCATGTTAACCGCGCTTCCTGCGTTTGGCCCAAATGGATGCCCTGGCCTCCAAAATGGCCATGCCACGAGGTTCTTTGTCCTGTCCGCTGACCGTCTTGCCCCTTCACCTTCCCCCAGGTCGAGCCGACCCGGGGCAGTCCTTATTTGGTCATGCACCTTCCCGCGAAACACAACGCTTTCGCGGGCTTCTGCATGCCTTGTGTGTGTGCGCCTCCAGGATGTGGGCTGGGATGTCTGTTCCCAATACACATCCTGGGTGCCAGAGAGTCTAGAGTGTCCTGAATGCCTTGGACCACCGTGGTCCGTGATGGGTCCACGTATGGTGTGAGTGTTTGTGAGCAGATCTCCCATTGGGTCCTCTCCGTTTTGGCACGAAGGGAACTCTGGCTAAGAGGAGACTGAAAACCCCACTACCATGTCGATCTCCTGAGTTCTCACGAACAAAGGATAAGGAGCCAAGTATCCTGCAACTAAGAAGCTGAGTCGAGGAATCACTGGTGACCTGCTGAAGGTTTGACACCCTGCACTGCTGTCGTCCTGTGAGACCACTCGGCCTCTGATCGAACAAGAAGCTCTGCAAAGGCGCTTCAACCCTTTAGAATAGTGGGAACAACTATTCTCGGCATCTTCACCAAATCCTGTACGTAAGCCTTCGGAAGTGTCCCTGGGCCATCCAGTGGCCTGACCAGCCTACACAGGAACCTTGGTCTGTCACCGCCGTCAGGCTGCTGCTAAATTCCGAGTCCTTGGCACTCTCACACGATTCGTACACTTGGCGTTCCCAGGTCTGAAGTGAGACGTGTGCTTTGGGACCGGAATACACGCGGTGGCAGAGTTGCCCTGCTGTGGTAACAATCTGTGCGTGTTCGCTGCATTTGGGAAACCCTCGGCCCTGACTCCTGCTGTCGCGGAATCTACACGGCGTCGAGACATCCTGCTGATCGCATCTGAACCTGCCAGTACCGAAACGGAACCGGAGACGCCTGGGTCTGCCTGCATCGGGGACCGGTGAGTAGTCCATACCCTAACCGGTCGCCCTCCCGCAGGATCCTGTGGCTTTCCATCGCTGTCGTAAACAGCAACCCTTTTCCACCCTCGCGCCCTGCTGCTGCCCACAAGTGGAGGCCGTGCTTGAGTAGCGGGAATCTGTTCATCATCGTTTTGTTCACCTCTCTGAACTGCCTGATTTCACTGAAGAGACTCCCCTTTGCCCGTTGGCACCCGCGTGTGCAGGAACTTTTGAGCACAAGGCTCCACTCTTCATAGGGCTCGGACTTCCTTCTAGTTAGGTGGCCTCTGATGTCGAACTGGGTCTAACGATTACTTGCGCTGCCTGTTTTCCTCCCCATCTAGGTGGTCTGCATATTTTGTGCTTTTAATTCCTTAGACCCCTTGGTCTTGTGTGTGTATGTATGCATGCATGCATGTATGTATGTATGTATGTGTGTGTATGTATGTATATATATATATATATATATATATATATTTTATTGTATTGCTTGTGATGTGTTGGTTTATTGGAGTTTTACTGTGATTCTTCACTATGGTCAATGTTACAAAGGCCTTATATTAAAAGTAGACACCTTTATTACAACACCTGTCTGGAGTAATTTGTAAGCGTCCTTGCTTTGTATGCTCATTGCGGGCTTTCAGTCACCCTCACCCCTCTTGAGACCTAGTCTTGACGGCCACCATCGCTACCCTGATTTGTCTGGCTTGTCCAGAGGTTACCATGTTCCAAGAAACTAGGCTGGCCTTCTGAACCTCTGCCCCTCCAGGACAGAGTTCAGAAATCCATTTTAACAAATTGGTGGCAGCGGTGGGATACGACGGAAGGTATCCAGTGTTGTGCACGAGCGAAGGCATTTCAAGTTATTCCTAACTGGACACGTAGTGAATTGTCGTAGTATAACTCTTTAAAGGCCATAGTCCTATCGAAACAGTATGGAAACGGGTACCTTGTTAATTTAAATGCTTCTAAATCAAAAAACATTGAAAAAGACGTGTGCTGAAAGGGGTGTGACCTCACAAGGCACAAAAATGAAAATGATCCAAAGAATCATGGCGTGGCAAGAAGCTCAGCTTGGCGCCATAGCTTCCGAGGACAGTGCAGAAGGAGGTGGGGCTGCTCTCACTGGTAGAACTGACAGTTCTGCCGCTGCACTGGTCCACCGCGACCATGAGGACAGGGAGGATGGAAATGTCCAATGTTTCCGATGCCAGTGCTGATGGGGAGGCCATACTTGAATTCAAGAAGCAAGAACTGCTGTTTAGGCAGAAGGAGCCTGATTTCAATATGGCCAAACTACAAATCGAACAGGCAGAAAAGCAGAAAGACCGGGATCACCAGTTGGAACTGGCCAAGCTTCAAGTTGCCAATGGATCCAAGGGTCCTGGACACGGGTCTGGGGCCTCCTCTCATCCACGGTTTCCAAAAGATCTGCTCAGTGTGTATGAGGAAAAGAATGACATTATGGACTTGCTGAATACATTTGAGTATGCATGTGAAGTTCAACAAGTTTACAATGCTGATAAAATTGCCTGGTTACTCAGCAGACTGCCCCATTCTGGCTGCAGTGCCATTATGGAAATGTCGATGGCTGAGCGAGCAGATTTTTCAATGTTGAAGCAAACTCTCATTTTGGAAAGACTCCTGCCCAATATTTAAAACTATTCCGAGAGTATAAGAAAAAAGAAGGTGGTACTTGGGTATCTTATGTAACTGAATCCTTAAAATCGTGATTGGCTGGGTCGAAGGTTATAAGGTTTCTACCTTTGAAGGTATGATAAGTCTTGTCATGCTGGAACATATTTTTTCATCTTCTTCCCCTGAGCTTAAGCAGCATTTGGCAGATTCAAAGGAGATAGATCCTAAGAAGCTTCCCATTGCAGCAGATTTATGGGTGTCACATCGAGTGTCCCATAAGGACAAGACTCAGCCTGGTAAGCAGGAGGAAGGGAACAAGTCCAACGATAAGGAGGGTGGAGAAACTGATAAATCTTCTTCCCAAAAGGGCCACAAAAAGAAAAATAAGGGTAAGACACAAGAGAACTCGCGGGGTAGTGGACGTCAGCCTCCGAAACAGAACTCTGGTTATAATAAGCCTCCCTATGTAAACGGACCCAATGGATCTTGTTTTGCTTGCGGAGCAACTGACCACGTGAAGGGGGATCCCAGATGTAAGGTCAAAACCTTGGGGGTCCACTCTGCTAATCTGGCCTTCTCCTCCTACGAGGAAGAAGAGATTGCCGGAGCATCCTTCTCCTCAGACTCTTTCCCCAGTGGGATAGAAGCTGAGGTAGTTTTAGTATCCCTGGGTTCCTGGGAGCCTAAAGTCGCAGAGGCTTATGCTAGGATTCCAGATAACGCCAAGCACTACTTTAAAGACAGTGTGCTGATCAATGTAGTAAGGTACTCCAGCTCTTAGGGATAGTGGTTGCAGTCGAACTGTAGTGGATTCTACCTTGGTAGACTCAGAGGAAGTTGCCAGAGCTACGCTGATGGCCCACCTCTCATGTTCCAAGTAATACCTGTAAATCTTACGATCAATGGTACAGCAGTCAGGATTCCAGTGAGCATTCAGAGAAGCATCCCAGGAAAGGTCTTGTTGGGCAACGATCTCTGAGCGTTAGGGCTCATGGGAGACACTGCCGACAGACCCTGCACAAGGTCTCAGACAAGGGCAGCACTGACCAAGATCAGTGAGCTGCCCCAGCCAAATGGGAAACCCAAGGCTAAAGGAGTCAGAAAACCAAAACGACAGAAAGAAAATATTTCCCCGAACTCACCTACCACTGCGGTGGAGGAAGTTGGTCAATCGCCCGGACCTGACGAGGAGGCAGCGATACCTGAAGTATTTGACCCCAATGACCATCCTGAACTAAACGACTTGTTAGTAGAAGGTGGTCCTGACAGGGAAGAATTCAGTAAAGGCCAACGTGAGTACCCATCTCTGGAAGGCCTAAGGAGACGGGCCTGCTCCCACCTTGAGGGTGAACCTCCTGGGAAGCATCAGATTTATTGGGAAGGTGGACTCCTATATAGTGAGCCCACAGAGTCTACAGAAGGATACCATAGGAGGTTGGCGGTTCCCCTTGCTGTAAGACCCTTCCTCCTGCAGTTGGCGCATGAAGTGCCCCTTGCTCGTCACCTTGGTATTAAGAGGACCAAGCAAAGGTTATCCATGCACTTCTACTGGCCCAAGATGGGGGTGCAAGTAGAAAGTCACTGCAGGAGTTGTGCCTCCGGCCAGTTATCTGGTAAGAGTGGCTCAACAATCCAAGCTCCATTGGTACCACTCCCAGTTGTGGGAATACCATTTGAAAGGGTAGGGATTGACATTGTTGGTCCCCTTGACCCGCAAACATCATCAGGCAATAGGTTTATCCTGATGCTGGTCGACCATGCTACCAGGTATCCTGAGGCCATCCCATTAAAAACTGTAACTGCCAAGTCAGTTGCAAAAGCATTACTTGGCATCTTTACTAGGGTTGGCTTCCCTAAAGAAGTTGTCTGACCGAGGCAGCAACTTTATGTCGAAGTATATGCAGGCTATGTGGAAAGAATGTGGGGTCACCTACAAGTTCTCTTCCGCATACCACCCCCAGACCAATGGTCTGGTGGAACGGTTCAACAGAACGTTAAAGAGTATGATTGGGGCTCTGGAAGAACCCCAAAGAAGAAAATGGGATCTTCTTTTACCATGCTTACTGTTTGCCTACCGAGAGGTACCACAGGAGGGTGTTGGCTTCAGCCCCTTCGAACCTCTGTTCGGTCACCCTGTGCGGGGACCCTTAGCCATAGTCAAGGAGGGATGGGAGATGCCCACTCCCCCTATTACTACCAACGTAGTAAACTATGTGTTAGGGCTCAGAAAACGGATTGGTACTCCTGATGGGTCTGGCTAGTGACAAGTTGAAGGCAGGACAAGCCCTGGTGAAACATTGGTATGACCAGAAAGCTTTCCCCATCAACTTCACACCTGGTCAGCAAGTCCTGATCATGAATCCCATAAGGCCTAGAGCTTTACAGGATAAATGGTCAGGCCCTTACACAGTGGTGGAGCCCCTGGGTGAGGTCAACTATTTAGTGGACCTTGGAAGGCCTGCACAGGCTCCAAAAGTGTTCCATGTAAATGGGCTGAAGGCTTTCGTCCCGATAGTCGAAATCGCAGCACTGCTACTGGCTTCAGATGTTGAGGAAGAGGAGTCTGAACCTCTCCCCGACCTGTTCCAAAGCGGTCCTTCAGACAGCTCCTTTGAGGGTGTACGAGTGGCCCCTCACCTGACTTCTGATCAGCAGGCTCAGGTGAAAGGTTTGCTTAGGCAATTTTCCCCCCTGTTTTCGTAGTCCCCAGGTTTGACACCTTGGTGCAAACATAACATAGGTACAGGAGACAGCGTACCTACCAAAAGTAGAGGATACAGAATGTCAGACAAAGTACAGTCTTACATTAAGACAGAGGTCAACAAAATGTTAGATCTTGGGGTGATTGAACCCTCTATTAGTCCTTGGTCCAGCCCCGTGGTTTTGGTTCCAAAGGCAGGTACTTCTGAATTGAGGTTCTGCGTGGATTACAGGGCTCTGAATGCTGTCACCAAGACAGATGCACACCCCTTGCCTCGAACAGATGAGCTGGTGGATACCTTGGGTGCCTCCAAGTATCTTAGCACGTTTGACCTCAATACAGGCTATTGGCAAATAGCCCTAGCAGAACATGCCAAGGAGAAGACCGCGTTCTCAACTCCCGACGGCCTTTACCAGTTCAGGGTAATGCCGTTTGGGTTGAAGAATGCACCTGCCAGTTTTCAGAGACTTGTGAATCATGTATTAAATGGGTTGGATGAATTCTGTTTTGCATATCTGGATGATATCGCAGTTTTCAGCGCCACCTGGGAAGACAATGTGAAACACCTTGGGATTGTGCTACAGGCTCTTCAGAAAGCACACTTGACCATAAAGGCTAGTAAATGCCAGATTGGACAAGGCTCTGTGGTTTACCTTGGACATGAAGTAGGCGGAGGGAGAATACAGCCTCTACCCAGTAAAGTACAAGGACTGGCCTACCCCCACTACACAGACCCAAGTGAGAGCCTTCTTAGGACTCACGCTGTATTACCGCAACTTCATGGCAGACTATGGTACCATAGCTGCCCCTCTGACTGCTCTCACCACGCCGAAGAAGCCCAAGAAGGTAACTTGGACCGACGAGTGTGAGAAGGCCTTCAATGGCTTAAAAGATTCCTTGTGCCAGGCCCCTGTCCTCAGGGCCCCTGATTACCAAAGACCTTTTATTGTGCAGACAGATGCCTCTGACACTGGGATAGGAGCTGTACTATCACAAGTAGATGAGAAGGGTAAGGAACACCCTATTGGTTTCATTAGTCGCCAGCTTAAGGACAGAGAGCTCAGATGGTCCACAGTAGAGAAAGAATGTTTCTCTGTGGACCCTACGGAAGCTGAGGCCCTACCTCTATGGGACCCACTTCACTGTGCAAACTGACCATCAGCCCTTAAAGTGGCTAATGAACATGAAGGGAGAGAATCCAAAGTTGCTTAGGTGGTCCATAAGTCTGCAAGGCTTTGATTTCACTATTGAGCATAGGCCAGGTGTCCAACATAGCAATGCTGATGGGTTGTCCAGAATGTTTCACCGACCTGAACAAGAAACTCATCCAGGGGTGGATTAGTTCCCTCTGTCCTTAGTCTGGGAGGGGCGAGTGTTAGGAAAGTTTCATAATTGTAGGTAATTTTCCTTCCATGTGGCAACCCCCAAACTTTTTGCTGTTGTTTTACACCCTGATCTAGACTTTGCCAGAGAAGCGCAGCCTTCCGCCACACTCCTCTGGGCTTTCGCTCCATTCTTACGGGGAAACTGACATGCCCTTAAGATGGTCAGTACCGGGAGACTTTGTTTCCCTTAGTCCTTTCCTCATGTTGCAGCTTTTGAGCAACATGAAACAAGAGTGCACCGTAACTTACATTACCCCGCTCTTGGGTCAAAAGCCCTAGAAACTCTTGCTGGACTTATCATGAAATGTGCAAGTGTGTCACAGGCGGGACTGGTGTCAGCTATCGTTTCTTTGTGTTTTGAACCCCTTTTTGCCATGTTAACTGCGTTTCCCGCGTTTGACCCAAATGGGTGGCCTGGCCTCCAAAATGGCCATGCCACGAGGGTCTTTGTCCTGTCCGCTGATCGTCTTGCCCCTTCACCTTCCCTCAGGTCGAGCCTACCCGGGGCAGTCCTTATTTGGTCATGCACTTTCCCGCGAAACACAACGCTTTCGCGGGCTTCTGCATGCCTTGTGTGTGTGCCTCCAGGATGTGGGCTGGGATGTCTGTTCCCAATGCACATCCTGGGTGCCAGAGAGTCTAGAGTGTCCTGAATGCCTGGGACCACCGTGGTCCCTGATAGGTCCACGTATGGTGTGAGTGTTTGTGGGCGGATCTTCCATTGGGCCCTCTCCGTTTTGGCGCGAAGGGAACTCTGGATAAGAGGAGGCTGAAAACCCCACAACCATGTCGATCTCCTGAGTTCTCACGAACAAAGTATAAGGAGCCAGGATCCTGCAACTAAGAAGCTGAGTCGAGGAATCGCTGGTGACCCGCTGAAGGTTTGGCTCCCTGCGCTGCTGTCGTCATGCGAGACTACTCTGCCTCTGATCGAACGAGAAGGTCTGCACTTCGACCCTTTAGTTGTTCTATTCTCGGCATTTTCACCAAATCCTGTACGTAAGCCTTCGGAAGCGTCCCTGGGCCATCCACATCCAGTGGACTGATCAGCCTACACAGGAACCTTGCTCTGTCACCGCCGACTGGCTGCTGCTAAATTCCGAGTCCTCGCCACTCTCACACGATTCGTACACTTGGCGTTCCCAGTTCTGAAGTGAGACGTGTGCTTTGGGACCGGAATACACGCGGTGGCCGAGTTGCCCTGCTGTGGTAACAATCTGTGCGTGCTCGCTGCATTTGGGACACCCTCGAACCTGACTCCTGCTGTCGCGGAATCTAAACGGCGTCGAGACATCCTGCTGATTGCATCTGAACCTGCCAGTACCGAAGCGGAACCGGAGAAGCCTGGGTCTGCCTGCATAAGGGACCGGTGAGTAGTCAATACCCTAACTGGTCGCCCTCCCGCAGGAGCCTGTGGCTTTCCATCGCTCTCTTAAACAGCATCCTTTTTTCGCCCTCGCGCCCTGCTTCTGCCCACAAGTGGAGGCCGCGCTTGAGTAGTGGGGATCTGTTCATCATTGTTTTGTTCACCTCTCTGAACTGCCTGATTTCCCTGAAGAGACTCCTCTTTGCCCGTTGGAACCCGCGTGTGCAGGTACTTTTGAGCACAAGGCTCTACTCTTCATAGGGCTCAGACTTCCTTCTAGTTAGGTGGCCTCTGATGTCGAACTGGGTCCGATGATTACTTGCACTGCCTGTTTTCCTCCCCATCTAGGTGGTGTGTATTTCTTACTTCTAATTCATTAGACCCCTTGGTCTTGTGTGTGTGTGTGTATATATATATATATATATATAATTTTTTTGTTTGTGATGTGTTGGTTTATTGGAGTTTTACCGTGATTCTTTACTATGGTCAATGTTACAAAGGCCTTGTAATAAATGTGTCTATATTTTTAATATTACACCTGTCTGGAGTAATTTGTAAGCGTCCTTGCTTTGTGTGCTCATTGCGGGCTTTCAGTCACCCTCACCCCTCTTAAGACCTAGTCTTGACCGCCGCCATCGCTACCCTGATTGGTCTGGCTTGTCCAGAGGTTACCCTGTTCCAAGAAACTAGGCTGGCCTTCTGAACCTCTGCCCCTCCAGGACAGAGTTCAGAAATCCATCTCAACAGCTGGAAGGTTTAGAATTCCTCTTAACCTCTGGCATTGCTCTGGGCAACCCTCCAGACCATCATTCTTCACCTGCCAAGCCATTACTAAAGAGGAAGGACCGTTTGCGAATCGGGCTTGGTCCCACCCCAAAGGGGCAGTCCAGGCCGACCTGCCAGGTGGCATCCCTTCTGCACGAGACCACAAGCATCCCCAGACATGTTTCGCCATCCTTGGGCGTCATCAGTTGCCCATCCCACTTGGGGTGACTATAGTAGAGGTGATGGCTGGAGGCATTGCCCTGGGCAACCTTCCAGACCATCGTTCTTCACCTGCCAAGCCTTTTCAGTAGTGTTGGTGTGAGCAATGCCTGGGAGATGGCGGATGAAGTTTGCTGTGCTAATCGTAACTGGTGTTTTTAAGGGTGCTTCCCCATAAGTTGTTCTTCGGTGCGTTTATATTTGATATACCTCCTTAATTGTGGGGTGCGAGTTGAGTGCGCACCGAGATCATGCGGTCGTCTGATGTGCGGGGCACTGAAGGGTTAATGATTTGGTGTTCCTTTACATGAGACAGAGTCTTCAATTTAATCCTTCAGAGAATCTGGTCAGACCCTGCTGCCTTGCGCACTCCCGGTGATTGCGTCTTGAAGGCGTAACCGGGGGTGGGTTACTAAGGCTGTTGCACTCGTCTCTTTCCAGGAGTATGTAAATTGAATACACTCTCGCCAGGAGTAAGTTTAACGTTTTGCCAGTATCTTCTTTGTGGGTGCGTCCCATTTGCTGAACGGAAACAGGGCAGGCAATGGAAGGTCCTGTAAGGTTCTTGCAGGATTCTCTCCCCCTCCCCCCCCCCCCACCTCCCACCCCCCATCGCCACACTTAAGTTTATTGAGTGCGGACCTAGTGTTGAGAAGCAACAGAGCGCTTTAGAGGTATGCAACAATGCAGATGCACAACGGAGCGCTTTACAGAGGTATGCAGCAATACAGGGGCACAATGGAGCATTTTAGAGAGGTATGCAGCAATACAGGTGCACAACTGAGCGCTTTACAGAGGTATGCAGCAATACAGAGGCACAACGGAGCGCTTTACAGAGGTATGCAGCAATACAGGGGCACAACGGAGCGCTTTACAGAGGTATGCAGCAATACAGAGGCACAACGGAGCGCTTTACAGAGGTTTGCAGCAATACAGGTGCACAACGGAGCGCTTTACAGAGGTATGCAACAATACAGAGGCACAACTGAGCGCTTTACAGAGGTATGCAGCAATACAGAGGCACAACAGAGGTATGCAGCAATACAGAGGCACAATGGAGCGCTTTAGAGGTATGCAGCAATAAAGGGGCACAACTGAGTGCTTTACAGAGGTATGCAGCAATATAGAGGCACAACTGAGCGCTTTACAGAGGCACAACTGAGCGCTTTACAGAGGTATGCAGCAATACAGGTGCACAACGGAGGATTTTAGAGAGGTATGCAGCAATACAGGTGCACAACGGAGCATTTTAGAGAGGTATGCAACAATGCAGATGCACAACTGAGCGCTTTACAGAGGTATGCAACAATGCAGGGGCACAACTGAGCGCTTTACAGAGGTATGCAGCAATACAGGGGCACAACTGAGCGCTTTACAGAGGTATGCAACAATGCAGATGCACAACGGAGCGCTTTAGAGGTATGCAGCAATACAGGGGCACAACGGAGCGCTTTATAGAGGTATGCAGCAATACAGAGGCACAACGGAGGATTTTAGAGAGGTATGCAGCAATACAGGTGCACAACCGAGCATTTTAGAGAGGTATGCAACAATGCAGATGCACAACTGAGCGCCTTACAGAGGTATGCAACAATACAGAGGCACAACTGAGTGCTTTACAGAGGTATGCAGCAATACAGAGGCACAACTGAGCGCTTTACAGAGGTATGCAGCAATACAGAGGCACAACTGAGCGCTTTACAGAGGTATGCAGCAATACAGAGGCACAACTGAGCGCTTTACAGAGGTATGCAGCAATACAGAGGCACAACTGAGCGCTTTACAGAGGTTTGCAGCAATACAGGTGCACAACGGAGGATTTTAGAGAGGTATGCAACAATGCAGATGCACAACGGACCGCTTTACAGAGGTATGCAACAATACAGAGGCACAACTGAGCGCTTTAGAGGTTTGCAGCAATACAGGTGCACAACGGAGGATTTTAGAGAGGTTTGCAGCAATACAGGTGCACAACGGAGTGCTTTACAGAGGTATGCAGCAATACAGAGGCACAACGGACCGCTTTACAGAGGTATGCAACAATACAGAGGCACAACTGAGCGCTTTAGAGGTATGCAGCAATACAGGGGCACAACTGGGCGCTTTACAGAGGTATGCAGCAATACAGAGGCACAACTGAGCGCTTTACAGAGGTTTGCAGCAATACAGGTGCACAACGGAACGCGTAACAGTACAGCTGCATCACTCCCTGAAATGAGCACAGGCCCAAGGAAAATTGGCAGCCAAACCGAGTCATGCATTTTTGGGATACAGCCAACATTCTCATTGCCCATGTTGCGCCCAAATTCGGTGTTGGGAGGAGCGAGGGGGGGCGCTGCACTCGGCCCCTTACACGTAAATCCGGGCCCCGATCCCTTTGCACACTAGCTTTGCTGCCTTGCGTGTGAGATAAGCATCACCACAGCCACAATCCGTGGCTGCAGTTCCAGGAGCATGACCTGTGGTGGGCCTTCGGCACGCAGACTTCCTGCTAAAATAACCCCATCCGATCCGACATCTAGATTGCGCTTGAAATAGGCTACGCAGTAGAGAAGCCGCGCTAGACTTTCTGGAGCACCGACGACTCCAGCATAGTGCTTCCAAAATGTCCTACCCAGGCAAGGAGAGGGCTAAAAGAACTGTAAGGTAGGTTTTGAGGCCGTGAACATTTCCCAAGTAGTTAACTCAGTGCTTGCAGAATAAATCGTGCGTGTGTTTGTAGAAGAGCAATGCCTATCATCGATGAGGAAACTATTATCTAAACGTTCCAACTGCTTGGTAAGTACTTCAGGAATGTTAAGTAAACCTTCCTTCTCTAGGGACCGGGGTCTGCAACCGCTGCCTGCCCAGATGCTTTGGACTACAGCTCCCATCAACCCTAGCTAGCATGGTGAAGTATCCTAGGAGTTGTGGTCAACATTAACTGCAGCTCCCTGGTTCGCAGTCTCCAAACGTTAAGCCAACCAGCAATAGGCAGTGAGCGGCTTTGACTGCAATGGCTGCCATATTTGCTACCACACTACCTTTTTGCTAAAACGCCTTGGGCTGAATCCATTGACACTTGGGCCGCAGAGTGCGTACGCGTAGACTCTGGCGGGCGAACGCGCCAGGAAAGCTGGCATGGCGGGCGCCGCCCCTTAGTGGGGGCGGTCCAGGCCGCCCTCCCCGACCCCCCCCACCCGTAAGAAATGACGCGCCGGGGGGCGGGAAGATGACGTCATACAGGGCCCGCCCCCCACTGAAGGGCGCGAAAGCAGAGGGAGGCGCAGCGCGGGAAACCGGGGAGAAGCCGGCCATAAAGGGCCGGACTTGTGTGAGCAATCACACATCCTCCCTCGGTTTCCCGTCTCGTCGGAGCAGCGTTCGTTTTGTCCAGGCGAGGTCTCTCCCTTTAATTGGAGTTCGTGTGGCTGCGGGCGTTTCCAGCGGGGGAGTTCCGGTGTTCGATCGTGGATGTTCCAGCAAAGGAGTTTTCGTTTTCCGGTCGGATCGTGGAGAGGAGACGGTGGGTGGGGGTGCTGGGGAAGGGGGAGATTTTGGTGGGGTGATGGATTGGAGGGTGGGGGGAGGGGAGGGGGAGAGTGACCGGGGCGCCAGTGCTTGCCGTGTTGTTATATGTTGTTGTCTGGCTGGTGGCCGCCGGGTCGAGCAGTTTCGGGGGTTTTTGGTGGATGGCTTGGCGGGGGTGGGTCAGTCGATGCGCGGGAGCGCAGTGGCGCGGCGCCGCATGCTGTACCTGGGGCTGGTTGGATGGTGTGCTCTTGGCCAGGTTGGAGTCTGGGTTTCGGTGGGCCTGCTCCTGGTCGGTCGGGGGAGTGGAGCGGGCGGGATTGTGGGGTGTTGGGGGGGGTCGACCATTGGAGGGGTGCAAGAGAGAGAGAAGAGGGGAAAAGGAGGGGGGGGCACAATGTTGGTTTGCCCCGGTTGGTGCCCTGGGCGGTGCCTCGTGGTCGGTGGCGGCCATTGCTGCGGGCCGGACCATGGCTCAGGCGGCGCGTTTGAGCATGCGGCAGCGCGAGATGCATGCCGACGTGGTGCGGTGCGCGGCCCGCCGGGCGGGACCAGGGCACGACGGCTGTCTTTGTTGTGGCTTGGGGGTTGGTGTCGGCAAGCGGCAGGGGCATGATTTCCATTCCCGGAGGTGCAGAGTTCCAGCGGGGGGCGCTTTGGGTTTCAGCGGTGGCGTCGAGGTTTCTGCGGGGGGAGGAACACGGGGTGTGCAGTTGTCTGGGGGAGGGATCTGCGGGCTCGCAGTGGGGTTGGGGCTTGTGGGTGGCCGGGCAGCTCGCCGCGAGCGCCCAGCTGATCTTTGGACACTTGGGGCTGGGCAGCGGGTGCACCGGGGCATCGGATGTGCACATGGGGATTTGGGGGGCCTACCCACCAGGGGGTGTGTCTCTCGTGGGTGGCGGACGGTGTGGGATGCGTCGCGCAGGCCACGCGGGTTGGGGAGCCGAGCGTGTGGGGGGGGGGTTCTGAGCGGGCGCCAGGCGAGACAGGAGCGGGCGGTTGTTGTCGCACTCGCGTAGCGCAGAGAGTGGTGATGGCACGGTGTGTCGTGCATGCGGGGTGAATCGCGGGGTCCTGTCGTGGATGACGGATTTTGTGTGGGGTGTGATTTTGCGTGTGGGGGAAGCTGATGGCGTGGCAGGGAGCGCGACTTGGCGGGGAGGTTAGCAGTGCCCGCCGGCGCGTTGGTATGGGATTGCAGGGAACAGAGAGACACGCAGCGCGAAAAAAAAAAAAAAAAAAAGGGGTCGTGACCAGTATGGGCAGCATTAAGTTTAGAAAATTCGACAAATAATATTAGTCGATGGCTCGTGCGACCATGGGTCTGGGGAAAGTTATTTTCACGCATCGGGTCAAACAGAAGTGAGTTGCGGACACATTAACATTATAAGACTTTTGCGTGCAATATTGTCATGGGGAGCAATGTCTGTGTTTATGACGAGTCGGTATGGTGTGACTTGAATGATATTCTAGCTGGTTTACAGGTGGTCTTGTGAAGCTGTGATCTTAGTGATGTTGGAGTGATCTGAGTATGGGTTGTGCTTTGACTCCTGCTGTGGGTAGAAGCGCTGGTCGGGAATGAGCTGCTGTGGGAACGGCGAACACAGCGCTGTTACAGCGACAGGGGGTCGGTATTATATCTTGCTTTACGAGACGCTTTCCGCTATGCAAGTTTTAAAGTACAAAGGGAATGCAAGCTTTGGGGAGTACATAAGTGCGCATTGAGTTTTTCAACAATGCCCCGCACAATTGCCTGGTGATAACTTGCATGTATAGGATATGGTGTAACTGGGCAAGCGGCCGGCGTTTCTGCCTTACCAAGGTATTTGATGCACGTCTGGTAGCTTGTTGGAATGGGGGAATCATGTTCAAAAGGTAACTAGTTGGGATACAGCGGGTTATTGCGTCACTGCTTTGTGCGCTGGGCTAACGAGCTGGGCATTGGAAGTGCCTGCCAGTGTTGTGCCAAAGCAGGAGGGTCAAGACTTAATTAATCTGACCTCCAATCATAGGAAATGTACAAATTAATATTTAAAACAGCGCAATTTCTTTATATATGAATTTGCTTTAAACCACTTCCATGGCACTGATGATGAGTTTCGTCATTGTGCGGGTAGTGGTTTGGACCAGCGTTGCTGAGTATATATATTGTAATCAAGTATCATTGAATGGAAAAGCGGCAGGCGAGTGAAATATGGACAGTATTTATCCAGTGCAAGGTTATGGCAATGTCAGTGGGGGTTTAAATCAGAGAGAAAGGGTGGGGGCATTAGGTAATTGTAAGGTTGCGGGCAGGTGGGTCTTGGTAAACCATGGAGAGGAACCGGCATTGCTATTACTTGCCCCTTCCCTCTTCTCAAGGGTGGATTCAAGGAGTACAACATGAAGTACAAACTTGCCCTCTTGGTATGATAATCATGGATAAGGAAAGGAATGGTATGGTTACATTGTCCCCGAATGGTGGTTTGCGGAGTAACGTAACGGCAATACTATTGGTTGTCACGGAGGACACTACCGGGGTGGGGTGGAGCAGGTGTGCCTATTGGATCACCCGGGAACGTCGACCTGGGCATCATCACGTGGGTTGGATGCGTATAGTCCAGTCGCATGTGATGGGAATGGCACACTTTGCCATATACATTTAATGTCTCTATATCGGTGCGCGGTATGCGGAGCTCCCAGCGGGTAGGCCGTTGTACTCGGCGGCGGACAATTGGGGATCATGCATGGTGTCCAGATACCGCGGTCCTTGGTCTCCGCCCATGGTGGGAAGCAAATGGAGTGGTGCTCGCTGCTCACACCGCGGTTGGCCGACGCTTTGCCCAGTGCTGGCTTCGAAGGCCATAGGCTAAGCACTGAGTGGGAGCTACGAGTCCAACCCTGCCTGAGGTTGGTCATGGGTGATCGGCGGTTCTTAAGGGAGTTGGTGATGAGACATGGGGTATTTGGTTAAGAACAGCCGCAGCGCCAATGTTTAATCTGATATTACTACTGCTTCCCTTATGGCTCACTCGCACCGCGTGGGGTCGGGCATAGGGTCCTGTAAATGGTTGTTTACTGCGGTGCCAAGAGGGGGCGTTTTCAAACCGGGACTGTACATGCGTCCTGTTTTATGGGCGACGGAGTGTCCTCGGCGGGACGCGACGGCACATGTAGACACGTTGCCGGATGCGAAGATGGTCAAACGCACGAGTTTGTGTGTCGCGCGCATAAGTTCTTGGTGTGAGGTGTGGTGGTTATGCATCGTTCGAAGTGGGCGGGAACGGGATGGTTTTGGGAAAAAATAGGGTCGTAGGAGGAAGCTAAACCTTTAGTGCACTGGACGTTCCCGCTAACAGCAGGCGCTTGTTTTGGGGCCAGTATTGTGCGTCACTGGGGGTTTGTGGGGAGCGGTGCTGGCCAGTAAAGGGCCATGTTTCCACTACTTCTTTTCGTACACCTCAACCACTGCTTGGAACCCATTGACAGAGCATTTCAGGTTTATGAGTCCATGGGCAACATGCCCCCCTTGGGAGCAACGACACAGAGCAACACAGGCGCAATCCGTGGGCCCGACCATCCAAACTCCAGGGTTTAATGTTTAGTGGCGTGCGTAGGGTCTTGCAGGGCTGCACTACCATCGCCTTGGGCTGTTTTCGGTGCTTTGGGGTCAGGCATTTGTTCACCATGCAGGGCCTACCGTGGGGCCTCCTACCCCAGGGCTTACCCTGGGGCTGCGGTTCTAGCTGTGCATTGGTCGCCTCTAACATCGGCGAACGGTGTTTGCTTGGTTGGGGGGAGGGGAGGGGCGGAATAGGAGGACGGCAGGTTTCACATAGGAGGTGGCTCAAAGGGGAACAGGGGTGTGGGCAATATTTGAAGTGCACCGGTTTAGTGTTTTTTCTGGAAGGTAGTGGTTTTCCTGCTTCGTGGGCGGGGAAGGTGCTTCAGGCGGTCGTCAATTTACTGGTGTTAAGTGCGGGGAAATGTTTTGTTGTTGGCATCGTTTGGTTTTGCCACACTGGGGGTTAACTAATATGTCCAGTGGTGTGGGTTTCACAAAGTCAGTTGCTTTAATGATGAGTGTCGGGGAAGGCGCATTGCAATTGGGGGAAGAAGAATACATTTAAACAGCTATGAAGTGGAAATGGAGACTAGTGGCATGGCATGGGGTGTGTTTTCATTAAAGTTTATTCCAAGTGCGGGCGGGGGTTAATATTTTACGTGCTCCAGGTGAAGGGGTGGGGTTTGCTGGTCTATTATCAGGTGTATTGTGGCTACACGAGGTTATACATTTATCATGGTGAACAGTGGCACGTACAAGGCACCATGTGGCGTCATGGCTAATGGCAAGACAGTGTGGGCGCCGGGGTCGGGTTTCGTTTCAAGTTAAATGGGATGCAGGATGAGCTGGTGCGGCGCCTCGCAGGGCGTCCGTGCGATGCAGCGTTGTGCAGGAGGTACCACTGGTTGAGGCAGGGAGCACGAGGTACCAGTGAAGCGGCCGGCACTTCAGAATGCGGGATGTGTATGAGGGGCCCGAGTGGGGAGGCTCCTCCCAATATGCCAGCCATAAAAATGCAGGGAGTGCCCTGTGGAAGCAAGCTGGGGGGGGGGGGGGACTCTCCGCCGCCGGCAGCCAGCAGAGAGTCTTGGAGGAATCACAGGCCAATCCCTGAACAAAGCACTGCCAGACCCGCAGGGGAATGAGCAGCCAAGAGTTTAGATGCACGGCGCCCCAAGAGCAATAGGCTTGGGGGAGGCCCTGGGGAAAAAAGGGGAGGGATGTAGGGGACTTGGGAGACAATTCCAAGACCCAAATTGCGGGGGGGGGGGAGGGAACGAACAACAAACTAAAAGAGGGCAGCAAGTGAAGCTGGTTGGGGGTGAACAAGAGGAGAATACGGGGGGTTATGCCACCGGTACAAAAATACAGCAGGGGGAAGTCGTCACGAAGGGGGGGGGCGAGAGGGGGGGGAGCTGGAGGAGGGAGTAAGAAAGGTAGGAACATCAGGGGGGGGGGAGCTCGGACAAGGAGGGCCAGCAAGGACAGGAAAGAGGGGGCCTGGCGGGGCGCAGCATAAGGGGACCGGGGGAATGGGGGAGACAGTTGGGAAAGGAAGACAGTACGAGGGACAGGGAATCCGGAAGAGATATGACACCAGCTAAGGGGGGGAGGACACCTGCTAAGGCTGCAGTTGGAGGGGGGGGCCTTTGGTGAGAGGGAACTGCGAAGTTTCGGGGGGCTCGGGGACACAGGAGGGAGACCTGGGGGGGGGTTTTGCATAGCTGGGGTAGGACTGGGATGCCAATAACCGGAACAACGCGAAGGCGTAGGGGGGGGGCTGAGTAGAGTTTGGTAAGAAAAGGTTAGATGGACGTCGCAAGCGACGACCAACTAGGTAGGCAGAAAGTGGGGGACGGCATCGGAGGGCGGTGCCGGCCCAAATACGGATACGTAAATAAATTGTAAGGGCACTTGTGGTGGTGCCGGTATAGGAACCTGAACGGATACGTAAATAAATTGTAAGGGCACTTGTGGTGGTGCCGGTATAGGAACCTGAACATTAGCGAGGCACCGCGTGGCTGCCGGTTTTAGCTAGAGCCCGATTAGGACACGGGGTAAGTGTGCGGGGGGGTCGGGCACCCGCAACAAAGACCTAGCAATGGGGGGGCAGGGGGAAATGGGGGCAAAAAATTGACATCACCAACGGCCGGGGTAGAGAGAGGTGGATAGCCAGGGCCGGGCTCAATCCGAGGCGTCCACCGGACGAGGACGATGGGGAGGGGGGGGCTAACCCCTAGGTAGCCGCACTTTGAATAGTATATCAGTGACGGTGAATTACGGATCGCCTGTAAGATAACTCCAAGACTTTATGCAAATAAAGCTGCTGAGGCATGTTAACCTTCCAATCATAAACAGGTGTTGTGTCATTTTTCTTTTGCTTCCGCCTGCATGGCATGACTGATGCGGAGAGAGGGGGGTGAGGGGGTAGAAGGGATGGGGGGGGGGCAAGAAGGGCAGGATAAAGTGGGGGGGAAGGCAAGGCGCTGAGTGCCCACGCTATGGTGTGTACTCTCCTTGGTAGGACGGGTGCTGCCAGCGCGTTGATGCTTCAAAGCGCTGGTGCCTGCGGCTTGAGGGTGGGTGACAGGAATTCGTCTTCCTAGCTCACTCCCAATGACCTGTTGTGCCTAAGGTGCCAGAGGAGGAAAAACGGGTTCCGCAATCATTGCAGGTATGCAGCGCGACACATGGCAGTAAGGTCGAGGCACACAATGCCGTCTGGTTTTGCAATAAGCCTAGTCGCCGTCCCAGACACCCATTCTGAGCTACTAATCTTATACTGAGGCGTAGCCTGATGTGTAATATATACAGTGGTTTCTATTTATTTATTTTTTTACCTTTGTAAAGCGCCTAAGCCCAAGGGCGTAAACAACTCTGTAGTGATTCAATGGAATGACTTTGTACGGAAGTAAATATATATGTTCTTAAGAGTTTGGGGGTCGGGAATGAGAGGTGGATGCATGAGCGGACCCCCATTTAAAAAATAAATAAATAAATAAAGGCACATTTGATGCAATTCTGAATGTAAATTACATGGGATAATTGACTTCACTTCGATAAAACCACGTAGAAACGTGTGTGCAATCACTGGCTTTCTGACCATGTGCTCAGAGGCGTTGCTGGGGGGGGTGAGGGGGGGGGGGTATAGCCCCTGGTCTTTTGGTTGTAGCACCGGATAGAATCTCAGGAGCTACAGCCAAAAGGCTAGCTAGCCCCCAGTCCCGACAGTTCTGACATTAGCGTAGCCCGGGTCTTTTCCAGACCTAGCAAGACCCCTGCATGTTCTCGTATGCCGCTGTATGATCTCATGTTTGGGGTTAGTGTGTTGTTAGATTTGTTGTTGCTCCTGTGCCCACTTCCTACTCAACTCGCCCTCTTTTGGAAGGTTCCACCTTGCCTGGCGTAGTTTGCCATCTGCTATGGTGCGTGTCATGACTACGGCAGTACAGGGCGGCCATCTTGGACTTGATGTCCTTTACTTTGTACTGGAGGTGTGACAGTTTCAGCTTTGGCACGGAGTTGTGATAGTATTGTGGTTTTTAGTTCTAACTTTTTGGGTAGAACTTGGAAAGGGTTTTGCAACTCCTGCACGTTTCCCACGAATGTCCCGCGTGCAATGGCAGGCTTTGAAAGTGCACGGTGCTGGGTGTATGTAGCCTGGGAGCACCGGGATAGCTGGACACCGGCATTTACCAGGAACACCTTTCAGCTCTTCACTCTTCAGGCCTCTTTTGCCCTTCAAACATACCAATGTGAATGTAACTCTGTGCTTGGGGTTGTGTATAAAGCAGCATTGGGACACCCTCATGCATCCAACATTACATTGTGTACTAATTTACAGTTCTCCAAATCTACTTGGACACACAACTCCATTGTCACAATACTTTATATCCGCTGGCTCGATCTTGCCGAACTGTGGCCCACATAACACGACTGATGCTAGGCTATCGCAAAACATAATTCCCCTCCCCCGCCTGCTATCGTAGCATCTCGGTGCGGCGTTCGCGTGCTCCCATCTCCCACGCATTCTTTCTCCCATCAGACTGGATATCCTTGGCAGATGCGTGGCATGCCCCTCCATGCACAATCTATGCACTCAGTGGTGATGTGGCACCAGTGCTGGTCATTGGGCCGGCTCTCGGCGGATCTGAGATCCGGCACCACTTATGGAGCCGGATCTCGGGATCCGGCCAGAGTCCGCCCCCCAAGACCATGAACCACGCTGGAATCGTTAAAAAAAGAAAAAAGGAGGAAAAAAAAAAGAAAAGCACACGCGACGACAGCATTGACTTTTACCGCGGCTTTGGCACTGGTGTGTAATGCACGATGCTCGCTACATGTACAACCCATTCCTTTCAGTTGTACATGTAGTGAGCAGTGTACATTATACACCAGTGCCAAAGCTGGCGGTAAAAAAGCAATGCTGCCGTCGCAGGCGTTTAATTATTTATTTTTTTGTTTTTAAGTATTCCAGCATTGCTGGATGTCCACTACGAGCCCCGCCCCCTCTAGACCACACCACCTCGGGCAGCGCCCCCAAAACTCCTCCTCCACCCTGTGTGTTGTGGGATCCCTCACCACACTTTTTCCAATTCCACCACTGTGTGGCACAGTATAAAAGCATATTAACGTACCGAACATGTGGATCACATGTCATGCATAATGGGTCATGCGCAATGTGCAAAGGGTTGCAGCCAAAAGCGTAGGCGTGGTACGTGTTATACACCACCTCTAGGTTTCCCAGGTGTAGCTCCAGCCTGCTGGCTGATATCTGATTTACCCAGCAGCCACTTCTAGCTTCTTCTTATCAAATCCTTATTTCAGTACTATTTGATTGGCGTTTCCCATGCCTCACCAACTGAAGTCTGGCAGCAGATCCTGCTGAGGTGTAACCTAAAGGCACTGCGGCAGCTGTATCATGGATGGATGGATGGATGGATGGATGGATGGGTCGATCTTTGGCCGGGACATTTGCATGTGAGCGAGGATTCTCGCTTTGAGAAGACGAGCTTGGCAGGTAACGCCACTGCATCGAGCTAAAGCGGTGCAAGTTGGTTCATTGTGAGCCAGCCTGCCTAAGGGTGCAAGTGTCCAGCAAGTGGCTGCATTGTGTGATGTAGCAAGACCTTCTACCAGTCCACCTGGCCGCAAGCCCTCATCGCCCAATAAATCCCTCTGTGGTGAGGGCAGTGTCCCTTACGCCTCCCTGTGAACTGGGCAGAACGTAACATAAACTACTGTCCCATTTTCCTGACCGGGTGGGCATTTATAAACAGTCGATCTTCAGGGATCGAAATAAGGATTTGAGTAGTGGGTGCTAAAAGTATCTCCTGGGAGACGGGCATCACCCGCTAAGCAGAAGCTACCTCTGAGGACCCAGTAGCTATTCTATAGTGTTCTGCAAATTCCACTGCCAGATGCAATGCAAACTTCTACATGTCCCCTTATGCTTTAAACATCTACTATATGGGTCCTAATGCTGGTGTACACACATCCCAAACAGAGTTAATATCAGCCCTACAGATAAGAGCTGCATCAGCCACTTTGACTCCCTAAAAAAAAAAAAGGCAAATGCTCCCCCGAAATTATAGGAACTAGACACATAGGACCCCTTCCCCGGCTTCCATCCTCGTAACTCCACCAATATGATTGGACCAGGAATACACGTAGTGTCACATGAAGGCACTCTACTGCTATTATTGCCTGATTTTTAAGGGTTAAAATCCATCTTTTAATGTGCATAACTAGGTGCAAAGAAGTCTTTTTATTACAAAACAATTACTACTTTATAGTTAAAACATGTTTTTACTCTGTTTATTATTAAATTCTCCCATTGGCAATAACACTTACTTTATGACTCCCTAAAATATCATTTTACTCCCAACTTTAAAAAATAGGGAGTAAAATATTCCCACTGCTAAATCTTAACTGTCACAAATCTCGCATAAGTATGCCCGGCTCTCAGCAATTTGGAACCCTACATTTTACCCTGGGCCATTTAATGGCTAGCAATCCAGTGCGGGTTCGAATAGTCCCTGCTTGGCCATGACTATTGATTGGGAATAAAACCAGCGCAACACGTCTCCACTTTCGCACATCCTACGCTGTGCTGCAATAAGTGGTGTGCCAGTCCTTTTTACTCCCTAAAAACAGACCCTATCACTTAATAGGAAACGGATAAATATGCACCCACCCTCTGTCTTCGTCTTACGCAGTCATTGGTGCCTAGAAGCGTGAATTCTAAAAAGACATCAATTCAAAGATAATTTTACTAGCCTAAACATCACATCTTTTAGTAATGGACATTTACTTTTTTACAACCTACAAATTATTTGACTCCCTAAGGGAAGTAAAACGCTTGTGCTTCAAAATCCTCTCTGTATCTTGGGCCCTGGTGTCAATGACCATGTTGGCACTTGGCAAACCTCCTGTCTTGGTGGTTGCGTGCCACTGTGTGGGGACCACACTTGGCATCCACAGTAGGCTCAGGCCGGTTCTGTAAGCGGGCCATTGAGTGAGGATTTCTCTTAAGTGCACTGACTGGGAAAGTTCGGTCCTTACTTAGTCCATGATATCATTATTGGCTGGAGATCAAGTTCAACTTCCAAGATCCTCTTTTGGAAAATAGACTATCGCATTGGCACAATTTTTTTTTTTTTTTTTTTTTTTTTTTCCTTCAGTATCACCAGCGCAGAGTCTTTGCAATTACACAACTTTGCAACAAGTTTGCACGGCTTCCTTCTGATTCTAAAATTGTGCTGACGGGAGGAGGGGGGGGGGGAGGGAAGGGGTTGCGCACCGTGCAACGGCGCATGCATTTCATGCGAAACTTGTGTGTGGCAATACAAGTAAACATGTTCTTGTTTGGCCAGTGCTACTGGGAGGCGTGCACAACTCCCAACACTAATAGCACTTGCTTGGCACGCCATGTTCTACCCTTAAAGCTATTAATGTAGAAGGCGTGTCGCGTCTACCAACCAGGGTGTTGTAGGGATCGGTTGCCGGAAAATTCCATCCTTTTTTGTTCGTTTGTGGGCGAAATCTCCACGCCTTCTCTTTGGGAAGCATGATTTTCGTTGGAGAGTTCGTTTTGCCGACCGTTGTTATTTTGTATTGGTTGTTTTTACTTTTGGTTGAAGTCTGTGACTTATTGTTCATGGGTCACTGTGCAGTTGGAATGACCTCACTTTCACTGCGTGGTGTCGTTGCATGTTTTTTGTTTTCGTGTTCCCTAAACCAACTCCCACACCAGGCTGTTGCGCTTGTCAGCACCTAGTTTTAATGACAAGTTGCCTGTGTATGTTCGCAGGGCTCAAGCAAGTTGCCAGTAACACTTAAAAGTGTGTACGTTATTATGTTTATAGTTATTTGTCATTTCGTCTGCAACTACAATATTGAGTTTGTATTTCACAATGATCTATTGGCCGGATGGACGAGCAATGTTCAGTCTGTGGCTTTTGTACAAGGGTAACCCAGTCCTTCTGTCTACACAGAGCACTTTCGCTCTGAACACACACCCCCTATTGCGTGAAGAAGCAAAAATGTGTGTCGCACAAAACAAAATGAAGGTGACGGCTGAGCCCAAAATGTTGCAGCCTAATAGCCTGGGAAACAAGGCCCTGTCCACCTGCATTGCCCACATGCAAGCAGCCCTCCACGTTTCTTCCAGTGGCTGCTGGGGCAGGGCACGTTTTGTCGCCTAGGTCGGGACATGGAGAGTCATGGCAAACCCACGCCAGCGGCCTTTCTCATGGCAGTGGCGTGGAAGGCCTCATTTGGGCTCCCACTGCCTTCTACTCCACAGCCCACCAGTTGTTGGCGTAGCGAGCTGGATCTTTTTGTAAAGCATTTTAGTAAAATTTGGTGGCATATTTTTTTTTTTTTTATTTGTCTTTGGCTCCAGGTGCTAGTGTGCCTTGAACAGGTGGACAGCCATGGCGTGCATCGCTCGCCACAGACATCCCTGGGTGACTAAGCTCCTGCAGAGCAAATTCGCTTTGATCTCCTTCTGAAATTGGTGCTCTGGGTTCAGAGTAGCCTTCTTGACCTCAAGCTCCTAAGGAGGGGCATCGAAACATTGCAGAGCCTCGCGTCGCGCTCTCTGTTGGGAGGTACTCTTCCCCATATGCAAGCACTGGCTAACCTTCTTTTTTTTTTTTTTTTTTTGTTCATTTGATTTGGCTGAAAATTTCAACCTTTCAAATTTTACAAAACATAAAATGCATTTCATTTTTACAATTCATCCAAATTTAACATTGGCAATTTATAATATCAAAAATTAAAATTCAACTCATTACTTCTCTAATCATACAACTTAAAAAAAAAAGGGAAAACAAATTGAAAACATGGAAATTCCATAACAATCCAGAATACAGCTATCTCTATCGACCTCTCTCTTCGTTTCTCAATTAGCTCTTATTTACTACAACAATGTCTTCATCACTAGGTTCCAATTTCACTGCCTTCAAGTAATTCATTATTGCATAACCTGTTGGCACTGTCTATTAAAAACAGTCGCCTTCTTCCTTTGTAAAGGCCCTCAAACCACCCTGGACCTACTCCAGCCCCCTCGCCCGCCAACACCCCGCTCCCCTCGGGAGAGGGGGGGGTGCGTGTAGGGGGGGTCAAGCCATTGGTCTACAATTTTTATTTATTTTTGTATAGCGCCTGGGCGGCCCTTGGGAATCGCAGCGCTTGTTACAGAGTGCTTAAATGCTTTCATTCTTAGATTGCATACAGAGTTACATGCGTGAGGGCAAGCTTACAGGTTTCTTACAAGGTTACAGTGGAACCAGTGGAACAGTGGCTTGGTTTGGCAAGAGTAGTGCAGAGTATTTAGTTAAACAGTTTAGTTTTGAGTTTTTTTCTGAATACAGTGAATGATTTTTCATTTCTCAGGGAAGTGGGGAGGGCGTTCCAGTTTTTTGGTGCTAAAAGGTGGAAGCTGGTGTCACCAGCTTTGGCTCTTTTGAAAGAGGGTGCGGCGATCTGGTTGGTGAGGTGTCTGGTGGGTCTGGAGGATGTGCAGGGTGTAATCCTTTCCGAGAGGTAGGGAGGAGCATTGAGTGAAAGACACTTATGTGTAATGGCCATTGTTTTGAAGAGAATGGGAGCCAGTCTGCGTCTTTTCTTGCTTGGGATGTGTGTTCCCTTTTGGGGATACTTAATGCATCTCCCAGGGCGTTGTTCTGTATCACTTGTAATTTGTGTACATTTTTTGAAGAGGTGCCCAGGAAGAGGGCGTTGCAGTAATCAAGTTTGGTACCGACAGTGGCTCCAGCAATGGATAGGCAGTTTTGAGTAGATAGGAAAGGTCTGACTGCGTTGATGATTTTTGTGGTGAGTGCTGTGGAGGAGGCTATGGCATTAACCTGTCGGGTCATAGATGGTGAGGAGTCGAGGTATACCCCTAGTGTTTTTTACTGCTGAGGATACTTTGATTGTGGTGTTATCGATATTAAAGGTGTTGGATTGTGGAGAGAGTTTTAGTGTTTCTTTGGTGCCTACAACAAGGATCTCAGTTTTATCTCCGTTCAGACAAAGTCCATTTGCTGCGTCCATGTTTGGATTGCGGTGTAGATGTTTGTAAGGGTTGCTGCATCTTGTTCGTAGATGCCAGTGAGAGGGATTAGGACTTGTGTGTCGTCAGCATAGTTGGTGTAGGCTATGTTGCGACTATCCAGATCATTAAACAGTGGAAGAGTGAAAACGTTGTAAAGAGTGGGGGCCGTGCAGGAGCATTGAGGCACTCCGCAGTGTATGGTGGGGCAGAGGCAGAGTCGGAGAACACTCTCGTCTACCACGAAGGAATGAGTCAATCCAGGCTGTGGCTTCTGGTGAGAAGTGGGCAGCATTTTTTAGTTGCTTGCCTAGAATATCATGGTCGACGAGGTCGAAGGCAGCAGACAGGTCTAATAGAAGAAGTGCCGGTTTGCCTTTGTCCATGATATCTCTAAGTTGTATTTTTAAATCTAGTAGAGCAGATTCTGTTCCATGGCCAGGACGGAATCCAGATTGCCTTTTGCCTAGTATTTTATTTTCTTCTAGGAATTGTTATATTTGTGTGTAAGCCACCTTATCCAGAATCTTTAGCAGGAACTGTACAGTGGTGAATGGGCCTGTAGTTGTGGCTAATTCAGGATCTAGTGTGGGTTTTTTCAGTAGCGGACGTACCCAGGCTTCTTTTAGGCAGTCAGGGACTGTGTTCGAGTTGAAGGAAGCATTGATGAAGGTTTTGAGAAATGTGGCTAGTGTTTCGGAGCATTCTTTGACTAGTTTAGCCGGCCAGGCATCACTTTTGCAGTTGGAAGGTTTGAACCTTTTGACTATTTCTATTACTTCTGGTAAAGTGACTTCCCTGAAGGAGAATGGTTTTATTTTGTTTTTCTGGTTGATCTTGATTTCCGGCCAGGATGTGAGATTGATGTGTTTGGAGAGGTTTTTATGATGATCCATGAGCTTGCCCTGCAGGAGCTCGATTTTGCCTACTAATGCTGTTTGCACACTGGTGCACCATGCAACATCTTTGGGGATTTCTAAGGATTTAGTGGCTGGGCTGGAAAGTTCTCTATAGATGGCGAAGAGGGTTACCAGTCAATTGGTCGAAAACATTTGGTCGACAGGACAATTGGTCGACACCATTTGGTCGAATGCCAAATGGTCGATTTTTTTTTTTTTGTTGATTTTTTTTACCCCTTTTTTTTTTTTTTTGGGGGGGTCCCCCCAACCCCCTTTTTTTTCTTTTTTTTTTTCCCCCACACGAAAACCCACAAAACATATATATATATATAAAAAAAACAATTCGACCATTTGGCATTCGACCAAATGGTGTCGACCAAATTGCAGTCGACCAGTTTGTTGTCGACCAATTGACCGGACACCGGCGAAGAGTTATTTGGCTTCGGATGTGGCGTTGGAAATTCTGTTGTTGTAGGAGGAGGATTTGGCGGTTCATATAGCTTTTTTATAACTAGCGGCAATGGCTTTGTAGGCTAGTAGCGTGGCGTCTTGTGGGGATGCTTGCCAAGTCTTTAGAGCTCTCAGTTTTTGGGTTCGGAGTTCCTTGAGTTCAGTGGTGAACCAGGTGTTGTTGCGTTACATTTTTTAGCTTTTTTGTTCTGGAGGGGAGCGATGGCTTCAATGGCAGATTTCATAATGGAGTTGTATGTAGCTGCGAGTACAGTGGGGTCTGAGGAGGTGGGGCGATGGATGGATGGATGGTATGTCTAGGAAAGGGAGGATGTTCTCTTTAGTTAGGTTTCGGGCACTTCTGGCTAGTGCCTGTGGTATGATTGAAGAATTTTTGGGCGTGTTAGTGCAAGTGGGGATGAAGAAATGGATGTGGTGGTGGTCAGACCAGGGAATAGGAGTGTTGGAGCTCACATCTATTTTGCAGTTGTGCTCAACGAGCTAATCAAGGGTGCGACCTTTGCAGTGTGTGGGTGTGAGGTTTCTTTGCAGGAACCCAAGCTCAAGGAGAGCTTGGGCTAAGGCTTTAGCTGGTTTGTCCTTAGGATCGTTGAGGCCCAGGTTGAGGTCACCTAGGAGGAGTGTTTTGGAGGATGGTTTGAGGTTGTCACTTAGGAGATTGTCATGAAAGTCGGCTATGGGGTCGGAGGCCGGTAGACTAGGTTGATGGTGATGGTAGTGTTGGGTGAGGTGGCGATCTTTACAGTGAAGCAGTCTGTGTTCTCCCTGAGGTGTGCTACGGTTTCTCTTACGGTCAGGCGGTCTTTAACTATGAGGGCTATGCCTCCACCTTTGGTTAGGGCTCTATCTAAAAGTCTAATGACTTTTTTTTTTGGTGTGCACTATGGCAAATATTTTATCATTTGCAACAAACTGCTTTCAGAATGCATGGCTAAATAGGGCGACCGCCCGAACCACATGAAGGGGACCACCAGTATCGTGAACGAGCTGTCCGGAAACATAGGGCCGCTGGGGTTAGACATGGAGACATAATGGGGGTGCAAGCAGCCCTACAGATGAGGTGTGCCAGCCACTTTTACTCCCTAAAATCGGCAAGTGGGGAGTAGAGCACTCCCACCAAGACACAAGCCCTTAAAAGCGCATACACACCCACTCTATGGATATGGTTGGACCAGCTAGGGCCATAGGAAGAAACTATTATGTCTGCTTGATCCGAAGAGGTTAGCCTACATGTTATATTATTGGGCATTTGTATAGCGCCTTTTACCATTGGTATGATTCCAAAGCACTGTGAGTTGAATGCCCTCTGGGGCTGTGGTCCAGGTCAGCGGAGAGAGTAGTGTAGTAAAGTGCTTGGGTGCACTTGGCATGTGTGCAGCTGGGGCGGGATGAAGTGGTGTGTAGCTGCATGCCGTGGATCTGTGAGATCAGCGGAATGTGTGCAGCAGGGCCAGTTGGACTTGAGTAGCCACATTCTGGCTGTGGCAGAGTTTGTGAAAGGTATTTTGTGCAGCTAGGCCCATTTTTCGTGGGGAATTAGCTGCCTTCTGAAGACTGTTCAGGCGATCATGGAGGTGCAGAAGTATGTGTGGAGTTGGGCCATCATTTATGTGTATGAAATATGTATTTCAAAACATTTGTTTTTCTGTTCAAACATATTTTTAAAAGCTTATCAAATCCTCCCATTCAGAGAAGAACTTATATATATATATTTTTATTTTTTTTATTTTTTTTACAACCTAAAATTCATATTACTCACAAATTATGGAGTAAAAACCCTTCTCTTCAAAATGTTATCTGGAGCACTGGGTGCATGGATGCAAGAACTTCCTTGTGCATGACAATGTTTGCAAGTTGGAGACATCTTACGGATGCATGTGGCCAAAGTGAGGGGATGATACAAAATGGCGGCATGAGGCCATGGAACCACTCTGCAAACAGGAAATGCCCAATCCCTGTCACTGTGGGGCGATGACAGACGGATCGCCAATCCTGAGTAGAGGCGGGGAATGGCAGGAGGTCCTCAGCACTATAAAAGATGCGACGGGGGGAGTACGAGGAACCTTCACATCTGGGTTTGAAGGAAAGACGTGGGAGATGAGAAGGCTGCCGAAGACTGAACTGGTGCGCAGTTGTGCGTGCAATGTTTTGAGAAGTGACCTTGATCCACAAGATCCCCTACCTTGAGCCAAGAGCTCAAAGCTCTATGGCAAACTGGAATGACCATGTGGGAATGCATGGGGTCTGACTGCCCTAGATCAGCGGCTTGGACCCTGAGGGTAAAGCCCAAGGAAGGCTGGGGCACAGCCATCCACCACCCCATCCTCCCCAGCTAGACAAATTGACAAATCTAGAACAAAATGAGAAGCAGGAAAATCTAAGGCCTTTGTTTTGGCAACCCTGTGACGAAGACTTGCTGAGGGCGAGGACCGCAAAATATGAGCCAAGTGGTTCTGAAATTGGAAAACGCCAGATTGGTTCATGGAGAAGAAGCTTGGCTAGAAGAGGAACGGTGGGATTCAAATCCCACATGCTTGTCAGGCAATACTTGGCAGCATGTGAGACAGACCTAACGAGTGATGGTCTGGGATTGGCCATTGAGTGGTAGTTCCCCTATAGCAGTCCCTAGATCGGTTAGTTAACTGGCCCTTCCATGTCCGGTGTCAGGCATGGACCCTCCCCGAGAAGCGCGATGTCTACAATGTTTCAATATGCGGACCTGATGATTGGTCTATGCCCGTGGCTACCCACCGCTAGGGTCCTGAACTGTGATTCGTTAGAGCTGCTGCCCCCAGGCCTGGGACCCACGTTGGTTCTCAGCTCAGAGTGTACCTGTTCAAGCTAATGAGCGTAACTATGTGTCTGCATAGAACTGTGTGTGTGACCACCATAGCCCATGGGAGTGCTCCCTCTTGCTGTGTAACATTGAGGCTCTTGTATCAACTTTGTTGCAAGCCATTGTCTGGCTCGTTGGACCATTCTGTTTCCCAGCTGCTAGTTTCGGTTCATCATCAACTCGGCCAGTCACAGGTCCAGAGCGCGTGTTTCTGTGCTCTGCTGCTCGGAATTATTCGTATTTTCTCGGCTGGAGTTACTGAATTCAGGGAAAGGCATGTTGCTTGCCTTGGTAGCCTTGGTGGCAGCCCAATCCCACACGGTTACTTTCTCCTGTTCGCTCTGAATTTCGGCTCTGTAAGCTTTTACTGAGACAGTTTGTGGCCTACTGTAATTTCCTAAGGCATGGCTTCTACTGCCTTCTACCATCCTAGTATCCATAGGTTAGTGGTTTATGATCCTGTCGGGTCCCTCGGGTGCTCCTGCAGTTCCATAGGATTAGTTGCATCTAAGTATCTGCAAGCCGATACAGGATCTTTTGCTCCCTTGTTGTTTCAGTGTTCCTGCGGCAAGCTAATGAAAACAATTCTGAACGTGGAGACAGCATGTATATGTCTGTCCTCTAACTCCTAGAACTCTACTCATGTGTTCTTCTTGTAGCTGGGTGTGTGATTGTGTCCCGATGTGCGGATGGCACGTGTGCTTCATGTCTAACGCTGCTGTCATGGTGTTTCTAACGACTTGTCTTCTCAGCGCTTTAGACGTGGCTGTTAATTGTAGTGTCTCTGAGATCTGTTGACTCCTCATCCACTCTAGGCAGGATCTGTGCTGTATGGCTGACGCAGTGGGTACCTTTCCGTGTATTTGTCAAGCGGGGGAGCAGTGGGAGTTGGTGCACTCCCATACAGACGGCCATACTGTCGTCGGTTCTTCTTCCTGGTCGAGTATTGTGAGGGGGTAGGGTCATATTTCAACCATTTTAGATTGCTCGTTTAATCTAGCCTCTGTTAGAGCTGTGCAATGCATGCGTTTTGCGGGACCCGCTTTCCCGTTTGAAATTGCTGATGTAATGTAGCCACTGTTTGTGTTTTTGCCACACTTTCATTAAAGCTGCAGACATTGCCGCACACGTCAGACATGCACACTGTTTCACCTGACCCTAAACATGCATCACCCTCGGCCCAAGTGCCACCACCCATAGAATACAGCCTTGTCTCACGGGAAATTGGGTCCAGTTGTTCACATAGCTTGACTCATTTGACACGGCATCCGTCCCACGCCTTATAATATGGGCTGCTGTTAGGAACCCGGCCACTCCCTACCTACCTTCGAAGAGGCTATAAATGCACCCATGCATTCTACAACTCCACTCGCTGCTTCTCCACTCTGACTACGGTCTTCCAAAGGGCGTTCATCCTCGCAGCGCTTTGAGGCCGTACCAATGGCATTAGGCGCTATAGAAATGCCAAATAACATAACATTGCATCGTCTGGTTTCATTAGTGGAATGTTGGCTCTCCACAACCCATTTTATTTAAGCTTTATCAGTGGTTCCCATGACGATATGGGTATTAATATGCCCAGATGCCAGGCTGAGCGAAGCAGGGTGCATAAGGTGGGTTCCGTGCACATAACCCTTAGGTCACCCCCACCCTCCCATCTAGGAATAAATAATATTGCTATTAGCATCTGGCTGGGTGCATGTGGGGGTAGATCAGCTGAAATGTGTAAAAATAAAAAAATAAAATATAACATATATATATATATATATATATATATATATATATATATATTTTTTTTTTATTTTTTTTTTTTATTTGATTTAATTGTACAAACAATTTTTTCAAAAGTAAAATAATAAAAAAAAAAAAGGCCAATGGTTCCATAGATTCCAGAGTGGTCCCTTTCAGCCTTAAGTGATCCAAAAGAAGGCGCGAAAAGAAAGTCCCTTCCTTATCCTCCATTTTGACCCGTAATGTTTATTTCGCTGCCTGACCTGTTGGGTTATTTGCGTAGTTCTAGTTGTTCTCAAGGTCTCCAGCCAATTTTCTGTTATCAAGCTTTTATATATATATATATATATATATATATATATATATATATATATTAAAAAAAAACAAAAAAAAAGCATAGTTCGAGCTGGTTGCTGAGCAGCAAATGTTTGGCGGCCTGATGGGAGTAGTGCGCTTTGATTGACCGCGCTCTGTGTGATGCAGGTGACCCACGGCGTGACGTGGAAGACCCTGTAGGGTGGTAGGCAGGGAGGGCGGGCTGAGGCAGGGGAGGATGTTGTGGGAGTGGGGAAGTTGTAGGTTGGTACCGGTAAGGGAACTGGTGCAGCAGGCAGGCCGAGTAGCATGTGAGAACCTCCAGAGTCTTCAGTATCTAGGGCCACTCGGGAAAGTAAGGCCTGGTAGTCCTCGCTCCTGATTGGCTCTAGCATTCCAAGGATCTGCTCCACGTGCACATTAAGCTTTCTAGACCTAGTCCAAGGCCCATACTGGGGAAATATGGCCCCCTGGAGACAGGGTAAATGAGGTTTTTCTGAATGTCTGTCACTGTGCCCGATGGGCAAGGGGAATCTTGCTCGGCTGGTTGGACACCTGACTTAATCAGTTGTTTGACGTGAGCTCGTGCTGCCGATACCCAATTCCCTCGGGAGCCATAGCTGCAGGTGCGGTCCCAATGACTCGTACTAAAGACGGAAGATAATGAGCCATCCGCTGTTAATTTCATTATCAAGCCCAAGTGCTGCTCCATATTGCTGATGTAATGACCTGTTGAATCACTTCATTGGTATATCATCTAAGTACATCCTCTGGCTTTTGTTATTTTTAAATTAACCTCAAGTACGTCGGGGGGGGGGGGGGGAGGGATAGCTCAGGGGCAAGGACGGGGAGCAACACAGGTTCGATCCCCGGGTCTGCAGGCGTTTTGAATAACCATCTACAATTTACAATAAAACATTGTTATTGCTTGCCTGCCTTGCAAGCACATTGAAGTCCATTTCTGAAAACCTAATACAGTACATTCCAACACCTAAGCTATTATGCATCAATAACACGTCAGTCACATGTGCAGACACATGGTCCTATTATTTAAAGTAGACCGCTTTTGTATGCACGTGGGAACGTTGTATACTGCTGTAGAAGACCACATTCCCTAAGGCTTCATTCGACAGGATTTTACTGCTAACCTGTGATGGATGCTGTAGTAGACGACCAATGTTTATGAATGGACCTCTCTGTATTGTCACTAACCCCTCCTCCTATTTGCTTCAGGCATTCAGAGTGTCTTGGTTGCCTCTGTGGTCAATGTCCTTCAAAGAGTCCCAGATGTCTGAGGTTTGACGGAACATTGTTTAGCTTTGTTCTTGCTGTGCAGGTGTGAAGTACTTTAATACTTTGAGCCTTTTTCCGCTGTGCAGCTTTTCGTCATGGTTTTGGGTTCGAGACATTTTGAGGCTTTACTCATTACATGATTGCTGAAATCTAATTGCTGTTCGAATGATATTTTTAAAAAACAATGTGGCCTCACCAAATCGTTCCGCGAATGATCCCAATGTTCAACAAAAATGTTGAATTTGTAGGAATAAAAAATGGTGCATGAAGATTAAGTCTTGCACAGAGTAGTACCTCTTTGGAGTGGTTGGTTGAGTACTGGAGTACTGTTGGGAGAGAGAATTAAGTTGAAGGCAAGCGCAGCGCGCAGACTCTAGGCTTGTAGAAATGGGCACTTGTAGTCCTGTGCGCGCCTGAAGGACACGGGGCGTGATGTTCTGCAGCCGGGCCACCCTTGCCAGTAGCCATTGGCTAGTGCTAAATTGATCTGCACATTTCTAGACGGCAGTCTTCCCTTGGCCACACTGCCAGCTCTAGGAAGTGTGGCCACATTGGGTAAATTACCCTAAATCCCTATCCCGGCTAGGATCTGGTACAAAATCACGCACGTCGCCTTCAAGGCGACCACTGCTGGCATGCTGGCCTACCTTGTTGAGTTATTGAGATTTGTACTTGAGTTAATAATTTGTTGCGTCATCCCATTCCACTGGTCCACTGTTTTCGATTGTGTTGTATTTTGCCTGAAGGACCAGGGATCAAATTGCAGGCATACCCCTTTCATTATTACAATGCTGGCCTACCTGACAGCCAAACTGAAAACATTGGAGCAACACCCGGTCGTTTCTCGGCAAGTCCATTACAATGCTCCGGACCTCTGGAACTCCATCCAAGTGGCAATCCAGACTGCTCTAAATTAACTTAAGTTCAAGAAAGAACTGAAGGCCTCCCGCTTTGAACAACGCCTTAGCGTAACTTAGATTCTGGCTATCTTGTGTACACCCCACCCATATAGTGTACTGTGATAATGTTTGCTTGATGACTTGTTAAATTCTCTCTACCGTTGTTGTGCAATATGACCCATAGAAAACTATGCTTGATAAGAGTGCTTAAGAGCTGGGTTTCTTCTGTACCCATATAGAATAGTTCCCAGCAGTAGCCTGCCCGGGCTCACTATACCTTTAGCATGTGCCCGCTGCAAGAGGAGTGGCTATGGCAGGCATTATGGGGTGATGCTTCCATTTGGGGTTACTTGGCTAACGCCCACTGTTCCCAAGCTTCTCACTTGCTAAACTCCCTTTACTCTTGCCCAGCAAAACGGGCATAGCGCCTCTTCTGTTACGCCTCGGCAGGCACGGAAGGGCATGCGTCACATTGCAAATCCATTCTACGCCCACTGGCAACTGCCCTGGAAAATAGTGGCCTCGGCTCACTCCGCGGCGCCCTGCGGCAAGTTGGACTACGATTCCCAGCCTTCCGCCTCCCGCTCTCAGCAGATGGGCGATGATGCGTGAACCTCGGTTTCGTCCGGTTCCGCCTTTCCCCTTCCCGATTTAAACCGCACAACAGGGAAGGACGCTGCTTCTGATTAAAGTTGCATCCCGGTGTTTAGAAGTTCCGTCTTCGATCCTACTATACTTACCCGTGTACCAGACCTGTTTTCTCTTTCACGGACTGCCTCTGCCTGCCGCTTTTGGAAAACTACTTACCCGTGTACCAGACCTGTTTTCTCCTTCACGGACTGCCTCTGCCTGCCGCTTTTGGAAAACTACTTACCCGTGTGCCAGACCTGTTTTCTCCTTCACGGACTGCCTCTGCCTGCCGCTTTTGGAAAACTACCCACCTGTGTACCAGACCTTTTTTCTCCATCACGGACTGCCTTTGCCTGCCACCGAAACCATCACCTACAATTCTCCAATTCCATTGTTTCTCTTATGGTTGTTGTTCCCATCATCTCCACAATCAGACTTCTGTTGGACATCCTCCAATAGTGCACAGGGACGCCTTGCAGAGAGTGCACCCACTCGACTCTAGCGCGGCCCTCGTTCCGCCCGGGTTTAGTTCCCTAACTAACCTACCCCGTTTCTTATTTTGCACTTCCGTTTTTGGACTTCTTTGGGATAACTCAGACTCAACAACAGCCGTGGTAAGGGTTCTCTAATTTATGATTCCATACCTCATAACTAAGCGACCACTATCATTAGTATAGGTTACATTCTCCTTTCTTACTTATAGGAGGTTCCGGTTGCCTTAAACAAGGGGAGGGCATAGCTCAGGTACTATTAGAAAGAAGTATCAAGGGAAAGGATTCTTCTTACAGTTCCAATTGCTCACCTCTTGTTTTTTTTCCTTTACAGCTGGGTTCTTGGCGGCGTGTCCTCCCCGCACTTTTGAGCGATCAGTCCATCTGCCTGGTCCTACCCAGCAGAGGGTCATATCGTTAAAAAGGTCTTGTGCCCTCACAGAGAGGAGGCTAGGTTGGAGGCCCCGACCTAGCTCTTCAATCAATAGTGCAGTCCTGTGTCTTCCGGCCACCGATTGGTTTACTTCCCGTCCGGTGAGTAACAAAATCAGAAGCCATGGAAGAAGCGGATCCGTTGGCCACTTTAGTTCATTTGGTATCCGAACTACGGGCAGACATGTCTGCCGCACACGATGCTTTACACCAACGGATTGACAACATAAGGCCCTTTCCTGCACCCCAGACACTGGGAATTGATCTGTCCGGTGCTACTGCCTCAGGTTCTGGAACCCATTCAGCCTCCGCCTCTGGGTTTTCCTCGGGCCCTGTTCTGATGGCCACCCAATTCCCGTTGGCTCCTCCGGAACGCTTTACGGGTGACCCAAAGCAGTACCGGACATTTATCAACCAATGCAAATTCCCTCGGCCTTTCCCAATCCCACCACAAAGGCGGCCTTTATCCTTTCACACCTCGGAGGGACGGCGGCAGCTTGGGCTAATCCCTTGCTTGAATCCAATAGCTATGTTTTGTATGACTGTGATGCTCTTATTACAGCCATGAATAGGGTATTCGATACCCGGTACAAGTCACAAGCCACGGATCTAGAATTCTTGAATTTACGCCAGGGTACGTCTTCCCTGTTTACATACCTTACTAGGTTCAATCAGCTGGCAGCCGAGACGGATTGGCCGGAAGAAAAGAAATCTGCGGTATTTTACAAAGGATTGTCTGAGGAGTTAAAAGACATCCTTGCTACTGTGCCGGTGATTCCTACTACATTCGGGGAGTTACTTGATTTAGTACTACAAATAGATGCTAGAAGATCTGAACGGAAGGGAGAACGGAAAAATATGACTCCTGTTCCCCTTCCCTTGATTCGGTTAACCCTCCTTCCTCTGCTTCTTCTGAGCCTATGCAGATTGGGGCGGTACGTGGTCCGTTGTCTCCTGCACAACGTGAACACCGTCGATCCAACAATTTATGCATGTACTGTGGTTTGTTGGAGCATCACCTCAAGGCTTGTCCAAAGAGACCCGTTAAGAAGTTGGGAAACGCCAGAACCCGGCGATAGCGAGAGTCCCTATGCCGGGGGTATTATCTTTGGACTCGAATATGGCAGTTACCGTACCGGTCAGTCTGCCAGTGGTATTTACCACTTCAACTGACTGTTCTTTCTCTTCTCAGGCTATAATTGATTCCGGTGCTACTGGGAATTATATGGATTATGATTATGCCCTGAGCAATAACGTTCCTGTGGTTTCTAAACCACAACCTGAAGCCGTACATGCGGTAGACGGCTCCTCTCTGGTCTCGGGTCTGGTTACTCAAAGTACGTCCCTCGTCCGTATGCAGACGAACGATGGACATACCGAAACACTCACATTCGACCTAATTAAGGCCCCCCAGCTTCGTGTAATTTTGGGCATTCCGTGGTTACAACATCATAATCCTGACATTGACTGGGCCAGGAAGGTGGTACAGTTTCCTTCCTCTGTCTGTAACGAAAGCTGTTTTCAGACTAGTAGTATTTCTGGCACTTCCTGTCAAGCTCTGGTGGCCTCAATGGCCTTGATTGGTGCCATTACCAATGCCCTTGAGCCTAGCATCCCTGTGGAATATGCTTCTTTTCGGGACGTCTTCGATAAAGGTGGAGCAGAACAGTTGCCCCCACATAGGCCGTATGATTGTCCTATCGACCTGGTACCGGGGGCTAAAATACCTGCCGGCAGGGTTTATTCGCTCACACTGCCAGAAGACAAAGTACTAAAAGAGTATATTGACAAGGCATTGGCTACGGGGTTCATCAGACCATCGAGTTCACCGGCAGCGTCTCCACTGTTTTTTGTTCCTAAAAAAGAGGGTGACCTTCGCCCTTGTATTGATTATAGGGCATTAAACGCCATCAGTCAAGAACCAGTACCCTCTTCCCCTGATCTCAGTACTCTTGGATCAGCTGGGTTCCTCCGTGATCTTTACCAAACTTGATCTGCGGGGTGCTTACAACCTAGTCCGCATAAGAGAAGGGGACGAGTGGAAAACCGCCTTCAAGACCCGGTATGGGTTATTCGAATACCTAGTGATGCCCTTCGGGTTGTGCAACGCCCCGGCCACCTTTCAAGCCTTCATGAATGATGTATTTCACGATTGTCTGGACCGGTTTGTTGTGGTCTATCTAGACGATATACTGATTTACTCCTCATCCAAGAGCGAACACACCCGACATGTGAGATTCGTCTTACAAAGGCTGAGAGAGAACCATCTCTTCGTTAAAGCCGAGAAGTGTATCTTCAATTCATCGGAGGTTGAGTTTCTAGGTTATGACCTTACCAACCGGGGTATCCGGATGAGCCAGTCTAAGGTTAAGGCCGTTTTGGAATGGCCTGTCCCTACTACAACCAAAGCCCTACAGTCATTCCTGGGGTTCGCGAACTTTTACAGGCGCTTTATCTTTTCATTTTCTACCATCTCAGCTCCTTTGACGGCTTTAACTAGCTCAAAAAAGCCATACCGATGGACACCAGAAGCGCAATCTGCCTTCGAGGCCTTAAAAGCGGCCTTTTCTTCAGCGCCAGTGCTGCAACATCCCGATCTGCTCCTGCCATTTTTTGTGGAAGCTGATGCTTCTGGGATGGCCATCGGGGCTATTCTGTCGCAACCCTGTCAGGATTCGGGTGAGATCCATCCGGTGGCGTTCTTTTCGAGGAAACTGACACCATACGAGCGCAACTATCCTATCACGGAAAGAGAATTGCTGGCAGTCAAGGACGCTTTCGCCGAATGGCGACATCATCTATTGGGGGCCCGTCATCCGGTTACTGTCTTCTCTGACCACCGGAGTCTATTGGCATTCAAATCAATGAAGTGTCTCACTGCCCGACAGGCCCGTTGGCACCTCTTCTTTTCCCAGTTTGATTTCACCATCACATATAGGCCAGCCCGTCTCAACGTTTGTGCCGACGCCTTGTCTCGTCTGCCCCCTCACTCGGAGCAAAGCAAACCCGAATGCCCTCTTCTGCTGCCTTCTAGGGTCGTATGTGCATGTACTCCACGCCTTTTGCTCCGTTCTTTAATCTCGGACTGGGTGAATACACATAAAGAAGAATGTGCAGTCCTAAACCTTGATGTGGTACGAGGACTTCCTTATATTCAGGGCCGCCTGTTTGTGCCCCCGGGGAAAGCACGTCTCCAAGCCCTTGCTTTATCCCATGACTCCTTGATAGCGGCTCATCCAGGTCAAAAGAAGACTCTGGACTTGCTTCGGCGTTGGGCCTGGTGGCCGTCTATGTCACAGGACGTGGTTCGTTATCTGGCCTCCTGTTCTGTGTGTGCTCAATGTAAGGTCTCCCGGTCTAAACCTATGGGTTTGTTACAGTCACTCCCGGTTCCTCACAAACCATGGTACATGGTCTCTATGGATTTCATCGTGGACCTGCCACCTGTGGACGGTTTTGATACCATCTGGGTGGTAATTGATTATTTTAAAAATGGCACTCTTCGTTCCTTGTGTGGGTTTGCCCTCTGCTCCAACTTTGGCCTCGTTGTTCCTTAGGAACGTATTTCGTTTCTTTGGTCTGCCCTCTATTGTGGTTTCAGATCGCGGACCGCAGTTTACATCACGTTTCTGGAGGGCTCTGCCGGCATCCCTGGGCATTGATGACCGGTTCAGCTCGGCCTTCCATCCACAAACTGATGGGCAGACTGAACGGCTCAACGCCACTCTCGAGCAATACCTGCGCTGCCTCACACTTCGTTTCCAGTCGTCTTGGTTGGCGTTGTTACCACCTGCTGAATTCGCTTATAACAATTCTCTGCATGCCGCTTCTGGTGTATCACCCTTTTTTGCACTATACGGACACCATCCACGGTCCTTACCCCTGGATCCTGATCTTCCAATTGACAATCCAGCGGCTCATGCGTGTGTTCGGGACCTCAAGTCCATTCATGAGGTCGTTCGTCAACACCTGCTGCATGCTCAGGCCAAAGCTAAGAAATTCGCTGACAAACATCGGGCACCGGCACCCGACTACCGTGTAGGTATGAAGGTTTGGCTGTCATCACGCAACCTGAGAATGCCTGGAAAACGGATGCTCTTACCCAAGTTCGTAGGACCTTTTCCTGTCACTAAGGTTTTGAATCCAGTTGCTGTACGTCTTTCATTGCCCTCGTCCTGGAAACAGCATCCTGTGTTTCATGTCAGCTTGCTGAAGCCTTGTCCGGCCAACATGCGATTGCCAATAAGCCCGGCCCCGGTGCGGGTGGATGGTAATGATGAGTACGAGGTGGCCGATATCCTGGATTTCCGACTTCGGAGGGGTCGTCCTTTTTACCTGGTTGACTGGAAAGGTTTTGGCCCTGAGGATAGATCTTGGGAGCCTTTATCTAATATACATGCTCCGGCCCTGCTTCGCCGCTTTCATGCCCGTAGGGGGGTGGTGCCGCCTTTGGGGGTGGATGCTGTTACGCCTCGGCAGGCACGGAGGAGGATTATAGCCCTTCGGAAGGGCATGCGTCACATTGCAAATCCATTCTACGCCCACTGGCAAACTGCCCTGGAAAATAGTGGCCTCGGCTCACTCCGCGGCGCCCTGCGGCAAGTTGGACTACGATTCCCACCCTTCCGCCTCCCGCTCTCAGCAGATGGGCGATGATGCGTGAACCTCGGTTTCGTCCGGTTCCGCCTTTCCCCTTCCCGATTTAAACCGCACAACAGGGAAGGACGCTGCTTCTGATTAAAGTTGCATCCCGGTGTTTAGAAGTTCCGTCTTCGATCCTACTATACTTACCCGTGTACCAGACCTGTTTTCTCTTTCACGGACTGCCTCTGCCTGCCACCGAAACCATCACCTACAATTCTCCAATTCCATTGTTTCTCTTACTCTTATGGTTGTTGTTCCCATCATCTCCACAATCAGACTTCTGTTGGACATCCTCCAATAGTGCACAGGGACGCCTTGCAGAGAGTGCACCCACTCGACTCTAGCGCGGCCCTCGTTCCGCCCGGGTTTAGTTCCCTAACTAACCTACCCCGTTTCTTATTTTGCACTTCCGTTTTTGGACTCCTTTGGGATAACTCAGACTCAACAACAACAGCCGTGGTAAGGGTTCTCTAATTTATGATTCCATACCTCATAACTAAGCGACCACTATCATTAGTATAGGTTACATTCTCCTTTCTTACTTATAGGAGGTTTCGGTTGCCTTAAACAAGGGGAGGGCATAGCTCAGGTACTATTAGAAAGAAGTATCAAGGGAAAGGATTCTTCTTACAGTCCAATTGCTCACCTCTTGTTTTTTTTCCTTTACAGCTGGGTTCTTGGCGGCGTGTCCTCCCCGCCCTTTTGAGCGATCAGTCCATCTGCCTGGTCCTACCCAGCAGAGGGTCATATCGTTAAAAAGGTCTTGTGCCCTCACAGAGAGGAGGCTAGGTTGGAGGCCCCGACCTAGCTCTTCAATCAATAGTGCAGTCCTGTGTCTTCCGGCCACCGATTGGTTTACTTCCCGTCCGGTGAGTAACACTTCTACTGTGCCATGAACCATATTCCTTGCCATTGGCACTTCCAAAGAGCTGTCTAGGATGGCGGTCTACTTTATGTTCACCCTTCTACAGTTATTGATTTGCCTCCCAGTCAGGGGTGCCCCGAATTGCCCCTTGGTGGCGAAACTTGAAATTGGGTGGCAAGAGGAAGTATCAAGCCCCCTATTATCTCTTGGTGGTGCAGGCTGATGGTCAAAGGATTTATCGTCGGACTCAATTTGTATCTATTTTTCTGCCTCCTTTGAGAATGTGTGTTGCATTAACTGGTTGTCTTGCTTCTTTGCAAACATAAAACGGTATGTGGGTCCAGCAATGTGCCCTGTGGCTCTCCAGATGTTTTGGAATACGACTCCCATGACCCCCTCCATAGACAATTAAGGCTAGCGATGATGGGAGTTGTAGTCGAAAGCGGCAGGTGAGGTAACGGTTGTGGGCCCCTGGTTTAGGGTCTGTTGATAAAAAGGGAATATAGAGGTAGGTGACCACGAACCTTTTTTGTGTTGAACAAGAATTGGTGTCAACTGCCCAGGCTCTGAAAGCTGGATTAAATTTGGGTAACGTTTCAAAACAAGTTTGGTTGATGGTGATAGTAAATTAAGCTTCCGCAACTCCGCCCCTCTTGCTCTCTCCGCCCCTCTTGCTCTCTCCGCCCCTCTTGCTCTCTCCGCCCCTCTTGCTCTCTCCGCCCATCTTGCTCTCTCCGCCCATCTTGCTCACTCCGCCCCTCTTGCTCCCTCCCTTTGATCTACTTCCATGGTTCTCTGTTTACTAGTACGGTTACATTCTCACCTTAAACCATTGTGCATATATTAACATTCTTGTTTTGTTCCGAACAATTAAATTTTTTTTTTTTGTATTCTTTATTTTAACTTTTTACATAAAACACGATCATGAATAGGAGCGAACACAGGAATCCATACAGCATTCATCATGTTAGCATCCAGCACATCTACTTCACCAAACTAAAAATGCACCCCCAACACTCATTATCACAACGAAACAAACGTAATCTGAAGAAAAACAATTGCAAAGTCCAACACACAAAGAAAACCAGACACTCTCTCACATCCATCCAAAGAAATCCCCCTCCACGTTCCCATCCGTAACACAACACAGCCGAACGCCCTCCCAGACACGCAAATCATTGAGGCACCCCATTTCCAAATGGAAACCCTGTCGGTTCTGTTTCTGGAGCATAAACTTCTCATAACTGGATAAAACCTGCAAATCAGCCGACCATACCTCCACCCTCTGCCTTTTTCCTAGTCTTAAATAATAACATTGTAAATTAAAAAACACACACACACACTTGTTCTGTTTTATTTGAAACGTGACCGTTCTGGAGAACACCAAAGAGTTTCTTTGAAACCTGGGGCCTATGTAGCTCCTGCTTGCAGTCTAGAAGTTTTGTTGCTTGACCCCCTCACGGCCCCCCACCGGCTACCAGGTCCTACTTTTCACTCCCCTTGCCAATCATGGACATACACGGGTACCATGTGTCCTGAGCTGTCCTGTGGAATGCTTAAAAAGGAGTATTTAAGGGACATTTAATGCATAATGGACACACATGTATAGTTTGCTTCTCATTTGGCGGTTAGATTTGCATCTCAGTACTTAATAGTGCCTGCTTACTCGGGCTGCTTTTAGCTCCAACAATCAGTTTTTCCAGCATAAAGAGCCGTCTGCAACCAGCAGCATTTTTAGAGGTTTTGTACTAGGACTCCCATTATCCATCAGCATTGACTACACTGGCTAGGGCTGATGGGAGTTGTAGTTTTCCAGATGTCTTTGATTACAACTCCCTCACTATTTAGCCAAAGGTTGCAGACGTCCTGCTCTGATGGATCACTGTGCAAATATGGTAACTGACCTTAAGGCTTAGCAGTTCATCTCCCCCGCCCCTACTTAACCGTGGGAGTGGGCAGAGCCCACAATTATTCCTTATGGGAAAAGTAGAAGAACGCACTCCCCCATAGCACTTGAGGAGTAAATCCCAAACAGTGCTGTACTGTTAATTTCAAGTAAAATCTTTCCGATTCCTCGAGCCAAACTCTAATATCTGCAAGGAGCTGGCCAATCCTGCTGCAGTCTCTACCTCTCGTGTCCCCTCCCAGCCCTTCTGCACGGACCTGACTTCTCATTTCATCTCTAAATCCCAGGACATCCTGTCCACTCTCTCGTCTTCCTCCCTCTAATCTCTCCTCTACCTCCGGCCACCCTCTTGCCACCTCCTCTCCCTCTTTCTCTTCCTTTCCTCTGCTCTCTCCTGATGAGGTTTTATAGACAAGTCCGGTCTATGAATGTCTCGTCAAAACAGGTTTTTCCCTGTTCTTCCAAAACCATTAAGGACCACATTGACACCCTTGCTTCTGCCCTGGCTGATCACCACTGGAGCCTTGCCTCGGCCCCTCCTCCCCCTGAAGCACTCTTGGCACCCTCTTCTCAAGAAACAGTCAACCCCTTCTGCCCGGGTAACTATCGCCTGATCTCCATCACTCCTTTCCTGGGCAAACTCCTGGAAAAGCTGGCCATCTCCCAGCTTAATCTCCACACTGAATATGTTAGTTATCTCCATGACCATCAGTCTGGCTTCAGAGCAGAGCAGCCAGAAGCATGAAAACTTCTCTCCTGAACATCAATGAAGATCTGATCTCTAACCTGGATTCTAATCTCCTCCTCTGTCATCTTACTCATTCTCTTCTAATCTCCTACTCTGTCATCATCTTACTCATTCTCTCTTCTGCCTGTGACACGTTCAACCATGCCATCCTTCTCAATAGTCTCTGTAATGACCTGGGTATCCCCGATCATGCCCTGGTTTGGCTGACCTCATTCCTCTCTGATTGAAACTCCCAGGTCCCAATTGGGTCCTTCCTTTCCTCTATCTCACTTGTACCTGTGGTGTTCCCCAGGGGTCTAACCTCTCTCCCTGACTGTTGAGCCAATACCTGGCACCTCTCGCCCACTGCATTGCCACTCTCCGTTCCAACTTTCAGTGCTATGAGGATTACACTCAGCTTGTTTTCAGGCTCCCCTCTGCCACCTCTTCTCCTTCTCTCATCTCTGACTGTTATGCAGGAGTGGTGTGTCGCCAATGCCAGGAAGACTGAGATTCTCCTCATGTGCACACCTACACCCTCCTTTCCTGTCACTCTCTGGCTGGCCTCCCTTGTGTGAGGCTAAAAACCTCTGGGTCATCTTCGATTCCACACTCTACTTTTCTCCTCACATCTCTGTCTCTAAGAAGTCACACTACCAGCAGCACTTCCTCAGAGGTATTATTCTTTTCCTTTCCTTCCCCCAGAAGCTCACTGTCTCTAGAGCTCTGGTTCTCTCGAGGCTGGTCTACCGCAACAGCCTCTTTCTAAATCTACCTGCTTCTTCTCTCCGCCCTCTGCAAATTACCCAGAACAGGACTGCAAGTCTTGTTCTTGCCCTCAAGCCTGAAGGTCGTATCTCTCCAGCACTGAACTCTCTGCATTGGCTCCCAGTGGCTACAAGGGTTAAGTTAAAGACCCTCTGTATTGTCCACAAGGACTTCTGGGGCCTGGTTCCTCAATACCTCCAACTCTCTTTGGAATACCTTCCTACTCGAGCTCTTTGCTTCTCCACTCCCTCAGGGTCAGTCGCTTGTCCAAGCAACGAGTTGGTGGTAGATCTTTCTTCAGCAGAGGCCCCCTTCTTGAACACCCTCCTTGCCTCTGAAACTCAAGGAGAAACATCTCTGGTCCTGGAAGCACGTCAAGAACTTTGTTTTTGCTTCTGTCTTCTCTTCCTCTCCCCTGCTGATTTCCTGTCTGATACTGCACTGGTCACCTGGCTACCCTCTGATTTCGGGCCCACGTCCCACACCTACACTGCCTCCCGGCATCCCTCGCGCTTGGGTCTGTACCTGTAACTCTACAGTCTCCCTACCTGCACTTTTGGACACCTGCTGCCTGCACTTGCACCGGCCACCTGCTGGCCGCACTTCTTTTTGTTTCGATCCCTTGTACAGCACTGCCCCACTCCCCTTCCCCCTGGCACTTTTCCCCACACTTGAACAATCTCAATATCACTTGGCCAAGTAAGATCGTTGTCTCTGTCCTCCCTCTGTTCCCCCTTCCTTGCTCCATCTCGCCTTGAAACACTTGCGTATAGGCGCTTTACAAATGCCATATATCATATCAAAGTTGAAACCTTAGAGTTTACACTTCCATTCCATAACCCCCATCCCCACAGAGTTGAAGGTTTGTAGCTGATGGTAAAGGGGTGCAGGCTCTCGTCACATTCCCATGCCCCACGAGGCAACGAAAAGTGAACGACTGAATTTTTAACTTTTTTTTTATTCATTTCACAGAGATTTGAACAATGTGATCACTGACATGCGGCCGCCACCCACATTCCACACCTGTGTATTACGTCATTCATGCTGTGTATTTGCCCAAGCATGACAATCTGCATCCCAGAGCCTTTAGTAATCGCTGTTGTCTATATCCTATCACAGCAGAGGTGGTGATTGAAAGGTTTGGAATGAATCTTAACCTCTGGCATTGCTCTGGGCAACCCTCCAGATCATAGAACCTTGCCTGCCAAGCCATTACAAAAGGGGAAAGCCCATATGCAAATCGGGCTTGGTGCCACCCCAAAAGGGGCAGTCCAGCCATAGGTCCTGGGCCTATAGACTCAAGCTACTCTTCATTGATGAGGTCCAACGAGGCTGAAACATGTCTGGCGATGCTTGTGGTCTTGTGCAGAAAGGATGCAACCAATCAGTTTGGGCTGGACTGTCCCTTTTTGGGGTGGGGCCAAGTCTGATTTGCATATGGGCTTTCCCCCTTTCTAATGGCGTGGAAGGTGCAGAACAATGGTCTGGAGGGTTGCCGAGAGCAATGCTAGAGTTTCAGATTAATTATAAATCTGCCAGCCATCACCTCTTCTGTTTTGCGTATCTTATCCCACTCCTGGCCTCCGTGGTCAGGTATCCTATCTAACTTGCATCAAGGAGATTTTGTGTGGAATGTTGTCCATGCATGCTGCATTACCTGTTTCGCATCAAATACGTGTTCATAACTCTCCTTTCCTAGCAGAAAGTACTGTTCAAATGCTCAATCGCATTATGCGCCTTTTTGACTTTTCTCCTTTCAGAAAATTATCAGAATTTCTGAAGCTAGCCCTCAGGTTACGTTGCAGTAATTTCGGCACAACTAACACCCCTTTGCATAACGGTCTTGTGGAGACCTGTCCTACGCAACCGAGAAGTTGGCCTACCCTCTCTACTCTGGAGGCCATGTTAAAGCTAAGAGCGGCAGACATGCTTGCCTTCCTATACCAAGATGGCCACCGCCCAGGCTCAGCGTAGCTGAGGGAGAAGTGTTACTTCGCGCTAATGTTGAGTCGCATCAGGACTCCAGATAATGTCGTGAAATAATTACTGTCACCTGGGCCATAGTTGCCAAACTTAAACCACACCACCTTAATGAGAAACTTGTGATTTACTTTGAAAAAACTTGAAATATTTGGTGGGTGGGGGGGGTTGGGGTAGGGTAGGGTTAATAATTTACAGAAGGGGGGTGGGGGGGGGCTGTAGGGGAGACCCCACAAATAATTCAATGATTATTTGCAACATTTCGGTGGGAAAAAAATTTGAAAAAAAAAACTCATGCCGGTAAAACGACATAGAACCGTTAAGTGTTTGCTGTCATACTTGACAATTTTTGAACGTTGTGAACAGAGAACCTGTGGAAATGACATTGGTCGCGATTTTGCAAAACGTACAGCTTACCTCATTGCTTACAATTGCCTTCCTTGGTCGTGCGTCACCGGGGACACTGTATTACACTTGCTTTTTCTGCTGTGTTTTCATTTCTTTTGTCTGACAGCCGCCACCATTTGCTAGTGTAGGGTTGTGTTTTTATTTTTAGCAAGGGGATATTGAACTAATCCCACAGACAGGTGACTTGCCTTAACATTAAAATGGTGCAGGGCCTGCAGAGTCAAGGAGCTGGGCCTCCAAGAACATTTGGTTGAAGTGTTTGTAATGGCAACTTAATGTATGAATGCTGATAAAGATTGCTGCTATTTGCTCCTGTTAACTATCGGTACAGACCCACTTGTGTTTTAAAAGTGCTTATTTGAGGCGAAGAGCCTTTCATGGTTATTCTTATTTATAGTTCATGAGAATAAGAGTGGATGGCAAATGCGCAACTTGATTCTAATGGAACCGTCACAAAATGGAATATGTACCCTCCAACGCGGCGTTCAATCACAGTGACTGTGTTTGTGCTTTTCTTTATCCTTGTCTATATCTAGAGTCTTTACTAATGTATATCTAAATGGTACTGTCATGGTGCAAGGCCTTCAGGCTAATCTCCTCCTCTTTGATAGGCGGATCTCTCGCCTCATTAACTTCCTCTCATCTCCAGCTGTCCCCTTCTCTTCCCCTGGCTACCTTGTCCTCCTCCACCACCTTCTCCGCCCCATCTCAAGCTCCTTCCACACCTCTGCAGGGCGTACCTCTGATTTGTAACCCTCCCCGGAAGGTCTTGAAGGCTGGCAACCTTCTCCATCTTGCCACTCTAAACTCTCGCTCGGCTGTTAAACCCTGTTCTGACATCTGCCACCTTGTAGAAGAACTAGGCCTTGATGTGATTGGTCTCACGAGACGTGGTTCACGGCCAGCTCTTGTCACAAGTTTTGACACTCTCCTCCCCGATGCCTACAAGATCCCATCAGCCCCCAGATCAACTGGCCTGGAAGAGGTGTAGCCCAGACCTTCTCTGAGTGGATTCCTGCCTCTCTCATTCCCACTCAGGCTTACTCCTCTTTTGAATGCCTAGTCTGCAGTCTCACTCTCCTCTCTCCCGGCCCCCTGGTCAAATCACCTCTTTTCTCTACGAGTGGGAAGACCTCTCCTCCGCCTCCCTCCCTCCCCTCAACCACTCAATTCCTCTTCCTTACTGACCTCAACATCCATCGTGATTCTACCGGTCCCTCATCTGCACCCTTTCGTGACCTCTGCAATTCACTTTTCGTCTCCTTCCCTCCAGCTCGACTCACTCTGCTGGTCACACACTTGATGTCCTGATCTCCTCTGGCCTCCCCCTCTCTACCCCCTTACCACTCCTCTCTCCTGGAGGGATCACTGCCTCCTCTGCTCTCATCTCTCCATCTACTCCCACCAAACCCACTCCTAGACTGCCACCCACCTTCTCGGATATCCGTCCCATGGAGCATATGTTATTTGAGGCATTCGCTTCCACCCTCCCCCCTCCTCCACCCCAGGCTGACTCACACCCTGACACAGCCCTGTCTCTTCTCTACTCCTCTATTTCTGCTACTCTCGATGCTCTTGCCCCTGTCATGAGGATCCGTTTGAAGTCCAAAGCCAAGTGCAATTATTGGTATGACTCTGACCTAGCTACACTTGAACAGAAGTGTAGGGTGGCGGAGAGGAAATGGGAGAGCTTCTTGCTCATCCTTTGACAAACTGTCCTGCCGCCTGCTCCAAAGGCAATACTGACTCGCTGTCCGCACCAAGAAGAGAGTCCACATATAAGTCTGCGGCATCTTACTTCGGCCGAACTCTTCAAAATCTGCATGGAGCTGGCCAACCCTGCTGCAGTCTTCACCCCTCCTGTCGAATCCCAGGCTCTTTTCAATGCCCTTGCCTCTCAATTTATCTCTAAAACCCAGGACATCTTGTCCACCATCTCCTCCACTCCCCCTTCTCCTCCCTCTCTGCTTACCCTCGCTCAGCTACCCCCTCCCCATTTCTCCTCCTTTACACTTTTCTCCCCTGATGAGGTAGCTAGATCAGTCCGATCTATGAAAACCCCATCAAAACGGGTCCATCCCTGTTCCTCTAAAACCATTAAGGACCACATTGACACCCTTGCTCCTTCCCTTGCCAATTTCTGTAACCTCTCGTTTGCCTCTGGCTCTTTCCCCTCCCCCTTAAGCACTCCCTTGTTTGTCCTCTCCTCAAGAAATCCACAGCTGATCCGTAATGTCCGGCCAGCTATCGCCCTATTTCCACTACTCCCTTTTTGGTAAAGCTCCTGGAAAGGCTGACCATCTCTCAGCTTTCTTCATTCCGACTCTGTTGGCTCCCTCCATGACCACCAATCTGGCTTCAGAGCTGCCAGAAACACAAACTGCTATCCTGTACATCCGCCAGGACCTGCTCTTTAACATTCCCTCTGTCCTCATCCTACTTCATCTCTCCTCTGCTTTCGACACGGTTAACAATACCACCCTGCTCAAATGTCTCTGTGACAACCTGTACATCACTAATCAGGCCCTGGCCTGGCTGACCTCTTTTTCTTTCTGATCGACCCTCCCAGGTACAACTTGGAGAGGGAGACAGAAGATGGGAAGAACCCAACTGTGATGTCCCCCAGGGGTCTAACCTCTCGCCCTGGCTTTTCAACCAATACCTGGTGACTCTCGCCTACTGCGTTTCCATTTTCGGCTCAACTTTCCAGTGCTATGCTGATAACACCCAACTTATTTTCAGGCTTCTTTCAGCCACCTCCTCTCCCTTCTCTCATCTCTGATTGTCTGTCTAATCGCCATTAGAAACTGGTGTGCCGCCAACGATCTTTGTCTAAATGCCAACAAGACTGAGATCCTCTTCATCGGTACACCATCTCCATCCTTTCCTCTCACTCTGTGGCCAGCCTTCCTTGGCCCTCCTCACACCCCCACCTGTGTGGCTAAGAACGTCAATGTTCTCTTTGATTCCACACTTTCCTTCTCCGCACACATCTGACTTCTCCAAAAGTCAAACTTTTGACTGCACCTCCTTCGATGTACTTTGCCTTTCCTCTCCTTCCCTCAAAAGCTCACTGTCTCCCAAGCTCTGGTTCTCTCCAGGCTGAATTACTGTAACAGCCTCTTTCTAAATCTACCTGCCTCCACTCTCTGCACTTAACAACAAATCCAGAAAGGACTGCAAGACTTGTCTTTGGCCTCAAGCCCTGTGATCGTCCTCAAGACATGGGATTGTATCCATCCAGCCCTGAAATCCCTTCATTGCCTCCCAGTGGATGCAAGGATTCAATTTAAAACCCTCTGCATTGTCCACAAGGCTTTCTGGGGCCAGAGTCCAAAATACCTTCAACTATCCCTCCCTAAAAACCTCCCCTCTTGAGCCCTTTGCTCCTCTACTTCTAACTCCCTCAGGGTTAGTCGTTTTGAAAAGAAACTGACTGGGGTAGATCTGTCTTCGGCTGGGGCCTCCCTTCGGAACAGCCTCCCGGCCACCTTGAATCTTCAGTAAGACCTTCTCTTGTTCCGGAAACACCTCAAGACCTTCATCTTTGCCTCTGCCTTTGCCCCCTTCTCCCCTGTTGATCTGGTTCTTCTCTTGGCATCATGCACCTGGCCGCCCTCTGTCATCCGGACCCAGGTACCTGCTCACCTTGCCACCCTCCTGCACTGCCTCCAGGCCCCCACCCACTTTCCTTCCGCGCTTATCAGATGTACCTTATCTGACTAAACTTTCACCTGCCACTTGCTGGCTGCACTACATGGTTTATTGCCTTAATTTTATTTAGTATTTTTTCTGTTCTCTCCACTGTTCCGCACTTTCCACTATCCCCTACCCCCCTTCCATGCACTTTCCCACTTTCCGCCTTTTCCCTTTTCCATGCAATTGCACTTTCTTAATGTCGCTGGGTCTAGTAAGATTGCTGTTTTCTTTTTTTGGTTGTTTCTCCCTTGTTCCCCTCCCTTTTTGCCTGGTCGAGCTTGGCAACAACGTGTGTGTATGAGCGCGACATAACATTTAATTTAATTTCTTGAACTGGTGTTTGGTTTATCTGTGCATGTGTAATTGTTTGCATTTGTGTACAGGGGGCTCCTGGAACATACACCAAAATCCTCTGTAGATGGTGGCACTATTGTAGTACAGGTATTTTGTGTTGGCACTATTGTCTCGGAGGTGATTTTTGTGCCCTGGGCATGAAGATGCCGCCGCCGTCGCCACCACCACCTATATTGTCCTAAAGAACTAAGGAACTTACTATGAGTGCTGTGACCCATCCCTTTCCACCTTATTCCATCACACAGGTTGCTTATGCATATCCTCCACACTGGCACAGTCGCCAACCCTTTTATTGTACGTTCTACCACATCCCCCTCTCCAACATGGGGCACTGTTAGAGCGCCACAGTACTAGCTGACCAAGTAGTATGCAGAACGATTGCAAAGGGGTGCAGAAGGGTAAGCGGTGTTGCCTCAATCGCTAAAATAGGAATACCAAGCAATGGGTAACGTAAGCAAGTGGGTTTAGTTAATAGTAGGCAAAGTAGACCCAAAGGCAGCACCCTAAACGAATAGTTCACTCATGTGTCAGTAAGTGGCTCTAAATTTACCAGAGTTCAGATTGATGTGGCAGAATATTTGTGTTGAATCACAATAGAAAAGCGTGACTGCTTCAAGACTAGCTGCTTAATGCTGCTAGTAGCTCTCTCAAAGATGGCTGACACTTTTACACACGACTGCTTCAAGACTAGCTGCTTAATGCTGCTCTTTGCACTCTCAAAGATGGCTGACACTTTTCCACACGCCAGGCAGGAGTCACGACCTATTACATTGGCCAATATAAGGATAATGATACATTTGCATGAATTAGCAGGGGATGGGGAAGTTGCTTGTTGCCGGGCAACTGCATGTAGGTTATCAGTTGGAAATCTTAATAGCAATGTATTTTTATCGCTGTGTGTTTGGTGCTTCATGCAAGCAACTTGCCATATAGAATTTGATTTAATACGGGATTTTTATCGAAAATGAGCAATTGACCGTGACCAGTGACTCATTTAATCAAAAAAGGAACTGGCTCTAAAGAAATAAAGCTGACTCTTAAAGACGAGGTTTAAAGAAAACGTTCAAATTCCAGAAAACCTGCGGCCCCCACTAGAACCGAGAGCACATGTAAACTGTCCTCCGGGCTGTCGTCCCTCTACCCTATCCCATGCATTTACTGGGATGCCAATTCTGGAGTTGTGTGATGAAATGCAGTAGACTCAGAGTGTATGAAGTGATTTGTACACTGAGAATTGAGGGCAATCTCACGAAAAAGTTTGTCCTGGCGTGCGAGGCTACTTCCGGGCTAGGTCATCTTGTTGTGGAATACCAGTCGAATTAAATGTATGTTAATAAACCTTTGTCTCCCCTTCTGCTAATGTCTGGCGTATCACTGATTTACACAGCTATTTGAGCTGTAACCAACCGAACGTAGCCACCGGTCCACCATATATGACCAACATCGGAGCAGAAAGTCTAGTCTCGGAGAACAAGAGATCAATCCAGCGTCTCGCCAAAAGATCGAGAATATAAAACCTATGGAATGTTGGAATGTCTATAATTCAAACCAATTATCTTACCCACTCCGATTAGCAATCTATTTAACTCCAATGAAGATGATGGCATTCACATTTCCCCCACATAGATTTTAGTGTTTTGTCTTGGGTGTATTTGTATTTGGTTTTTTTGTATTTTGTTTATTTGTATAGTGCGCCTGGCCCAAAGGCATCTGTGTGCATTGAAATAAAGAAACGTGTCGGACCACTTCTACTGAAACATTTGGTATTCTGTTCCTCTGAGTCCGCAGCATTCTTTGCTTGTCTTGTCCTCTGCGTTTTTACTTGTGAGATCACTCTTGTAGTACGTTCCCTTGCTTTTATTTCCTAACATAATATTTGCTGCACAAAGAGCCACCTATTTTGCTTATACATTTTTCCTTTATTAGGCCTTGCTGTGGTGTGGCCTTTGCCATTTTCATGGCTTCTTGGCACTTCATTGGTATCCTTCATCCTGTGATCCCTGAGAGGAAATGAGTGGAGTTCTCTATCTGCGTTCAGTGGTGCGACTGGTCCATTTGTCTCATTCTAGGGGAAGACCTGGGCTTCTGGTCTCGTAGATCAGCAGTTTACCTCATCTTCCCTGTAAAGTGCCCCACACTGGAATCCAATTGCAGCATGGTTCTGTTTTTTCAGAAATGTTCCTTGTGTGGTGTGTGATGATCCTTCAGATGGTGTCACTTCTCCCCAGGGTAGATTCCCTTCCCATGAGGCTTGGGAGGTGAGGCCGCTAACTAATAGTCGCCCTACGAGCAGTAACATGCTGGAGGTCATCACAGGGAGAGACTCCTCTCCTGGGCATAAGGGATGCAATTGGCAGGCACAACCCCTGTGACATCCCACCACACATAAGATCACCTCCGAAACGGTGTGATCGTGAAATATCGAACCATCTGATGACAAAAGTACTGAGAAGAAGCAGCGCTCAAAAATGCACATTTGAGCGCACCGAACGCCATAACAGCTGCTGTCAATTGTAAAGATGTTACGCTGGTGCCCTCCCTGCTATTTAAACTGAACGGCAAAGATGGACTGTGTTTGTCATCCTCTGACTATCCGGCCATGGCCCATGCGGTTCTGAGAAGCTGTGATACTACCAAAGGGAGAACCAGGTGACCGAGGAGGCCGCATTGAATCCTTGCGAACTGGTGCAGGGTTTCGGGAGATTGCAGCAAGTGTCTTCTCCAAGGCTGAGAAGAGAAATAGCTGGATGACAGAGAAGTGTCTTGCAAGTTGGTTGTGAACCAGCGTTATAGACTTGCAGAGACTTGAGACGTGGCATGACCTGCAACGGGTGGACCATTCAGTTCAACAACAGTGTAGAGACTAGCTACCGCAAAACCTTGTAGGTGACTATCCAGATGGAGCGATGGACTGTAGTTGAGGCGTAAACTGTCACGGCAGCACCAAGGGGTCCGACAGCTATGCCTAGGTGGTCCACCTTAAGTCAAGGTGGAGAGAGGCGAGACGCAGAGAACTACTAAAGGAAGAATTTGAACTAAGAAGTGTGAACCCATGACCCCTTGCGAAACTGGTGAAGAGTTCCTCGGGAGAAGGTAACTGGAATGCTTACTAGTCCGAGAGGGTGCTGGGAAGTTGCGAGACTATAAAGCATAAAGAAATGGAGAAAAACATAAACCGCTTTGTGATACAGTTCCCAGGCCAGTTGCACACAAGGGTGGTGCTGGCATTTATAGAGTGACTCCAGGAACAGCGTCTTCATCCCATTGGGGGCGGATCACGAATTGTACAAAACCTAGGGTTTGTGAAAACCTCCTTAAGGGAACTACAATCTGTATTGAGAAATGAGAGACATTGGAGCACCAGGTAGAAGAAGGGAACTTAATGCAACTGTAGAGCTTTGTCACCACAGAGGTTACTGTTAACTTTCTTCTCAGCTGTTGGTATCATTTGGTCATGATTTACAAAGAGCCTCAATTGGGTTCCTTTTCTGTTATTATATAGCGCTTAATGCCACTTTCTTCCCTTTTGCGATTTCTGCAATCACTGGTGCTGTTACCCAGTGTAATGATACTTGGGTTATCCACCTGGGAAGGATAACTGACTGACTTGGCCCTGCCACGAGATTTAAACTTCTTACTGGAGGTTCTCTTCCAGTGTGCTAGTCACAGGATGGGGCCATCCAGCTCTTGTCTTCTTCTTGCTTGATGAGTGATCATCCTGCACTGCATCACAGACTCTCTTCACTCTCTATTGAGCACTTTGCATCTCTTCGACAGGCGATGCCTCAGCTGTTACAAACCACCTCATCTAGTAGCTCTTTGTTAGTTACCAAGAGAAATGTGACAGTAGGTATGATATTTATTAAATGCCTGCAGTGTACATTGGAGCTCCTCCCACTCTTTTTCTCAGTTTCCTACATACTGCTTATTGGTTCTTTCCAGGCCAATGGGCTTAACCAGAGGACCTTCCAGTGCCTCACCTCTACAGGCTAAAAATGTCTAGTTAAAAGCTCCTAGCAGCATACAAAGTAACCTGTACCTGCTACGCGTACACACTGCACACCATTTCTTACTCGCCAAGAGTCCATTATCGCTAATCGACGGCTAGTGGCGAGTGCATATTGTGCACCCTGTCTCCTGGATTGGTTTGGTATTTAGGCAATGGGGTGAGTTTCTTCCTTCATGTGTGTTTCTTCATGGTAGATGATGATCTTGGTGTGCCTTGCGTGTTGTTCTAGAGTGGATTAATCCGCTTCCATGATCTTACCATGCTGTGTCCTGAGTTTTCAACCTCTCGATGCCGAAGCTGCGTATTTCTCTGCCTTTGCAGATCCGTTCCTCTGTGTAATGATCTTCTCCTCTCTCACAAGTTTAGTATTGTGCAAATAAGGCAACATAGCACCAGGCAGCCGCCTTCTGCCCATTGCGTAGTGTCTTGAAACCAATCTTAAATGGGTTCTGCTTAGAGGTGTTGCGTGGACTTATAATTATAATTGGTTATTTATAACGCTCTTAATACCCAGAGGTTTCTAAGCGCTGACTCGGGGATCGAACCTGTGTTGCTCGGTGTCATCTTGCTTCCATGGTGAGTACGTTGCCCCAGAGGTGTCCTGCTGAGACCTCTTGTAAGGAGGTCTTCCTATGGATCAGATGGCCACCCATGGCTCATTGAAGTCTCCCATCAGTGCCTGGCAATCGGTGGGAAGCTTTCAACTAGCTTTTTTGTCCCATCAGCTCCCCGAATACCCATCCCCCCAACACCAGTCAATTGATGCATGTTTCTGGATTATGCCCACTTCGTATTTCTACAAGCTATGGTCCATCAGTGCACCATTCCATGTGGCTTTCTGAGGGTAGCCCTTGCCTGGTTTGGACCACAGCAATGCTGCAGGTTTAAGAGTTGGTAATACATATTTGGAATAAGCTATGTGCACCCGAATGACCTGCTTAGAACTTCTGTGCTGGAATCCACACATTTTGAGATTAAAAGGGGTCTGGCGGGCACCTGTCCTTTAGTTACGAGATCTTGCAAATGTACATATTATAGGTGAGTAACACCTCCCCAACAAACCTATGGATAATGTCCATTAAATAAAAAAATAAACTGCAAGCCAACCATGATCATCGCTTCCCCTGGGGTTTTTCAAACTGTAGTCCCCAAACAGGACTGGCGTGCACCAAGGCTATCGCAAAACATTCTTCCCCTGATGCGTCAAACTGTTAGTAGCCTCTACTTCCCGCGTTCCATTCCTCTTATCTCTGCATCGCTCTTTCTTACAGGAGACGAAGGTCTAGAAGATGCACCTGGCGGGGGTGCAGTGCACCTTGTCAACGTACAAGCCTAGGTGCCCGGAGACTTCTACAGTGGAGTTGGTGTAGTATAAAATCCTTTTAGCATCACATTCTATATTATAAAAGGCCAGATCTATGTTTGTCCGAAGCCGTCATGCGCAGTGAAGACTGCCCACTTAGCTGTTGCCTTAGAAAACCTATCCAAGGTCTCTATAATTCGATGTTCAGACAAACCTCGACCCAACACAACTTTGGCCTGTGTAGACAGGCTTTTGCCCTAGTAACATAACACAGTGCCTTTGGCGCCCTTAACAGTAACTTTTTGGAGGGTTTTCTGTGGGCCTAAGTGGAAGTTAAGCTGGATTTCTGTTCTCTATCTGGTATCCTGTAAAGAAGTTTGCTTTTTTGGTGGGCCTTGTACCACAGAAGTGGATGGGTTTTCAAGGCAGATTTCCCCTCTGTGTCGTTCTCTGTTCATGGCCCCGGTAGCCACCATGGCGGAGATGTTCGAATGGCCCGATTCAGTAGAGCACTACACTTGTCCCCTGCCGATTCTTGCCCTTGTATTATTTACGGGATCTTAAAGGAAGATCCCATGGCCTCAGGGATTCAAGGAGCTCGTTATTCGTTCCGCCATCTGCTCAATGCATTATTTATCTGTATTTTCGTCATGTTTCAGATAATCGCAGCGCTTCCGCGGCCCCACCAGATAGCGCAAATGTACATGTGCAAAAAGACTGCACGTGCCACATTTTCAATTAGTAAAAAGTAAATAAACGCAAAAAGGGATATTGGTTTTTCCACAGCATGAGCTTAATTACAGTTGGTCAAAACCCTTAGCTTGCCAACTTTGCAAGTCTATGCAAAAAGGACGAACATACTCGTCCTTGGCACTGATACCGGTATTATAATTTTTTTTTAGTGCTTTTTGTCAGGGGGGGGTGGTTGACTCCCTCCCTCTCCCCGACCCCTCCCCCATCCATCACCAGCATCCCATATTGCTTCACCCAAACACCTACCCCCCCCCCGCCCGACCCCCCATCCCTGCCATGTGCCAGAACAATTCAGTAAAAACGCATGGCAAAAAATGTGCAGTGAAATTTCTTTTGTAAAAAAGACTCCATGGCAGTAAAATTCCAGCAAGGACAGTTTGCTTGTGTACCGAAGGACGGGCTGTATGGGATATACAGGAGCGCAACCATCAGGTTGCAAAGCTACTAGCCAGCCATGAAAAGTCGCTCGCCACTTCAAATCTGTGCATGCAGACCACGCCCGATTTCTTACCCGCCCAGAGTCTGTCAGAACTAGCCAATGGCAAGTGGCGAGTGCACATTTTGCACCAAATTGTGAAACTAGGGGGTTTACTTACATATTTTAGGCAAATGATGCACATGGCTCTTAAAATCCTGTTTACAGTACCTTCTTGACTCCGAGTAGCGGCACTTAAGAGGACTATGATGCTTTGAGACACAGACCCACCGGTTGCACGCGGGTCACTGTACACTTTACAGGCCAGATTTATTTAATCTACTCAATTGAGCTTCCTCTCGTTAGGTCTCTTTGGGCGTAAGAATGTAGTTTTCCTTATGGGATAATACTTCTCAATTGCAATTCACACCTAATTCACGATTAACTCGGAACTTTGATCATGGTTTCTGCTCCGTCATTAGCGCCAGGTTGCCTTTTTTGGTGTTAGTTGCACTGTACCTCGGTACTAAAAAGGATAACGTAACATAACTTAAGGTCACTCATTAATATCATCTAACGTATAAGGAAAAAAAAGGGCCGCTCGAAGCTTTCGTCATTTCCCTAAAATAGACACCGAAACCCTGAGTGGTTGGATGTCATATAGAAGCCCATGGTACAATATCAGACTTGAGTGCCTTGGGGGCAGTGCCAGCATCTACCGCCAGGAAAAGATCACGCAGAACCGCCTGTGGAATCTTATAATGCAGAACTGCTAGAAATGTATCTAGGAGCTGGTAAACGTGCCAGAGCAGTGGGCGTTTCTTTGCATTCGCGCGCAGGATCTGGAAAAGCCTCAACCTAGATATGCGCAAAACCACCGCCTCTAGCGATACAGAGCCAAAATCTAATGCGTCTGTTATTCTTTGGATTATGTAAATGCCACAGTGTAAGGACTTTGATGGGCTACCCATACCTCCATTAAGCAATATAACGCGCCAAGCAAAGCAAGGGCTTTAACGTTTGCCTCGGGCCATTAACAGACTGGTAATGCGCCCCCTCCAAGGATTATATTGCGATTTAGTACCGCGACACATTGTTCTGGTCCACTCTGGATCTTAAGTTGCGAAACCGCGTGTTTGCCATTTCTCAACTTGAGAAAAACTACAAAACAAGATGGCTGCCATGGATCGGGAGAAGGGAACACGTAGTTCCCTCTAGCTTTCCATGGTGGTCATTGCCGCCTCAGGGATGCACCATTAACACTAGTGTTCTTGTTGCCTACAAGTGACTCGGGAGCTCCAGGGAAGTGGGGTGGAGGTTGGGGGGGGTGGTGGGGGAGAAATCTAAATATGTAGAAAAGGGAGTTGGGGGGGGTGAAGGGGACACGGGAGAGTGCAGGGGCCACTTACCTTGGACCAGGCTGTGGAAGATGACGCTCTTCAGCTCCAAAAAGGCTCAGAGCAGAGGTCTTACTATGTGTTAAAGAGCCTGTTCTGGGTCTCCTGATTGGCTGGGAGGCCGCCACACCCACCTTGCCTAATTATTGGTAACTGGAGTGGAAGATTGCTCTAAAGTTCAATTGTTGTACACTAAAAGAGAGATAAATACAATGGCTGAGTAAGCTGGCATGGCCTTGAATCTCCTCATTAAATTGTTGTCCAACAATCTTCCCGCTAGCCAGACTCCTAAGATAAGCCTGTAAAGGGAGGACGCCATTGCCTACCATGGTGAAATGCTGTTAATGATCAACTTGATGCCAGAATTGACATGGACATGCACCCAGCTCATGGTACGCAAGCAAGGAGGTTGGCAGCAAACACTCTTATCGCACTCATATATTTATGTTGTCGTCACTGCATGGTATTGGAGTTCATCATTATCTTCATGGAATTAATGCCCATCAAAGCACCCAATATAACTATAATACAATACACATTGTAAATGTCAATAAATACATGGTATGTACAAGGGATTATAACCCACCAAAACTATCTATAATTCAACATACCAACCTTCCTAAAATCGGTGCACTATATTTGTATACATTGACAAAATACAGAATTTTAGTTAATCGGATCATCTTGAAAGAGAGCCAATTCCTTTCGATCTTGAGAACAATGCAGTGTTAAGTGCCCATGTTAAACCAAGACCACTCGCCCACAATATATGAAAGCAGAGCGACAATGCAACCTCTTGGTATCGGTAAGATTGTCCTCTTCCTAAGATCAAGATAGTGGGGATAGAGTAGAGTTCAGTGCACTAAGTTCTTAACTTGTCCAAGCATCAAGGAAAAGCACTTGAGTCGTCGTTTGTCTGTGGGCCATAGGTTTTCCCATTCGGGTTCATTTGCGCAAGCTCTCGTTACCACATCGTGTATAAGGAGGCCAATCTAAATGAGGTTGAAAACAATTGTCAATAGTGATTATTTCCGTTTTTTTGTCGATTTTTACACGATCCATTTGACAAGTGGGTAGTCTAGTTGACTTATCCCTCCTAATCGTGCTTCTGGAATATGGTAAAGTTTGGATAGACAACCAATCCCCAATGAACAGCACTACTGGAACTAAACCTGGGCTCCTTGCTCGAGTTGAATTTCATTGACTAATTTATGAGGTGGTGTATCTAGCTTTATTACGTACCATACGGTCTTGGGGAGGATAGCTCAGAGGTTACTTGTTCGTCTTGGAAGCAAGACGGCGCTGAGCAACGCAGGTTCAATTCCCAGGTCTGCGCTTAGAAACCTCTGGGTATTAAGATTGTTATAAATAACCGATTCCAATTACATTCAAATGCAGTACTTCTGGATAAACTCGATTTTCCTTGTGCATCATTCTTTGCTGAATATCATATTTGTGTTATGATGTCCGGGACTTTTCATTCAACTTAAAATTAAGGAGCTCAACTTGCGTTCAAAGTAATGGGAATAATGCCATGTAGGTGTAGACACAGTTTAAAGCATATGTCCTGCTTTGAACAGAGCAGTATAAGAAACTATACCAGTGGCCATAATATTTGGGGGAATAAAATGTTGAGCGAGAAAAGTGGAAATAAGAGGGTGAGTGGGAGCGAGTGAGACTTTAAAAATCGCCGCTAAAGGAGCAGTAGTAGTGTGGGGCGAAGGGGATACTACTTCATTAAGTGACAATGGTTCAAAAGCTGGGTGATGGAGGGGGGAGGGGAGAGCAGGTGGGGAGTTAAAGCTAGCAGGAGAGGAAAGCTAGGAAGGGCATGAGCTTTGATGTACTTAAGGCAAAGCAGTCGTACCATTGTAGACTGGCTGGGAAAAGAAGCCAACGGGGAGGGGCCAGGGCGGGGGTGGATGGGAGGATGGGAGGATGGGAGGATGGGTATGGGGGGCCGAGCTGTAGATGGATCAAATGGGAGCAAGTGCAGAGTCTGTTTGATGGTGTTGAGAAGGATAATATCACAAATGAGAACGAGAGCAAGAGTCTTAGTGGCGTGGAAAGTGAGGCAAGACTTCGGCATATTGGAGAATTCTGGGGTGACCAGAAATCCCGGTTTTGCTGGGAATTGGGGCCCCCCCGTCCCTCCCATCCCGTGAGTGTTTTAAATTTAAAAACTCCGTCCCGGATTTGGACAAAGGGCAGTGACAACAATTATAATTGTAATTAATTATTTTCACAACACTTTCAAATTTTGAATTTGGAGGATAGGCTCGAACCCACAACCTTTCAGGTACGAGCCATGACACTTACTGACTGTGCCACAGAGACTGGCTTGGAAATGATTGTACAGCAATCCATGTAATATCAAATAGAGCAAAAGCTTGTTTTTAATAAGCATGCACAAAATTTAGATCATTTATCGAAAGGAGAAGTGCTGGAAATAGTGTTGGGTGGTGGTTGTGGGCGCGTGTTGAGGGAGGGGCGGTAATGGGTGTGCTGCGATGGGGCAGTCCTCTTACGATGGCCGCCCTGGTTTGTGGGTTTGGAAATCTGGTCACCATAGAATTGGAGCAAGTGTCTTAGTGGCATGAAAGTGAGGCAAGGTAACTTCCACGTATGTGTGAGCTATAGCAATGGTCTTGGTGGTGTGGAAACTGAGGCAAGGAAACGTCTGCATGAGTTGGAAGTGGAAGGTGGTAGTGCGGAGACCAACATGACTCTGGACGTATTTTTTGTGTGCGTGTCTTCCTGTGTCAATGCCTCTGTCTGGATGGGGAACCTTCTGCTAATATCCAAGTAGCAAATCCGTGCAGAAATGGGAACCTAGATTAAGACACTACTAACCCATTTCAAAGAGTGATGGAACAGGGGTGTGGCGGGGTGGGGGTAGTAGGAAAAGGGTGTATTCCCACATCTGGAGCATCTCAAATCAGAAGAACACGTTTCACATTGGTCCAGCTGTGGCCTTGACCTGGGAGGTGCTAAGAACCCGAAGGGCTACCTGTTCTGGGATTTGTGGAGTTTAGCAGCCGGATCAATAATACCTGATTATCTGGTGAAGCCGGTGGAAAGGGGTCAAGTTTACAGCTGTAGATCAATCCCACGAATTGAAAATGGTGATTGACAGAAACAAGGAGGCGGCACCAGACCCCTTATGGAGACAACTTTGGGGGGGGGGGAGGACAATTAAATGGAATGTTCTAGAAATGTCAAATTAATTAAAAGGCTGTTTTAACAATGGACAACCCTTAATCGGGCACAGTGCAGGTCACCTTTCCTTTAGTGCCTGGGGAAAACAGATCAACCCTATGCTACTCAATTCCACCCTGTTGAAAACCCAGGTATATTAATGTAAATACAATTTTATTACACATTTGTTAAAAACGCACACTGAAAATGGGACTGAATTTTTTGTTTGCATTTTCAGACATGTCAGGTACCTATATACAAAGTGCAAATGTGAACTGTAAAAGTGCAATTCTAAAAAATCTCTTAACATATTTAATACTAAAAACTGTTGGAATTATTTTTTGACGTTCTTTAGGAGGCAATGAATATATATATATATATATATATTTTCCATTAGTATTTGGTGATAACCCTCTGTAGAAGCACTACATGTTTCAATCCCATAGACTCGATGATTTTAGGATTTTCTTCAGGGACTAACAATCGTATACTTGGTGCAGTGTACCCAGAACACACATAAAATATACTTTAAGGAAAGGGGACTAGAACCTATGTGAAATTCAAAATAATTCTATAAAAAGGTGAGACCGAAAATGTTGTAATTAAATGCCCACAAGAAAGTAAAGCCAGGGGAGAAAAGGGTTTAGAATGAAATCTCCACTGGGAAGCAACTGAGAAGTAAAAGACTGAAACACGCTCAAATAGACCTGAAAATGTGTGGATCTCTAATGCGTGGAACATACAAGTCTAAAACATGTGTTTATTGAATTTGAAATATTTGGTGTCTTTCAGCCATAGTACGTTTGCCGCCAATAGTCTCCAGTGGGGGTGAGATGGGGTAGTTTGGGAAGTGCAGTGCAGGAGAGGTTTTCCTCAAGGATGAGGTTCAAGTTTGTTAGTGAAATTGTTAAAGTGTAGAAATAAGTTTGATACAGTGAGGGTCCCGGAGTTGGTGGGATGTGACATGTGATGGGAGATTTGTTAGGGCACTGAAAATGTGTAAATATGATTGAAGGGCATAAGCATTGACAAGTCCATGTCGGGTTCTTCGCTCCCAGTGGCATTTTTTTGGTTCAGCATTGCCCTATAGTCCAGTCTGAGCCTGGTGGCTCATTCATAATGGGTGAGGGGGCGTCGACTCAGTGGCCCCCCCTCACCCATTGCGGAGGAGCCAGCCCAGTGAAACACTGAGCACTCTCTCAGCTGCTTTTTCCAGCAGAAGCAGTGCTCCTAGGCTGGTTGAACTGTCAAAGGGAAACACTGTTTGCGCTTTGACAGTTCAGTTCCTCAGCCGCACGTTCTCACTGAGCCATGCAAGACTGGGGGCGTTTTGCTTCACCACCCTTGCATAGCTCATTGGAAATGCTGGCTGGGATACTGCATGTCTGTATGTGCGAGGGGGAGCTCCTGCACATCCTTGCACATACGGACAGAGCAGCCTGGAGCAGGGCGTTTCCGCACACAAGCCCAGGCCCTTACACGCATGTGCATGTACCAGGAAGCTTTTGCTTCCAGATCACTGGGGAGGAAACTGCAGGACCGGGGCTGAAGGTAAGTTTGTTTGTGTGCGAGACACTGTGACTGTGTGAGACTGTGGTGGGAGCCGGGTGGGGAGAGCCCAGGTACTGTGGTGGGAGCCGGGTGGGGAGAGCCCAGGGACTGTGGTGGGAGCCGGGTGGGAAGAGCCCAGGGACTGTGGTGGGAGCCGGGTGGGGAGAGCCCAGGGACTGTGGTGGGAGCCGGGTGGGGAGAGCCCACGGTCTGTGGTGGGAGCCGGGTGGGGAGAGCCCAGAGACTGGGATACTGGTGGGAGCCGGGTGGGGAGAGCCCAGAGACTCTGATGAGAGCAGGCGGGGGAGCCCAGGCACTATTCTCGGAGTAGGGTGCAGTGACAGTGTGCTACAATTCATAGCCATTTGGACTTGCTGCCCATTTGGCATGTTTGGGGATGCCCAGCATGCCCACATTTTGCCCGGGGGGCGGGGGTGCCCAGGCCTAAAAAGTGTGAAGACCACTGCCCTATGCTGAAGTGTCCACCTGGGCGCTGCCAAGAAATGTGGTTGATGTGTGGCTCATGCCAGAGTACCATGGCCAGATTGACTTACTGAAGGCTTTCACTGGGACGTTCAATCAGTGTTGGCAGGCCTCTGTGGTTGCCACGGTCGGTAGAAGGCATGAGTGTGCACAGGAAGCAGGCTATCACACCGAGGCCACTGCTCTGCCCTCTAGTGTGCGTGCACAGACGAGCGCTTGGTGCGAGTTTATTTCCTTCTACCATAAAGGCACATCAAGCTGAAAAACAATCGTTTTCAGTGTGGCCCAGAGCACAATGCCAGTCGTTATGATTGTTTCAAAAGTCCAAACCTTCCCATCCCCCCCCCCGCCCCCCATCACGGTTCAATCTTGCCGACGTCTCCAAAAGTGGGTCGGGTATGCCCCGATCTTGGCCAAACTACACCTCACTGGTGACACTCGGTGAACACGGCCTCATGCAGAATGAAGGCGACCGAGCAGACGGATGCTTTGGGCTGTGCCCGCTCTCTTTTCAGAGTGGAACCAAGGCTTACTTGCATATGGGTTTCCCCCCCTCCTCTGTTATGGCCCTGCTGGCTTAAAAGGATGGTTTGGCGGGATGGGCAGAGCAATGCCAGTGGTTATGATTGATTCGCCACCTTCCATTCATCCATCACTCGCCAGTGAAGCACGTGTCCCGATTCCTCCTCCAAAGGGGAGGGGGCCTTCTGCTGAGAATCATGTAGCGCGAGGGGTGGTGAGTGCATCCGTGTCAGCGGGGACGGGAACCTGCTTCTTACAGCTTTAGGTTCTAGCAAAGTTGACTTTTGAGTAACCACTAACGGTGAACTTGCTATGTGTTTTTAGGTTCACCAGGATTACATCCCAACACCACCCCCTTCCAAAATTTGAAGGGTATTGATGCAGGGCAGTTTTTGTTTTACATTTAGAAACGTATTTTTAAAAACGCTATTTGCACCCTTCACTTGAAACCTTCGCTAGGTTATTGATCATAATATACTGGGTTTTCCTTTTTCGATTGGTTGCATTCTGGGAGTTGTAGTGTCGGTTCACCCGATTTGAAGTGACACAATCAATGCCCCGTTCTGGAATAAGGGTGTCCTTGGCGACAATAGTTTAGTATCCCGTATAAATACGCGGGCATGGTGTAGCACATTCAGCCGGAGTTGCTGCAATCCTTTTTTTTGTTGATGGATTCGGTGAGAGTACCCCGCTCCCCTACCTGAGAGGCCATCCTCCCTGAAACGCTATTGCCCGCGACACATAGTTTGTCAGAGAATTCTGGAAGCCCCCTGCATCTGGCCTGTCTAGCCGGGGACGTTTTTCCGTGATTAATGTGGCCCACCCTCTGATCAGGCATTCCCCAGAAAATGGAGCGCCGTGAAAGTTAATGATGTACACGGGCGCGCGTGACTGTTGCTACTCCTTGCATGACCTGCCAGCCACCCTAGGAGACAATTGCTGACTGGAACACTGTGTCTGTAACCTTTTGCGGGGGGGCGGGGGGGGGGTTAGTAAAACACCCCTTTGCTGATTAATGGTCGCAACCTCCTCGCGACACAGAATGGCTTCTGTGGGTCCGTGTTTACGCCTAGTTGGGGGGGGGGGGGGGCATATTTCTTGGTACTGCCAGTGCCAAGCCACTCTCCTCCCTCTTCTGCCGAAAAGTGTATGTGTTTAGCAATGTCAGCTCTGCTCATATCGCCCTCCCCCGCCGTAGGAAAAGCACAAGGCTCTCCGTAGAAGGGCAGTGTGACATACTCGGCATACCAGGCCGAGGCCGCTGAAGCATTAAGACGGGCATTCGTCATGCGTTGGGCTCTTCTGAGGGGTATTCAACTGGACCACACGTTCCTCCTATTTCGTAGAGGAAGAAGGGGGGGAGGCTCGCTGATTTCGACCCAGGCACACAACAATACACTGGGAAAATTATAATTGGTTATTTATAACGCGCTTAATATCCTAAGGTTTCTAAGCGCGGATCCAGGGATCGAACCCGTGTTGCTCCCTGTCGTCTTGCTTCCAAATTGAGCACGTTGCCCCTGAGCTATTCTCCCGAGACTCAAAAAAGTCCTATTGTGTCTTCAAATGTACCAACAAATTATTAAATTAATCAAGATTGGTCCATCGTGCCCACCCTACCTGTATGCCCTGCCCGTGTAACCCTCTGCACCCCCCCCCCCTCTTAGTTTCCTTCCATATTTTATGATGACACCCTTTTGCAGGAGTTGTCGCAGAGCTCTGTTGCACGCAGCTAGGTGTGCACACATGTTTGGATGCATCCGCACTACTGTCTTAGTCTTTGTGCTTTTGAATCCCCTTCTCATTTTAGACCCATCTTTGCTTTGACCGAATGTATAGGTCGGGATTTGCCGCAGTAGAATTGGTCGAGGGAGAATTGGCCGAATATTTTTGGCCGAATTTCAATGCGAATGTTTGTGGAGGATGTGTTTGGGTAATAAGGTGGTGAGGGAGTGTGGGGGTGCGTGAGGGGGACTTCACCCCTCCCCGGCTTACATTTGCGTTGTAATGTCCCAAATCAAAAAAATTGATTTGGCGAAATCTCTCTCGACCAATTGTTTTCGAGGACATCACTTGGAACCGTATAGGTATACTCTTGCCTCGGCCACTGCCGTTATAGCCAACGTTGATCACTGTCTTCTTAGATTTTCTTCTGGTAGTTTGTGTATGCAGACTTGGCCTGAAGTTCAAAAAAGAACTTTACTTGGCAAGTCTGCGTGTGTAACATGTCACAGATGGTTTCGTAAGACGTCTGATGGTTTAGATAATACGCCGATCTTGCCTAGTGCAAGTCAACAACATTTATTTGTAAGAGAGTGAGATTGCATTTCTCAATATAGGTGTGGGACATGGAGTAAGCTTGGTGGAGCTGGTGTTTGAAAAGGTGGGGCCTTGTACTCTCCCTATTTGCTGGCTGTCTGCGGAAGATCTTTGTGTGTGTGGGTGGGTTGGGGGGGGTAGTGAAGGGGTGAACGTGTACACCCCAGAGTTTAGGGGGTAAATACAGATGCTTGGCTCCCTCACCTTCTTAATGTGCCTTGTGTTATGGCAAGCCTCCCCAGTGCAGAGCTTTTTTTAGTTATAACGCCTGGAAATGGCACATGTTCCACCAGGCATGCTATAGCTTCTCGTTGTCGATGGCAAATATACACAATTTAATTTTTATCCGGCGAGGTAACTCTCTGTGTTGAGGTCTTTGTGCCTTTTATCTTGTCACGTGATTGGACGGCGAGGGCTTTGCCCGTCGGATGGCCTGTTATGACCCCAACCGTGATGTTAAATGTTGGCAAACTGCATTCTAGGATATGCCCTCTTTCTCCTGTAGTTCTGAACTTGCACGTTTAGAGGGGTGTCGCCTTTGGAATCAGTTCTTTGACCCGCCAAGCTTCTTGCACGTCCATTTACTTTAATTCGCTATCGCCCACCCAAAATAAAATCTGCGGTTTTCGCCCGGCGAGGGGACTAAAAGGGTTGAGCAGTATGTGAAGGTCCTTCGGCATGTGAGTGCCGAACATTGATACAGCAGGGACATGCAACAGCAATTCACACAATTAAAGCCCTATTTTTGTGTTTTTGCAATTGATGTACTGAAATCATTGTAATACTTCTATTCATACCTGCCTACATTTGAAAATCAAAATTCCTGAGATGTATGCCCCGCCCACAGCCACACAAGACTCCGCCCATTTGCACATGGCTACGCCCACACGCCCGCCCACCTGTCGAAAAGGTAAACTCGGTTGTTGTAGCCTTCAGTTTGCTTACTATAGCATTGAATGAATTATTTTCAGTGCTATGGCAAGCAAAATGAACGCGGCACCGCCACCGTAATAATAATGCTTTCAATCCAATGACATGGATTGAAAGCACTATTACGGCGAAGGGGGGGTGCATTGAGGGAGAAAAAAGTCAGTGAATGCTGGCCGCCAGCAGCAGCCTCATATAGTGGTGCAGGCAGTGGGCACGAGCATTTCGTGCCGTTTCCGGGTCCTGCCCACTTCACCCGATTGGCTGCCAGTGGCAGCCAATGGGGTGGAGAATATGACGGGACCCGGAAAGAATGTCAACATTCCTGAGATTCAAGGGACTTTTCCGGAGACTCGGAGAAATGCTTAAAATTCCAGAGTCTACGGAAAAATTCGGGATGTTAGGCAGGTATGCTTCTATTAGAGCTACGCTCAGTTGGCACCCTGGTGGGGGGTAATTTTTTATCAGAAAGCTTCGAAACTAGGCAAATTCTTAGAACCAGACTCAAGTCCATGATTTGAACTTGGTTGGCTGTCACTCTCAACCAAAATAGATGGAAATAACTAAATGTAGAGGTTTATCTATTTTTTTTTTATTTTTAAACTTCACAGATTGGCTGTGCTGGCTCTTTCACGTTTCTCCCGCCATAGCTGTGGCCTAGCAGTCCCAGTGGGGATACACAGTGTACAACACAAATAGAGAAGGTGGGTAGGGGGTGGAGTAGCTATTATGGCCAGAGAGGCACTGAAAACTGTTTAAAATTAACTTTAGCTGTAGCGGATGTGAATCAATACAAATGAAACGTGTATTTACTCCCAATAACTGTTTAGTAGTGCTTTACAGACCACCTTCTTTGGTTTTGGAGTTTGTAAACAAGCTCTGTTCTCTACTAATACATCTAAAATCACCAAAGGTATCTACGTTAGTAGTAGGTGACTGTAATCACTGGAGAGGGAATGGGAAAGACAAAGAAGCCATTGCCTTGGAAAAAACATTAAACTTAGATTTCAAGGTAATCAATGATGAGCCCACAACACCGCAAGGGAACCAATTGGACTGGGTCCTAACACAAAACCTTCAGACCCAAATGATTTCCACAGAGCCTTGTATCTGGAGTGACCATTTTTTGGTCTATTTAGAAATAGTATTGCAAACCCCCTTAAAACAACAGAACCCTCACATTAAGGTAGCCAGCAAACATTTCAAAAATCTGAAAACTGATCAACTTCAGCCTTGCTTAGATAAAATTCTACAATCACTACAGGATCAGGATAGTTATGAGATGATGGTAAGTAAATATATAACACAAATTCAAAACTTAGCAGATCAAGTGGCACCTCTGAAAACTAAAATAACCAGGAAAGACAGTAAAAACCAGAAATAGTTCAATACAGAGTTCGACACAATCAAAATTGAAAAAAGAGCTCTTGAAAGAAAGTGGCATTAACCTCCATTAAGCGCATTATAAATAACCTACCATATCATATATATCATGATAAATGAAAGGAAAATAAAGATAATTGGAAGCTAGCAAACAAAGTATAGAGATAGCATAAGGGTAGCTAAGGCAAATTTCTTTAATAAAGAAATCGAAGCAGCACCAATACCACGAGTAAGCTATTTGAAATTCTAAAAAGTGTTGAGAAACCTAAAAATCTCACACTGCCATTTGCACCAACCAAGGATGATTGTGACACTGTGCAAAATGCTTTTGCAGCTAAAATAACAAAAGCCAGACAAATTATAATTGATGCCAGGAAAACACCTAGTCAGGCAATACCGAAGGAGAGCAATAAACAGGTTGGGTTAGACACTTACAATTTTACTACTATTACTGAAGCTGAATTTCTCCAAGTTTTAAGACGAATGAAACCCACTGCTTGCGCCAAAAACGTGTACCATCTAGCATTATACTACAAAACAAAGAATTGTTTGCACTCGTTCTGCTTAGAATAGTTAATGCTTCTTTTAAGGAGGGAATAGTACTGAAAGAGATTAAAAAGGTCACGATCACGCCCATCGTGAAAAAGGTAGGTTTGGATCGAAAGGACCCTGGCAATCTTCGCCCTATCACAAATTCAAATTTCATACTTAAAATCCTGGATAGAATTGCCACTATGCAATTACAAGCACATCTAGAAAAACAGACATCGCTACACCAACAACAATCTGGTTTTAGGGCTTTTCATAGCACCGAAACGGCAATGAAAGTTCTTCAAAATCATATGTTGGGTTTGGTTGATAGAGGAAAAGTAAGGTTATTAATGCTACTGGATCTCAGTGCGGCGTTTGATCTGGTAGATCAACTATTAGTAAATGCACTGAAAGACATAGTGGGATGTTCCGATGTAGCATTGGATTGGCTAATATCTTTCTTAACGGATCATCAAGCTAAAGTGCATTGGGGGGAATCATTTCTCGGAGGCTATCTCAATCTTATTTGGAGTCCCTCAGGGAGCAAGTCTCTCGCTGATGCTATTTAGTATATATATGAGATGCCTGTATGACATATTGGTTGAGGCTGGCGTGTTTTTCACCAACTATGCGGATGACACGCAACTTATCGTAGAAATAGAGGGAAAGTATTTCAAGGATAGCGAGAAGATGGCTAAAGTGTATAGTAACATCAAATGGATGCAGCAAAATTGGATGTGTCTTAATGACACAAAGACTGAACTTTTGTTTGGGTCCAGTCGAACAATAGCCAAGCTAGGGAATGATTATGAGACCTTCCTTATAAATTAAGCTAAAATGCAAGTATCCATCCAGGTTAAACGTTGGGGATGATGGTCAATTCCTCAGTTAACTCCGAAGCGCAAGTGAATTATTTGCATAAAAATACAGCATATCACTTGCGCCTCATGAGGGCCATCAGACTTTATTTAAATTAAACCAACCCAGCAACAATTGCAAGGGCTATTCTGTCGAGGTTGGATTACGGCAATGCCCTGTTAATAGGCGCTACATCAAAAGATCTGGCTAGATGCCAAGTTATAGAAAATGATGCAGTGAGGATTGTGAAGAAACTAAGGATTAGTGATCATGTAACTTTGGCTAGAAGATCGCTGCATTGGCTTAGAGTAGAAGAGAGGACGAAGTTTAAAGCCATGACACCTGTATACAAGTGCCTGTTTGGAAAAGCCCCCATTTATCTTAATCGATTTGAAGCTTACATCCCACAGAGACAGTTGCGCTCGGTGGGTAAAGGCTTGCTTACAGTGCCAAAATATAAGTTAAAGACAGGTTTGGGCAGATCATTTGCAGTATTTGCAGCACACAGTGGAATAGACTCCCGCTTGAGCTTAGATCTGAAGACAACCACTTGATCTTCCGAAAAAATATGAAGACCCACCTGTTTAGGTGATCAGTGTCTCGTTCGTTAGCAGCAACTTGAGGATTAAAAACATACAATGAATAGGGAAGCATTACCTTAGCATAGTCTGTGTTGTTTGTTAAAGCGCCCTGATGCCTGCAGGCTGCCGGCGCTATATGAGCTGACATACATACATACATACATACATACATACATACATGGCGAAAGGGGACAAACACGTTTCCTTTGCCATTTCCATGGCGGCCATCTTTTGCTGTAGTTTTTTGTCAAACATCTTTTGCGCGCCTTTTGTCGAGCCTGTTGACGAAGATTTAATCAATTTTGTGGCTTCAAATTTGTTGGTTTTGTAGCACTTTCTTGATTACGAAGCAATTGCTTTTTTTGTTTTTTTCTAAAGTGTTCGAGCAGCTCTTTCTTTTTTTTTTTTTTTTTTCTTTTCTTTTCCCCCTTCTCTTCTTGATGCCTTAAAGTGCAGAATGTGCCCGGCAACTGTTTTCCAACCATGGCTTTTGTTTCTACTCCTGCAGTGTTCTTCATATCCAGCCCTGTCTAGTAAAGCTCTTTCCAGCATGGCTTGCTTTCTATCTGTATGCTTCACGTTGAAGGACTCCAGGCAAAGCTTTTATTTGTGGCTACCGTCCTCGTTCCCTTAAAGCCTCTCCGTGGGACTTTATTTTCTTTTAGCCGCGAGGTTGAGATAATCATCTTTAAAAAAAATGTTAATAACCTATTTGGAGACTACTATTGCTCTAGCTCCGGGGCAAAATTTAAATATGTGCTTTCAAAAGTAAAGGACAACATCACGCAGGCTGACAGCTACTGAGGACTTACACGAAACTGGCGAACTGGATGCGCCGCGGCCACCTCTGGCGCTGTCTCGGTGACGCGAAGTCGTCGGGACAGTTTTTTTCAAATCCTAGGCTATCATTTTATAAACACTTGATTTACAGGCTTTTGTCCAATGTATTTAAAAAAAGTGTGTGCATTTTCTTCCTGAATTTTCACAAGGCATCGTTGTAGACCATGTCTGCTTTTTTATTTCAGACATTCAGCCAAGTGTCTTTTATAGGAAAGTAGTGTATAAGCCATTGTACATGGGCCAAAGTGCAGGATTTCATTGATGCACCAGGACCACTATATCTCCTAAGGCAACAGCTCCCTCTAGTGATGACAACAGGCGAAGCTATGCGAATTGGCATTGTCTCTATATATCCCAAGGCAAGAGCTCCCTCTAGTGGTGATAACAGGAGAAGCTAATGCATCGGACAAACCTACATCTGGCCTTTTATTATATAGTTATATTAGATGAGTACATGTTTAATTTGAGACTAGCCGATGGATCTCTTTAGCTGCAGGACACTTTTCTGTAGACTGCTCTGGATTGCACCACTGCTGCGCATCCTCTCGGTTTCATTCCCGTCGCCTTTATGCCCCTGTTGATTGCAGTGTTAAATGTGTCTGGGATTTTAAAGAATCGGAAGTAAGCGCCCTCGCCCACTTTTGCTCACTTTGTATCTGGAAGCCGCATTCATATTTTGAGCTGAACCTCTGCCAAAGACAACACACAATGGTAAAGTGGGGTTGGGTATGTTGAAGCACTTGAAAGAGTAGGGGAGGCTAGCTTCTGAAACACCTTGCAGGCAATTAAAAGCTACTTCACTTGCCCCCATGATTACCAGCTGATTAGCCCCACTCCTGGATTGTGGCGCGAGTCAAGCGGGTGCCGTTCGGTTTCTTTGCAGCTCATCGCAGGAAGCTCTACATTACCTAGCATGGCTTCATTGTATCCAAACACGAGACCGGAGACTTTCCACCGAATATGAATACATTATCTGCATAGTTCATTGATATGGCCTAGCCCCGCGTTGACTTTTTGTTCGACAGGATGTTGCTTCAGCAGTACAATGGCAGGCTTCCAGTAGTCTATTCTTGTTACTTTGTAACAGTGGCCAATGAGACACACCCTCATCTCAACATCGAGAAATCAACTGAGCCACCCTCCCCTCCCCCCTTCAGAAAGATTTTGGAAGCGGAGCTGTTCCTAGAGGTCTTTCACCAATGAGAACTAGTTGACTGGAAGGTGATCTGGCTTTAGACCCTAAACTCTTCAAAAACACACTGACCCCTGGAATCTATCCTCTCCCCTCCTAAATCCATACCTCCCCAATTCTGTGGTTTTCGGTCCTACCCAACCTGTGTACCGTATGACCTTCCAAATGTACCTGTGCCAAATGAACAGTACCTGCTTACTTACCATCCACCTTGAAACACTTGTGTATAGGCGCATTACAAATGCCGTATCATATCCACGAATGCGCCACCTGACGAAAGCTGCCTCTTTTTGCTTCTACGCCATATTACAAATTTCTCGGACATGGCCGCAAGGCGGGTGATATTTTATTCCATTAAATATGTAATTGGGAGAATATTACTCCGAACTCTCTGAAGATCAGGGGTCAAGTCCTAAAAAGAAAGTGGGGGACTCGTCAACATACCAGTGGAATGTGGGGTCACCAGAAATTAGCATATCAAGGTGCCCTCTGGAAAAAAAGTGGGGGACTCCTGAAAAAAATGGGGGGACTCAGTCCACCCGTGTGTACCCTCGACTTGAGGCTTGCTGAAGATTAATTTCTTTGGTTTTTTTCAGTACATTTTTTTAAAGTTTCCCCCTTCAGCGAGTTTGTAATTTCCTCCATCACACACAATAAAACAGAACATTCAGCGACCAATGCTAAGCTTTGGACCCAGGCTTCGAGATTGTTCCACGGTCAGCAACTGACTACTAGCGCACAACACCCTTAAACCTGCCATTTGCTAGTACACATACGGGGGCATATAGCCCCCCACTTACATTGGGAAAGGCAACACTTGATGTCCCGGAATGACACGCGTGATGTTGGTTGATAAGAAAGGACTGGTTAGTTGGCACTGTTGACCTCTGGCTGTTTGGCAGGAATGAGTGACTCTGAGACACCACAGAGCCTGCTGTGCCATTGTTGTCATCCTTCCTTTGTGTGAAAGAACCATATACTCTATTTAGTTTTTACTTGTAATTTTTCGTGGTTCCGCTGCTTTCCGAGCATCAACCATATATATGGCACAATGAGATGGCCATGGCATAAATAACCTTGAGGGATGCTTAACTTATAACTTATCTTTTCTGTGTTTTTGAGGGCTTTCTCACCGGTGTGCCTAGTGCCTACATGCCTTCGGGCCTTAGTTAGCGCTCTATAAATACTATGACATTACATTAACTCGCAGTGCATAACCCTGTCCCTCTGAGGGCTTGGATCCTCTTCCATTTGGGAGCTAGTAGCTTAGTTCTGTTTTCCTCATTTTGCATTATGGTGCTATCCCTTCTGGGAGCTACGCTATAGACATCCAAGTCCCAACGACTAGACTGGATTACCCTCTCCCGAAGGAAGGGCTCAAGTTGACATGAGATTATAGAACTTGCTCCTATTCAGAAAAAAGCTAAACCACAAATCCTAAAGTGTCTTATGGGACTCCGTGGTCCCTGAAATCTAGACCACTTCTAGAAAGTAATTCTATTTTTTTTAACAAAAGTAGAGGACCTTTTTTTTTTTTTTTTACTTTGCAACTATAAGCACACACCTAGAGAAGTGCAGTAGAATGATAAAGCGCTCGTCTTTGGGTAGACGTCCATCTTAAGGTATTGCAACTTGGCAAACACTACTGGGAATCAAAGTGCCTTCAAAATATCATGACGGGTTTTACACCTTCACACACGTCCTCCCAATGCAATTACTGGAGGAGGGGGGGAACTCAATGCAGAAATAACATAATTTAAATTGTTGCAGAAATCCCTTTTCAACACACTCATAAGTTCCTCTTTGGGTTGAGTTCTTTTGAAGGGGCAGTGGTTTAGTACCCTTGGTCTCTTGGGATCTGGTTTGCAGATTCCCCAAAAGCTGCAAGGATGCCCGATTCAGCATCCAGGGCCCCAGGTAAGATCATTTTATGGGCTTTTCTTTTTTTCCTTTTTTTTTTTCCTTTTCCTTTCAAAGCAATGGGTCCACCTATTTTTGGGAGTGCAAAGGGTTTTTTTTCCATTTCCAGTGGGAGGCATATTTCAGAAGAGTAAAATATGCCTGTTGTCTAATCCATAGAACCCGAGGATGGGGGCATTACCGGTCGGGTAATGCCCCAGGGGCGATAGTTACAAGCCAGAGTGAAGCAAGTGCTTTAACGTAGTCCTGGTGTCCCCCCTCTGAGGGTTCTATTGCTATTAGTACCGTGCACATTGTTTTACTAGTTGGGAAATGGTTTGAAAGACGTTTTTCAACTCGAGGAAAAAAAATAATAATGCCCGCCATGTATTGGGGGGGGGGGGGGGGGTGAGGAACAACATGTGGTCCCTTCTCCCTTTTCCATGGCAGACATTTAAAAAATTATTTAAAAAAAGAAAATTGCCACCATGCATCCCTTTCCCTTTCCATGGTTCCTCAACGAAGAAAGAGATTGAACTCTGAGAGGTGGACGTTGACAGGCAAGTCTTTGTTCATGCTGGTAGGGACCCGGCGAGGGCCAATTGGATCATTTGTAACAACCTGAATGTCCCTCGTCCGGTTCTAATACAAATAATGTAGTTTTCCTATTAAGGGCAATAATATTACCTCTGGCATTGCTGTGCTGGCATCACTGATCCAGACATGTAGGGTGGGGTAGGCTTGCATTGCCCTTTTTGCTCTTGTGTTTGGGGTGATTTTGCACCCAATTTGTTTTTATTGGTATATTGGTCTGTGTTTGGGGGTAGGGGGGGTGGGGAGGAGGGTAAAAGCAGTATCGGTTGCTCAGATGCTATTTTTCTTTTAAATTAGTGTTACTGTACATTTGCCACTAAAACGTCTATTTGCAGTCGATATCTGTAACCTTTGACTTGCCAGATGTTTTGGACTACAACTCCCATCATCCTTAACCAGCATGGTAAAGAATCACAAATGAGATGAAAGCTGTGCCTAGAATTTCCTTTCATTTTCTTTTAATTCTTTTTTACGATGCTTGTCAGTTGGAAGTAAGGACCAGCAGATGTATGCACTCTGTTTCAACAATGGCTGCACAGCTGTCCACTGCACCCAAGACATGCATTTCCTTTTCACCAAATGCTGTTTATTAGCTAACGACGCTCTGCAGACACTGGATGTTGTACAGGGACGTCATTTGGGGGTTCCTAGTGGTAGCAGCTGCTGCCCCTGACTCCCCCTCTGCTACCCCTAGACCGGTCCTTGCTACCCCTGGGCCACTGGAGATAGAGGCAGTGTCAAGAGCAGATATCTGTGTTGCACCTGAAAAAGGTGGTTGTAAATGTACCAGTTTTTTTTTTCACCTGGAATCTAGATCTCGTTAGCTGGAGAAATAACAGTGATGCAGGAATAACCATAAAGCCGTCACTCACTAACCTGTTGGCAGTCTATTAGTGAAGAATGCCCAAATGGTTGGGTTCAGAGGCGGGGCTGTCTGTGCAGCTCATACCCAGTATTGTAGCAACAGGAAGGCAATGGGGGCTAGGTCTAGCTACCTGGGAATGGGTAAGAGCAGCCTGCAGTACTGAGACAGCACAGCATGAATGCAAATTTCATCAGTGTTTCTCCTGGTCTGCTTTGCACATCAAGTGAGCCACTGGGCCTGTAATGAGGGGTGTGCCCCAGTGGCTTCTGCCACCAATCCTGCTTGGGCACTGTGACCTGACCCAGAACCGCCAGACCTGCATCACAGGCACAATGTAGATGGACGCAAGGTGAGATAATTTAAATGAAGCGTCCCTCTGCCTTTTGAAGGAAACATCTGGTGCTTCCTCAAAGAGAAAACAAATATATTTGGAAGGATAGCTCAAGGGCAATGCATTTGTTTTGGGAACAAGAGGATGCAGTGCAACATGGGTTCAATTGCTGTTCCAGTGCTTAGAAGCCGGAGGAGACTGGCATTAAGCAAGATATAAAGGACCAAAGAAAATGATAAAATTGGGCTTTTCTAGGGGTGATGTCATGGAGCTGCTGCAGTTTACATTTTAAAATTAAAACAACACTTCAATTACTTCCCCCTCTATTCCCCCATAACAAAAAAAAACGGAGTTACTTACCAAATAAGCAAAACAGAAAGGTGATGGCTGGAAGGTTTCAAATAACGCATAACCCCTGGCACTGCACTGGAGACTTAAGATGTTTTACTAGTGACTAACAGATTTTGGGAGAGGAGTGTTTGAGACATAATGTGTTGTAAGAGTTGAAATGCATGGAATGCAGATATTAGATGTTGAAGGAGGGTACTGGAGACTTAAGCTGCTAGTTTGCTTGAGGTTGATGTTGTAGAATGCTGTAGACTGTTGCTGGAGGGTGGCACTGTGTAAACATGAAGGTGTTGTAGCAAGGCATTGGAGGTTTAAGGTGTTGGAGAGGTGGGATTGGGTGCCAGACATTGAATGCTGTTGACCGAGGACCCTTAGCAACTTGCAGTGGATCGTTGGGTGCCCGTAGTGAAAATGGTTGGGGGATATTCAGTCTCTGGGTGACTGGCGGGAGTGGGTTGCTGTCCAATGGTTCAAAGTGCACTATTGATGAGAAAATCCCTGCACGTATTGTCCAAGTCTAATAGCAGGAAACGGTATAGCCTCTGATTGACTTCTGGTTGGACTTGTGTTGGCTAGTTGCTGTTTCCAGTCTGTGGCCAGACACTTGGCAGGCACTGGATGTCTGCGCTATGGGGATTAGGCCTCTTCGAGAGGCTCTGTCTGTTTACAGTTCAGCCCAAGTCATCTACAATATGCAAGGCTTGTGTGTTGGACGTCTGCTTACACAGTCATTTGGTAATATGGGCCTGTAGACCCAGATATTAACGCTACATATGATGATCTATTCTTGTATGAAATGTATTACATATTTTTCTTAGTGTGCTGAGGAACAATGCTATGTGATGCTGCTTCCTGTTTTCTGACGAGGTGAAGGGTCATGTGCCATCATTTCCAGTGAAGTTACTTGGGTGTGTGGTTAGATGACATCACTTCTTGTGATGTCATCAGAGGTCAAGGGTCATGTGATGTCACTTCTACGACCCACTGCTATTTTGGTGAGATGACATCAGTGAGGTTGTATATCCATATTAATAACTGGGGGGGCAGGGGGGAGCAGGAATGGAAAGGGAAAGTACACGTTCCAGAATCCAAAGTGCAGTTGGGTCTAAAGCTAGTGTTTGCTGGCTGCTAGCTTGAAGCATGAGCTATGGGCTGGCAAGGGTAGTCTATTTTATTATTCTCCTGAATGCTAATACGCGAGCAGGTATTTGACCGAATCCTGGACAGAAATGTGTTTTCACTACTAAAGCATCACGGTGGGAAAACATGTTTACATGTTTCGCACAACTCCATGAACTCCATGCAAATGTGCCTTCCCTCTGTTGCTGGCACTTCTGGCGCAGTGATGCTAGACCTTGACCAGAATTGGGACACCCTTCAGAATGTCTTACTCTTGGCAGTGTTCAGCCATCAGTAATGGCAGATACCTGCTAGGATATTTCCAGGGCATGCAGCTGAACACTGCGGCAGGTATCGCTCCAGAGAGGAAGCCCTGCAAATTGCCTACCTAACTACCACCGCTTGCATTTCTATCCGGCATTCTGGGCGATACAATGGGCACAGAGTACAAAAGGGCTACTCTGCATAATTCCACTTGGGCCAGATTTTGCTACCGCCAGTTATGAAGTCTTACAGTTGCGTGATTTCTGCTTTTGTTGTTCCTCTCTGATCTGCAACCTTTGGCTCTCCAGATGTTTCAGACTACAACTCTGATTAGCTCTATCCAGCATAGCCAATGGTGAGGGATCACGGAAATTGTAGTCCAAGACATCACATCTGGAAAGCTGAAGTTTGCAGAGCCCTGAACCTGCTATAATTGCTTATAGACAATATGCAGTACATGTTAAAATGAGTTTGTGTGTATTTGAAAGAAACCCATTCCCATAGGGACACTGTTTAAGAACACTCCCCCTCACCCCCAAAGCAATATTCAAATTCGGTTAAGACCTTCTTCAAGGGATATTGTGGAAGTTAATTTCGGTCAAGCTTGCTTGTAAATCAGAAACTATAGCCACAATTTACCAAAGTGTATTGTATTAAATTCAACTTCTATGAAACCAATTCAGTGCAAGCAAGTAATGTGCATCGGTGCGTTATACATGCCATATCAGTATCCGTCACCCGAGTGTAGCTGGCCAGTAGTAATCTCTCTTGGCATCTGGCCCACTCAAGTTTTAAATAGTGAGGCATGGCGTAAATCGCATGGGTTTATATTTGCACGTAGCAGTGGCACAGCTGTAGAAGCCTTCAGCCGTAGCGCGGCACTGCTCCGTGACACTTTGCAAGATGTTGGCTGCGCTATTATTGCTATTTTCTTTGCAATAGTGGGTGTTACACGTATGGTTGCTGTCGGATTTTCACCAGATCACAAAGGGATCATGAATGCAATCCGACGCGATGTCCTCGCAAAGGTTTGAAACCAATATGTCCCACGGCTCGGCTTCAGTCACAGCCAGAAATGTGGAATCAGCTATTGTGTGCATTGCCTTGCCCCCCCCCCCTCTGATCCTCCCCAGCTTTCATGCAGTGTTTGTTCTAAACACCCTCTGCTTCCTTTCTCTCTCTCTCTCGCCAAGATCTCCTTCACCCTCCTCCTGATGTCTCATTCCAACCTCCTTGCTTTCTCCAATATATCCCCACTCTTCAATAACTCCTCCGTGATCCTGCCCTCTACTCCACCCCATCCTGATGTTTCATTCCAACAACCCCCCCTCTTCCATTACTCCTCCAACCTTCCTGATCATGTCCTCTCCTCCATCCTCTTCCAATTCACCTGCAACCTCCTTCTGCTTCTACCTCCGTCTTCTGTCATCCTTCCTACTCCTCCAGCTTTGCCTCCTCTTACTGCCTCAAATTCAGTGCACCCCCACCGCTCCATGTCCTCCCACACCACTCCCAGAATTCCCGGGGCCATCCCATGTGAGAGACCTTGCAAATGTTTAAGGTGATTGATTCAGCATACGATTGGTGTGGCTGCAGTTGACGATTCCATTCACCTGTAAGTCATCGGCAGACGCACAGACCGAGCCATCTTTGTTCTCCTGCCATCTTGGTTTTCATAGTTTTGTATTTGATTCTGCTGTGCGACCCTCCACTCTTGCATAACAATCCTTCTGTTGTTCCTTGTACAGCAACCGCAGTACAGGGAACTCCGCCAGCCTCGGTGTGCGGTAAATCCTTGTTTTCTCATTGGGATGGGGACATTTTGTCCAAATCCCAAGTGGGGATCCACTTTGCCCTTGGGAGCAGTGGATTGGTCCAGCGTATACTAATCCAGGCCCAGCATTGTGACATTGGTGACCCCAACCCCCAGTGACTCTATCCGCCACCCTGTTCTCTTCTCACCACACATGGTTAAGATGCTCCGCTCTGTGCAGAAGTTCCAGGCCCTGCCTAGACCCGTTTGATCTTACCGTCGCACCTGCTCTTTCCACAGTCTCTGGTGTCTGCAGTCCTGCGCCCCTTCTTCCAGACTGTATAACCTAACATCTATTCTGCTGCATGGGCTAGGTCTCTAATCCCTGATTTGCTGGGATGGTCAGGTGGTTACCTGCAGCAATTTAATTGGGATTGAGGCTCTGTAGTTGGGACTCGGTGCCTGTTTGCCATTTGGAATCTTTGCCATGTACCTTTTTGGTGTGTTTTTGGTGGGCAGCCATTTTCTCTTGTCACCGTTGTGCTGCCTTCATGATGCGAAAAGAGACGTTTACACCTAAGGAATTTCAAATCCCTGGAACCTCCTTACCTCCTTTTCAGGCGTGATCACCAATGCCACAATGCTGGGCCTGGTTGAGCTATAGGGGTATCTCCCGGCCCACCGCACCTCTCCCGGCCCACCGCACCTCTCCCAAGGGCAGAGGCAAGGGATTTCCCCGGTGCCCAAAACGAGCCCCATTGAAAGTATTGGGACTCCTCCACAGATGGCCTTTCTGGAAGGGGAGCGGGGGGAGAGGAGTACCTGCTTGCTCGGCGCCTCTGTTGGTGGCACTGTGGTGGTGTGTAAGGTTAGAGAGAGAGAAAATGCAAGATGGCTTTGCTGTTGTGTTGATACCTGCAGTTCCGGGTTTCCCCATGTACTGTGCCTGAGGCGTTTGTGTCGGTGGCCTTGCTGTTCCTATCGGGCTAGGGTGCATTGGCCAGGTCGTTGGCTTGCGAGTTGCTGGTAAAGCTGCACAGTTCTGCTGTTTGCCTGTCTGGAAGGGATTTAAAATGGCGTCTCTTCCTGGTCGCTTTCAATATGCAGAGATCTCGCCACTTCCCACTGGCACTGAAATATCCGAAACCTTTTGAGATTGTTTATTTACTTTTACATTTGTAAAGCACGCGCAAGCACGCAGGCAACTGGGCGCTATTTAAATTGGTGAACCGGAGTGTGGCAGTTTTCAATGAAATGTCGAGTTGTAACATCAGGGCGTTTTGGCCCGGGATAAATGAGTCCGCAAAGTGTCGCGGCAGGTGGAGGACCAGTCAGTTGAAAAGTGATCATCTCGGCTAACCCAGAAGCAATGCAGGTTTTCATTATTCCGAGTAAATATTGTGCAGCTGGTTACAATGACCCAGCACTCCTCTGCAACACGATCCTGGCGCACAAAGGGAGACCAAAACAAAGAGTTGCCCTCCGGGCCGAGCCGGTTTCCAATTGGGACCGTGACCGGCCGCCATCAAAAGCTTCCCCCGTGGACACCACACTGACGGCGTATGTAAATTCCAACTAAATTGGATTTCTGGTACATGTTCAGCTGCAGGGTTGATTCGTATTTAATGCAATATCTGTGGTTTATGATCTTCCCGCCTTCGCCCTGAAGCGCCGCGTGTTATGGATGTCACCTGTCTGGGTTATCGTAAAACATGCAGATCCAGTCCTGGGACATGAGGTCATGTCGATGAATGACTGACTGACTGAATCAGATCTTGTCCATCTGCTGCCGGCCGGCCCCAGACTAAGCTGAGCTTTTGTCTGCTTGCCGATGGCTCCATTGACCGATCAGACAGTGCTGTGTTTGCGTCTAGACCTGGATATTGAGGTGCATCTAATCATTGCTTTCTGAACAAGCTGTAGCCTCTGTATTAATGTACTCCCCGCGCCCCAGGAGATCAATGTGAATTGACAAGCTTAGCCGTTCTATTAAACACCGCCCCTTGCCGGATCCTTAAATGCTCTTTGTTATTAAATTGTATTTTGAACCATGTTGACTTTTTTGGAGTGAAATAAAAACCCACAGATGATGGCCAGGAACAAAATGATATGCAGGATACATTTCTTTCTTTACTTTAAAAGTGAATGGATGAAACTGTGTTGCAAAGAGTAGCACAAGCTTCCCTTCAGAAAATAAATCTTCACCAGAACTGATACTGTAATTGGTTATTTATAACACGCTTAATAACCGCAGGTTTCTAAGCGAGGACCCGGGGATCGAACCTGTGTTGCTCTGTGTCGTCTTTCTGCCAGGGCGAGCACGTTGCCCCCGAGCTATCCTCCTGAGCCAAATATGTAAGCAAACCATTAGCACATTCATTAAGAAACTCAAACCCATCACCCACCCAAACAGCAGACGAGCCAGCCAGCATCTCCAACACATTCCACTATGCAAACTAGCATGCATGCATGCTGAAGCGAGCATTTTCCCCATGGGCACGCAGAGCATGGACCACCCTGCAGGTTCATATCCGTGGGGCATCTTCAGTCACCACTTCCGAATGAGTCTCAAAACGTACCAGCTTACCCACGTAACCCTGCCCCCTCCTTCTCCCCCGCTACCTTGTTTTTTTCCTCGTCTTTCGATCCTATCCTGTCACTTCTATTTCATCACCCACCTTTTTGGATCTTTCAACCGTGTAAGGTCCTCCGAGACCCTCTGAGTAAGGCCAGCGATGAACAAAAATTCAAATGAAAAAGAAATGTCCAACTGAACAAGAGAGCTGGCGAAAGGCAGGCCTATGGTTTTTAGTTGTCTTGGCAAAGTATCTGATTTAGGTGTGACCTGGACACACTTCTTGTAAAGCGCGTCACAATGAAGGTGACAGCGAGCCTGCGACTATGGGCAAGTAGAATAGCCCATACGAAGAGCAAGCTCTTAGCGGCTTCTCACTTTGTCAAAGGTGAAATCGTCCCAAAACGTTCTAAAAACAATATGACCCTTCTCAGATTTTGTTTTGGAAAGTGTCCTAAAATCCTAACAAGTGAGAGAGGGCACCATTATAGCGGTGTCTCCTAAATTGTGCAGGCAAATTTTGCTCTCCCCTACTCCGCTGGCAGATTTGCACCAAACATTTGTGAGGAGCAGGGCGCCGGTCACAAATGCATGTGCTTAGGTGCAGACCAGTAAAGGATTTATTTCAAATGTAGCCAAAATCCTATTAATGATTTGTGAGTGGACCTTTCTAATAAGCCTTGTGATTGGTTAAAGCCAGTCTGGAGAAAACGCAAAGGCTTTGCTTGGCGATACTGTAGAAGTGATCGAAATCAATGTTTTTGAGGAGAAGTGACTGAATTGTTTTTATTTTTTTGACAAAAAGAAAATGGTTTAAAAACAAATATGTGGGGTAAGGGATATTAATAAAGGTAGGGGGAAGGAAGGGGGCTGCAGGGGTCTCCCCCCGCAATATAAAAAAAATTGTTCACTTCATCTTCCGAAAACATGGATTCGGTCAAATCACCTGCATCTATGCTTGGCCGCAACTTGATTCAGCTCCTGTCTGGAAACATTTGAACTAAAACTTTTCCATTCAATTTGCCGATCGCAGCGTTGTGGGAATGTAGAGCAAAACTCCCTGAATGGGTGAATCTAAAACCCGAACGAGAAACTTCCTGGAAAGTGAACTGACAACAATCACTCTGGGAGGCTGATTTTCCCCATCTGGATCTTGTGGGAATGCCCATGTCATTTATGCCGTCATAAGCAGTGTATGCGGGTGGCAGTCATCGTCGCTTTTGTGGATGCATTTCGGGGTTTGCAGCCCAAAATAAAGTCCCTTCAACTTAAGCTTTTCTTGGAGAACAAAGAGCAAGAGTCCGACCTTTTCTTGCCACTGATTTGTAGGTTTACTTCAAATATTTTCAGAGTAGCTTCAGCTTTGGGCATTGTAGATCCGGTGTAAGCAAGAGGTTCAAAACTGTGATGCAAGCGGCCCTCTCCTAAATTGCCCCATTGCAAACCTTTGCGAATCCATATATTTATTTATTTGCATTGTAAAGAAGGCTTACTTGGTTACATAAGAGCTTGTGAAAAACAGGCTTGGTGACAATAAGTGATGGCAAAGCTTTACAGTGTGCCTGATCCAGTTGGAGGGGCGGATGTAATATACAATGCCTATGGACAGTGTAGGTGGCACAGACGTGATGCATAGTCCCATCGTAAACTGTGGCAACATTATACAATGCAGTCCTACTAGGTTTGGTGGCACTGACATGATACATAACCCCATCTTAAAGGGTGGCACCATTAAACAATGCAGAGTCCATCTAGGTTAGGTGGCACTGACATGATACATAACCCCATCTTAAAGGGTGGCACCATTAAACAATGCAGAGTTATTCTAGGTTGGGTGGCACTGACATGATACATAACCCCATCTTAAAGGGTGGCACCATTAAACAATGCAGAGTTATTCTAGGTTGGGTGGCACTGACATGATACATAACCCCATCTTAAAGGGTGGCACCATTAAACAATGCAGAGTTATTCTAGGTTGGGTGGCACTGACATGATACATAACCCCATCTTAAAGGGTGGCACCATTAAACAATGCAGAGTTATTCTAGGTTTGGTGGCACTGACATGATACATAACCCCATCTTAAAGGGTGGCAACATTAAACCATGCAGAGTCCATCTAGGTTAGGTGGCAAAGACATGATGCAGAACCCCATCTTAATCTTTGCAACTTAAGTTTGCTGTTTCTGTTTCTTTGATCGATAGCTGAAATTAAAAATGTCCACAATTCGGAATATCTATGCTGTAGAATGAATGTATGTTTTGTTTAATGTTTGTGTTTTTGTTAAACATGCCCCAAATTAAAAAGGTACTTCCCCTTAAACGTTAAATAATGGGTACAGACGGACCACTGGCCAGCCAGACGCCAAAGGGTGGCTTCCAATAAGCCTTTGGCATCTGACAAGCCGAAGGATCTTCATTGTGGCGGTGGTCGCCTCAATCGCCCGGGCTTGGGTATTTACACTCTTGCCCTCCTGTTCGTAGTGATTCAGAGTGATGAGATAGTGGTGCTGCGTGCTGTAGGACGATTTTGAAATGGGGTGTGTTTTACTCCCCGTTTTAGTTTTGAGTAAAATGATCTGTTAGGGGCTAGAAACATTTAAAAAGTGAGTGTGTTAACTGCAAAATAGAAATGTTTGTAATACATTTTTCTTTGCACCTACTTATGCATGCATACATATAAAAAGATACATTTTTACCTCTTCATATCATGCAGCGATATTCCTTTCTTCCTGGAGCACAACATGCCCCACTTGCCCAAACCTAACCATAGAGCTTTGTGGAAAAAACCAGGGAGACTGGCTCAAATGTGACTGTTTCCTATTTTACTCCCTATTTTTATTTTTGGTAGGATTTGCCTATTTTTAGGGCGTAAAAGTGGCTTATACACCCCTTATCTGTAGGGAATTAAAAAATGTAGACTAACTTCATGAAAGGATTGTAACTTATAATCAACATTAAACCAAACCTGCAGAAGGCTTGATGAGTTGCCCATATCGTCTACCCAACACTGTAGAGTAGACCTCTTAATCGACTAGTAATGCCTGGACAGTCCGCGCCTCGGACACTGCATCGCTGCTTCGAACACCCCTCACTGTCCACCTTAAGATTGGATAGTCTCTTCTGCATCCTGTAGCTGCTACACAAACCCGTCTTTATTTCAATTGGCACTCCCCTAATTTGCCCATTACCCCATAATTACTAATTTGCTGCAGCGCCGAAACATGTCATACAGGTTATGGCCACGAAACATTTCCAAAAAACCCATGACCTGTTGTAGCCAACAGGCGACTGCTTGTACTTTAGTGTCGTGCAAAGTCCTCCAATTCGTCTTAATATATACAATACTTGAATAATACTCAGCTTGTTAACACATTTGCAGTCATATCTCCGAGAAAGTGATATTTACCAAGTGCACAAGGGCTGGAGAAAGGGTGGGCTCTGCGAATTAGTTTTCAAAATTGATTTGGCTTTTCATACATCATGTGTAGACAGAATTGTTTTCCATATTAGAAACTTTCTTTTCATTGATTATTTTTATTTTGGGTTCTTTCCTTTACCTCGAAGTGTATAGTAGCAACCTATGACTTGCCTCCCACGAAATGACAGGTTTTGGTGTAGAAGCGCGGCAAGTAGTTATTAGTTTGACAGAGTCACCGGGGCTCAGGAGTGGGCGTGGGGCGTAGAGTGACTACTCGATGACCACAACCGGGCAGAGTGCAACTGTCCTCTCAAACTTTGGCCGCGTATTTTGAGGCCCACGTTCTGCACACACTGCTCGTTGTCATCCTGAGGCTTAGTGTGTGTATCCCCAGCCATTAAAGTTTTTATTCCAAACTTGTGTACTTTTTTTTTAATTTTATTTTTTTTTATTTTCCTTGTTCACACGATTTTGACTACTCCCACTTTCTGGTTAGGTGATGAACCACTTCCTAATCGTCATAAATGGTGTAAGTTCTTATTTTATTAATTTTTTTGGTCAAAATGTGCTTTCACTTTGGCCCCCTGCAGAAGGGCCCCTCTGCAGGCCCTGGACCCTGGCTTTGCAACCAGATTCAAGACTAAAACTGTGGCTGGGCAAATGTTGTAGTGGTGCTTCGCAAACAGTTTGTGCTGTAGACGCGCCTAAAAAGTGCTAAATCAAATTTTAAAAAATAAAGGACAATGTAAAATGTGTCTGTTAGCTGAGCACCTTTTGATAGTTAGTGAACTAAGGAGTAGTGTTGGGGACTGAGCAAAGGGGACCGGGCCATTAGCCGGCCAGAGAAGGTGAGGACGCTAGCAAGGGTGGACAAGATGAAGTGGTGCTGGGAGTGTGTTGGGACTCTAGAATGTGTCCCACAGTGAGCCGGCCAGGGAAGGTGAGGACACTAGCAAGGGTGGACAAGATGAAGAGGTGCTGGGAGTGTGCTGGGACTCCAGAATGTGTCCCACAGTGAGCCGGCCAGAGAAGGTGAGGACACTAGCAAGGGTGAACAAGATGAAGAGGTGCTTGGAGTGTGCTGGGTCTCCAGAATGTGTCCCACAGTGAGCCGGCCAGAGAAGGTGAGGACACTAGCAAGGGTGGACAAGATGAAGAGGTGCTGGGAGTGTGCTGGGACTCCAGAATGTGTCCCACAGTGAGCCGGCCAGAGAAGGTGAGGACACTAGCAAGGGTGGACAAGATGAAGTGGTGCTGGGAGTGTGTTGGGACTCTAGAATGTGTCCCACAGTGAGCCGGCCAGGGAAGGTGAGGACACTAGCAAGGGTGGACAAGATGAAGAGGTGCTGGGAGTGTGCTGGGACTCCAGAATGTTTCCCACAGTGAGCCGGCCAGGGAAGGTGAGGACACTAGCAAGGGTGGACAAGATGAAGAGGTGCTGGGAGTGTGCTGGGACTCCAGAATATGTCCCACAGTGAGCATAGCATGATGCATAGTTTACTTTCTCGCCTAATATTGCTCTATTTTACACTAAATCCAAGGCGATTGAACGGATTATTCCATGCATGTTTCACTGGTTTCAAAATAACGACTCAATGTTTTGTCTTTTTTGTTTTTTGTGTTTAATTTTAAATGATTCTCTTGGTTGGTGAGGCACCCTCTGAAGTTACTTAGTTGCTATGGAGCTCACTGTTGCTCCATGCAGATGTCCCGAGGCAGCCTCTGAAGTTACTTAGTTGCTATGTAGCTCACTGTTGCTCCATGCAGATGTCCCGAGGCAGCCTCTGAAGTTACTTAGTTGCTGTGTAGCTCACTGTTGCTCCATGCAGATGTCCCGAGGCAGCCTCTGAAGTTACTTAGTTGCTATGTAGCTCACTGTTGCTCCATGCAGATGTCCCGAGACAGCCCCTGCAGTTACTTAGTTGCTATGTAGCTCACTGTTGCGCCATGCAGATGTCCCGAGAAAGCCCCTGCAGTTACTTAGTTGCTATGTAGCTCACTGTTGCTCCATGCAGATGTCCCGAGGCAGCCTCTGAAGTTACTTAGTTGCTATGTAGCTCACTGTTGCTCCATGCAGATGTCCCGAGACAGCCTCTGAAGTCACGTAGTTGCTATGTAGCTCACCGTTGCTCCATGCAGATGTCCCGAGACAGCCTCTGAAGATACTTAGTTGCTATGTAGCTCACCGTTGCTCCATGCAGATGTCCCGAGACAGCCTCTGAAGTTACTTAGTTTCTATGTAGCTCACTGTTGCTCCATGCAGATGTCCTAAAACGAGCTCTGATTTTTAACGTACCCCTGCTACGCCGTTTAACCGCTGCTCTCCCATCTTGATTTCAGGTCTTCAGAATGAACCTGGAGAAGCTGAGCAAGCGGGAACTCTTGATGCTCTTCAGCGTTCTGGAAGGCGAGCTAGAAGCGAGGGACGTCGTCATCGAAGCGCTAAAGGTAGGCTGGCCCAAGCCAACCCCTCCTCCCTCCCCAAAAAACAATGTTCTGCATAAGTGTGCCTTCCTTTTTGGAGACAGTTTTCCATTGGTCTAACCTTGCTTACAGTGGCTGTTTAGAAGTTTCACAAGATTAAGAGGCAATTGGAAGATGGTACTGCCCGCCTATAAGATGCTACCAGCCGGAAAATGGTGGGAGTAAATGGACACAAGATGGTCTACAAATACCCATCTAAAACCTATAAACAAGCCAAATTGTGTGGTTTTGCCAATGTTTATTTTTAACTGGAATTCAGTGTAGGAATAGATGCCAGGACACACGTTCCTAATATATCAAGCGACTGACGGGGCAATTGGTTGGACATTTGTATAACCCCAGTAGCCCATTTCCAGCTGAAATTAAGTCATTAACTCTGAGAAAAGAGCTTAGAAATAATGGTGTCATGCCCCATACAGCACAGTTTGATGTTGCTACTTGATAGATCTAGCGGAAGAGATCCCAGGAGGGTATGTTTTTGGAGGGGAGGAGCAAGTAATGCGGTAATGGCCAGAGGGCTTTAGCATGGCCATGGAAGCCGTTGGGTGGGTACATGGCCAAACACCACAAGCTGTGTGGCACTCCTCACAACCCACCGCTCTCATATCTCTACTCCAACGCAGTCATTTTGCCTTCTGGGTGGGGTGCTTAAGCACACCTAAGCACACCTAACATCTGAAACTAAAAAGTGAAGTTTCGGCAAGCCCTCTTGGGTTGAAAAACATTGTTTGTTAAGCACTTGCATACATGGAGGTGACTGTTCTTACAACTTGTTCAGCACTGTAAGGAGCACTAAGCATTGAGGCGGTGGGGGGAGCAGAACAACACAACCGTTTTCTTTCCTCGACAAAAACATACATTACAGCCTTGAGCAAATGTTTCTTTGGTGTGCGAGCCAGACTTCAGTGATTTTGTGAGTGCGATACTCCCTAATACTAGTGTTAATGTAACTGCACAGGTCAAAATCAAATGCAGTCGGAGCCCTTTTCCTTTGCAACTCTTTAGCTACTCATTTAAGTAGTGTCCCGTTTCCGCTTCTGCATAACCAGTGCACAAAGAGGTGTGCGTCACACCTACCGCTGTGTCCCTGTACCGCCTGTCTTTTAGTTAATGTTTCCGGGTCACAGGGCCAGTGCCAACTCCCTGACGAAAGGAGCCAGGTGAACCTGCAACAGTTTGTCGGTGCCTTGGTTTTGAAACTGACTTCTTGGCATTGTTGGCTAAGGATAGGGTAGTGGAATGCAGTGGCGTCGCTAGGGGAGAGTTAAGGGGGGGGGTGGGGGAGGCCGGCCCCACCATTTGAAATCCTGGGCTCCTCCCCCTCTCCCCCCCATACCTAAGGCGAGCAGTGACTGTGTTCTCTCTTCGTGGTGTTATTTGTGGCACTCGCTAAAGCAAATGTCAGCATGTCACACGCAAATACTCTCCTTTTGTCTCAAAGCTAGTAGTGATCTTGGGATGCATTCTGGCATCCCTATGAACATGAGCACGAGCCACTTCTCAGGTGTTCCTGCCTGGCTTCTGCACAGCGACCTCCATAGTGTGCAGAGCAGCTTGCAGGCCCTCCCATCAGAATGTAGCACACAAAACTGCTAATGATGGGCCATTAGTCACTGAATGGTTTCGTGCCCGCATTCTGATGGTGAGGGGAGGTGCAGTGGGGTGTTGGTAGTTGGTGTGCACAAAAGCCTCTCTGCAGGAGTGCTTGTGATGTCACACATTACCTTTCATAGCCCCCCACCCACTTGTGTCTGTGCCCCCCTACTTTTGTCCTTGGCCCTTTCTGTGACCCTCTTAAATTTGATTCCTGGTAATGCCACTGGTGGAATGGTCCAGGCTTAGAGTAGAACAGTACCACAGTTGACTTACACAGGGGGGGAGAGGAGAGGAGAGGAGGGGAGGGGAGGGGAGGGGAGGGGAGGGGTGGGGTGGGGGGCGGGGCGGGGGTGTGTGTGTGTGTGTGTGTGTGTGTTAGTTACTTTTACCACCGCTTTCTTACCACAGGCTCCCCCATGCGCCGTAAATTCACTCTGCTCCCTGCAAACCGGCTGTCTTGTTCCATTAATCTTTTGCTTTATGAATGTGATTATTTGACTATGGCAATGTAGCCCACTAAATAAATCCAGTCGCCACACGACCCAGCCCCGTTGCTGTGTGCATGGTTGTATCAATAGCCTATATAGGTTTCATTTGCAAAAAAATATTGAGGACCCCCTTGTGTGACCGAAGCCCCCACATAATTCATCATCTTGTTGTACCACTTGTTTGGTAGGCGCTGTGTTCTTTTGTGCTGTCTGTGATTGGCAACGCCTGTTGCGAGTGCGCATTCTTGGCTGTTCACGCGCTCCCTGATAACAGAGTTCTATTATTGACCTTGGCGATAAACTTTGTACAAGTATCTTTTTATTCTACTGTAAAAATGTTTTCCACCAGACCTGGTACGAGCTTGAGATTATAAATAAAGCGTGCGTGGCAGCCGACACAGTGGCTATCCTATAGAGGACCAGTGCCGGCGGCCTGGTCTACGCCCAGTACAGAAATTAAGCTCTAGGTTGTACCTTGGCTCCAGTTTGGCGCATAAAGGAAATCTGAATACTTAAATAAACCTTGTCTATAAAATAAAATATATGGAAGTCTAGCTGCCTTTGGAGCGACTATATTTCCACGTGGAGATGACAATTGAGTTTCTCTTGATACTTTAGTATGCAAAGATCCCAGAGTCTGCAACCTGTGGTTCTCCGCAATTTATTTTATTTATTTGAATTAAGCGCACACACGGCCATAAGGCATCAAGGCGCTGTTACAGTACATTTACTTGGATACAGCCTAAGAACAGATTTTTTTTTTAACAAGATTGCATAGGTTCAAAGTCAGTGTTGCGGGTGTGTTCCATGGTTGTGATGTTCAGTGTTTTAGACTATGACTCCCATTATACCCCGCCCCACCCTCTCCACCCACAATACCTTTGCCGGCTAGGACCTTTGCCCGCTAGGACATTTGCCCATAAAGTGAGTGGCAGGGAAAGCGGTTTGGAGGAAAAAAAGAACTTGCTTGCCAAAAACGGTCCGCATAAACCAAATGGATGAGGCCAAAAAAACAGGGAAAGGGGGGAAATGTCTGTTAATAGATTTGCAGAGCCCTGGAGATGATGGAAGCAACTGGCGCAACTAATTGAGGCCACAATGGGCTGGGCCAGTAGCTATTCTTCCTAATTAGTAGAGTCATAGGCGCTTTATTCCTGCCACAGGGCCGCTTATTTAGAGAATGGTGTGTGCACGCGGTTCGACACCATTCACACCTTTCCATAATTAGGGGCAGAGACGGGTCGTGGTTTGCCCGGAAACACACATGCTGTATTCAAGTGCCAGCCCTGGGGTTAGAAAAGCAGTTCCACTGTTCCAGTTCGAGAAACGAGGATCGCATTTCTTTACCCACAACCCATCAATTTAAAAAGCTAAACCCCCTCCATAAGTGGCTGACCAAATAGTGTCACTTTTAGGAAGACGTGCCCTTTTGGGGAGCTATTGTAGCTCACACACAGACAGAAGTGCTCCCTAATTCATGACCGTCTCCCATTTCCAGGTGTTCAGTGCCTTATGTATGAAAACACCATGGATGACACTTCTTAACCTGGTGTCCAAGTGCTGTTTTTGTAATTATTGTCCTGGTGTTGTGTAGCCTTTCTTTGTGTATTTAGTTTGCCTGGGCGCGAATCTGCAAGGTACTGAAGTACAGGAACACTGCTTAACTTGCTGCTTTGTTGAACACAGTTTTTATTGCAGTGCACTAAGCCCCATGGTATTTGCTCTGAGGCATAATAACACTGGAAACCATGGCAACGCAGGTGAAATCACTGTAGCCTTTTTGGAGCTGGCTGGCAGCCAGTCTTGTCCCAGGCGGCCTGCCTGGGATCTCCCGGTGACACATGCTGGATGAGGCACAGGTTGTGGTGCTGATTAAATGTTCCTGCAGTCGGTGTGTACTCATGCTGGATTAGCTCACTGATAGATTTTCAGAATATGAACCAGAGGTTGGCTGGAGCACGGGTGAAACTAGCTGTGCTTTTAGCAGGTTTGATTGCAGAATTCACTGATGCAAAAAGAGTGGGTACTTGACCAGAATGTTTAAGTTTAGTGGCATGTTAAGGATTTACAAACTTTGTGGCAGAAATTCCTCGCGCCCATGTGAAATTGCACACTCGATCAAAGGACGCCATAGACTGGACAGTCTTTGTGCGTCTTGGTTTTCTTCCTAATATTGAACACCTGTTTTTGATGGCCTAATATTTTTTGACTGTGGTATTAATCCCACAAACACAATTGGAGATGGATTTGTTTTTGATTGCTCATTTCCATCTGCAATACTGTTGCACGCGCTCTTGTCCTACTCTCAGAATAATTGAGGCCGGGTGAGTTGAGCAGTTCAATAGTGTGTTTTGATCAGTTTTGAACAGGCCTTTGTTTCTTTCTCAAGTGGAATTCACCCCCTTTTGTATGTGTTCCTATATTGAGCATATTGGCTTGTCGCGAATTGACCGCGTTGTAGCTTTGCATCGGATCCTCCGACGTGTTCAGGTAGGACATAACCGAACGTCGACCCTACATGGAGAATGAATTACAGCTGCCCTTGGAACCTGAAGTGACACCACTGTCGCACGTTCTATAATAAACTCTTCTTGCCATTTCTTTAAGCCTTTCCCAGATGTTTTTGGGTATACCTTTACGACGAAAGTGGCTGGTAAGAGAACACTATCAGTGTGCCTGCCTTTCAGATTCAAGGACTGCGGCTTTGCCTGAAGATTTCTAGAAGCTGTGAAGTTTTGCTGCTGTTTTGTTATTTTTTGCCCTGGTGCTAACCAGACATCCTGTTTGATTGGTTAAGATGGAGGTGTAATTTTTAGGATGGAATTAAAGTAAGTAACTTAAATTAAGAGCAAGCGAGTGTCCTACAAAACTCCTTAGCGGATGAAGAACCATCTTGAATCTGATCGATACTTTCCATCTTTTATAAGCGAGTCGCCTTAGAATGTTTTCACGTCCTGATGGCTTATGAGTCATGGGAAGTGGAAAGGAATGCTACATTTTTAAGCTAATGGTGGAAGTCATTGAGAACGGGGTACAGAGTTCCATTGCAGATCTTAGTGGGCCATAATCAACCCAAGACCTTGATGTTGAAGAGTAAGCTAGTAGCACTTTGGATGATGGCAGTATTGAAGTGTTACTTTATGCTCAAGAAGCGTCTCGCCTTACAAGCGACTGCATTTTTGCACAAGTTTGATTTTTTTTTTCTTTTTTTTTTTTTTTTTTTTTTTGGACCAGTCTGATATTTCCTCCCTGCGCACCAACGCTGTAGAAGGTTCCTGTGGTCGTAGAAAGACCATAGGCCTCGTTACGAGGTTGGAGGAAACCATGGCGCTATTAGCCAAAACCTTACTGACTCCACCCTGGTGAATGGAGCTATTACCGACCCATTCCAAGGTTGGCGGGACCGGTAATTCCACATTCACCAGGGCCCTTCCCCATTCCCATTTGAGCCCCCATAGGACTCAATGGGAATGGGGAAGGCGCCAATAACGGTACCGCAAATTGCGGTACCGTTATTAGCTCCAGAGTGCCTTTGCGGGTCCCGTCCTGAACGCCTGGGGAAAACCAGGCGTTAAGGGAGGACCCGCAATGGGAACTCGTAGTAGGGCGGTAAGGGATTACCGGCACCGGTGCCGGTAATCCCTTACCGCCCACCTAAAAATAAGGCCCCATGAAACGAATGAATTCCCTGCGGCCAGTTGAAAAGATGCTCTTAGCACAGGTGGGAAAAGGGTATCGCAGCATAGACTGTGCTTTCTGAACTAAAGCACACTGCCAGGCACTGCGAAAGAATACCTCCAGTATCCAACACATGCAGAACATATTACAGTGGATCTTGCCCTCCCCGACCAAGGGAGAATACTCCTGTTTAGATGCTGAACTGCAGCCAAATGGAGTCGCCGGTCTTACCAGTGACATGTTTCTGTGTCCAATACTTATTGTGTTCTGCCCTCATTCAATATTACTTAATTAAATATCCCACAAAGTGCTGGTATATTGTGACGTTGAGTAAAACCAGAAGTTCAACTAATCTTGGCACTGCAAACCTTTCTCTGCACATTTTAGTTTCTACTTATTAAAGAAGCTTTGTTATGAAGAATTCTCTGAAGGGGAACTAGGTCGTAGAATATATATTCATTCAACAATTTCTCAGCTCATAATTTCTTGAATTGTGTCCTGAATTCTATCCCAATCTTATCACAGAAGTGGAATTTGCTTTTGAATAGCTCTCTACCGTTCTCACAAAATTATCACTGTAGCTTGGATCTATTTTGTTAAAGCTCCTATACAGCGAGGATTTTAAATAGCCCGATCGATTTTGTTTTTTTTAATAAAATGGCAGCCCTACTTCTAAACCTAAAGGTAGTTGATTTTTTTTCTTTTTCCATAGATATTTTAGTTCCTAGTTTCCCACCATTAGATTCGAAAATATTCCCGTTCCTTCACCATCAAATGCTAGAAGACATCTGGTGAGAATTTTTCCTTCGACCCAAGGAGCCCGTCCCATTTTTCCAGTGTTTCTTCCCTTCAAGGATTCAACATTGTTAAGAGCCTAATCCATATTTTGCAAACGTTTGAAGATAAAGAAAACACTATGCCCTAAGGTGTTCCAAATCTGCAAAATTTCACAAGCCAGAATTTGCCATAGACATTTATTTTGAAGGTTAATGTGTGCTTTTTATCGGTTTCTAACTTTTCAGAGATGTCTATTCCCAATTGACATGGGGAAAATGCTCAATAGTAGCTGCTGAAATGGTGTCCATTTACAGTTGCACTTTACTGCAAATTTCAAAATGTAATTCTACCCTGCATCTTTTTTGAGAATTATCAAACCATGTTGATGTTTTTATTTATATTGGACAAGGTTTTGAGAAGGCTATAAACACTTGAGATCCAGAGAGGAAAAAATATTGCGTGATCTGTACAGAGTAATATTGTTCTTTACCAGCGATTAATCAAGATTAAGGAGTGCATATTATTACCATGATGGTCTTGCAGATTATTATAACTCTGACTTCCAAGTGGTTCCAGTGATGGAACAGACAGGCGGCAATATTAAAATAAAACGCAGTTTGAACTCTAATCGGTATCCCTGCTTTATTTACGTTTCGTCCTTAATTATTTCTTTGTATGCATCCAACACAATTTGTTGCTTTATTAGATTTCCATGAGGTAAATGCTTTGTACTTTTGTACCAATAGTATTTTGTCAAATATATGAATGAAGTTTGCAAGTAAACAATGAGAAAGCTCCTTCCACGCACGTAATCTCGTTAACCCACCCTCGTTGCACATCGCCGTCTCTCCCAATCATCTCGTCGGTGCTTACAGTAAGATGGTGGCTTGAAATTGCTTCCAACGCAGTCTTGCCAGAAGATTAACTTTTAATCATACTTATCGGCCAAGATCCAGGATTATCCATTTCTTGAACAGCAGTTGTCCAGTTTATACGTCTCCTGAAATTACTGAATGGGCGGCTCTGAACAGAAGTGTGCAGCAGTAGTTGTTGTAATTCCAAATGTATTAGATTGCACGCACAGACGAGTGGTAGTCCCATGTTGCCTCTTTCCAATCAGCAAGCCAAGGCTCCCACCTTCAGTCGATCTCCACTTCTTTCTTCAGATTTTGTCCACAACATTCAAAACACTAGTATCAGAATGCCACTCCAAAGAGCATGGGGGTAGAGTTATAACGATAGGGGATGATCATGAGCCCCACGCAGGTGGCCTAAAAGTTATCATGCAAAGTATATATATAGCCAGCCTCGCTCGGGTTTGTTGGGATGGATAGGGAGGTGGATGCAAATCCAGTTTGTTTTGATGATTGCAGGCCGGATGTACCCCAGCCCCCTCTGTTGGTGGCGTGATCCTAGTTTTGGGAGTGCAAGCACCTAGTTAGTCAATGACGTGGATGGATTTGATACAGAAGTGGGCAGTGGAGTTGCTCCATTTAGGCAGTGCATTTGTAGGCAGCTTTTTTCCATGTGTGTGGGTAGGCTGTGAGAGGAGTGTATGGTGGAGCGATCTAAAAATGTAAATCTGCTGGAGGGGAGGGACATCCAATGGCTTCAAGATTTTTGGTCTGGGCTTGTTGCATTATCTGTTTGCTCTATGGATGCATGTTCTTCCTGGCCCAGGGTAGTTTAAAGGCCCAGGGGTGGCAGTCATGTGGGGTGGGAATTTACCCAATTTTACCTACTCTACTGTAATGAGGCAAAAGTGGGCACTCGAGGCTAAATCAACAGGCACGGCACTGTCAACATGCGCAGCACTGAGTCTTTATCAATATGATTTAGTTTAAGTTTTGTTATTTGGATTAGCAGCAAGTTCCTGGGAGAGAGAGAGGTGTTGCCCACTGCTCCTTGTATTAGCATGAAGGGGTTGGACCATGTAATGCTTGCACTGATAAGGAAGACACAGATTTTCTAGTTTTTCGTTTACAGGACTTAATTAGTGAATTAAGTAGGTCAGCCGACACGTGTTTCGACCCATCAAGGTCTTTGTCAAGACTAAATTGATTCTTGGCTGCCCATGGTTGATGGGTGACTTTCTTGCTTGTTGGACAATCCTGTTGGCAAAGTAGAGCCGGTTCCTTGGCTCAGTAGACTGTTTTGCGGTAAGCCACAGGTATTTGTGGCTCAGCGATCCTATAGAAGCTGGCCCTGGTGGACTGCTGTGACTTTCAGCTGCTGTTCTCCTCGACTGGTCTCTGGATAGTGACTGGATTGTCCAACCAATAAGCAAGTCACCCATCAACCATGGGCAGCCAAGAATTATTTGACCTTGTGAAAAACCCTGATGGGTCAAAACATGTCGGCTCTCTTGTAATCCTTTCTTGATGTGTTGTATGTTTGTCCGTTGCCTATATTGAAGTGTTCATCCCGATTCTTTTTGAAGGACGTTAACCAAATTAAGATGGACCAAATTATTCTGTTCATCCGTAGCCCAGTTTGTCTAGTAGATATTACTGAGAGAGGGCATAGATAGGTTCAGGTTTTTCTGATTGTCTCTTGCTGGTATCAGTTGAATATCCCAATTTTGAGGAATTCATTGAACCTGAGGTCGCTTTCCACTATCTGCAGATGGCTGCACTTATCATCCAGTGTTTGGTTGTGACGAAGAAGGAAGATTCTCTGTGGCTTTTCCAGTAGGTGCTCGCCAAGTTTCCTAAGGCTGCGTTGGTTGATCTGAAGCATTCTTGATAGTTTGTGATTTAAACATGTAGAAGAATTAGTGTACATAGGACATCAGCTTTACCTCACAAATCTAGATATATTGTGTGCAGCCCAAGGGGATGGACATGGGTGTCTCTCCATTTGGGTGTAAGGATATTGGCGAATCCTGGTTGCATGGGATATCATTAGTCGGGTATGCACCAGAATGCTTGAATGAGGAAGGGCGGTTGAGCTTTTTCCTGGCTCTTCAATGATCACTTTTACAAGTGATCTTGCGAGGGATTGGGGGCTTTGATCATGCATTAGTTTTCCAGGTTTTATTGAATATTGAGGTGCAGAGCAGGTGTCTCTTTGAGGATCCAAGATTCCTTGTTTGATGTAGGGTCCTAACAGGTGCTTTAAGTGATCTGGTCTGGAATCCTGGAGGGCTTCGTGAAAGAGGCAGAGAATCTTGAAGGGGATGGTTTGTTCCATTGGGAGCCAGGAGAGGGATCTCGGAATAATCAGTATGTGGTCCCAGCTTTTTCATTCCAGGGTAAGTCTGGTGGCATGGTTATGGACCATTGGGTGTATTTTAAGTTTCTTTGGGCACACTTGCTAATGAGCAATTTCAGCAATCTAGGTGGGGAGAACTAACAGTCTCTTCAAGACTACTTTCTGTTGGGTTTCTTTTTGGGGTGTGTTGGAGCTGGAAATGTGTACATGCAGTAGTTGTTGTCAATTGGGGTTTCTTTTCAGTTCCCATTACAAAGGTATGCTGACGATATACAGATCTAGTTGGAGTTAGACGGTGATATTGCAAAGGCCTTCAAAGGTTGTCGCCCAAATGGCAAAGATGTACAAGGAAACCCAGGACACAGTAGTTCTCCTCTTCAGACCAGTTCCATAAGAGGGGTCACCGAGGAGGAAAGAAGGGGTGGTCATCAAACGCAGGAATGCCATTCCTGAGTATCTGCCACTCTAAGCGATTCATCACCACTGTTGTGCCCGACCAGCCACCCTGCTTGTCCTCGTCCAAGGTCATTTTCTGGCCTCCGCTAGCCTCCTGCCTGAACTGTGGAACTGATGGGACACACAAAGAACAAGCCCCCTCTACACTTCTTGCTGTACCTTGGTCCGAGCTGTAGGCCCACCTTTGCAGGCTCCTTTCGGGACCCAAGATCTTCCAGAATCTGGGCACAAGATTCCTGTCAACGCACTGTGTGGGCTGGCTCCTAAAAATTAATGCTGAAATGTAGAGAAAGAATCCCCCCCCCCCCCCCTGCAGAGGGTAAAAAGCAAACCTGGCCTAACCTGTCTGTCTTGCATTGTAGGATTTACAAGCGTCTAAAATAGTTTAATTTCATGGGGTTAAATCATGTGGGTTTTTTTTTCCCCTGTTATTTTTATTTATTTATGTATTTTTTAATCCATTCTCCCCTGTCATTTATTTAACCTTCCCAACTACCAATTTTTTTATTTGCAAAAAGGTGTTTGGGTGGGTTTTTCTGTCTTTTGGGGACAGTGCTTTTAGAAGATGGCAGTCCTTGCATGGTGTTCAAGGCAGCACCATTCAGCTGCCCGTCAGAGTAAGGCAGGCAAAGGCAAGTGTTGGGGCTGTGGGCAGTGCCATGTGATTAACACCTCATGGCAAGTTATACACTTTTTGGAACTAAGAGATGTGAGTAATTGACATTCAAGATGCAATTGACACTCAAGATGGGGCAAGTGACTTTTTCTGCCTTGCAGAAACACTAATCCAACTCAAAAACCTCAATTTTCCACATACACTTCTACAACGCAAAAGCACACAACCACATCTCTGCACAGCAATCCGCACTCACTTCACCACACTGCAACAACATACAAACACATAACCATGCACAACAGCACGTGGGAATTGGACCGACCCGAAAATCCCACTGAGGCTCAGCGAACAGTGGAAACCAAACTGAAGCTGCCAACAGAACACCACAACTCTCACTTTACTTATTCCCACTATACCCTACTACACAACACCCCCTGCCCTCAAGCCCTCCTTTGCAGATCTGCCCGAGCACCAGGGGACCACTCTGAACATTAACTATTGGCCATATAGGTATACATCACATGACCACATGCACCTATGGGCATCAACTAGTCTCCTGGTTCATGGGTCATTTAAGTGACCAAACCATAGCGATGGGTCTCCTTCTCCGGCAAACCCACAGTGTCTGTCTGTCTGTTGCAAGCTTGCATCTGTGGTTTGAAGGCCTGCACGGCCATTTAATTTCTGCTTTTCCCATTCATCTGTTTAGCGAGAGCTGGCACCACTGGCTGTTTATTGACCTTCTGCTGAAGTGTCTCTGCAGGGCTCATAAAATTGATATACCCAGGCAAAGTGGTAAAAACGTCTGCTTTTTATGTACTCTGCCCACACTAACTTGAATTGATCACAGTTTCGGTAAATCTCGATTCAGACGGTTCGGCCCTGAAAGGCCAAAGAACTAAATCGGGTGCTTTATGAAAAGGTTTTGCCAGAGGGGAAATAGAGCCGTAGCGTTGCCCTTGGCATGTCAAGCGGGTAAACCTGCTCGGACATGGATTCCATGTCAACGAGAGTACCCTACTTCAGTGATTTGGCAAACGCATGTCAATTTCTGTACCAGATGTCATTAGAAGAAATTAGGGCTGTAGTGATTATTGGAAAATACAATAAATAATGGCAGGTTTGATGATCTGGCTGTGGGGGGACATGAAGTAAAGACTTTAGCCACTTAATGATGGCATTACATAGCGCTACGTTTTGGAGTCCTTCCCCTTCCAAGTGCTGTAATAACAGGTGTTATTACCCAATATAACGGCACTCAAAGATGAAGGGCTGAGTCTTCTGCGGCGTGCAATTTAACCCTGCACAATTCAGTCTTAATCCAATTTGTGAAGCCACCTCTTAACTCCTGAGCCATCTACCACAGACAATCCAAGCATAGCACCTTGCCAGAAGAACCTTTTTCTCAGGCGCTTCCCCCTGACTCGCCATGTTGGCATCTTGGCCAAGCTTAAGAGTTTAATCCGCCATGGTGTTGCAAGCATCGGTGCATGCTGCGTTTTCTTGGCCATGGCTTTCTACATGCCTTGGCTCACCCCATGGCACTGTGGAAGGCTCAAAGTCTGGCTGTAAGCACATTGAGCACCAGCCTATGGGTTTTGGTTGCCTTGCCGTAAATGAGGAAACCAAACCATTTGAGGTTTGTTTTTGCTCACTATTCAGGGAGCTTTTGCATACTTGGCAAATTTAGATGTTTGACATACAGCCCCCTCACAAATGTTTTTGGGGGCCTAGGAAGTAAGCTTAGGGGCCCTGCCACACATTTCCTTGTGCATAGCTTCAACGTGCTCAGGCCCACCATGCTGTGAGTAATTTCCTGACATGGTCCCCTTGCGCAGAGAACACTATCTCTCCTCTTGGCACTGTACCCCATAGAATACAGTTGTTTCACAGAAAATTTGGTCCAATTGTCCTTATAGCGCCTCCATCTTTTCCTTTTCATGCCTTCCTATGCCTCTCATCTATCCCTGGCCCTCATCCCTACTATCCTCCCGACTTTGCTTCGCCTTACCACTACTGAATGTTCCATCATTCTCCTCCTTTGCCTCGCTAACAGCCAAAGCACTTTGACGCTTTAACTATTGCAGGAGAAGCTAAACAAATGCAAGATAACATAAGATGATCTAACGGTAGATTTAAAAAAAGGCCCTATTCAGAAATTGCTAATTTTAACTATTTTCAATTTTTATTACTGGTTGCTCCTCCTTCCCTCTATCTAAAGAGATGACATGCCAAAATGAAAATAAAACTAAGTCAGCAAAATGTATTGTAGACTTATTTTGGGTGGCATTAGTCCAGGATATTATGGGTGTGGCCTAACGAGCTACCACCCAAGACATTCAGCTGCTGCAAGGGGTATGATTGCCAAGAGTTTCTGCCCAGGGCATCCCATTATGGAGTGATACCCTTGGAACGGCTCGGCAGTGGAAGCCATTACACTCGCGTTTTCTCATCCGTAGCAGGCAATCCCATAAACCTCCCCTCCTTCCTATCCAAACTAACTGCCAAACCCGCTTCGCTTGCATCCTGCACTCAGAACCACCCTGTCTCAGGTTCTAGTGTTCTAAATATTTTTGACAGTCCCTCTGCCTGGTATATTGTCACTCAATCCAACAATGTTTTCTTCTCCTTTCCCATCACAACATGTGCTGGTGTATGTTGTGTTTAATGTACTGGTAAACATTCAGTATGACAACCCCCTAAGCAGTTTCTTTGTAACAGGGTGCATTGTGGATTTTGAAACTGCCCTCCCAAAAAATGTAATTGACATTGGCTCCCAGTGAATTTGGACCAAGTAGAGCAACTAAAAAAAAAAAAAAATGAAAGTCAAAATGTCATTACAAGATTACAAGCAAAACCATTTCCTCTCATCATTTAATCCAAAAGCAACTGCAGAAGCGTGTTTACTCCCTGAACCCAACAGTGGTGTGGCTTTAAGGTCAGAAGATCCCACTGCGGGATGGGGCAAGAGGAACAGGTCATTGTCTGGACTGGAAATCAGCCCACAGAATGTAGACCAGTGCAAGTCGCAGTTTGAGGACCATCATTGAGCAAGTTGGCCCGCTACCCCGTGGCATTCTGATGACTCTTGGAAGCAAAGCTTGTATTGTCTTACATCCCAGATTCCTTTCCATGGCCTGCTTATTGCCATGAATGGTTTGTAAGAGTCCCACACAGTATCTAGGTACTTCTGAACTGTATTAGTAAACACAGCAAGAAAGCTATTTTTAATTCATTTTGCATTTTTAAAGCACTCGCACAGCCCACGGGCATCGAGGCGCTGTTACAGGAATTGTTTGTTTTTTAGTTGCGTAATTGTTTTTTGTTTATTTTGTCTTAGTTGCGTATTTATAACGCGCTTAAATACCTAGAGGTTTCTAAGCGCGGACCTGGGGATCAAACCTGTGTTGCTTTGTGTTGTCTTGCTTCCAAGGCGAGCACGTTGCCCCTGAGCTACCCTCCCGTGCTATCTTGCATGTGTGCCTCCTTCCCACTAACTTAACCCACGCCAGTCTTTCAAATCGCTGCAGACTTCAACCTGCCGCTCTCCAGATCTTTCGAGCTTCAACTCCCAGGACCCCTCCGTAGTGCTGTTGGGAATTGTAGACCAAAACATATGGAAAGATCATTGTTGCAGACCCCAGCACTCTCCTGGAGGCCATGCAAATAAAGCAGCGTGCATTATAAATCCCAAGTAACATAATATATGGGGGGGGGGTGGTGGGCACGGTAGAAGCAGCTAGGAGGCAGGAGGCAGGTTGGGCAGTGGCCTTGCCCCATGGCATTGCACTCTTCTACCGAGCCTACGCTTCTTCAGCCATGCAGACTGCCTGCGCCTGGGTCCTGGTAGCTATGCCCAATCTATTGAGTACTGGTGCAAAAGTGTGGCGTCAGAGTGGTTGTGCCTGGCCGTTTCCACTTGCCTTTGGCTTAATGGGCAGTGGGGGTCATTTTATAACAAAGGGACCACCAACAAGAAGTGTGAAGTGTTGCTGGGCCGCTGTATGCATGTCCACTGCATGCATGGGCATAGGATAGGAGGGTTGGTGGAGGGTGGGTATAGGGGGGGACAAATTTCCCCCAAAAAGTGTTGTCATGCACAGTTCAGTGGTGGGGGTGCAATGTTGCACTCTCTCATTACCGAATTAACTTTTTCACAAACTCTATCTAAAGACATGATTCAAATAATGATCTTATGCAAAGTCTAATACGGTCATCCTTTTTTTGAAGTAGACGAAGGGGTAGTTGTGTAGGTGGGGAGACAGTGTTGGGGTGTATTGAAATGGTGTTAGGGAGGTGTGTATGTGGGTTGCGTTCAGTGTGGGGGGGGCGGAACCCGTGAAAGAGTTAATGAGGGGAGGAACACAATAAATAAATAAAAGCAAAAGTCCTAAAGGTGTCCCCTGCCCCCCCCCCTTAGATTTTATGTGTCTCCTATGCCCCTGACTGCATGCAATATTAAACACTACCAAGTGGTGTGCAATTGTGAAGAATAAAGTGAGGTGAAATCGCCTTTACCCTTCACGTTTACTCCCTGCTTTGGGAGAAATTAAACATTCCTTGCAAATATACTTTGCGGGTGGTTTTTCCTAGAGGATTCCAAGGGGATTTGCCTGATTTTTGAGCAGGTGCGACTGTAAGGCGTATTCCATCGGGATCCATTTGTTTCACTTTCATGAAAATGTCATGCAGCCGTAAAATGAAGTGCTCTAGTAAGATGGAGGGGGAAAGCAAAGTGGAGATGCTCGCTCTGATTTGTTGATCTCCTGCACCTCAGGCGGGCAGGTAAATGAGATGGAACACACTGCAAAATGACTCCGCGTGTTTTGGGACAGTGTGGGATGGGCTGTTATAAAATTCCCTGTGTGGGACACAATTGAAAGAGCAGCTTTTGCTGTGCCATGCAGAATCTTAAGATCCTTCTGGAAACGAGGAAAGCTTTTGGCAAACTTCGTACCCAACGAGTGAAATGATGGCGCCTGTGCGCCCCTTCTCCTCGTGCCTCCTTCCCTCGCCCCGCCCCCTTCCAGTATGAATAACAGGATCTTAAAATGAACCCATGTCACGATGGCGAAGAGGCGCCGGAAATGAAATGATTCAAGGCAAACTGTCATGCGCTCGATTTAGAACTGGAAGCGGGGGGGTGGGTGCTTGCCTCTCTGCTGAGCCAGCCAGTCTCTGGACTTGCAGCTTCCTGAAAAACACATGTGTGGGAGCAAAAAGTGGAGTCCCGATGCCCATAGACATCAAGACCCTTTATACCGTGCTTTAAAAAAAAAAAAAACTAAAGAAAACGTCTGCATCCGCAATTTTTGAATTTCCTGTGAGGCTTTGGCGGCCATCTTAAGAGCCACAGTAACACATACAGAGTTCGACTGGAATGGATGTAAACTTCGAACCATATCATCTGGGTTTAACCCATCCAGTCCTGATTGCGCATTGCATGCTGGTATTTATAGTCCAGCAAATATTAATGCAAAACTACCGCCACTATAATGCACACATGCCAACATTCTGTGACCAAAAATCTGTAGGAATCTTAAAGTTTCAAAAATAGTCAGGCGAGGAGGTAATGATAGGAATAGGGCGCCTCAGCAACCCCATTGTCATTGAATGAGCCTGCCGCCGCGCCTGCCACGCCTTCTGCCATCACGCCAGCTCGGGGGAGCCCTTGAAAGACTCGCCGGAGTTGACGTGATGGGGGGCTAATGGCGCCTTTTGTGAAAGGCACTCGCGGCGGAGGGGCGCCCTTAGCCCACCGCCGTGGGCGCCTTTTACATCAAAGGCCTGTATGCTGCGCCTTCTCCCGCTACGCCAGCTCGGGGAAGTCCTTGAAAGACTCCCCGAGCTGGCATGGTGGGGGGCTAATGGCGCCTTTGGCCAAAGGCACCCGCGGTGGAGGGGCGCTTTTAGCCTACCGCCGTGGGTGCCTTTGACATTAAAAGCCTGGCACTTTTAGCCCACCGCCGTGGGTGCCTTTGACATTAAAAGCCTGGCGCTTTTAGCCCACCGCCGTGGGTGCCTTTGACATTAACAGCCTGCATGCCACGCCTTCTCCCGCTACGCCAGCTCGGGGAAGTCCTTGAAAGACTCCCCCGAGCTGGCATGGTGGGGGGCTAATGGAGCCTTTTGCCAAAGGCACCCGCGGCGGAGGAGCGCTTTAGCCCACCGCCACAGGTGCCTTTGACATTAAAAGCCGGCATGCTGTGCATTCTCCCGGTATGCCCGCTCGGGGGAGCCCTTGAAAGACTCCCCCGAGCTGGCGTGGAAAAAGAAATCGGTATTTGGTGTAAAAAAATAGGTAGGCGGTAGGACTGCTTAAAAAGCGGTATCCTACCGCCTAAATCGGTAGGGTTGGCAACTATGTATAATGCAAGTGGAAAACCACAATGGCTGGCCTTTGAATAATGAAGGCAGCCGTCTCCCAGAAGGCCATTCTTTTAACCAGCTTTTCGCGAGTAGATTTTTTTGAGATTTGTGGATCTTGGTTTTAGGGAAAAGGTTTACGTTAAATTCTTTTTATCTGAACTTTTCTCAATTTTTATCATTAATTCTAGATTTATAAGGTGCTTACACAACAAGACAGTGTTTCAAAGCTCCGAAGAGGAGCAAATAAACCATGAAATTGACAATGAATAAATAGAAACGGACAGTGGTCCTACTAGTTCTTGTGACATTCGGAGCGTGCAAGTGCAGTGAAGGAAAGAGGAAGAAAAAAAGGGGGAGGTGGTAAGTGCTATTAGGCTCCCCTAGTGGTAATACTCTACCTAACCTGGATTTACTGTAAAATTAGCCTTTGAGTGGCTCATTACTTATGCCGGTCCACGTGCCCTCTCATTTGCGGCTAGGGTGCATTTGTGACATATGTAGAATAAAAGTAACGGTACCCTGAATATCATATGCTGATCTGGTTCTCTCTCGCACTGTCTCTCGCTATTTTACTGTATTTTCCTCTTTCGCTGTGGCTCTTCCTATGTCACACTACTTCTTTCTTGCTGTGTATTTGTTTTACTCTTTTCTTTCTCACTCATTCATGCTTTCGGCCTCTTTCATGCTCTCACTTGCGTGCTGTTGTGTCACTCCCACTCTTATGCACTCGCACAAAATGGCCTTTTTCACTCATTTTTTTTGTATCTGCCTCATTGTATCAACATTGTAAACTGATTCTTTTTTTTTTAAATGTTGGAAGTCAGCTGACTGCCAGTATATATTTAATCCTATTTGGAAGTCACACTTGTCTTACTGAGCAAAGCAAATTATTCAAACCTAGAAAAATAATCCAAATTATTTTCTGCTAGGTTACCTTTCCAAGATGGACAGCCTGGTTCAGTCCTCTGGTACTCTTTCGAAATAACCCTACGTGAAAGGCTCAGGACACATAAAACTCCAGCGCAGGTTCCTGACTTCTTTGCATAAAACAAAGAGCATTTTGGAATATAAGATTTTGTTGGTGATACAGGGCTCTGTGCTTGAAGGAGCAAGTCCATAATGCACGCTGGGCTTGGTGCCCATTTCATTTTGTTATGCCCCTCACCTGGACATTGACCATATACACTGATTCAGATATCCACAGAGCTACGGTGTGAGGAATCGAACACCCTCGACATCAAACCTTTCACTGGTGTCGAAATGCCGCAGAGAGGTTTCCGTTAGCCTGCAAATGTTTTGCTGGTGCTTGGGGTAAGCATGGCAGTGCACATGCTCTGTTCCCAATGCAAAGACATCCAAAGGGAATTCTGTATATGCATAACTAAGGGGGTTACGGTGGGGCTTATGGGTTCTTTCACTAATATCTGTCTCTCTCTCTCCTTTCCACCCCCACTTGAACTATGGTTCCAGAGGGTGTTCAACCTTCCAGCGCTTAGAGGTCATACCAAGTATATATAAGGCGCTATATAAATGCCAAGTAACATAAACGTTGACGGAAGGTTAGGAAAAAAAAAAAAAAAAAAACGGGAAAAGGTCTGTTCTGCTGGGAGAAGAAATGTGCACATGATCGGCCATCAACTCATTGGTGGGCCCATCCCCCATTACTCTGGATGGGAATGGCACCAGGTGTACTGTACATCAGAAAGAAGGGCCGATCACACATAGGACCCCAAGTAAAGCCAATTCTCGTGCAATGCGTGGATCATTATTGCTTTTTATTTGAGCCCTCTTGACACGCATGAAGTGATATGTTGTGAAACAGCAGGACCGTGTCTTGTACCAGTCACATCAGGAAACCATGATCCTCTGCACCCAAGGTTCCCCAACGGTCCACTGATATCTTTGGCCATGAGGAAACCATCACCAAAGGTGTAGAGCAGACCTGTCCCATGACCACCTTTTAAAGTTGGACAGCATTGTCTCAAAGATGTAACATTCTGATAACCGTTTGGGCAGGAGGACCTTCTAAACTTCCCCAAAAGCTCACTGTTAAAGGTCTACCTAGAGATTGGTGGAAGTTGTTGACGCCGACATCGAAACCATTGTCTACTCAAGTTGATGATTCATATAGAGCACAGGGACCCTCCAAGTTAAACGGGGGGGCAACAGATTACCTTGACAAGCATACAGGTAAACCCTCCCTCCCCTAAGCGACAAGCAGCCCCACGGCCTTGGTAGATCGTTTCCTGCGACGACGGTTAAACTCTGCAACACTGTACCACTTGAACTTGGACAACAGAAAGATTCTAAAACTTGTCGCACTCAACTAAAAACATTGCTGTTTTCCATAAAACCTCACTAACTCTGGTCTGTTCCAGACCTTTCTAAATGTCTTTCTCTGTTCTCACAAATCCCTCCACGATGTCTAGTTTTGTTTTGTCCTTCTGTTTGTTTATTTATTTATAAAGCTCTCCGGACCCGGGAGTAAATGGGCGCTGGTACATGTTACAAAGCACAATACATGGTAATTAACAGTGATATGTTTAGCAAAAAGTTATATACAGAGAGTACAGGCCATGGCCAATTAAGACATAACTGGTACATGTACAATATATACAGATAGTAACTGTGTCTAGCATACTAATCGACTTTGTGCCAATAGCCACCCAATGGCAAGTTTCCTTAAGGACTGGAAGGAGCTGGCTGACTTAATGTTTAGTGGCAGGGAGTTCCATCGTTGGGAGGTAAGGACAGTGAAGCTAGAGCCTCCGGCTCTTTCAGAGTTAAATCTGGGCACCATGAGACCTAGGGTGTTGGAAGATCTAGTAATTCTGTTGGACTGCTTCCAGGTGAATTTATTGGGAAGGTAGGGGGAGGCTAAGTGGTTGAGAGCTTTGTATGTGAGGCAGAGAGTTTTGAGGTCAATGTTTTTGTTGGATGGTGAGCCATTTGCATGTGATTCTAGAGTTGGAGAAATGCTCTCGCCTAGGAATATTTAGTGCTGCTCGTAACGCGTTATTTTGAATGACTTGGAGTTTACTAATTATAGCTTGGTTGGCACCTAGGTAGAGGCTGTTGCAGTAATCTAACTTGGACTGTATAAGGGCTCTCGCTAGCGTAAGGCAGCTATTAATAGAGAGAAAAGGTCTACAGGCCCGAATTAGTTTACCTGTGTAGGCGGTGGAGGAAGCCGTAGAGTTGACTTGCTTGGTGAGATTGATATTGGCATCAAGATAGAAACCAAGAGTTTTCACGTTTTTGGCGACAGGGATGGTGTTGCCATCGATGATGATTTCAGAATAGTTGTGGCTCAGTTTTTGTAGGTTATTAGGTGAACCAACAATGAGCAGTTCGGTATTCTCGTCGTTCAAGCATAGGCCATGTGTGGCCATCCATGCCTGAATGACGTAGAAGATTTCATTGATCCTAGTGACACCAGTATTGTAATTGCCTGATATGGTAAGGAGTATCTGGGTGTCATCCGCATAGTTTGTATAGGTGACACCCAGACGATCCAATTTATCAAAGAGAGGCTTTGTAAAAATATTATAAAGTGTGGGGGAAACGCATGAGCCTTGTGGGACACCACAAGTAATGGGGATGGGGTCTGCTGCTGCCACAGGGGAAAAGACCCTCATGGTTCTGTTGGCCAGGAAAGACTGTATCCATGTGACAGCAGAAGGGGAGAAATGTGCAGCAGAGGAGAGGTGGTTACAGAGTATTTTATGGTCGACCAAGTCGAAAGCTGCTGAGAGGTCTAGGAGTAGGATAGCAGCCTTACCCTTGTCTTTAATGTCGTCGATCTGACTTTTGAGATCAACAAGGGCAGTTTCTGTTCCATGCTGAGGTCGAAAGCCAGATTGACGCAGTCCTAGTAATTGGTTGGATTCTAGATAATTCTGGATTTTCAGGTAGGCAACTCTATCCAGGATTTTTAGCAGGAAGGGAACGGTGGTGATAGGCCTATAATTAGTAGGAATGGCTGGGTCCAGGGTCTGTTTTTTTAGAAGAGGGAGGACCCATGACTGTTTCAAATTGTCAGGTACTGAGTTAGTAGAGAATTATACGTTTATAAGTTTAGAAATAAATGGGGAGAGGTCTCTTGCGGCATCTTTTATAATTTGTGCGGGACAGCTGTCCCCTTTACAGTTTGACGGTTTGAGAGAAGTTATAATTTTTTGCACTTCTAGTGCGGTTACCTTTTTGAAGGTGAAGCCACAGTTGGTATAGGGCGTAGTAGGTGAACTAGGGGTGGGTGGGTTACTGTTGGAGAGTTGTAGTCTTTCACTTTCAATTTTCGTTTGCAGGCCGGTGATTTTATTCGCAAGGGCGTTTTGGATGCTGGTGCACCATAATTGATCCTTCATGGACATGTCCATAGGTGGATTGGGGTTTTCTAGCTCCTTCAAGATAGTAAATAATTCTTTAGAATTGGAGCTAGCATTGTTTATTCTTACGTTGTAGGCTTCCTTTTTGGTGCGAATTATTTCTTTTTTATAGAGGGAGGATGCATTGGTGAGATTGATTTTGTGTTCCTCGGATGGATTCATTTTCCACAGGGTTTCCATTTTCGTTTTCTTATTTCTTAGTATTTTAAGTTCTGGTGTGTACCAGGAGTTGAGATGGGCTCTAGGTTTACTTTTACGTAATTTTAAGGGGGCAATGATGTCAATGGCTTTGGACATGGCATCATTGTAGGTGTCTACAAGTATGTTAGGGTCCGATGTGTCAGGGATCATATGAGGGTAGGTAGAACCAATGGAATGAGGGTTTCTAGGGTAATGTTTCGCTTATTTCTAGTCATACAAGCTGGTGCTGGGGGGCATTGTATGTGGTTCGGGTTGTTGGTACTAATATCAAATGAAAGTAGGAGATGGTCAGTCCATATGAGGGGTTGGGGGTCCTTCTGATGTCTCTGTTTGTGTTTTGGCACCCTGAGGCCTGCAGGCTTTGGCGCCCTACAAATAAGTACATTTTTTTTTAAAAAGGACCTACATTTCGCCATAAGGACAGGGTCCTTGAGGAGTTTCTAGAGGTTCAATTAATCGCAGCTCCTTTCATAGTGTCTGTCTCAGTGTAGACACGTGCGACGTTGAATGCCAGTGGATAGATGGCACTATGATGGCCTTCTCTACGATGACTCCATGTGATGTGGATTCTGCGGTGCAGTGGTGGGTTTTATTCCCCCTTTTAAAGAAACTGAAGTTGTTGTTTCCCATTTATTTCTTAATCCTTTTGTTTTGTGTATGCCACTATATGCCAGACAAGTTGCCATTTGCAGCACGCTTATGAAGAAGTGCTGCTGGAAACCCCCCCCCAAAAATGTAATGGTGTTATCGGCACATACAGCTATTTATTTATTATTTGGTGGGTGGGGAGTGTTTGTTTTTATTTATTTTCATTCACATCTTTTCCCAGCTACCCTAGAACTGATGCACTTTGGTAATTCCCCCTCAACAAATCCTGCTATTTCTATAAAGAAAAAAACACTGTTGAACGTGGGTGTGTGCTTTTACCAAACTGGTTTGCTGTTCATGGTAAATGTAATGTGTTTGTGGGGGACTCCCATTCGCACTGGTATTTCAATGGGAGGGTGAGAGGCACTATCTGGTGGCCGAGGAGGACATCCAGAGGATCACGGAGGACCTGGCCGGCAGCCGGGAGGGCCATTCAACAGAGCGTGCTGGAGGGAGGCCGGACCCCGCTCACGGGCCCAGAGGCCCATATTCGGCTAGAGGAAGGCGGAGGGGAAAGGGGACTAGAAGGTTCCAGAAGCTGAACACCCCCCCCCCACCGCGGATGGGGGAACACCTGAAGTGTAGAAGGGAGGAGTGTTAATGGAGCAGTTCTTCAACACTATATCTGAGTTGCCTCAGGCATGTTGGCAGACCTTGTAAATCCAAGTTGCCTACGTGGTTCCCACAGCGGGACCGCTGGTCATTGGTATACAAGGGCCCAGCGCCACAGTGTTTGTGTTTTTTCTTTTTCTACAGTGCTCAATGTTCTGAGGGTTCGTTCCATGTGATGGCGCAGAGAGATGAGGTACCGGGAGGGTGGGGTTCGGGTCCACGGCTTGGTCCTATCAGGGCTCTTGACCCTCCAGAATGACTCCAGGGCGCAGAAGCAACAGACTCGCTTGTTAAGGGTGCCCAATTTTGAAGAGCGAGTCATCTTGGTAAATCCCTTCAAAAGGATCTGGTCCCGATTCCTCCTTATTTTTTTTGGTAACTAAACTCTGCCTGAGGAAGCAGTCGGATGCCTGCCCCGCTGTAGAAATGGATCCCGCCTGCCAATGTCGAAAGAGGAACTGGAGTATAATTTGGACTGTTCCTCATTTTAGGACCAGACTGAATGAAGCTAAAGGATTCATTTTAGTTCCCCTTTCTTGCTTTTCCCTTTTTTTGCACGTTCTTGTGATTGTAACAAATAGCTAGATGACTGATGTTTGGAAATGTCCATGAAGGGGTAATGCACACATCGGCACCCTGTGCGGGTGCGACAGCCAATCAGGGTTGTTGGGCAAGATTGAATGCAGTACCCTTTGGGTGCCATACAACAACCCTGACCTCCTGGCAATAGGAACCCAAACCTTTGGTATAAGTCTGTACTACACAGGTTGGTAGTGTGATAGAGCAGCCAGGCTTATCGCAAGAGGGATTAATGTGAGCTGTAGGGGAGTTACATAGAGATTCATAGTGACAAGTATCCGAACAAACACTTATACTCACAGTTTCTTGATTAAACAAGTAATAATGTATTTAACAGTCACTTTGAATAAGCCTTCTTCAGAAGGGAGCAATATAATAGCAACACACAAATACCTTCAAAATACACACTCTTAGTTTCTCTAAATCAGCAAACTCATTTGGGATGCTACACAGACACGTCATACACCCTCATGTGACTTAAATATCTGACACTGTGGACATTAATATATCACTGTAGATTTAGAGCAATAATCAGATGTGTCAAAGGAAAGAGTTATTAGAATAAACAAGAGATCGCAAATATTCTTAAGCAGGTAAGTACTTTTGAACCCCCCCCCAATGCAAAGTAAGTTAACCTCTTCCTGGAAGGAAGACCAAACACAAAGTCTGAGGGAAGAGTCCTTCAGGGAGCCATGCCATGCCAGGCCAATGTTAATTGGTCAAAAGTCTAGGTGGACTGAAGCACTTCGCAGAGGTAGGTAAAAGTTGTGCACAATGTTTTAGAAGTCTTTGTAGGAAAGAAGAAATCAAAGTAGGGCCACAAGCTGTTAGGCTTGTGAGAGTAGAAGATGCAAACAACTCTACAGAACAACCAAGACAAGTCTCAACTGAGAACAAGCAAGGCTGCACAACAAGAGGTAAGTTCTATTCGACTGTACAGTACTTTAAGTATGAAGAAAAGTGTGGCAGGTGACTTCTGTTCCTGTGCAGCGCTGCAGATCCTGGTGTTCCTGGGCCTCAGTCGTGGGGACAAAAGGGAGGACTTCTGGGGACTCCTCCACTGCAATGGGACGTTCACCGACTCCAACCAGCAATCTTCAAACAAGAGGCACTTCAGTGTTTCAGCTCCTCGCATCTACTGCAAATAGCACCAACGTGGTTCCTGGCTGTCGAGATGGGCTTTCCATGCACCTGGGGTCCAGCACTCTGAGGTGGCTCAGGCTCAGGCTGACCTGCTTCCTGGAAGTCCGGAGGATCTTCCTGGAGCTCTTGGCCAACTTAAAAGCAACGCACACAATCTGGTGTTCCTCTCCCTGGCTCTTCGCTTCCAGCAGCGGCAGCAGTGGAAATAAAACCAGCTTCGAGAGGATGTGCAGACGGCTTACTTTGGAGTTCATTGGTCCCACCAACTCAAGTGGAGAAATTGTCCTTGCAGGGCTTCTCTCGTTGTAGCAAATTTGGAGCTGCAGCACAGCAGCATGGCTTCACTGGCAAAACCAACGGACCAGGAGTTGCAGCAGGCGTCTCTTCCAAGTTCGTCTTCAGATTCCTTCATCCAGTGGTCAACTCTGCCTTACAAGCCAAAAAAGCCCCACCTTTATGCAGGTTTCTCCAATTCATTCCAGCCTAGCTGTCAGCCAAACAGCAGGGTGGGTGTCCTTGCCGGACAGCCAACGGCCAATCGCCTTTAGGTGCATTCCTGTAACCAAGGGGATTAAGCACAAGGAGTTTTGGGCACTTCCTGCCCCCGCCAGACACGCTGGAGCCAGAGGCGGGCTTCACTCGTGAATCCCGCCGAAGACCAAATGAACAAAGGGGCCAAACCTGACTTGGTGCGCAGAGTAAATCTCAAGAAGGACCTTTGCATGAAGAAATGGTGAAAAGAGAGACCGGGACCATTTTGACAAAAATGGCACCCTTGGTTGCTTTACTGCAGCTGCGAACCCAGCCCGCGGTATAAACTCCCAATGGTAGTTAATAGTAAAGCACTGCCACCAGCCATTCAGCATAGAAAGGGTAACATAAAAATGTTACATGAGAAACTAGACAAAGGGGAGACTAGGTAACCCCTCCAGCACCCTATTGTAAGATGGTGTGTGCTGGGTCTAGAAAGTTACCAATATATAAATCAAGTCCTTTTCACTGCACTTGGAAACAGTAGTTATCCAAGAGAAAGATATTTAAACCTTTGGGAAATCTAAGACTTCCCTGTGTCACTGCACTGAAGGTGCTGTGTGACATAATGAAAGATGATGCCTATGGAGTCTGTCAGACTCTTTAACCAGAAGAAACTCAGGAAAACGCACAGAATTAAAAGTACAAAGTCCCAAAGTTCAGCAAAAGAGCTGGGGGTCTCTAAGGTAGAGGGACACGGGTGCTCCACCCCCTCCCCCCACACCCCACACTTGCCCAGGCTACCTTCTCCTTCATGTGAAGCTCCGGCTCCCCACTCCATGTCATAGCCAGTCATGGAAAGGGAAGAAAGGCTCCATGCCTTAGCCAGCCATGGAAAGGGAAGGAAGACTCTGTGCAGAGACCAGCATCGCTGTCGAATGGGTATCTTTTGGTGGTTTTGCGTAAAGTAACTGGTTGTGCGATCGCGGAGCACTCTTGTGCATCTGTGTTGCTAATAGCAATCCTCCCCAGTTTAAAGGTCTGTACCGTTTGGTAACTGCTCTGGAACACTCTGTTAACTTGGGGTGCAGAGCGTTAACCCCAGGTTCATGAAGATGATCTGGGCAGGAGCAACCATCTACTTCTTGAATGGGGCCGCCCCCAGGAATTAAGAGCGGTTTCTAAACCTCTGCAATGCAACATTGTTTGGGAGCAGTTTGTTTCTCCCGATTTGCTCACCACAGATGCGTGATTTACATAATTGCATATATAGATCTATAATTTCAGATACGAGGTCTGTTGGAACAGTTCTCCAACCTGGTTACGCGACTGAGTGGGAAGAAGATTGATGTTGGAGTCGCACCAAAATATTTCTAAAAATAGTGCGCTATTTGTGGCCGTCCCCAGGCTCCGTGTTCTAAAACTGATGCAAATTAAATTAGAACAATTTCCATAAGCCTACTTTATCTCTTCGAAGGGGAAAACACTTTGTTGTGAGCAGATGGGATAGCTCAGTGTCTTATGCGAGTGTTGTAGAGATGTTTAAGGGCACTGCAGATCAAAGCTTTGAATCCCAGCATTATGACTCCATCTCTTTTGAGGTGCTTAAAAAATGCACCATTGGGTTGTGCGATAGCAACACCTGCTCTCTGCAGCTGGTCGGATAGCACAGCGAGTAGAGCGCTTGCTTTAACATCCATGCAGAGCCTGCTGACGCATGTTCGAATCCCAGAAGGGCCAAACTCAGCCTTTCATCCTTCCGAAGTCGATGAAGGTACACCACACACCTTGGCTAATAAAAAAAAAAGCGCTCAAATGCCTGATGGTTCGTAGCGCTATATGAATGCATAATAAATAACTATTATTATGTAGCCGAGTGACTTTGGCCGCCCACATAGAAAGTTCAGATAGATTGAGAGCAAGAACTGCACAGCATTAAACCTATTTATTTTTTTAACTAGATTGCTAGACTTGTAGCAGACGCCTTTCACAGTCTCGCCTCCCAGCAGCACCAGAAGAACACCCCCATTTCTTGGACATTGGCCAGCAAGACAGGGGGGGGCATATATACACTGCATTTACCCAATCACCAGTTGCAGGTTTCTACATGGGTATAATTGCCCGCTTGCCCCACCCCCTTCGTAGGCAGGTCGTTTTTTCCTGGCATTCATAGACTTGCTGCCAGACAATCTTAACTCCAGTACTAAACGACCCAGACTGCAAAGGTAAAGCTAGGATACCATCTCCCAGGTGGGAAGAGCACATTGGCGCTAAACCCCTCTGGCCCAGTCCGTGACCCAGCCATCCTTCGCCTTAATGGCAATTTTCTAACTGATAGATAATTGCTTGTAATACGTAAACTATACAGATTGCTCATAAAACATGTAAACTACATCTTACCCCCATAGTGCTTCGATGAAAGTATGGTGTGAGGTATAATTAAGAGCTGTGAGCTTGTTATAATGCTCTTCGTTTCAGATCTCTGCCACCACTAAACTCTGATAATAGCTGCCCTTTATCCCCATTGCAATGGTACTCCGGTTCTCGACCTGGGAATGATGAAATGCTGAGACGTACAGGCTTTCCCAGCGTTATATGAGCCATTCTTCCCACTTCTAAGCGCTGTGACCGTCACTCTTTTCACTGATTTGCAATGGAAGCCATATTCGGGTGTTTCACTTTTCTTTTTAATCATAGGGAGGTGGGGGTATTTCTTTGGTTTAGAATGCTGGCAAAGCCGCGTGGTGTATCGGAATGATTGTCTGCCCAGCTGGAGCAGGGTGGAAAGGTCTCAACTAAGACGCGATTTGGGAACCCGGAGAAAATTGTGTCAGGTGACAGGATAGTGAGACTTGTTACAAGTACAGCGATGCGGTTAGTGCCACTTTATTGGCGCATTACCGCACCTCAGTGCTGCAGTTTATAGCGACAAGGAGGAAGATTGGCCTCTGACAAAAAGCCAGTGGAACACCTTCTGCCTTGCTACCAAAACTTGTCACATTTACTGTGCTGAACTGCTAAAAATCTCCATGGAGTCCTACAGACCCCAAAAATGTTGCTTTATAATGCCTTGCCACCACTGGTATTCCTGTGGGTAATGGCATGGGACCAAGTGGTGATATCCGTAACGGAGTTCAACAGATGTTTTCTTTAATCTTCTCTCCTTAGCAGCTTGAAAACGAAGATAGCTGATTTAAAAAAAAAAAATCAATCGAGAAGCATTTTTTTTTTGTTTCAAGTCATTTAATTAGATTTTGAACTTGTTTATAAACATTTGATAGCTTAAGTATATTTAATTTATAGAGCAAGTTCTAACTAAAGAAATACAAAAAATATCCTTTCACAAACCGGTTCTTTGTGTTGCTACCAGAGGACATTGAAAGAATGCATTAAAATCCAGTAGCTGGACCAGCATAGAGCTCCTCTTTCCCTGAACTCTCCCAGGCTCCCCACACAAGAGCCCCTTTCCTGTTTACAAATGTGTGTGATGAAAGCTCTGCTTGTGCTGCAAGCCCTGCTATTTTGAAGCTTGAAAGAGCGCTTTATGCACTTAGAAGTAGGGGCCTCTTGCGCGCCGCTTTCTGCCGCCACCAGCGGCCGCTCGGTGCCGGGCTCCGTTGCTTCTGCCAATCTCTGCTTGTCCCGGATATCGGGGATAACCCGGGTTATCTATAGATAACCCGGGTCGAACAGTTGTGTGCTTGCTGGGCGGCGTGTGCGCACCACTGCAATGACTGTGTATCAATATTCTGAATGGGTTACCTGGCAACGGGGTGTGGCCTGCAGGGATATCGCCGAAGTAGGCCAGGGCGGGAATTGACGGTGACGAGCAAACGCAGACTTGTCGCTTCCCCAGGGTGGAGCAAGGAGGAGAGCATGACTGGTTAGTGTAGGTGGCAGCCGATGTTGCAATCCTGCTCGAAACGGTTACGGAGAGAGTCTCCTCGTTATTTGGCGGAGCATTGTCAAAACAAGGTGCTGTGTGCTTGCTTGGATGTACGTTGTTCACTTTCACTGTGAAAGCTTGCCTGTTTCTGCCCATAATCAATCTACGTGGTGAAGGCTGCCACTATTCCCCCGCTTTCTGCTGTAGGAGTTCTGCTGCCGCCCGCCCCGTGCCAGGGGAGTACTGTGGTGTTGGGAGAGTGATATTTGACCGTATTGCTCCGCTTTGAGGCGATGAAAGCTACACTGTGTAACCATGGGATAGATCCTCCTGCACACCCCCAACGCTTAGATTTTTGGTCCTACGGTTGGAATTTGTTCTACTTCCTACCCCACTAAAGGCTGACCCTTGTTAATCGTTCCTTCCCACAATAGGTGAACTCGACCTGTGGGCAGTCAGTCTGTCACATGCTCGCCTCCGGTTCAGCCCCACCAGTGATCACTTCACCCTCATTCTGATTTGCTGACACCGTCTGGTTTTTCCTGCCATTCCCTGAGCAGCACTTCAGCCTGCCTTCTGTCTAAGAATGTTTTTGCACCTGAGCAAGGGCGCTCAGGAAATGGGGTCGCTAGGATTTCAGACGAACAATGCCAGTGTCCCGCCCATGTCCCATATGCCACCTAAGCCCTTTCCCAGCACCGCAATGTTTTTCCTTGCCTGCTCCCTAACCTCCAGCACCGGCTCCCTAAGACATCTTGCACCACTACCCTACCCCCCCCACTCATACCCCCCCCTCCCACTCTCCCATCCACTTATTGCTGGCCTTGAGCTTTCTGCGTCCATTGCATTGCTGCACTCAGTCCCTGTCGTCGCCCTTATCATAAACAAAGGAAAAGGACTTTGTCTCCTGTGTTTTTTTTTTTTTTTTTCCATGAGATTGGTCTTGCATAATATGCGTGGAGGCCATTTGTCAATGGGTAGGAGCGGGGTGAATAAGTTCAAACTATTTGCACCACAGAGAACGCAGCGCGAGGTGTGTGAATAGAACACTCCATTTCAGGGGAATAGCAGGCGGGTAATGGCCCTGGTCCTCTCCTTTGTCTTGGGCCTGGGCTGGCGGTCTGTGTCCGGCCCGGTATGCCACCGGAATGGGGGAGACAACTCTATTATTTCTCTTTGTGGGAAACTGGACCCATGCTTTAACTCCCACGCTGAGGAAAGCCTTTTCCTGTTCTCCATTGCCGGGCCAACATCTAGGAATATTAAAGCATGCGAGATGTTTAACAACGTTTCCCCTTTTCATGGACCTGTTTTGGGGTCTTGTCTGTGAAGGTCATTTGTGCTTCCTGGTTCCTCCTGGCTTGAAGCTGTAGCCTGTCGTCGCAGTTCCCTGGTTCCGCTGTTGCACCCAGCTTCAACTGCTGTATGGTATGCACCAGGCCCATGTCTTTAACCAACACGTGGCGTCCCATGCAACATACATTATTGTAATTGGTTATTTATAACGCACTTAATACCCAGAGGTTTCTAAGCGCGGACCCGGGGATCGAACCTCTGTTGCTCCGCGTGTCGTCTTGCTTCCAAGGCGAGCACGCTGCTCCTGAGCTATCCTCCCGAGACTGTAGCCAGCAAAGGATGCTCAGAGATGGCCAGGTAGGGAATAACCTTGTGCAGAGTCTGAAGTGCAACACAATGCTCTTCTGCAGCCCCAGGAAAAAGTCACGACAGCCAGAGAGGAGGCTGTGGCACATAAACGTCACAATCTCATTGGAGGCCAGGAGCATGGGTGGGTTGGGTCATATGGCCTATAATCTGGGGTCTCCAAATTTCTAGGAGTCCCATGATCCCTCACCATTGGCTCTACTGGCTAGGCCTGATGGTAGTTGTAGTACAAAACATCTGGAGAGCCAAAGGCTGCAGACACAGTGGTTAGGGTTTCGATTAATGGACCCTGAGCCCTGAAGATAAGGGGTGTACCGCTCACTTTAACTCCCTAAAAATAAAAATTAAAAAAGGCAAATACTAATAAATGGGGAGTCAAAATACTCCCACTTCCAAATCTTATCTGAGGCACTTCAACCTACTGAAAATTTGCGTGAGAGAGTAACCCTAACAAAGTAGTGAGGTTTACATAGGATCAGGTCTCGGGATTGGGATTGTGTTAAGCAGAAGCTGAATGCAGCTTTTGGGTATCCAGCAGTAACCGGGCACCAGGAGCTACCACTGGGGAACGAGGAGCTAGTACAAAGCGGTACGCAAATCTAACTTCCGCATGAAATGTAAAAACATCATTGTGTCCATTATTTATGACCCCTTATGCTTTAAATGTCACACCGAGGTGCCCTAATGTTTATTTATAGATTGTCCCAAATGCCCAGATAAACTCATGTGTGTGTTTGTTTTGCATCAGTTGGACTGGGGAGCCAAAAGTAGCTGGTAGCTGTTGCTTTTATGCTAACCAGGCTCTTTTAGGCTACAAGCAAGAGCTAAACAGCTCCCAGCTCCCCTCATTTTCAAACCCTGTAGGATCAAGTATATATAATGAGAGATCTCTTTTCCTAGGAGTGATCCATAACACCAGAGACTCCCCTGCCCCTCCCCCCACACCTCCACCTGATATACCTGATGTTAGTTGTGCCAAAATAAGAAGCAATGCGATGGAGTGGTAAGGGGGGGGGGGTGAAGATTTTCCGTTTTGGGAGGTCCAAGTTGGGTCTCTTCAGAACAGGAGTACCAGCCCCCCCCCTTAAACGCCATTGTTAGAATACAAGAAGAAATGGAAGCGTTAACCCTGTGAGTGCTAGAACTCAGCAGGAGGCCCCTGAGAATGCTAGTCAGACTGGGGTCCTGTGGGGGAACCACTCGTAGCCCCTGGAGAAACACCTGGCAAAGAATTCCTGAGGGATCAGGTGGCGGGCTGGGCAAACTCTCAACATGAGATGCGCAGAACCTCGCTGTGGCCGTGCCATGATGAAAGGATAGCTACGATCTAAAGGATCCCCGTCTTTATACGTAACAAAATAAGGCAACAATGCCTGCAAGGTATCTCAGCGGGTTGAGCGTGCGCTGCTGGGATGTCTGTGGTTTGAAAACCGGCAATGCCGCCTCAGTCTTTCGACCTTCAAGGTTGATAAATGTGTCCCAACTTTAGGGTAATACTAATTGTATTGAACAATATTGAATGTACAGCGCTTTGGCGCAATATGAATATTCGATTTCTTTTAACTAGTAGGAGGTGCAGTGTGTCCTTTCAGGCGAGATGGGAAGGCACCTTTCAACTGTGAATTCCTCTTTCTGAATGCTATTTCTACTGGAAATACATGTAAATAACAGGCTTTTTGCCAAAAAAATTGAATTTTGTTGTACAAACTCACTGGAGTCCCCCTGCAAGCGCTTTTAGCCTTCTAGGCACGTGCCATTTCATTTCTCGCTTCCTCTTAAACAAATAACACAAAATAAAATTATTTAATTTATGCATTTCAAGGGCGACCCCATTCCATTTTGCGGACGTAGGGTGTTTGTTCTCGGGCATGGAGCCTGTAGCAATACGATTCCTCACCAAGGGAGAATTCCAAGGCCTGGTTGATAATTCAGGGGCGACCCTGAGATTATGGGTGCCCCAATTCGAAGTGAGAACTGTTCCAGGGCATTTTACCAGATCGCCCTGTGGTCCTGTGAAGCTAATGGAACACAGACCCAACCCTGCTTGGGGTTGGAAAACATTAAACTGACCTTGTTGAGTTAAGAGGTGAGGAGTGGTGCAGATATTCAACCCCAACCCCCTACACAAACCATCACAAAGAACTATCGGGGAACAAAAGAAGTTGAGATTGTGAGTCGTTAATTCAGAAAGCAAGAGACTCAATAATGGTTACTCATTATGCACCCCTCCAGGTATTTTTGGACTTCAACGCCCATGATCCTTCACCCCCGACTGCTCTGGTAACGTATCATGGGCGTTGAAGTACAAAACACCTGGAGAGCCATATAATGATTAACCACGTGTGGCACAGATGGTCAATTCCGCCATAGGATAGAATGTTTTATCGCTGCTTACATCTGCTTCAGGGAGTGTAATGGGGCTTTCTCAAGGATTTGCTAGGCCTGCAGTTTTGTGTTCTGCCTGCTTCAGGGAGTGTAAGGGGGCTTTCTCAGGAACTGCTTGTCTGGCTATGGTTTTAGCTTCCACCTGCCTCTGGTCTCCCGAGGTCGATTCTCAGGGACTGCCCTGCCATAATAGTCATATGTCAATGATAGCTGGGGGGGGTGGTCTTTTGCAGGCAACCTGCCTATCTGAGCTGAAGTGCTCCAGGTTTAGAAACTCTGCTTACGGCTATAATGGACATTTCAGAAAGGCAATGGGGGTAGAGTTCAGGACGTCCTGAGAAATATTTCTAAAAGTAGAGGTAGAAGTATGTAATGTAATTTGTCATTTGTATAGCATTTTTCCCATTGGTATGGCCTCGAAGCACTGTAGGTGAAGGCCCTCGTAGGGGATGGTGGGCGAAGTCAAAGGAGTTTAGAATGCGTGTGCATTTTTTTTTAGCCAATGCAAAGGGTGGCCAAGTCTCCGCTTGCGACCATGTCGCGTGGGCGTGTGGACGGGTGGGTTCATGGTCATGCACTTGCATTCGATGGACATTTTTTAGATGGAAACATTTCGATGGAATGGCATTAGATGCAATGACCAGATACCGGACGGGTGCCGTGAGGTGGTCTGTAGAGTATGCGCGTGCAGAAGACTGATTGTGTCCAACGAGACTGAGTTATTATCATGGGCTGAGCTGCACACTTATTGCAGAGGTATTGTGCGGTGTCTTCAGATAGTGTGAAGGAGGACTTGCATTCAGAGCGTCTAAAAAGCTTTCAAAAACTCTTGCCAACGTTGCGAGTGTTGAAAATAAAAGAACTTCTTCCTGTAATGAGAATTCTTTTGATGTATGTGGAGCAGAGGCAGTGCAGGGCCTTGGACTGTTGTTTCTGAATATTCCCACCATGGTCCAGGCACCAGTTTCCTGTGATTCATAGAAGGGTTTTGTGGCCCACCCTGCCACTTCCAGCCTTTTCCCTCTTCCTTCCTCAGCCTTCTTTACAACACTGCCTTTCCTTCTGAGCCAACTCCTGACGCCCAGTCTCCAGGCTCCAGAACATAGTCTGTGCACGCCTGGGACTTCTTAGTTTTGAAAGCTTCTCTTAACCGAAGAGCAAAACGGCGACCTGGGTTTTATTTATAAAAAGCCTAGTGGAACAACCCGTGTACACTGTCCAAAGTGCGTGAAGAAAGAAATTATCGGAGTGTTAATGGAGACATTGTGGAGCCGTGATATGCTGAAAATAATTGTATTTACAGAAATCTCTCTGTATGGGGGGGGGGGGGAGTAATTTACTTTTTGGGAGAAATAGTGCTTAATCTAATTTTGTTTTTTGTGTGTATGTTTTCTTAGTGTATGCAACTTGAAGTATGGTGTTTAAAGTGCTATCCCTGTCTTGGACCTTTCCTGCAGCTAATTGCATGTTATCATAGTTATAATACACATTTTGTTCGCCTTGAAGATGAACTTGAAGACTTATTTTTGTATGCGTAAGGAAACGGCTCCCTCTACTGGTGATAACCGGAGGAGCGGGCGCATGACCGCTTCGGGCAAACCTACATCTGGCCTTTTATTATACAGTATTTGATGTTTCTAACTTCGTGTCTGTGACTGGTTGTGCAAAGAATACCCAAACAGAAGTTCAAAATTTTATTGAATAAAATAAGGATGTGCAGATGGGTTTGTAGTTTGAAAGTCGTTCTTTGACTTTAGGACACAATGTTGCTTAATTCCTCTCTGTTAAATCAATTTATCAGGTAATGGCCTCCTAATATATAGCTGTTCCATAATCTATTCCATGTGCGGGATGGATGGGTCTCCCCCACCCCAAACAGATTCACACCACCAGGAAATGGCCTTCTCATTTAATGCATTTTCATATGGTTATTTTGCCTTCTATTCGAGTGGTTACTATGCCACCACCGCGTACATATGGTTATTTTGCCTTCTATTTGAGTGGTTACTATGCCACCACCGCGTACATATGGTTATTTTGCCTTCTATTCGAGTGGTTACTATGCCACCACCGCGCACATATGGTTATTTTGCCTTCTATTCGAGTGGTTACTATGCCACCACCGCGCACATATGGTTATTTTGCCTTCTCTTCGAGTGGTTACTATGCCACCACCGCGTACATATGGTTATTTTGCCTTCTATTCGAGTGGTTACTATGCCACCACCGCGCACAGCGTCGTCCTGGTGGAAGATCCGGATTCTTTTCCGATCCCTCCGGCGTTACTATTTTTAAAGAAACTCGACTCACTTGGTTTCTTTGTTGAACATTACACTTCTGGAACCGAGCAGATTGGGAATTTCAGTAAAAAAGAAAGCTGCTTTCTTTTTTAGTTTGACCTCTTAGGCGGTGCTTAAGCACCACCTATAAAGGGGAAAACTATTGGCATTGGGGTTAAAATAAGAAGCAAAAAGGGGTGTGAGAAGGGACAACACAGCATGTAAAGGTGGATTGTCTATTTACTATCTGTTGACCACTCTTGTCCAGGTTGGTCCCTGTGCCTATTTCCGCCCACTAACACCCAAACCACGCCCTCCTAGGATTGCTTTGAAACTAGATCGATCATGCTGCGCCATCTCCCCATCTCTTTTGCCACCGTTGTTTCGAAGCAGCCTTCTGTAAGGTACTGCACTAATTGCAGCTGGAAATTCCTTGCTGCTGTAATAAAAATGTCTTGACCAAGTGTGCGTTCAGCCGCTACTTTTTAACCAGCGCGTGCCCTTGCATCTTTTCCTTGCATTGAAATCTTGTTTAAAACGAGCATTGGCAAAATCAAATGTTTGTGTGTTTTTTTTTTTGTAGGCCTTAGTCTATTGCTTGTTCTGGGACATTCACATTTGCTAGCGGTTGCCATCTTGTGGTCGGGTTGCCGCATGATGGCAGCGCCTGGTAAAGGTTTAGACCTTGCCTGCACAAAAGTCAAAACGATTGGCTTTGCCAATGCTGGTTTTCTTCTTCTGGCTGACTTTCTCTTTGCATGGATGACCAAGCCTGATGACTTGCATTCAGTTTTTAAATGTATTTCTCAGCGTTTGCTTTCGGTTTAGTCATGGGAAATCAGGGCTGTGGCTAAGGGCTTGAATTCCGCTCCAGCGTTTGACAAGATGGCGTCTGCACGTCAGCATTTTCAACGTCACGCCACTTGCCGTTAATACCCAGCACAGACAGTGTCTGTCTTTCTCCTTCGTGGTGATGTCATCTAACCCGAACCACTAGAATGACGACAGTGAATATTTTATATATTTTCCCCTCTGACTCATGCAGCGTGTTGGCGTTGATAATTTAAATGCCCTTGCTTGATCATAGCCTCTCCAGTGCAAAACAATTTGTAATTAACTATACTTGCATAGTTGGCTTGTGAGTTGCACAAACTCTGTGGTTTAAGGTGGGCCGCAAATGCCCCTCTTCAGCTTGGTATTCGTAGTTTGGGAATTTTACTAAAGATTTGGGTGATTCCGGCCAAATGATTTTATCGCCCTATGCCTCAAGTTATGCATTTATAGACCACCATATGAATCTGTAAAAAGAGCAAACGTAACGTACCATCTGCTGCTGTTGGGAAAATATTTGCTCAACTGCCACCCCATTCCCATAAGGGTTTCTGCAATGCAAGTTCAAGCGAACCCCGAAAATGCCCTACTGTTTAATTACAGAGCAAGGGACTGTATCCTGGAACCAACAATAAAACCACCACGCTCCCTAATACCCGCTCCTCTGCGGCATCCCCCACACAAACGAACAGGCCAGCCCTACCACACAAAATGCAACTTGCGCATCTGCCAAAAGAACAAACTGCCGCAAACAACCCGGACACTGGACGTTGCCCCTCCAGACACAATAACCCCAGTGTGCACAATCCAAACGCACTCAGAAAGCGAGACACACAGGCGCCAGTTTCTCCAGGTTCTACAAGCACCAACAGAAGAGCACAACTTCTAACCGATCTCTCTTGCCTCACTAACATACCCCACACACTTTCGTACAGAGACACGTAAGCTCCTGGAGACCATGAGGATGGTAGCAGTGCATGGTATAAATCAATTTAACAGTAATCCTCCTTAGAGATGGTGTCACTTAAACATTCTCTATAAATGATCTTCTTGGAGCTAATCCTGCATTTAATCAAATACCCATTTAAAAATAAGATGCCCCTTTCCCATTTGCAATCATGTCCCATCGCTTTTCCGATAATGCTCCCCTTCTCATTTGCAATAACACAGCACCACTCCGAAGATGCTATTTTCAGAGGTAATCCGGGTACGACAACTTCTATGCTGCAACCAGACGAGAGTCAAAAGATTGAGGGCCTCATTCCGAGTATGGCGTTAAGGGCTAGCGGCCACCGGTAACGAGACCGGTGGCGGTGATCCCTTACTGCCATACTCCGAGTTCCCTTTGCGCCCTCGCCCTTAACGCCTGCTTTGAGCAGGTGTTAAAGTCGAGGGCGCAAAGGGGCCTGCAAGCCAATAACGGTGACCGTAATGAACGGTCACCGTTATTTGCATCTTCCCCATTCCCATTGAGCCTTATGGGGGCTCATTTGGGAATGGGGAAGAGCCTTGGTGAATGGGGAATTACTGCCCCGCCAACCTTGGAATGGGGCGGTAATTCCGCCATCCACCAAGGCGCTGCCGGTCCGGGTACGGCGTCAACCAAGGCGTTAATAGTGCCATTGGTTAGTGCCGTACTCGGAATGAGGCCCTGACTCTCGTAAAAGATTGGCCCTTGCAGTGTTTGCACTCAGATATGTCATATCTTTGGCAAAGTTAAACAAATGTGTTTGCAATTGTTTGAGTCCAGACCTACTGCTCACTGGTGCCTGAAAAGGACTGTGCTAAACTGAAGGCTGGCGGGTGGATGATTTTCAGTGAATCCCAGCCACTAGCTTTGTTCTTGGAGCCCATTCAGACCATATTTCTTTAATCTGCCATTCCAGCTTCCTACTCGTATGTAGGCCTCCAGGCTCTAACGGGAACTTCACTGATTCCCGATCAGCCACCCTATCCTTCCCTCACTATATTAGCAGATTTCACCATCTGGTTTGACATCCCAACCAACCCAATGACCCGTTCACTAACTGAGAACTTGGAAGCTCTCCGCTTGACTCATCTAATCTCCCTACGACTCGCGCTGCAGGGCTCACCCACGATGCTCTTCTCAGCACATCAGACCTACTGACCATCCTCCCACCTCGCGCATTCATCTGGACGGATTATTGCTCTATATTCCTCTTTCTCTTTCGCTCGGGCCCGCCCTGCGCTGCCAACCGCCACCTCTGTCCCCAGCCCCTCAGTTCCCCTCAGCAATAAAGTCGTCATAACCCCTGATTCTCTCCTTAAAGACCCTTCCAGTCCTGCCATCGCAGGGGGGAAACACGATCATCAACCTTTTTGATCATTGGCTCACCAGTGCCCTGAACCCCCTTACGCTGACCAGGTGCACCCCTCAGAGATCAGGCCCCACCCGAAGTGCTACAGACCATCCCTCAAATCACCTAAAACCTAGAGCGAAGTTGAAGGGTTAACCCCAATGCTCAAAACAAAATGGCTTGTGCACGATTTTTAAAAAAATGGCCCACTTGACCAAAATAATACTGCTGAGAGTAGGAAATGTAGTGCAATTAGATGGACTGTTGGGGGTAGGAAACGTGCTACACTTGGATTGCTCGGGGTAGGGAATGCGCCTCACTCCGATGGATTGTTGTGTATAGGAAATGTTATTACACTGAGATGATTTGGGATGGATAGGAAGTGCGTTAACTTAAATGGACTGTTGGGAGTAGGGAATGTGTTACACTTCTATTGTTGCGGGTAGGAAAAGTCTCATCCTCAACTGTATTTTGGGGCCAGGAAATGTCTTGCACTTAGTTGGATTGCTGGGGTTAGGAAAGGTACTAAACCTAGAAGTTTTTTCTGAGAGATAGAATGTGTCGCACCTCAATGGATCATTAGGGGTGGGGTGGGGCAATTGTATTGCCCTTGGATGGGTCTTGCGGTAGGAAATGACGTCCCTGGGTGGCTTTTGGGGATAGGGAAGGATATTGCACTTAGAAGATTGCACATGTAGGACACCACATATGCTGCACCTGGTGCAAACAGTGCAAGTTACAACTTGCACTGTACTTGCATATCTGAAGACTAGCTCATGTTGGGCACTTGGAAGTGGTTGGTGAGGCAGCATGTAATGTTGGCCCGCCTTTATGCTCAAGATCTATGCTGGCGTCCTTTGCTGCCCCTAAAGATCCTAAATCGGCATTGGTATCCTGAAGCCACAGTTAGTAGGTAGCTGCTAGAAGCGCTTATAGAACTGGGAAGATAGTGCTGTAAGACTTTCAAGGTAGCCTGTCTATGACGCTTTCAGAATCCTACATCCTTGATCTCATGGTATTCTGGCCGTCTCACCTAGAAGAGGTATTTAGGACAGGCCGTTTATTGCATTTGGAAGACTTGAGGGTTGCCTCTTCATAGTGCCTAGAGGAGTCTACGAAGGTAGCTGGTTTTTTGTCCTCACAGAAGATCTGATGACACAGCGACATCCAAGGAAAGCTCAGCCAGAGCTCCAGGTACGCATATATACACCACTTTGGTGGACATCTTCCACAGGCACAGCTATCCATCCACGCACATCGGAATGCAGCTGCGACCTACGGCCAAATTCAGTCTAGCTGGACACTTGACATTTTTAAGCCTGCTCACTCCAGACTTGCCTCCACACCGCTGCCATTGGAATACAGCAACAACCTATGACAAAATTCTGGTTTTGCTGGAACAGGTCTCTTGCACTCGCACACAAAGGCAATAGAGTCTCCATCGTCTCTAAGAAGAGGGTCCATAGTCAAGCCTGCAACTCTTCAGCCTCTAACACAGCCAAACTTTACAAAATCTGCAAGGAGCTGGCTAATCCTACTGAAGTATCTACCTCTTCTACACCTACCCAGTCTCTCTGCACGGCTCTGGCTTCAGTCCACACCCTCCTCCTCTTGCAGGTCCTCCTTGGCCTTCTCTCCTGTAACACCTGAAGATGTTTCCAGACAAGTCTGGCCTATAAAAGTCTCCAAACAGGTGCCCCCCCCCCCCCTAACCATCGCTCCTCCATCACCATTAAGGATAACATTGGCTCTCGCTCCAGCCTTGGCGGATTTCTGTAATCGCCCCGTCACCACTGGATCTTCCCCTTATCTTCTCAGGTGCTCCCTTGTGCACCCCTACTAAAAAAGCCTTCTGCCGACCCCCTCCACTGCCCAATCTCAATCACTCCTTTCTCGGGCAAACTTCTGGAGAAGTTGGCTATCTCCCAGCTAACTGTGCAGAGTGAAATTGAGTGAAAACTGAATTGTTTCTTTTAACCAAATGGAGCCTTTTCAAAAACTTGTGCCGCTTTTCTGTGAAAGCTGACACTTTAGCTGTAATTACTGTGTGTGCAAACATGTAACTTTGAAGTGAAAATCTTGCTATTTAATGGACATTAGGCTAGTTCTAAATTGGAGTAGATAACTTACTTCTTGTCACCTAAGTTTGAAACTCAGTTTGTTGCCTAAAAATCACAGCCCTGAATTGCTGCCTTTACACTGCTAGTCAAGGGACAAACTTATGTAGTTTCAGAGAACTACATTTCCCTGCAAGTGTAGGACGCTTAAGTTTCGTTGTTAGCGCTGGTACATTTGGGCTGGTCTGTGCTGGTCCATGTCGGAGCGCGTCTGTGACCCAGTGCTCGTGCCAGCATTCTTAGGCTAAGGCGCTAAGACACTGCACCTTACTATTGCACTGTGGGTCTCCAATAAGTCCTGGTCATGCTCCTGGTAGCACAAAAGTTCAAAAGGAAAGGCCTCGTCTAAAAGTACCTAGATGAGTATCAAGGAAATTGCAAATCCAAGCCCATGGAAATGCCTAACGATAAACCCCCCCGAGGAGGAACATTGCCCTTGACCCTTGCCGAAGAAAGCCATGTCGCTCAGCCGGCCAGGTGGGAAAGTTCTGAAGGAGTGATTGCTATGAGCAAATCCAATGACACTGTTAAATTGGTAAACGCCCTAGTCGCAACGGATATTGGCCCAGGGTTAAGCCACACTGAAAATTTCCCTCTGATACCGTAGTCAACCAGGCACCCTTAAAACAGGCACAGACGGATCTGGTTAATGCTACCTCTCCCCAAATGCTGTTTGAATGGTTTGGAGCATCCTAGACACCGAAAAATTGCATTTCTGAAAACTCGTTCAGTGCCTAAACATGCACTGGAAATACATGATTATATTATGGAGACCCAGACAGATGTTTCTTACGGAGACATGGCTACAAAAAGAAATTGGCCCATTAATTGATTTGGCCACGCCAGAGGGATGGAGCATATTTTGTAAAAACAGAGCACATGGTCTGGGGGGAGGGGTGGTAATTATAGGCAGGAGAGAACTTGATTTTTTTTTTAATCCAACGTAGAGTACATCAATTGTGAAATCCTTCATGTCTAACTAACAGCACATGTGTACACTTTATACTCCTCAATCGCCCCCACCCCCCATCGGATATGCCATCTTTTGAAGAAGAACTCTTGAACCGCCTAAAGCCACTGGACCGGCCTAAAACTTTAACCATTCTTCTGGGTGATCCGAACTGCTGTAAAGGCGACTCAAAGGACAAAGAAGCTACAGAACTAGAGCTTCAACTAGCTAATGCATGATATCCACGTAATAATTCATGAATCAACGCACATAAAGGGCCATATTTTGGACTGGGTGGTGACACAAAACATACTTGACAGGGCAGTGGATACCAAGACCTGTATCTGATCCGATCACTGCATTTTAATTTGCAAGGTTAACCTTCTTGAAACATCAGGGCATAGTAGATGTCTTGAACAGAAACTTTAATAAGCTACTGCCACAGATTTCAATACCTATCTGAAGGCTGTTATGGCATTCTCCTCTGGCCTAGAACACCCCCGTCACCTACTGAGAATCTACAAACACTTATCAGCATTGCTGGATAGGTGGGGAGTCTCACCCCCCTCCAGCCACCCCTTAGACCGTTACTAGTCTGCAACCACCCTAACCAACAGAACTGGTTTAGTCCAGAACTAATCTTTCGAGGGGATTGGGTCCTCCGACGTATTCCATATCTAGGACAGTAATCGCCACAGCTGTGCTGCTTCGGAAAATGTTCTGCGTCGATAAGCCGCCCTCGAGGACCTCCTCCGACGGTCGACTTCACTGGATGTTATAAGTAGGACGCACGACGCCCGTAGCCTCAGTTCCGTTTTTTCTTCGAACGTGTTCGCTTCATGAATCTCGGTACGCCTCGACTCTTTGGAGTTTCTGTTGTTCATCTCGGTTCTTCGAACATGTTTGTTTGTGAAGAGGTCTACCTCGTCTTCCACACCGCGTCCGGGCTTTACGATGTGCGGGGACTGTGGGTCCAAGATGTCGGTTACAGACTAGCACGACGCCTGCCTCTGGTGCCTCGAGCAGGCCCATGACACAGATGACTGTGTCGACTGCCAGTCGCTCACGTCGAAAGCCTTGCGGGAGCGCAAGAAGTTGTTATCGGTAGGTAAGGTGTCCAAGCCCCGGAAGTCGAGGTCTGCGGGGCTTTCGAGGGCGACTATCCGCGTCGTCGTCGGAAGTCCAGTGGGTCTCGGTCCCGGAGTCGGTCTCACCACTCCTCTGCCTCTTCGAGGCACTCCAGGAAGCGCCATCATCGGTCGCCTTCCCCGTCCTCATCCGAGGACTCCGCCCGTCGGCGGGTCGCTTACCCCACCAAGCATGCGACACGGGAGGAATGGGCTTCCTTCGGGAAGAAAATGTTAGCGATTCTCGAATCGCAGGGCACTGGTCCGTTCGCACCTCCGAGTGGGGTCGGTCGTGATCTGCCGAGAGACGCCGCTCGCACGCCTTTAGGCTTGGGTGGTCGTCATGATTCGCGGGAAAGGTCCCGCTAGGACAAGGTGACTCGTTCTCGGAACGATGCCCGGTTCAGGTCCCGTATCTCGACGCGCTCGAGACCGCGTGAACCTGTGAAGTCTTCGAGGAAGACATCGACGCCTGTGGCGCCGAGGTCATCGACGGACTCTCTCCAGTCTCTGCCTCCGAGGAAGCTGTGGCGCCCAGGATGTCGAGGGACACGCTCGGGGCTCCTCCCTCGAGGCCTGTGTCGACCCGGTCGATGCTGTTGGCGCCGATTCACTCGATGCCTTTCGGGGCTGTGTCAACGGGGGTACCCCGTGGCTCGTGGGAACCACCGAGAAAGGCTCTGGCCAAGGTCAAGCATGGCTTTGGTTCCAGTTCTGTGCCTTCTTACCGCCATCTGGAATTCATTTCAGAGGTGGATGAGGGCTCTGATGATGGCATGGTGCCTGACACGGTGCCTGACGAGATTCTCTCGGGCCATAGCCAGTTTGAGGACCTGAGGCAGTCCCTGCATGATGCTAGTGGGCTGGACACCTCTCCGGAGGTGGAGTTTTGTAGGCCTGAGCCTTCTTCGTACCAGCGCCTTATGTCACGGGTCACCGAGTACTTGGGATGGTCTGCTCCCCCAGGGGAGTTTGTTCAGGATGACCTTATGGATATCCTCGACATTGGTCCAACAACTGACCCAGTACTGCCGTTTCATATGGCTCTACAGAGGAGGGTGGCGGCGGCTTAGACTGCTCCGGAGAGTCTCCCGGCAGTGAGCAAGTCTTGGCCGCGAAAATACCGCCCAGCCAGTAGTGACCCCTGCTACTTGTCCAAGCACCCTACTCTGGAGAGTTTGGTGGTGCAGGCGGCTACGGCCCCGGCAAAGCAGGCATCGTACCCTACCATCCCTCCTGATGGGGACGACAAGCGTTTTGACGGCATGGCGAAGAAAGTGTTTTCTGCAGGGGGTAATGGCGCTTCAGGAGGCAAACTCCATTTGTGCCTTGTCTCGTTTCATGCACAATCTGTGGAACTGTTTCCTTGGTGGCTGAACATATTCCCAAAGGGGATGAACGGGATGGTTTCCTTGCCATGGTTCAGGATGGCAAGGATGCTATGTGTGAGGCCATTCAGTCGGGTTTGGACATGGCAGATTGCGTCAGCTGGTCCATGGCGGCGAGCATCGTGATCCGCAACCATGCAAACCTGCGTAAGTCAGGGTTTGCTCCTGATGTGCAGGCCCGGCTCCTCAACATGCCCTTTGACGGGGAACATATTTTTGGCAGCAAGGCTGACGAGAGCCTTGAGAGGTTGCAGACCTCATAAGCTGCAGCAAAGTCGTTGGGCGCTGTAGTTCGACAACCCTCTGCCTTTTCATCCTAGGGGACAGCAATGGAGGGGAGGTTCCTTTCGTTATTACTCATAATTTGGTAAAGCGAGAGGAGATGCCAGTCAAAGGGGCCACCGTAGGAGTGCCAGAGGTGGAAAACTAGGTACTCGAGGTGCCAAGGCCGCTCGGGCTGTTGCCTCTTTGCCCTCAGGCAACGCCGCAGCTGCTTCAGCTCAGTCATGAGGCCATGTCTCATGGTTCGCCAGTTGGGGGAAGGCTGGCGAAGCATCTTGCAGAGTGGCGCGCCATTACTTCAGATGTGTGGGTTCTGGAGATCATAACCCACGGCTACTGTCTTCCTTTCCGGCAGTGGCCTCAAGACAATCCACCGGGGAATCTCTTTGAAGAGTCCGGATCCGCTCCTTGTGCAGGAAATTCAATCCCTGCTGGAGAAAGGCGCCATAGAATTGGTGCCTGTAGCAGAGATTATTCCCCTTATTTTTTGATTTCCAAGAAAGACGGGGGATTGAGACCCATCATGGACTTGCGCGGTTTGAACAAACTCCTCAGGAAGGACAAGTTCAAGATGGTTACTCTGTCTCAAGTCCTCCAGGCCCTTCAACTTCAGGACTGGTTGGTGTCTCTCGACCTCAAGGACGCTTATTTTCATGTGCCGATCCATCCGAAGCACAAGAAGTACCTGAGGTTTGCGGTTGGCGACTCGCACTTTCAGTTTCGGGTCCTGCCGTTCGGATTGACCTCCGCCCTGAGGGTCTTCACCAAGCTCGTGGTAGTGGTGGCAGCGCACCTCAGGAAAGGGGGGATTCACGTCTACCCCTACCTGGACGATTGGTTGATCAGGGCACGCTCTCCCGAGCAAGTCATGGATCATCTGTCAGTCACCTGCCACTCCCTCCACAAGCTGGGCTTCTCTCTCAACTTAAAGAAGCCCCATTTGACACATACTCAGAGGCTCCAGTACATCGGAGCAGTGCTCGACACATCGCTGGGGCAGTGTTTTCCTCCACAGGTGAGGGCTCATCACATTCAGCAGATGGTGCACAAGTTTCAACTTGCCCATACTCTCCCAGCGTTCGAGTTCTTGAGACTGCTCGGCCTCATGGCATCCTGCATTCTTCTGGTGCCAGAGGCCAGGTTGCGGATGAGATCTTTGCAATGGGCACTCAAGCCCCAGTGGTCTCAGTCCTCCGGCAGGATGTCGGACCCTGTTAAGGTGCCGTCTTCGGTCACCCAGGACCTTCTGTGGTGGGCCGACGAAGGCAATCTGATGAAGGGGGGGGCTCCATTTTGGCTGCCCTGGCCGGAGGTGATGATCGTGACGGACGCATCCCTCACGGGATGGGGCGCTCATGCCAACGAGTTGAGTCAGCGGTCGTTGGTCTCCGTCGGAGTCCAAACCCCATATCAATCTGTTGGAGCTAAGGGCCGTCAGGCTAGCCCTGAAGGCTTTTCTGCCGACTGTGCGAGGAAAGAATGTCCTGATCCTGACGGACAACACGGTGGCCATGCACTACCTCAATAAAGATGGGGGGGCAGGGTCACTTCCTCTGTGCAGGGAGGCGATGCAGCTCCGGTTCTGGGCAATCCAGCAGGAAGTTTCGATCTCGGCAGTTCATCTGGCAGGAGACGAAAATGAGATGGCGGACGCTCTGAGCAGGCAGAGCACGATCTCTCACGAGTGGGAGTTGGCTCAGGAGATTCTCCTGGAGATGTTCGCCCTTAGTGGGACCCCTCAAGTGGATCTCTTCACCTCCAGTGTCAACCTGGAGGTCCGAGAGGTTCTGCTCGCGGGAATTTCCACCAAACTCAGCCTTAGGAGACGCGTTCATGGTGGAGTGGTAATTCCCACTGCTTTACGCGTTTCCTCCAGTCCCCGTCATCCCGCAAGTACTGAGGAGGTTACGGAGGTTCGGTTCCCGGATGATCCTCATTGCTCCAGCGTGGGCCCGAGGACGTGGTACCCGGACCTTCTCGACTTGTCCATCTGCCCTCCCTGTCGTCTTCCCTACCGAGACGATCTGCTCTCACGGGAGGGGGGTCAGGTTCTCCATCCAGAGGTCAGGGCCCTCAACCTTCATGCTTGGTTTCTCAAAGGTTGAGGTATAAGGATTGGGACCTCCCTGAAGACGTGATGGAGGTGTTGCTTTCGGCCAGAAGGCCCGCAACAAAGTCCTTGTGCCGTTGGAGGAAGTTCTTCGACTGGTGCAGGGTTAAGAAAGAGGACAGGCTCCATAGGCTTGATCCTAGGAGAGCGTTAAGCTTTTATATTTCACGCATGTCCCGGGTCAGAGTGGACGATCAGCTCTTTATTGGTTACGCTGGAAAGCGTTTGGGACAGGCTGTGACGAAAAAGACTGTCTCGTTGGATTATTTTGGCTATCTCTGAGTGTTACCGCTTTGCGGGTAAGGACCCACTGGTCGGCTTACAGGCCCATTCTACCAGGGGTACGGCTGGCTCTACTGCCCTGCAGAGGGGTGTTCCTATTCGCAGCATCTGTGATGCAGCCACCTGGGCCTCGGTGCATACTTTTGTACGTCACTATTCCCTCGATTCCATCCGGGGGCAGGATCTGACCTTTGGCAAGGCAGTCCTTTACTCCGCAATTTGATTGGGCATGCTAAATTTCTGTTTCTGAATTCTTTTCCCACCTCCTTGCATTGGAACTGCTTTGGGAGTCTGTCATAGATATGGAATACGTCGGAGGACCCAATCCCCTCGAAGAACAAGTTACTCTCTTACCTGGTAATGTTCTTTCGATGGGATGGTCCGACGACGTATTCCATATCGCTCCCTCCCTACCTTCCCTGCTACAGAATTTCTTATGTGATTGCAGCTTACGTTTCCGCAAGGCTTTGTGTGCCAGACTGACAGAAGACTGGTGGCACACGTTCTGGGGGAAAAAACGACAAATGAGGCTACGGGCGTCGTGCGTCCTACTTTTAACATCCAGTGATGTCGGCCGTCAGAGGAGGTCCTCGAGGGCGGCGTATCGACATCATCGATGCAGAAGCCGAAAATTTTCCAAAGAAGCACAGCTGTGGTCATTACTGTCATGGATATGGAATACGTCGTAGGACCATCCCATCGAAAGAACGTTACCAAGTAAGAGAGTAACTTGTTCTTCTCAAGAAAAAGAAATTACAGTCCGAACGGATCTGAGCCAAAGATAAAACAGTGTAAAATAGGGAGAAGTGGAAACGCCTAGAAAAAAATCTATAAGGCCAGGATATTATACACAAAAAACACTTTTGTGATGAACAAATAAAGAAAGCGGGCAATAATACTCAAACTGTAATATACAGGAATTTGGAGAAGCCAGCAGCGTTATCTCAGTTGTTTTATTCCAGAACATACTGACTGCGAAATTGCTCAAAAAGCTTTTCAGGATAAAGTCTTGCTGGCATGCGATAAGATCCAAACTTGGCAAACTAAGTTAGCTAGACCACTCGAGCAAGATCGAGTCATAGGAAGGAAGCTGTAGGTTCAGGTTTTGCCTTCCAGAAAATCTCTACTAAAGAAACTGAATCCAGTTTTACCAATTTACGACCAACGTCCTGTTCAGGAGACCTACTGCCTTCTAAAGTCATTCTAGCTAATAATAAACTATTCGCTTCTTTCCTGACCAGATTTGTCAACGCCTCCTTCTTGCACACAAATGTACCAAAAATCATTAAGGAAGTGGTAGTTGCACCTTTGATTAAGAAGCCTGGTCTCAATCCTAAAGACCCTGCTAATCTGAGGCCCATCACAAAGGCACCTTTTCTATTGAAAACCTTAGACAAAGTTGCAACGACATAACTACTGTCCCACTTTGAGGCATCTGCTATCTTCCATCCTAGAAAGTCAGATTTCAGGAGCCATCATGGAACTGAAGCACTTTGATAAACTTAGTCGCAAATGCTGAAAAGGCTGGAGGAAAGCCAAGCTGGTTTGCTGATCCTCTTGATCAGCTGCTTTCGATTTGCTGGACCACTCATCTGCTCGCAACCCTAGCATCCACAGGGAACTGTTCTAGCGATGTCATATGGATAGAATCCTTCTTGAGCGAAAGTCGTTCGACGATCTGCTGGGGTAGTGCATGCTCCAAGCGGGTCCCTATCCAGTACGGAGTTCCCCAAGGGGCATGTATCTCACCAGCCATTTTCAACATAAAACCACTGTGTGATGAACTGAAATCTACGGGCCTGCATTTTACCAACTATGCAGATGATTCCCAGCTGATAATGGATCTCAGTGGTGACTATGCAACTGATCTGGCAAACCTCACCTCCATTTACTCATCCATCCGTAAATGGATGCTTAAGAATTGGATGTGCCTCAATGGATCAAAAACTGAACTTCTGATCTATGGAACCAAACGGGCAAGAGACGAATGGAGTCTAGCATACTCCGTTTCCAATAGACAACCCTATCCCAGTGATGGAAAAAGTTAAAACCTCAGGCACAGTGTTGGAGGCATCTATAAGTGGCGATACACACGTCAACTAGGCTGAAAGTACTATGCCCAATAACTCCCCTGGTCTCACGAAAGAACTGCAAAACCTTGGTGCTAGCAATTCTCATGCCTTGCCTGGCCTATTGTAATGCTCTTCCTGAGGGGCAAGCAAGGAGCGTGCCTAGACTCCAGATCATGCAAAATAATGCAGAGTAAGCACAACATTCCCAGGAAAGAGCATGTGTCCAGCTACCAAAGAGGCCTCCACGGGCTACCTGTCGCTGAGAGGATCCAATTCAAGATTCTTTCCTTGACCCATAAGTGCCTGTTTGGTAAGGCCCCGGTATACCCTACACAATCACTAATAAGGAATACACAAAGCAGAGCACTATGCTCCAGTTCAGCAAATATACTCCATGTCCCACGGGTGATACAAGAGGAAAGGGTAAATCCTTCCCGGTTAAAGCCACTATTGCATGGAATGCTCCTCCAGAAAGTCTTCGAAAGAAATAAATGTTGATTACCTTTTAGAAGGATGCTAAAAACCCTGCTGTTCAATTGATCTCGCCCTGCCTTTCCCTGTCCTGTCTCCTATACGTCTTTATACATGTTGCGGCGTGATGCCTGCGGGCTATCGTGCCTTAGAAATAAATAAACAATGACCCTCCACACTGAATCTGTTGGTTGTTGCCTTGACCATCAGTCTGGCCTCAGAGCAGCCAGAGGCACGGAAACTACACTCCTGAACACCTGCGAAGATCTGCTCTCCAATCTTGACTCTAGCTCACCCTCTGTCCTCATTCTCCTTGATCTTTCCTCTGCATTTAACATGGTCAACCACAACATCCTGATTGCTCATCTCTGCGAGACCCTTGGCATCAGGGGATCAGGCTCTGGTGTGGCTGACTTCCTTCCTCCTAGACCGAACTTCCCAGGCTCAGCTTTGGTCCTTTCTCTCCACCACCTGTCTCTCTCCACATTTGGTGTTCCCCAGGGCGCTCTCCTCTTCCCCGGGCTCTTCAATGTCTATCTGGCCCTTTTGGCCCTACAAACCTCTACCTTTGCGACTTTGTGATTTGTGGATGACGTGCAGCTCTTTCAGGCTCCCGTCAGCCTCCTTCTCCTCGCTCATACCCGACTCTCTATCCACTATTCGGGCATGGTGCGCCTCAAATGATCTCTACCTTAATGCCAGTAAGAGTGAGATCCTTCTCATTTGGACCCCTGAACCTGCTTTTTCTCTCTGGCCACCCTCTTTGGGCCCTCTTCCCTCACCCTCTTGTGAGGCAAAAACCTTGTGTTAATCTTCGAATGCACTCTGTCCTTCTCTTCACACATCATGGACCTTGCCAAGAAGGCCCATTTCCAGCTGTTCATCCTCATAGGTTTTATCCGTTTTCTCACCTTCCCCCCAGAAGCTCACTGTCTCCAGAGCACTGGTTCTCTCCAGGCTGGAATACTGCAACAGCCTCTTTCTCAATCTGCCTAGCGCTACTCTTCGCCCTCTTCAATTCATCCAGAACAGGACTGCGAGACTCATCCTTGGCCTCAAGCCCAGGGACCACCTCTCTCCGCTCTGAAATCCCTCCACTGGCTCCCGGTGGCTGCAAGGATCAAGTTTAAGACCCTCTGCATAGTCCACAATGCTTTCTGGGGCAGTGGCCCTCACTACCTTCAACTCTGTTCCGAAGTACCTTCCTCCTAGAGGCCTTCGCTCGTCTTCTAACTCAGTGTCTTCTGAGTGTTGCAGCTGTAGGGAAGGTATGGTATCACAAATATTGACACTGACACAATGGATACAATTTGTAAAACCTTTTTAATGAAAATGTTGGGGCTGGAGAAACTCCTATTCTGCCCTATAACTAAGATGGGAGTAGTCTTGACCATTAAATGATCAACAAAACAGTCCTAGTGGAGTCTGTCAAATTAAAATGGCCTATACTAACAAAAACCTAATGCCTGCCATATCTGTTGTACACAAAGTGTAAAAAGGAGAAAATATATGCAAAAAGAAAAGTCAGTGTTCAAATGATAATGTGGCTGAACCAGCTCTTCTCCAGCATGGGGTCTGGCATGGATTCACATGCTCATGAATATTCCCCGTCGTCAGGCTGGGAATCCTCGGTAAAGAAAAAACCAGTATCGGTTTCGTTTCTGATCTGTCTTTCGTAGTAATAACCAATCACTGGTCTCTGCGTCATACTGACCACAGCCAATGACTGCCCTCTACCTAAGCACCGCCTCTGGCAGCCATCTTCAGATTTTTACCGCACGTTCATGTGTTGGGATCCTCGTGCTATTGCTCTCGAGCGTTAGTGCTATTTTTCGGAAGTTCTACGTGGACCGCACGAAGGGTTTTCGGAAGACGTCACAACTCTTTGTGAACTTTGGACCTGTCAATCAGGGGAAGGCTCTCTCGAAGGCTTCCATTTCCAGATGGCTCTCCGGCTGTATCATGTACTGTCATCGGTTGGCAAACCGACCGCTGCCTGGCCGTCCGAGAGCCCATTCCACCAGAGCGATCGCAGCTACCACAGCGTTCCTTTCTGGTGTGCCCCTGCTGGACATATGCAGGGCTGCTACGTGGAGGTCGACGCACACCTTCACAAAGTTCTACTGCGTCGATCGGGATTCCAGGGAGGAGTCCAGGGTCGGCCAAGCAGTGCTGCGCAACCTGTTCGCCTGAGGTGAGCCTGGTGAGGAGGTAAGATGCTTAATGTTGAGTTTGATGTAATGCTTAATGTTGAGCCTTTGCCACCTCCCGTGGTTGTGCATGTGTGTACTGCTATGTATTCTTTATTCATGAGCATGTGAATCCATGCCAGACCCCATGCTGGAGAAGGAACAAGTTACTTACCTGTAACTGTTGTTCTCCAGCATGGGTCTGGCATGGATTCACATGCGAACCCTCCCGCCTACCCCTCTGCGGCTCTTCACTTGGTCATACTGCCACTTCACGTGCTTCCAAATCTGAAGATGGCTGCCAGAGGCGGTGCTTAGGTAGAGGGCAGTCATTGGCTGTGGTCAGTATGACGCAGAGACCAGTGATTGGTTATTACTACGAAAGACAGATCAGAAACGAAACTGATACTGGTTTTTTCTTTACCGAGGATTCCCAGCCTGACGACGGGGAATATTCATGAGCATGTGAATCCATGCCAGACCCATGCTGGAGAACAACAGTTACAGGTAAGTAACTTGTTCCTTCTTCCCAGGTTGGGCCTCACGGGGTAAGGTGATCCTTGTAGGCAGATGACACTCTGACTCAGCTTCGAACATACTTCAAAACCTGGATCGAGGGCCGCCTGACCTTTCTCTAACTTTCAAAAATGTTTCAACCAAAACGTACACAAAGGTCCCCATCTGTCAGGCTTGGACCTTTCCCCACACAGTTCTCGTAGGTCCATCTCTGCTGGGTTCAGACCGCTCACGATGGTGATTACACAAAGTTGAAAGGGGGGATCCCTTCCCCAAGCTCAATGCACTTTGGGTCTCCCTCAATCGGGCTCAGACCACTTTCAGAAGTCAGTCTTTCGAATGTGCGTGGCTTTCTTTACAGACCACTGTAGGACCACTTGGACTTGACTTTCACTATTTACTTTCACTCTGGCTGTTTGTTCGCCCTTTAGCCTTCAAACAATGCACCTTTCACTGAGACTTTCGATTGGGTGATTTCCTTTCACCGGACCACTCAGTTACTTAGTATCACTAATCTTGCAGCTGTATTTCACTTTAAAGTTCATTCACAGGTCTGCCTTTGTCTCATCCACCCGCGTGCAGACTTCACTTCTGATATGATGTTGCTACTTCATTCACTTTAACACACACTGGTCTCTCAGGTCGCTTGCCTACTCACCGGCTTTCTGCGCTTCGAGTCAGGATTAGTACGACAGGCTTGACCTCGCCAACTCTGCCTTTCACCTAAGAGGGTCACTGGCGTTCTTGAAACTCAAAGCAATCTTCACTTGTGGGATCTGGCCTTCTCCACCCGTCTTTCGCGGCCCCTCGGAGGCACCAACCTCCAGTAGGGAAGCCCTGGGGTTTTCAGCTTGCTGCTCTCGTCCCTTGGGCTGTTGCTCTGCTCCAGTAGGTGGGCCTTCGTCCCAGAGGTTCTGCTAGTTCTTGTGTTCCGCCTTGCTCAGAGTGTGTCTTTAGGTGTTGCTTTTTATTTGTGTGAGGAGAACTAATTGGTATCCGGTGTACACACTTAGGGTAAAGTGCTTGAATTTGCTTGACCTAATTAACGGGACATGTCCAGTAAGATGTGAGAGAGTTAACCTGGTCACTCTGTCACCCTCTTCCATGGGCCAGTGTTTGTGTAAACAGGGGGTGGGGGCGTTCGGACTTTGGAAAATCCTAAAAAATAGGATGGGGCCGATGAACAACAAAGGGAGGAATACAGTGTCTCACCATCGGCTATCTCAACCCCACTCCATGAAGACCCCTCACCCAGGTGATCCTCCCGCACTGGTCCACCCCCAGGGCCTGGATCCAAAGGCGATGGCCGTGTCCTGGCCACCTGAGAGCGAGATCCCCTTGGACTAGCGGGTGAGATACCTTTCTCCCTTCACTTCTTGATGCGTACTTGCACAATCTCCATGACACAAGGCCTAGTAAGATCAGTGTCTTATCCTCCCTTTATCCCCCCGCCTTGTTGTACTTTGAAACGCATGTGTATAGGTGAATGAAACCCCCCCCCAGAATCCCCATGCATGATCTCTTGGGTTGTTTACAAGAGCCTAGCCAGCCCATCCAATCCCTAATCTAGGCCATATACACACACATTCTTAACCGCTATGAGAACTTCCCATACTTTGGACTGCAGTCCCACGAGGGCGTTCCCACCACAAGTGCGTTGAGACTATAGCAATGGTAAAAGGCACTATACAAATTAAACTTACAATATTTGCTCAACCTGCCATGCCAATTTAAAGGGTAAAGATCATATGCAAATAGGGCATGCCAAACCAACCTAATCTGCTAGGTCACATGTACACACCTTCCGCACAAGACCGCAAAGCAACGCCTGCCATGTTTCAACCTCTTTGAGCATCAGAAGTGTGGTGCATCTAGGGTCCTTAGGCACAGCAGGCTAAGGAGCTACGGCTGGGTATACCCGTCCCACTCGGGTGGCCTACGCAAAACTGAAGCTTGAACAGCCCATCGGAGTTTACGACTGCATTCTTCATGTCGGGGGCAGGGGCAATTCTGAGGGAGTGCGTGGCTTCAAGGGGCATGGTTTGGCTCATGAATACCTGGACACAGCAGTGTACCCTTTCAACTGGCCCCTTACCGGTTATTAAATCTATTTAATATGCAGAATCTCCAGTGTGGACAGGAAGAGGGGCTGCATCCCCACTGCAAGTTCTGCATATGTTGGACAGTAGTGAATCTGTGATGGTTAGGCCTTGCTCTGGTGATCTCGCTGGTGATGGGGAGAATCTGTACCCGCTTTCCTTCCAACCCCCGGCTAGACTGACCGTCGTCCCCCATGCGATGCTGAATGGGAGGAAGGAGGGATTCTGTCCAGGCTCCTGGGCCCCTCAGCTAAAGTAAGGAATGTGAGAGTTTTTGTATACCCTCCTTTAAAGTCTTTCTTTGACTTTACCACTCTTTGGAACCCTCCTATTCCAGATTGTCTACACTATACCAATAAAAACACCAGACGCCGAACAAAATCAGTCCTTTATTTAACATTCAATAATTTGAATCTCATGGCATTTCTCAGCAATTGGATTACTGATTTGAAAAATTGAATTACTAATTTCAAAAATGAAAGCAATACTTACCAGTGCAGCTGCTAACCCAAGTACATTGAGTCCGCTGTGTGAAACCAATTTGTTTAATAAAATAATTTATTTGTTGAAATTAGGTGCACAGTTTTTTTTCCAATATGCCAAACAGGAATTTAAAAGATGGTTGCAATATCACCATTATGTGAACCAAAATCCCCATTATGTGTCTGTTCTAAGATGGTGGCAACATAGCCGGGTTATCTGGAGTGTGATGATTGTGTATATACAAATGTGTATTGTTAGTGTATTAGTGTACTGTTTTTCTACATGATAGAAAATGTGTCTTTAATCTTTGAGATGTTAGATGGTGTTTATGCCCCACTACACGCCCCTTGCTCTCTGGAAGCAGTGTGTGCCCGCTGGGCGATGCCCCATATCCAGGAGGTACTTGTACTACATGCTGATGGTCGCTATAATTGACACCACACAGCAATCCGGATACTGGACCTTCTAAGAAGACCTTCTTCAGGGATTTTTCCAGTCATATCGGCATCCATTTTGTTTTTGTGCAGCTGTTTGGCTGCCACTTGGCGTGATGATGCACGAGACTTGAGCCGAGGAATGTCTGCTGCTTCTTAATCCTCTATCCCGCTTAACTCTTACATTCGAAAAGGCATTGGCACACTTTAACTGACTATAAACATAATGAATTGCAGTACTTTTTTGGTTTAATTCAATTTCCTTTCACACAACCCCCACTTCTTTTTTTCTCAGGCTCAGCACAAAGACTCCTTTCTCGAGGAACGCTATGGGAAATACAACATCAGCGATCCGTTGCTGGCGCTTCAAAGAGATTACGAATCGCTGAAAGAAGAAAATCATGGGGAGAAGACGCCGGTGTGCACCAACCCCCTCTTTATACTCCAAGAAGTGATGAAACAATGCAAGAACATGCAAGAGCGCATGTTATCGCAGCTCGCGGCGGCAGAGAGTAGGCACCGGAAGGTAAGGACATGCCGTCTGTCACATCTGGTTTTGGGACATGTTAAAGCTCTGCTTTGGGATCAGCCCTGTGCCATATAAAATGAGCGTTGGTAATGCCAGTAGTTTGGGCCTTTTTGTGTAGGCATGGAAAAGGCACTTGCCAGGCAGAGCCGTAGTGGTATAAACCGGCTATTGATTGTAGCAGGTGGAAAATGGTGAGGGTACCTGGGCATCTAATAGCAGTGTCTGGCAAATGACTAATACTTGTAAACAAGCCAAAACAGTTGGCATTCCCATTGATTGTTTTTACCAGGACTTCAGTGAAGTACAAGTATAGTCCTTATACATTGAGTGGCTGAAGGCTGACCTGGTTAAGACCTTTTTATTACACTAGTAGCGTGTGTACAGCTCTAATTAAGCCATTAACTCTCAGAAGACTGCTTTGAGAAAACATTAACTGGCATTTGAAGTGCAAAGTTTGATGGTAAGGATTGATTAAAGTGAGCTGAGAGTTCCCATGAGGAGATGTTTTTTGGCGGGGAGGGGCAGGAACTGGATGGGGATGGCCGTAGGTATTGGCATGGCCATGAGCAGTCAGTGGTGGGCAAATAATCAAACAACATTTCATTTACAAGCTTTGCGTCACTCATGTGCCGTTTCGCCCCATCTGTACTCTAATAAAATAGTTGTGGCTTCTATCTGGTACTAAGGCAGCAGCTAATGGACCAATAAGGTTTGATATGAAGCCTCCAAAACGTTTTTAATGGCCCTAGCTGGAGATGGTATAGTTGCCAGGTTTGTTTTTTTCATAAATTAAAGTGTTTTTTATTCTTCTTACATTTTATGTACTTTGCTAAATAGATAACACCGGGTATTGGAAATGATTGGAACACTTGGAATACTTGGGCCCATAGTATGTAAAAGTATTGTACAACCTGGACTTAACAACGGTTACTCAAAGGTTAACATAAATATCCATCGTCTTTAGAGTACTGGAAGTCCTGTCATTCTCTGCTGTGGGCCTAAAACATTTTTTGAATTTTCTATTTATTTAAAGTTTAGATTAAGACGATGTTGATATGAAAAGGAAGTCTGTAGTACGTCCACTTAAAATCTATTTCTTGAGGGAGACAAAAACATATTTCCAAGCCCTGCAAGGTGGTTGCCATTCTTGACATGCGTAAATGGCAACATAAACGAAAAAAATGTATTGTTAAATAAAAACTACCGGTAGAATATTATTTTAGTAGTATTAATTTGTGCAGTCGCACTTGAAGCAGTCCACGTGCTAGATGGAATTACCAATAAACGTTCCCAGACCCAAATAACCGGACAGACTCAAAGAACATGGCAAAGTACTACTTTATTATCAGCACAATAAAGTAACCTGGTGAACAAACAGATTGCAGCTCACACGCTCTCGGAATACATTTCGATGAAACAAAGGCTTTCTACCTCAGTGTACGTCTGCTATGACGCCATCATCCATTGCAAATAGCACAAATTTAGCAGGCAGAGGGATTGGTTAAGGGAACATATATACTTACATTGTGTATAGGTGTTAGTAACACAATTAGCTGCCCCATTTCTGGTAGGCACGCCTTACTCTACTTAATACAGATTAGTAGTAGAATGACAGCAGCGGATTGGCTTCTGCAACAATGTATGATCGATATTGGTAAGTAAGGTTGATCTTATGTGCCTGACCGAGACCTGACTGAAGGACTCTAGCGGCACAGTTATTGATGTTGTAACCCCCACTGGCTATACATTTTATGGGAAAACACGTCCACAGGCAATGGCAGAGGTGTTGCTTTTATTGTCTGTGAAGAGTTGAATTTCTGCACCTCCCCCATGGACTGTGAAGACTGTGATGTGTTGCATTCAAAAATCTCCTTCTGACAATACCTGTACGGACTTCATTTTAATTTATCATCCCCCAAAGGATACCCCTGATTTTACTGAAGCACTCATGACTTTACTAACACCTCTCGCTAAGCCGAATCGGTCTACCCTGGTATTGGGTAATTTTAATAGATGTTGGGGCAATCTGGAGGATGCCAAAGCATTGGCCTTAGAACATCAGTTTAAAAATAATGGCACGACGATTCACAATAATGCCCCTACCCATATTATGAGCAACACCCTAGATTTGGTGGTGTCTAGAAACCTTCCTCTTGACCCATGGGACATTACTTGCTGCCCACGGTCAGACCATTTTTGTATTCGCTTCAAGGTCCAACTACCAGGGAAACCTGTCCCAAGGGTGAAGGTCACCAAGAGTATTATCACAAGGAATCGGAGGAAAATAAATGAGGATGAGATCTGTGGTTGCCTCAATAGTATTGTGGAGGACACTGTGGACTTGAACTCCCCCATCAGATTGGCTACACTGTATAATGACGGAGTCTTTTTGGAACAAGAAAATCCCATCTACAATCCAATCAAGTCCTTCATACAGAAAACGAATGCCAGACTGTTCAAGATACTTTCCTTGACAAAATTAACGTTGCCAGGGTAAAAATCTCTGAACCTTTTCAAATTCCTTTTGTACCCACTCTGTTCAAGTTATAGACCCAAACCCCCTACCCCCTGCCCCCCCACAAGCCTCCTGACCAACTGGGATTATGTTTAATTTCAAACTCATCTCTCTTGAGGAGGTGGAGGCGGTGCTTAATAAAATGCGTCCAACCTCATGTCCTAATGATATTATCTCTCCAAAATGTGTGCTGGAAAACTCCCGTATTTATGCACCTTTCTTTACCCGTTTCATTAATGCCCCTTTCCTTCACAGTTTAGTACCAGATTCAGCGAAGCAGGTGGCAGCCACACCACTGCTAAAGAAGATGGGTTCAGACCCCTCTAACACTGGCAATCTTAGACCCGTCACCAATGTCCCTTTTCTGTAGAAAATTATAGTACGTGGTTACTGGCCAGTTCCAAAACCATCTAGAATTGCTTAAAATCTTACATCCCAGACCATCTGGATTTCGTGCCAATCATGGCACGGAAAGCACCTTGGTTGACCCCCAGACACTAATGCTGGATATGGTAGATGGAGGCAAATCTGGCTTTTTGATACTATTGGACTTATCCTCAGCATTTGATTTGGTGGAACACGACAGGCTTCTGTCAGCCCACCAGACCGTCTGTGCATGCTCAAACAATACTATCATATGGTTTAGATCTTTTCTTGGTAATCTCATGACCTGTGTGGTCTTGGACCAGGATCATGTGCGACGTACCGCTGGGAGCCTGTTTTTCACTCTCTATGCAAATTATTGGAAGACTATGGGATTGCGATTGCGTATTACGCAGGCAACACACAGCTTCTTATAGAATAACTATTCCATAGACTAGGACAAGGTTCAGAGGGTATATAATGTGGTAAAGAATTGGATGACCACTAACTGGCTATGCTTAAATAGTTCAAAGACAGAGCTATTGATCTTTGGCTCGAGCAAAGTTAGACCCGAGTTTCTCGAGTTTTAGTATTGAGAGACATGACATCAGTGTGCAAGAAAAACTGATAACACTTGGTGTTTTCTTCGATGCATCCTTAGGAGCTGATACTCTGGTGGATAGTGTCATTAAGAAATATCAATATCACTTGCGGTTGAGGCTTGTGAGGCCTTCTGTGTCCCTGAAGAACTGTGAAACCCTTGTGAGAGCAGTAATCGTGCCCAGATTGAACTACTGTAACAGCCTTTTTTTGTGGTGCCAGTAAAAACAATTTACACATGTTACAGGTTTTACAGAACGATGCAGTTCTCATTGTACGGAATGGTCCAAAAAGAGAACTTCTTGATCTATAGGAGAGATCTCCATTGGCTTCCAATTTCTACGAGAATTGTAGTCAAATTGAAAATTTTGGTACACAAATGTGTCTTTGGTTTAGCTCCTCTCCATTTGAAAGGGCATTTAAATCAACAACCTGCTTCCCTCCCAACCAGGTTGGCCGGAACTTTCAAATTGATCTGTCCCAGAGTTAAACGGACCACAGGTGGCGGTCGCTCGTTCCCCGTACATGCTTCCAGAGCATGCAACTTGCTGTCAGTTAATTTTCTATGGAACAGAATCCCTTTGTGTTTTCGAAAAAGATTGAAGACTGTTCTTTTGCTTAACTTGCTTTACCGCCCTCCTCCCGATGATGAGCCTCTGCTCTGGTTCTGTCCTGTTGTTTTTCTGTTGTCTCCTGTGTATTTCTGTTTGCGCTTTGATGGCTGCGGGCTTAGGTGCATTATAAATCTCTAAAAGTAAAGATTGCTACATGGGACCTCGTGATTGGTTGGCATTTTCTCCCAACCTTGGACATTCGGCTTGTTAGCAGCACATAAGAAAAACGAAACCCAGGTGTGGGGAACAACGTCGGGCTATTAGCCACTTGCTCCAATTAGTCCACCATCTCTCATCCGTTAGGCCCTAATCCAAGGTTTCTTCTTCTTTGTAGTTGACCTTGCTGACTGTTATCTTCCTGGGGACTTTTAAAGTAGTGTGGGTACATCGCTAGTTGGAGCCTAATGAATAGGCCATGTTTTCGAGTCTTGCACCACATGTGAGGAGACCATGATTATGTTCATTTTGACCTTTTATTTATTGCCATTTAATTATGCTGGGTACAATTGCTCCTCTTAGCCTCTGGAGAATTGGTTGCTCAGTCTTACATATACTTTCTGCAGCCTTGTTGTTCAATACTTGGAACTTATGAATGTTCTTTGTTTTACTTAATCTAAGAGAAATATGTAATGCGTAATATGTAGCTTATCCCCTCTTTTCTGCATTGCAGTTGCCTCTTGATGTGGCATCCTTGTTCCCAGGCCAAACAGATATCCTTTGTTCTCTGTGCGGAGCCGTTTTTTCAGCATCTGTCAGCTCTGCAATCCTGGTCTCTCTTCTTAGGCTCTGAGCTCACTATGATATAAAACCGACATCCATCTTTTCATCATGGCCGCTTTGCCCATGTTATATTTTCTACTTCAGCAAGATTCTATGCATCTCACCTACCTTGCGTTTCTGCATATGTACATCTACTGCATCTCTTTACTAATCTTCTCAGTGTATATCATTTCTTCCCACTTGTACATGCAGTTACTTTTGTTAATTCAGTTCTATTTGCATATCGTTTCAATGTTTCCTTATATTTTCTTATTGTGACATCACTTTACTCTCGTCTGGTTTCACTTTCAGCTTTTTTATGTTCAATGGTGTATGCAGACACCCTTCAACCTCTTCAGTGTGAGGGTACTTTAGGGGAGGCAGGGTATCACCAGTATGACACTGACACTAAAGGTACAATTAGTAAAACCTTTATTAAAGTTTCTGGGTTTGTTAAAACAGCAACTTTGCACTCTATCTAGGATGGGAGTAATCTCGACCATCAAATAATAAATAAAACCATCCTAGTTGAGTCTGTCAACTCAACATGTCCTCTGATAAGAAAACCTAATGCCTGCCCTATCTCTTGTACAAAAAGTGTATAAAGGAGATATGCATGTAAACTGAAATGTGTTCAAATATAAAGAATAAATGTGGCTGAATTGGCTCTCCTCCCCACGTAAGACAGCACAAAGTAAGACGTCCCAAAGGCAGGATGACACACTCTGGCTTGGGTTTTTATCACAAAAACAATTCAAAACATGGATCGATACCCGCCTGGCCTTCCACATTAAAGTCTCTCTTTCTAGACTTACAATGTGCAACAAACGGTTCACGCTGGTCCCCCCCACGCCCCTCACTCTGTCTGGCTGAGAACTTTCATAACAAAAGTTCAACAATACTTACCGGGTCTCCGTTCCTCAAACTTATTACACTTCAGGTCTCCCTCAGTTGGGCTCTGACCGTTTTCAGATGTCGAAAGACTTTCGAATGTGCGTGGCTTTCTCTACAGACCTAACCCAGAACCACTTTGACTCAAAGTTCAATACTCCGCTTTATACCCTCCCCTTCTCTCTGGGTTAATTTTGATCACTTAGCTTTTATAGTTAATTAACTTTATCATTCCAAACAATTCACCTTTCATGGAGACTTTCGAGTGGACTACTTCCTTTTTCCGGACCACTTCATTACTCCGTATTGCTGGTTTCACAGCTATCCTTACTTCAAAGTTCATTTGCAGGTCTGGCTTTCTTCGGGTCTCATCCGCACGCATACAGCCTTCACTTGCCATATAATGTTGCAACTTCAGTCTTTCTTAACACACACTGGTCTCTCATGGCACTTTCCAACTCACCGGCTGAGTGTTTTTCATCTTTTTACAGTTTTCTAATCCACGAGTCAAGATTAGTACCACAGGCTCGGCTTCGCCTCTCCAACTCTGCCCTTCACCCGGGAGGGTCGCTGGCATCCTTGAAACACAATGCAGCCTTTTGCTTTGGGATTTGGCCTTCTCACGTACCTTTCGCAGCCTTTTGGAGGCAACAACCTCCTTTAGGGAACTCCTGGTGTTCTCGACCCGCTGCTCTCGTCCCTTGGCCAGTCGCTCTGCTCCCGTAGATTCACCTTCACCCCGTAAGTTGTGCTCTTACTCGTGTTACATCTTGCTCTGAGTGGGTCTCTGTGTTCCGTCTTTTGTCCGTGTGAGGAGAGCTAATTGGTATCATATGTATGCACTTAAGTCAAGTGCCTGACTTTGCCTGACCTGATTAGCAGGACATGTCCAGTGCAATGTCTTGTTACTCTGTCGCCCTCTTCCTCGGTCCAGTGTTTGTGTAGAGAGAGGGGGGGGGGGGGAGTTGGGACATCAGAGAATCCTAAAAAATAGGATGGGTTTGGTGTACAAAAAAGGGGGAAAACTGCGCCTTGCAATCGTCTGCCTTATCCCCACTGCCCGAAGACCCTCACTGGTCCACTCCCAGAGTCCGGATCCAAAGGCGATGGCTGTGCCCTGGGAGGGTTTGGGGGGGAGAAAGGGAGGGGAGGGAAGGAAGAAATACATCCATCCCCAGGGACTATTAGGTGAGACACCCTTTGTTGTTTCTGACAGTACATTCAATATGGTTGTCTGTGCGTAACGTCTTTAAAATCTTGGATGCGGTATTGGGATGAAACCTGGCGTCATGCACTGTACCTTCTTGTCCTTCCAATATGACGGTGGTCAGGGGGCGGGCTCTAGAGATGACATGTACATCTGTCTCTCTCCAAATTGTTACAAATGGATTTTGGAATACAAAAGCTGCTATTTTTTTTTTTTGTGTCTATTATTCCGGAAGTTGTTTGGTGTTATCGAATGGCAAAGAAGGGAAGCTATGATGATGATGATTTTAAACAGACTTCTGGGTTCTGAAATGTTCTGGTTTTATCTCTGATGTTTTAAATTGTTTCTATTATGTATTGCTTTGGCGGATTAATGTAATCCAAATAAAGTTTATTGATTGACAAAGGAATTTAAGACCTGAATGCGAGGAAGGGCTTCTGGGAGACATGTGTATGTTAATAGGCTTTCACAGCATGCCACATCTTCAGCGTAGTAGTTTCAGAGCACCTGAGCTGGTCTGTGGAGCCACATAGTTTGCTACCACCTGGTGGCCAAGTCTTTTGTCTCCTGAAAGAAAGTCATGAGTGTGGGGTGGAGGATGGGAAAGCAGAATGTAGCTGCAACAAAGAGATGGAGGGTGCAGCGGGGAAGAATCTTTTCTGATGGACGGGTGCATATCAGTTCTGTGTAAGGTGGTCTATCGTTTTTTGAAGAGGGGAGGGGGTCGGCAATGACATTGGGTCTCAAGATACTTGAGTTGCGTATCCAAGGTCGATTTGGAGAGTTGTAAGTTGGTAGACACTGTGATGTTGGATGCACGATTTCATGTTTTGTGGCATATTTGCCTGCACATCTCCATATAGCGTACACTAGGTCTAATGCCAGACTGTTGATTCTAGGGCTACTAAGCCTGGACCGAGTGTGTTAAAATGGATTTTTGAACTCTTACCTGGTGGGCCGAGGTTCAGAAGGCCAGCCTAGGTTCCGGGAAAAGGGTAACCTTCTGGACAAGCAAGACCAATCAAGTAAGCATTGGCGGCTGTCAAGACTAGGTCTCTGGATGGGTGATGGTGATTGAAAGTCCACAATGAGCACACACAGCAAACACCACCAATTGCTCTATATCAAAAATACATATACATTTATTAAAGGCCTTTTAAATCAAGCACAAGATGAAACCACAGCAACATTAACACACTATACTAGGGAACATATATACAGTAGCTATTGGCCTAAAGGAGTATTTAGCAAGTCAGGATCCACAACCTGTAACAGAAGAGGGTCAAACAGTGCAAATATACTTTAGTCAATTCTTCGAGTCAACCCTAATAGGCAGTCCAATCCCTGTGAAGTGTTGAGCCTTGTGCTCAAAAAAGTCATTCAGCGCTTCAGCATCATGCTTTGAAGTATAAAAAAAGTTTCTTCAAGGGGCTGTTGTGTCTCGGGAAGGGGGGGGGAGTAAGGCGATGAAGAATAGAGTTCCACTATTCAAGGAGGGTCTCCACAAGGGCACAGAGCTATTTCCAGGAATTTGGAATAGGCTGGTAGTTCAGACTATCCCTACAAAGGTGAGTGACCCTTCTGGGACAATCGTGCATAATCTATGGATGCGGCAGTGTTCACCGGTAAGGGTTGCAAGTACTCGCCTCCCTCGACGCAGTCCTGACCAAACTGTGAAGTCCAGTTCGCTTGCAGAGTCGAGTCTCCGGCTTTCAGGGGCCGTGTTCCGGGACCTCCAGTCTGTGGCGGGACAGTGGCTATTTATCCGCTTCTGGGGAAGGGATCGAGCCAGTTCCACTGCACCTAGACTTGGGGCAAAGGGGGGCACAGCAGCAAGGCACCCACGAAGCTTGTTACCACAGCAGGGCGACACGGGTACCACGTAGATTCTGGTTCAGGTGGACTCTTAAAGGTCTAGGAATGCTATATGTACGAAATTAGGCAGGAGAGTCCCTTCTTCCAAGAGCTTATGGTTCCCAAAGTCTCAGGTCAAAACTCGAGATGGCGGCAGTTCGAAGCCAAAGGTCCCCTACGAGCTGGTCAGTTCACTGGACGGTCCAGGAACACTTCCAAAGGGGCTCGTTTGCAGGTTAAGCAGCAGGTGCTGAGAGTAGGTACTCCCACTACTCCAACGGGTCAAAGCGCCCTTGCAGGCCTTCTGTGATGAGAAACAAGGGCTCCAACAGGACAAAAGCAGGGTCAGGGTGCAAAACCTTCAAGCGGGTCCCCATTGGTTCCACAGATCTGCTTCTTTGGTTCAGGATACTTGGCTCCTGTACGAAGTTCGGTGTGAAATCAGAAGATCGACCTGTAATAGGTCTAGAGTGCCTTCTCTTATTCGAAATCTCCTTTGCACCAAAACAAAGAGAAACCAATAGGAGATCTGCTCACATTCAACCATTCCAGATGTGGGCCAATCGCGGACCACGGTGGTCCCAGTCATCCCAGCACACCAGACATCCTGGCACTCATGCTGTGTATTGGAACTAAACCGCTCCAGCCCACATCCTGGGCATGCACACACGGAGCATGCAGAAGCCTGCTAAAGCTTTGGTTTGCAAAGGGGTCTACATGACCAAATAAGGAATTTCCCGGGTCTACTCGATCTGGGGAAGTCAAAGAGACAAAATTGCCAAGGACGTCATGGCATGGCCATTTTAGGCACTGCAAACAATACAGGGATATTTGAAAGTTTTTTTAAAATTACACCTCAAATGGGGTATTAACCCTTCCCGTTATCAACGAAATATTGGTAACACACAAAACAAGGACAGGAAGGCTTCAATTTTTCAAATAATTCTTGTTCAAACTATTACTGTGTTCCTTGGAAAACACCCTGCTTAGAAGAACACTCTTACCCTTCATGGTGTTAATTGCCCTTTGAGCGCTGTTGCAATGCCTATTTAAAAGGGATAGGAAGTTCAAAACTAGCCCCAATGCTACAATGGATTTATTACAGCTCAGAATTATTGGCAATACATTTATTTCATAAAAATCTTGTACATTCACCAAAAGTCCTTTGATGGTGTCTCGGCACTTAAAAATGAAAGAGACCCCAGCACTCTGTACGGGAAAAGTACATTGTGCACTGATAAAAATGTTGCCAAGAAATGGGAACAAAGTGAAAGACTGAGGGAAACCAATCTCCCAGTACTGACAGTCTGAAGGGCATGTCAGTTTCCCCTTAACAAGATAGAGTGCAGCAGAAGGCTGAGCTCCACTAGTAAAGGGGTAAAAGTCAGGCTAGTATGGTCCGAGAAAGGCAAAAAGATGGGGGGTCGGGGGGGGTTGGAGGGGTCTCACAACTGGAGTGAAAATAACCCACAAACGGAAGTCTTAAAGAGTGGCACAGTAAGAATAGATGATGTAAATAGAGGTGAATGTTATTGGTAAAAGGTGGACAGGGAATATAGTTGAGTGAGCTCACTAATGTATTAAAATTAAGAAAGTGGGTTATTTGTTATTAAGAGTTTATTCCATATCGTGCCATGCTAGTGTGTAGCAGTGTGTACCCAATCGATGGTGAGTAAATACCCTGATGCCATCTGTGCAGCCTCTGTTCATTCGAATGAGTGAAAAGTGTAGGGAACCGATTGACAACAAACTGGGTAAGCAGAGGGGCCAGGTGCCTGCACTCCTGAATGCAGTGACAGACTGGCAATCTTTCGTGTGAAGTGATGATAAGATGCGAGTATGCCTTCCACACCACAAGGGTAGCTTTGTGAATCAGGCTTGTTTCAACTATTTACAAGGGAACAGCCAAGAAACAGAAAAAAGTAATGGTTGTACTTCATCCCTAAGCCTTGAATGGCCACAGAGGGCCAGGTTAGATCAACCAAGAAGGTTTTTAACCTGGGATGCAGTTACCTTTTCCTATCAATAGAGGGCACTGTGGGGCTCTTGTGTCCAACATTGGTGTAGTGACTGCTTACCAGTGTACATTTGCAAGTCTTTTTTTGACCTTTGCCCTTTTTTCCCTAATTTGGATGCTGCTCACATTTTTCAGGAGCGCTACCCGACTCCTTATGGCTACTCCAAAGTGCGTGATATTTGACATTTAATATGAAATGACATAGAAAAGCATGACATAATATAACCTAATGTATTAGGACCTAACTGGCTACCAAAACAGTGAATTCATGTCCCAAATAATGGTGAATAAATGTGAAAAATAAATAAAAATAAAAGTACGCACAAATTCCTTTTAAAACAAAATAAAAAAAGAATCCTGTTTTGTTAGAAGATTGCAATTGGGATGAGAGGCAATTAATTAAAATAGGAGAAACAGAAGGGTGGAGCATAGTTGTGTAAATGCAATGAGGGAAAAGTGGGAGTCCAAACCGGCATGAGGGTCACCTCCTAAAAGCTAAAGAAAGGCAATTGTGCTTTTAATGTATTCCTTATTTTTTTTATTATTATTTTTTTTTAATTTCAGATTGTATTGATCTTTGAGAGGTCCCCTTCAAGGATGTTGGCATTATTAGGGGGATTTGGTTTCCTTCCACAAAACATTGACATTTTCAAGTTGATAACAATCCACAACAAAGTAAAAACAAGCAAGTAAACAAAGGTAAATCAATTCCAAAACAGTGCAACAGTAACCATTATCTATAAGCAAAGAAGGGAAGTGGGGGAGGAAAGAAAGAAAGGGAAGAAGGAATAAAAAAGAGAAAAAAGAGCGAAGAAGAAAAAAAGGGGGAGGGGGTATACCTCAAGCGTAAAACGCATTGAAAATATCCCAAATGTCCAAGTATATATCTATTTTTTTCTAAATATCCATTTGAGAACAAAACGCATGGACTAAAGAGACCTTGCAGAGCATGGCCCGCAGCTTGAACATGATGATGTAGCATAGCCTAACGCAGCATAGCCTAACGCAGCATAGCATAGCGAAGATGGCATAGCGAGCCATGTAACAACACTATGCCACTGCGTAGCATGCAAACAAATAACAGTGTAACCCAGCATACAAGGTAGCATGGCCAAATATATTACATGGGCTGGTCTATGCACATGTATGCATGCCTAAACATAGACACTCCAATACACACCCAGCTCCAAAACGCAGTTTTTAGGCTTGGCGTTGCCACCTCTGGATATCGACTGGCAAAATGGAACGACATGCAGGGGAAATAATGCCATTTGCATGTTTGCAAATACTTCTGTGGCTCCAGAGCTGGAAGTCCTATTATAAATGCACCACAATCCTTGGAAGCCTTGGTCTTTCTGGTTCCCATTCTCTGGATGTTTTAGGGAGAGAGATGTCTTCACTTCATAGCATACATCCGAAAAAAGGCGCAACTGTGGCACTGGTTCTGTACTCTCATGTGGTTTTAAGCCAGACATATTTTTCGTTCATTTTCCTTTTTGTCATAGAGCATATGTTGAAAATGTGCTTCCTAGGTCCCTGAATCACTCCCCTGTGACATCAGGCCGGCCTGCTTTCTACATGTTTGAATCCTGGCAAAGGGCCGTCAATTGAATACCAATGTGCGGGGTAATAGCACCTACTATTACTGCAGGTCTTTAGGCGCTCAGCCGATCAGGTTGCTTGAAATGTGGACAAGAAAACCTAGTGTACCACCTGCATTTTCCAGCCACACGATGCCCTTCCCCCCCCCCCCGGGTGGCGCTATCTTGATTGTGAGGAGACAACCGTGAGCCTCTCCCTGTTGTCACCCACCCCCAAAGAGATCCAGCTTCCTTTCCCCACTCCCTACCTCTTGCCCAACTTACTTGCTGGTCCGCAGCTTGGTGCACCAAGCCCAGCATTCCTCCCAACCGTGGCAGCCATGGAAATAGAAAAGGGACAATTCCCCTTGTCCTATAGCAACAGCCATCTTGGTTTTTGCATGCTGCGCGTTTCACATTGATTTTTATTTGAAATGTAAACTGGTTTATCACCCCCTTCTCGGGGGCGGGGGGGTGGTGGTGATCATGGGCGGTAATGCCAGGGCTCGGTCTGGCGGGCCGTTATCGGCCATGTCTGTCCCCGATCCCCTCCTGACGCAGGGGTTATTGCCATTTTGGGGGCAGGTTATTTGTGCAACTTTTCGATATGCTGACTTTATTTATTTTTTAACCCTCACGTTTTTTATTTGATTATTATTTTGGAAAAAATGGAAAAATACTCTTGTTGTTGAATATCTAGGAAAATATGCAGTCTTAACTACAAGTTCACTGACATCGGTTTAATGACGGGTTTAATGGAAATGGAGTTACATCGGCTGCATTTTAGGAACTCTGCAGCAAAGTTTTAACACAGTAGGATTTCCGGACATCCAAGACTTCACCGTACAAAACTAATTTGATGGTGCAGATGTGCAACTTTAAGAAGTAAAAAAGAAAATCCATAATGTTGTCAAGCTGGGTGGCGTTGCCAGGAGCCGTTCTATGAGGACGTGAAGAGATTGGGCTCTGTGACTGTCAGATATCCTGTTACTATTCGGTGTTAACTACTGAATTTTGAGGCAGTGTAGCAAGCATGACTGTCTGACTACGAAGGAGTACATCAGAGCCCAGAAAAAGTAGCAAAAATCAGAGCCGTGGCAGAGATCCTTCGTTATCGGAGTTGGTCACCATTTTGTCGAGTGGCAAGAGTTTTCTCCCTGCCGAACGAATTATCGGAGGACCGACGGGTGCTGCCTGTAGGATAGGAGAAGAGGTTTTGGCTGCGATCATGGTGCTGGGAGCTGCCGCCATGCACACCTGCATAGGATCAGAAATGCACAATCTTAAAAGTCCTGCTTTGATAGGGTCCACACTGGAGGAGGAGAACCGAAGGGGAGTGCTTGAAAAGGGCAGGCAGAGTAGGAACAGTTGCACACACACACACACTGATACCTGGCCAATTACCTGTGACTGAAAACTTGGTATCCGCGTTTGGCAGGAGTTGCAGTTTGATGGTGAGACTGAAATGACTGCTGGGGAACAGTGACAGAGACTGAGGTGGTTGCCACTAGAGAACAGTGACGGCCGCCATCTTTATATATGTGTGAATGGACTGATCATTTCATGGACCGTTTGAGAACTGGCTGCAGGCTGCCTGCTAAGTTTGAGGAGGGAAGCTCACCTCTGTGAGCATGGGTGCCCAGCGGACCGGACTGCATCGGTGATGTAGAGAATGAGTAGTCCTGGAAGGAACTGAAGGAGTTGAAGAGGCAATGGACTTGATGCAAGCCATGGAGGAGGGCCCTGCAGAGAAAATAAGCCAGCAGCGTTGGAACAGGAGGTGTAGAACAGGCTCAAGCCCCATACTCTTGACCCTTGGAGGATATGATTGTGCAAGCTCCCTTTTTTTGGAAACAGTAGTTTGTGGCCCTGCTTGGAGTCCAGGGAGAATTGGGGCAATTGAGAGAGGATTACTGCTATGTGGTCACTTTGCCTGACATTGGAGCGTCACTATGGTTAAAAGACAACAGAAGATGGAACACTATGTGGGCGCCAAGAATGAACTTGGCAGACATGGGGCAGCGCAGGTTGATGGAGATGATGACCGGCACAAGGCAACTGTTGGTGTTACAATTGATGATATCTTGGCAGCAATTCAGGAATCTAGAATAGCTGTAGAGGGGGAAAATCCAAGAAGTGGGTGTATCGCTGGTACGGGCGGATTTGTTGAAGGTGTGCGAAAGGGTCACTGTCATGGAACAGCACTTCAGTTATGTGGACGATGCGATTGGCCTTGATACAGAGCCTGGGTATCTGGTCATTGCATCGAATGCCTTACCATTGAAAAAATTGCATCAGAAAAAAAAGCATAGAATGCATTTTTTTTTTTAAAGGTAAAGTGTTCAGTTTAATTATAATGGGTTTTAAAGGTTAAAGAAAGGGGGGGTTGGGAGGGGCACCCCCATAAAAAATGTAAATAAACATAAAATGCATTTAATACAAAAAAATTTCGGTGCATTCTTTTTAGATGGAATGGTATGTCGATTGTAGGAATTCGATGCAATGACTATAAACCCAGAGCCAGGAGAAGGGTCTGGCAGGGGCAACATGAGCCTTGGAGGATAGGGCTGGAAGATGTCAAAGGGAGGTCCTGGAGGTGTAAGATTAGGTTGGTGGGTGTGCCAGAGGGAGAAAAGGGTCATAGTGTGGACTTGTTTGTGGAGAAATAGTTTTTGGAGACCATACGTCTTAGGGGACTGTCCAAACTATTCACTGCAGAGAGAGCGCACTGATTGCCAGGAAGGGCACCTCCACCAGGAGCACAGCAGAGGGCCCAACTGCTCAATTCTCATGATAGAGCTGCAATCCTACATTGGGCACCCCAAAATGGACAACATTATATTGGGCAACACCAGGATCCTGTAATTCAAGGATTTTACACCATTATTTCAGAAGCAGGGGAGATCTATCGATGCAATACGAGGGAAGAAAATACAAACTGCATGATGTTTTTCCCACGAGACTGAAAGTACTGCCAGACGAGAAATCTAATTTCTTTCTTTCTGCTGAAGAGGCGTGGAGCTGGCTGGAGACTAGATCCTTGAAGAATGGTCTGAAAGAGAAGGGAGTGCACGTGGGCATGGCATTGTAGGAAAGGACATCAGCATTGGGTGGAGCGAAAGATACTAACCACGGTTAGATGTGAAGGTTTTTTTTGGGGTGATTAGACGGGTGGAACAGTTTCTTAGAACCACAGAGGGACCCACTGATTTGATATTCGTACAGGACAGATGGTGATGATGTTGGACGACCAGAGTGTTGTTCTAAGATCTATAAGGTCCGGGAAGCTGGGAGGTCCTGGTCTTGGACGACGACGAGGATGATTACTGTGGATCATTGCACACAGGGAGGTTGGTAGGGGCTCCAGGACAGTGGCACCCATTGTATTTTGATGCCCATTAATGATGGGGAATGGGGAATTTAATTCCCTTGTGGTGGCTAATCAGTGCAAGTATTGTTGGGGTGTGATAACGATGTAGGGGCAGTTAGGTCATGTATGTCCACTTATCCTTGGGTGGATTGGAAGGGGGAGGTGGGAATCAGATGGATCAGTCACTGCATTGTAGCTGGTTCAAGGTACTATTTAATCATGTTTTTGGGTGGGGTGGATGAGAGGGGGGGTGTACGCTGGGGTTTTCGATAGATCCACAAGGATTGTTATATAGGAGTGGCATGTTGGAGCAGAGGGGGCGATGGGACCGCATATAGGAGGGGACATATGACAAGGTAATGCTAGAGATCATGTTTGGCATATGGGGCACATTAAGATGAAAATAGGGATGTGGAATTTCTGAAACTAAATGAGGATACAGTGGCATTATTGTAGGAAACTACTGTGGCCATATTTGGAAGAACTGAGATGTAAATGGGGGCGGGGTGGCTGACTTTCAGCTCATCTTACTCCTCTTAAGCAGGGTTTTCTTTGTATGGATATGTGATAAACCTGAAGGTATTTCGCCCACTAGTCCCCCGGGATCTGTCATCCAGGTGACCAAGACATGGCCATCGCTTTTGGATCCAGTTCCTGAGGGTGGACCAGTGCGGGAGGATCACCTGGGTAAGAGGTGTTCGGGGTGTGGGAGTGGGACACTGGATGGTGAGATGCAGTATGCCCTTCCTTTTAACACCTTTACCCCATACTACCAGGTCAGATATTTAGAAGGTCACCCGCACCCCCTTTACAACATGAACACTTTCTCACAGACTACCCACTATGAGAGAAAACAGACCCGAGCGGTATACCTGACGTGTCCCAGTACGATGGTCAGGCAATTACTGACCATCACACACACACACACCTGACTTCCATTACACTTCCCCAAATAGATAAAAGGTGGAGCATGAGAGCACACAAGATGGCAATTTAACGAGAGAAGAATGGCGGCAAGACAGAAGGAGGTCGCAAGGAGGGAAGTTCATTTGACGCTTTCAACAGGGAACCGTCACTATTGTGAAACCTCGAGAATAGAAGGTGTAAGACCGGTAAACCAGACGGAAGAATCCTGCATTAGGGCCTTCCCACATCGATAATGAAGACGGGCAGAATTGCCAGCTGCCATGGTACTGCCCTTGGCTCCAGGAACAAAGCAACGCCACAGTAAAATCAACAGAGCCGGTGAGTTGGGGAGACGATAAAGACCATTCTGTGTTGAAGCCAAGTTTGCAGGTGGTAACATTGTATGGTGAATGCTGGAACGAACATGGTTTGAAGCACTTTTGATAACCGACGCTGGTAAAGTTGAGCTGCAGATTAGTTATTGAACTTTGAAACCATGATACAATACCTTTTGACAGTGGTCCGGCACCGCGTGTGCGCTCATTTGAAGGTCTCTGTAAGGTATCCAGCTGAGGGTTGGTAAAATTGAAAGAGGCAAAGAATTGTAAATCGAAGTGGTCTTGCAACGGGTCCATCAAAATCCTGTGCACAATCGAAAGTCTTCGATGTTGATACAGTAAAGAAAGTTTATGCCAAAGTAGATAAAGTTAGTCCGAGCCGTCAGAGGGAGATCAATTGAAAGCTTTGTGTTAAAGCAGATTTGTGTTAAAGTAGATACATTGGTCAGAGGGAGACTGAAGATGTTGTGTCAAAGTGGGTCTGAGCCCGGCAGAGGGTGATCCAAGGTGAATAGTGCAAATCCTAAGAAACTTGTGTACATGACAAATACTAAAAGGAAATGAACTTGGTTTGTTGCATCAGGCCCTCTGAAAGAAAAGACTTTGAATGGTAAAGCGACTTTGGCATAGAAGGCCATGATGTTGAAGTTTTGAACTGCACTCTCCCACTAGAGAAGCCAAAGACTGTGCTAAGCTTGAGTGTGCCGACTTGTCCCATGCTGAAAACGAGGGCAAGAGAAGTCTGCAGCTTGAATATCCCGGCATATCATTTCTTGAACACTTACTTTTGCATAACATTGTTTTCCACACTATTTGTATTTAGAGGAAAGGATTGGCAATAGATTTATTAGTATGTATAGACCCTTTTATTTTGACAAGATACGACTAGGACTGCGTTGATGGTTGTAACTTGCTCCTATCTTTTAGATTTAGCATTAGATAGGCGTTTCTAAAACCCAATTGAAGTTCAATAAACCCTTTGAACTGTGGTCACTTGTGTGTCTTACTGTTGATACCATGCCTTTCTTACATGTCGTGTCAAGCGTGGGATGGGACTCAATTGAGACAAATTGGGGAACCCCAAAATTCCTGAAGATAGAGCCTCAGATCCCTCTATCACCACAAAAGAATCCATTGGCTTTGATATCTTTAGCAGCAGAGAGGCTACTATCCCTCTAGGGAAAAGAAGAATCTTTCGTATAGACTTAATCTTAATACCCCTCCTGGGTATTATATAGGATTGGCTCCAAAATCTGGCCTGGCCTGGAAGTTCAGTCTGGATGTCCTAGCAGGCGTCATAAATCCTGACTTTTGGGGGAGTTAAGGGTTCTCCTACAGAACTATGGCGAAAATCCATTTGAACTACATCAACGGGACAAAAGTGCACAGGGAATTCTAGAAAAGGCTCCATTTCCCCGCTTTATAAAGGGTGAACCAAAAAGAACGGAGGTAGCCTAGGCTTTGGGGGAAGCTGATGAACATCTACCACTGATGGGGGGGATGGGGAATGGGGGAGGGGGGAGGGGGGAGGAAGAAGGACATACCATCCTTCTCGACCTAGCCATCGCCCAGCAAAATGATCCAGCATTCGCAGAGGCTTTCTTGCAAGTAATTTCTGAAGGGGAAGGATTAGAAAAGGGAAGTCCTTTTTTCTTCCTAAAGGAAGGGTTACTGTACAGAAAAGAGACCGCCACAGAAGGTCTAAGTAAAACTCAGTTTGTAATCCCCAAAACCCAGATCATGTTAGAGATTGCACATTTTCATTTGACATGGGGACACTTAGGACAAACTAAGACCCAGGCACGCATCAGTGGGAAGTTATACTGGTCAGGTATCCATGCTGATATAAAGAATTTCATTCAGGCATGTGAAATATGTCAGAAAACCAGTACGCATATTCCCTAGCCTGCCGCTCTGAACCCTTTACCCATACCCTTTCTCTCGGATTGGGATGGATATCATTGGGCCATTGGAAACCTCTAGACTAGGTAACAAATATGTCCTGGGAATCGTTGATTACACTACCTGATACCCAGAATCATTGCCCATGCAGAAAAACACAACTCAACAGATTTTAAAACATTTGCCATATTTTTCCACGGTTGGTTTTCCCAAGGAAATTAACGGATCATGGATCCAATTTAATGAGAAAACTCTTGGCTAAAGTCAAGGAAATGCTCATACTACCTCCTTAAGAACCTCAGTTTGCCACCCTAAACGGACGGATTGGTAGAAATATTTAACAGGCACTTTAGCCGATTCTAAGAAAATTGGTAGACAAGGACGAGAAAGACTGGGATTGCATGTTTCCCTGGGCCTTATTTGTAGTAAGAAAGACCACTTGGGTGTCAACCGGATTCTCTCCTTTCAAACTACTATACAGTAGAGAGCCAAGAGATGCCCTAGACATGCACCGGGAGACCTGGGAAGAGAGAGAAGAGGCACATATTCCCCTCTCACAAAAAGCTGCCTCATTGCAAGAGCATGTGGAACTTTTTCGGAATCTACTCTATACTCAAAATGGAAAGATCCCAAGCACAACAAAAGTTCAACATTGAGAAAAAGGTAAACTTAAGATCTTTTTTCAGTAGGACAAAAGGCTTTAGTCCTCTTACCTACATCTGAAAATAAACTTGTCTCAAAGTGGCCTGGGCCATATGAAATGTTAGAATGAACGTGGGCCTATACCTATAAAATAGCTCAACCTGCCCGAAACAAAAGACCCATCTCTACCATATAAATCTCTTAAGAGTGGAAGGAAAATCCTTCCACTGCCACAATACTGTCTTGTTTGGTACTAGAGGAAATAGATCATTTTGAATGAATTAAGTTATCTAGTCAACGACAAGAAGACTTAAATGATTTAGTCACAACATTCCCAATGTAGTCTGTGAGAAACCAGGGTGAGTGCAAGGCACTTATTCTATCAGAACTCCAAAGGGAAAAGTAGTCCATTTGAAACCCTATACACTCCTGGAAGCCTATAGACCGATGGTAGTTGAGGAAGTGAACAAAATGCTAAGGGCAAATATTATCAAAACCTCTTCAATCCCATCGTCCTCCCCTATTGTATTGGTCACAAAACCTGATCACTCCTGGTGGTTTTGCATCGACTTGCGTCAGGTAACCCCATCTCCGACTTTGATGCCTATGCCATGCAACACATTGACGAATTGATTGATAAGCTTGGAAATGTAACCTTCTGATCAATGCTAGACTTGAGCAAGGGGTACTGACAGGTCCAAGAACATGGGCTTGATGAGGTGAAGACAGCTTTCTCTACGCCCCTGGGACTATTCTATTTCAAAGTCCTCCCTTTTGGCTTACACGGGCCCCCATCCACTTTCCAACCAATTATGGACAGGATTTTACAGACCTACTCTGATTTTTGTGGGGCTTAAATTGACGACATAGTCATTTATAGTTAAACTTGGGAAGACCATCTTTTCCATCTCTTTACTATAATGAGCCATCCAGGCGTCTTAACTGCCAATCCATCCAAATGTAAGCTGGCTCACTCAGCCATGAAATACCTGAGCTGCTTTGTGGGGAATGGCAGTGTCCACGCCCAACTAGAAAAAGTAAACGCTGTCCTAGAACCCCACAGGCCTAAAAAACAAGAGACCTCGGAGTATTCTTAGGGTTAATTGGTTACTACCGTAGGTAGACTGATTGAAGATTTAGTGTCAAAGTGGATCTGAGCCCGACAGAGGGGGGTCTGAAGTGAATAGTGAAAATCCTAAGAAACTTGTGTACATGCAAAATACTACAAGGAAATTAAATTTGTATGTTGCATCAAGACCTCTGAAAGAAGAGACTTTGAATGGCAAAGAGACTTTTGCATAGCAGGCCACGATGTTTAGGTTTTGAACTTCACCCTCATGCTAGAGAAGCCAAAGACTGTGCTAAGCTCAAGTGTGCCACCTTGTCCCGTGCTGAAAACGTGGGGAAAGGAAGCCTATGGTTTGAATATCCCGACCTATCCTTTCAAACACTTTTTTGCACAACATTGTTTCCCACCCTATTTGTATTCAGAGATAAGGATTGGCAATAGGTTTATTAGTATAAGCCCTTTTATTTGACAAGACACCACTAGGACTGCGTCATTATTTTATGGTCGTAGCTTGCTCCCATCTTTAGATTTAGGATCAGACAGGCATTTTTCAAACCCAATTGAAGTTCAATAAACTACCTTGAACTGTGGTCACTTGTCTGCTTACGGTTGATACCATGCCTTTATAGATAGAAAAGCGTGTTCCAATACATATAGAAAAAGGTGCGAGTTTCAGAGGGTCGGACCCTGCTATTGATGGGTAGGTTGGAAGATTTGAGTGTATTACAAATTCCTATGCACCGAATGTAGACGATGGGCGCAATACTTTCCATTAGTGTTGAAAATGGACGAGGGGAGAATGGGCAGGGGGGGGTCATAGGTCTTTTATCTTTATATGGAGAGTGGATTTTAATTGCCTTCTAAACCAGGACATGGATAGGATGGGAACTATGGACCCATCTAAATGGATAGCATCTTTGTCAAAGGTAGTTTCGGACCTATGTTTGGTTGAATTGTGGCGGGATTCTCATAGAGATGAGGAAGGATGCTCCTTTTTATTTGAGCGTTCATGGCTCATTTACCAGACCAGATTATATTTTCATAGGAAGGGAATACTTTCACTGCTTCGTGGATACAGAATACCTGGGTGAGATTTTTTTTTTCCAGATCATTCTCATTTCAGTGCTCAAAATAGAAACCGCTATACCACTTTGAACATTAAGGGCAGAGGCTTTGGCGGATACAGCATTTCAGACTAAATTAAGTGAAGATGGATACTTTTTTTTTGTGCTCTTAATGAAGGCTTGGTGGATGATCTAGGGGTAATCATGGGAAGCTTTTAAAGTGACCATGAGGGGGCCCTGTGTTATATAGTGTAACTAGCCCTTCATCATGACCAGCTTGATGGATCCTTCACAGCTCAGGCTGTGACATCTGAGAAACCTATGATGCTTGGTGAGAATGCTAGTTCTGAAGTGGTTTGGCATTTAGAGGCTTGTAAAGAAAGACTGCAGCCCTTAAACTGTTAGCAAAATAAAGCATGTTCACTTACTTGATGCCTCAAGTGACTTCATTATACCCCGCATATCAAAATCGGTGGCGGTGAGAAAAATGCTGAGTAGTTCCTGAAGTCAAGTAGAACTGAAGGATAAACAATTGGGGGAGAGGAGATGGCTAAAAGATTGCGGTTGGGGGAGGACCTCTCTTCCGTTGCAGTATCATAAAGGGCTGCAAGTGGCTATCCAAGTTTGAATATAGCTAATGTTTGTTGCAGGTACCGGGGGAGGGGGATAAAGCTGGCTGGTTGTTTGCATGGCTGCTATGGCAGAAACTTCTACAGTTGACAACTCATATCTATGACTAAAAGGGTGACAAAGCACATCGCAACATGGGGATTAATGGGGTGTTTCGAGAGTACTATAAACAGTTCAATGAATGCACATACTCACAGAGGCATCCGATTTGTTGTATTTAGAGCAGTTGCCGAGATTATCGGATGGTTCTGGAGATCAGTTGGATCCACCAATAGAGGAGACCAAATTATTGTGCGCTATTATGCCCACGCAGAGGATTGAGTCCCCCGGGAGCGATGGTTCCCGATTTGAATTTGAGCCTACATTCTTGAATCTCCTGGTACCTCGACTAAAGAGGGCTTATGTTAAGGGGATTCTCCCAGAATCGAGGTGCCGGTTTTGATTTATTTTTGAAGGCTCAGAAAGATCTGAATCACAGTGATTCGTATCGGCCCAGCTCGCTGATAAATGTGAACGCAAAGGTCCTGGGGAAGGTCCTTGCGATGAGGTGTTCTAAGGTGGTGCCGGGACTTGTAAACACAAACCAATGTGGATTTATGGGGAGATGGAACACTGCCATGAATTTATGTTGATTACATCACGTCATGGATCGGGTTCGGTTATTAAGGGAGGAACTGGCGGTGATCTCGTTAGATATGGTTAAGGGATTTGATTAGCTAGAATGGGCCTGGCTTTTTAAGGTTTTGGAAGCATTTGGCGTGGGGCCAGGTATATTACAATGGCTTAGATTATGAGAGCCCGATGGCAAGGGTTAAAACTGGGAGCTGGGTGTCCTCCAGGTGGACGCTGGAGAGGGGTACTAGGCAGGGGTGTCCCCGATTTTTGTTTGCAATTGCATTGGAGCCACTGACCGGATTCTTCAGAAAATATATACGAGTCGGGAATAAGGATATAGGGACTGATCCATAGTATATCCTTATATGCAGGTGATTTTCTATTAAATGTAAACCATCTGCTAGAGAATATCCCAATTTTGATGGAAATATTGGGCAAATTATCGGGATTCCTGATTAATGAGAAAAAATGTTTGTTCCCTCTGGCGGGTCTATGGGATAGACAGATTCGCTCCCTTACTGGGGTATAAAATGAGAGTTGGAATCCTTTAAATATTTGTGTATTCATATATTCCATGATGAGACGTAATACGGGCAAGGCATTGACGGGGAAATGGTAGGTGCTGTCAGTTTTTGGAAGTCTCTGCCATTGTCGTTGATAGGAAGGATCTGATATTTCTTTGCCAACATTCCGTATGCGATCAAGCAGATCTTTTTAGGATGCTGGACGTTAAGATTGGGGAATTACCCTGGGGCACAGGAAGATGTCGGGTAGCTCTGTAGACACTCCTGCAGTTCTATCTGGAGGGGGAGGTTGGCTCTCCCCGATCTTGAGCTATTTTTTTTTTTTTTTTGCAGCTCAATTACAGTTCATAACACGCTGGGACCATTTTGCAACAGGTGAAATAAAAGGGTTTGTTTGGGACTATCCCAAGCCATAGGATGGGTATTTCATTTCTATGAGAACAAGGCATGACACAAATGTATTTAACGCCCTACTCAGTCTGGAGGAAATTGCTTGCCAAGCTTAAGATCAAGGGAATGTATAGTGCAGACTTACCTTTAGGGTCTGATGCGACCATAGTGGCAGCACTTGGGGATTTGGTCCTTGCGACCTTGAGGACTAAGGGATGCACGTAACTGGGTGATTTTATTATTATATTTTTAATTTTTTTTTATGGAAGAGCAACTACTTACTTTTGAGCAATGGGCCAGGAAGTAAGACATACCGAGAGCGTTTGTCTGGCCTACGCTAGGGTGGGAAGGAGAATGGCTGAATTGTTGGAGAATATTCCAGAAGAACCGGAACCTGAATAGGTAGTACAGACAGTGCTGTCCCTGGGTAAAGAGAAAGGGGTGATTTCTAGTCTATAGAAGGAGTTGCAGAAGGGGAGCCTTCGGCGGAACTGATGATCAGGACAATGGGAAAGGAATGTGGTGTTCGCGATTTCAGATCAGCAATGGCTCTGAATGTCGAAACAGGTGAAAAGGGTGTTGCAAAATGCCCCGATTTGTTCATTGTAACTATTTACATAGGGTTTGTATGACCCAATGAAGCTCCACGCTATAGATCCTTAGTTGCCTCATTGTTGTCCAACGTGCGGAGAGGACTCAGTAGGGTTTTGACATATGGTGTGGTACTGTCCGAATATTGCAACTTATTGGGAAGAGGTGGTGGCCAGGATAATTGCTCTAATGCTTGGTTCGAACAGTCGGACGCTGTCTGGGTACCTATGGGGATCGGTTTCTGGGAGAAAGGGAATATTGACATTCCCATTGGTGCTGGCCAAAATAGGATAGCGATATCGCGGACATGTCCTAATGGTCAACTCCTAAGACAATAGGTGACACATTCAGCAGCGGGGGATTGGCCGAGGTGGAGATCTTGCGGTCAGAAAGGGATCCGGAGGAGAACTTGATTGGGGTCAAGTGCTAAATGAACTCCCTTCTTGTCCAGACTTGGAACTGCCTTGAGGGAAATGGACACCCTTGAATGAGATGGGTGAGGAGGGTAAAGGAGTATACCTGAAGAAAGGAGGGAAGACGTTCTGGCAACAATGTCTGACGCTATGGGGAAGTCTGTGGGATGGGGTATCTGGAAGGCGTGAGGTGTGGGGTTCGGGGAGGATATGAGAGATGAGTATATTTTATGTCTTCGGAAATGTATTATAATGTGGTTATTAAATGATTGTATTTGACCATGTGCTGCTGACACTGCGATATTTAGGTTTGTTATGAGTATACAAAAAAAAATGATAATAATGTTGCCAGGCTCCAAGACTGATGGACACTGAATTTGTGTTTGCGGATGACCTGGCAGAAAACGAATGCGAAACCTGTCCCCTGAGTAGCATCAATTTAATATTTATATACAGCCAAGATTGCAAAAGCAAACCAGGGTATCATTATCTTAGAGGGGTGTTGACCCATTAACCCATTATGCCTCTTCCTTACCCAAAAAGCCAATACGGAACATCCATGAGGGTCCACTCCAAAAATAAAGGGATACAGCAAGAAAGGCGGTATTTCCTTTAGCAGTCGGCTGACTATTTTGGTTTTCCACGCCCACTTCTATACTACTTGTAGAGATAGCAGCAGTTGCACTCAATAGCACTGTGGACTCATTTGGCCCTTCCTATCCATCGCACGGGGCTTGGACAGTGAACCAGATGTCAGAATAGATGCTCTCTTGCACCATGTTAGAGCAGCTTTGTTGTTGGGGGGCAAAACTACATGTACACAATGGGGAAGTACCAATTTCATAATCTCGTTTAGATCTTCCGGCCATTGTATTTCAGAGTTGCCAACATGATCCATTGCAATCTGTAGGTGCTTATCCAAGCCGTTTTTTCTTTTGCATCCTGGGACTTGTAGTCCGAGTTTTATGATGAGACTAGCAGAACTTTATGTCCCAGAGTGCAACGAAAAAACACAGGCATGGATAAGCATTTGCTGTGTGGAATGGGTCATGCTGCCAACTATGTTATTCCATCCAGGATCGTGTGCCTGTCCCTCGTATCAATGATTCTAAACGACTATTAGAATCATTGATACAAGGAACAGGGAGAGGATCCTGACTGCAGAATTTAAGAACAGTAACTTGGAATAACATCGTTGGCAGCATGACCCATTCCACACTGTAGATGTTTATCCATGCCAGACATTGTAGATGCCACTCCATCTTCCCTCTCTAGTCTTCCACTGCTGACAAGCCTCTGTCTCACAATTGAGACCTTCTGCGACCTCCATCAGAAATCCTTATTGAACCTCAATTAAAGAATGTCCTATTTGGTTTGAGGGCAAAACCGTGTGTTTAACCTGCAAAACTGCTGGGACATCAATGCATTACTACGGAAAATAGGACATATGTGTTTGTCCCAGGGGTAGAGGAAGGATTAAAGTGTCTCTAATAATTATTATAGATCATTTTAGTCAATCACTTTCTTTTCATGTCTTCTAGGTCATCAAAGACCTTGAAGATGAAAGGCAGAAGCATGCACAAGACACTGCCGAGGGCGATGATGTCATGTACATGTTGGAGAAGGAACGCGAACGGCTCTTGCAGCAGGTATGTATTGGCATGCAATGTTTGCATGTTGGACCTGGAGAAGTTCTACTTTGGTGTCAGATGTGGGAGTCAAAAATCCCGGATCCCCGAAGGATGTTCATGACGACTCATTTTTTTTAAAGTATATGTTTTCAATTGGCTTTTATGGAAAAACAAAACCATCAAAAATTGGCGTACAGCGTTGTAGTTCAATATCCCTGTTAAAGATCCAAAGAAAGGAAAAACCAAAAACCCCTAAATGGAGAAGAGAAAATAAAGCAATCCCTTGTACTCTATGCACCTAAAACTGTACCCTAGGAACCCTACAACTGACCACCCCCTTTCCTACACTATCAACATCCCCCTCCCTTCACCCCCCATCAATCCCGGCCTGATTATTACCAATCAATGTTTCCACCTGTCAAGTTGGATTTGTCCGATCTCTCCTTGTTGAGATTACTGCCCACTGTGGTTCCCAGCATGTAACAATCAATTTTAACATCTTTGTCCTTTTACTTGCTAAGGTGGTAAATCTTTGGGGGGCCAATAGCTAAGCTATTAAGTGTACCCCATTCCAATTCTCTAGGTTGCTCACTTCCGCAGCCCTCCTTTGTGCATGCACCGTCATGACGACACTGATAATACCCGATGAGGGTGAAACACGTATATGGTCGTCCGCTTCCATGAGAGTGGCCTATCTTGCATTGATCAAGCTACAAATAAAATAGCGCTGCCTTTTAAGACCAAGACAAAAGTTTGAAAGACAAAGCATGCTTTTCAGTTTGTGTGATCGAGTACACGTGACCATCTGTTCATTGCAGTACGGTTGAACCTCTGCAGCCTTTATAAAGACCCCGCTTGGGTCAAAACCTGTGTCGGCACCATAGATGTTAATAAAACAAGCACTCTGAACCATTCGAGTTGACACAGACTGATCATTTCCTTTGCTCCACATATCAAACCAAATTGGTTTACCTACTAATATAAAATATCCAGCGCCCTGGTACTTGTGTTTCCCACAACCCACTTCCTTAACGCACCATGTGTTGTGTTTACAACTAGTGATGTCCACAAGTAGTGTCAGCCTGCCATATAGATGAATTAAATAGATGTCTGTTTTTGTCACATTGTAAATGGAGCAAATGCATCTTGTAGTATTCTCTATGCAACCAACAAAAATGTGTTTGCCCCTTTTCGTCTTTGAAAAATCGCGATGGAATTTACTAAGGCACACTTAACTGCTAGACCGGAGATCAGTAAAGCTGGCCCATCTCCTGGAAGGCTGGCCCATCTCCTGGAATGCAGAATCTTTTCATCTCTTCTTATGGGGAGCAAAGGGAATGCTAAGAGTTTGTTACACCATGATTTCTTTAAATTATGGACATGAAACGTCCATTAAGGCGCATGTTGGCGCTCAAACACCAACCGGATGTAGTGATTAGACCACTGTGTAATGAAAACTAAGCAAAGTTAATCGAGTAGCCAAGAATTTGCAAGTGGAAACCAGAGTAGACGAAATGCCATGGTAGTAACACCAGAAAACCAGTGCTGAGCAGGGAGGGGAGTGAAAAGGAGGGGCGAGATGAATAAACTCGGTCTTCGACAGATCGAGTTTTAGTGAAAGGTAAGTCTTCCTGACCTCAAACTTCTGGAGAAGATCCTACTCGACTCTGGATGCCCTTGATTGATCCCGCCCAAAGATAGGGTGTTGTGTTTTTGTCATAGTAGTGGGGGGATAGCAACTCCGGAGCCCAATACCTCGTCTCAAAGGAGTTCCATGTAGATGTTAAATGAAGTGGCATCAACCTCCTTGAGCACACCACAAGGCATTTGGGGTAAAGGGGGGCATCAGATCTGAAGGACTTCAGCTGGACTAATTCAGGCAGTCCAGATAGGAGAGCTAAAATACCACCGAATGACATGCACTCACAACCAAAACCAGGCAAGAATGGACCGCAATAAATGACTGTATGAAATGCCACTGAGCGATCTTGAAGAGCAAGCAAATGGCGGTCACCATGTGCAGCACGCGCAAGTCTTCGTTCACTTCTTCATTCACCTCCTGCAGAGTGGCGGTTTCTCTGCTACACCAAAGGTGGAGCCCAGATTGGCATGATCTGTGGGAAGGTGCTTTTGCTATTGTGGTGCTACACATGTTTCAAGGCGCTTTTCCAGGAAAGTTGAACTGGAGATGGGGTGATAAATCGAAGAGTAGGCCATGTGTGGCAGCAGTGGTGTGAAACCTGGCCAGATATCAAATTATTGGTACCTATGAGATGTAATCCATTGGAAGGAAAGTTTTGAGATGGCTTTGGAAATGGGCTTAACTGGGTAGGCAGGAATGGTGTTATCCATGTAGGCAGATGCTTTCATACACACGAGGATGTTTAGGGAATCCCTAAATTTGACTAGTCGGTGGTACCATCTAGAGGTAAGATGAGTTAAGCACTCGCCTCACACATCGGGCCAGCCTGCAGTTCCCAATTAGGATTCCCTTGATGGGGTCAACTCAGCCCCTCACCATTCCAAGGTCAATACATTGAGTTTAACTAAACTCACTAGTTACACCGGTTCAAGGACCCACAAAGAGGAACGTGTACTTCCTTGTCGGGACCTGCTGGCCCATTCACCACAAGAGATGCATTGTGGGTGCACTGACCTACAGGACTGGCGTGTGACTTCCAAGTCGGCACCACAACCCCCCCCGCCCCCCACGTAATGCATGCATTACCTTGTTTGCCCGCATCCTGCTCTTCGGAGGTAAAACTCCATTGGAATATGGCAGCCGCATCAACCTTTGTTTCTACTGTGAATTATACTAACTTTGTCCCGCCCTGCCTTGCCCGCAAGCAGCTACATCAGGTTCCTTGCGGGGAGCCACGAGGCGAAGGAGCCCCCCACAAAGGACCCACACCATGGACCATGTCCTTCAACGTCAGCGCCCTGTCATGTCTGGGAAGACCGTAAAGTCCTTGTGGAAACCTGACGTATTCTCCCCCCACTCCCTCAGAATCTTCCATTCAGGTGGTCAGACAAGGGCCATCGTTCTTTGGATCCTGACCCTGGGGGTGGACTAGCGAGGGAGGATCACCTGAGTGGAGGGTCACAGGGGGATTGGGAGGTGGATACCCGAAGATGAGACATGGTATCTCCCCCCAGTACTGAAAAACACCTTACCCTACTCTCCATCAGCTTTTGTGGGGTGTTTACAATCGCGCCTCATCTCCCCCACCCCATTTCCAACAAGTACTGCAATGAGGAGGAGGTGACTAAGTTCAGTGAAGATTACCCATAGAAATAACATGGGGGAAAGTAAGGGAAAACGTACCCTAGAAAGAACTCTGGTTGTCCCACTAATGGTCATGCAGGGTCAGGCACTCTATAGTAACTACTCACACCTGACTCCACTTGACAGTTTGGTTCACTATAAAAGGTGTGGTCATGCACACAAGGCGCGAGCTGTTGAGGCAGTTTGGACCGGTGGAGTCCAGGAGCGGAGAGAGGCAGGAGCTGCAGGCTGGAGGAGAAGTGTGAGTGTGTTGCAAGGGAGCCGGAGAACCACTGCCTGCATTCTGCAGGCTAGTTCTGAAAGAGTGCTTGTTCACGTGGGGCCAGTGCTGACCCAAAGGGTGCCTGAGGGGCAGGTGGTGAGACCCTGACCTCAACCCTGCACTTCCAGGACGACCCGCCTTTCAACGGGACGCTGCCTGGTGAGTTTCATGGGGAATGTGAGAGACCCTCTTGGAGCATGCGTTTGGATGAGAGCAGAGCGGGAGAAAGGCACGGAAATACAATGAAAAACCCCTACCCCTTGAAAAACGATGGCATAGGGGAAAGGTTGGAATGGAGGAAAAGGCACATCCTGTACCATGGAACTTGTGTTTTTGAATGTGGAGAAGGGCTCCCTATGAAATGAAAAAAGAACTGTGGCATGTTAAGTTGTGTGTATGGAAACCGGAAGAGGCCTAAAGCTTGGGGAAAGGAACCCCGAGAGGCTCAACCAAGTTGGAGATGTATTATTTATTTGTATTTATTTTATTTATATTTGTATTTCTCCAGCATGGGGTCTGGTATGGATTCACATGCTCATGAATATTCCCCGTCGTCAGGCCGGGAATCCTCGGTATAGAAAAAATCAGTGTCAGTTTCGTTTCTGATCTGTATTTCTTAGTAGTAACCAATCACTAGTCTCTGGGTCATACCGCCCCCAGCCAATGACTTCCCTCTCCCTAAGCCCCGCCTCTGGCAGCCATCCTCAGATTTTTACCGCACGTTCAAGTGTTGGGAGTCCTTGTGCTGTAGCTCTCGAGGTTTTGCTGCGTTTCCGTGCTTTTTCAGGAGATTTTTTCTCATTTTTCGGTAAAAATTGAGCCTCAAGCTCCACCGTTTATACATACGATCAAAGGGGACCAGTTTCAGAGTTTTCTATGCCCCTCAAGAGTGAAGATTTTGTCGAGTTATGCTTTTTTGGAAGATTCCAGAAGTTCCGAGGCCTACCCCGGACATGGCCCAGGGGAAAGGAAGCTCGACGTCCGAGAAGCTGTTCAGGACCTGCCCTGGATGGCAGCTTCAGAATGTGTTCAAGGAGGACAAGCATTCGTTATGCCTCTACTGTCTCCATGAGGACAAGTCGCACGTGGAGAAGGACTGTGCGTTTTTGTGGGAACATGTCGGAGTGGACCATGAAGGATCGCCACCTCTGTCTCGCAAACTGGCTGGAAGGGAAGAGCCCGTCAGGCGAGAAGAAGAAAAAGAAGTCCGAGCGGTCTTCTAAGTCCTGTGACGGCGCTCCGGCGACGGGGGCCCAACAAAAGGCCAAGCACCGCGAGTCCGCGGGCACTGGGAGCCCCAAACGGTCGGGCCCCTTGGTTGCCAGGCAGGGCGCATCCTCCCCGGTGCCATCGACCACGAGCCAACGCTCTGGCTCGGGTAAGAGGAAGTGAGAGAACCCGGCGAAGCTTCTGGAGAGGCCCCGGTCGATCTTGAAGATTCCGGCAGAGGCGGAGCGAGGCTCGGACCCTCCCCCCAAGGTGAAGGCCCCAGGCATACAGAAGGTGACGATTGCCTTAATTTACCCTGCTAAGACCTCGATGGAGTATGTCGCAGCGGCCCTGGCTCAGCCTGTGGAGGATACGCCAGCGGAGGCGACCGCAGGATCCAGAGTCTCCATGTCACCCCGGAGGGAGTAGTCTTTCAGGCCCATTGAGAAGACTCCCACGAAGTCCCCGTTGGAAAAGGAGGGGGAGGAGGAGGGGCAGGTGGCCATCGTGGATACGGACACGACCTCTGAAGAAGAGCTCATCGAAGTCGTGGAGGAGGCCCAGCCCATCGGGAGGGATCCCGACGAGAGCGACGGTGCTGCCGACTAGGTTCCTCAAGAGCCCTCGCTCCCGTTGTTTCTGGTGCCGCAGGACACTTCGGCAGCCATTTTGTCAGCGATTCAGTATTTATGCTCGGAGATAAGGACAAGATTGCCCCTCCCCCCGACGGAGGTACCTGAGCCAGACCCGACAGGGGAAGCGGAGCTGGGACCTTCGGAAAGTCCACCACATAAGAAGAGGACGCATCCTCCGCCACCTCTCCCACCTCTGTGGCCTGCTCCGCCTTCCCCCCGGTCTACTACCCACGGGGATGATACAGGCACGGACACGGCTACAACGGGTACAGATGATGATGATGATGATGGTGGTGACGACGGGACGTGTCCCCCGCCGCCCCCTGCTCGGGCGTCCCCGCCCGACGAGATTGGATCCTTCCATGCCATGATTTCCAGGGCATCCAAGCTCTTCCAGCTCTGCCCCGAAGAGAAGAAGGAAGGGTTCCTTTACCAACGGAGCGAGGCTAAAAGGAAGACGGTCCTCGCCGTACCACTTCTTGACATCTGGGATGAGGGGTTCGCCCTCCTCAAGAACCCTGCAAAGAGGGACCGGTATGAGAAGAAGTACCGGGTCCCCAACACTGCCCCTTGTGCCTTTGGGCGCAACCTACCCCGGATTCGGTTGTTTCAGCGGCAGCAAAGAAGAAAGCTGGGGGGGCATCGGCCTCGACATCAACTTCCCCACCGGACGGCAAAGGCAGGAAGCTGGACACGAAGGGACGACGGGTCCTCTCATCCGCAGCGACGACTATCAAGGCGGCCAACTTCCTGGCTATCGTAGCCCGCTACGACGGAGTCGTGGTTCAAAATCGCCCCTCTATTGGACATCTTTCCGGATGCCAAAAGGGCTGAGGCCCTTGAAATCTTACAGGAAGGTGAGCTTGCTTCGGACCACGCCATCACGGTGGCAACGGACATCGCCAACACCGGTTTACGTCAGTTGGGCAACAGCGTTTGCCTGAGACGACGAGGATGGCTCAAGGTGACGGATTTCCACCAGGACGTACCCTTCGACGGGAACAACTGTTTGGGAAGGCGGTTGATGAGTCCCTTCAGGCTATCAAGACAGACACAGGGACTGTCCGGGCAGTGGGAGTGCTCCAACAATGACGGCCGTCCTTTCGGAGCTCCGGAGGCAGACAAGGTGCCTCCAAGGGATCCGGCAGTGGCTCCTCGACGTACCAACAAGCGGCAAGATCTTGTCTCGGGAGGCCTACAGACGACGCGGCTAGTCAGGTGGTGCCCGTCGACGTCGACAGGGAGGTCAAGGAGGCAAGGCGGCCTCCAAACAAGATTGAACCGACCGTGAGGTCGGGCCCCCGCCAAAGCACCCCGGTGGAAGGCCGGCTGGCGAGGTTCGTCAGCGTGTGGGAGTGGGCGTCCACCGACCGTTGGGTGCTGGACGCCCTGGCCCAAGGGCACGCTCTCGAGTTCCAGAAGAAGTGCCCTCGCGTTCCACCCGTGGCCAGGAAGGAAAATCGCGTCCCTCAACTACTGTTGGAAGTAAGGGCAATGCTCAAGAAAGGTGCCATCGAGCTCGTCCCAAAGAGGCTTCGGGGCTCCGGAGTTTACTCAAGGTACTTCCTCGTAAAGAAGACAGGAGGATGGCGTCCCATCCTGGACCTGCGACGACTGAATAAGTACATCAAGGCACAGAAGTTCCGGATGGTCCCCCTCCAGCACGTGCTGGGAGAGCTGGAGGAGGGCGATTTCCTGTCGACTTTGGACTTGGAGGATGCATACTTCCACATCCCCATTCTAAAAAGACACCGAGAGTTCCTCAGGTTCGTGGTCCAAGGGCGGCACTACCAGTTCAAGGCCCTCCCGTTCGTATTGAAGTCGGCACCCAGGGTGTTCACCAAGTGCCTTGCACCGGTGGCGGCGCAGCTGCACCTGCAGGGGGTCCACGTCTACCCCTACCTGGACGACTGGCTCATCCGTGCAAGGACAAGGGAGCTCGCCGTGGAGACCGTCCAGCTGTCCAGACCGTCCAGCTGCTCACGGACCTGGGGTTCTCCATCAACTTTCCAAAATCCCACCTGGTCCCGTCGCAAGTCGCCCTGTTTCTGGGAGCCAAGCTGGACACAGTATCGCGCCTGGCCTCGCCGTCGGAGGAAAGGACCAGGACCATCCTGGGCAAGGTGCAGCATCTGCTGGCCACGGACATGGCCAGGGTAAGATCTATCAAGTCCCTCCTCGGGATGATGTCCCCCTGCATTTATCTGGTGCGCCTTTGCAGGCTTCGGATGCGCCCCTTACAAGAGTTCCTCGACGCCCGCTGGGTCCAGTCGACGGGCAGCTTCGAGGACAGGATCCCACTCAACGAGACGTTCAATCAGGCGATCCGGTGGTGGGGTGCCCACTCTCATCTGTCGGCGGGCACAGACTTTCAGACCCCAGCTCACCAGGTGACGTGACGACGGATGCCTCCCTGGAAGGTTGGGGAGCGCACTCCGGAGATCTTCACGCGAGAGGCCTTTGGCTCCCGGAGGAGACGTCACTCCACATCAACATCTTGGAGCTCTGCGCAGTGTTCTGGGCCCTCGGGTCTTTTCTTCTGTCCCTCAAGGGCAAGGTGGTGAGGATCTTCACCGACAACACCACCACGATGTTTACATCCGGAAGCAGGGCGGAACCAGATCCCCTGCCCTATCCAAGGAAGCCCAGGATCTGTGGCATTGGGCCGTTGCCCAAGGGTTGTTTCTGGTGACTTCATCTTGCAGGAATAAAAAACACCATCGCCGACTCTCTCAGCAGAGAGCTGCACTCGTGCCACGAGTGGGAACTACGCCAGGATCAAGTGAATCGACTTTTCCGACGATGGGGCCAATCCCAGATCGATCTCTTCACGACAGCGACTAACTCCAAGTGCCGGAGGTTCGCCAGCAGGTTCCCCTATCCGAGGAGCATGGGCGATGCTTTCTCGTTCCTCTGGGACGCCCTATTTCTTTATGCGTTCCCGCCGTTGCCGTTGCTGCTCCGGCTCATCAACCAGCTCAAGAGGTCCCGGTGCAGGATGATCCTCCTCGCACCGGCATGGCCGAGACAGATCTGGTTCCTGGACCTTCTGGACTTGTCGGCGTCCACACCAGTCAAGCTGCCGACGGATGCGGATCTTCTCTCCAGAGAAGGAGGCGCCATTCTTCATCACAACCCAGAGTCGCTGAACTTGCAGGCCTGGCTCCTGCAGCACTAGAGTTTGGAGGGTACGACATCCCAGCCGACTGCAGAGAGGTCTTGCAAAGCACAGGGCGTCCTCAACTCTCAAGTGCTACGGACATAAATAGAAGAGGATTTCTGTCTGGTGCCGTGCACAGAAGATTAACCCTCTGCGGATTACAGCCCCTCAAGTATTGCCATACCTACTGTGATTGGCCAAGGCTGGACTAGCTCACGCTTCCATCAAGATACATCTGGCCGCCATCTCATGATACACCAGGACTACGGGACGGGCGTCCTTGTGGTCTCATCGGCTGGTGAAGGAATTTATGAAAGGATTGTTCCGATCATTTCCGCCGGTGAAGGCCCCTGCCCGGCGTGGGAGCTCAACGTGGTGCTGACCAGGCTCATGGGAGGGGGGCCCATTTGAGCCTATGCATTCGGCATCGTTGAAGTTTCTGTCGTGGAAGACAGCTTTTCTCGTGGCCATCACCTCCGCACGACGAGTGGGAGAGATCCAGGCCCTATCTTGCAAGCCACCATACTTGACTTTTCACGACACGTGGGTGGTGCTGAGGACGCACCCCGCCTTCATGCCCAAGGTGCCGTTGGACTTCCACCTCAACGAACCCTTGGTGTTGCCAGTTTTCTTCCCGTCGCCTTTGTCGCCGGCTGAGAGGACTCTGCACTCGCTGGACGTAGCTAGAGTGCTGAAGTTCTACGTGGACCGAAACGGAAGAGTTTTCGGAAGACATCACAGCTGTTTGTAAACTTTGGACCTGTGAATGAAGGGAAGGCTCTCTCGAAGGCTTCCATTTCCAGATGGCTCTCCGGCTGCATCATGCACTGTCACCGGTTGGCAAACCAACCGCTGCCCGGCCGTCCGAGAGCCCACTCGACCAGAGCGATCGCTGCTACCACGGCGTTCCTTTCTAGTGTGCGCCTGCTCGACATCTGCAGGGCTGCGACGTGGAGGTCGACACACACCTTCATGAGATTCTACTGCGTCGATCGGGACTCCAGGGTCGGCCAAGCAGAGCTGCGCAATCTGTTCGCTTAAGGTGAGCCTGGTGAGGAGGTAAGAGATGCTTAATGTTGAGTGTTTTGGTATTGATTAATGTTTAGCCTGTTTGCCACCTCCCGTGGTTGTGCATGTGTATACTGCTATGTATTCTTATATTCATGAGCATGTGAATCCATGCCAGACCCCATGCTGGAGAAGGAACAAGTTACTTACCTGTAACTGTTGTTCTCCAGCATCGGTCTGGCATGGATTCAAATGCGAACCCTCCCGCCTACCCCTCTGCGGCTCTTCACTTGGTCATAATGCCACTTTACGTGCTACCAAATCTGAGGATGGCTGCCAGAGGCGGGGCTTAGGGAGAGGGCAGTCATTGGCTGGGGGCAGTATGACCCAGAGACCAGTGATTGGTTACTACTAAGAAAGACAGATCAGAAACAAAACTGATACTGATTTTTTTTCTATACCGAGGATTCCCGGCCTGACGACGGGAAATATTCATGAGCATGTGAATCCATGCCAGACCCATGCTGGAGAACAACAGTTACAGGTAAGTAACTTGTTCCTTGTAAAGCGCCTAGCAGCCTGGAGACATTGAGGCGCTGTTTCAAGAATGTGTCTTAGTTACAGGGGTGGGGTTAATGCAGGGTTACATTGGTCCGAACAGGGTTACAGTAGTTGATTGGCTTACATTGGTCCGTACAAGGTTGTGTTGTGTTGTACTGTTGAAAGGACTGAAGCGTGGGTAAGGGAACCTTGAGAGGCTTACAAAAGGGACTGTTACAATGATTCTATGGTGTTTTGAAACTTGAATAAGCTAAAGCTTGGGGAAGGGAACCCCAAGGAACAAGACACTTAAGGTAGTTGGAATAACTACCAGGTGCCTATGGAGAAGATCTTCCTTACAGTCCTGTTGATTGAACTCATTTCTGTGATATTAACCAAGCATCATCTGGTGAGAAGACCACCTGAAACCAACCTTGGTTTCCACTTTTTGTTGAACCACAATTGTTTTGAAAATACTTTTTCACGTTTTTTGTACAGAGTGTGAGGGCAAGCATAGGTTTAGACGGACAGACTTTTATTTTGGACTATTAGACAACGACGGCCTTAGAAACATCATTTAATGGAATTCACCCTTTAGACTTGGGGGCCAGTCGGGCTTTACACCAACCCAGTTACTTTGGTAAATAAAGGTTTTAAAACTAACCCTTTTGAGTCTGTGTCTCTCTTGATGCCATGCCTGTCTTGCACCTTACTGCCTCGTCGTAGCAAAGCAATGCATCTGTTCGTCAATAATTTACAGCGCTTCTCATTGTCCCCCTAACGCGTTTTAATATTGCGCCGGCATGATTTCCATCATCACAAACAACTTTCTCCACCTAATAACGAAGTCTAGCCCCACACAGTATATGTAATGGGCCGCAACTTACAGATTGACACTTTTCAGCCTGTACTGCTTATGCACCTGCCGTAACCTACATGATTACGACAGCCTTGTGCTGCACATGTAACATCCCGTAACCTACCCGATTATGAATTGGCAGCCTTGTGCTGTATATGTAACTTACTGGTAACTCACGACAACATCTTGAAACACCTTATCCAATGCAACTAGTGTCTAGATGCCTCAGGGTTTTGTGCATTGCTGTAAATTCAAAAATAAATAAATAAAATGAAGTGCTTACAAGCAGAGGAAAGTGTGCCTGAATTGCTACATAAAACGCAATTATTATTAACTGAAAACCATAAGTATCATGGAGCCAATGATCAGAAATGGTCACAACTTTGGACACAACAGAGTGGCTCCTAAGAAGCCAATCTAGAAGAGATCAGGGGGGTCTGAGAGGCATAGAGTTGTTCCATGCACACACATGCCATTATAAATTCATGGTGTAACCATGTTTTTTTTATGCAAGTCTCTTTACAACCAATGGGGAACACTTTTTGATACTCATGTTATTTGTATATTATTTGCATAGCTCTCCGTCCACTTTTGAACTAGAAGTGATTTTATTGTCTTTTCAGTTTTTTTGCCATTGCCTCTTTAATCTTGCTGACAGGTGTACGTATTTCGGCAAAACCTCTTCAGGGCATTTATTAAGAATCGTAACTTTTGTATGAGCCTCTTTCTGCTGGAGCTTATTTCAAGAATCTCCTTTTTTTTGTACTTGCAGTTGGAATTCGAGAAGTCTCAAGTCAAGAAATTGGAAAAGGAACAGAAGAAGCTGTCGACGCAACTGGAGGAGGAGAAATCCCGCCATAAGCAATTGTCGTCCATCCTGGTGGCCGAGTGCAAAAAAGCCACCAGCAAAGCTGCCGAAGAGGTGCAGCGCGTGGAAGACATGAGCTTGCGGCTGGAGAAGGCGAAAAGCCAAGTGGCCAAGTTGGAGGAGGCCCTGGCAGCCGAGAAGAAGAGGGGCCTCCAGATGGAGGCCCAAGTGGAGAAACAGCTGTCCGAGTTTGACATCGAGAGGGAGCAGCTGAAAGCCAAATTGAACCGAGAAGAAAACCGGACAAATGCCCTGAGCGTGGAGCTGGCGCATCTGAAGAAGGTCCTAGCAGACCTCGAGGCATCGGGAAAAACCGCAGGAAAACCAAACCATCTACACCAAAATTCTGTTCTTGTGTCGGTCGGAGTGGAAACAGAAAATCCACTTCAGGTCTCTGTCTTTTGCCAGACAGAGATGATGTCCAATGAGAAAAACTATCCAATGGGGGTAGACCGAGTGGATCACATTACATTGTCCAGTCCAACCGTACCGAGCCACTCCTTTGCCAAAACTAATGGCCATTACAACATGGGGATGCAAACAAGTGATGACGTGCTGCATTTGCACGTTGGTGAACACCAAAGTGAAAAGCCTCCTCTCCCGGGCCATGAAAATCACTCTGAAAATGGAAGTTCTCCAAACCGCATTGAGTCCCCAATCCACATGTCGCATCTATCATCAGGTGGCATGTCCCCAAGCAGCACAGCCACTTCATCATTAACTTCCTCGCCGTGTTCCTCACCGGTGCTTAGTAGGCGTTTGATTGGTGCATCAGCCGGTAGCCCGGGCTACCAGTCTTCCTATCAAGTTGGGATCAACCAGCGTTTTCATGCTGCGCGACATAAATTCCAATCTCAGTCGGAACAAGATCAGCATGCAAGTGGTCTCCAAAGTCCACCTCCTCGCGATCTCTCTCCGATCATGCCTGACAATTCTGCCGCAAAACAGTTAGCTCGCAATACTGTCACTCAGGTGCTCTCCAGATTTACGAGTCAACAGGTGCCCACCAAGCCGCAAGCCCCCAACAGTTCTCCATTCGGCACAGACTACAGAAACCTAGCCAATTCCGCAACCCCAAAAAATGAATTGAATCATTCGTTGAGCCCCGTTAAAGTCTCCTGCCCGCTGGGGCCTTTGTCTCCTGGGATTAAATCGCCAACAATACCAAGAGTGGAACGCGGGCATCCTCCACCAATTCCTCCCAAGAAACCGGGCTTGGCTCAATCTCCGGCCTCCCCCGGCCCCCTTACCAAAACATCCAGCCAGATCGCGGCCTTGGGTGCAATGGCGGACATGTCTAGCAACGGTTGTGCTAGCAACGTGGCAGTAGCCAATGGCAATGAATTTGAGATTATGGTGCCGTCAAGTAGCTAGCTGTTATGGACATATGTACTCACGCGCACATTCCGTATTAACCAGTCCTACACAACGTAAAGAAGACTGTTCTAAAATGCTGAACTATTGTTTAAAATGATCAAATATGAGTTATTTATTTTGGTAATAGAAGAAATTATTATATACAATTTTTAGTATACTTTTTCTAGTTTTCTTACCCTATGAATAGCCTGAACTTATGCTTTTTTCAAAAGGGTAAACACTGTACAGCACTAAACTGTAGTACCTGAATGTTTTAATTCTGTTCGTCAGGAATTCACATGTTCTCATTTTATCCTTTTGGGGGGAGGGGCGGGCGCAGGTGGGCATAGGTATTGTAAATGAAGTCCCAGTCGTGTCAAAACACTATAAAGGACATTTTTCAAATTTTACGGACGGTTTGTTACACAGTTAGTCAAATGTAAATGAATAATGGGGAGGGCCCTTTTAAGAATGCAGTTTTTTTTTTAAATGACGAAAGAGCATGTGGCAAACCTGTGAGGCGACAAAAATGATCGTCTTGAAACCGCTCTAGTCACTGCACCCCAGGTCCCCACTGGGGAACACTTGACGATTTGCGTTGTTTTGAACCTGTGCTTCGACTGATGAAATGGGCAAGGAAAAAAAGAAAAAGGCTGGCCAACATGTACATTTAAAAATGTAGACTTGTCTTGCTTGCTGCTCCTTTAGATGAAACAGCCTGACCTAGCATTGTTGTTAACAGGGGGCGGGACTATTGCGTGTACCTGTAATTGTGTAATGCACTGTTCGCCTTTCTAATCACGTGGACATCCTTTGTGCAATTCTCGCCCCAGTTACTTGCGCCTACACAAAGTGCCTGAACTAATCCTGCAATAACAGTGCGGTTATCTGATAAACCGGAATTAACATATGGTGCTTTTCTCTTTTCAGTAACCTCTGATGTATATCACAAGTAAACGTCGTGTCTTGTGAACGTTATTCGATGTTATGGTGGGTAAAGGTGGGCGCTTGGAGTACAACATGGCCGACATTAGTTTCTGAGACTCCAACATGGCCGACATTCGTTTCTGAGACTCCATTATCCAATGGTAGATTTCTAATTCAAAGTCCCTTCTCCATCTTTCCTGGTTTTTGTCAACCCTGGTGTGCGCCATTATCTCTATTTCATTTTTGGTTGGTTAATATTGATGTGTTGTTTTCAAATGTTTGATTTCAAAAAGAAAACTGTTTAGCACGACCTACCATCACATATAGGGCTTTCACCAAAGCATTTAACATAGAACATGTTTATATACAATTATTATTTATTTATTGTTTCAGTATAAAACTTTACACAGAAAGATTCTAAATATATCATATTTATAAAATCCCATCAAATTATCTACAAAGCATACCTACAATCACGATAATTTGATTGGATTTTATGAACATTTTATGATGTGATATATTTTGATATATTTCAATACATTTTGAATCTTTCTGTTTACAAGTTTTTATGCTGAAACACAATAGATAAATTACTGAGACAATTATTAATTACCATGCCAAATTGGTTCTCATTTAACAGCCTCCCAAGGATGAAAGGCCCAGTTTTCCTGGCTTGGATTTGAACCTGTGATGTTCAGATCACACACATTAGCAGACCGAGTTTAACTCTCTGAGCTATATTGCAGCTAAATTACATGCACGGTGTACAGCGGCCCACTTGAAAGTCTGTTCTGCAGTGTCATATGGGGTGGGATTGCAAAAATTGCATCGGTGCATGGGCAATCAACACTGGGGCAAATGGCGGGGGTCCGAATACCGCTATGAACCCTGCCAACCCTTGCCAAATGCTCTAAGCCCTAAAGCTCCTAGCCAAAGGCGGTCGCGTTTTTCAGTTTGTTTTTGCTTTCTTCATTTTTTGCTGTTTTTTTTGCAGTAAAAGCTGTCTTGACCGAATTTGTTATTTTTTGAGTTATTTCTTTTAGTGTCTACCAAACCTATTTTGCATGAGAAACTAATCAAACTTTGTCAAATGTTATTAATGTAGTCACTGGTCTGCCTTTTCATTTCCAGGGCAAAGATTTCCTTGAGAAAATATGTTGCACAGTAATGTAGTTGTCAACATGATTCCCTTCCAATATGTAGCACTTATCCAGTCACCCAAGTAAGCTTGTTTGTACCAGTGCCACGATGCCCATGGGCTGCTTTTGTGCGCTTTATAAATGTAAATAAACGATTTCTGCTTTTCCCAATTATAAAAATCAGACTACAGCTCCCAGAATGCAGAGAAAAAAACCAAGACTGGATAAGCACCTACAGACTGGAATGGATCGTGATGGCTACTATGAAATAACGGATGTGGTGCATTTTCTTTTTCAGTCAGTTGCCAACAAACTATATGTAATCTATGCAGACTAAAGCCCGGCACACTGCGCTACTTTCTTGTGTGCTCAGCATCGAAATGGCAAGGGACGAGTAATGAGTCAGTCATACCCATTTGGTCATTGGCATCTTTGCTGATACTGGCATTCGGGCTTTCCCGCAAGTGCCCTGTAGTAAGGTGGCTACGGTGTTTTGGGCAGAACTCGGGGCTGTGCTACAATCTAGCAAATCGAAATGGTGGATAACCCCAACATGCTATTTTTGACCCTAAAATGTAAAATTCTCTGCTCATTGTAAGGGCGGTGGAAAGCCAAAATCACACTTTGTTTGGCGCAGGATCAAGTCTTGCTCCAGTTCTGAAAAAAAAACATTCGTATAAAAGAACTGAGCCTGGCAGGATTCTGACTTGGTTGGGCCCCAAACAATAAATGGTGCACATTTTAATTGTTTTTAAAGCAATGGAAGACGAATATATTAGGTGCACCAGTAACTAGACTTTTCTGCTTGTTGTTTTAAATTTTTACCCCCCACTTAGCCGGATTTTCTCGCTTTTCTTTGTCACCTCATTTTCAGCCTCACTGTGTGTCTTACTTATTGTCACTGAATCTCAAAGAAATGTTATTCGTGTTTCTAAGCAGTCCCCCGAGCGGCCAAAAGCCTCATTCAAATGTAAAAAATGGTACCCTAATAATGGATGTGACATTGGTGTGTTTGGTTCTGCCGCCCTCTGCCGGCCACTTCTTCTGTTCCCTAGTGCGCTGCCAGAATATTTAATGAAGCCACAGATGTAATGGTGTGTTAGGGTTCGATGGCTAGTGTATAAGGAGGGGAGTGGCAAGGGATGTCCCTCAAACATCTCTTGGGACAGAATTTCAATGCTTTGGTACACTTGCATTGCTGAAAGGTTGGAGATGTGTAGTGCGACACAAAGCATGAATGCCCCGAACCTGCAGGACATGCTGGCCTACAGAAGGAGCAATAGTCTGCATTGACCATTTGGTTGCCTTCAATTATAAACCCTTGTGTGTGTGTCCGACTGCAAATAAGGTGTATTCCCTGCTGATTCAAATTAAATTGGGAGGGTGAGCTGGTGCTTGGGAGGGAACCTCAGCAGAGCTACTGTTGGTAGCGGAGACCAAACCTAAGGCATTTATCAAATTCATTGCAAGACCAAAGTAAAAAGTATCCCCTTACTGTGTACCTCATTCCCAAGAGGCGGGTGACCTCTGTAGAGGTCGGCATATACCAAAGGACTTGCTGGAAACATGTCAACATGATCCCAGTGCTCTGTGTGTTTGCCCCTCTGTTAACTGCATGCGGTGACCACAAAACCTTTTGCACTGCAGGTGCACACCCAAAAGATTTTGGTCTGTGTGCATGTTCTAACTGGATCTACCTGGTACCCATGCATCTGTCATTACAGTATTTAAAGACCATTGTCAGACAAACTATTTTTTGCTTTTTGTTACACATCATGGAAACGTGCACATATAAAGTATGGCGTGAGCTATTAAACAATAATTCAACTCTAAAGCTTCACTGTCCTAAACCTTGCAATTTACTTTGTATGGTCTGTGATATATGTGCAAACCAATCGTATAAATATTGTACTTTTTACATTGTGTAATTACTTTGATAATAATTGGCAACGTTACTACAGTAAAAAGGTCAACTCCGGTAATAGTAGTCTTGCTTCAAAGCTCAAAACTACTTAAACCTGATAGCCAAGAAATCTCTGCTGCGCAGTCCTTGGCCTACGTGTCCATGACGGACACCTTCCCTGACCTATCAATGCTTCGGATTACATTTGTCGCCCAACTGCAGGTCCACCCAGTTTTCTTGTCCCGCTACAGCATTCCACAAACTCTTCCTGGCATTTGGAAACCAGCTCACTGCCAGTCTCTGGATGCTGCCGACCCTTCGAGAAAAGACCACTTGAAAAGGTAGCGTTGGCATAATCGCCGCTGTGGTCCTGTTGGTGTTTTGGTTGGTAATCTTTTCCTCCTGCTGACTGCTGTCAATATATTGGTGTCCAGTGATAGTCGCGGGGAAATGGCCGCCAGGGGGTGACATTTCCCCAAAAATGCACCCGCAGTAAAATCAAACTTTCCCAAACATTATTGTAGGATTGGAGTATATAATATGATGTCCCTCCTAGAATTTTTGGGGAAAGTATTTTAGGGATCAGGAAAAAAAAGAGTCTGCTACCTGGTGACTTTTTCCAGGCGACGTTATCACATGGAACCGATGCTGCTCTGGTCATGTGATATGTAGATGAATACTGCACATATCTGATCGTTTTAGCCTTACACTCCCTTGCTGACGCCTGTGACCACAAACTACTCTGCTTCTTGGCAGAGGGTTCAGAAATTGAACGTTTAGAGCTAATCTCTATTGAATGCACATCAGCTTCCAAAGTAGATACTATGTTGCATTTCCAGGGACCCTGGATGGATTCTCGCAGCATATCCTCGCCAGTTGCGTTTCTCCCTTCTTCCACATCGTTTTAAAAGGCATGGAAACAAATGTGCAGCTGAAAGTAGAAGACGTAATTTCCGCCAATTCGCAAATGCCACGGCGCCCCCAAGTAGCCATTACTGGGACTTGACCTCACGTTAAGCGCCGCTTTGTGGGTGGAAGGTTTTATTTCAATCCTTTTTAAACTCAGCATAACTTTGCTGGTGTTTGCTACACATGCCCAATGTTCCGGCTCTCGGGCGATGATGCCCTCGTGCTCCCTACTAAAGGTGAAACCAATATGCAGTTGTCTGCTGACTTGAGAACTGTCTGTCCTGAGTTGTATAAAATGGCACTGCTCTGTAAGTCGAAGATACATTTCTTGAACTAAACTTAATTTTGCCAGCTGCAATGGGAGCATATAAATGCCGGAATTTTTGCGCAACCACATGTCCAAATGCAACTGTTGTCCCTGCATGAGTGCAGCTATTGGCTGCACTCCTTGGTATGAAGATCCTGTCCGCTTGCCGAAGTTGGTAGTAATCGGCAACTAAGCGCAATGGTGCAGCTGAACCTCTGTGCGTGGAGGTGGCGCGAGCTGGACCAATCCTGATCCCCAAAAAGGCATGTGAGGCTGCCTGTACACTTGACTCGGCCACAAATCTAGCTACTCACAAGCCACATCTGCATGTTTCTTGCCCACCAGCGATATGAAATGAAGATACGTAACCTGCTGATGCTGTAACATTGAGTATGAAAGATACGCTGCAGTTACACTTCTCTATTTTAACCGCTTAAGTGCTCAGGACGACTACGTTTTCATATTTGCATAGACCTGCATAATAGCCCAGCCGTTAATTGTGGATGCCCCACCACTGACGTGGCCATTACGTGATTGTTTACAGCCATGGAGGCGTTAACTTGAATGCACCCTTGTTCGCACGCTACTCGATTGCAATAGTGAACAGATTGCGATTTACTCTTGGAGCGGCTTGTCTCTGTCCAGTCTTTAGGTTTTGCCAATGATATGATTGTCTGGGAGGATAGCTTAGGGGCAACGTGATCGCCTTAGAAGCAAGACAACGCGGAGTAACACAGGGTTCGATTGCCTGGTCCGTGCTTTGAAACCTCTGGGTATTAAGCGAGTTATAAACAATCAATTCTAACCATAGCTGCCATATTGACGAATCGACGTATGAAGGGGCCAGATGCAAACATGGTGACCTGACATTTCAACAGCTTGTCCCATCAAATGATTAAGTGTTTTGTGTGTGCCATTTATTGAATTGATAAGTTTTGCTACGTGTGACTGTACCTCCTCCATTCCCTGAGACTATCCCCACCATCTTCAAAGTAGAGCGTATTATGAAAAGTAATTGTTTTACTGCAAAGTACCCTGTTCAGTTTTCTATCGAAAAAAAGCAGGATCTTGCAATACAAGCTGGCATTCGATATTTAATCTTGTGCGTTTATAAACCCCTGTTAAGTGAATCTAAGTCATGGCTTTCATAGAGGTTGCTGGTATTGTTTCTGCAATGGTTAGTCTTTACATATCATATGTGTTTTTAAAATAAAAAACACACGCAACAGAAAATGTGTGTTTTACCATTTTCGGGGATGGGGTGAAAATGTGCGGGTATGGTTGTTTTCCTACAAAATTATGATGGGAGATTAGTGGCAGAGTTTTGCAAAAGGTGGGCAGCCCAGAGGCATTAGGTTGAAATTGCAGAAATGCTTGGAATGGAAGCGTGAACGTTGTCCCCTCCACTCATTTTTAAAACACATCTTGTCCGCAGTACCAAAATTGCAGTTCTTAACTCACCTCCAACCCCCACCACTCGCAAAAGAACATAACATTTCTGAGAATAATATAAAACAAATTGTGTAAGTACATCAAAGTTTGTAAAAAGGAGCAGGAAACACAGGACCAAATTTCTAGCATCGACAATGCTTTACCAAAGTAAATTTCATTGTAAAAAATATGATCTCAAAAGATTTTCAAACACACTGGACTAAAACGGTGAACACCAATGGGCTTGTCATGAAATAAAAGATCTATGATAGACTAATTTCTTTTTGTATTTTTTTTTTCCAACACGACAGCGTCATCCCACGGTAAACGGTGAAATCGTACACATGATAAAAAAACAACAAATACCAAAAATGGAAAAAAGTTATGTACACATTTAAATCTGTTATTGTGAAACAGAAGTTATATGTACATGGTTGGATAATTGTATTTCTTGTTTGAATGCCAGGCTTGAAAACATGATTGTAAACGAAGATCTTGCTTGAATTGCAATACCTTTTCACACTAAACTGAAAAATTTGTATTGAACAATTCCTATTTATGTTTAGTATAGTTTATTAACTTTTACTAATCTTATGTTTCTAAAACCATGAGCTATTGGAAATGAGATTGGTGTATGCAGAATTATCTGCAGACAATACAAAATGTTATTAAGATGTGCAAGGTGGGATTCTTGAATATGTCAATAGTTTAAAGTCAAATAATTAAAACTAGTAGAAGCATCATTTAGCAGATTCTAATAATATCATAAATTGCCATGTCACTTCAAAGTGCCTTTTTAGGATCGTGAAAGTAACAAAACTAAATTCTTAATATATTGGTGTATAGCAATAGAGCTCAGACATTATGAAATAAAGGTTTTTTTGTGTATTCCTACTTAAGCTATGTTTTTATTGTTTTCTAAAACTGTTTGTCATTGTTTCACAAACTTAAATGTGAAAAACAGTGTGCAGTAAAGCGTTTTACACCAAATGTAGCATGACAATGTCAGTTACTTTCTAACAAATTAATGGGAAGGCTGCATCTCGGTAAACGTTTACAGACAACATTTATAAGATGTAGGATGTACATTTAAATTATTTACTCTGAGGGAAGTGACACAAATATTTTTTTTAATTTTATGGGTCTTGCAAAGGAAGCTTACATTTTGAAGTGGTTTGTTTTGTGAGACCGTGGCTATACCGGTGTGCTGGGCAACCACTGTAGATAGATCTTAGATGTTCTTCTTCAGAGTTGGCTTCTGTAGTGGTCATGGCTGATAATAGGCCAGAATGAACTTCTAAACAAAATGGACACTGCGGTCCTCCTTAATGTTTTTGACAAGATAGACCCATTGACTTGTGTATCTGTTGAGTTGGATATGTCTTGGGTTGAACTTTAGTTGGACCTTCGGGTCTTGTGATGGTTTATCATCAAAACCAATTTTTGAGACTCTTGATTAGCCAGGACCGTACAGTCGTAGCACTGTTGGACATATTTGATTTTGTTTGGCCAATCGGAGAACTAGAATCTTCCAAAGGAATTCTGAACCAGTTTGTAGCCTCAGTTTGTTTTCTCTTACTGTGTAGCTTTCTTAGACTGCAGAGGGAAGGAGTGCACAGTGCAGGATAATATATCTAGGAGGTTTGAAGGGGTTTGATCTGATGTGTTCAGTCTGTTGTTCCTTTGTCTAGTTTATTTGTGTCATCTCTGTTTTGTTGCAAATGTGTGTCTCCTGTTTTCTTGGTGGTTCTGTATGTTTTTGAACTTCACGCCTCCATATGAAACCCAAAAGGAGAAGTCCTTGTGTGTATTTTCCCTTTTTGTTTTCTCTGGTAACGTGTTTACAAATCCTTAAAGGTTCTCCTATGCCCAACAATAATTGACCATTTTCTCCTGGTGTTGTTAACTCGTCTTATCACTCGGGATGTATTGTGATGACTAACCCACATTGTGGCCTGAAAGGCCGGAGCTGCAGTGGCACTGCATCGAAAATGCCTCTTCTGGAACCACTGTAGGTGTGGCAGTAATCTCTGATGGTGTCGCTGCTTGTGTAGCCTGTCCTAGTAGAGTTCCAACAGGCGGCCTCTGACATCTTAAAGTTGGGCAGTGGTAACTTGTGGCGCACCAGCAGTATGTGTTGCAGTTTTGACATGGTAAGCCCGGGTGAAACATGACCAGATCTTCTGGACCCCTAACCATTTTTTTCACAGGCTCACAATTGTTATAGGCTGCGACAGTGAGGTGGAGGTACTTGGCAAAGCATGGAATGCGCATTATCTAGCTTATTTGTAAGGCAGCAAGGAAGTCTGATTCATTGCGCAACAACGCCCAAATGCAATTACTTGGCCTCAGCCAATGTAACCCCAGCTTCTGCCAGATAACTCCCTTGTGGTTTCATCCCTGAAACATTCCTTTGTGCCAAACTACATACACCTGCTTTCTCTTGCATTACTTGCGCACCGCACCCCACCTGGCTGGTAGGAGGAAAGGCCGTAGTGTCCAGTCAACGTTTTGATGACTGGTCCATGTGTCCATTGTGAACTTGTTATTTTGGTCCAATGGACTCCATTAGTACCTGCCCCACTGTAGCCATAACCCTGTCCTACAGTTCTGGTACCTCCTTGCAAGAGAAGAAAATGATGACTGGACTTCCCAGCAGTGATCAACTTTTCACATAGGCTGGTGGAATCATAGGGAAAGAGGCCCATTGACCACTATGTAGCCAGTGAATGTAAGCGTCTCCAGAAACGCACCCCCCCCCCCCCCTTAGTGAGAGGCAATAAAGGACACACCCCAGAAGGGGAATGAGACCAGGACCAAGTGCGGGTGAGATCAATATAGGGCACGCAAAGGACTCTGCAAACCCCGGGAGTGCTCTGTCTGTGACGTTGGTGCTGCGCCACCTGAGGTTGGAAGGTCAGCTGGGCTCATCGGGGTGGAGTGCCGGGCCGGACATGCCTTGTAACGATGATTGGTAACTAAACTGACATTTGCCCTTTTGGCCACACATTCACACCCATTCGTCACACTTCATGCTTTCCGTTGGTTTGCAACTCTTGTAAGCGTTCGATCAATATGCAGACAGGAACATTGATATGCAATCTGAAGTGTCCCAATACATCAGTTTGGAGGATACCTTAGGTTCAAACAATCTGGTCCCATGTGCATAGTCAGGGGCATGGGAGGGGTCACTTGACCACCCTGTCTTGGTAGATTAGGTGAGGGATGGTATTACGATCTGTTGGTACACGTGTGGGCCCCCCTTTTTAGGGCCATTAACTTGGGGTCGACTGAGATACCACTGGCCCGTGGGGGGCATGTGACTAGTGCCTGAGAGATGGTGGGATTTAGGACCAGGTAGCTCGTAAGACATGGAGTCAGTCTGTGGCGGCCTCTGACATGGGGGAGGCGGATGCTTGAAATGGGTCCAGCAGGGTCAGGAGGGGAGGCGAGGTTGTGCTGTTTGAACACCAGCTATCTCTGGAGGGCCTGGGCGGGAGGAGGGGGAGATGGACTTGCAGCTCTGTGCGCGGCATCCTGCACATGGCGGTATACTGTCCCATGGGTGAGGGGCGAATAACAACACGTGGGGTCTTTAAGAGGACTTGTATGCATTTGTATTAGGCGGGATACTAACTGGGGGCCATACCCTTTAGCACAACAATTCACATCTATAGTTTACATACGAACATGAGGTAGTGTTAGGCAGGTGTATGTATGAAGAGGGCAACACATGTTATTGCATATTGTCATCAGCTAGCCATTCTTCGTACATCTTTACATTATAAACAATATCTGTTGCATATTACTCTTTGCCCATTCTTCTTCACATTAGCAGCGAACGTTAGTCAACATGACATATATTTACATAAATGGTTTCTACACATTACAAGAGTTTTCAGGGTAGGTAGGGGTTGGGGTGTAGGGCGCCACACTGTCTAACGCTGGGGGCTTGGTACAGGGTCAGGGCCTGCAGGTTTTGGGCTGGTTTCAGTTACTTCCTAATGTTCGTGGCTGGGGCAATGATGTACTGCGGAAGGTTAACAGCTACAGTGTTTTATTTTGTTGTTTGTTCGTGTCTGGTGGCTCGCGAGAAGGAGTCCTCAGCGTATCTGCCATGCGGTGGGGGAAGCGTGGACCTCTGTGAGCGCGGTCGAGTGGGGGGGTAAAGCTGCAGCTTTCAGTGTGCATCTTGGCTCTGTCTGGGTTAGATCTGAACGTTTCTAGTAAAATGGAGTTGGCTTATTACAAGATGGCGTCTGTGCTCTGCCACATAACGTGATGGTGCAGCCTCACGTGTCGGTTTGCAGCTGCCCTGCCGCTTGGGCCCGGGGGCAGGTGGGCAGCCAACGAGTCATGAGTCTTCACCAGGGTGGGAGATGCAGTGGGGGGGGTCCTATTGACCTACCCTCCCCTACATTTCCCCCCTTTCGTTACTTAAGTAACGAATACCTTAGCTCCCCCAGCCGCTCGCGCTCCTTCTCAGCTAACACTGCCTCGTCCCAGGCCGGCGTTCCCTTTATTGCATCCAAGCTCTGCAAACCCCCCCGGAGGCTTTCCCCCCTTGTGGGATGTTTTTACCCATGCATCTGAGCCCTACCTCAAAAACTGTGCAGTACTGGCATTGAAAACATCATGATGGCCAGAGCTTCCCAGAAAATGCCCAGGGAAATGCATGAAGAATAGGCTGCCACCCATTTTTGCCGATGTTATGGGCACAGAAGGGCACTGCCTAAAACCCCATTGGACTACCCACACAGTAGCCTGAAACCATTGGGAATGGCAATGCTGATTGCCAAGAGCAACCTAGAATTGTGGGGAATTAATTTTCTTAAATCCCAAAAATGGGTGCATTACAGTACTCGCCACTATCAGAAAGCCGGCGTTTTAAAACAACACCAGACTTTTTTTTGTGTAAAACTGAATAAATGAACCCAAAGCAGGCCAAAGAAAGACTTACTGAGGGGTGGATACAATGTAAAGTTATATTCTGAAGTGACTTGAACGTTTATAACAAGACTGGCTGAGCTGTGGATTTCAGCAGTTTAAGTAAATTTGGACTGAAAGACACTAAAAATCTAAATGTTTAAAAGAAAAGAGTGACCTACTTTGAGTGTCACATAGGTTGCCATTGTTTAAATGTCATAGTTTTAAACTTAGAATCAGCATTCTAGCTGCATATGTAAAAATTGTTAGTTTTATTTGAATGCAGAAAACTAGGTAACTAAAAGTGACATTAGCTGGGGCCTGGCTTAAGGAACTGAATTCTGCCCACCAGCTACCCCCGACAGGAGATGAGACTTGCACAACAGCTGTGTTCCCAGGCCTAGCTGCCTTTTGCTGTTCCCACCAAAAGGGATATGACACTTCTCTGATTGAATTACCTGGGCTCTGCAGGAAATTGAACAAAGCCCTGTCCTGACTCAGGCAAATGTTTTATTGGTGGGAGTCGTAAATGTGGCTTCCTCCTGGAAGGAAAGGGGAGGAGCACTGCATGTGAGAGCAAGCTGGCTTGGCAGAACTGGAAAAACCAGAAATTCAACCTTGTGCTGGGGGGAAACCACACCCCTTTGGGGCCAGAACATAACTCTAAAAAGATGGATCATTCATAGAGCGGACTTGTGAAAATTTTATATATGATACCATAATTCTTGTGATTTTTCTGCCTGCATTTTAAGAGGTTTTTAGAACCGGTGGTATGATCTGGGGGCAAGCTAGCAGTTAAGAGGGTATTACTTAAAATGTATGCATGTTAAAAATCTGACACTTCATCAATTAATGTCCATACTCCTTGCGCACATGTGTTTAAATTTGGGTTAATGTCCGATATTGCAAAACCAGTTAAAAAGTGCAAATGTTGCCATTTCTGAATGCAAGCCCCCAGGAAGAGCAGATTTGGACAGGGTATACCTCCTGTGATATGTGATGGGTGCATGTAATTTTAAACAAATGTGTACCTGTGCAAATATGTCTTTTTGATCAAATATAGATTGTGTGCAATTTGACAGGGGAGTGTCCTTTCTGAAAGCCATTAAATGACATCATTCTGACACACAATCCTGCTCTCCAGTGAGAACGCAAAGAATTCTCCAACCTATCAGAACTCTGAAGGGGTTGGGCCTAGAAAGCTAGCCTCTCCACCCACTTTCAAAACACATAAAAGCAGACAGTCAGGACAGATAGGGACATTCAATTCCATTTGCTGCAACGCGCTCTGCCGGACCACACAACATCCAGAAGATACTAGATTCAAAACTTAGACTTTAAAACTCCAAAGAACTTGATTCAGAACTCCAAGCAAGGGCCTAAACCCACAAACTGAGAACTCTTCTCAGTGGGCCTCAGCATCCAGCAAACCTAACAGCGATAGCAGCATCCAGGAGCCGTGCAGATCAGCGCTGGGTCCAGAGAAAGCTGTGCAGAAAGATCCAGAAACAGTGCTGTACCCAGAGAAAGCGGAGCAGTATCCAGAACCAGAGGCAGAGCAGAGCTGACCCAGACCGCTGTTCGCAGAACTGGAGAGCTGACCCAGACTCTGTGCGCAGAAACCGTCTGTGGCGAGTAAAGAAAACCTGTTGACCAGATCCGTGGCGAGGCCCATTTATTTCAAAAATATATTGTGAGTACCTAGCAGAACTGTGCAGAACCAATCTCTTAGTTAAAATAATATAATTCAATCTATTTTAATCTAACCAGAACTGTCTCCTAACTGTCACCTGTCATTTGCAAAGCTGTCACCTGTCATTTTCTAGTTGCAAGCTGTAACTTGTCACTTTGAACTTTTAAAATTTCAAATCTGAAAAACGACCTTTACCATATCACTCATATCTCCGTGACCGTTTGTCTTAGAGACTTGCAGTAACTTTCCTCTGAAAGCTGGGAATATTGGCTTTTCAACGAACCTAGAACCGCATTCCTATTCCCTATACTTTTGCCGCAATCGCGAAAAACGCACTCGCGAATTTTACCGCGATTTGCAAATTTCTCCACGTGTGAAAACAGCAGCTTCCTTGCTTTCATTTGCCAAAAATTCGTTTAACCTGCCAATCATTCCTAGAACATTGCTAAAGTAAGCCTGAACTTATTTAAACCAACTAATCCTCAACCTGAACCTCCAGAGGGAATTAAAATCATTTTAGCACATTTTCCAATATATTGCTATCACATTTTAAAGCATTTTGAGCCTGTGTAAAACTCATATCTATTCTCCTCTAAGCTTGCTGGGAAACTGGAACTCTGTATTACATTGTGATTGTATACCTGAACCGTGTGCTCTTCCTTCCATCTCCTTACATTGTATAGGGGGGGTGAATTGCCACAAAGGGAAAGTGATTACCTTGTCTTTTGTGAAACCATATCAGTTTATCTTCTATACTGCATTTCATTCATTGAACCTTGCATTTCCTTGAACCCTATAAAGCATTCTCTACCACAGTATTCTTCTGTCCCTATTTACCAGTGTGCTACCTTATCCATTTCATGTCAACTCCTTAGTGATTATAAAGAAGTGTGCTAGTGCCAGATTCTCTGTTGTTAATCTTTATCATATCAGATTAAGTGTGATATTCAATTATTAATTTATTATAAAGTGTGATATATATATATATATATATATATATATATATTGTTTAAATTCTCAAATAAACCTTTTAACTTGCAAAACAGAACTACTTCTTGGCTCAGTGGGGTCAGGGGGATTCCAAGAGAGGGGTGTTATATAGGGGTAGTCATCCAGAACGCATGAACTGGACATAAAGATATATCAATAAGGGTTTCCATTCAGTATCCCAGACTAGGCATTGACTTAGCTGTAGTGTTGAATTGAATCCTCTTACAAATTGGGGGCTCGTAGCCGTGGATTCCGGATTAGATCTATCACTTGTGCAGATTAATACAGTGTGCCAGCTGACCAGATACACATATCCGGTCGGATCACCACGCTGTGTTACGCTGTAAAGCACTCCTCAAAGGAACGCTCTAAGGAAAAGGTCTGTTTTGCAAAAATAAAATACAAACTTCTGTAAGTCAGGAAGGAACTCAAATTCCAGAATGACGACCTTGGTAGATATGAAAATAGCCAGAGAGCACTTCTTACATAAGCTATTTGTGAGAGGTGAGTGGACTCATCAGGACCAGACGGTCTGGTTGCAAGCAATCACACCCCAGATCACGGAAACAGGGTCAGATATATGGAGAGACCAGGGTCCCTTACATGTGGCCCTGAGTGAACTATATATGTCCTCTAAGGCCAAGGATGAGCACAACAAGATTGCCAGGGTAGCGGCATATTTATATTTACATATGGGAGCCATGCAGGACAAATGTGCTGAAGGCCAAGATCTGGCGAGTAGGCAACTGCTGGCATTACAGAAGGCCCAATCTGATCTGGACTCTTCTGAGCAGAGGCTGCAGAGGAGTCAGGAGTCAGAAAATGATAGTAGGCAGTATATCATTAAAATAAAAGAGGACATGGATATACTGCAACAGGAAAAGGCTGACCAGGATACTAGATTTCTGGCCCTGCAGAAGGAGCACCAAGACAGTTTGAACTCCTTACTGCAGAGCCAGAAAAAGCTGGAGCAACAATTAGACTTTAACAGGGCATGCACGGAGCAGGTAGCCACCCTGCAAAGTCATCTAGATAGAGTGAAGGCAGAGAGCAACAAGCTGATTTTGAAAGACCTGGATACCCAGGCAGAGTTTGATGAAGAACGCCAGAAAGCTGGTGCCTTTCAAAGGCAGAGGGACGACTTGGCGGCACAAATGCAGGCTCTTAGTCAGGAAAGAGACACCTTAGGTCAGGAAGTCTGCCATTTAAAAAGAAAAACAGAAGAAAATCACTTGGCCCTCCAGGGGCTGGGTGACCTCCAAAAAGAACACCAGAACTTGTTAGAACACACCAGGAGGGTGGAGGATGCTCTGGCAAGAAAGGAGCAGGCCAATAGGGACACAGCTCAGGAGGTAACCCTCCTGCAGCAAAAACTGACCAGTGCTCCAGGACCAATCAGGAGGCACAGAGAGAGAATGAGGCTCTCTGCCAGCACAATGATAGACTCCAACAACAGGTAGCGATGCAGGAGAGACTGATAGTCTAGTAAGGCCTTAACTGAGGAACTGAAGGCGCAGGCTCTTGCATTGCAACAGGGAGCAGGGGCGGATAGAGATGAGGTTCGCTGGGAAAGAGAAACTCCTGAGCATAACCCCAGGAGCCCTAGTACCAGAGGCCTTTATCTCTCTCAGTCCCTGGACTCTGCCATCCCCATGTCCCCTGGCGCACATGAGCACAGGGCCACAGGGATGGCATATTACTATCCAGCCAGAAGCATGGGGCTCATAGGCCAGTACCACCCAGGAATGGAGGGGCGGGCTTCCGGGTATGGGCACCCAAGCACAGTGCAATTTAATGGGGAACCCCAGGAGAGTAGGCCCATTAAGGGCATCCTGAAAACCTCTGCCCAGTTAGGTCAGTGGGGGGGGTACCCATCAAATCCTGGCAGCAAGGAGGGATCTGAAGACTCCTCTGAGCGGTACAGGACACAGGAGACCAGGTCCCCACATTCTGCCAGCCATTCCCAGGCTTGCAGAATCCGGGAAAACCTGGAAGAACAGACGGGAACCTCTGGGAGCAGTGCCTCTGAGTCAGAAGATGAATGGACCAGGGTTACCCGGACCAAAAGGGCCAATAAGACAAAACAAAAAGGGCCTTGCTTAAGGACCCCTTAAAGCAGATTAAGGCAATCAGGAGCGTCATCACGCCTTATCATAAGAACACCAAGTATTCTGTTTGGGAGCACTTAGAGTTGTTTGAGCAAATGATGGAGACTTTCCATTTGAAGGACAGCCAAAGCTGTATTCAATATGTAAAGTGGACCTTCTCCCCGGAATACTCCAGTTTCTTTGCGGGGCTGGAGGACCAAAATCATTTAAGATGGTCCACCTATAAGGCGGCCATCTTGAAACATTTTTCTACTCCTAGAAATCCTCAAGAGGCTCGCAAGGCAGCCTACAATTTACAATGTGGGGAGGATCAGGCCCCACAAGAATTTGTGCAGGAGTTAAAGCGTGCTTTTGCACAGACCACAAGAAGGGTGCGCACGGATAGCAGAGAATTTATTAATACGTTTTTCCATGCCTTGCCCAAATGCATAATGACCCAGCTCGTGAGGGATTTTCACGAGAAAAGATCTTTAGACTGGGTCATTGAACAGGCGACCCGGATCTATGAGGTGCAGAAGCCAATAGAAAATAAAAATAATACGCCCAAAAACCCCAAAGCCAACAACAGCCCTGCTGCTGCCAAGGTGGCAGAGGTAAAGGTCACCCCCGTTTTAGATTTGGAGATGGGGGGGCCTAAAAACCTACCTGCACCTAATAATGCTAGGCCCAGAAGGTCCTCGGGCCAGTCACAGACAGGGAGGCAGCCCCACAAATGGGGTCCCTCGCTCTCCTGATTATGTAAGCCCCCGTTACAAGGGAAACAGACCCATCCTGGGTTATGTGTGGACTCCTCCAGCCCAAGGGGGGGGGATCCAGCCAAGCACCTAACCCAGAGAACTTCCCTCCCAACTTCTCACAGGAGGGCAGAAACTCACCAAACCCTGGGCAGAACTTCTTGCACGGGTATCCACCCATACTTCCAACACCAAAAAACCTCCACCCTTGTTTCCCCAATTCCCTGAGCCCAGACAACCGAATCCGGGAGAGAGGAGGCCAAGGGTGGAGGGGTATCCAAATCTTCCCAACGAGGGGTACTACCAAAGAAGGGATAGCTACCCTTCCCGGGATCAGCCCAGGGGAGAAAACAGGGCCCCGTATCAGCCTGAGCGGGTTTCCCAGTTAGAGCGCCAGGTTCAAAACATGGCGCGGGATCTGGGTCACATACTGAGGGCTCAGCAGAACCCTCAGATCGGCATGCCGGCGCAGAACGCACCCAACTCTGGACCTGGTGCTCCAGAACAATGACGGGGGCAGCACCCCGATAACTCACCGGTTCCCAGGGAGGAGGCACAAAGGGAAGGGGGGTGTAAAGCCTTGGAGGAAGCTTCCTTCCTCACTTGTAAACAGCCCCTGGAAACCCAGGAACCGGAAACAAAATCTCTTGCCCCTGAAAGTCTGCCTCCTAAGGAGCAGAGGGGGGGTAGGAGAAACAAAAGACCCAAACAAACTCAGTTTGAGGAGGAGGTACAGATCTTCCAATTTGAGGGAGAGGGATCCTCAGAGGATCCTGGGAAAAGGTTTTTCTCCTTCAGAGAGGGGGGAACTCCTCCCAAAGAAAAATGGGTCCCTAGGGATGCAAATCCAGACTGGGGAGATGTGGAGACTGAGCTACCGCCGCCCACCATCTCCTCCCAGAACCAACAGCAAGAAAATCCCCTGGTTCAAACCCATCCTGATGACTGCCTCCAAAAAGTGGGGGGCGGCCCAGAACCGGAGCCAGCGGAACCCACTATGGCTCTGATCTCCAGTTGCCAACTTTTTCTTTCAGATTCCCAAGGCTCTCCACAGAATTCTGCCCAAATCTCTTCGCTAGCGATGTCCAAAATCAGAAAGTTAGCCCACCAGTTGTCCAAAAATGTGCATTATCTGTGCCCCCTTGAGGAGAAGGAGGGAAGATACTATGCCCCAGTACAAGTACAGGGGCAGGGTACAATTTTGGCACTGGTGGACACTGGATCTCAAGCTACCCTTCTGTCCAGAATGGCCTTTGACGAACTGAATGCAGGAAGGGGAGAGAATTACCAAATTCCTCTCACCTCTCTTCCTGGACAACTGCAGAACTTTGACGGGAAGGAAATTCCCTTTGAGGGGACTGCAGACTTGGACATTAAGATCGGGCGACACAAGGTGAAACACCCGGTCATAGTAGTGACTCCAGAGGGCACCCCTTGTTTACTGGGGAATTGCCTCCTGAGGAGGTTGTCACCCTTAATAGATTGCGTAAACAAGGTCCTCTGGACCCAGACTAGCCGACCAATAAAATTAAAACAGAGTGTCAACCATGTTAGTTTAAACGGCACCTGCCACATGGTTGAACAAAAATCTGACCAAGTAGAATTTCACTTCCAGAACAACCAAATTCCAGACGTGACAGTAATAGCAGTAGGACAACAGACTGGTGATGGGGGGGTCCTCTCTATTTCTGAAAATCAACCTTCCTTCCAGTTTAAGGTGGTATTCCACACTGGAAGGAAACACCCTGAAATTCTTTACTAATCCACAAACAGAAACTCCCACTCCTATAGTCCAGAAAGATGTGAAATCAGCTCAGAGCCTGGCTGAGATTCAGCAAATTGGGGAGCAGTTGTTCACCCCTGTTCAGTTAAATGATGGAAAGGACTCTGTTCTCGCTCGCGTGTGTGTGAACAACGGTAAGAGCTTCATCAGCGAAGCCATGTTCCGCCAACTCGCAAAAGATCCAGCCATTCCCACATTCAAACTGATAGACAAATGGGAAATGGACCTGGAAGCGCCTAATTCCAAACATCTCCTGCCAAGCAGGTGTATGCTCAAAATCTCCATTGGCAACAAGAGCATAGTCCATAATTGTTGGGTCGTGCGAGACGTCACTGCCGCCTTTTACTTAGGCAGTGACATTCTCAATCGCTTTGCCATTAGTTTGGACCTAATAAACTTCATAGCTTGGTCCCGATTAGCGGATAATCCCATGGGCTTTGATGATCCAGAAAAAGCATTTAGGTCAGCTCAATTGCTACCTTATGCAATTGAAGTTCAGATTAAAGAGGAAGTCACCATCCCAGAAAGGACCCGACAATTCTCCCTGGAAGTGAAAGTTAAAAGAGGACAACATTTGAAAAACCCTGATGCTTACATACATCTAAACGCTTCTCTCCAACAGCAAGGGTTGGGGGGTAAACCCAACTCCATTAGTCAACATAGAACATGACACCATTCCAATAGAGGTGGATATCGGCGACTTAAAGAGTATTACTCTAGCCGCAGGCACCATTATTGGAATGGCGGTTGATGACCGACATCGATTTAGGAAATGAACTGTTAGGACCAATCCCCAAGGACTGTTTTGACGGTGACGGTGAGGACAATACCACACCAGACAGGATTTTACCCGGCATGGGGGGAACTTCCTGGTGTACACTTCCTGCCCCTATGGTAAGGAAGATGTGACTTCAGGAGGGATGAGGTGATTTTCCAGGTCCATGAGGGCTGCCTTTCCCACCTGAAGCCTCCGGTCCAAATCAGCACTCTGACCAGGGACTTCTCCACCCAGCTGGAGGAGGCCGCGGAGATAGCCAAACCAGAAGTCTTTCCAGGCTTCAGGCAGATGGTGGAAGAGAGAGTCAACCTAGCTGATGCCTGTGTGACTCTGGAACAAAAGCAAAAGTTGAAACAAGTTTTCTTGGATTTCCAAGATCTCTTTGCGGTAGACTCATATGACTGTGGTCGCACTGACATCCACACAACAACAATCCCCACGGACCCTGGCATGACTCCTGTGTTTGTGAAGCAATATCGCTTGCCTCTCGCATCAATTGAGTCCCTTACTGAAATAATTAAGAACCTTGAGTCCCGGGGAATAATCCGTCCAGTCCACAGCACCTTCAATAATCCGGTGCTGGGAATATTGAAGCCATACGGCCAGTGGAGACTCTGCGCCGACCTCAGGGAGCTCAACAACGGGTCCATACTTCCAGATGGCCTCTTCCCTACATTGACCAAGGGCTGGCCCAGATTCAGGGGTCACAGGTATTCACTGCAATAGACCTGACCAATGGATACTGGACCGTGCCTGTCAGCAGGGAGGACCAATACAAACTGGCTTTTACCTTTGGGGGCCAGCAGTACACATGGACCCGGACTCCCTTCGGATACCTTAACTCCGGTAATGAGTTCAATATTTTCCTACATAAGGCCATGCCCGACCTGGGTGCGAGGGGTAACCTGGCTTATGTAGATGATGTCCTCATCAAAAGTTCATCTGTGGAGGAACACATAGCGGAGATCCGTTATGTTCTGACGCAGTTGAGGGCCGCCGGAGCAAAACTTTCCTTTCAGAAAGCACAGTGGTGAAGAACCCGTGTTAATTTCTTGGGGCATGAGATTACTCCTCAGGGTCTCTGTCCCCAGGAAAAGAAAGTGGAAGCACTTCAGAAACTGAAAGACCCCACAACTCTGCGGGAAGTAAGGAGCCTCCTTGGACTGACTAATTACAGCAGAAAGTTCATTGAGGGCTACGCAGAGATCACCAGACCCCTGATTCATCTCCTGAAGGGGGGGCGGTCAAGTGGGAATGGGGTCCAGAACAAGCCGAGGCGGTAAAACAACTCAAAAGAAGCCTCTCAAAAGCGCCTTGCCTAGCTTACCCTGTCAGAAACAAGGAGTTCTTCCTGGAGACGGGGTTCTCTAATACGTGCTTGACGGCAGTATTATACCAAAAGCATGACAAGGTCAATAAAGTAATCTCCTATGCGAGCAAAACTTTATCCTCTGTGGAGGAAAAATTCAACGATTGTGAGAAGGCACTCTTGGCAGCGGTGTGGGCATTGAAGAATTACCGCCCGTTTATCCAGGGGGAACACATCATAGTGGAGACTCCACACCAGCCTCTGCAATATCTCCAAAGTGACAGAATCCGGGCCGGAAATGTGAGTAATTCCCGAATTACTTCCTGGATTCTGTCAATGCAAGGCTTTCCTGTGGAGGTCAGATATGGCCAAAACAAGAAGAGTCCCCTCGCGCAAGGTCTGGCTGACTTGCATGATTGTGCCAGAGAAAACTGTCTCGAGGACGAAAGTCTAAAAATAAAGGACAACATGGAGGCATACCTTAATTCCCCCCACAAAGTCTTTGAAGAAGACAAGTGTGAGGGAATGCCCACTGTGTATGTGGATGGATGCTCTTACCATGTTGACAACGACGGGGAGAAAGAACTGGTGGCCGGCGTAGGGAATGCATGGGTGAATGAGTCCCCAGAACCCTCCGCTGGATACAAAATTGGTCCCCGAAGTAGTCGGGTGGCAGAATTGATAGCTGTGCATCAGGCCATCCTCACTGCTGTCCAGCATCAACTCCACGAACTGGTCATAATCACAGATTCGGATTATGTACGGAACGGGTTCGTGGAGCACCTGGTTAATTGGAAAACCAGAGGCATGTTATGTGCTAACAACAAACCCTTGAAACATGGGAAGTTGATCCAAAACATTGATGATCTGGTCACCTCGAAAGGAATGACCATCTATTGGAAGAAGATCAAGGGTCATTCCAAAGTAGAGGGACCAGACAAAACTGGAAATTACTTAGCTGATCAGCTGGCCAAAACCGGGGCCATCCAAGGGCATCTAATTGAGATTGAGTCCCTGTTGGGGGAAATCCAGGTCACTGCTATCACTAGGTCCCAGACAAATGCTCACAACGACCTTTCAATTGCACAATGGAGTAAGGAGACCCCTGATGCTGATTTGATTACCGCTCAGAAGCGGGATCCAATTATTGGTAAGTTTTACCAACACCTTGAGGACCCTGAGAACTTTCCCCTGACGGATACCGATTATATTGGGAAAGAGGACCTAAGAGTGTTGATGAAATGTCCAAAAATGTTCCGAATCCAAGACGGTTTGCTGGTAAGGAAATCCAAAGCTGGCCACGATCAGTGGGTGGTTCCTACCTCATTCCGAAGCCTGATGTTAAGTCACGCCCATGATGCGGCCACCGCCGGTCATAGGGGGTTTCACACAACACTGGAAATCTTAAGAGAGGTTGCATACTGGCCACACATGGGGCAGGACCTTGACCAATACTTGAAGGGGTGTCTTGTGTGTGCGCAATTTCAGCCGATGTCCCTCACACACCGCGCGCCTCTCCAAAAGCGGGGGATGACACTGCCATGGTCAGATTTGCAAATCGACTTTGTAGGCCGTATGATTCGCTCGTCTAGAGGAAACAAGTACATGTTGACCGTTACATGCTTGTTTACCAAGTGGGTGGAATGTCTCCCAGCCCCAAATTGCAAGGCAGAAACTGCAGCTGCCCTGATGATTAACCACATCTTTTCCCGTTTCGGCCTACCTCAAAGGATTGAGTCAGACAGAGGTAGCCACTTCACCAGTGAAGTGATGACAAAGATGTGGGAGATACTGGGGGTCAAAAGGAAGTTGCATATTGCTTACCGGCCAGCTTCTTCTGGGGCAGTAGAGAGATATAACCGAACCATTGTGAGCATATTAAAGAAGTTTGTGGCAGATTCTGGGCCAAGTTGGGATATCCGATTACCTCTGGTCGTAATGGCCATCAGATCTACCCCTTCATCTGCAACCAAAATGTCACCATTTGAGTTGATGACTGGGCGCAAGATGGTGCTTCCTCAGCATTTGCTCTACAGGACCCAGGAGCAGACACTGATAAATGCCTCCACAACTCATGAGTATGTGGAGAATTTAAGGAAACACCTTCAACATGCTTTTGCTTATGCTCAGCGGAATCTAGAAAGATCAGCTGATAGCATGAAGACCCACTATGACCTGAAAACTTCCAGGAAGGAATATCAGGTGGGGGACCGGGTCTATCTATATAACTTCCAAAGAAACCAGACAAAACAGCGAAAATTCTTGCCTACATGGAAGGGACCCTTTGAGATTATAGACAAGATCTCCCCTGTGGCATACAAGATCCGCATCCCCAAAGGCGGTTTGGCAGAGGGGGAAGACAAGTGGGTCCATATTAACCAGTTGAAGTGTTGCCATCCCAGGCACACTCTGCAACAACTGGAGGAATCCTCTGGAATCCTAGAGGGTACTGTCTCAGATTAATTCAGTTCTAACTTAAAATATCCTACATATCGCCTATCAAATTCTGAGTTTCTCAATGTGGGTGTTTTTGTTTTTGAATGCAAAAAGAAATGTGCATGTTCATATGTTTTGACTATAAATTTATATGCCACCCCACTATATCAATGGTGGGGGAGAAATGTCCATGAATAGGTATTGCCGCTCTTCCTTTGTCGTCCTAGGAGAAGGAAAACCTGCAGGCTGGCCAAGGAGGACGATCCGAGAGCAGAGACGCAAGGGGCCCAGTGTACCGCCCAATATTCCCATCAGGACCGGCGAGGAGAACCGATCGATCAGTACCGGATGGAGGAAAAGATGCTGAACTGTGCCATCTATTGGAAGAAGATGAGGAAACATCCCAGGTATTGCGAGTCCCATCAGTGAAACAGAATGGCCATCGCAAGAGGGGGGCTTGTGGGATGTTTTTACCCATGCATCCGAGCCCTACCTCAAAAACTGTGCAGTACTGGCATTGAAAACATCATGATGGCCAGAGCTTCCCAGAAAATGCCCAGGGAAATGCATGAAGAATAGGCTGCCACCCATTTTTGCCGATGTTATGGGCACAGAAGGGCACTGCCTAAAACCCCATTGGACTACCCACACAGTAGCCTGAAACCATTGGGAATGGCAATGCTGATTGCCAGGAGCAACCTAGAATTGTGGGGAATTCATTTTCTTAAATCCCAAAAATGGGTGCATTACCAGTACTCACCGCTATCAGAAAGCCGGCGTTTTAAAACACCAGACTTTTTTTTGTGTAAAACTGAATAAATGAACCCAAAGCAGGCCAAAGAAAGACTTACTGAGGGGTGGATACAATGTAAAGTTATATTCTGAAGTGACTTGAAGGTTTATAACAAGACTGGCTGAGCTGTGGATTTCAGCAGTTTAAGTAAATTTGGACTGAAAGACACTAAAAATCTAAATGTTTAAAATAAGTGACCTACTTTGAGTGTCACATAGGTTGCAATTGTTTAAATGTCATAGTTTTAAACTTAGAATCAGCATTCTAGCTGCATATGTAAAAATTGTTAGTTTTATTTGAATGCAGAAAACTAGGTAACTAAAAGTGACATTAGCTGGGGCCTGGCTTAAGGAACTGAATTCTGCCCACCAGCTACCCCCGACAGGAGATGAGACTTGCACAACAGCTGTGTTCCCAGGCCTAGCTGCCTTTTGCTGTTCCCACCAAAAGGGATATGACACTTCTCTGATTGAATTACCTGGGCTCTGCAGGAAATTGAACAAAGCCCTGTCCTGACTCAGGCAAATGTTTTATTGGTGGGAGTCGTAAATGTGGCTTCCTCCTGGAAGGAAAGGGGAGGAGCACTGCATGTGAGAGCAAGCTGGCTTGGCAGAACTGGATAAACCAGAAATTCAACCTTGTGCTGGGGGAAACCACACCCCTTTGGGGCCAGAACATAACTCTAAAAAGATGGATCATTCATAGAGCAGACTTGTGAAAATTTTATAAATGATACCATAATTCTTGTGATTTTTCTGCCCGCATTTTAAGAGGTTTTTAGAACCGGTGGTATGATCTGGGGGCAAGCTAGCAGTTAAGAGGGTATTACTTAAAATGTATGCATGTTAAAAATCTGACACTTCATCAATTAATGTCCATACTCCTTGCGCACATGTGTGTAAATTTGGGTTAATGTCCGATATTGCAAAACCAGTTAAAAAGTGCAAATGTTGCCATTTCTGAATGCAAGCCCCCAGGAAGAGCAGATTTGGACAGGGTATACCTCCTGTGATATGTGATGGGTGCATGTAATTTTAAACAAATGTGTACCTGTGCAAATATGTCTTTTTGATCAAATATAGATTGTGTGCAATTTGACAGGGGAGTGTCCCCTCTGAAAGCCATTAAATGACATCATTCTGACACACAAACCTGCTCTCCAGTGAGAACGCAAAGAATTCTCCAACCTATCAGAACTCTGAAGGGGTTGGGCCTAGAAAGCTAGCCTCTCCACCCACTTTCAAAACACATAAATGCAGACAGTCAGGACAGATAGGGACATTCAATTCCATTTGCTGCAACGCGCTCTGCCGGACCACACAACATCCAGAAGATACTAGATTCAACACTTAGACTTTAAAACTCCAAAGAACTTGATTCAGAACTCAAAGCAAGGGCCTAAACCCACTAACTGAGAATTCTTCTCAGTGGGCCTCAGCATCCAGCAAACCTAACAGCGATAGCAGCATCCAGGAGCCGTGCATATCAGCGCTGGGTCCAGAGAAAGCTGTGCAGAAAGATCCAGAAGCAGTGCTGTACCCAGAGAAAGCAGAGCAGTATCCAGAACCAGAGGCAGAGCAGAGCTGACCCAGACCGCTGTTCGCAGAACTAGAGAGCTGACCCAGACGCTGTGCGCAGAAACCGTCCGTGGCGAGTGAAGAAAACCTGTTGACCAGATCCGTGGCGAGGCCCATTTATTTCAAAAATATATTGTGAGTACCTAGCAGAACTGTGCAGAACCAATCTCTTAGTTAAAATAATATAATGCAATCTATTTTAATCTAACCAGAACTGTCTCCTAACTGTCACCTGTCATTTGCAAAGCTGTCACCTGTCATTTTCTAGTTGCAAGCTGTAACTTGTCACTTTGAACTTTTAAAATTTCAAATCTGAAAAACGACCTTTACCATATCGCTCATATCTCCGTGACCGTTTGTCTTAGAGACTTGCAGTAACTTTCCTCTGAAAGCTGGGAATCTTGGCTTGTCAACGAACCTAGAACCGCATTCCTATTCCCTATACTTTTGCCGCAATCGCGAAAAACGCACTCGCGAATTTTACCGTGATTTGCAAATTTCTCCACGTGTGAAAACAGCAGCTTCCTTGCTTTCATTTGCCAAAAATGTGTTTAACCTGCCAATCATTCCTAGAATATTGCTAAAGTAAGCCTGAACTTATTTAAACCAACTAATCCTCAACCTGAACCTCCAGAGGGAATTAAAATCATTTTAGCACATTTTCCAATATATTGCTATCACATTTTAAAGCATTTTGAGCCTGTGTAAAACTCATATCTATTCTCCTCTAAGCTTGCTGGGAAACTGGAACTCTGTATTACATTGTGATTGTATACCTGAACCGTGTGCTCTTCCTTCCATCTCCTTACATTGTATAGGGGGGGTGAATTGCCACAAAGGGAAAGTGATTACCTTGTCTTTTGTGAAACCATATCAGTTTATCTTCTATACTGCATTTCATTCATTCAACCTTGCATTTCCTTGAACCCTATAAAGCATGCTCTACCACATTATTCTTCTGTCCCTATTTACCAGTGTGCTACCTTATCCATTTCATGTCAACTCCTTAGTGATTATAAAGAAGTGTGCTAGTGCCAGATTCTCCGTTGTTAATCTATATCATATCAGATTAAGTGTGGTATTCAATTATTAATTTATTGTAAAGTGTGATATATATATTGTTTAAATTCTCAAATAAACCTTTTAACTTGCAAAACAGAACTACTTCTTGGCTCAGTGGGGTCAGGGGGATTCCAAGAGAGGGGTGTTATATAGGTGTAGTCATCCAGAACGCATGAACTGGACATAAAGATATATCAATAAGGGTTTCCATTCAGTATCCCAGACTAGGCATTGACTTAGCTGTAGTGTTGAATTGAATCGTCTTACACCCTTCTAGCATACTCATCTGGTGTGCAGGTCATGTATATACATCCCCCGTCTCCCTCCATGTCCACCCATTCCTCCGTGTACCATTCTAGTTCAAGGGGCTCCTTTATTGTGGTATGATATAACTTATCCACTATATCCCCGTCATAATACATAGGTACTATTCTAAACTTGGGCTCTGAATGCTCACCAGTTTGTACGTGTGCTTCCTGTTGCATTCGTGCCCCTCCTCTGGCGTTGCTCATTGTCACCATCATCATCGTTCCATTTGGGACTGCGTTTCCGCAGCATCGAAGACCCAACTGGCGCACACAAAAAAATCACAAGCAAAACTACGATGAGGGCATTAGTAGTTTCACTGCGAGCCCCATCCAGGATGGTACCCATGAAAAAATGTTGTCGAACCATGTGCTTGATTCTGCACCACCTTCTTTCTTCATGCGTTCCCCTAGGTTGTGCACTGCAGCGTTGACGTGTGATAGTGTCCCATTATCTGCATCTTCAGAAGGTACAAAAGTGCAACAGGCACTTCCGATTTTTCGGCAAACACCTCCATCCATTGCCGTCAACAGGTCTAAGACATACCTGTTTTGCGTGGTCATTAGTCTTAGAGCCCTTAGCTCCACCTTGATCACGTTGAACCCTTCTTCAGTGTCGTTGGCCAATTGGATCAGGTCCCACCGCGTAATCTGTAGCCACTTTGCATTTGCCCGGGCCTGAATGCTTGGGATGAGGGAGGCGAAGAAGGTTTCTGCTGAGCTGAATAGCCTGTACCTGTCTGGGATCTGTGCCAAAAGTTCTGAGGAGGACTTTGATATGTAGTTTGACGACCTCCATTTTCTGGATATGATTCCTTCGGCGTTCCCTTCTGACAGGGTGTACAGTGGTGGCTCTTCAGTGGGTGGGGTGCTGGCACCTGCTTGGGTCATCGTCCTGCCCCATTCTCCAATGTGGGTTTCCGGTATTACCATTAGAGCTGAGTGCAGTGTCGCTAGGGAACACGTGCCCCCCATGATGGTGGGAGGTGCATGTACGCCCGTTTGCCACAGACCCAGTAAGTGTCCATTAGGGCTGCTGTTCCTTTCTTCATATCTGGGATCATTAGGCTTTTACTGCAGTTCGTGTTTCTTCCCATGTCGATTTTCCCTTCTCCCAAGAAGCAAAGTTTGTTTGAGATTTCTTTCTGTAGTTTCAATGCTTTTTCTGTAGCGCTCACCCAGGTCAATTTTGCTATATGTTCTGACCAGACTGTGGTACATGTTTTTGCAATCCATTGTAGTTTTTCGGTCGGTAGCCCTCGCAGTGCTTCAGCCTTGCATGTTACCACATCATCTTTCCATTTGTTTTCCGAAAATAGTGTTCCTTTTATTACGAAGAACGGTTCTTTTAAACACACCACTCCTTTGGCTCTCGAGTAGCACGTTTTCTCGTTCTGCAGCATTTCAAAAGATACCGTGTGTGACTGGAAGGTGTTTTTAATTCTGCACAGGGTGAGATGGAGGAGACACTGGGCATATGCGAGTGGCAATTCTTGTGGCATTAAAACTTTAGGTGTGCCTGAGGCAGGGAGCACATGTAGCAGCTTTCATTAGTTGTTTGTTTAGCTGTGGAGCTCATGTCTGCATACCATGCGACTGGTGTGGGTGCATGGGATCTTCTATTGTATCTAGTCCCAGGCCATAGTATTTGTCGTATCTCTTCCTACCCGCCTCCCTCCTTCTCCTGTTTTTAAGAAATGTTTTTGCGTTTCTGGCTGCATGCAATAGGGACTCCCTCTCCCCGCCCCCCCCCTTCTCCCACTCCTCGTACAGAGTCATAAATTTGTCAGCCATTTCAATATTCTCTCTGGTGTAGTCATTGTCTCTAGGAGGATCGGCTGTCGTTGTGGGCCGGGTATAACAGATGGATGCTGGTCATTTAGTTCATGTACACTAAAATGTATAGCCTTGTGTTGGGGCTTCCTAAGGGGTGGTTGACTTGTTGTTAGTATCGTTCTGACGTTTTGCCTGGTCTGGATGTGGGCTGTACCCCCATACCAGCTGAAAGCCATCACATATTAAATAGTTACCCTCCTTAAACGGTTTGCTTGCATTGTCCATGTTGGTTCCATTACCTCCCCCCTCATTTATCTTAATGCAGATAAATGCTATTATCCAATAGAGTATTAGGCCAAACATGAGTGTGAAGAATATAATTGCACAGTCAACCCGCATTCATATGAGTATGTCTGTAAATCAAAAACATTTCTACTCCTAGCGTCCCCATTTCTAATTGTTGCAGGCTGCCTGTTCGTTGCCATATATGTTAAAACGCATATAGTTGCAATCATTTTTGCATTTCCAACTTGGAGAGAGAAAAAATATATGAATTTTCATTTAATACTGTTTCACATCTTGCCATAAACATTGTTATGATACAGTTGTCATTCAGTAAACCTTGCATGATCATGTGCGTATTTTTTTTTTTTACACAATTACTGTCTTATTCTTGCACATTTGTGTCACTTTCTACTGGTCCCACACTGTCATAGGCTTTTCGGACGTCTGTCAAATGTATCCAATATCTCAAGCCCTTCACTTTCACCGCTGTGGGCGTGCAAAACACCCCCTCGTATGGGCCATGAAATCTTGGAGCATTCCACCTACGAACGAAACTCCTAACAAATACCATCTCACCTGGTTCCAGCTGACCCGTTGGGTTTTCTTTTTCTGGAGTATGTGTTTCATTTTCCCCGTCACTTATGAATGGTGGTGCGAGTTGTTTTGCTATCATGCGTGCTGCCTTACTGAGTTTTGTCAGGTAGTCGTTGATTTCCTCTCCTAGCCTAGTACAGTAGCGCTTCTGTGTGCATCTGAATATCTACGGAGAGGTGAATGTGCTGTGTGCATTCGTCTCCCTGTCACAATCTCATGGGGTGACAAATGGTAGTCTTTGCTGGGCTGATTCCTTAGCTCAAACAAGGCCAAGGGGAGACAGTGCACCCAGTTTTTCTTAAGGGTGAAACACAGTTTTGAGAGTCTCCCTTTTAGTAATCCGTTTATCTTTTCTACCACACCGTTACTTTGCGGGTGATAAATCGAGCATAATTTGTGTTTTTGATTCCTAGCATTGATGTTACTTCCTTGAAGAGATCGTTCACAAAATGTGTGCCGTTGTCAGAGCGAATTACGTCGCAAATTCCCCAGCGGGGGAATACTTCCCGCACTAGAAACTTCGCAGTGCACTTGGCATCTGGGCGGGCACAGGGACCTGCTTCTACCCACCGTGAAAAGGGGCAAACTACCACTATCATATATCTCACTCCGTTGCACCTTTCACCCATGTCTGCATAATCTATATGCAGCTCTCTGAACGGTCCTACCGGCTTGGGTATCGTTCCCTTCAGTGTTCTTAGTCATGCCGGAGTTGTATATCTGGCATGTTGTACATTCCATTGCTAGCTTAGAGAGTTGTTCCTGTAACCCTGGAATGAACCAGTGTTCCTGTATCTGGGCAGCGATGTGTTGTCTTGCATTGTGCGCTGGGAAGTGTAGCTGCTGAAATGCTATTTCTAATAACTTAGTTAGCATGACTACTTTACCTGTGTAGTTTTGCCGCCATAATAAATCAGTGGCGGACTGGCTGCACCCTCTTTTTGTCCACAATTCTTTTTCGTCCTCAGTTGCCCCTTCCTGTAGCTCCAATATTTGAGACACTGGCATGGCATTGTACCCGTCTGGAACATCGTCCTCCGATTCTTTCCGCACTAAGTACTCACCTGTTTTTTCTTTTGTCAGATATGACCCTTCTTTGGCGGCTGCGTCTGCTGCCGCATTTCCCAAAGAGACAAAGTCTGTATTATTGGTGTGGGCCTGGCATTTTACTATTGCTACCATGGTGGGTTCTTTCAACGCTTCTATGAGTTCCTTTAGTAGTTCTGCATGTTGTACGGGTGAACCATCTGCCCTGTCGAACCCCCTTCTTCCCCACCTTGCAAGTCCTATGTGTATTGTTGTGGCCATGTATGCTGAATCTGTGTAAATTGTCACGGCACACCCCTTTGCTGCACGTAGTGCTTCAATTAATGCTACCAGTTCTGCTGCCTGTGCTGAGAAGTGGGCGGGCAGTCGCTGTTGTATTAAGACCTCGTACTCACCTTCTTCCATTCGCACGACCGCCACCCCCATCTCCAGTTTCTGAATTTATTGAAACTGACCCATCTGTAAAGAATACCTCTCCTTCAGCCAGTGCGTTCTCACTCACTACAGTTGTTCCTTTCTTCTCGCCCTAATATGTTGCACAGTCATGTGCCTGTACATCCTCCACAGTGCATGGTTCTGAGATGAATCTTACAGAGTTGACCACCTTGCACCTTACTACATGTATATTGGCGCTTGACAGTATTACCTCATATGTAGTGACTCTGTGTGGTTAGCGTGCTTTTTGATCGCTCTAGTATGGTGAACAATGAATATACTACATACAGTGTCAGTGAGCACCCCATTACTATGGTGGCACTTTTTTCAATGGTGAACGCGGCGGCTGCGAGAGCCTGTTCGCACGCGAAATGTCCCTGCATTACTGCATCTAATGTCCGCCGTAGTATGCCAGAGGCTTGTGATGTTTTCTGTGTTAGGACTGCTGTCATGAGTGCTCCCTTGCAGTGCGAGAACAGGTAGAACTCGCGTTCATAATCTGGGTTCGCGAGCACTGGTGCACTTGAAATGAGTTCTTTGAGTGATGTGAATGCATCGCACAACAGTCCCACTGTATCTCTGTATTTTCCTTCTGGGCTTCATTGAGTGCCTCGAGCAATGGGCGTGTGTATGCAGTATAGTCTGATATCCATGCACGACAATAGTTGCACATCCCTAGGAATTCTTGCATGTCTTTGGTCTCCCTACAGCCGAGATGGATGCTACTCTGCCTGGGATTATTTTCTTGCCATCTTTTGAGATCAATTGCCCTAGGTATAGCACGTCACATTGAAATATTGCAACTTTTCTTTGTCCACCTTGTACCCCTTTTAGGCTAGTAATATCAAAAGGGCAATGGAGTCTTTTCTACATTCTTCCTCATTTTTGCTGCAAATCAACAAATCATCCACGTACTGTATTATCGTGCTGTCGGCTGTCATGTTCCCAAGATCTTCGTGCAATATTCTGTTGAATATGCTGGGACTTTCGCAATAACCCTGGGGCAATCTGCAGTGTTCATACCTCCTCCCCCCTAGTGTGAATGCTGTCAGGTATCTGCATTCTTCTGCGAGGGGGATTGAGAAGAATGCGTTTTTCAAATCCACCACAGTGAAGTGAGATGCGTCTTTTGGGATGCTGCATAGAATGGATGCTAGGTTCTTGACCAAAGGGAACTCTTTCTGGATGATGTCATTTAGTGGGCGTATGTCCTGGATCATCCTCCAGGCCCCTCCTTTTGCTTTTTTGATTGGGTAAATACATGTGTTACACGGGGAGTTTGAGGGTACTATTATCCCCTGTGCGAGTAGGGCATTTATTGTTTCTTTTATTCCTTCTTCTGCTTCCCGGGACAAGGGGTATTGTTTGACCCGGGGCAGAATTGCTCCAGGCTTAAGGTTGATCTTCACTGGTGTGACTCCCCGTAGCAGTCCTACGTCATGTGGACCTGTTGTCCACAACTGCCAGGGCACCGACTGCATGTCATCATTAAAGAATGAAGGTGGGGCCCCTACTACCGCCATTAACTGTACTGGCACCTGCCTCTGCTGTATCATTATTTCACAAGGGATGGCTATTTCCATGATGATTTCTCCATCACTCTCTGAATCTGTGAAAAGTTCCTCATCTGACAAATCTTGGAGTGCAATGTCGGCGTTTATGCATAATACCATATGCCACTCACAGCCATGTATGTCCATTGTAATTACAGCTATTCGTTTAGCTGCGATTTGTACTGCATGTATGTCCAGTGACATCACTGTCCCTGGCATTATCTCGGGTCGGGCTATTGGGCGGAAAATAAATTCTGCTGGTACTCTCCACTTTCAACTCTGGGACCACCCGTGCCAATGTTTTTAACCCATGGATGAACATGTCTGGGTCCACGGGTATGCCGCGCTCCTCTGGGCATGTCGCTCTTGAATATATCACTAGCATCACAGGCATAGAACACATCCCTGAGGTTGAGCAAACAATCCCTCCTCTCTTGGTAAATGAAATAGTCATGTTCAGCTTGCTGAGGAGATCCCTTCCCAGCAGGTTGACAGGGGATTGCTCATAATACAATAGGGGTGCCCTTACTGTTTTTTCCCCCCCTGTCACGTCCAAATCTTCTGTGTAAGGAACTTCGACCACCGCCCCAGAGAACCCATGCGTCTCCAATTTACAATTAGATGGTGGAAATCGGCCTTCACGGAGAACCCCTGTGTCTCCAATTTACGATTAGTTAGCTGAAACCGTCCTTCACGTATGCATGATATTTCAGCTCCCGAATCTACCATAAAGATGAATTGTTTATTTCCTATCTCTGCCCCTATCAATGGTTCCTCGCTTGCATTGAAGGTTGTCGATAGGATTATACACGCGAGTATTCTCTGTGGGCTGTCCTATGCTGGATACCTGGTGGTACCACCCTGGCTGAAAACGTTACCTGAAAATACCGCTACTCCTCCATATGGGGCAGGCGCACCGTTTGATGTTGTAGTGAAGGGGTTGTTTTGAGTGTAGGGAAGGTGCTCACTGCTTTGTGAATGTTGTTGAACGTTGTGTGGTCGTTCCTTGTATTGCTCTTGCCCCCTTTGGTCTTGCTGTTCTCTTCCCCCATCGGGGTAACCCGTATGGGCTCCCCGGATGGGGGTGCCCCTAATATTGGTCATCTTGGTAACTTGGGTTAGGCCTGCTTCTGCACTCGCGCGAGAAATGTCCCCACCTCCCACAATTCCAACAGTTTCCTTGTCCCCCTCTGGGTCCTGGCCCCCCATTTCCGCCATTACCTCCGTATCCCTGTCCACCTCCTCGTCGCCCTTTTGTGCCCACCTCTCCTGTTGCTGGGGTGCCACACTTGCCACTGCTGCCCTCCGTATTCCTCCTGTCCATTCCACTGTCTTTGCCCGTTGTCTGCCCAATTTGCAGCCATCCTCCCCTGTATTGCTACCAGTCCCCCCCTCTTCCTCCGTGTCTCTATCGCGTGGGAGTGCTGATACAGCTGCAGCGACCTTCACCAGTTTCATTTGTACTAACTTGGCTTCGTCTGCCAGCCTTTTTTGTGCCACCTCCTTCTCCCTTTCCTTGATTCTTTTGCAATGGTGCATAATTATGCTCTGTATCTCTGGCCATCCTTTCGCTTCAATCACTGCTATTTTGTCAAGCGCTTTTTGCACTTCTTTTGGGAGCGCCCTCTTTATTATGAAGAAAAATAACGATGTCGACTGGTCATATGGTGTGCCCATTTCAGCTCTCCACATCTCCTGTACTCGAAAAATGTAATCCATAACCTCTTCCCCATCGTTCATAGTGCATTGCATTACTGACTGTAAATCTGGCGTGTCTGGGAATGTTTCCCTTAATGCATCCCAAACGCGCGCGCGCACTGTATTGAAGCCAGCGCCATCATGTCTGTCACTATCCAGTGTTATTCCCGGGAAACCTGCTTTTGCCCACACCCGGTTCGATTGGTCCCCTACTGCGGACACAAGTAAACTTTTAACAACTCCTATGGCCAGGGGCACCTGTGTTTCTCGAAGGCATATATCCAGGCATATATCCACTTGCTAGCTCCACCTGATAGCGGGGGCAGTGATTTTAGTAAGTTTGCCTTATCCATCTGTGCCCAGGGTATGTCATTTGGTCTTCCCGCTCCCTATGTATTAGTGGGAGTTGTAATCGTCCCTTACTTCCTTTCCCAATACTCACCTTTGTTCCTTTATTCCCCACCATAGCTATCCTTCCTGTCCTGTTTCTTAATCTCCCTGTCCACTCCTGTTCCATTGTCCTCACCAGTGGTGTCTCCCCGAATTCCACTAAACTACCTCCTGCCGCCATTCCCAATCTCCCAGCTTCCTGCTCGTCGTCTTCTATGTCACACCACAGCTCTTCTCTCCCATCACCTTCCACTTCTCCTCCCTCTACACTTCCTCCTGTATTGTTCACTCCCAGTTCTACTATCTGGGTGGGCTCCTCTTGTATCCTGAATAGTATCTCCCCCTTTCTTCCACCCCAATCGCTCTGACCTTGTCGTACTGGGCTCGCCTTGGTCACATATGCTTTGTATCCTCGACAATTCTTCTCTGGCTATCGAGAGCCTGGCGTCTAAGTCTTCTGTTGACTTACATATGTTTACTGAGGGGGTACTCACCTGTCCAGTTGATCGGGGGCACTCATATGGTGGTGGTGCTGTTGGCCATGCTGTGGTGGAAGGGGTTCTAGTGGGCACGTATGTGGGATCACTATCCTTCAGCAGGTGGGGGCTTATTCAGAAGTGGGTACAATCGAGTCACCTCTATTACTCCTTCTTTCCCCCCGTCCTCCTTGCCACCCTCTGCTCGTGCTGATGGGGTAGCCGTGAGGGCAGGTTGATCAAGTGTGGTGTCTATTTTCTTTGGTGGAGGTATTTCCTCGAATAATCGCCATAGATCTAGTATCTCTCTCCTGTTATGAAAGTGTTTTCCTTTTGTATTTTAGGAATATGCAGGTGGCTACCATGTCCAGAACACTTTTATCAAAGGACCCTCCTTGTGGCTAAACCTGGGGGAGATCCTCCCCCTTTAGTTCCGTGACCCATTGGTCATGGTACTTAGTTATTCTTTCCGCATGTCCCGGCAAACTTTGACAAATGTGCGCTAAGGGTGTCTCTGCTCCCATGCCTAGACCTGTGTTTCTGTCACTACGCGTGGGTAACTGTGTGCATGGGGCTTTAGTCACTTTCAGGTTCTAATAATCAATTTACACCTTTACTCAACAAAAGACACTGCTTTGTCAAAGCTTACCAGGTCACACTTATAGTGACCGTACCCCCTAGAAAAGTACTTAGATCAGTATTATTATACATAGACAATTGATTGCAAAAAACCATAAACACACGATGTGCACAACACACAACAGAAATTCATCATACCTCAGCATACACATATAGCATTTACCCTCCCTGCCTTGCCCTTTGCCTTCTACGGCGACCCCCTCTAACCCTCACACAGCTTCTTTTGTTTATATATAAATATATATTTTATTTTTTTGAGACCTTTCTTTACCCCAGAGAAGAGGAATTAGAGAAGAATAAGAGAAAGAAAAGCTAGTCCCAATTTATTTTCCGTGTCTTTTCACTCAGACACCCTTAATTTATTCTTTTACTGTTTTTACTTATTCCCAGCACTATTCGAGATAGCACTACGCGGCACCGCCTTCTACCCCCTTCCAGAGTTAGGTTCCCGTCCTCTTTTCCATTTTTCACTTTTGTATCCTCTTGGCCATATGCAAAGAAAGAGAAAGTATTGGAAGTTAAAAGTCCCCTCTATGTCCCCGACTTGTTTCCCCTTGTCGTCTAGATTTTTTCCCCTTTTAGTATCACTCACACTTAATACTCATGTGCCCTTCTTGATCCGAGACTCTCTGGATTTGGTCCGTCCAAGTGGCGCGGCCTCGCACTCAATGGCCCCACCCGGCTCCGGCGAGCAGTACTAAGGGTTTTTTCAAACAGGACCCGCACCCTCTCGACCTAACTGCGTGCGCACGTCTCTGCGTACCAGTTGCCGAAGGTGGGCGGCTCTGTTGCGCGGGCGCGCCGTGCGTTTCCACTGCGACGGGGGCCGTCTCGTGCCAAGGGGACAGTTTAAAGTTAAGAAATAAATCGCGTCTATGGGTTCACCACTGAATGTAAGCGTCCCCAGAAACGCACCCCTCCTTAGTGAGGGGCAATAAAGGACACACCCCAGAAGGGGAATGAGACCAGGACCAAGTGCGGGTGAGATCAAAAGAGCTTTATATAGATCAATATAGGGCAAGCAAATGTCTCTGCAAACTCCGAGATCGCTCTGTCTGACAATAGCAAAGACAAGCCTACTTATTTCCAGACCACGTCATGGGTGACACAAGCTATAGGGGACACATAATCGTGGGGATTGGGTGGTGATGTCTAGGGGGTATACACAGTAGATAGCTGCTCCTCCAGGATTGGCTGACGGTGCTGCGCCATGTGGGGTTGGAAGGTCAGCTGGGCTCATCTGGGTGGAGTGCCGGGCCGGAGATGCCTTGTAACAATGATTGGTAACTAAACTGACATTTGCCCTTTTGGCCACACATTTACACCCATTCGTCACACTTCATGCTTTCCGTTGGTTTGCAACTCTTGTAAGCGCTGACCTTAGATCAATACGCAGACAGGATCATTGATATGCAATCTGAAGTGTCCCAATACATCAGTTTGGAGGAAACCTTAGGTTCAAACAATCTGGTCCCATGTGCATAGTCAGGGGCATGGGAGTGGTCACTTGACCACCCTGTCTTGGCAGATTAGGTGTGGGATGGTATAACGATCTGTTGGTACACGTGTGGGCACCCCCCTTTTTAGGGTCATTAACTTGGGGTCGACGGAAATACCACTGGCCCGTGGGGGGCATGTGACTAGTGCCTGAGAGGCGGTGGGATTAAGGACCAGGTAGCTCGTAAGTCATGCAGTCAGGCTGTGGCGGCCTTTGACATGGGAGAGGTGGATGCTTGAAATGGGTCCAGAAGGGTCGGGAGGGGAGGCGAGGCTGTGCTGTTTGAACACCAGCTATATCTGGAGGGCCTGGGCGGGAGGAGGGGGAGATGGCCTTGCAGCTCTGTGCGCGGCATCCTACACAAGGCGGTATACTGTCCCGTGGGTGAGGGGCGAATAACAACCCGTGGGGTCTCTAAGAGGACTTGTATGCATTTGTATTAGGAGGGATACTAACTGGGGGCCATACCCTTTAGCACAACAATTCACATCTATAGTTGACATACGAACATGAGGTAGTGTTAGGCAGGCTTATGTATGAAGAGGGCAACACATGTTATTGCATATTGTCATCAGCTAGCCAGTCTTCGTACATCTTTACATTATAAACAATATCTGTTGCATATTACTCTTTGCCCATTCTTCTTCACATTAGCAGCTAATGTTAGTCAACGTGGCATATATTTACATAAATGGTTTCTACACATTACAAGAGTTTTTGGGATAGGTAGGGGTGTAGGGCGCCACACCGTCTAACGCTGGGGGCTTGGTACAGGGTCAGGGCCTGCAGGTTTTGGGCTGGTTTCAGTTACTTCCTAATGTTCCCGTTCATGGCTGGGGCAATGATGTACTGCGGAAGGTTAACAGCTACAGTGTTTTATTTTGTTTGTTTGTGTCTGGTGGCTCGTGAGAACGAGTCCTCAGCGGATCTGCCATGCGGTGGGGGGTGGGGGAAGCGTGGGCCTCTGTGAGCACGGTCGAGTGGGGGTCAAGCTGCAGCTTTCAGTGTGCACGGTGCACGTTGGCTCTGCCTGGGTTAGAACTGAACATTTCTAGCAAAATGCAGTTGGCTTAGAACAAGATGGCGTCTGTGCTCTGCCACATAGCGTGGTGGTGCAGCCTCATGTCGGTCTGGGCCCGGGGGCAGGTGGGCTGCCGACGAGTCATGAGTCTTCACCAGGGTGGGAGATGCAGTGGGGGTGGGGGAGGATCCTATTGACCTATCCTCCCCTACACCAGGTAAACCGGAAAGTGACTTTTTATATTTTTGTCCATGTCCAAACACACAAGGTTGGCCCGATGCAATGGAAGATCACTGAGGCTATGTACAGGATTAAAGCTGGGTGTCCAGCTCCCAAGCACAGCAGTGTTAAAAGGGGTGATTGTTGCATGCCAGTGGTGTGGTGCTGCTTGTCTGATGGTATGAAAGCCCTTCACCAGGTGATTTATACTGTGTGTGTGCATATTGCCTCCACACATGGGTAGCACATCAATTTGATGTCCAAGTTGGTCACAGCTTCCCTTTGTGCACTGCCTTGTGGCAGAGTGTGCAAGTGTAGACTTTCAATGTGGGTTACCAATATACTGTCTGTGCTCATTGGCGAAAAATATTGTTTGTGGTAGTGGTGGTTTTTCAATATGTTGCATTATTTGATGTGCTGACAGATCTGTGGCAAGGAGGATTACAAGGTAAGTCTCTTTATCAGTGCTGTCAGTCACCTCCCTTGCATCACTGCTTCTAGCACCAATGAGACTTCTAAGTGCTATGATTCAAAATAAGAGTATCTTAGACCGAGTTTCAAAATTGTAAGGTAAGATTTATTTTGTGCATATCGTCCACCTGAGCGGACTTCAGGTTCATCCACGACCAGTATTTCATGGAGAGTGGAGAAGAGTGGAGAAGTGAAGGTCCTGAATAGAACACTGCTTTTCATTTTATACAAAACAAGAAGCCTCCATGAGCATAGGTCGTGTGTTACTCATTTGAAAGAGATATATGTTCAGACTACATACATAGAAATGCCCTAATGCCCATAAGGCAGAAGAAATTGCATATTCAACAGAGGTTATTCTTATGTCAAAGTCTTCACTTTGCTATGGGTTTAAATACAAGCTCTTTCTGCCAGTTCACGGATAGTGACTTATGTTTGAGGCCTTAAACACAGAATCACTTGCCCTCTGTTCCAACAATGGTCACCCTATTTGCACAACCTTTGAAAGATACCGTTTGTGCATTTAATAAAGTGGAAGGGCTGAACTATGACTCATTGTGTAACTAAACTCTGCTTAGTTCAGCCAGTCTCTACATAACATTTAGTTAAGAGACTAAAGCCTTACCTACTTTGCGGAATAGGAGGACCTGTCCTTAATGTTATTTAACCTAGGTTTATCGGTGAAGGCCAGGTGACTGATACATGCCCTTTACACGGACCCACCCTTTTCTTGTAATGACTGACAGAGGAAGCCATGAACACATTTCCATTTAGTTTCTACTCTATGTAAGACAAATGCAACCCCATTTTGAATATTAGTGGGAAAAGAACAGATTTTGATTGTGAAAAAGGGATTAGCTTACGGCTAAGAAAGATGCATATTATTATTATATTATATCACCAATGTGTGACACCTGGCCCATATTAGTGATGCCTATTCTCTGGTTGCACAAATCTATATGATACCAGGATATCGGCAAGGAAGAAATTAAATACTTGATGCATGTACTGCATCACTACTAGTTAATGGATGGGTAGCAGTGCCTTACTATAATACATTGTCTGAGAGCTCTACCAGGAGCTCTTGTTAAAGGGATCCTTTAGAACGTGGTTGCAAGTCAATAGGTAGCTAACTGCTGATGAGGGGTCTGATGTGAAGCAAGTGAAGGGATATTGTGTTCTTCTAAGAAAGATGCATATTGTTATTATAGTCTAACAAACACTCCTCTTAGCCTAAGCTAAGTCCTTTTCGCCCAAAGCGATGAGACATTCAATATCTATAGCCATTCAATTCTGAATTTGCATTTCTGCCATCATCATAGCATTAATTCTATAACTAGTTCCGGGGAGGGGCTTTCTTCTTTTGTCTACCCTAACACAACACCGATATATAAAGGAATGTCGGGGTGACTATCCCGGGGTCGGCAGAGCTGTCCGCGGACCTCCGGGCTGGGAGGCCCCAACTCCTCCCGTGTTTCCCAAAAGGAGTATGAGACACACACAAGGAACAAGGTGGTGTTCTGCTGTTTATTAGAACAACGGCACGGATGGGTCTTGGATCATATGCGTCCGTCCAGACTCTCTCTTAGTGGGGCTCGCAGGCCCTTTTTACAGCAGTCACCTGGGAAAGTTGGCAAAAAACCTATTGCCACTCCGGATTGGTTCCCGGAGTGGTAGGGTTAGTATAGGATACATATGGAGAAGGATATTAGCGGTTAAGGATGAGTCAGGTGGTATACTTGGGCTGTCCCTACTATTAGCTACTTGAAAATTGCTACAAGAGGACCCCTGGTGATTGGCTAATATTAATGGCATCAGTGATGAGCCCCCCTGCATTCTGATTGGTCCTCCCGTGAGCCCCCAAGCCTGGGACCATCGTCGTTCCCAGCTCGCGGTGTACCTGTCATTAGCAACAATGTGCAACTATGTGTTTATGCAGACAACGTACAGGTCTGCTCATAGACTTGTGAGCGGGCCGTTCCCATCGCCGTAGGTGTCCATCTTGCCGCTTTGCTGTTGCAACCTCTGTCCCAGACGTGGGACCCAGGTCACTTTCTGTCTTGTGTGTCTGGCACCTTGTCAGATCAGCTTGGTCACGTGTGGAGAAACCGTAGCTGGAGCAGAATTCTGCACATTAGATTTGTATTCCGTTTCTGTGGGCTTGGTTTTTTTTTACGGATGTAACCTTGGCACCGGGCTGGTAGCATGCGAGTTGCAACATCGTGGCCTTGGCAATGAGCTCTCGCTGGGGCTCGTTCTGCATGATCAGCACTTGTACTCTTGCTCTGAGAGGATTTTCATGGTGGGTCTCTTGATTGCGGTCTACTTGGGCCTAGTTCATGGGTGGCAATACATAATCCATTGTACAGAGATCGCGGGTTGACATGGCGTTACAAGCAGTGTTAGCTATACATGATGGTGTTGTCACAGGGCGAGTGGTGGGAGAAGCGTCAGCAAGCGTATACACGAGTTCTTCAAGCGTCTTGCGTTTCTGCATTAATATAAAAAGGCCTATGTGAAAAAATAACAACGATGCAGGTCAGTCACCTACGTCATAGCACTGGATATGTTCTTCGTGTAGGTTGGTGTGTGAGTGACCAGTGTTCTTGGCGGCACATGTGCTCTTGGCAGTTGGCTAGGTCGTTATGGCATCTCTAACGATGTGGATAGTTGTGGCTGTTGTCTTAGTCGAGTTCATCCATGCCGCAGGTGTCAGCCTGAGCCAGACAGGCTGGTGGGCATAGCCTTATGTTCCTGAACCAGGGTATTTTGTCATCTGGTAGATAGACAGACTCGTCCCATGGGGGGTGCCTAGGCCATGGTCATGATGAGATTGGGAGGGAGCTTGTTCTCCCATTCTCCTACTTCAGGAACAACATACAGGACTAAACTGAAGACCACAAAAGCAATTTAACATTAACCCAAAAACCACGAACAATATAGACAGTCATTTCCAACCCCAATCCTTTAGCAAATTCCAAAACCATTGGGATCATCTGTTCTCCTGTCCCACCTCATGCACTGCTTCTCCCAACACATGTAATTGATCAATAGCATCAAATGATTGCAAATTATATTTATCCCTTCCCATATGAAACAGAGGTTCTCCTACCCTATAAGTCACCAGGAATAAAGGTTATGTAACATTCATGTAAGAAGTATAGGATCTCCATGGAAAGTTAGACACCATTTTAAGACTTTAAAAATTGCTATTAAGGGTGTTATTACATATTTCAGGGATATTAATAGTATTTTTTAGAGATGAAGAAAGTACAGCACACAATATTGATCCATTAACTGGGACTGCATAATAGGGTATCCCTGCGCCATCTCCACTCTTTGGAACATGTGAAGAAAGCCAACAATACAATTTTTATTAATAGCTTTTGGAACTTTATCCAAAACCTGTACATATGAATTATTACTGTAACCATATCTTTGAAACCCATCCAAGGGGTGATGAGAATGGGTTAAGACATGAGGGATAAAAGGGAGCTTGGTAGTAACTATTGTCATTGGGAAGAAGTGTCTTTAAAAGATGCACAGAATCATGTTCAAGGAGCCAGAAAAAGGCAGAAAGTCCTACCACTAAAATCGTACAAAAAGGCCAATATTACTATTGGATATTCCTTTGTCCATAGTTTTTGTGAGCGAGAAGATGAAGTCACTTCATTGTTTTTCATTTGAATTTGAGCATCAAGTGGATACCACTCCATAATGCAGGTTTTTCTTCAATCCTTGGATACCCTGTTACCTGCTGGTGTGCACAGGGATCAGGACATGCTGAGTTTGCGTAGGTGCAAAGCTGAATCCGATAACAAAGCCGCACTTGTAGGTTTCCAGTGGGCACAAATTGACATCAGTACCAGATCTGCACTTTGTAGGTTTCCAGTGGGCTCTCCTATTCCTTCCCGGGTCTTAGATCATATTGGCTTTCTCCGGGGATAGTATTTTGATAGACTCACAGGGGTGCAAGAATCCTTCATTTCAGATGGAGCGTGATGTTTATCAGAAGGTGATGGTAAAGTAACCAATTTGATGTGAGCACTGTGGATCCAATCCCATTTCCCCTCTACTTGAACTGCAGTTTGAGTGGCCAATAACGCCTGCTATGGTCCTAACCAACGTGGTTCCAGTGCAGTGCTCAGCTGAAAGTTCTTGACACTCACCAGGTTTCCAGGCTTCACGCGATGTCTTTCTCGCAAAGTTATGTCCGGTAAGCTATGCTTCACCTGCTGCTGGATAAAACGCAATTGTTCACAATAATCAACAAGCAGTGGCTGCTCAATGTCTTTCAATGGTCGTGGTCTTGGAGCACCCCAACCATTAGCTGGTCAGCCCATAACAATTTCATAAGGGCCCTGATTTGGACGCAACTGTAGTCGTCATAGGGAGTAATGCTAAGGGTAAAGCATCTGGCCATTTAAGTCCTGTGTGTGTGCATATTTTAGCTAATTTGTTCTTTCAAATTCCATTATGGTGCTCCATTAACCCCGCACTTTGAGGATGGTTAGCTGTGTGAATGTTCTTTTTGATCTGCAATCCATTGCACACATTTCATATTACTTCTGCAATAAATGGGGGCCATTATCAGACCAAATTACCCTGGGTAATCCAAACCAAGGTTTCCAGTGTCTCGCAAATGTACATGGGTGTGGCAGACCTGAGGCCCTGTGTGCCAGGTGGGGTAAGGGGAGAATACGCTGTGATGGTGTGGATTGTGCTAAAGGGTGGCAGCTTTGAAATCTGGGAGTGGCAGTCCTGGATAAATGGGAGAGGAGGAGGAGGAGGGGGGGGGGTGGTGTGTGTGTGTGTGTGTGTTCGTGTGTGTGTGTGTGTGTGTGTGTGTGTGTTCGTGTGTGTGTGTGTTCGTTCTGCATTCTGCCCAGTGTGTGTGTTCGTTCTGCATTCTGCCCAGTGTGTGTGTTCGTTCTGCATTCTGCCCAGTGTGATTACTGTAAGTCTCTGTTAAGGAAGGGGGATGTGTACTGTAGGCTTGCACACATATTTTAGCTATTTTGTTCTTTAAAATTCCACTGTGGTGCTCAATTAACCCTGCACTTAGAGGATGGTTCGGTGTGTGGCATTTCATTTTGATCTGCAATCCATTGCACACATTACTTCTGCAATAAAGTGGGGGGCCATATCAGACCAAATTCCCCTGGGTAATTCAAACATGGGAAAATACTCTATCAATATAACTTTTGCAGTGGAGATGGCAGTATTATCTTTCAAGGGAAAAGCCTCAACCCATTTGCTAAAGGCACATTCTATTACTAGATCATGATTACTAGATTAATGAGCTCATTTCTGTTCATTTATTTTTTCCATATTGTGCTTGCACCACGGAACCTGCCGTTGATTGGTATGTGTTAAACATTTGTTATTTTTATGCAATGACATTAATATTTTTGCTGCATTTGGTGTGTAACTCTAACAGACTGTCCCTGAAGAAGGAAATTCCGAAATGCATTGGCCCAAGTCTTTTGTGCACATGTGTTGCGGTTTACTCTCCTCTCACTAAGAAAGAATTAGTGACAGCTGCATCTATCTTTTGGATAAACTTAAAATTCTTGAAAAACCAACAGATGACTTTTTGCATTCATTTTCTTGAGCACTTAAATACCTGTGGATTTAACAAAACCTTTTGAACTCTATAACTTTACGCCCGGTTCTGGGCTTTTTTTTGAGAGCGCCTTTGTGACCTAGTATTTTTACTCGGTCTCCTGCTTGTTGTTGTGTTTTGTAGTCAGGGTGTCTCCAGACTTGTCACAGCTAGCTCCTTTTTAAACTTCTATGAACTCAACAGTACATATAGACTTTGGATTAAACAATATTACTTAACAGTGGTGCCCACTTACTTCCCTGTTTACATTCTATTACTAGGACATATTTCAAATTATTACATCATTCTAATTCGATTAAGTCAAAATGCAACACTTCAAATGGGAAGGTAGGAGGGCCAAACTTTCCTGCAGAGACGGTAGTCCCTCAAGCTGCATTATGTCTTAGGCATATTACTATGTACTGCAGGACAAAGCGATGTTTGAACAGGCCCATGAGATTCAGAGCTTGCCCCCCGGCACCTTTAAACAGGATAGCCGCACCATGAAGAGGATGGGGTGCAGGATTCACTTACTCCATCACCAATCAATGAGGACAAGTCAACGGTTTGGCAAAGGGAAGTCCGTTTAATGACAAGTACAAAAACGGGGAAACAAATGGTAATCAACAGTGATGCGATCTCCTGTCTTGCTTCAACTCCCAAATTCTTAATTCAGACAGCAATAGTTATACCCAAAAATCGTCATCATTGACGTGTAACACTCATAAGTTTATCATGCAATTCTATTGGTTGGAAAAGGTAACTTAAGTATAGGTGCTATATCTGTATATGGTAACAAAGCATAGGGATTGGATAACTCTTATTGGGTGTGCGTCTACGCCCATCCTACATCACTCGTGATAGATGTCACTACAAGCATGACATCTAATTGGTTCTACAGCTATCGGACCCTAGATTATTCAGTCCATTGTGATTGGGTGGGTTACACCCCTAGGCATACATCTCTACTTTAATTAGCAGCATGCAGAATAGACACCCAGGTGCCTTGTGCGCCAAGATTCACCCGACCTCCCTTCCATCAATCAGCACGTTAAGGCTATGTATCAATTAGTTGGCTGAGGATAGCCTCGAAACTGTAGCTTCTTATCTGGGAAAGTTATGGCATCCACGGGTTCTGGGTGACATCAGACGTTGGTACCTCTTCACCCTTGGCTGGTCATGTGTCTGTTCACCCTGAATCTGCTTCATTTTCCTTGTATTTGTGTATTTGATTCTCCCGTAGCCTCGCTACCTGCCTGGGGCCTCTTTATCTCGACATTCACTGGCTGGCTGCCATGCTCTGAAGTCTCGATTCTCCAGAGCTGCCGCTCTCCTCCCTTCCTTCGGTTGACCTCGAATTCCCAACCATGAGCTACTTCTCACTAAATTTCGATTCCGCTTTTTCCTTTGGCTGGAATATGAATCTTGGCCTTGCTAGCCCTTTGCAGCCTGGGCTTAATTCTGCTTTTACAAAATGGAGTCGCACTTGTATAGTGTTCTTTATTGAGGTAGATATAGTTGGCGCATGACACTCTATTCTTCTACTAAGCATTGCAAGCAGAATTCTTCTCTTAGCTTCTTGCGTTCAGAGCCTATTTACAGGCACTTTAGTCAGTTACATGTGTTTATTTCACTTATTGGTTAAGTTTCTTTATATTAACATATTTTCTCTTACATGTCCATTACAACTTTATTCCTAACGTTTCACCCTTGTGTGTCAACTTTTGTTTATCGTTTATGTTCATCTGTACGACTGTCCAGGTTCTTTTGTCATCACCATTTGCCTTCCCTTAAGGCTCTTTGGGTCTCTTCGGGGACAGTTTGTAAGTAGTCTTCATTGCGTGTTAACTGCTGGTACGGTTACCGGACTGCCCAAGGTTGTCTGGTTATAGGCACTTCACCAGGTATTGCTCTTCTGATGTGCACTGGGCAGAGTCCTAGAGCTGGTCTCTGTTGGCTCATTTGTTCCTCATACGTCACATACTTTGGCGAGTATGTTTCTGGCACCTCACTCTGTGGGGTTGGGATGTAGGCCATGTCTGGGACCTCCTCTACACTCCCCCCCTCTGGTTGGTTCATCAACCACTTCTGCAACCTCCTTTGGGTTAGTCTTACTTGGTTCTTCAGTATCTTTATCATCGTCTTCTGGGTTTGTACATGATGGTGTGAACGGGTGTGTCTTTGGAGTCCATATCTTTATCACTCCTTTTAGACTTCCTGCTGTTTTTACATGTTTGTCTTTGTTACAGGTCATTAGCTGACATTGTCCATTTGGGCTGCAATAGATCCATTTTCCTTTGTACCTTCATCGTTTTCTGGGATACACAAACTTTGTTCCTTCTGGCGCAAATTCGCTGGCCTTCACAAAGTTTCTTATTTCTTCATCGGTTCGGTGTCTAGGCTTCCATCCTGGTTCAACATTGACTATGACCTTCATCCCAATGGCTTCCTTAGCAGTTTTCTGGCATTGTGTGATGATTATTTTGAAAACACAAAATCCCAATAGTATCATCAGTAGCAGGGCTCCCAGAAGCTTGAGTATGTCCACCATCCATTGTGGGACCCAAGAGAATAATGCTCTGATCCAGGTGTCGTCATCTAATCCATCAGTTCCATCAGTCATCTGGTTCTGTAGGTTTGTTGGCATGCTTATGGCTTCTGTTAAGGTTCCATTTTCTTCATCATGTTAAGGTATAAATGTGCAGCATGATTCTCCAATTTTTGCGCAAACGCCTCCATCCATCGCTGGGTTCATGTACATATCTGTTCTATAGGGTCAACAATCAGATTGCTCTTAGTTCTTCTTTGATTGTGTTGAATCCTTTTATGGTGGTGTTAATGGTCTGCAATAACTCCCATCTGGTTATCTGCAACCATTTTGTATTTACTCCTACTTGGATGGGTGGCAAGAGTAGTGTTGTGAATACTGTTGAGGTTAGGCTAAACAGCCTGTGTTCAAATGGGATTGCATAAAATGCTGCTTCCGATTTGGCAGAAAAGTAATTTTCCCTCTTCATTCAGGACACCAGTTCCACAGAGCTCATTTTCCTTAGGTGCGCATCTGCTTTCGGGAAACTGTCCATACTCTGGTCGCTTTTCGGGATCACTAGTGCAGGAACGTGGACGTTCACTAGTGTGCATATTCCTCACCAGTCTCTCGGCAGTCTTATGTATGCTTTGGATCCGCACGCCCAGTAATGGTCCATAATAACTGCAGTCCCTTGAGTCATACCGGGAGCTTCAAAGATTCGTCCGCAGTTTTGATTCTCTCCCATCTTCCTTGTGCCATTGCTTCTGAAGCACAATTTCGGGCTTTCCAGTGGTACTATTTGCCAGGGTCCTCCTCTGTCTTCGACCCATGTCAACAGATTTACCAATTTCGGCCATAGAGGTTTGCATAATCTCTGTGAGTTCTGTATTGCTTCCTGGCAGGCTCCAAGAACCACCCATGTTCTGCATATCACCAATCCTGCTTCCCATCCGTCTAGGGATAGCACTGTTCCCCAAATCTGCATCTGGCCTCTATTCTTCCAATTTTGGGCTTCTTCTGGAGTTTTACCTTGGACGTTCAGTCTCGGGTTCATTTCCCATCTTGTGCCTGCTCCTTTCGCTTCTGGCTTTGCATACCTGATCACGTGATTCCTGGTATGAGCTCTGTTTCTTGTCTTAATGTCCTGGATATAGTCCTCTTCATCGGGATATGCTGTTTCTGTTGCCCATATCAGTGAGGCACCTTTTCCCATGAACTGTCCTCTGGTGTTGCACATTGCTACGTGTGACAAGCAGTGTGCTGTTGGGACATCAATTTCTACAGCTACGAAGATCTTGGACTTTCCCATGCTGTACGGTAGGAGTGCGCAGACATAGCAATCTCCTTCAGCTTTTCTTCTTCCAACCTCTTTCATGTGTTGGTACCAAATGTTATTTCCTAGTTGTGCTGTGCTGTCCAGGTAATCGTTCAATTCATTGTTGTCTTCATGTGGGCTTCTCTTTATTCTTAGTCTCTTTCTGTGGTCTGCCATAACTACACCTCTGAACGTATTGGTGTGGGTTTTCCTTGCTGGAGGACTCTTGGGCATGCTTGTGAGTGAAGCAGGTTTCATTGGCTGTAGCGCTGTGATAAGAGGCGGTTTTGCAATTTTCTTCCTCTCCTCTTGTGTCCTTTCGTGGGGCTCCTTCAACCACCTGTGTATCATCTGTTTGACGTATGACTGCGTCTTTGGCCTGGTGCTTGTTTCCTGTATTGGAACAGGCATACTTGTCACTCTAGTCTCTGTAGTTTTATTTTCCAGCTCCTCATGTATTTTCTTTGCTTTAGCTATAAATGGGAATAAATGACCTATCAGCATTTGTGTCTCTGCAGTGAATTCTCTCGAAGCCGCTTCTGTCATCTCGAGGGTTTTTGCTATATCTTCTTTAGTTGGTCTTTCATTTGCTTCTTTTCGGTCGCCCTTATTATTTTCCGGGACTGGATGTTTGGTGGGCAGTCGCATAGTTTCTGTTGCCATTGTTCGAGGTTCTGCAGCCTTTGACACTTTCCCTTGTTCGTGTGCATTGTGGATGTGTGTGTGTAGTGGTCAGTGCTACATTTTCATTCATTCCGTGCTAACCCTGTCTCCAGCTTTTCTCTTCATTCGTTACCTCAAGTGTGTATGATTTGCTGCTAATTGCATTCAATTTTAGTTTGTTTACCTTACCATCAGATTTTCTTGGAACCGGAATGACTATGTAGGGTCTGGGTGATTTTGTGGGATTCATGCGTACATTATCTGGTGGGTGTACTGAAATTGGAACGCTTTGTGCACCAATAAAGAATGCAGTTCTGATAGTTAGAGACAGAAAAACAATAATAATCACTATGCATATACACATAACTGTGCGATATGACAATTTACAGCACTTTCTTCCACGAAAGTGGGGTCGACCCTCTGTTTGTGGGAGGACCAGGTTCATGTTCCTTTCACTTTACTCCATTATTGTCTCTCGGAAGGTTTGCAACATAAAGAGTCTTGTGCTTCTTGTGCTTCGTGAGTGTCCCCCCCTCTCGAGGGTGGTGATTGTCTCTGGTTACGGGATACAGTTCCCTTGCTAGACTATGGAAAAAGATTAGACTATCCCCTTTGGTGAGTCACATTCATTATGCATATTTGAAATAGGTAAGTTCCCAATGCATTCCCCGAATCTGCTTCACTCCTGAGGACACGCTGGAAGCTGTTCAATGCGGAAAAGATGGAAAAGGTGGTATCACTCAAAATAAAATAAAAATAAAATAAGAATAGAAAATAAAACATAACGGTGAAGTTCTCTTCTCTGCTCTTCTCGATCTGTCGCTCGGCAGAAAGAAGAACTGTGTCTCTGTCCCTCGGCAAAAGATGAAGAACTGTGTCTCTGTCTCTTGGATCTGTGTTGGCGGAAGGTGAAGAACAGTGTCTCTGTCTCTTGGATCTGTCCCTTGGCGGAAGGTTTCACTGGAATCTCCGTAAATATTCTCGCTGAAAGTTGGACAGCTCCACCTGGAGCATGATCCCATGGAGAAGTGTTCCCATGTGTGCAACATTAGCTGGATCTCTGATGAAGGTGATGACGTCAACCTTGGCAGGTCTCCCCACCATTTCTGGATAGTCAGTGACTAGACGGAATAGGACATTGTGGGCCAGCCTGCTGTCCTCTGGTGACAGGGACATTGTCCTGCTTTGCTTGTTTTGAGATCATAGGCCTTTCTTTTGACGTGAACACTTTCCTGCTGCGTGGATTGCCACTACGTAGTTGAGCTTGATCCACAGTTGGTTCAAATGTTCAGTGTTTCTTGGGTCTCTAATGTAGGTTAGTGTGTCCGTGGTTCTCTCGACTAGTACTGGGCACTCCTCTATGATACGAAAGAAAAGAGAATAAGTGAGTTCATCAATGATTACCTGTGGCGGAAGCATTTGTGTCCTTATCACTGTGTTCGGGTAATGCGGCAAAGGCTTCCGTGATGACAGTCAGTAGTTGCCAGATTATTTTTTTGTTGGCAGGGTCTTGAATAAAGTCTGTGACACTGGTGACTCTCCCTATGAGTGACGGATATGAAATTACCACTAACTGGAAGTAGGTGAGTACATCCCATGTGAGATTTCTGCTGGGAGATACCATGGGATCTGCACCCAAAGTCTTGGTGTCGGCTGCTTCAGGATACTGTTTTATGCTCTTAAACGAAAAGTCTTTGCTCTCATTCTATCAGTCTTATTTTCCAATAATGTTCAAATATGGTTTGATTCAAAAGTTCGTATTGTCTGTGAATTGTGGCTTAGATTGCAAGATTCTCTTCTTCACCCTGCAACTACAATGCACAGTGTCCATTATGTCCTTATCCCCTTTTTTGCTTACAGGAAATGTCCAGTTTAGAGCCACATTTTTTTTAAACAGAGTTCATTTTGTCTTGGCTTTGCTGCTCATGCGTCCTTCTTGCTCGTCATGGCTCTCGTCTGCACGTGCTGAGGTTCTTCCCCGTTGTCTGTAGGTTCTTCGCGGTAGGGTGCAGCTAGAGGGATCTTGCCAATATAGGGTTTAATGTCATTGAGGAAGATCCATGCTCTCCTTCCTTGCAGTTTGACGGCTGAGGGAGTGCAGTCCTCTATGATGAACGGGCCATTGAATCTTGGCTCATCTCACCTTTTCCTTGTGTGGTTTCTTACCAGCACTGCATCACCAGGGAAGATGATTGGCACATTGAGCGCTGGCTTTGACATTCGTGCAGAGTCTGCCAACGCACGTTCAAATCCCGGTTGGGCCGAACTCGGCGATGGGTGGACCCTTTCGGAACGCGTCGGAAGCAGTGGTATGACCCCGCCGCTTGACGTACACTGCTAATCTCCAGGTCCCTTTCTCTAATCAACGGCATTCCGCAGACGTGTAGGCTGCAACCTCGCGCAGCTCCCTTGCGGAGGCCGCGGTTATGGTCGGAGTACCTGAGAGTTGCTAACACCGAGATACGGCGCCCAGGAACAGGATCGGCACGTGTGCCCTGCCCAAGAGTTCTAATAGACCAAATCCGGCGGCCGGTGAGCATCGAAATAATCATGTGAGGTATGACGCGCAAGCTCTCTGGGGAGAAAGATACAGAGCACCATTAGCTTCATTGCCTCTCTTTGTTTTGTTTATCCCTCCTTTCTGGCTGCATAGTGTGGGAGGAACGAGACTGGTGAGAGGAGGGGTGCAGTCTCTCATACGGGTCTAGTTCGCCCTGGAGAGAGGGGCTGTGCACACGCTTACCTGGCCTTTCACTCCGCTGGCACATTATTTAATCACAACTTGTACAAGGAACCCTTCATTTTCTGGCCACTAGTACTTAAGGGGATCTCCATAATCTACGCCTTTTGATCCAGGAGTAGTTCCTTTTTTCCCCTATCTGCAGTATTTAAGGTCCTACTAGTCAGATGGAAATGGAATTAGGGCAGGTTGGCCTTGCATCCTCTCTCTCCTACAAGAGATCAGGTATAGGAGGTTCTGTCCCTCAGCACCCGGAGAAGACGAAGACTGCAGAATATGCGCCCTGAACCCAAACTGCTTATAGCCCCCGCAGCCCCAGGGATTGTTTTAAAAAGAGAGAATAGTATCACCATGGAGTTCGCTAGCAAGGCTGCTGCCCCCCCTCTGTTCACGAGGGGTGTGAGAATCCCGTAGGAAACAACATGGAGCATTTGAAGTCCTCTATTGAGGTCCCGCAGGAGGAGACTGGATCTCCTCCATCCTCCTTAGACCAATCTATACTCGATCACTGGCCAGACCTTATGGCCAGTATTCCCAAGGAGCTGCTGCTTTGCACAAGCCCCTTTGATTTGGGACTCTTAGAGAATTCACTAAGTAAACTTGTGGGGATCCAAGCTCTGTGAGAAAGAATACGGCTTCACAAACTAATGAATCTTTCTGTCTAAATGCTGGAACTTGGACATACAATCTAGATAAGGCCTGTCAAATCAACCTTCAAAAAGAGCTACTAGATAAGGCCTCACAATCGGACCATTGTAGTAAGGTAGTTCAGGCACCACTCAATATCCCGGTAAACAAAACTAGCATAACTACAAAGTCCTCCCCTGTCAACCTTATCTTGGAACCATCTGTTGTTATCACAGCATTGGCACAGAAATCGAGTCAAGATGCCTACAATCCCTCCACACAGATGAATGCCCTCCCGAAGTTGGGCTCCTCCCAGAACCTGCATATTAGAAAATGTCAGATGACCAAAATAGAAGACACAAGCACTCAGGATTTTGTTTTAGACCCAATAAACTTTATTATCACCAATATAAACAAGGTTAATGGGCATGAACCCAGAGAAGCCCTGCGATTTAAAGTTCTAGCATGGCTTAGACAGAGAACGGGGCCGGGTGTGGTCAAGTTATCAGATCTTAAAATCCTCCGTAGGATGGACCTGAGAGACTGGAGTACACATGGCAATAAGGACTGTGTCCTGGTGGGGTGTGGGTCTAGCTCCCTACCTGCCTTCCTGAGACTGTGCAGATACATGCCGAGAGGATCCACCTGCTGTAATCTGATTATTTGACCATTTATTCGGTTAAGGCGGTCTTCCTTACGCCATGCCTTTGCTGTTGTTTGCATTGCATACTGTTGTGGGCACACTTTCTTTCCTGCTCATTTTTGTTCTTGTGCTAAAAATTGTTTGTATTGTTTGTTTCTTTGTTGTATGCGCCCATAAGCCTTTGTGTACCCGGTGCGCAATAGAAATAATAAACATAAACATATAGACCTTGAAGTGTGACTGTTGTTTAGAGACACAGTTTTCTAAACAGAGTTCATCTTGTCTTGGCTTTGGCTGCTCATGCGTCCTTCTTCCTCGTCATGGCTCTCATCTGCACATGCTGAGGTTCTTCCCCGTTGTCTGTAGGTTATTCACGGTAGGGTGCAGCTAGAGGGATCTTGCTAATATAGGGTTTAATGTCATTGAGGAAGGTCCATGCTCTCCTGCCCTGCAGTTTGACGGCTGAGGGAGTGTAGTCTTCTATGATGAACGGGCCGTTGAATCTTGGCTCATCCCACCTTTCCTTGTGTGGTTTCTTATCAGCACTGCATCACCAGGGAAGATGATTGGCGCACATAGACCTTGAACTGTGACTGTTTCAGCACCTCCTGCTGGGTCTTGTGTTGTGCTGCATCCTTTTCGTTGTCGCTGTACTTGGTCTGTAACGATACGAAGGCTTGATGTCATGCAGTTCAGATACACTGATAATTCGGTCCCCAGGACCTCTCGGGTTGGCTGGGCATCACATCTAGCTCTATCTCGAGGGGTAAGGGGGGTCCTCATTCTCCTTCCCGTGACTATCTCGTGTGGCATAAGATGATGGTTGGAGCCTGGTTGGTTCCGAAGAGCATACAATGCCAGTGGTAGACAGTGCAGCCATCCCTTTTTTAGAGTAAGCTTCAACTTGGATATCCTCTCTTTTAACAAGCCGTTGAGCCTCTCACACATACTGTTACCTTCCGGATGATACGCCGACGAGAACTTGTGCTTTATACCAAGCAACAAGCTGATCTGTTTGAAGACTGCGTTAACAAAATGAGCCCCATTATCTGACGTCATCATCTCACACACCCCCCATCTAGGGAACACTTCCCTCACCAGAAATCTGGCAGCACAGGTTGAGTCTGGGTGTGTACAGGGACCTGCTTCTATCCATCTAGAGAATGGACACAACACTACAATTAAGTATCTGTACCCATTACATACTTGAATCATGTCGACATAATCGACATGCAGGTGCTGAAAAGGCCCATTTGGGTGGGGGAGGACTCCTCTCACTACTTTTAATGTGTGCCCAGCGGTGAATTGCTGGCAGACTATGCAGTTCACCATGAAGAATGCAACATGCTCCGCTAAATTCGGTATAAACCAGTCTTCTGTGAGCGTTGCAGCAATATTTCCTTTTGTCATATGAAATGGGTAGTGCAGCTGTTCCAATGCTATCTTCAATAGGGCTAATGGAATGTCTGGTTTACCGGTGCTGACTTGCCGCCACAACCCATCTGAGGGGTTTAAAGAACACCCTTGACGCTTCCACAGCTTCTTTTCGTCCTGTGGTGCCTCCCCTTGAAGCTGCATCAGTTGAGTCTGCCCCATATTACTACTTCAAGTGATATCCTCGGTGTCATACAGCTGAGTGCTTTCCAAGTGCTCGTCTTCCCCCTCTCCTTGAGATTTTCGCTCTAACTCCATCTCATCATATATCTTATCGATCGTTTCTCCGATGCTTCTGGTGTCGAAGTCATCTTCAATATTGGCCCTACTTGAGCGTGGTACTGAGTCGTACACAGGAAAGAATTTGTCAATATATTTCCATTCTACAACAGGATTGGGTTTAACTTCCCGCTCCAAATATTCAAAATCGCGTGCCCTCTGTCTACGCTTACGTTCTATATCATCGTCAGATTCTTTGCTCTTTCTTGCTTCTTCTCTAGTCTTGTCTTCTCTTTTCATTTCTACGATCGCTTGCCCTTCTAACTGCCTCACCTTCCTGATTCCTTATTCTCTTTTCACGTACTCTTTGCTCCTCTTCTAAACTTCCCTGATTCTGTCTGCACTGGTCATAGGCTGCCTTCTGTTTGCGAACAAGCTGTTTTTCTTGCTCTTCGCGATATAGCTGTTCTCGCCTCAGCCTATCTTTTTCTTTTTATTCTTTCATCCCTTACTTTCTTTTCTTTCTCCTTATCCCTTCTCTGTACCTCATCAGACCTCTCTCTTGGTCTCACATCATCACTTCCTTTACCATCGAGTTTCAATAATATCTGTCCTCCCATCCATTCGTCCTTTGCGAATGCTATCTCATCAGTTCCGTCTTCACTTCCTTTCCGTTTCTTTCCCTCTCTCTCTTTATTGAGAGGTGCACTAATCTGTGCCTCGTCCTTCCTTTCATCATCGCGTCTCTCCCTCGGGACTGTGGAAGGTAAAATTAATTTCCTGCTCCTTCTCCTCTGACTTACTTCCCTCGATCTCTGGCTCAGGCGGGGCTGGTGGCACAGTAGGCGTCTCACTCCCCCTCCCCCTCTGTGCATACGTTCAATATCCATTCTGCGGGTGGCTCTTCCTCCTTCGGCTGCTCAAACATTTTCCAAAGTTGTACAGCAAGACGTTTCTCTATTTTTTTTACCTGTATATGTGGCATGTAAATAAGTCGTCATGTGCTGTAAGACGGCTTTAGACAAAGACCCGTTCTGTGGCCATGGCATAAACATCTTGTGGGCGGAACCCTTAACCCACTCCGCACTATACTTCTTAAGCTTGGGTGCATGTTTAGGCAGTTGCTTGCATATGTGGGCGAGTGGGGTTATCTCTTCCATGCTTGCACTCTGGTTCTAGCAATACTTTCATGCACTTTCAAAACTCCCAACAATATGAGCAATTCCCTCTCAGTTACAGATTTGCGTAAAACCCAAAACTTCATTTCAAGCAAGCAGTATGAGTGTAGGCAAAGGCCTGTTGTGTGCGCTCTACACTTCTGTGATAGCTGTTGGCGGGTCAAGCTGCGCTGCTATGGTCAGTCAGCTGTGTTTGCCTACTATTACACAGCATAGATGAACACTTGAAGAAATGATGACCTGCAAGTCACGCTATCCCCTATAACAAATTTTCAATATTTAACAAGACTTAATTGAACAAGTCATAAGTCAATATATTGGTGTGGTTTATTAACATTCTTTATCAGCCGACACGTGTTTCGACATAGGCGTCGTTTTCAAGGCTGATAATACTAAAGAACATTAAAGTTAATGTTGAAGTTTACACATTGATGCATTATAATCATTGGTAATAACATTACAATTTGTCCAAAAGTATATCAAAGAATATTTCACAACATTGTTGGTCGCATCATACAAATGAAATAAAATTCACATACCAAATTAGTAGAAATCAATGTTGTTATTCGCAGGGAAATGGCAAGAGGGCACATAAGGACATTGTGTTAACAAAACTAATTTTGAATGATGTTGCACAATCATGCAAAGCTCTTGTGCGGATAGCACCTCTCAGTGACACCAATACAAATCACCCTAGTGTTGAGTGCTAGTTTAATATTAGTGTTACCAATTTAGAAAGGTGATTAAACCAGTGCTGGAATTATGATTGATGTAATTAATAGCATGCATGACTCAATAATTGTAATCTAAATTATAGGAGAAAACGTTACATTAAATGCTTCTCACCTAGTTTCTTCTGTGTCTATATTGGTAGTGTTCATTCATGAATTGTATTCAGATAACTATCCCTAAGGTATTCTTGCCCGTTCAATATTTTAAGTATGATGGTTTCCCTATGAAGATTAGTACAAGGTTTATTTTACTATTTGTGTTTATTATATATGTGTGTATAAGTACCCCCTCTTAATATTAGAAAAGTTGGGATAAAAATGCTCACCTATTTAGAGATAAATTCGGTCTTGGCACTTTGAGTAACAAATTGAACAAGGTCCATATAGTAGGTCTCGCTGTTGCAAAGGTGTGTGCAGTTCCTGCCATATGAGTTAATAAACATATAGTTGAAGTACGAGCAAATTCTCAATAGCACTTTTAAATTTCCGATTAGCTAGAACGGACACTTACCTAGTCTCGGGCTAAATCCCTGGTCTACATGATAAGCGTGTAGCAAAGACGGAACCTCTGTTCGCTGCAATGTTGTATACTGTTGGTTAGAAGAATGAGCGGCGCGTGAAGACGCATGGCCGCGCATGCGCGAATGTGAAATTAGTCTCCCATAGTGTCTGGCTTCCGCACATGTGCTTGAAGTCTGAGAATTAGTGTCTGGCTCATGCGTATTGTTAATCACGTTCGTGTTTGAAAAAGCAAATCCATTACATTCAGATAAAATGTAATTAGATCGATCATTACATTGTTGTGTGAAGTATTAACAGTATTACTATATACATTTATTGCCTTAAATCGTTAGATGAAAAAATATATATGGTTCTAAATTACCTTATGTAATCAATGAAATAATAAGAGCAAATTCATTATCAGTGTATGAGGTCACTGAGTGTGCTGCCCGGAACAGAGCAGTACATAGCTCAATTGACTGCCGTTGATAAGTTAAAGAGCACCATATTGCACATTGACAAATCACTATATAGAGTGAAACCATCTATCATCAACCTTTAAAAAAGTATAAGTCTCAATATTGACCTCTTTAGTACTTTGCTATGTATGTTGCCAGATATATCCATATCAATGATTCCAGATACATTCTAACATTCAAAATTCAATTTGCTACATATCTATCTATCTGGCCTCAAAGTGCTTGGCAATTGATCATTTAAATTATGACTCTCCTTCATGTATGACATGAGGCATGTTAACGGAGATTCAAAAGATATATTTGCAAAAGAAATATTCACAAAAACACATGCATCTCATGGTCAGTGTTAAGACCTATGTGTATGCACCGATAAAGACATATACATTTGGCCTCCATTTGTCTAAGTTTGAGAGTGATTTCTCCTCCTCTTTTGCCCGGCTTAACTTTCTTAAATCCAATAAAGTGGATATCATCCTTGTTATCTGTTTGATGTTTAGTCTGCCAATGAATGGCTAGGGGCAGTCTTGGATCTTGACTGACAAGTCTGGCCAGATGCTCACGTATTCTAAAGCGTAGCTATCTAATAGTGGACCCTATATAGATCTTATCACACACACATTTTAGTGCATAGACAACATGAGTAGTCCTGCAGTTGATGAAATCTTTAATCTGGATATTGTTACCATTTATGGTTGTGTGTTGTACGGCACTGCCGTCAGTATGTTTGCACATGGAACAGGTTCCACACTTGTGGAAACCCATTGGAGAGGTCAACCATGTAGTGCTGACCCTTGATGAGATGTTCTGAATCTGTAAAAATGAAGGACTCATTTTGTCAGGAATTGTCATTGATTTAGTAAAGATAAATGTAGGTTTATCTGCCAAGTAAGGTCTAATGTCTTTGTCAAGCAATAGTATATTCCAATGTCTATGTAACAACTTGTACAAAGATTTGGAATCCTTTCAATATTGAGTAATGACATCCACTGTTCTTTGGGTGCTATCTTTGTGTTTGTCAGATTGCAGTGTAGTGATTCTGGCCAGTGTGCGATATTTATTAAAACTGTTCTTAATGTTATACTGTGAATACCCTATTTGATGGAACCGGGTCGATAGGAGCTCACATTCTCATTTAAAGTCATCATCCCTATTACAGTTCCTACGGGCCCTGTAAAATTCATCATTTGGAATATTCTGAATGGTCGATGAGCGATGGCAACTAGTAGAGTGAGGAGTAGAGTTGGCCTCAGACGGTTGGCGAAAAAAAGTCTTGGTGTTGATGGTCCCATCCTCTACGAAAATCATAAGGTCAAGAAAGTCTATGGTACAGTTGCTGTGCTGTAAATTTAATACCATATGCATTATTATTGACATGTTCAAGAAAATGAGTTAGTTCTTACACAGAACCTGACCATATCATGAAAACGTCATCTATAAATCTCCTCCACAGAACTATATGCAATCTGTACTGAGCATTATTGAGAATATAATTCGCTTCCATCTGTGCCATGAATATATTTGCCTATGTTGAAACACATGTTGGCTGATAAAGAATGTTAATAAACCACACCTATATATTGGCTTATGACTTGTTCAATTAAGTCTTGTTAAATATTGAAAATTTGTTTTAGGGGATAGCGCGACTTGCAGGTCATCATTTCTTCAAGTGTTCATTTCAAACAATCAATGATTACACCATATTTACATGTGACATTGTGATAAATCTAATATGGAAAAGCTTGTAGTTAAAGTGCAATCTGGCTCTGTCAATACTAGGCTGAACAGCTTAGTGAAGGGTTAACTAGGACAGCAATGCTAGAATGAATGATTGACAATGTTATTAACCAATCACAGTTCTAGTGTTAAGTCCAGGTTCTTTATTCTGACAACAACTGTTTCTTTTTCCCTGCATGTGGTTGGTAGGAGACTGAAGCAGACAAACTGCTAAGTGGCGGTTATGAGTGGGCTTATTAGCTCGTTTCAATGAACATTTCGGAAGATATAAAAGTAGTTAAGTTGCGCCGTTGCGCTCATCTGAGACATTCCGTTTGAAGTTAAAGAGGACGTCTTATCGTTGTGCAAGCAGGAGTTCATTGTTGTCAGTTTCATCCAAAGGAGTGCCACGTTCGAGGCATTCCCTTCAGAGTTTAAGAGATCGTCTTCACATTGTGTAAGCAGATGATTAATGTGGTCAATTTCAACAAGAGGAGAGCCGCGCTCCGCTCAATAAAGCCTTGTTGCGTGAGGGGGTGTGTCTGCAATCAGCTGTTCGTGTGAAGAGGATACCTTTGTAGCGGCCGAGGAACCACTGTATCAAATTACCTACCTTCGTCAGAAAGAGAGAGAGGGCAGAACTCTGGTGGTGCTGCTGAGCCGCGGTAACAGTTGGGCTGGGAAAGCTACGGAGATGCTGTACACGGCCAGACATCAAGGAGAGGAAGATTTAAGGAAGCAAGGTACGTGGAAGTTTGAGCCCACTAAAGGGGCATAAGCTCAGAGCATGAAGTGCTTATCCTCTAATGTGAAATCAAGAAAGATAGACTGTTTGACACGAGGAGAGTAAAAGAGTGAAGGGTAACGTTTGAAGCAGTTATTACGTCCATATTATAGAGAGAGTGCAAGTAGCTGACAAATGTTGTCTTAATTGGCTACATAAAGAAGAATTTGAGAACAATCAACATTCAGTAGAGAAAACCTTTAAGGAATGAGAAATCCAGAGACTGTTAACAGCTAGAAGTGAATAATAAGAGAGATGAGAGAGGATAAGAACTAACTGAGATCTTATTTAATACAGTGAAGAGTATATAAAAAGAACTATACAAAAGGAGAGGACGAGACTATGTTAAAAAGTTGAAGTAATTGAACTTAAGTTAGAAGAAAGTAAAGGAGAGAATAACTAGACACTGAGAAAGAAATATAGAGACTTATTTGAGCTGAAAGATTACAGAGACTTACCTGAGCATGTTCCAAGAGTAATACATGAACAGAAACCACAAGAAGTCTGATGCAGAAAATGTATCCTTTTATCTAAGAGAAGAGAAAAGAAACAAAAGTTACATAAATAAAAGTTGTTTCTGTAACAAAATGCCACCTATTATCTATCTCAGTGTTCTTTATTCATTACCCTACGAGAGAACCTTTAAAGACATACATCGGAACACGTACAACAGACACTTGACAGACTAAACAGACACCAGCTGGACGCATATATTTCTGCCTTCTAATCAATACCCCGACATGGAGTTTAAACGAACCCCTTTTGTGACGTCTTTAATCGTCACAGTAGCCTAATCGTCCCCTATTATATGGGCTCTGAGTTCACATTTCTTCTGACCGCTATATTAAAGCGCAGGAACAAGTCGAATCCTCTTACTTTTTCCTCTCGGGTGTCCTCCCGGTAACCTACTTTTTCTCTCGGGTATCCTCCCGGTAACCTACTTTTTCTCTCGGGTGTCCTCCCGGTAACCTACGTTTTCTCTCGGGTGTCCTCCCGGTAACCACTGTTTTCCTCTATTCTACTAGAGTCATTATCCCTATATATATATACACACACACACATACAGTCTTCTCTACTTCTGATTATTTTATTTTCCGCCACCCTCTGTTACCTTTTCCCTTACTTGTTCTAATGTCTAAAAAAACTTTTGCCAAAGTATTGAGTCTTCTCGTTCACTCACCACTCGCATGGTTCCTCTCTGGATCTTCGGGATCACCAGCCCCTCCGTCGTTACCGCCTCTCTGGTCTTTTCGTCTGATCGGCTGCCCGTAGGAATGAGAAGGGTTATGCTCTGTAAGGTAGGTTCCTTCAGACCCACTGCAGATTTTATAGACTTATACTATCATTATCCACAAGAAGCTTCGCAGTCTACTCAGCCGTATGGCGAAGGACTTGTGATATTGCCGAAGACCCAGAGTTGCTTCGTGTCGACGGGTCAATAGGTGTCTTAGTCATAATTAATCAATAGCTGATGGTCAAACCATCCTTTAAACAAGATAGCCTCACCATGAAGAGGATGCGGTGTGGGATTCACTTACTCCATCACCAATCAATGAGGACAAGTCAACGGTTTGGCAAAGGGAAGTCCGTTTAATGACGAGTACAAAAAACGGGGAAACAAATGGTAATCAACAGTGATGCGATCACCTGTCTCGTTTCAACTCCCAAATTCTGCATTCAGACAGAAATAGTTATCCCCAAAAATCGTCATCGTTGACGTGTACCACTCCTAGGTTTATCATGCAATTCTATTGGTTGGAAAAGGTAACTTAAGTATAGGTGCTATATCTGTGTATGGTAACAAAGTGTAGGTATTGGATAACTCATATTGGGTGGGTTTCTACGCCCATCCCTCTACATCACCCATGATAGACGTCACTACAAGCACGACATCTAATTGGTTCTACAGCTATAGGACCCTAGATTATTTGGTCTGTTGTGATTGGGTGGGTAACACCCCTAGGCATAAATCTCTACTTTAATTAGCAGAATAGAAACCCAGGTGCCTTGACCCCCAAGATTCACCCTGCCTCCCTTCCATCAATCAGTACATTAAGGCTATGTGTCAATTAGTTGGCTGAGGATGGCCTCGAAACTGTAGCTTCTTATCTGGGAAAGCTGTGGCATCTTCCGGTTCTGGGTGACATCAGACGTTGGTACCTCTTTCTTCTTGGCTGGTCACGTGTCTGTTCACCGTGAATCTGCTTCATTTTCCTTGTATTCGTGTATTTGATTCTCCCGTAGCCTTGCCACCTGCCTGGGGCCTCTTTATCTCGACGTTCACTGGCTGGCTGCTATGCTCTGAAGTCTTGATTCTCTGGAGCTACCGCTCTCCTCCCTTCCTTAGGTTGACCTCGAATTCCCAAGCATGAGGTACTTCTCACTAAGTTTCGATTACGCTCTTCCCTTTGGCTGGAATATGAATCTTAGCCTTGCTAGCCCTTTGCAGCCTGGGCTTAATTCTGCTTTTACAAAATGGAGTCGCACGTGTATAGTATGCTTTATTGAGGTAGATATATAGTTGGCGCATGCCTCTCTATTCTTCTATTAAGCATTGCAAGCAGTATTGTTCTCTTAGCTTCTTGCGTTCCGAGCCTATTTACAGGCACTTTAGTCAGTTACGTGTGTTTATTTCACTTATCGGTTACGTTTCTTTATATTAACGTCTTTTCTCTTACACGTCCATTCCAACTTTATTCCTAACGTTTCACCCTTGTGTGTCAACTTTCATTGGTCGTTTATGTTCATCTGTACGACTGTCCAGGTTCTTATGTCCTCACCATTTGCCTTCCATTAAGGCTCTTTGGGTCTCTTCGGGGACAGTTGGCTCGGTGGGTACCGGGCTGCCCAAGGTTGTCTGGTTATAGGCACTTCAACAGGTATTGCTCTTCTGATGTGCACTGGGCAGAGTCCTAGAGCTGTTCTCTGTTGGCTCCTTTGTTCCTCATACATCACATACTTTGGCGAGTATGTTTCTGGTACCTCACTCTGTGGGGTTGGGATGTAGGCCATGTCTGGGACCTCCTCTACAACTATGTTCCTAACCACATTTTCAGCCGTTAAAGTAATTAATGAATTACACCAAACATTTTCCAATTGTTCACAAATAGCTTTAGCATGTACGTAGGTGGGTCCGTGAGTCATACGCTCAACCAAAAGTACATAGGTGTAGTGTGTAGGTTTGCATTGCATGCCATGGAATGTTAGCTGGGTTGGAACCCTGTGTTCCCTCAGAGTTCCAGGAACTACAGTTGGGGACTTCAGGATGGGAGATGCTTCTGGAAAGATGCATATACGTGTCTCTCCTCATTAATTCTGGCTTGTGCCCTGTAACCAAGAATAAAGCTCTTACCTTTTTGTACTTGCTGGCTCCTGGGTCTTACTGGATCATGTCTACCTTCTTGGACCTTAGACATTACAATAGGCATTAGGTAGCATCCATTGTTTTTTTAGACCCTGTGACACAACACCCCTCTTCATCCTATATAGCAAAGCTGTCTTCCTACCTCTGTATTTCCTCTTCAGTGGCCATTGCTTGGATCCTCCATGCATCATAAATCCTGAGCCTTTTTAATATTCTCTGCATTAAGATTTCCCGAGGTACAATCTAACACTGTTTGCTTAGCTACGGAGTCAGCAAAATAATTTCCTCAAAGAATTTCAGTCTCTATTTTCTGATGGGCAGCACATTTAACTATTGCTAGTTTCTTTGGTAGTGTTAGAGATGACAACAATCATAATATTAAGGAAACATGCTCTATCTTAATTTCGTGAGATGTAAAACATTTCTAACCATATTTTTCCAAAATTATGTGCTACTCTGAAGGCATAGTTACTGACAGTAAAAATACTTACAGAAACGTTTTCCGATAATTCACAAACCCGAGTGAAAGCTATGACTTCTGCTGCTTGTGTGAATTAAAGCTTATTCCGTTAGTTTCTACTATAGTTTTTAAAGTAGGCAAAACATAAGCTGCGGTTGTATCAGACATTTTAAAACATGACCCGTCACAAAATAATTCTCCTTCTGTCTGTGGAAGGGGTGTTTCTCGCAAATCAATTCGGCCCTTGGGGTCTTTTTCAGTTGCAAAGATACAATTATGGTTGGCTGCCAAGTTGTCCATGATACCCTGATTTGGTATGGATAATAGCTCAGCGGGGTTGAGTGTGTTTCAGCACTTAATTTTGATCTGTGGTACAAACAATATCAATTCATATCTGGTAAATCGGGCCGTAGTCATATATTGGGTCTAAGTCCTATTTTAAAATGACATTGACCGAGTGAGGTACCATCACGGTTAAAGAGTGACCCAAAACCATACCTTCATATTGTGTTACGGACAAAACTGCTACTGTATGCAAACGCTTAGGCAAAGCACATGCAACAGGGTATCACATGGACGAAAAATAGCTGCACAGTCTATTCCTTCCTCCATGTTCATGTGTCAAAACAGCCAAAGCACATCCATCAACTTCATGCACAAACAAAACACATTCTTTGTTATAATCCAAAGTCCCCAAAACAGGAGCCGAACAAAGTGCTGTGCACAACAAAACCAAATGCCTCTTGATGTTTAACAGTCCATGGTACTGGATCCTATACATGTTTAGTCGTGAGTTGGATCCAAGGGTGACAATAAGGGAGAAATTGTGTATCCATTGTCTACAATAGGAGGCAGCGCATATAAGCTCTCCAACTTGTTTTTGCGTTTTTGGCTGTGGCATTCTAGAAATCACTTGTATTCCGAGCTGCTAGTTTCCTAGTGTCTTTAGACCGGAAGTACCCAAGATATGCTACCTCCTGTCTACAATACTGACATTTCTTCAAATATGCTTTATGACCATGGCAGACTAGATATGACCATAACAATACAGTTGCATGCTTAGAGTTCCTCTGTAGGAGCTGCTATAAGCACATCATCAATATATTGAATCAATTTAACAGATTCAGACAATTTCAAGAAATCCAACTTCTTCTTAAGTTACCTAACTTAAGAAGAAGTTGGATTCCTTGAAATTGCCTGAATCTGTTAAATATGCTTTCTGTATAACCCTATGGTATTCTAGTAAAAGTATATGCTCCCACCAAGGGAGAAAGCAAACAAGAACCTGCTATCTGAATATAATGGTATACTAAAAAATGTTTTTTTAAGTCCATTACTGAAATAAATTCCGCAAATGGTGGTATCATGGTAAGAATGGTAGTAATGTCTGGAACTATGGGAAACTGAGGTAATCCAATCTTATTAATCACTCTTACATCAATGACAAGACAAGACGGTAGACCTGTGCCCCCTTTTTTTAAAACAGGTTAAATAGGACTATTACATACAGTACCCGTTATTGCCTCTACGATCCCTTGTCTTACTAAGTCTGAGACAATTGTTTCAAGGACTGAATAACCTCCAGGGGATACCTTGTTCTGAGGAATACGCAGATAAATTGCTCCCTGTCTTATTTTTAAAATCAATGTCATTATCCGACAATGCCCATAAGGTATCAGGGATGTTATGAAACTCGGGTGGCAAAGGTTTTGCTAAAAACGGAATTTTCGACAGACATAGTGTAATGTGTACTCTGTCTGGTGTACAACAAATAGTAGCACACAACATTTTCAGCAAATTTAACCCCAACATATTTCCTCCACACTGTAAAGTTAATAAGAACGGTATCTCACTAGCTGCTGGTCCTAAAAGGACAGGAACTGCAGCCGATACTTTACTAACTACAGGTGTTCAAGCAAACCTTACTGAAATATTAGTATGCCTGCTCAAAGGAATATCTGGAACTGTAGCATGATCAATGGAGGTCTCTTTCACCCCTGTAACTACTAGGAATTGATGCTCCGGTCTCCCAACCCTAATGTGAATGTATGGTCCTGACTGATCCACAGGGACAGGGATTGGTTCCATTTTCATTTGAGGGCTGTCCTACTCTGAGAAATCCTCAATATTCTATTGGTTAGTGACAAAAGCCTCGCTTGGATTATTGAAAACATTGGAGATAATAGGGACTGTAGTTGTTGGCGCAGGCCCAATCGCCGGCCCAGGTGGTAGCCATCCACCCCGACTTCCTGCCTGTCCTCCCTGACATCCTCTTTCCCTTCTTTGACACATTCTGCTTCCCCTATTCAACAAGGCTGCACACTGTGCCCTCCAGTGGCCCTCCTGTCTGCAATATGCACACTGATTAGGACCTGGTGGTAAAAATGGTACAAATGGATCAACATCTCTTCCTCTTGAAAAAATGAATGGCCCTTCCTTAGTTCCCTGTTGTACTAAAACTCTTGTTTTAAAATCCACTCTTCTTTTCCGCTTTCTCCTCCACATTTACTCTATTTTCATGATATTGAGCCATATGCAAAATGTCCGACAGGGTCTTATTCTGCCAAGCACTCTGATTGCATAATAAGAACGCTAATTTTAGGTAACAATAGTCTGACGAATTTATCTACAAATAATGTTTCCTTACTGGTGTAGTCATTTCTTGTCCAGAAAAATCAATAAATACTTTCTCAAACCTATTAAAATATTTGGTTACCCCTTCAGTCTTATTCTTGACACATGTGGTCAGCTTACCCCAATTAATATTTTTCTCGAGTATCACCCTTTTGCGCTGTGCAACTATCATAGTGGGAAGGTTAAGTACTGCGGGAGCGGGCCTTTTGCCAGCTGTCATGTTAGCGTCAAGCTGAAAAAGTACGTCCCATGTCCTTCCCAAAGTCGCAGGGTCAGTGACATTCCTAATTGGTGTCCAAATATCTGATGTTAAAATTACTGAGAACAAAGTTTCCAAATCCCTACTGGGGAAGACCAAGGTATTTGAAACGGCCTCAAATACTTTGAAACTACTTGGGAGGATTTGTTCTTATGTCAAGTATTGTCTATTTTAATGCATTTAATTCTTGCCTGGAAAAGGGTACGTGAACAAATTGGGTGTCATATTTAGCGGGCTGCATAATTGGCTTCCCTTGATTATCAAGGACTGGACGCCTGCTGTGGTATATAAACAGGACTCACTCGCATAGGGAGCTGGCAACTAGGTCGTTTTTGTAATTTTAAAAGTGCCGTTTAGTGAATGAGTTGCTCTGGGATGGATACTCATTATGGATGTATTATCTATTATAAGTTTCAAGTGTCGCAACTCTGCAGAATTCTCTAACTCGCCTTGCACATTCTGTTGCATAATTGCATGCTATGAAAGTAATGTTGGATGCATCTGCATCTGAGGGACATACTGACAAAAGGTGCTGCATATAACTGAAAGAGGGGTCAGTGTGGTGGCTCATCTAAGAGCGGTACATGTTATTAACTGTAATTCTTCATCTGACACACAAGATTCTTTACATGCTGAAATGATAACAGGTTGTTGGACAAATCCAGAAGTATTAGTTTCAGTTTCTAATTCCAATCGGCTTTCTCTAGTCCCTTCATTTCATCAAATATCTCCCAAAGTCCTTTAACATGTGAATTGGCATCCTTCTCCATATGACAAGAGAAGGCAGCTAAATTCCAATCTGTAATTCCCTAGGAACTACTGGAGGCAATTTTTGGTTCCCACTGCATTCAAATCTCTTCACTCAAACATTATAACAGAATTAGTTCCTCAGGACGTTGGGGGGGTCAAGTACTTCCTCAACCACATTCTGTTGTACTCTTCTTGATACTAACTGAACAGCCTGCTCCCTTAATGTCCTGTGTTGGGTAGGCATTAAAGCATCTTGTGTATTCCTAATAAAAGGTTCTAATTTCCGTGACTTTTCTTTAGTCAACAGGCCATGTATATATTCACTGGGAGGATCTAGGCTGGCATCTGATACATCATCTTCCATCAAGGGGGGAAATCTTGGGGCTCAGGGAGAGTTGAAGGAAGCTTAGGGCCCAGGAGCCCCACTACTAATGGGCTCTTTGGTTTACCATACAGAGGAGGAAGTGCAGAAGGAAGGAGATGTTATTGAGAGTTATTAAGGACCTGTTCTATTATGGGATCTTGGGGGGTATTAGGTATAAAAGGTTAAATTCCTGCTCTTTGTAATAGACAACCTCGATCTATTTCTCGATTATTTTGTTGGTATTTCTGCTGATCATGAACTAAAGCTTTATCAGCCTGTGACATGTCTTCAAGCAAATTTCTGTTCGCGTTTGACCTTCTGTGTGGTTTCCTTGTGCCAATCGGGGGTAACATCAAAGGCTGAGGGTCTACCATTATTGTTTTAATAATACAGATTCCAAATGCTGAATTATCGATACATCAAAAGAGCTGTGTTTTGGCTATCATATGGTAGGCTTATCTTTAGCCTGCTTGGGCTATGAACTGTTAAATACAATCACCCCTAACCCGTATAAGTCGTTCAGCGAGCAAATGCAACAAAGTCCGGAGTAACATTTACGAAGTATACTGGGACCAGACATCGTAAAACCTTATGATATTTTCCTGGCAAAAGAAGGTATTTGCAAATATCTTTGGTTTAACCCCACCAACCAAGTCTTACCTGCCAAGCAGCTATATTTACTGACAAAGTTCTGTCTCAGTTGCTCTGGGCGAAATATCACGTGCAATTTGTAGGGCCCCAGCTGGGATAGAGCGTCTATGGAGAGACGTCTGCCGATGGAGGCTAGCGTCAGCTGCAAGTATTCAACTCTCTATGATGGCAGGGATCCCCAAAGTCAAGCAGACCATTCGGCAGGTTCCTCTTCATCACATCTAGCCTCATCCTCGGTGGGGCCATGCGTTGGGCGCCATTTGAGACTTCTAAGTGCTATAATTCAAACAAAGTAGAGTATCTGAAACAGAGTTTCAAAATTGCAAGGTAAGATGTATTTTGTGCATGTCATACACTTGAGCGGACTTCAGGTTCATCCATGACCAGTATTTCATGAAGAGTGGAGAAGTGAAGTGCCTGAATAGTACACAGCTTCTCCTTTTATACAAAACAAGAAGCCTGCATGAGCATAGAACATTTGTTATTCATTTGCAAGAGATATATAATCAGGCTACATACATAGAAATGCCCTAGTCCCCAGAAGGCAGAACAAATTGCATATTCAACAGATGTTATTATAATATTCATGGTAAAGGATATTTGCACCGCACACTATCCCCACAGGAGTGGTCCCCTGGTGCTCTGGCAGCTCTTGAAAAAAAAGGGAGGGGTGGGGCAGTTAGTGGGATGAGCTGGAGAAGTGCAAGAGAGCAGTGATGTGCTGTTGGTGGCCTCAGCCCGGAATTACGTTGGCTGGGCTTGGGGTCTTAGACTGTCGGAAGATGCTGTGTGCTGTTGTGCGGGTCTATGTGAGCTTTGTTTTGTTGTTGCAGTGTAGTGAAGTTTGTGCGGATTGTTGTGTTGTAGGTTTGTGCTTTTATTTGGTGAGAATTTGAGAATTGTATGCAGAGGGTGAAATTGTTAGTGGGTTGATAAATTGGTATTGCTGTCTTGAAGTGAGGCTCTAAATTTCCATATTTTGCATGTCTACGTCCAGATCAGCGGCTGTATGGCACTCACGGTCCCTTTCCCATATAGCATCCATTCATATGCAAAGCCTTTTCCAAGTTGTGTACCGCCCGCCTAAGAAACCCCTGTTTGTATGAGAGTGTGGGCAGGCGTTTGCGCGTCCCTTTCAGTCTAGCCCAGAGAGTATTCCCGATCTAGTCTAGTAGGAGGGCAGCATTGGTAAGCCTGGGTTTACTCCCTCCATGTGTTGAGGCTGCTCGGCATTCATCCTCTTATTCGGTTGCTCATTTGTGTTACCGCTCCTACCCCCTTTGGAATGTGGCAATGTTAACGCTTGCAATTCTGTCCATGAGCGGCATCTGCCTACCTTCACAACTCTCTTTGGACCATGCCCCTGCCTATATCCACCGGTTAGTTAGTCTGGCAAGTGCTAACGTTCACCCAACTTTCTACAGGTATGCTCTATAGTAGCATGTATCGAGTGGGTGAAGGTTGTTCACTGCAGGTTGTCTAGCTAAGTGGATTCTGTCCTAGCGGGTGTCGCTTGTGTCCTATTAGACTTCGTGTTGTCTCTCTTGTTGTCATAAGGGTTTCTTTATTCGGTTCGAGATTTATTCATTGTCGTCCTAGATTTGTCGTCCTTTTTCATTGTGTGTTTCCCGTTTGGTGGTTTGGTTTTTTAGTCTGAATCTGTGATGTTGAAGAGCCAGGTTTTTAGTAATTTTTTGAATTGTAGGTGGTCTTTGGTGTTTCTTATTTCTTCCGGGATGTTGTTCCAGGTTTTTGCGGCTTAGTGGGAGAAGGAGGAGCCCCCAAGTTTTTTCTTAAGGTATAGTTTTTCTTCCAGACGGATTTCGTTGCTTGATCTGAGGAGTCTTGTTGGCTTGTAGATTGAAAACAAGAAGCCTGCATGAGCATAGGTCATTTGTTACTCATTTGCAAGAGATATATGTTCAGACTGCATACATAGAAATGCCTGAATGCCCATAAGGGAGAACAAATTGCATATTCAACAGATGTTAGTCTTATGTCAAAGTCTTTACTTTGCTTATGGCTTTAATTACAAGCGCTTTCTGTCAGTTCAAGGACGGTGACTTATGTTTGAGGCCTCAAACACAGAATCTACTTGCCCTCTGTTCCAACAATGGTCACCCTATATGCACAACCTTTAAAAGATACCTTTCATGCATTTAACAAAGTGGAAGGGCTAAACACTATGACTCATTGTGTAACTAACTTCTGCTTAGTTATGAGAATAGAGCCATATTGGAACAGCCTTACCAACTTTGCGGAATAGGAGTACCTTTCCTTAATGTTATTTAACTTGGGTTTATCAGTAAAGGCTAGGTGACTGATACATACCCTCTGCACAGACCCAGCCTTTTCTTGTAATGACCGACGAGAAAGCCATGAACACATTTCTATTTTGTTTCTACTCGATGACTGACAAAAGCTACCCCATTTTGAATATTACTAAAAACAGGATTTTGATTGCGAAAAGGGGATTAGTTTAGGGCTAAGAAGATGGCATATAATTATATTCTAACACAAATGTGTGACAACTGGCCTAATTGGTGTTAGCCTATTATCTCATTGAACATATCTGTATGATACTAGGATGTTGGCAAGGAAGAAATAAAATACTTAATGCAAGTACTGTGTCAATACTATTTAATGGATGGGTAGCTGTGGTTTACTATAATACCTTGTCTGAGGGATCTACCAAGAGCTCTTGTTAAAGGGGTCCTTTCCAATGTGTTTGCTGCAAGGCAATGGGCAGCTCACCCCTGATGAGGGGGACTGATTGGAAGCAAGGAGAGAGAGAGGGGATATTGTGCTCTTCTGGACACTGCTTCCTTGACCTGTGCTGTGGGAGTCAGGTGTGAAGATGAGGGGTAGATGTACTCCCAGGTTGTAGAGTGGAGCCACCTTGAAGAAAGCTTGATGGCTCTTCCTCATCCAGGAGGGTCCGCACCGAGAACTTGCAGAGTGGCCAGAGGCTGGTGTAGTGATAGTTGGCTACCTCGCTCTGGGAAGATTGGGGTCCCTGCTAAAGTGGGCACCTACTCTAGGGGCATGGGTTGAGGTAGACCCATGCCGTGGTGTTGAAATGGCCAGGGGGGAGGCCCTCAGTGAGTCAGCTCAGAGATGAGAGTTGATGACGGAGAGTAGGCGATCCTATGAGGTGTTCAGGCAGAGGTCGCCTCCCACCCAGCGAGAAGCACAAGTCTGGCCGTGTAACAACTAGCCTCTGATCTTGCATTTATAGAGCGGATTGGGTCCACTCCCTCCAAATGCTGCACAGACACAATATTCAGGCATGTTGGCCCTGCCTAGCGTACATCAATGCAGAGCGGCACACATGGAGGTCGCTCAGAGTCAAGTATGGTGGTTCACAGGGTGGGGAGTGGTTCAAGATGAGCAGGCGCTCACTCTGGAATGGAGTGAACAATGATGGAGTATGTCCGCTTTCTGGATCAAGGTACCTAGCCACAACAATAGACTTGGGTATTCTGTCAAACACCAGCCCCTCACCCCCACACCACCAGCCTCGTCCCCAATTTATTTCAAAATCACAAACTTTCCCCAACTTTTAGGAATGGGATTGGAGTTGGAAATTATACTCTTTTAAATAATATATATAGGAAAAGAACCAATCTATCTCCAGTGGTGTTTGTTTACTCGTCTTACTTTAGATTTAAAACTTGGCTGCTATATGGCCCTGCAGTATGGAGTCCCCTGGGGGCCAATAGTGAGAGAGCACCTAGGTACTTTGCCCGTAGCTGCAGTAGTGTATGATTACAATTTGCATGGTTCTTCTTGTAGCTATAATTAGGTGTCCCCTTGGCACATTCAAGAGTTAACACAAGCTGGCAAAAGAATAGGATTGTAGACCTGGCTGCTACTAGTCTTAAAGTTGAGACTCCTGTGAATATTTAGTTAGTGATATAAGGTAGTAATAGGTAAGCAGCTGCCATTTACCAGTTGTCTATGCTGGCAAACTGTGGTCTGCCTCCCAGGTCCACTGCGTGATGTGCTGAAGCCCACCTGTTGCAAGGGACTCCCGGGTACGCCGTAGTAGGTTGGGGATCCACGTGACTTGGAGGGCCCAACATCCTCACCAGAATAAATGGAGTACTCGGTCAACGGCAAGTAATACTGCAGTTTATTGCAAATAAAACCAATAGGGCTCAATACAAGAAAACGGGAATTCTCCAGTACATCTCAGCTGTTCATGTAGTGCAGAATAGTTTTGTACAAGGATGTTGTCATCACCTGGGCCCTTCCATGAAAAAAACCTATCTTCACAATGGTTTGGGTATCGGAAGTACTATTACCTATAGGAGGACCCTATGGTTATTCTACTGGTCCTTGCATGTCAGGTGGCTGGCCTGTCCCGTCCCCAAGAAACTATCTATTACATTGTTGAAGAGTAATGGGCTTACTATTGGTTCATACCCTTTGCCATCCACACCTGTGTTCTAAGCTGTGATTGGTTAGAGCTGATCTCCCATTGCCTGGGACTTCATTGAGCTCTCAGTCCTCTGTGCACAACTTCAAGGTGATGTGAATGATTGTGTGTGTGTCTGTATTGTAACGTTTGCACCACCTTTGCCTATGAGAATGCGCTCCTTGCGTCGCAACACTTGTTGCTGTCTGTGTCTGACTTGCTGGGATAGTGTCATGATGCCTACCCCCGGAGCACCAGGCCAGGCCCAGCACCCCCGGGAGCAGGCTTCACGCCCCCGGGTAAAAGCCCAGCGGCCCTTTATAGGGGCTCTTTGGACTCTGTCCTGGCGCCGTTGGCGCCAGGCTCATGTTGGACATCAGTCCTGGCGCCATAGGTGCCAGGCTCATAAAGGGAAGTGTTTGGTGCACTTACCTGATGCAGACCATGCTGCATGAAGAACCAAGCCAAATGAGGCTTAGGAGGGACTATTTTTCTGAAGGAACTATTTTGTTACTTGGGTGGGGCTTTGGAAGAATACTCACCTGGAACTTCTTCCAAGGCTATTTAAGCCACACCCGGACAGCCACACGTGCTTCGCATTGTTCTGCATCCCAGCAGCTGAACGCTCACCGTGTCTGCTCCTGCACCTGGACTCCAGCCACGCCCGCCTCGAACCTGGAACACCTGTAAGGGAATAAGAGAAGAGAAAGGTGAAAACCAAGAACTATTTCAACCTTCTTACCTGCATCCGGAATCTTCACGCCAGCATTCCTGAAGGAAGACTTCCATTTAAAAGCACTGCGTTGCTCGCTGCAGCGCCGCGCTTCACTCACCTGTTCCCGAGACGCCGCCCGGCTCCATCGCGGCTCTCAGTGCCGGTCGCCACATCTCTGCACCGCACCGAAGGGAGAGAAGAAAAGACAAAAGGTGAACAAGGGAACACAAGAGGAAAGCCGGCTTTTCAGCCATTTTACTTACCGGATATTCTTGGTGAGCCATTCCACATCTCGGGTCGGCGCCACATCTCTGGCAGGTACCGCACCCCGGCCCCTATGGGGAAAGGACGAAAGACATTACTGGGGAATTATAAAGACATTTAGAGGGGTCGCCCTCATCACTGACTCACCTGATTTTACCCCGGCAATTTAACCCCTCAACGCATCGCCTTTATTCTGCATCTGAAATAAAGGACAGAAAAAGACAACATAAAAGGAGGCTCACACTTGAACTTTTGCATCCTCATACTTACGGTGTATCGCTCAGTAAAGTCAAGTGGATTTGCCAGCGCCATTCTGAAAACCAGTGAAGTAACTGGACGAACGCGCGCCCCTGCACCAGAAGCAGGATGGAGAGTTCATCCTTCCAAACCATAAGGTGAGCTTAAACCGGGGGTTTTGGAGGAAGTCAGAGGAGAACGAAGGGGGAAAGAGGGGAGCAAGTACATTATTCAGCAGACAGTTAATCCCCTTTCTCATCTGCAGAAGGATATTCCTATGGGCCAGACAAGCAAGATTTGGGGGTCCTGTTCAATCGGTGGTCCGAATTCTGCGCATCCCGCTTGAAGAGGCCACAGCAACCCAGACCAGACCAGCGCCTCCGTGGGAGCCAGGTGAGCGTTACAGATAGGCTCTGCTTTCCCACCATGAATGACTGTCCATTGTCTCAACGGGCTGTGCCACATGTTTAGGAACCACACATTTCAGCTCTTCAGTTCACATTTATGAGGATTTATTCCATTTCTCAGCAACTGGTCCCTTTGTCATCTGGAGATTTAAATGTGTCCATGCATCTCTGACCTTGCCTATGAGCCTGTCTTGCACGTCATGCTCGCTGTGTAGCCCGAAATCAGCTTTGCTCATCTCCTGCTCAGTGGCTTGTTGCCTGCTGTAATTTTCCTAATTTTATACTGCAGTTTCTACATGTTATGCTATATTCCCTATGGGTTAGTGGTACATTGTTCTATTAGGCTCCATATGTACTCCTGCATGTCCACTCGATCATTGTTATAAGCATCTTACTGCATTTGGCTATTGCAAAAGTAATAAAAGCATTGACAGTATGTTTATGTATCTGTCCTCTAATTATAGGACTGTTAGCATGTCCTTCATGTATGCAAATGTGTGTTTGTGTAATGCGGTGCAGGACTGCGAGTGTGCTTCATGTCTAACGCTGCTACGTTGTGGCATCACTAGTGATGTCAGCATCATGGCTTCTTGGTACTTTTAGTTCAGACTGCCCACAAGGGTATTTCCGTCCACGATCTCCTTTTCTTCTCCTGTACCTGTGAAGACGTGTACAGGATTCGGTCTGCATGGTTGGCTTTGAGGATACCTTTCGGTGTATTTGTCAATCATTGGTGCACTCGGGATTCGTCCAAAATGAGGTGGGTGGCTGCGAGCATTTCTGGCTCTTCGTTGTGACATGAATCTGGGGTTGATGAGGGGCATCGTTGGGACTCTCTCTTCACATTTATGTTCATCTCGGGGTCTGAACTGGCCTAGATGGGGTGCTGCTCTGGATGCTTTTCTTAGGGGTCCACTCTGTGACTTCTTGAGGGTGAGGTGGGCAGACTGACCAGAGCACAACCGATAACTATGCCCAGAAGACTGCTGCATGGTGACCAGCACAGTACACAGCCTGCATAATAATGATGTAAAGACATGAGTGTAGAAGGTTCAAGAGTGCATAATGATTAGTCGCCGCTCACCTAGGTCCCTCTTGGGGGCAAACCATCATCTATGCTTTGTGTCAATTTATTCGGATTGTACCCCTTCGCCAGTTGTCATATCGTAATTGTTCTATCCCACTGAAGGTTATAAAAAAAGCCATCATGGGGTGATAATATACGGGGTGACTCATTAAGACTGTCATTAATTCCTGCACCTGCTGAATTTCAGGGGTTTTGTTGCAATAAGGTGGGTATTGTTACTCTCCTTTTTTATTTTAAATATATATGAGGACAGATATCTCACATTGGCAGTAGAGGATGGCATCACAGACATACCAGGTGGCACCTGGCATATGATTGCAGCAACTAGAAATGTGGTGTTGTGCATTACTTGTTGGTACTGCACAATGCATGTGCATGCCTTACACTAGAGGCTGCATTTGGCCTGAGATGGCAGCCCCGGCACGCGGGACTGTTGCTGGCGTATTTTGACTCTGCCACTCACACGAGCCATTAACTGGCATTGAAATGATCATACTGGGGCATTTGAGGCAGAGATCGGCATATAGTGGCTGGAATTGCGCATGTGGAGTTGGACCTTTTAAAACCAATAAGCACCACCGATGTGACCACGCCCACGCTGTGATCCAGTGCCGATCTTCCGCCATTTTAAAAAGGAAAATCCTAATTGGAATTTGATGGACGCCAACTTACCAATAAGGCATTCAAATGAACATCTAAAAATAAAAGTAAATGATTGGACATTTGATTCTTAAACTTTAACTAAACGCCCATTATTTTAGACCCTGTAGCACAGCCTACTCTGATTGAGACCGAAATGGATGGTGTGTTTTTATACTAGTTTAACACGGTCTCTTGCGCCCTCTAGCGATGTGTCACTTTAACTGTGAGGCAGTGAACATTTACAGAACGTGCTCTTCCAAGGAATTAATCGGCACAGGTCTGAGATCTTTGAACTTCGGTCCTCCGACCATGTTGCTGAACGAAGGGGGCCAGAATCCTAAGGGCAATTATACAGAATGATTAAAAAGGGACCGATAGTTACAATGGACCTCGGGCAGGACTTTCTACGCGACGGCACTGACTTCTGTCTGCGCGAGGGGCTGCCGAGTAAGCAGGATGTTACATCTCAAGAACGTGGCCAATTCGGGGCTGTAGACTTTTCATATGCCAGCTAAATGGAAACGTCCAGGTTTGAAACCTTTGAGGTGCCCGTTTTCAGCCTGCCTTGTTTTTTTCTTCTGCTGCTCAGCATCGCTGGAGACTACAATCCTGCCATCTGCACACATTACCAAGTGGGCACCTGGGGTCGTACTGAGCACTTTCCTATGTTTGAAACGCCTCTAAACAAAGTTGTGGTGCAGTCTGAGCATAAGGGTTGCGACCCCCCCACCTCCCCCCAACCTTGAACATCTTCTGGCCACAAGGCTGTAATCACAACTAACCTGGCCTCTGTAAAGAGCAGATGGGGGTGTACGCCTTGAATTTCATTTGGAGGTATCCGGGAGTCTTGCCCACTCTGGTATTATACATTGGGCACCCCAACTTGAAAGCAAAAGTCAGTGAGGCCTGCTGCTTGTAGTACGCGGAGCGGGGATGGCTATCCGCGGAAACAGGCCTCTGTTTTCCTTGATGAAATCTTGAGCTACTCAGTGTATGGGTTACGTGGAAAAAAAACAAATCAGAAAAGTTCGAGGTAGAAATTAGAATTTTTTTGGGTGCTTTTTTTTTATAATGGCCGCACATTTTTATTGAAAAATGGATGGGGCTGGGATAAGGATATACGTTGTGTAGGGGGTAGTGGAGGCGGGGGTGTTGGGAGGGATGGGGGGGAGGTCTCTCCCAGCATTATTTTTTTTTTAAAAGTGCAAAAAGCCAAAAGCTATTTTTTTAAAACTCGCCCAAAAAATCCTCGGTCTTTTCTACTTCTAAATTTTGTTTAGTTTTGTTCACCGACCTTCTTATTGTACAGTACTCTGCGCTGTTCAGTGACAAGGCCTGCCCTCTGGCGTTGTGGCAACATTGTTTAAGCCGATGCCGCTTCTTTCCTCTTATCTAGGTGCCCTTAGATTGGCAAAGTCAGAGGATGAATATATGTCTTTTTGGCCCAGGTACCCGGTCACCCACCCGCACTGATTCCGAGCAATCTCGGCACTGCGGTCTGTATTTGTAACCACACAATCCCCGCCTCCCTTTTTTTTTCCTGCACTAATCAGACATTCCCTGTCTGTTGCCTCCCCCAGCATTTACCACTTGCTGGCTGCACTAGCACTGGTATGTTGCCATTATTATTTATTTATTTTATTATTTATCTATGTTCCTTTGTTCCGCACTCTCCACTTCTCCCCTTGCATGCGCTTTTCTCCTTCCCTTCTCCCATGCACTTCCACTTTTTCAATGTCACTGGGCCTAGTAAGATTGTTGTTTTTGTTCTCCCTTGTTCCCCTGCCTTGCCTCTCCGCGCTCTGGAACACTTGTGTACGAGCGCGATACAAATATCCTATTATTGATTAGCCAGCAACCTGTAGGTAAAAATTGGGGAATACGCACACACCAACATGCATAGCTCATGCGAATCCGGGGCTATTCTATTGGAAAATAAACACCAACGTGGGCCTTGTGAGAGTGAATTAGTGCCTCCACCAGGAGAGATTACAGGGGGCAAGCTCCCAGCACCCCCTTACCTGTGAAAGCAAACTACCACCATAATCGCACTCCTTCACTGGAAAAGCCAGGCTGTTTTATAGCAGTGAACAAAAATCATGTACACAAATGAATGTATCGGCCCATAGAGCGGGTAACGTTTATGCGCATAAATATATAAATAAATAAGCAATATCATAGTAACGGACAGCTGAACATTGCCTTGGTTAAATAGTGCATTCATAAGCTTTTGGATTCATGAATATTAAATAATGAATTCAGCAGTATCAGCTTAGCAGCCCTATGATCCTCTTATAGATAAATAGTACCTCTTTTGTGTTTTCTTTCTTTACAGCCTCATTAACCTAACAATATAAACCTGCGTACATTAGTCCTCAAATAGGGTCCCTGGTGTTCTGTTTGAACCCACACAAGAACTGAGGCTTGCTTAACTGGCCCCTTGGTTCCCCATATAGAGTCAAGTTAACCATCCCAGTCCTTGTAATGGCCTTTCCAGAGTGTCTGGACTCTGCCTATTGATCAGGAATTTGTCTCCACGCCATCCCAGCATAGCTTTGACTTTTTAGTTAAATACGTGCAATGGAATGTAGATTTTAGTTCCTCACACAAGATGAACGCAATGCCCCGAACTGGTCGCTGCAGTCTACCACACAGACCCACAGACACACACCGAGAAAGATGACAACAAGAAACTCTGGCGAGCCATGCAATTCTAAGAGATGAGAAAATGAATGGTGAAAAATCGAGCAGTGTGTCTATCTTCTGGAATGTTAAGAACAAATATTCACTAAATGTAATAGTAGCGACGCTGCGCGTGCACTGCATTTCACCCACATCCGGTTTCATGAAGGCATAAACATGTGATTTGTAGCTCATCACGTCAGCACCCAAATTGGGTCACCCTAACAATTACTGTCTATTACACATAAAATAAAGTCGAATGATCATGGAGAAATCAATATTAATTCAGACAATTGTTTTGTATTTGGTTATTTATATGGCGCTCTTTCCCCATTTGTATGGCCTCAATGCGCTTTGTGGTTGGAACGCCCTCAGTGACTGCAGTCCAGGTGTTGGAGGATCTAAGAGTTTACATTAAGAGAAGCTTGGGTTCATTTCGCTGGCTTAGGACTTGGGTGGCTGGCTAGACTCCGCTAAGCAGCCCAAAGGTCAGGCACGTGCGTGGCACTGTTGGTGGTTTGGGATATAGTGCTATTGTTGAAAAGAGTCGATGGGTGGCCAGCTATACCGAATTTCTTTTCGTTTGTAGTCGCTGTATGCTAGAGGCAGAGGTGTTGAGGTACGTCTGGTGTTTCATTGTGGATGGTTATGTGTGTTGCTAGACCAGATGAGCATAGCCGTTGCTGCATTCTATGGTGAATGGATGTTTGGCCGTGTCAGCGGCCTGTGTCCACAGATGTGGTGTGAGATATACGTACGGTGTGCTTTAATGTAGTTCTGTTGCAGGTCTGACCACATCCGGGTTTGAGAGTCCCAAAAAAGTGGGGTAGAGGCCTAATTGTAATGGAATCACCAAAAAAAAATCTTTTATCTGCGAGGCGGGGGGCAGGGGGGAGAGGGGGGAAAAACAAAATGTGTATTGGAATAAAGTGCCAAGTAAAAACTTTACATTCGTCCAACTTTGCATTGACTTACCAGTATTTGTGACCCCTGCTGTGTACGATACATAAATACTCACTGCTTGGCTATACCACAATCTCCTGGTTCTGCAAAACTGTTAAAAAAACAAAGACACATGGCCACGCCTCATTCATTGACCAACAGAACTCATGTCATATTCTCAGAAAACCCTGGTCTCTAGACTAATGAAATCTACAATGCACCTGAGTAGTACAGCACTCCAAAGAACTCGAAAAACCTTTGATTTATAGGTCATTCCCAGAACTGATTAATTTTAGATTTTGCACATTATCTTAAGTTTCAAACCCTTAAATGTAAGCCATAACCCTTAGAATAATATTAGTGTCAGATTCTGTATCTCTGCTAACACTATTAATCAAACAAAATCGAATTGTCCCCATTAACACCATCATATCGGATGGCCGGAATGTGTGCTAAGTACCCTCTCTGTAGGTGACTTGGTGTTAAAAGATAAAACATAATATATCAAAAGTGTATATCCCAACACTCAAAATAAATGTTTTAATAGAAATCCACCTATATATTGTAATAAATAAACAAATGGAAATGTAGACTTTAGGTGCACTCTGCATAATGCACACTCTATCAATGAAGATCGCCCCTGTTAATAGCGCAGGGAGTCTTGATTCTATTAAAGACAGGGAGGCGAGCATTATGCTTCAACTTCTTATTTACTCTTGTCTCCAGCAGTTTTAAAAAAATCAAACATTTCCAACATTCAAAATGTTTTTTTTCCTTTTTTTAAGAACTACATTTCCCTCAATTCTAGTCCTTCCCGGAGTCCATTTCGAACCCTGCCATGTGACCATAGTCCTTCCTTTCCTGCTCTTCAGCAGATAAGTACCTACTTTTGTAGCTGCGAGATGCGCTAGCTGTAATGTGTTTTGAATCATCATATATAAAGTGTAGCGCGCACAGCGTGGGTACAGAGGCATTAGGGAGACGTATCGCTACAGAGCAACCCTTATTTCAGAGTGTGAGAAGATTTTGCTTAATAGATAGCAGGAGGCATGGCCCGGTGCTGCACTACTGACATGCTCCGGGGCCCACCATCCTCTGTACGACGAAGGAGCAAAGGCCCCCTCCAACAAGGAGCCAGAGCCTAGAGAGTGCAATGGCCCCCACACTTGGCAGGGGTGGGGGGAGAGCACAAAAACATCTAATAGTGTGACGTGTGAATCCTCAAGAGTTTTCTCTCTGCTACGAACAAAACCATTTAAATCGGATCATGCCAGAGAGAATAATTAAACTCCCACAAGGTGGGGAGAGGTCCCATATAACCCCGGAGCACACAATTAGACTCCCACGAGGCAGGCAGAGGTTGCATTTTGTAATACGAGTCGGAAGCTGACAAGCAGACACGCGGCCAAGCCACAATTCAACCCAGCAGCAAGAACTGCAACAAGTTAAGTCGCACAGCGAGGAAAGAGCTCTGCAGAACAGAGCCGAATAAGGTGCAAAGCCACACACAGCTAAACCACAGCACAGTGGACGCACCACATGTATCAAAGCGCAAGCACCCGAGGAGCAATGTCAGAATTTGAGTGGAGCGAAGAACAGCAGGCAGAGGACCTGGCCCACAGCTTCAGGGAGGTACTAGGTAATTCGCTGGTGGAAGCAGTGGCATAAGGGGTCAGACCCCTGCAAGACAGGCTGGCTACAATTGAGACCTTTTTAAGCCAGAAACACAGCACAGAGGAAACGAAGAGCCCGTCCATAAAGACCACATCAGTGGGCCCAGAGGTGTGTACTGAGACCCGGAAGAGTAAGACCTCTTCTGACCCCCCGGGTTAACCTTATGGGGCAGACCCAGAGGCCCCAGAGGCTACCGGTGCCTTCAAGAAGCTGAGAGACGCATTTATGCGCAAGTCGGTGGTGCCAAGCCGCACAACCTCTGACCAGGGGAAGACAATATGGGAAACGAAGGGCTAGAATCAGAAGAGGAGTTGCCAGAGACCCTACACTTGTCCCAAGGAGAAGTGGACAGAGCGTAGGAGGCTGACCCACAAACCCCCATGAGGAAGACTGAGGAAAGAAAACAACGAAGAGGGTAGCGAAGAAATATCCAATATGTTCTAACCTGAGAACATCAGAAATCCGAGGTCTTCGTACTGGCAACCATCACCACGGGTAGCCAAATATATGATGCAGAGATTGCGAAAGGCACTCAGGAAGGAAGCAAGGCAACGCATGAGGGCAGAAAGCCCGAGACCAGAGCTGCCTCGGAAGGTAGCGGAAGCGCCAGAACTGCATCCCAAAATGCTAGCCTTTGTTTCTAAAACATCCAGAGACCCACAAAAAGGTATAGACCGGTCCTGAAAAAGCTGTCAGGAGCTGATCACCGATGAGGCAACCCCATTGATCGGCCTGCAGGGCTGTCAGGCACAGAACAGGAACACACAAAGGGTACTGCGGCCCTCCATTTATTTGTTTCCTCATCTCCCTCACATATGAGAAAAAACGCAGGCTAGTTTTCTCTAGCCCCCCGTTACAAATAAACCCCTGACGAGCTGAAGGAAATACATACATATACATATTTGTTAAAAAAAATTTAGGACATATATACATGCCCTAAATTTGTTCAATTTTGGTCCCTCTACAAGTAGGATATTGTGACAGGAAAGCCCACGTCAACACCCTGTTTTTTCGAATTTGAAAAAAATATATAATACTCAGAACCAACTACTTGATGGCAGACTGTGCAAAGCATGTGATTCTAAGCAGATGCCAGACACAGAAAGACAATGGGCCTCCTTACAAGTCCGGCGGTAGCAGTGCCGGTAAAACCAGCAAGCTGCCGCTGGACTCATGAAGATTTACCGCCGCCTGACTAGCTGGAATAACTGGGGCATTACAGCCCTGGCGGTCCGTTAAGTCAGGCAGCGGCACTGATAAATCCCCATTCCCATTTGAGTCCCATAGTACTCAATGGGAATGCGGAGGACGGAAGCACACTCTGCTAAGTTGTGATTTGTGGTGCATGCCCACGATCCTCTGGACTTCTTTACAAATTGGTAGCAGAGGATGGTTGCTACGTTCGATCGGCACAGAGCCGCCTCTTCCATCGCAACGCCTGGAGTACTATGAGGTGACCCACGGAAAACAAGGACCACACAAAGTGCACCCTGTGAAGAGGCCATCAGTAGCTACCTTGGCGAAAATCCTGCCCGTGGGCCACCCAGCAAAGCAGAAGGGCAGAGTGGCATATTTGGGGTGAGCCGGTGGCCGAGTGGCGTCATCGTATTCTGGATTGTAAGTATTGACTCAGCCATACGGCAAATAAGGGAAGTGGTGAATAACTTTTCGGTGCAGGGTGATGTTGAATATTGGGTGGTACAAAGTGGAGGTGGCCATTAGTTATCTGGTTGTTGGGGAGCATTTGATCTTGAGGTGATTCGTTGCAGCAGTTGGCCTAGACGATCGATTCAAGTGTACGAATGACAGACATTATGTACATATCGGATTTCCTGTGAGTTGGGTTTTGTAGCTCGGGTCATGGATGACTGTATCCCCATGTATAGGGCTTAGCAACTGAAGCTAGCTTGAATTGTGGAAGGTGTTCTTTAGGTTAAGTTTTGCGGACGTGTTTTATCTACAAGGCTACAAGGTGACGCTGTAGGTACAGCTTGAGCATGTGAAATATTGGTATCCCTGTCAGGCAGGAAGACGGGCAAGAATATATGTTTTTTGTACTTGGGAAATGTTTTGGGAAATGTTGTGAGTAGGTGGGTATTGATGATTTTTGTGTTCTTCACTTCCACACTATAGAGGTGATGTCACCAGGGAGGTTTTGTGTATAGGACTCGGAGAGCACGAGGAGGTGCAGAGTTTTTTTGACAATCAAGCATTGAAAAAATTGCGTTTTCTGAGATGGTGTGCGGAAGGTGCATGGACGGGATTGGTGGGTGTGAATAAGAATGCAGAGAATTGCAGAAGGGCGGTGCGTGGAGTACTCCCAGAACACTGACTGAGAGCTGGAGAGGCTTGTGACTTTGTGGATTGAACTGTTATTTGGAAATTTGAGTTTGGCATAAAGTAAAGTGCATTCGTCTAATAACAGCTGAGGTGTCAAAACCCCTGTCTAGGGGTCAACTATGTATTAAAGCAATATATTGGAGCAATGCAGGCGACACGCCCCTACAGCATATATGCAGGCCCCTTGCGCGATATAAGGACAAACTTTGTAAATATAGCACGCAATGGACATGAAGCACAGAGGATAAACTGCCTAAACCACGGCCAAAAAGTGGGAGCTTCTCCAAATGTGTGCAGCAACCATTCCACGTGCATATACATGAGGTTTACAAGGGGATGACATTGAATAAGCGAATGGCCATATTCGAATTGTGGGAAATGTTTCAGGACGATGGAGGGGACACAGTGCGGCATCACTTGGGTCTGAACCAACAGGAGGCCACGGGTGGAAACCCCTCGTTCCCCATCCCTCCTCCTCCTCCTGAACATGAAAGTGAAGGCACAATAGTGGGGGTCCAAGGGTTATACCCAGTGAGGGAATTGAGAGCAGCAGCAGGGTACACAAATCCAATATTTGCACCTCTACCATACAGCATAAGGGAGGGCAAAGCGAGGCATACACAATTCTACAGATAGAGGACAGATTCATGTACCTACTGTTGAAAGCCTTTTTCTTTTCACTAGCCAAACGTAGAAACACAAGAAAGCAAAGAGTCAAACAGAGCAAGCTTGCAACTGCTTCACTCCAGCTAACCATATGAAACTATAGGGATGTATAAGGAACCTGGAAGAGCAGAATTCTACTAACCCCTAAGGAGAATGATGTAATATGTATGTAAGGAAACCATAGAATGACTGTAGTGAATTCATATGAAGCCACAGGCCTCAGAATAAGGGATGAAGAGATGCTTACTCTGCAGCACGAAGCACAGGGCAAGTGCTCGCAGACAAGGACAAGGGCGAGTGGTACATTCCTGGCTCCCGGGTCGGGGAGCCACCTGCAAAATAACAGAATAAATCCTCACTAATTGCAGACCAAAAAACCCAGTTCTGCGGTTCTCACCCATGTGACTCGAGATCCCTGTCTATTTGGAAAATAACACAGTTCTGCTTGCCCCCATGGCTGAGTCATCCGTCATTGCCAGGGGAATGTTCAGTGGGGTCTGAGTACTCTGCTAAGCTGTGATTTGTGATGCGTACCCCCGATCCACTGGACTGCTTTACAAATGTGATGGTCATGTTTTTATGCGCAGAGGTAGATGATGTAGAGAAAGCATAGAGAGGTCCTCCAGGATCCAGACAGGCACAGACAGGCAGGAAGCCTTACCCGGTGGCCTTCCCCAGAGCACAGAGCCCAGTTGCATGATGGAAGGCAGCTGCCCTCCTCACTCCTCGATTGTATGGAGGAAGGAGACCAGCACAGACAGGAAGGAAGCCTTAACCAGCAGCAATGAAGCATACAACTAATAATTACTGACCATACATACTCTAACCTACTAATCTTTAATTCCTTACTAATATTGAAGACATCTGAGTCCATAGTTCATTGATGCAAAATATTGGTGCAGATCGTTAGTACAAATTGGCTCATTTTGAGATTTGCAAGCACAGGCTGCGATGTTGCTTGGAAAATAATAGTACAAAAATAGTACAAAACTGCTTTTGCAATGGGGATGTGTGTGAAAATCTGTTGTTTGAAATGGTTCATTCATTAAAACTTCCAGTTCCTTCCTAGCGCGGGAAGGACATTGTAACTCTTTGGCATCAGTTTGAGACACGTGGCCGCACTCTGGAAGCTTCCAGGAGGTTTGACTATCCAGAGGAGGTGGTGTCTGATTGGCATGTAACATCACAGTCAGGGGATGGCAGTTAGCACACTTTCTGTATATAGAAATTACATCAAGGGGCAGATCACAGAGGGAACTTAAAAGGGAAGTTCAGAGAGAGAAAGAGGGGCTGTCTGGCAAAGGATCTGACTGTCTCTCAGAGGAGCTAGCTCTCTTTGCTGACTGTGGCTGTTTGCTGGGTTTTCCTGCTGAAAGGGAGACCAGCAGCAGAGGAAGGAAGGTGCGCTGAGGGGGGAGACAGCCGTTCTGAGACTGAGGGCACACTGAACCTATTCCTTGCTGAGTCTACTGGTGTGAATATTTCAATCATTCTTTTGGTGAGAATAAAGCACAAGAGACATGTGTGTTTGCATATTGTGTGCAGTTGAGCTGTGGGCTGGCAAACCTTAAACATAGCTATTTTCATGTGTTTCTCTTCTCCGTCCAAGAAGCAGCTCTCAAACAAAACTAAGGGTTGTAAACTGCCAACACACATGCTAAGTTTCAAGGCCAAAGATAGCAGAGGTTGGGCCAACTATCACTAAAAGGGTAATTGAAGTGCCTTATGCATGAGGTGTTCCCAATATGGGGTGTGTTTGCGGTCTTGTGGTCTGACAATGGACCACATTTTGTAAATGAATTGTTTGAGCAAATGGTTCTCCTATTATAGTTTAAGCATAGGTTTTCCTCAGCTTACCATCCACATGTGAATGGCACTGTGAGAAATTAAATAGAGATTAAATGGACTATTTAAAGAAAGGATTGCAAAAATAAAAATGACTTTAAAAGGAATGGCTATATAGCCTACCCTTTGCCTTGTACGCTCTAAGAAATCAGACTGGCTCAGATCACCATCTAACTCCTCATGAGTTTGTGACTGGACACTGCATGAGAACCCCGCTTGCTTAGGTGACAAGATGCATGTTTACCTACCAACAATGACGGCAAGTGTTTTTCATGTCTCAACAGGTCAAGAACCAAAGGGATGGATGAAAGAGAAGCGATAAAGACAACCAACCCATTGATTCAGAGGATTTATTGAAACAACACAGTCTATATACAGGGGACCAGTTGCTGTACAAAAGTTTGTATGCACTTGAGTATGCCCTGTTTTGAAAGACCGTACGAGGTGGGAGAAGTTACCCCTCACAGCTGCCAAGTTAAAAGGACGAAGAGCTTGGCTGTATTTGCACGGCATCAACACATATAAAGGAGAAACCCTGACCCCTTCTGCAACTAGTCATGGTGAAGCAAGAGAAGAAGTTCCACTCATGCAGACTCATTCAATGGCAAAGAGCAAAGATAAGGAAAATGAAGAGCACATACACTCTTTAAATTGTGGACCAATATCTTTCAACATTTGATAAGGAATAAATAGACTTGCAGTTATACTGGAACTTTTTTAGATAGACCAAAGAGACAATGCTTTGACGTACTGGAGCCGAAAAGAAGAGAATTCACTTCATCTCTTTGTTACCCATTGTAATAACAATGCACATATTCTTATGTGTTGTTTTTACATATATATTACAGTCTTATCCAGCTTTAGTAAGAAGACATGTAAATATTGTAACGTGTCTTGGAAATCCTAAGAACAATAACCTTATTTTCAGAATAACTATAGCAATTATCTTGCAGTTCTTGATCTAAAGATGTGATCCATAAAGAATTACAGAAGGTACATATTCAGAGTTAAAATAAGATGCAGAGATTTCAGAATATAAGAGTCGTATTGCCATCAAGAAAATCGATGAGTTTTCATAGAATAATAATTGTGATATCGTTCTGCATTTTGATTTGTGTTTTCCTCCTGATTATCATGGCATTTAGACATGTTATAAAAAACAACACAGATATGGTGGTTGATCAACATTTACTATCGTCCCCAATGAAAGCACAAATAGCATTTTCTATAATCTTACCAGGCACCTATTTTGTTTTAAAAGGGATGTCGAGGAAGATCATGAAGATATAAATATGTATCTTGAGAATTTGACTCATTTAAAAAATAATGTATGTTATCAGCACATGAAGGATGTGAGAGAGTGAACATCAGGTGACAGCTACTATGTCTGTTCCTTAATACCATATGCCATGAATGCTGCAAGGAAATGAATTGCCAAAGAAATTCCTGCCCCTGATGCAAAATGTCTAAGTCATCTAGTAGCGTGTATGACCAGGGGGCAATTCAAAGGTAAAATGGCAATTTATGATGGCAATCAAGAGGGACATTTCCATATGAAGATACTTATTTGAAAACAAGGAAAGTGGAAAGTGGGATGGGGTGGACAAGCAAGAAATGTATATATCCAGCCCAAATTGGAGAACAAATAAAAATAGTTGAGATTAGAAAGATGGACTGCTCAGATATGACTGAAAGATCAAGAGAACCTGGTTGCTGGGGGAGACCTCAGCTATTGGTGTATGGACGTGTTGCCACGAGTACCGGATTGGAAGGAGGGCTATTATATTTCCCTGCACACTTTTTGAAGGAGGAACCAGTAAGCATAGTGCAAATAGTGAATGACAGATGCCTGGAGTCATGGGCTAACATGGGTCAATAATGAGGCGAGACCAGTACCTATAATCCCACTAAAGAATCCAACAACATGCTTCTAGAATGGAGTTTTCAAGAATGGAGTCTCGGTTCTGGTTGGAGAAAACAAAGGATGTGGTCAGATAATCGAGGTCCCAGGAACGAATGGAGGAACTTCAGTACTGATGGACCGATATTGGGCCAAAGCTTGCATGCAGTTGCCTAAAAATTGGGGCGCAGTATGCTCCATTGTAGTAATATATCTTCCAGAATTAGTAATCCCTCAAAGTGACCTCAATTTTGATGAATTTCTAAAAATGTAAGATCAACCAAGATGTAAGAGGTCGCTCAATCGTCAACTGCTGAAAAGGGAGAACTACTTCTCATCAAAATCAATAAAGGCCTATGAGGACATTCCAGATGAATATTAACTGTTCAGCAAGACAGCAATGAAAATGACATCTGTTTTTCATGCCGGGACTCGAGACTGCAGTGAACGCCAAGTGGCTGAAAATCACCAGATGGGAGCTGTTACAGACGATCAATGCAACAATAAAAGATTCAATGCAATTAGAGAAAAATTGAGAACAATCAGGCTGATGATTCTCCAGAATAATTATGTCCTGGACTGCATTACATCAATGGAAGGAGGTGTGCGCGCCATGGTCGGGCCTTCTTGCTGTACATTTATTCTGTCTCATGATGGAGAACATGGAGCCCTGATGGAGGCCATAACTATGCTGATGACCCTGCATATGAAGATGGAAGATTCAGCTGATGAGACAGCAGGAGATTACTGGTTTTCACTTCTGTTATCATGGATTCCAACCTGGCTGGTGAATGCCTTCAAAATACTTGGAACAATACTAGTGTTGATATTGCTAGGATTATAGCTCATAAGGCTCATCTTGGGACAGTGCCAGAAGACAGCTAAAAAAGCTATTGAGATGAATATAATGATTGATATAGATGTTACAGCTGGTGAAAGAATGCAAGATGAGGAAAGTACACATGGGGACATAAAGAAAGGTCCTTTGGCACCTCCAGGAATGAAGTACTACTACCTTAAGGATCATAGAAAATATGTAGGATGGTGGATTTTCTGTCCACCATCAGGAGATTGCTGCTACATGTCCTGCAGTGTGGATGAACATATAAAGAATGCAGGTCACTTGACAGTGGTGACAAAGATATGCATCCCAAAGAAATAGCTGTAAGGAGAGAAGATGAAGGAGATTGAAGAGGAAAATATGATCGAGGACTCAACCAGAGGGGGGAATGTAGAGGAGCAGGTGGATTCATTTTCCCTAGCTCCCACCCCCTCACTGCCGTCATACTGGAACAGCAGAAGAAGAGCTTTATATGGGAACCTGTGTGTTGTCCCTATACCACATTGACATTATGAGAGACTGTATGCACTCAGGCAACCATACAGATTGTACCCTTATACTGAAGGAGTGGAAGGATGTCAGCATGCACCATTGGACATCATGTAGCACTGAGTGAAATCTGACGAAGGCAGAGTGATGTCATGAAAAATATATATTAGGATATACAGAAACGATATGAAAATACTTGAGTGACGATGTAACTGCAGTGACAAGAGAAACATTTTACGAAATGATCATATATGCAAAAAGATAAAGTAACTTGCTTACCAATAAGTGTAAATACGCAGTAACGCAAGGTAGATGTGAAGTATAGAAGCTTGCTATAGAGGAAAATATAACTTGGCTACGACGGTCATGATAGGAAAATGGACGTTGGATTGTGTAAAAGTCAATCCAGCTATCTCACAGATAGACCTGGGATGCAGTGTTAGGAGACATTGGAGAAATAGCTTTCTGTGCAGAATAAAGAGGAGTCAATGTTGGCCTGGGATCAAGGTTGCTATTTTAAGGAATAATTGCAAGGTACAAAGGGAGGCAGATGGATAAGCCATGTACATAAGACATATTGCTCTTAGATTAAAGAAGAAGAAAACATTTGCAAGAGCCAAGTATTGGACAATTAACAGTGAATAAGGTTTATACAAGATGAAGTGAGCAAGTCTCTAGAGACCAAAACGAGCAAGAACCCCCAGTATAATTAAATCAAATATCAGTAAATAGGAGGTCGAAATGGATACATTTGCAGTCTCTTCCCGCGTTATTCAGAAGTCGAACACAATGCTATTCATTAAGCTTCGGATGAAAATAGTGATGTGATTACACTCCCTCAAATGTCCCAGAACAGAGAGCAACTACAAGGTCAACTACAGACAGGAAACCTTGGCTTATGGTTGGACTTATGAGAGATGATGGACTAATTGGGAAAGTAGGGAGTAATCTGATGTGACTCTAGCACTTGTTTTGCTTACGTGCTGCTAGTGAGCCAAATGTCCAAGTTTGGGAGAGCATGTCAATCAGAGGGTCTATGGGGCAACATGCTATACAATGTTGCATAGATCAATCCCCTGCCATTTTCTCTGCTATAATCCATATTATACGTATTTCCAGGTAGATCGATGCATGCCGTACAAATAAGGGGCAGCTAATGATGTAGTAACCCCTATGTATGCCATAGGTACATATGTTTCCGTTAACCAATCCTTCCCTTCAATAGGCTTTGTAATTTGCCAAGTAGGATGACATCATGGATTACGCATATTGGGGTACATAACCTCTGTATAGTCAAGTTTGTGTGGGACTGTGCGAGCATCAGTCTGTTTATCGCCAGTTTGACCTACTTTATTTAACTGAGAATAAGGTACTATTTTGCCATATGTTCTGAGCCTGTCCGCTTATTTGGTCTGAGATCCTTATTGGTAATTCCAGCTAGAACAAGAGATGCTTGAAGGTGCTAGAGCACAGAGCTGTAGCCCATACCAGCTACAGAAGGAGCCAACATAGTAATTTCTTTTATTGGTTTTGCAGACAGTGGAGGTCTTTTCAGCAGAGGATTTCATCTTAGTGCTTTGACAACATTGGAGATGGAGACTACCTTGAAGGAGAAGATGGACGTAGGTTGGAGATGCAGGAAGGGGTGCCCCACATGGGTTGTACATGGTGACAATGTTCATCTGAAATAGCAGGATCTGATCAAAGACAAAGGTGCCCTTTCAACAGCCAGTGCTTCCAATCGTATGAGTAGAATAGAGCACTCTGATGGGATTTTCATGCCTCTACAGAGTCAGAAAGCTTTGGCCGACTTATTTGTGGCCTAGTCAATGCGCATGCACGGTGCAGCTTTTTGCTGTTTGATGGATGCGTTATAATCTCTTTTGTGGCGAAGTGCTAGGCTCCCCCACCGCCTGATCACACTTACCTTCTCCCCACACCAGTATCCACATAGCAGCTTGCCAATGTGTCCCTTCCTGGGAGCCTACCAGCTCCCATGGAGACTCGTTGCAGACTGCTGACACTCGACGGTGGTTGGAGGAAGGAACACCTCCCCATTTCAGTCATTTGGAAAGATGTTGTGTGGTTTGCAGCCACATGCTAGGGTCCTTTTATTTGAAAACCGTGGGTCACGCACCTCGCTAACACTATATAAATGGAGGGAGACAACCACGGCACACCATTCTTGCAATGGTCTAACCCTGCCATGGGGCCCACTTGTCCCTACATTTAAATGATAATCCTGTGTAGTCCATTTATAGATGCTTAGTCCTTCCTTTCTCCAAGTCCCCTATCATCAAGTTGCCTTCCTTCTTGATTTCCAGTTGCTACTTAGTTCCATAGCGGAGTGAACCTCAGCTAATACTTATTTACTATTAGTCCCAGTGTATAATTTTGCTACTCCCCTATTTTAAATCTATCTTCTTCTCTCACCCTCATGCAGCTCCTGGATTCTTGAAACAGAGAATAGGCGGGGTGTCCCGTAGCACTCCTGCCTGAAGGAAGGAGTCCCTGAGGTTTGTTTCTGGTAACCTCATGGATAATTCCCTGTAGTTTGGAAGTGTATTGCTTCCAGGACTCCTGAGAGGTCTTGCATCTGTCCAGCAGTTCAGGTTTGTGACAGGTTGCAAGAACCTTATTTTGGGCCTCATCACGAGTTGGGCGGTAACGCCGGCGCTATTAGCGCCGCCGCTAATAGCCCTACCGCCAAACCCCCTGGCGCTATTAGCCCTGGATCACGGGTTTGGCGGAAAGGTTATTGCCCATTCCCCATTGTGCCCATTCGGGAATTCCTCATTCCCCATTGGGCCCAATGGGGAAAATTTGTGCTATTACCGCTGGCGGATTTCCCACCGAAAATCGCTAATTCCCCCCGGCTCAGAGCTGGGGTGAAATCCGCCAAAGCCATGATCTGGTGTACCCTTACATGCGGCGGTAATAGCGCTACCGCCGCATCTAAGGGTTACCGCCAGACTTGTGATGAGGCCCTTTGTTTCCTGAGTCATGGAGGCAGTACTAAAAGATTTAGCCTCGGCAGTTCAAAAAAAGCATGTAGATGTACCGCTTTCCAGACCAGAAAACGCAGTCTTATTTCATTTATTATGATAGGTTATTTATAACACTGCATAATACCCAGAGGTTTCTAAGCGCGGACCCTGGGATCGAACCCGCGTTGCTCTGTGTCATCTTGCTTCCAAGGCAAGCACATTGCTGCTGTGCTATCCTCCCAGGACAATGACTGTGTTACAAGGAATGGTTGAACAAATGGTGAAAAACAACCCCTTAAGTCGCCCCTGGGGAATAAGGGCTTCCCCCTCCAACAGTGCAGGGGGCTGCAGCTCGTGCAGATCCTTGACATATCCTTTACCGGGTACAGGCACTTATCACAGAATTCCTCCCCCGCCTCCCATGTTCGCTAATTATGGGGGGAATCCAAAATAAATTAAAGCCTTCATGACACAAAGTTGCATCCATTTTTAAACAAACCCCAATCCAATGCTTCAGATCAGGCCAAAGTTTCCTTATCTTATTTAATTTAGATAAAACTGCATTTGTTTGGGTGACCGCCTATGTTGACGGAAATAGTCCATTACTTTCTGACGTTGATGGGTTTTTAAAATCCTTTCAAACCCTGCTTGTTTGGCAATATGCAGTTCAATCTTTACGTAATGAATTGCTAGATATACGTTGAGGGAATAGAGACCTTTTGCCGTATATTGCACAGTTCAGGGGTTTAGTAGCCCACACTAAATGGACAGATGACGCACAGCACACAATATTTTGCAAGGGGTTAAAGAAGAATTAAAAGATGCCATTTGTTAGGTTGTAGCCCCACCCAATAATATGAATGATAAAATGAATGATTTCATCTTGTTGATGATAAGATAAGAATTGATCAAAGCACCAATGAACAGAAGGGAGAAAAGAAAAGATGGGAATTTGTAGAAATGCGCCCCGGTGGGAAAAGGAATCCCTACCTTGCAGTGAAGCAGAGCCTATGCAACCGGGGGGTATCATCGGGACTGTTACCTTGGAAGAAAGGCAGAGAAGAGGGAACGAGAACTCCTTTACTATAGTGCAGAAGCTGATCATTCCGTACAGAGGTGGCCAAAACGTCCATCTCCAGCAGGAAACCCCAGAGCTCGACCTTCAAGTGGAATCTGAGTATGGGTCTGTATACCCTGAGTTCCCCTTCCAGTCTTTGCCCTATAATGTCCAGCCAATCGTTTCACCTCTTTGTACTAGTGGAATTACTGTGGGACACTCAGAGAAGAGAAGGGGTTATCACCTTAATTGATAGCAGAACTACAGGAAACGTCACAGAGATTGGACCATCGGAATACCATTCGCCTTGATTCCAAACCCAGAACTGCAACGATTATCTCAGTCGATGGTTGTCCTATGATGATGGGGCCTATTTCATTGCAAACCCTTCCCTACTTATGATATGTTCCACACACCATAGGGAATACTTAATGCCCCTCATTTTCAAGTGATATTGGGCGCACCCTGGTTGAAAAACCACAATCCCCTTATCGATTGAAAAAATCAACAACTCACTTTTCATGGGGGACAATGCCTTCTTGTTCTCAGAGATTAACTCCCATTGTTCAAGCTGACTCCAGACTGATGACCTCAGTTCTATAAACCTTCATCTGCCACCAGAATAAAGGGATTATTGAGATGTGTTTGATCCCAAAGAAGCTGACAAACTCCCTCCTGATCAGGAATATGATTGTAGAATAGAACTTCTACTTGGTGCAAAAATTCCTCTTGGTTGAACATAGGCATTTTTCTAAAATGGAGAATGTACTCTTAAAGCGAAATGTTGAGGATAATCTCGAGGAAGGTTTTATCAGGCATTTCACATCTCCCGCAAGGGCCTGATCTTCTATCCCCGCGAAAGACGACACAGAACTCCAGCCTTGTGTGGTTCATGGACAGCTTAATTCCATCACTGTCAAGAATCACTATCTGTTACCTCTCATTCACATGCTATTGGAACCGGCTAGAGACACACAAATATACACCAAATATGTTCTCAAGAAGGTGTACAATCTCGTTAGAATGGCAGAGGGAGAAGAATGGAAGACCGCATTTCAAACCCGATGCGGACATTTTGAGTATATGGTAATGCAATTCAGGTTGTTTAACACTTTTAGTATTTCCTCAGTGATATATTTCACAATATCTTGGATGTCTTTGTAGTGATCCATCTGGATGACATCCTAAGATTCTCTCCCACCTACGAAGCCCATGTCAGTAATGTCCAAGAGGTTCTTAATGACTTAGGAAATTCCAGTTTTATTCCATGATATCTAAATGTGAGTTTCATAAATCATGCATTAACTTTTGATTTTATGTCCTAACACCTGAAGGGATTGATATGGACCCTCGGAAGATCTCTGCCACCATTGAATGGTCACAACCTTCTTCTACGAAAAAAAATACAAAGATTTTTAGGGTTCGCTAACTTGTATGAGTGATTTATTGTGCAGTATTCTTGCATGTTTTTACCATTGACAAGATAATTGAAGAAAGATGTGCCTTTTTCATGGATTTCAGAGACGGAAGAAGTATTTATAACCTTTAAGACGAAACTCACGTCCGCTCCAGTACTTCGGTTACCTGATCCAGAATACCTCATTTCCTAGAAACCAATGCTTCTAATCATGCCTTAGGAGCCCTCCTGTTGCAGAAGGACAATGATTTTCAACAATCCTATCCTATCGCATACTATTCCCACACCTTCTCTCCAGCAGAATGGAACTATAGCATCTTCAAAAAAGAACTATTGGCTCAAAAGGATACTTTTTAAAATGTGATCACACCATATGATCACAGTTTATACAGACCATCAGAAGTTAGGATTCTTGAAGACCACTCAATCCTCGAACCAGAGACAAAACCGATGGATTCATTTATTTTCAAGATTCAAATTCACAGTCACTTTTAAACCCTCAAATCAGAATATGAAAGCAGCTGCTCTTTCATGTGCCTGTAAGAATTCAGAGGACAAAATAAAAGGTATTCCTTTTGTGTCCACAGAAAAGCTATTGATGATTGCTTGTCCTCCGCTCCTTACTTACAAAGAGGTTTTGAGAAAAATGTATTCTCCATTAATTAAACAGTTTCTTCAGAAAGATGCAGCTAACATGAAAATACAGGGCTTGTTATTTCATAAACATCGGCTATGTGTTACGCTCACCTGGTCTCTGCAGAGGTGTTGGGGCATGGTTGCAGTCCTCCCGGGGTGAGGTCGCTCGGGTCTGACTTCGCTCTCTGCGCTTATGTGGTGACTGGTGGTAATGGTGATGCTGCTCGGGACTGCTCCTGCATGGAGAATAGGGGGCGTGAGTATGCCAGCTTGTGCGCCTGATCCCCTTCCAGACCCCTTCTCCAAACCATGTTACCCGTGGGATGCGCTGTCCCTGGAAAGCTCACCTGTTGATTAGTTTTGGCGAGCACTCCATCCTGCTGCTTCTGGCATGGATGCTTGTAGTATGATCTGGACCGAGTTCCTTCACTGGTCCATTGCACGTGGTAGTCCAGTCCTGCTTCGACTAAGCCACTATACTTCAGGTAAGTGTTCCTGTTTGCCTTTGCCTTTCCTCGTCTGTTTTCTTTGTATTGTAAAGTTTGTTGTCTTGTTTTGCTGTCCATTCCACTTATGATGTTTGCTCTTTTGCTTTCTTCCCTTGCAGGTGATGTTGCTGGCCCGGAAGAAGCTGCAGAGCTCGAGGTGGCAGCCGGAGGGAATGAGGAACGAAGCTGTAGTGGTACAGTAGCTGGTAAGTTGTTAACTAGGGGGCGTGCAGGGTTCAAATGCGCCGCGGCCCTAGGACGGATGTTCTAACCTTGTCTTTCTTCTTCTTCACAGGGTCTGAGTAAGTGGATGCAGAGTGCGGTGCTGCGGCACTGGGATCAAGATCACTGGATTTCAGGAGATGAGTCTGCAGATGAAGCGATGAAGCTCCGGTTTCCTGGAGGTGATTATGCAGGGGACCACCTGGTTTCAAAGGTAAGTAAACTGGTCCAAGCGGCCGTGAGTGTCACGATGCACGTGAGTGCACAGTAACGCAAAGCACTGGCCTTAAGGATGGAGCAGCTTAAATAGCTGAGCTTGTGAAGCCATGCCCACCAGGTTCAGCCTGCCTTCCACACCCGTTAAGGCAGCACATGAAGACCAGGCCTAGGGAGCCACACGCGATGAGTCAGCACATGAGGATGTTCTCTGGAATAAAGGCTTTCAGCTCCTGGAAAGTTCTTGTAAAATAAAAGCACTCCTGCACTGAAATAAAGTAAAGCACTCCTGCACTGAAATAAAGTCTTCCTGCTCACATCTCTATATGAGCCTGGCACCAAATGCACCAGGACTGAGTCCAGCCAGGGCCCCTGTGTTTATGGGTCCCAAAGGGACCCATTGCTCCCATGACTAGATGGTGTGGTTTTTGTGTTCTGGGGCCTGTGGCCATGACACTATGGTTACCCACACGAGCCAGTCAACCTACACTACTGCAATGGTGCCATGATCTTGGTATCCTAATGACACTGGAGAAACTACAAAGATATGCTTGTTAGGACATCATGAGAAGAGACAGCTAATTACGTCCAGGGTTGTGGAGTATGTGGTTGTGCCAAAACCAACCAACAAAGACCTATGGGAACGCTTCATCCCTTACCCCTCCTGAAAAACCATGGCAGAAATGTACTATGGATTTTATCACTGATTTTCACAATGAAAACTGATATACCATCATATTGATAGTTATAGACTAATTTACAAAAATGGCTCACGTCATTGCTTTAAGGGAGATACTTTCAGCACCCAAGTTAGCGCAATGCTTTTTGCAGCATATCGTTCACCTTCATGGAGTGCCCGGCACCATAGTTACTGACAGAAGTATGCAGTTCATATCACTATTTTGGATGGCCGGCCACAAAGAACTAGGGGTCACGTTGAACTATTCCTCAGCCTATCACCCACCAAGTGATGGATGAAGTGAGAGAGCCAACCAAACAGTGGCCCAATACCTCAGACGTTTTGTAATGGAACATGAAAAGGTGGACTCAATTACTGGTATTGGCTAAGTTTGCCCTAGTGATTCCTTTCATACGTCAGTTCAGGACCCTCCTTTTCTTTAATACTCCGGGATACATCCTTATTCCCTTCCAGTTTCCAACCAGTCAGGTAATTCAGTACCTGCAGCCAAAGACAATGTTTCCCACATTCAAAAAGGTTTTCCGACAGCAAAAAGACATCTACACAATTCCCAAGTACCTGCTTGCCGATTTGCAAATAACAAAAGAAGACCCGCTCTGGATTATAGAACCCATGATGAAGTATGGATGTCTACAAAGCACATCAGGATTCCTCTAGGCAACAACAAACTGAAACCCAGATACACCAGCCTTTTCAAGATCAAGCGTTTCATCAATACTGTTTTAATGGCACTTCAGTTACCCTCTCGATACACGATACATGTAGTGTTTCATGTTTCCCTGTTGAAATGTGTACAGAAGTCAACTCTCTACCACAGGCCCATTAGACCTCACATTCCCACTGTAGGGCCCAAAGAGGAATACAGAGTCCACCGTATGGTTTACTCATGAATCCATAGAAATCAGCTGCAGTATTTGATACATTGGAAAGTGAATGGGGTTGAAGACGGATCTTGAATTCCTATGAAAGATGTGAATGCTCCACAAACTGTTGCAGAATGCCATGCTAATCATCCTACTGACAGGTCCTTCATCTATGATTTTCAAGTTCCAAGGCAGGGGGGCAGTTTGGGGGGGCAAGGTGTTAGGCTCCCGGCTGCCCGTTTACACTTACCTTATCCCCGCACTAGGATCTGCACAGCAGCCTCGCTGCTGCATCCCTTTCTGGGAGCCTACTGGCTCCCATGGAGATTTTGGTGTAGACCGCCAACCATAGGCAGCGGTTGGAGGAAGGAACACCTCTGAATTTCAGCTACGGGGGAAAGATGTTGCGTGGTGTGCGAGCACATGATATGGTCCTTTTATCTAAAGAGCGCGGCGCACACCTCGCTACTGCTACCTTGATGCAGATAGTCGGATAGATGGTCAATGCTTTCGGGTTGGAGTAACGCGTGATCAAGGTAGCGTCAACTGCAGCAGTGGAAACCGCCTTCATGGATCATGAGAAGAGGGACTCATCAGCTGAAAGAGGGTGACCTGTGATAGATGTAGCCGTTTTGACCCTACAGGTAGTGAGTTGGTGATGATCTGCCCAAGAGAGGGCAGAGATGTTGATGCTAAAGGTCTGGAAGACAGTAGATCGGCCGGGATTAAGAGTGTGCCCATTAGGGTTTGCAGATGGGAAACTCCAGACACCTATGGAGAGGGTGACACTGAATTATAGAAAGGAGGCATGTTTCTTATTTTACGCATTGAGCGGCATTGAACAGATATTGAAATCACTGTCAGTGAAGATCTTGTCCAACCTAAAATGGATGCTGGCAATTCTCACTCCAAGTGCAACTCACTTTCTCCAACTGTTTTCTTTTGTTTTCAGGATATTATATGGCATTACAGCCTTATGGTACGAATCCCCAGTTTTGTCTCAGGCCTTGAACATGGGTGTGAGTTGGTAACATCTGTTACATCCCTCCCCGTGGTGTCTAATGCCACATTAGAAGATTGGAATGTTGGCAGTTCCATTGATCATAATTCTACATCAATGGCAACTCATGGGTAATTAATGTCTGGCATTAAGTCTTCTTTTCCGACATTCCAATTTATGCGGTGCTTTTTGAACATGTTTGGTGTTATTATTGTATGATACAATAATGTAGGGTACCCCCTGAGTTTTTGCAGTCTTGATGGTGACTGCGTCCGTCCGCGGACATGAGCACGGTCCGTGGGCATCAAAATGACTAGCCGGGCAGGGGGTTCCGTATTTTCTATGTTATATGTATGTAAGCTAAGGGAGTCTTAGTAAAAATGTATAACATTTACATTATCTATATCTATATTCAGTGAAAAAAAACGTTGTTAAAGGGACATTATGGTTAAGTTGCACTACTAAAAACCTATGAAATTCAGTGAAAAATACTTTGTTAAAGGAACGTTATGGTTCCAAGTAAAACCAAGAAAAACTAAGACTAACACCCAGGACATCAAAGATGACATCACAAATGTCATTGATGACATCAGTGATGACATCACATGTGCATTTAGTTTTCATGCGCAGCCTCCACACAGGATTGTCATTGTAATGTTGGCAGAAAATGTCAGATCTTTGGAAGAACTAACATTCAGCAAATACTTCATTAAGTGCTGCATTGCTATAAACACCATTGCATTACAGAGATCTTTCCAGTACATGAACGCACTCATGTACCCACGTAGGATTTCTCTGCAGCATGTGCCATAGAGGTGCAATATTCAAGACCTTCCATGTTGGATAGTAAAATGATGAATGCTTTCATTTCAGAGTTTTGGATAGTGTGAAACATGTAATAAGTACCTAACAATGCCTCTCTTACTGCATAATTGTTCTACACACCCAAACCATAACGAGACTACAATGCATACAAATACGAGTATGTGCAGGGAAAGTAAAGTAAGCAAAAAACCAGCACTATTATCAGACAGTCTTCATAACTTCACTAATTAACTTCATGCACGGAAATGATTGCTGTGTTTCAGGCTTCGTTCTTCTCCTTTGTATATATATCATATGATGTGCCTGCAACCTAAGGAAAGCAGTGTAACAACATTTGAGAAAGGTAAGATCTACAAACATAGTACCTTTTGCTAGTTCAGTTGCTGGCCGTTAGTGAAGAAAACCACCTGCCCTACATATGTCAGTGCACAAAAAAAGAGGGAACCAGAACTGTGATGTCATCAATGATATCATCAATGACATTTGTGATGTCATCTTTGATGTCCTGGGTGTTAGTCTTAGCAGTGCACGGTGGTGGCGTGTGTTTTGGTTACTTAGCTTACCATAACTGGCGAATTTCTGGGGTTTTTCGGTTTTGCTTAAAACCATAACGTCCCTTTAACAAAGTTTTTTTCACTGAATCAAACTTATAAGCACCTGGGTGTTTTGCCCTAGTGAAGGGATCTGCAACCTCTGGCTCTCTAGATATTTTGGACTGCAACTCCCATAATCCAAGTGTCTAGTTTCTGCAGTATTTACTTTTTTGTACCATTATATGATTTTTTTAGTGGTCACCGTGCCTGTTATGCAATGGACAACACCCTTCAAGTGCATCTAACGTCTTGGGAATAGGGGGTATGAATACAGGCAGTGGTAAATGGCAATGGAAGAGAATTTACCGCTCAAACTGGGTTGGTGATAACACCATTACTGAACTAGTATTAAAAAGGCCATAAACAGTTTATACATGTAAAGAAGGTGGTACGTGTGTCCAGTTCTCCCTCAACCATACTCTCCATTTGTAGTGTGTATTTGTGATGCCACCGACTTATGTCGGTACAAAGAAGTGGATATGCTGCCTATTATGCAAGTTTAGCAAAAAGGACAAGCATACTCGTCCTTGGCACTTAAGGGGTTACATTATGACACTGTTTTTGTCTTTCACATGTTACAAAATTTTAATAAACAACGTTTACAAAAAAAAGAAATATTATTTCTGGAAATGAAATAGATTTTCAATTTGCTACAACGATGGCATGCAGTTGTGTAGATATATTTATTTTGCACTGGTCCTAAATGCGCTGGCCATATCGAAATACGAGTATGACGAGGCATTGCTTCATGAGCATGGTTAGAACTTTTTAAAATAGTGTTTTTTCCCCCCATAATGAGGACCAGGTATGATTTTTCTGAAATCCAATCGTCCATAGAAAAATGGACCCATCCCCTTATAGGGCGCATTCCCACTTAAAGGCCTTGCCTCTTTGTGGGGACACTTCAGAGGCCAAACTGAGGGCGCACACAGATCCTGCACCTTTGCCAAAACCAGCCCAATTCATCTCCGAGACACATAGAAAATAATGAGGGCTTTCTCAAAAATATTTATTTTTATTTGTAGTTGTTACTTCTGCTACTAGACATGTCGGCGGCATTTGACTTAGTCGACCACCATACTTTGTGACGCCACTTGGCAACAGCTGCTCATTTCTCACCTGAAGCTATCTTCTGGATCATCTCCTGCCTCTCCGACAGATCAATGAGAGTGTTCTCTGCTAACGCAGCAACCCCACTAGCCAATTTTATGTGTGGTGCCCCGCAAGGCTCTTGCGTGTCTCCGACCCGCTACAACATATTCACCAAACACCTATGTGACCTTGAAGTGGGAGAATGGAAGAACAGGCTCCCGCCCTTCCCCTCTCGCGCTTGGCCTAGAGGATCACGGCCTAGACACCCGCCACGAGAGGAGTTTGCCTATCTACCAGACGACCAAATACCCTGGTACAGGAACATACGGATGTGCCCATCTACCTGCCCAGCAGCCCGCCCTGTCCATGCCGACACCTGCGGCACGGGTCAACTCGACTAAACATACACGTCGTTAGAGATGCCATGACGACCTAGCCAACGGTCAGCACACCTGTGCAAACATGCACTCCGGACACTCCCACACCAATCCACACGAAGAATATACTCAGTGCTATGACGTAGGCGACAGACATACTCACGGACGTGCATCTTTATTATTTTCCACATAGGCTCTCAAAATGCAGAAACGCAAGACGCATCATGAACTTATCTAAAAAGGCTTGCTCACGCTTCTTCTAAGAACCATGTACCATAATGAAGAATATAACGGACACACGATACTGAGGATAGAGCAATATGATACCGTAACCTAAAGCGCTCTGCATCAAACTGTTCCACCTATGCACCAGGCCCAAGTAGGCCGGAAGCAAAAGCTTCCATGAACATTGAATGAGCAAGATCTGGGTTGATGACCCTGCAGAATGAGCCCGGCGAAAGCACACCGCCAAGGGCACGATGTTGCAATCTCGCACGCTGCAAGCCAACGCCAAGGTCGCACCTGCAAGATAAACCAGGCACACAGTAGGAAAAACAATATTAATTGTGTTGAATTTTGCCTCAAACACGGTCCCACCTCACGTGACAAAGCCAAACCTGACAAGATGCCAAGCCCAGGAGGAAGGAGACGCCTGAATCCCACGTTTCAAGACACAGGCAGATACAATTAAAAGACTCATTGGACATCTGCAGCAGTGGGAGTAGTCGACCTCCCAACATATGAATAAATCCTCACATTGTTTACACCTACCCATATTAAAACACTGTTGCAAATTACAGGTGCACCGCGAGCTGGGAACAGCGATAGTCCCAGACTGGGAGGCTCGCGAGCGGACCAATCAAAACATGGGGCTCCTATCACTGACGCCATTAACATTGACCAATCCTCAGAGGTCTTCATGTAACAATTTTTATGTATCAAATTGAAGAGACAGCCCAGGTATACCACCTGACTAACCCTCAACCACTAACGCCGTTCTCTATATGTATGCTATACTAACCCTACCACTCGAGTAACCAATCCAGAGTGGAGATAGGTTTTTTGCTAAACTTTCCAAGTGACGCAAGTAGCGCGTCATACTAAGGTAAAAAGGGCCTGCGAGCCCCACGATTGTGTGTGTGTCAGGACGGACGCGTACGCTCCTTGACCCATCCCTGCCGTTTTGTCTAATAAACAGTAGAGTCACCTTGCTTCTTGCGTGTGTCTCATACTCTATCTCTTTTGGGATATACGGGAGGAGTTGGGGCCTCCCTGCCCTGAGGTCTGCGGACGGCCCGGCCGACCCTGGCAGAATTTCCCCCCCGACAAGTTGGAGGCACTGCTGAGATCTGTTTAAGATCTGCTTTTTTATTTTTACTTTTTTTCCAGGTAATCCCGTTGCGAGGAGGCCCGGCGGCGCGGCCCCCTCTGCCGTTGCCCCCTTCTGAGGACTACAGGACAATCGCGGAATTGCAAGAAGACCGGACAGCGCAATCCGGATATTGGCCTTCGGGAGCCGGTTCAGAAGTATCCCGCCCGCGGTTAGCGAGTGTCCAGACGTGGTCCAGACGAGGGGAGGTGGCGAGCCGCTTGGAGGGGTGCACGCAGTCGAGCGGCCCCGCATCAAGAGAACTTGGTGAGCATGCCACGCACAACAAGCAATGTGAAATTGTGAGGGAGGGGGGAGGAATTAAATACGGGAGGTGGGAGGTGTTGCACAGGTGCGCGGCGAAGGTTTGACAATTTAATGTAGGCAATGAAATGAATGATAGCCGAACGAGTGCGAGAGCAGTCAGTTACGTTACGCGAGAGAGGGGGGCGGAGCACGAAAACGCCACATCCGGCCGCTCGTAGACACTGATTGGCCTAGGTTGCGACTACGTGTGAGGGTGTGTGTGTGTGGTTTCCTACGATTTGGCATTTATTGATCAATGAGTAGATGAGGATCCCTATTGTTTGAGCAAGAAACTCGATAGGTAGATGACGTTTCCCTGTAGGCGGTAGCTAGTTAGTTGCCCAATACGGAAGATAATTGGCTGGTTAAGCCCTCTTGTCGAGGGGCGTATCACATGCGAGGCGATGCAGCGTGCGCAGTCCGATTATATTATTAATTACCTTGTTTTAGGAGTGACAGGAAGACAGCTGTGAGGTTAACGGGGGTAGATTGCAAGTGTATTTTGGACTTAAAGAATATATAAAGAAGTTACCAGTAGTTTGAAGCGATCGGTGACGTCACCAGTAGGGCTTTCATAGGATATCCCGAGCACAAGGCATCTTTCGTTCTGAGAGTGGTGGGGAAGAGAACTGTGGTAAGGGAGTGGAAACGGAGATAAACGGTAATGAATTGATCGAGGAAAGGCGAAACGGGGGACGTGGCTGCGCACGGAGAACGCCAGCCATGGCAAGTGTAGAAGAAGGAGGAGGAGCAAGTGAAAATAGGACGACTGTATAAGAACGTCATAAGGGGTACGCAGCCGCAGGGGGCTACGTGCGCCTCGGCCACAGGGGGCCGTAAGGGTGTCGTGTAAAGGAAGAAAGACAGAAGAAAATATACAAATGTAAATACTATATTTTAATAATTTTCCTTAGTGGACTATCGCAAGTCCCCAAACTTACGGGGCCAGGTAAGGATATAAGGCTGTATATTGTAAACTGCTAGTGAGATAACCGCTACCAAATAGGGGAAGGGTAACAAGTGGAGCGCTACTATGTCACACGGGACAGGATCGGGAGGGTGGGGAACACCCTCACTACCCCACTACAACACATATGTACCACACTGTCACCCCATAGGGAGAAACTGATCAAGTATAGCATAGAATGGACACAGGGGATGGACAACAAAATGATAACACCATGGCCGCCTAATGGTAGCTTCGATCCATATACCCAACATTCACTATTAAACCATTTGCATAATACATACAAAGGGAAGAAGTTGACAAACCACGTGGAGGTGTTTAACTTATGGAGGATGTTCCAGGGGTCCCGACCAGGACCAAATGGAATGTTCACTGTGGGGGAAATACCGGAAGAAAAAGAGATTAAGGATCAAGGAGAGGATGGGAAAAAGGGGAGTGAAGACCCAAAGAACACAGGGAACGGACAAGAGGGAGGAGAAAAGAATAATAAATCAAATTAAATAAAAAAGGAACCGAGCAACGATATACCCCTCGTAAAGGTAGTGAAAACAGAGGGAGAGGGGTTGTACCCTTTAAGAGAATTAGGAGAAATAGAAAGAGGACAGTTAAGGGCGGCTGAGGGGTACTCGAACCCGGCATACAGCCCTCCACCATATGTGGCTCATAGGAAGATGCCAGCAGGGGAGGGGAGGACTGGAGAAGAACAAACTGTGGAAATAGGACATGATGAGTGGGTAGCTGCACAGATACTATTAAAATTACGAGGTTCATTAACAGGAGAAGAGAAGGAGGTAGTAAGGAAAACAGACGAGGATAATACCAGGGAGAGTGGAATGAGAGGGGAAGAGCTGTTACGACAAAAGGAAGAGATTTTGGAGGAACGACTAGCAGAGTTAAGGGATGAGCAGAATGAACTGATCAAACAGCTCGAGAGGGAGGAAAGAGGGAGAGCGAGGGAAAGGAAAGAAGGTAAGAACGAATTGGAAAAAATAAGGGAACGAACTGAGGAGCAAAGGAGAGAAGCTGAAAGGGTAAAAGCAGCAGCAGAAAGGGTATCAAGAGCAGTGCTGCGAGAGAGGAAAAGGGAAGAAGAAGAGAAAGAAAGAGAAATGGCAATGTGGAAGAAGAGATTACTATCAGAAACGACTAAGAAATACGAAGAAGGGAGGGTTATAGAGAGTATATTAGAAAGGGAGAGGGTGAGATGGGAAAGGAAGAAAGGATGAAAAGATATTGGAAAAGGTGAGTCGTGAAGTAATGGATGAATTAAAAAGGAAAAGGGAGGAAAATGGTAGGGAGATGGAGGAGAGAAATGAAGGAGAAAGAGAAGATAGGAGAAGGGAGAGTGAAGTAAGGGGGGATGTATATAGAGACACAGAAGTAGCAACAACATCAGCGCAAAGGGGAGCGGTTGGTAAAGGAGAAAAGGGAGAACCGGACCTGATAGACTTAAAAACAGTAACAATCAAGGGAAAAAAGACAGAGTGGGGGCTGCCGTTTATGAATGACTTTTGTAGTGAGGAAGAAGAAGGAGTGGAGAAGGAAGGAAGAAACAGTGAAAGGGAAAGCCTAGATAAACTATACATCACCCGGACCAACACAGACTCACCATGGATCCGTAGGAGAAAGGATGAACTGGAGAGAAGTGAGGAGGAAGAGCAAGGAATAGCGGAAAGACAGACACATGAGGCCGCACCGTCCACATCACGCCCTCTCCCACCCCACCCTACATGCTCAACCACCTCACGCTCATTACGTACAATAAAACTTGCGCCCTTCACAGACGAACTGACACCCTATGCATATCGGCTTAGAGACCTCCCTAGACGCAGGCAGGAAGGACGAATACACACGCCCACATTAAATACAGGAAATGATGGAAGAAGGGGACAGGATGGAGAAGAAAGAGTTACGAGCAGGGGAAATACGGACGAAATTGACAATGTAGAAGAGAGGGAAGAAGAGGAAGGGTGTGAGGACTCGATTTTATGGAACACAAAGGGTAAAACGAGACATAACTTAATGCCACTTCTGGAGAGCAGAGGAGTTAGACCACAGTACGTCCCTTGGAAGCATACAGACAAAGAGAATATAAAGTGCAGGCTCCCATCACTAAGTGGAGGTGCGGGTAAATGGATATATGAAATGGAAAAACACACCGCAGGACAGAAACTGGCAGTGGGAGATGTAAAGGGCCTTCTAATATCGATATTAGGGGATGCAGCGGATGACATTTGGAAGAGAGCGGGATTCCCTGGGGTAACAATAGCAAACACATCGCATGATGGGGCACCATTCGCAAACTGCAGACATGCACTATGGCAGGCATTGAGGGTACAGTACCCAGACACATCAGACATATGAGCAATTACCTCACGCAAGATGCGTGAGAACGAACATCCTGTTGATTATATCCAGGAAATCCAAGAGAAGTGGCGCATGGAAACTAGAGAACAATGGGACAAAACACCAGCAATATTTGATCATATACTAGTACAAGGGCTCCCAGAAGGAGTTCAGAAACAACTGAAGAAAGTAGTGGGAATGGAAGCAAAAGCATGGCCAGAAATACAACTGACAATACTGCACCATTGCAGGACATGGCAAGGAAAAATGAAACAAAAGGAAGAGGACAGGAAAACGGAAGAGGCTAAACTAGTACAGAAAAAACTTACTAAATACACAATGGAAGGGGCACTAATAACTACGCCTACAACAATGACCCAAAGCCCCACACACATAGTGGCCGCACAAGATCCCTCCCAAATACCACCCTCACAGACTATAACACAACAGGTGCCGCCACTCCAACATACAGACCAACATGGGAGGAGGATACTCAATGCCAGGAGCTGGGTATTATAATTACAACAGGGGAAGAGGAGGAATTATGAGAGGGAGAAGATACGGATATAACACACAACAGCAGGTGGGAGGACTTAGAAATTCCTACCCCACAGGGCAACCAGTATACCAGGACAACACATGGAGCTTTCCATGGCAGAGTAGGGAACCACCGGTGTGTTGGAGTTGTGGATTATTAGGGCACATGTCACGCACGTGTAGAGTAAGACCAGGAACACCATCATGGAGTGAACAGGGACAACCAAGGCCCACACAGGAACAGCAGGGCATACAGCAACAGCAGACGTTGCAACAGGGAAATGAACAGCAACAACTAATAACACAACAACAGCCACAGACATATTCACTGCCACAACAACAGGTAGCGATAACACAACAACCCCAAGCACAACAAACACAACTGGGTAGGGTGACGGTCCTGGGACACAACCTTTGCACAGGAAATGGTCAATCGTTGTACCCTCAATAGGACAGCCCACAGACGGCCTTGGTGTGTCCCATCCTGTCAGTAACACCTAATAGTGCGGAGGAACCACGCATAGAGGTAACGATAGGTGACAACAAATTATCATTCCTTGTTGACACCGGGGCGACCCGGTCTTGCATAAGGGAAGGTAAATTTAAGATGTCAGGCGAAGCCATGAACACCCAAGGATTCTCTGGGGCTAGTGGGTTGGTTCCTTTTACTGATAACATTCCCTTATCTATAGGAGATTATGACATGTCAGTTCTACTTTTATATTATAGTGCCTCACCAGTAAATATACTGGGGAGAGACATAATGAACAGGTTGAATATGACAATCTCCTTTACTGAGGACGGCATCATTTGCTCTACTCCAGGGATTAACATGCTCACAGCACGACAGATTATGCAAGCATACTGCGGACAGACAGTGATTAGGGCGGAGCCAGTAGATGGCGAACTCTTCCAGTACGGGACAGACATGGCATTTGCATGGATGCCAGGGATAGAGGGAAAGATCTGGAGGAGGCCAGCAGCCTATTTGTTCAGACCAGAAACACCAGTCAATGAACCAGAAGGAAAGGTGGTTCCAGTGGACATTGAGAGCATTATAGCAACAGCTGATTACATTGCTGTACATGCCCAAGACAGAGAAGGAAGAGCATGGAGGGCAGTGATAGCACTAGCAGAAGGATGTAGGCTCACCCAGGTGTTAGATGAGGAGCTGTTCTCAGAAGAAAAGGAGGAAGGTGAAATGGTGTTTATGATGAGTGTGGAAATATGGCTAAGAGTGGCGTACAAACAAGCAGCACAGAAAATTGCAATGGCACTTGAGGCACCCACATCCACCCCAGTTCCCTTCTTTAAGGAGGATATGACAAAGGTACCCACATCATTGTGGACTACTAGCCCCTATGACGTGGGGTGCATAAAAAGTATAGGGGGAGTAAGGATAAAATTGAAAAAAGGTGCAATACTCCCCAGAGTGAAACAGTACCCACTATCAAAAGAGGCAGGTGAGGGCATATATGAAACCATAACGGCCCTTATAGATAATGGCATATTGGTCCCCTCAGAATCACCATGTAACACGGCTGTATACCCAGTGCGCAAGGCTAAAGGGGGGTCTTGGCGCTTCATACAGGTTCTCAGGCCCTTGAACAACATAGTAGAAGCAGAATACCCCATAGCCGCAAACCCGGCCACAATATTGTGTGGCATTCCAGCGGAAGCATCACGATTTACGGTGATCGACCTTAAAAATGCTTTTTTCTCAATACCATTGCACCCAGACTCACAAGATCTGACAAGCTTCACTTACAGAAACACAAAGTGGAAACACACCAGATTACCACAAGGGTACTGCGAATCACCCTCAATATTTAACAGAGTAATACAGATGGATTTGGGTAACATTGAAGTGGAAAGCACAGTGTTGCAGTATGTCGACAACATAATAATTTGCAGTACAAACGAAAGAACATGCAGAGAGGACTCATTGAAGATGCTGACAATATTGGCTGAAAAAGGTTACAAGGTAGATATGGAAAAGTTACAGTACTGTCAAGAACAGTTACTTTACATTGGTCAGCTCATATCCCAACATGGAAGAAAGATTGCACCACAAAGGGCACAGGCCATTTCAAAAACGCCAATGCCACAAACAGTGAGAGAACTGCAGCAGTTCCTGGGTCTGTGCAACTACTGTAGAGCACGGGTATTTGATTACAGCTCATACATAGGACCCTTGCTTGAGGGGTTAAAGGAAGCTAATAAAGGGGAGAAAAAGTTGGGGTGGACAATGGAAATGAGAGAGGCTTTTGATGAACTGAAAGATGCGATATCAACTGCTCCGGTACTGGCAACCCCAGACTATGAGCGACAATTCTTTATATTTTCACATTGCGACTCAGCAGTAATGAAAGCAGTGTTGGCTCAAAAAACAAGCATGGGCTACAAACCAGTAGCATTTTACAGTGGCCACTTAGATCCTGTGATGTTAGGTCATTTCCCTTGCGAACAAGGTCTCGCCGCAGCTGCTTTTGCGGTAGAAAAAGCATCAGCAATAACCATGGGGTGCCCAACTACACTGTTTGTGGAACATGCACTATTTGCGATATTGAATAAACCTAAGTTCACCCTAACCACGCAATGGACATCAGGTTATGAGATCATCTTATCCAGAGCTGAACTATCAATTGTTAGATGTAGCACGGTCAACCCTGCAAGGTTCCTAGCAGAAGAAATTGAGGAGGGAGATTATGCCCACGACTGTACGCAAATAACTGAAATGTACTCATGTACTAGAAAGGTTGAAGAAAACGCACTAGAGGGAGGTGCGCTCATGTTCATTGATGGGTCATCAACTATCGACCAAAGGGATGGTATAAGGAGGACTGGGGCAGCAGTGGTAAAAATGATGGAGGTACCGGTGTGTGTGGCAATGAAATGTGTACAATTACCACAGCATTACTCCGCTCAAGCAGCAGAATTAATTGCACTGATTTTGGCGTTGAGGGAAAGCTTTGACAAACGAGTGACCATATATTCCGACAGCGCATATGTTACGTCCACTGTCCACTCAGGGCTGTCGAAATGGAGAAGAAGAGGGTTTAGGAGAGCTGATGGCACTCCAGTGCAACATGCCCTCCTATTGGCTGAACTAATTGATGCAATAAATGACCCCCAAGAATTAGCTTTGGTCAAATGCACCGCACACACCAATGGTGAAGACCACATTTCAAAAGGGAATGCAGCAGCAGACGCACATGCGAAGTATGCTGCATATTTTGGTGAGATATGGAACCTCCCAGAGTCAGAGAGAGGGAGAGGGCGGGGAATGGCTAAGGAGATGTTGATAAGAGAAGGGTACACCCATCTCCCAGCCACACAGATTATGGAGCTACAAGCGGCTGCACCAATGGCCGAAAAAGAAATATGGGTAAAAAGAGGATGCACAATGTCACCAACCGACGCACTATGGCGCCAGGGTGACACTGGAAAGATTGTAATACCACTGGCACTATTGAACACCGCCCTGAGCCAACTACATCACCCAGCCCACACAGGCAAGGAAGTAATTGCAGCACGAATTAGGGAAGACTGGTTCTGCCCCGAGTTAAATTCTCATGTGTCAAATTTTATCAGCAATTGTCTCACATGTCAACAGTTTACGGCCGGTCACACTCTGAAGGTGATAAGAGGTACTATACCCCAGCCAGAGGGACCTTTCCGACATCTCCATATTGACTATGTTGATATGATCAACGTATGTCAAGGAAATAGGTATATGATTGTAGTAGTATGCCCATTCTCGAGGTGGATTGAAGCAGGGCCCTGTTCACACCCAGATGCATTTAGAGCAGCTAAATTCCTAGTGAGGGAGGTCTTCCCCAGGTGGGGAGTGTGCGAGGTACTGAGGTCAGACAATGGCCCACATTTCGCAAACGAAATGTTCCAGCACATCACATCCTTGCTGAACATCAAGCATAAATTTGCATGTGCATACCACCCACAGGCCAACGGTATATGTGAACGCCTGAATGGCCTATTAAAGGAGGCAATTGCAAAAATACAGCAAACAACAAAGAAGAGTTGGTTGTATTGCCTTCCACTAGCCCTATTTGAGCTAAGGAATAGACCAGGTTCCGACCACCACCTCACCCCTCACGAGGTGGTTACCGGACGTCAAATGCGCCTTCCCCTAACGCCAACATCAAGAGCATTTACTGACCACGAGAGTACTGCAGATGTCCTTGGTGATGAAATGTACCAATATGTGTCTTCTCTGATTACTAGTGTAGTATTTGTGTCTCAACAGCTCGAGCGCACGCGGGGCGGGTCTAACAGCGATCAACAAGAAGGCGCGGATAAAGAATTGGAAAAGGAAAGTCTGTACAAGGTTGCTAAAGGTGACCACGTACTACTTCGCAATTTCAACAGGAAGTGGAACAGTCCACGCTTCACTGGCCCCCATCTGGTAGAGGAGGTATCAACGAGAGCAGTAAAGCTACAGGACAAACGTGCCTGGAACCACCTACATGACGTAAAGATCTACAAACTCCAGACCCGCCCCAGCGCCACCGACAGGGCCACTGAAAGAACAACCGCAGCGTCACCAACGGAGGAAGAGACTTCTACCGCAACTAACGGCCTAAGTGTCCCCATACCCTGCCACCCCCCAGATTCCCCAGAGACAACTATTAGAAAAGAAAGGGGTGATCCCCATACCGCCCACCCCATGGTTACACGATCAAAGGGTAAAGAGATTTCCGCCAGTTGAGCCCCAAACCCTCTGCCCATTGACCCCCTACCCACTGTAGTAATAACGGAACTGAAGGACATTGTTTTGCACATATACACATGTAAACACCTGAATGTTCTCTTTCTTTTCTCTCGCACATGCAGGTACAGCGTATTATTGTACTGTTAAGAAAGTAGATAACTAACCAATTCACTGCCCAGGAGTAGATGGTACCCTCAGACGATAATTACCTGGAAGAATTGTCACACCAATTTGTATATGAAATAAAAAGGCCATCGTACCTGAAAAGAAGGAGGGTACGTGTCTACTACACAGCATTCCTCTTGGCCATAGAACATTCAATGCCCCACTTCCAACCATACTTGCCTGCCCTAAGAGATAGATCGCTTAGATTGGCGTGGGAACAGCTCTTCGCCTGGGCACTGAATGACTACCTGATATGGAGAGCTTAAAAAACGACAACTAACATCAATAACAAGCATATTAAGAATTTTCAGGCGGGCAACTGTAACGTTGCAAGAATAAGCTGCCGGACTGCAGCAAGGTAAGAGCAAAATGCCGGTGAAATTAGCATTTGTAATAAAATTGATAGGGATTTTAATGATCACTGGGTTCTTGGCTGCCTCTGTATGGCAGTACAGCTATGCTATCAATATTATTGCTGTACCCAAACCTAATACACCCCCACCCCCAGCTGCAACAGGTGTTATGTCAGGTGGTACTCGTAAAATCCCACACAAGGAAAATAGAGTTAAACGCAGCACATACTCAGATAATAAAGGCATTGACAACTATGTACAAGATTCAGCACACATCTCAAACAACATATGGTATCAACACATGACCCACATAGGTAAGCAGACAACAGAAGACAGCTGCTACGTTTGCTCATTGATCCCATACGCCATGAGCGCTTCTCGAACATTTGTTGCCACGGAGATAGATGGAAAAATGGCACGATGTATAATATACCTGGCACTGTTCAAGACGAAAGGAAGATTTCAAGGGACAGTGGTGCATCTGGTGTGGAAAACACGAGATACATATCCATATGAAAACAACTTCCTTAAGACTTATTTGTGTTACCACAAGAGCAGTTTACATGCTGAAGGATTCAAATACATAACAAGTGGTCCTGAAAAAGGAGAAACAAAGAAAGTAACACTGCAGTACCTACCATGTGATTGGTACGCTACTGAAGTCCCTGGTAAAAACGGATGTTGGGAAAGACCACTGATGATAATAACAGTGAAGGTGTACATGGACAACAAATGGGACATAGGAGTGGTTGGCAGCAACATGGTAACAAGCGAAAATATTTCAACTATTGATGGACATAACCATAGATGTTGGATGACTTGGATCAAGTACGTACCCATGCTCACGTGGATGGAGAAGGATGAAGACCCAATAACAATACTGCCACTAACTGCGCCTAAGGTATGCTACCAACATAAAGGAGAGGTGGATGTAGGATACAACACCAACTGTGAAAGTGTGATGGAGTTACCTGAGGGGGGAGCATGAACAGCAGTAGTAATGGACCATTACTGGGCCTGTGGAGACAAGGCGTACCACACACTGCCCCCTTTGTGGAATGGTGTATGCACTATAGTACAAGTTAATGTACCATCACTAGTGGTACCCCAGAAGCATGTGAATATGGCGAATTTCCCCAAGATGGATGAAGGGAACAAAAAGAAGAGGAGATCTGCACAGCCTCGGAAAGGGCCAGAGAACCGACGCAACGGCAACAACACTGTCCTCAACAGAAGGAAAAGACAAGGAGAACCTCTGACAGGAAATTATCTGTGGGGAAGGTCGGAAACAGCACTCACCTCAATTCCGCCGGAACACAGACTATTCAGCAGTGCAGCTATGTTCTTCTCCTCAATAATACATCCTGGACTGCAGGCCTACGCAAACGCGAAATGGCTCCAGATAACTAGGTGGGAACTAATGATGACAATTAACTCTACAGTAAATGGATTCAACGCAATAAAAGAGGAATTGCGAGCAGTAAGAATGGTTGCACTACAGAACAGATATGTACTGGACCTCCTCACAGCAATGGAAGGAGGAGTTTGCGCAAAGATAGGACAATCATGCTGCACATTCATTCCTGCTAACGATGCTGACAATGGTACACTCACGGAAGCTGTATCACAATTGGCCCAGATGCACTCAAAAATGATGGATAAAAGTAAAGGTGTGAAAAAGGATGAGAGCTGGTTTTCAATATTATGGTCATGGATGCCATCTTGGCTGTCAGATGGACTGAAGATTATAGTTGGATGTACTATTTTGGCTGGAGCTACACTGATCATAATAATATTTTGGAAGGCCCGGAAGGCACGCACCACAGACGAGATGATCGAAATGGTTGGTATACACCTCTTGATGCCAACAGATGACGGCCAACACACAGGCACAATCATAAAAGAGAGAGAGAAGTTGCGCAACCAGATCATCACCAACCACCTGGACCCACCATCTGTGAAGCTCGAAAACCCAAGAAACCCAAGGAGCTACATAGGGAAATGGATATACTGCACTCCTGGAGGAACCTGTGAATATATGTATTGGTCATTTGAAGACCATGTTAACCACTATGGACATTTGGGAGGAATAACTAAAATATGGAGAGTAAGAGGAGATAAAGAAAAGGATATGTTTGTGGTCGACAAGTCGACCAGAGGGGGGACTGAAGTGGGAGAATGGAAGAACAGGCTCCCACCCTTCCCCTCTCGCGCTTGGCCTAGAGGATCACGGCCTAGACACCTGCCACGAGAGGAGTTTGCCTATCTACCAGACGACCAAATACCCTGGTACAGGAACATACGGATGTGCCCATCTACCTGCCCAGCAGCCCGCCCTGTCCATGCCGACACCTGCGGCACGGATCAACTCGACTAAACCTACACGTCGTTAGAGATGCCATGACGACCTAGCCAACGGTCAGCACACCTGTGCAAACATGCACTCCGGACACTCCCACACCAATCCACACGAAGAATATACTCAGTGCTATGACGTAGGTGACAGACATACTCACGGACGTGCATCTTTATTATTTTCCACATAGGCTCTCAAAATGCAGAAACGCAAGACGCATCATGAACTTATCTAAAAAGGCTTGCTCACGCTTCTTCTAAGAACCATGTACCATAATGAAGAATATAACGGAGACACGATACTGAGGATAGAGCAATATGATACCGTAACCTAAAGTCCTCTGCATCAAACGGTTCCACCTATGCACCAGGCCCAAGTAGGCCGCAAGCAAAAGCTTCCATGAACATTGAATGAGCAAGAACTGGGTTGCTGACCCTGCAGAATGAGCCCGGCGAAAGCACACCGCCAAGGGCACGATGTTGAAATCTCGCACGCTGCAAGCCAACGCCAAGGTCGCACCTGCAAGATAAACCAGGCACACAGTAGGAAAAACAATATTAATTGTGTTGAATTTTGCCTCAAACAAGGTCCCACCTCACGTGACAAAGCCAAACCTGACAAGATGCCAAGCCCAGGAGGAAGGAGACGCCTGAATCCCACGTTTCAAGACACATGCAGATACAATTAAAAGACTCATTGGACATCTGCAGCAGTGGGAGTAGTCGACCTCCCAACATATGAATAAATCCTCACATTGTTTACACCTACCCATATTAAAACACTGTTGCAAATTACAGGTGCCCCGCGAGCTGGGAACAGCGATAGTCCCAGACTGGGAGGCTCGCGAGCGGACCAATCAGAACATGGGGCTCCTATCACTGACGCCATTAACATTGACCAATCCTCAGAGGTCTTCATGTCACAATTTTCATGTATCAAATTGAAGGGACAGCCCAGGTATACCACCTGACTAACCCTCAACCACTAACACCGTTCTCTATATGTATGCTATACTAACCCTACCACTCGAGTAACCAATCCAGAGTGGAGATAGGTTTTTTGCTAAACTTTCCAAGTGACGCAAGTAGCGCGTCATACTAAGGTAAAAAGGGCCTGCGAGCCCTACGATTGTGTGTGTGTCAGGACGGACGCGTACGCTCCTTGACCCATCCCTGCCGTTTTGTCTAATAAACAGCAGAGTCACCTTGCTTCTTGCGTGTGTCTCATACTCTATCTCTTTTGGGATATACGGGAGGAGTTGGGGCCTCCCAGCCCGGAGGTCTGCGGACGGCCCGGCCGACCCCGGCAGAATTTCCCCCCCGACAACCTGCTAGACGATAAAGGAATCTTCTACACCAACTATGCTACGGCACTCCGATCCTCCTGCCCTTTACAACAACTCCACCAACTATTTGCCCTATTGCTATCACACCAGTCAGGCATGGATGTCTTCGTCATTAAGGCTAACGTCTTAATGACGAAAAAACAGAACTTCTTTGCTTGGCTCCCAGTCCTCACTCGGCAAGCTTTGCCAATCCTACAAATCATTTGCTATTGAGGGCAACATCATCCAAGTCTCTAGCAATGCCAAGACTCTGGGAGTCTACCTCGATTCCACCTTGGCCAGGAACGTCAATGCTTTTGCCTCCTTTGCGGCACATACTTTATACAGACCTTTTCTCACACCTGACAACTGTATCACCATTTCTAGAGCGCTCCTTGACTCTAGATTGGATTACTGTTTAATGCCCTTTTGCAGGTATGTCATCACGTAATATTAGTTGCAAACTTAAAATTATTCAAAATAATGCCCTCAGAGCTGCACTCAATATCCCAAAGCTTGAACACATCTCTTCAGCTAGAAAAGTTCATTGGCCACCAATCCCAGAGCGCCTCAATTTCAAAACCTTAGCAATCACGCATAAATGTCTCTCCAATCCATCCAGTGCCAAAGTACCTCTCGCAAAAACTCTCCAAAGTGGAATCTTCCAGACCCACACACTCCTCCTACTCTCGCCAACCTACCGTTCCTTGCTTCAGGAGGAAGAGAGCAGATGGTTCCAGCTTCCAGGTCATAGCCTCCAAGGCATGGGACACCTTACCTTTGGCTCTGAGAACTGAACAATTCTGCGGGGTGCTCCAGAAACACCTTGAGGCTCTGCTCTTCTCACTGGACATGCCTCCTGCTTGATGTCATGGTCCCTATCTGTACCTGTTTGTGTTCGTATGCTTCCCTCGTGATGTAACCAGCGCCTTGATGCCTCCGGGTTTAGCATGCTTAAGAAATGCAAAGTAAAATTAAAATAAAGCACTGTGGAAATTGATAGTTGGGGCATTCCCATGGCTGGGTACTATCCATAGCTGTAGTAGTTCAGAATTCTCCCAGCAGGTGGTGCTAGAGGAGCAGGCAAGGTTCATGTGGACAGCACACGGCAGGCTTTATCTAAATACATGTTCAGTATGAGGTGGGAGATGTTGGGGATCGTTTGCAGAACAGTAATAGTACTCTAATGGTGAGAAAGCAGGAGACAGCAAAGGTGGATTGGGATGGATCGGTTGTATTAGGAGGTACGTTTAGAAAAATTACTGGGGGTGGGAGCGGTTATTTGAACATAAGATTTAGGGCCTCATCGCGAGTTGGGCGGTAGCCCTTAAATGCGGCAGTAACGCTATTATCGCCGCATTTAAGGGTCTGCCCAAACACTGGTATAACATGTTTACTCCCAGCTCAGAGCTGGGGGTTAATGTGCTGGAAACATTTACATTTTTGGCACAATTACAGTGTGGTAATACCGCCGGCGGTAATTGTGCCAAAAATTAGAATGGGGATTACATTTACCGCTCAACCCGTGATCTGGCGGTAATACTGCCAGACAGGAGGGCAGTAACACAAATACAGTGATACTGCCCAACTCGTGATGAGGCCCTTGGAATTTTAAAATAGAGTGCTTATGCATGGCTACTTACCCCTACCCAGAAAGGCAGTGGAAAGGTGTGAGCGAGGATAGTCAGGTGTTATAGAAGGCGCGAGTAAGCGAAGTACAGCACCTCGCTTAGAGGATCACAGGAGCAGAGGAGGCGCTGAAGCAGATATGCAGCCTGCTGAGGACCAGGGTGGCAATGAGCAGGCTGGTGGAGTGAAAGGTAAGATGGGGTCAGAGTTTGCACTTGCCTGCCAGGCGTTGCAACAGAGAAAATGAAGTGTTGACATTTCAGGTCGCTATCAAAGGGAGCTCACAGGTGACAATGCTTTGCAAATGGGATGAAAGAGATCAGTGAGAAAGAAGATAGAGACCAGAAGAAACATTTTTTGTTCAACCAACTGTGATATTGTCCCCTCGGTTTTGGGGGACATATCTAGGACCCTGGGACAGTTAGTTATCAGATAAAAGAGCTGGAAACACTGGGGTTTTGTGAGACTGTACTAAGCCTCAAGCAATGTGAAGCTTAATGGGCGGAGATTGCAGGAGAGACCGAGGATGAGAAGAGGATGTGTCAAGCGAGTGAAATAGGTGTCAAGGACGACATGTGGGGGACACCTAAAAATCCCAGGACTGGGAGTGACTGTGAACCAATTATCTACTCTAAAAGGGAATCCACTTTGAGATTCTGTAACCCAAGAGCGCTCATGCCCCCCAAGGAGAAGCCACCCGGTCCATGTTGATAAGCATTGCTTTACTTTGCGCTTCATCATTTCATGTTGGCCGATCCATGTAATAACCCCTGATGAACCCTATTTGAAGCATATGTGTCGATATCCAACTGATTATCCTCCTCAGCTTCATGGCAGAGCACAGCCTCATCCAGCGAAGAATGGCCCATGGGCAGTTGGCGATGCACAAAGACAGCTCCGGTGAAGAATGGCCCATGGACAGTTGGCGATGCACAAAGACAGCTCCGGTGAAGAATGGCCCATGGGCAGTTGGCGATGCACAAAGAGAGCTCCGGTGAAGAATGGCCCATGGGCAGTTGGCGATGCACAAAGACAGCTCCGGTGAAGAATGGCCCATGGGCAGTTGGCGATGCACAAAGACAGCTCCGGTGAAGAATGGCCCATGGGCAGTTGGCGATGCAAAAAGACAGCTCCGGTGAAGAATGGCCCATGGGCAGTTGGCGATGCACAAAGACAGCTCCGGTGAAGAATGGCCCTGGGCAGTTGGCGATGCTCAAAGACAGCTTTGGCGAAGAATGGCCAATGGGCAGTTGGCGATGCACAAAGACAGCTCCGATGAAGAATGACCAATGGGCAGTTTGCGATGCACAAAGACAGCTACGGCTTAGACTGTCCGATGGGCAGTTTGCAATGCACACAGACGGCTCCGGCTAAGATTGGCCGATGGGCAGTTTGCAATGCACATGGACAGTTCCGGCAAAGAATGGCCGATGGGCAGTTTGCGATGCACACAGACGGCTCCGGCTAAGAATGGCCGATGGGCAGTTTGCCATTCACACAGACAGCTACAGCGAAGAATGGCCAATGGGAAGTTTGCGATGCACACAGACAGCTCTGATGAAGAATGGCCCATGGTCAGTTGTCGATGCACAAAGACAGCTCTGGTGAAGAATGGTCCATGGGCCGTTGGCGATGCACAAAGACAGCTCCTGCGAGGAATGGCCAATGGGATGTTTGCGATGCACACAGACAACTCCGGGTAAGAATGGCCGATGTGCAGTTGGCGATGCACAAAGACAGCTCCAGCGAGGAATGGCCAATGGGAAGTTTGCGATGCACACAGACAACTCCGGGTAAGAATGGCCGATGGGCAGTTGGCGATGCACAAAGACAGCTACGGCTTAGAATGTCCGATGGGCAGTTTGCGATGCACACAGACAGCTCCGGCTAAGAATGGCCGATGGGCAGTTTGCGATGCACACACACCACTCTGGCGAAGAATGGCCGATGGGCAGTTTGCGATGCACACAGACAGGTCCAGCTAAGAATGGCCGATGGGCAGTTTGCGATGCACACAGACAGTTCCAGCTAAGAATGGCCCATGGGCAGTTTTCGATGCACAAAGACAGCTACGGCTTAGAATGTCCGATGGGCAGTTTGCCATTCACACAGACAGCTACAGCGAAGAATGGCCAATGGGAAGTTTGCGATGCACACAGACAGCTCTGATGAAGAATGGCCCATGGTCAGTTGGCGATGCACAAAGACAGCTCTGATGAAGAATGGCCCATGGTCAGTTGTCGATGCACAAAGACTGCTCTGGTGAAGAATGGTCCGATGGGCAGTTGGCGATGCACAAAGACAGCTCCGGTGAAGAATGGCCCATGGGCAGTTGGCGATGCACAAAGACAGCTCCTGCGAGGAATGGCCAATGGGATGTTTGCGATGCACACAGACAACTCCGGGTAAGAATGGCCGATGTGCAGTTGGCGATGCACAAAGACAGCTCCAGCGAGGAATGGCCAATGGGAAGTTTGCGATGCACACAGACAACTCCGGGTAAGAATGGCCGATGGGCAGTTGGCGATGCACAAAGACAGCTACGGCTTAGAATGTCCGATGGGCAGTTTGCGATGCACACAGACAGCTCCGGCTAAGAATGGCCGATGGGCAGTTTGCGATGCACACACACCACTCTGGCGAAGAATGGCCGATGGGCAGTTTGCGATGCACACAGACAGGTCCAGCTAAGAATGGCCGATGGGCAGTTTGCGATGCACACAGACAGTTCCAGCTAAGAATGGCCCATGGGCAGTTTGCGATGCACAAAGACAGCTACGGCTTAGAATGTCCGATGGGCAGTTTGCGATACACACAGACAGCTATGGCGAAGAATGGCCGATGGGCAGTTTGCGATGCACACAGACAGCTATGGCGAAGAATGGCCGATGGGAAGTTTGCGATGCACACAGACAGCTCCGGCTAAGAATGGCCGATGGGCAGTTTGCAATGCACACAGACAGTTCCAGCTAACAATGGCCGATGGGCAGTTTGCAATGCACACAGACAGTTCCAGCTAAGAATGGCCGATGGGCTGTTTGCGATGCACACAGACAGCTATGGCGAAGAATGGCCGATGGGAAGTTTGCGATGCACACAGACAGCTCCGGCTAAGAATGGCCGATGGGCAGTTTGCGATGCACACAGACAGCTACGGCGAAGAACGGCCGATGGGAAGTTTGCGATGCACACAGACAGCTCCGGATAAGAATGGTCGATGTGCAGTTTGCGATGCACACAGACAGTTCCAGCTAAGAATGGCCGATGGGCAGTTTGTGATGCACGCAGACAGCTCAGGTGAAACAGACACCTCTGGCTGCTGATGGGCAGTTTGCGATGCACACAGACAGCTCCGGCAAAGAATGGCCCATGGGCAGTTTGCGATGCACACAGACAGCTCCGGTGAAGAATGGCCAATGGGCAGTTTGCGTTGCACAAAGACAGCTCCTGCAAAGAATGGCCGATGGGCAGTTTGCGATACACACAGACAGCTCCGGCTAAGAACGGCCGATGGGCAGTTTGCGATGCACACAGACCACTCTGGTGAAGAATGGCCGATGGGCAGTTTGCGATGCACACAGACAGGTCCAGCTAAGAATGGCCGATGGGCAGTTTGCGATGCACACAGACAGTTCCAGCTAAGAATGGCCCATGGGCAGTTTGCGATGCACAAAGACAGCTACGGCTTAAAATGTCCGATGGGCAGTTTGCGATACACACAGACAGTTCCGGCAAAGAATGGCCGATGGGCAGTTTGCAATGCTCACAGACAGTTCCAGCTAGGAATGGCCGATGGGCAGTTTGCAATGCACACAGACAGTTCCAGCTAAGAATGGCCGATGGGCTGTTTGCGATGCACACAGACAGCTATGGCGAAGAATGGCCGATGGGAAGTTTGCGATGCACACAGACAGCTCCGGCTAAGAATGGCCGATGGGTAGTTTGCGATGCACACAGACAGTTCCAGCTAAGAATGGCTGATGGGCAGTTTGTGATGCACGCAGACAGCTCAGGTGAAACAGACAGCTCTGGCTGCTGATGGGCAGTTTGCGATGCACACAGACAGCTCCGGCAAAGAATGGTCCATGGGCAGTTTGCGATGCACATAGACAGCTCCGGTGAAGAATGGCCAATGGGCAGTTTGCGTTGCACCAAGACAGCTCCTGCAAAGAATGGCCGATGGGCAGTTTGCGATGCACACAGACAGCTCCGGCTAAGAACGGCCGATGGGCAGTTTGCGATGCACACAGACCACTCTGGTGAAGAATGGCCGATGGGCAGTTTGCGATGCACACAGACAGGTCCAGCTAAGAATGGCCGATGGGCAGTTTGCGATGCACACAGACAGTTCCAGCTAAGAATGGCCCATGGGCAGTTTGCGATGCACAAAGACAGCTACGGCTTAAAATGTCCGATGGGCAGTTTGCGATACACACAGACAGTTCCGGCAAAGAATGGCCGATGGGCAGTTTGCAATGCTCACAGACAGTTCCAGCTAGGAATGGCCGATGGGCAGTTTGCAATGCACACAGACAGTTCCAGCTAAGAATAGCCGATGGGCTGTTTGCGATGCACACAGACAGCTATGGCGAAGAATGGCCGATGGGAAGTTTGCGATGCACACAGACAGCTCCGGCTAAGAATGGCCGATGGGTAGTTTGCGATGCACACAGACAGTTCCAGCTAAGAATGGCTGATGGGCAGTTTGTGATGCACGCAGACAGCTCAGGTGAAACAGACAGCTCTGGCTGCTGATGGGCAGTTTGCGATGCACACAGACAGCTCCGGCAAAGAATGGTCCATGGGCAGTTTGCGATGCACATAGACAGCTCCGGTGAAGAATGGCCAATGGGCAGTTTGCGTTGCACCAAGACAGCTCCTGCAAAGAATGGCCGATGGGAAGTTTGCGATGCACACAGACAGCTCCGGCTAAGAATGGCCGATGGGCAGTTTGCAATGCACACAGACAGTTCCAGCTAAGAATGGCCGATGGGCAGTTTGCAATGCACACAGACAGTTCCAGCTAAGAATGGCTGATGGGCAGTTTGCGATGCACACAGATAGCTACGGCGAAGAACGGCCGATGGGAAGTTTGCGATGCACACAGACGGCTCCGGATAAGAATGGTCGATGTGCAGTTTGCGATGCACACAGACAGTTCCAGCTAAGAATGGCCGATGGGCAGTTTGTGATGCACGCAGACAGCTCAGGTGAAACAGACCGCTCTGGCTGCTGATGGGCAGTTTGCGATGCACACAGACAGCTCCGGCAAAGAATGGCCCATGGGCAGTTTGTGATGCACACAGACAGCTCCGGTGAAGAATGGCCAATGGGCAGTTTGCGTTGCACAAAGACAGCTCCTGCAAAGAATGGCCGATGGGCAGTTTGCGATGCACACAGACAGCTCCGGCTAAGAATGGCCGATGGGCAGTTTGCGATGCACACAGACAGTTCCGGCAAAGAATGGCCGATGGGCAGTTTGCAATGCACACAGACAGTTCCAGCTAAGAATGGCCGATGGGCAGTTTGCAATGCACACAGACAGTTCCAGCTAAGAATGGCCGATGGGCTGTTTGCGATGCACACAGACAGCTATGGCGAAGAATGGCCGATGGGAAGTTTGCGATGCACACAGACAGCTCCGGCTAAGAATGGCAGATGGGCAGTTTGCAATGCACACAGACAGTTCCAGCTGACAATGGCCGATGGGCAGTTTGCAATGCACACAGACAGTTCCAGCTAAGAATGGCCGATGGGCTGTTTGCGATGCACACAGACAGCTATGGCGAAGAATGGCCGATGGGAAGTTTGCGATGCACACAGACAGCTCTGGCTAAGAATGGCCGATGAGCAGTTTGCGATGCACACAGACAGCTCCGGTGAAGAATAGCCGATGGGCAGTTTACGATGCACAAAGACAGCTACGGCTTAGAATGTCCGATGGGCAGTTTGCGATACACACAGACAGCTACGGCGAAGAACGGCCGATGGGAAGTTTGCGATGCACACAGACAGCTACGGCGAAGAACGGCCGATGGGAAGTTTGCGATGCACACAGACAGCTCTGGATAAGAATGGTCGATGTGCAGTTTGCGATGCACACAGACAGTTCCAGCTAAGAATGGCCGATGGGCAGTTTGTGATGCACGCAGACAGCTCAGGTGAAACAGACAGCTCTGTCTGCTGATGGGCAGTTTGCGATGCACACAGACATCTCCGGCAAAGAATGGCCCATGGGCAGTTTGCGATGCACACAGACAGCTCCGGTGAAGAATGGCCAATGGGCAGTTTGCGTTGCACAAAGACAGCTCCTGCAAAGAATGGCCGATGGGCAGTTTGCGATGCACACAGACAGCTCCGGCTAAGAACGGCCGATGGGCAGTTTGCGATGCACACAGACCACTCTGGTGAAGAATGGCCGATGGGCAGTTTGCGATGCACACAGACAGGTCCAGCTAAGAATGGCCGATGGGCAGTTTGCGATGCACACAGACAGTTCCAGCTAAGAATGGCCCATGGGCAGTTTGCGATGCACAAAGACAGCTACGGCTTAGAATGTCAGATGGGCAGTTTGCGATACACACAGACAGTTTCGGCAAAGAATGGCCGATGGGCAGTTTGCAATGCTCACAGACAGTTCCAGCTAAGAATGGCCGATGGGCAGTTTGCAATGCACACAGACAGTTCCAGCTAAGAATGGCCGATGGGCTGTTTGCGATACACACAGACAGCTATGGCGAAGAATGGCCGATGGGAAGTTTGCGATGCACACAGACAGCTCCGGCTAAGAATGGCCGATGGGTAGTTTGCGATGCACACAGACAGTTCCAGCTAAGAATGGCCGATGGGCAGTTTGTGATGCACGCAGACAGCTCAGGTGAAACAGACAGCTCTGGCTGCTGATGGGCAGTTTGCGATGCACACAGACAGCTCCGGCAAAGAATGGCCCATGGGCAGTTTGCGATGCACACAGACAGCTCCGGTGAAGAATGGCCAGTGGGCAGTTTGGGTTGCACAAAGACAGCTCCTGCAAAGAATAAGCCATGGGCAGTTTGCGATGCACAAAGACAGCTACGGCTTAGAATGTCCGATGGGCAGTTTGCGATACACACAGACAGTTCCGGCAAAGAATGGCCGATGGGCAGTTTGCAATGCTCACAGACAGTTCCAGCTAAGAATGGCCGATGGGCAGTTTGCAATGCACACAGACAGTTCCAGCTAAGAATGGCCGATGGGCTGTTTGCGATGCACACAGACAGCTATGGCGAAGAATGGCCGATGGGAAGTTTGCGATGCACACAGACAGCTCCGGCTAAGAATGGCCGATGGGTAGTTTGCGATGCACACAGACAGTTCCAGCTAAGAATGGCCGATGGGCAGTTTGTGATGCACGCAGACAGCTCAGGTGAAACAGACAGCTCTGGCTGCTGATGGGCAGTTTGCGATGCACACAGACAGCTCCGGCAAAGAATGGCCCATGGGCAGTTTGCGATGCACACAGACAGCTCCGGTGAAGAATGGCCAGTGGGCAGTTTGGGTTGCACAAAGACAGCTCCTGCAAAGAATAAGCCATGGGCAGTTTGCGATGCACAAAGACAGCTACGGCTTAGAATGTCCGATGGGCAGTTTGCGATACACACAGACAGTTCCGGCAAAGAATGGCCGATGGGCAGTTTGCAATGCTCACAGACAGTTCCAGCTAAGAATGGCCGATGGGCAGTTTACAATGCACACAGACAGTTCCAGCTAAGAATGGCCGATGGGCTGTTTGCGATGCACACAGACAGCTATGGCGAAGAATGGCCGATGGGAAGTTTGCGATGCACACAGACAGCTCCGGCTAAGAATGGCCGATGGGTAGTTAGCGATGCACACAGACAGTTCCAGCTAAGAATGGCCGATGGGCAGTTTGTGATGCACGCAGACAGCTCAGGTGAAACAGACAGCTCTGGATGCTGATGGGAAGTTTGCGATGCACACAGACAGCTCCGGCAAAGAATGGCCCATGGGCAGTTTGCGATGCACACAGACAGCTCCGGTGAAGAATGGCCAGTGGGCAGTTTGCGTTGCACAAAGACAGCTCCTTCAAAGAATGGCCGATGGGCAGTTTGCGATGCACAAAGACAGTTATGGTGAAGAATGGCCGATGGGCAGTTTGCGATGCACACAGACAGTTCCGGCAAAGAATGGCCAATGGGCAGTTTTCGATGCACCCAGACACCTCCGGCAAAGAATGGCCGATGGGCAGTTTGTGATGCACACAGACCGCTCCGGTGAAGAATGGCCGATGGGCAGTTTACGATGCACACAGACAGGTCCAGCTAAGAATGGCCGATGGGCAGTTTTCGATGCACATAGACATCTCAGGCGAACAATGGCCCACGGTCAGTTTGCGATGCACACAGACAGCTATGGTGAAGAATGGCCGATGGGCAGTTTGCGATGCACACAGACAGTTCCGGTGAGGAATGGCTAATGGGCAGTTTGCGATGCACACAGACAGCCCCAGCAAAGAATAGCCCATGGGCAGTTTGGGATGCAATTTGCGATGCAAACAGACAGCTCTGGTGGCCGATGGGCAGTTTGCAATGCACACAGACAGCTTCGGCGAGGAATGGCCGGTGGGCAGTTGGCGATGCACACAGACAGCTCTGGTAAAGAATATCTGATGGGCAGTTTGCAATGCACATAGACAACTCCGGCGAAGAATGGCGATGGGCAGTTTGCGATGAATACAGGCAGCTCCCGCGAAGAATGGTCGATGGGCAGTTTCCGATGCACCCAGACAGCTCAGGGAGAAGGAGAAGATTTGAGCACCTTCTGAAAGTGCATGCCATGGCAACCTAATTGGGGAAAGTAGTTTCGATGAGAGATGTTTAGTAGATGACCAAAGGACAAACACTTTTGGGACCCCTACATTGGGGGTGGGGGAGCAGGGGGAGGTTATTCCCAGTGTTCCAGGAAAAAAGTGACCAGCCAAGTAGGAGGTCACTCAAATGAGAACGGTGCCATGCAAGCAAAGATGAGAGAGTGAATATGAAGGTGGAGTGATGGGGAACTGGGCATTTTGGGAGAGAGATCAAGGAGAATGTGGCAGGATGATAGGTGGCACTGGTCAACCAGAGTGAAGAGGTTAAAGGTGTGGGTAAGTGCTGTCTCCACGGACTGGCTGCTCTGGGAGCCAGCGTGCAGGTGGTCACCGAGTCCATTGGCCATTCGGTAGTCATTTATGCAGTTGAAGACTAGGCATAGAGTGGGTCGAAAGTTGGATGGGTATTGGCATCAGCGTGGGGTTAATCAAAATGGGCACGATGCTGGCAATGGTTGATAAGATTGGGAGGCTTGCAGATGAAATTGAAATGTTGAAGAGTGTTGGAAGAACGTCATCTGTGCCTTTCAGCAGGAGGTTGGCAGACTGAAAGGTAGGTGGGATCGCTGATGGGAAGTCTGTTGGTGAGGAGATGGCAAGTGTAAGGCGGTAGTAGAGATATAAAGGGGAAGTGAGAAAAGGAGAGAAGGAGTGAGAGAGACATGAAATATCAGCTGAGTGAAGAGCGTCGAGGAGGCAATCATTAGGTGAAGGGATCATGGAGAGCTTGTGAGAGCGACAGCGGAGAAGAGATAAGGTTAGTATCACAGTTGTACATGGCTAAGTCCAGAGCAGTAGTGAGAGTAGAGAGCAATTCCTTGTAGAAAGTTGAGAAAGACAGTCGGTTGTGTGCCGGAAGCCCAGGTTGAGGACCATGATTGTCCCAGCGACACTCAGCTTTCGAATGTCACGGTTTGGCCATTCATGTTTCTAGTCCCCCAATTATGAAGGTCAGCTGCAGCAAAAGGCTAAGGACCCAGCCCAATGGACCGCATCAACCGGGTTAAAAAGCGAGCTCAGAAGACACAGAATCGTGGGATTCTGGAGAAGTGGCGCGACCGAGAGCCAAGTAGTTGAGCGATCAGAGGGAAGGTTGGAGCCGTCGAAGGAGGAGGAGAAAGTTTGGAGAGGACGAACAGGTAAAGGAGGAGAGGATGGGGGGGAGACGGTGAAAGAAATATTGGGGGAGCTGAATGTACAAGAGGATGGGGTGGAGCAGAAGGGGAGGAAGAAGAATGGCATGCTGGGCTGGTTGGAGACCATGGTTGGACTGGACCATAAAACGGTCTCAGGCACCAATGAAAAAGTGGCTTGCAGTTGCAAATGGATATTCATTGATTCAGACTGATGAATAGTACCCAAGGGCAGTGGTCGAAGTGTACGAAAAGAAGTAGTGGAACTATGTTCCCTGCTGGCCTGCACCCACTCCCTACAAAACCCATCACCACGTCCCCTCCCACACATCATACACACCCCAAACACTTGCACCTGTTGTTTAAGGGAACGTTCAGTGCAGTGCACTGAAAGGGTAAGTTTCAACATATTCCTACACTTGTATTTTAAAACGAAACCATTCCGGAACGGTTTCTTTTTAAAATAAAAGTATAGGAGCTGTAAAAGGTAATTTAAAAAAGTACAGGAGCACCGCTCCCGACCGCTCCCGCTCACTCCGACCACTGCCCAAGGGGGTGTTTTGTGTTAAAACGTAAGCAAATTGTGATATTTAAAGAATATTATTCAGCAACACTGGTCAGAACTACTAGCTGCATAGTGAAGTAACTCATCAAACTGGCCCACATTGGCCATACAAGTGGCACATTTTGACTGGCCTACACTAGCATTTTGCATTTTTGGTATGGGCATCGCCCTATTGCCCTATAGGCCAGTCCAAGCCTGTTGGAGACGGAGAAGATGTTGGAATATCTAAGAACCAGGGAGCGGCTTCCTTTGTACCCTTTGGTTTATTTGTTTTATTTGTGTTTTGTCACCTCATAAGCCCTTTATTTTCCATCATTCTCTGCCCAGAGTACTTGTCATTCCTGAACAGATCCTCCACATTGTGACAGAGGCCTTGTGGGATGCACAAACGACTGGACTCGGAAGATATTGCTTCCAACGAGTTTATTTGTAAGATAAAAGGCTCAACACAAAAATGAAACCTTAACCAAAAGTCTTCAATGCCATTGCCTCTCGGTCTGGGCTCCATGTCCCTCCAATATGCAAGCTCCAGTCTGTCTTTAAAAGTCGCCTGGATGGGGCTTTCCGGAGTCCGACGCCCACGGCGGCTTTCATCCAGGAAGCTAGTCTTGATTCTGCTGCTTCGCTCTGCTTCCCTGGTTCCTGCCATGCCACCATGCCACCTAGAGCGGCTGTAGGTGCAACCACAGCTGGAGTCAGGAGTTCCCACCACCACTTTCTAGTACCCAAGCCCCCCTCTACATTCAGGTGTGCACCACTGCACATCCCTTCCTGTCACCTCTCTGATGGACTGATGGTAGCCTTCCTATGCCAATTCTTTCCTCACCCCAGGGTCTAGTCCTGGCTAGGGGTGTCCTCGCTGACTGGAGCCTTCCTATTCTTGCTGTCTTAAAGGCCACCTCTACCTGCTGCTGCAACCTCCTGCTTGGCCCCACCAGCCTCTCTTGATTCTGCTGCACGTGCCGCCAGCCTTCCTTATCTAGATGGTATCACTGTATCCAATCTCTCACCACCTCCTCCTAACACAACCCCCGTATTTACCGGTTGCCGCCACCTCCAAGTCTTCAGCAACGCCTACTCCTGCAGTTACCAACCTCTCCAAACCAGTACCATCTCCTTTTGATGTTACAACCTTATCTAATCTGCGAACAACTTCTCCTGCCTTCTCCTGCCCTCTCTGGTTTCCAACATCCTTAAATCCTCCATAGTCCTTGTAACAAACTCCAACCTGATCCAACCGCCAGGCATAACCTGCTCCAAAAACCCACACTCAGCAAATGGACTAGCTGTATTCCTCCTCTCCCTCCTACTCCTGTGTGGGTCTTTCCTTGAGTGTCTGCACCTGTGCTTGGTCATGCGGAGAGGCTACGGTCGGTTGGTTCCTCTGAGTGCTCCTCGAACTACTTGAGGAGCAAGGATGTGGACCAAAACGTTATTAGGTCGGTCAGTCTTCTTCGTTCTCAGATCGGTTCCTTAAGGACTGAGTCTGTCTGTACTGTGGGCTGGTGTCTCCAGGTATAGAACATGTTTTCATAAGTGTTTTAACTCCTCTTATCCATTGGCAATATTGTGGGGATATGAAGATGCCATTACAGGTTATTCCATGGAGGGAGAATTTGTTGAATCTTTTCCACTGCAGTTTACCGCAAATGTATGTGGGTGGTGGGTTAAGGTAATAATAAAGGTAGCAAGGGCTGGGGTGGGCTCTAGGTGGTCTCCCCTGCAAACACTTCTGGTAAAATGGCCTCCATAAAAACCTGATGATATCTCCCACAATGAATAAAACCCATGAAATCACATTGAGCCGTATTGTGCAATTGGGATATGTGACACCTTGTTTCCCAAATTTTTTATTTAGTTACAGGGGATCACACATGTTGGAACATCACTGCCTTCATCAGTCTTTGGGCCTCATTACACGTAGTGCGGTAAGGGTTTACCGGTACCGGTAAACCCTTACCGCCTTACTACGAGGTCCCTTTTGTTTTTTGCGGTACCGTAATTAGCGCTTTCCCCATTCCCATAGAGCCCTATGGGGCAAAAATGGGAATGGGGAAGGGCAATGGAGGAAAGCGGAATTACCGCCTTCCCAACCTTGAAATAGGGCGGTAATTCCCCTTTCCTCCAAGGCGGTACCAGTAAATTACCGGCATGAACCATGGTGCTAATAGCACCATGGTTTACCGCACTACGTGTAATGAGGCCCTTTCAGTATTTATGAAGCTATCTGGGGAACTGTGGAGGTCATTGTGTGTTCCACAAACTTGCGGAGATAACCTCTTTGAACAGTATCGCTGTACACACCGCTTTTGCGGATACTATACAAAGCGTCTCCCTTAAGCATGAAGTCCTTCATCTCAGTACAGAAGATTTGGGTCTGCCTGGGTGAAGCTTTAGGCTCCGTCAGTACTGATGGGGCGCACTCTCGCTAGCCTCTGGAGTACAACCGAGATTTGGTCAGGGTCCAAGCTTAGAAACAACACTTCCTTCTGGTCCTTTAGAAAAATCTAAAAACCCTTCTCTTTAGAAATGATCACCTTCAATAGTCACCCAATCTCCTAGATCAACCAAATGTCTCTGTGTAAAAACATGACATAATAAGGCAACGTAATGTGTTAATGTGTAAATAAGTAACACACTTGCAATTTGTATTGCATAAAGTCTTGTCCTCGAAGTCTTGTAATCCTGTAACCATATTCTTAAGCAAATCGTAGCGCCTAGTTGCCTCTGGGCTTTGTGCGCTTTACAAATAAATAAATAAATAAAATAAATGAAGGAGGATCTGCTCTGAACGACTTGTCAGGTTGGAAATGGCTGGAACCCTGTCACTGGCATGTGCTGTGGCAATTTGACTGTCCCCTGCCCTATGTTAGGGACCAGGTTAAGCTGGCCAGGGTATCTTCCCCTATCCGGCCACTGAGCCCAACATGTGTGGGTTAGGCTGGCACCTGGCACACTCAGCCACACTCCCACTGGTCCCAATTTCCAGGCAGCGGATCTCCTCGCATTTTTCCAATCTCTTTGTGACACAGAGCGCCTGGAGACTGCCCCTAGGTGGTAGCGTTGCGCGGTATAAACTAAAATAACATATACCGCATTACCCAGGATCATGTGGATTTTTGTCATTAGTGCACTCTTGCATTACCTGCTAACGGTATTGAAACTGGTAATGAGCGTCTATGTCATAATTCTCATATTGCAAGAACAGCCAGGGCAGCATTGGCTTGTGCCAGTTAGGCCAGACATTGCTAAATCCTTCAGCTTCCCACCACTTGCCCAAGACTTTTCACATAGTGTATAGCTCAAGAATTTACTGTGTATATAAGATACTCTCCATTAACAAGTGTTTAGAACAAATGTTGGCATAGCACTGCATAGCTATTGTAAAAAGGCCTAGGCATTAAAGTGATAACCCAAGCTCAAAAGCTGAACATGGCAATGCCCCTGCCCCTATATTTTGCCTGCAGCAATCCCAAAATACAGCACCATTCCATGCCCACTTATTCTATAGTGCTAGCTAGGACAGGCTTTTGCACAAGCTCCTTAATTGTGCAAGTGTTGTGACTGTAGTTGAACATCACACGCACCTTAATTGTGCAAGTGTTGAAGAAATATATCTTTTTATTTTACTTTTTGTGCGTGATTAAATTATTATTCTATATACAGAATATACAGAATGTTCAATTAACTGACTAAATTTCTATAGATGTTCTAGCAATTGGCTTTTGTCCAACAATTGATAGTGTGCAGGGGACAGGAGGATTCCTAGATTGAATCTTCATCATTTCTTTGTTTCTTGTTGGGGTTTTGTGCCATGATCCCAGTTCCTCCCGCACCTAAAAAAAGACTTAAAATTATTTAAACTAATACTCTAATTATTCATTAACTAAAGGTGTGCATCAGTGTCTCAACCCACTACAGTCACAACACTTGCATGACTAAGGTGCTTGTGATGTTCAACTACAATCATAGCACTTGCACAACTAAGGTGCTTGTGATGTCCAACTACATCCAAGGGCAATGCTCCAGAGCTCGCCGTACAGTCAGATCTTGCGTCTTAAGAGAATCACCTCTAATCCAGACGAACTCGATAAAGAATGTACTGGCTGAATTGATACATTTCAAGACAGAGGATATCCCTCTAACATTCTAGAGGATGCTAAAAAAAGAGCCTCTAATGTAACACGAACAGACCTTCTAAAACCAAAAACACAAGTTAAGGAGACTCCACTCCTTTTTATATCTAAATTGTCGAGGCAAAATGTTCTAATCTCCAAAAGTATTAAGAAACACTTGGACATTTTACATAATGACTCAACTTTCCTAAGGTAATTCCCTGCAGCCCCTATGATGTGTTTCAACAGGGGCAAGAACATCAGAGATAAATTGGTAAAAGCTGAGAGGATACCTAAAGAAAAACAACAATTCTTAACGACTAGGAAACTTGGAACTTTCCCTTGCCTGGGATGTACACATTGCAATAATGTCATCAGAGGAAATATAGTGACCCACCCAAGAACGGGTAAGAAAATCAAACTTAGAGACTACCGAATTGTTTGTCATCTGGGGAAGTCTACATGATGAAATGCCCATGTGGGAAAGTAAATGTTGGTCAGACAAAAAGATCATTGAAATTTAGATTGACTGAACATAAATCAAATATACGTTGTAACAATCAACACTCACCTGTGTCAAGACATTTTAATCTGCATAAGCACACTGTTTCCCAAATGAAATTTCAGATCCTAGAGGTGGTTAAACGTCCCCCTAGAGGGGGCGACTATCAATCTCTTTTACTACAAAGGGAATCCTACTTAATTGACATGATGGACTCGATCCATCCACGGGGTCTGAATGAAGACTTCTCATTGAACTGTTTTCTGTAAGGCCATACAATGCCACTTTTTGCACTTGTGTATATATATAAACATGATTTTTTTGCTGTGATTATGTGTTGATTTTAATGAGTAATGTAAGCTATGTCATTTTTTTCTGTTTCCATACACCGTATGAGAGATTCCAAATTAAATTCCAAATTATGCTAATTATACTTGATTTAAAATGCATCTGAATGTTAGAATGATACAATTCGTTGTATGTCCGTATTAACTGGGACTTCTTTGTTCCAACATGTAATCCTGTGAATATTGGGCCTAATGTCTACACAAATGGTAGAACTACACGACTCTGTAAGTGTATGAATCATGTATGACTAAGCTCCGTCCAAAATGTGAAGTGACTAATATCTATATGTGTCCATGATTTTACATATGTGGACCCATACACTCTGAATGTCCAGTGTTGGCCTGCATTTTCTCGATCCTTCTTTAACTCCATACATTGGTAATCTTTTCACCATTCCCCTATCCTCTTACGTCTTCTTAATTTTGCACCGATTGACATATACCGTCACATCTATAACTTGATCTCACTACACCATCATTATAACATTGAGTTTTGCTTTAATTTAACTTGATACCACGACTGGATTACTCATTTATCCAGTTTTTTTGCATTGTACGGTATTTATATTTTGGTACTATATTAACAGTACTCGGCCTTTCTAACATGGAGGACCATGCACGCCCATGTTATTAGTCCACTCTCTATGTCTATCATTCTTACACTATTATCATGGAGGATTCTGCCTCCGCCGGTAACTAGTCCGCTTTTTATTTCCATTTGTTTGATAAAACCTCTACCAACATGGCGATTACTGTTTCTGTGACAACGGATCCAGACACCAGTTGCCGACGCCAGCTATTCGCATCTCGTCCACATTCAGAAAGGTACATTTCAAAGCCTGTAACCGCGTTCAGATTCCGGACTTCCAACAAATTATCAGCTCTTGACACACATCTTGCTTTCCCTATTACAGAACCCAGATACCCGTGTGGTGATTAAATCCTTGAAATGCGCGTTCAGATCTAAGAGACTGGCAGCGATCGACTCTGCACTTGCCCATGTGCATATGAGTGACTCTCGTTATAGGTATGCAGACGTAGTTGGTGGTTTTATGTGTCTCTTGATAATAGTTCTTGATTCTAGATGCTCAATCTCTAGTTGCTCTTATCTATATCTATATTCAGTGAAAAAACTTTGTTAAAGGGACGTTATGGTTAAGTTGCGCTACTAAAAACCTATGAAATTCAGTGAAAAAACTTTGTTAAAGGGATGTTATGGTTCAAAGTAAAACTGAAAAACCCCTGAAATTCGGCAGTTATGGTAAGATAAGCAACCATAACTCACGTCACCGTGCACTGCTAACACTAACACCCTGGACATCAAAGATGGCATCACATCTGATTGTCTAATCCATCTAATCCGTACAGTCTTCTTTCCATGTTGGATTTGCGGAAAACCCCGGATGTAGCACGCTCTGTCCACGGACAGCCGTGGTGTCCGCGGACCGCGTAACTCTTCGACACCCCTTCTACCATTTCCACTTTACTCTCTGTGCCATTCCCTTATTGCATACAGCTAAGCAGTCACACAATACGAAGAACATCCTCAGAACACCCCCATTTTGTTTATTTTCAAACATTTCAGGACAATTATCATTTCATTATTCAACATATTAACATTACAAATTTTATACTTTCATCTTGTACGCTGCACACAATGCTATGTTTCTCCATTAGTAGCATACTAGAAAGAACCCCATAATACAATGCTATTTATATCAATGCATCATTCAAAGCACTAATTACGGTATGATATTTATTGCAATGATCCTTGACACTTTTTTCGCAACATTATAATAAAAATCCCTAGTACACAAATTTCATGAAAGTAAATGCACATGTGATGTCATCAGTGATGTCATCAATGACATTTGCGATGTCATCTTTGATGTCCTGGGTGTTAGTCTTAGCAGTGCATGGTGGTGGCACGAGTTATGGTTACTTAGCTTACCATAACTGGCGAATTTCAGGGGTTTTTCGGCCTTACTTGGAACCATAACGTCCCTTAAACAAACTTATTTTATTAGCACGCAAACAATATACAAAGATGTAGTCTAAACAGCAAGTTCTCACAATGGCTTTACACAGAATGTTGCAAAGTAAGCATTTATGCTCGTTCACAGTGAAGGTCAGCTGCTTCCATTTTTTTTCTCGCGGCCCGGAGAGGCCCACGACTCCCAGTATAAGGTTCTATTTTTTTTTTACCTTGACAGACAGAGATTGTGCTGAAAGACTTCTTTGGAAGAAGTGTAGCAAAAACGTAAGACACGATAAAGATGAAATTTCTGAAACGAAACCACTTTTGTATATTATATCACTTTGAGAAAGATCGTTGGCACACGCAGAGTCGTATTTTGGGACTGCACTACACTTGGACAATGGAAAATGCAATTATAATGTAAGTAACCCTTTAGATTATTTTATACCGGAATATAATAACAATAGCGTGGCATTAAAGCCTGGTCAAGTTGTACTTGTTCGTTCAATGTGGCATATTGTTTTCTACCGCGCACTATCACCGCCGAATTGATCCCCTGTCGTTTAGAGGGCTCTGAAAAAGGCAAACGACACAGGGTGGGTTAATAGAAATAATTTAACCGATCTGTAGCCAGTCAAGCGCTCTACTCGCTGTGCTACCTCACTGTAGCCGGTCAAGTGGCACAGCGAGTAGAGCGCTCGCTTTGACATCCGTGCACAGCTTCCTAACGCAGGTTCGAATCCCGGCATGGCCAAACTCAGCCTTTCATCCTTCCGTGGTCGATAAATGAGTACCACACACCGTGGGTAATAATAAGCAGCGCTGAGATACCTGACGGTTCTTAGCGCTATATAAATGTGAAAATATTATTAACATACTCCGTTGCACTATCTTTGCTAGCAAATATTTTCACGCCCTAATAAATAAAATTAATAAAGATGGGCTGGTGAGACTAATTTATGTTTTTTAAAACAGGCATGTTGCCCCATTTTGCCAATGCCACGATTTTCAGACTCCAGCAGATGGATTTTTCAACTGCCAGGTGCAGCTCCATGTAAGCAACTTCATGGCCCTCACCATTTTATGGGACAATCGCCAAGGACCAATATGCCCTTACGCAGTGCTAGCGGCTAGAAACAACATACCAACCATTATGGTGGTCTAATGCCTCGTTGTTGGAGCAACCTTCCGATTATCAGTGCGACCATTTACTGCTTTTATCATAAACCAACAGCCTATCTACCGCAAAGGAACAGCGCGTGGCTCAAAATAAACTTTTGCTGATCGACAGCAGAGACAATTGCAAATCGCTGAATATTCACTAAACATTTCATGTGAAATAAATGCACTTTACCAAATGTACAATCCTGCTGTTTACTTTTAAACCACAGTTTCTTATTCCGAATTGTGGCGCACTGTGTTCTAAGCTGATCTAACACTCTCTGTACCGCAAAGGAACATCGCGTGGCTCAACATGAACTTTTGCGGATCGACAACAAAGACAAATGCAAAACGCTGAATATTCACTAAACATTTGATGTCAAATAAATGTACTTTACAAAATTTACAATCTTGCTGTTTGCTTTTAAATCACAGTTTCATATTCCGAATTGTGGCGCGCTGTGTTGTGACATAATGTGTGTTGTCTACCGGGTTCTGTGTAAAGTCGCGTAGGACTGGAGACGACTGGGCGCGTTTGATGACGCACCCTGTAACGTCACGGAGAGAGGCGGGGAATATGAATGCTTTCATAATGTCAGGCTTAGGGGCGGGAGATATGATTTAGTGTCGCAAAAGCAAGTCAGCCATGTCAATAGCACCAGTCATAGGATTATCACATAATGTCGGCGCACACAGGCCTGATTTATCGTTTCTTTAGTGGACAAAAAGTCGGATGAGGCCCATAGGAAATTGTACTATCAGCGGACAAAAGGAGGGTTCATAGAACACTTTCAACCTGACAACGAACAATACAAACAACATTCTCAGAACACCCCCATTTTGTGTAATTGCAACCATTTTGTCACACTGCGAGTGTTCTTAGAACACATTCAACTTGCCAGATTACAATATGGACAGCGTCCTCAGGACACCCCCCAGTTTGTGTATTTACGAACATTTAAATACACTGCGAGTGTTTTTAGCTCAATTTTACCTTGCTTGCGAACAAAAAGGACACATAATCCGTCCTCTGGACACCCCACCATTTAGTTTATTTACAAAATGTCAGAACAGCCGTGTTCTCCGCGGACAAATCGAACAAAACAAAAGCGTATAGCACATAAAAAAACAAAACATTGAACCTATCTCATACTCCCCCACCCTCCCCAAACACTCTTACACACCAACACACTCCACTAAATACAATTTTTAATCCAAGTTTCACTGCGCTGTACGCGGTCGACGGTGAATACAAAATGGCGGGCGCCACAGAAAATCTGACGCGCTCCATGCCCCACGCCGTCCAATCAGCGAACTCATCACATGTCCGCGGACATGACGCAAGCCCATGGGCCAATCGGGGTGCTGTCCGCGGAGCGAACAGGGAAGTCCGTCCGCGAAGCGAACACAGATATCACTAATTTTTTTGCCTTACATTTTGGTAATTTTTTTAAAAACTACTGGACGGATTTACACCAAATTTGCAAAAGCATGCCCCCTATAACTTTGCCCCCCCCCGGACCAAACCTCTCTAAACTTTGCAAAAAAATTCAGAGTGGGCCATATACTTTTTTTGCTAAGTTTGGTGAGGATTCGTCCAGAGGAAGTGAAGTTATAAGCCACCCAAAAAGTGCTCTTCCTATGGAAACACCAACTTAACCATAACTACATGGACGCTACTGCGTCCATGTAATACCTACATTTCTCTGCTTGATTACCGTGTAGTTAAGTCAGATCTATTTTCTGTGAACCGAGGGATCAGCCCACGTTGTGATTGATTTGCGTACCTTGTAACATAACTCTCGAACGCTACACACCGAGGCTACTGGCATGTTAGATTTCCTTGTTAGTAGGTTTTTCACACATCTAGTTTTAAGTTAAAGAATTGAAACCTATCTAGGGGACTTCCAAGATCAGGAGATTGATGTATACTATTTACATATCAAACGAAGGCAACAGCGCTTATCTATGGACCTCTGTTCTATTACCTTCCCAGACTAGGCATCATCCTTGAGCCACCTGATTTGCCTACAACAGGACTGAACTTTGAAGCCAACATCTGCCACGTGTGGTCCATTAAGATACACACGTAATAGACCACAAGTAGGGTGATTACTTTGTCACCCCATCCCTTTAGGTATGTTGTAATCTGATGTTCTTTATTTTTTTTTTACCTTGCTAAGAATCCCTAAATGGGTCTATCACTTTTGAACTATCTTCTCATGATCTATCTTTAATGCAGTGCCAACTCTGGTGATTTTTTGAGTGGTATCAGTCAATTTGAGATAAATATATGTACAATGTTGAATAACCACAAACACATGTGATTTGAATATACTATACATACCATGTACACCAGAAACCAAGAATCATGCTCAGGGTGAATACGAGCAGACATTAGACCATTATCCCATTGGATGTATGCCGAAAGTTTGATATATATATAAAACATTTCTGGAGTTTGTAATGAATTTGATGCATCCTGTATATATCTTGTGATGACTGGACTGTAATACTGTAAATTATCTTTTTTCCAATCGTCCGTATTGACCATTGAAGAAGGGGGATACTCCTCGAAACGCGTCTCCTTTGAAAAACTGACTTTTCTTTCCATTTCTGTGCATATTTACTAATGCTGGATTGTTTGCTTGTTTGCAAATCCATTCCTTTCTGAAAGAAATACATCTTTTTTTTAAAAAAACATTTTGTATGTGATTGCATTTTTATTCTATATACAGAATATTCAATTAACTGACTAAATGTCTATAGATGTTCTAGCAATTGGCTTTTGCCAAACAATTGATAGTGTGCAGGGGCGGGAGGATTCCTAGATTGAATCTTCATCATTTCTTTCTGACTGTAGTTGGACATCACAATCACCTTAATTGTGCAAGTGTTGTGACTGTAGTTGGACATCACAAGCACCTTAATTGTGCAAGTGTTGTGACTGTAGTTGGACATCACAAGCACCTTAATTGTGCAAGTGTTGTGAATGTAGTTGGACATCACAATCACCTTAATTGTGCAAGTGTTGTGAATGTAGTTGGACATCACAATCACCTTAATTGTGCAAGTGTTGTGAATGTAGTTGGACATCACAATCACCTTAATTGTGCAAGTGTTGTGACTGTAGTTGGACATCACAAGCACCTTAATTGTGCAAGTGTTGTGACTGTAGTTGGACATCACAAGCACCTTAATTGTGCAAGTGTTGTGACTGTAGTTGGACATCACAAGCACCTAAGCTTGATTCATGGAATTATTTGTGTGAAAAACGCAGATTTGCACGCTTTTCTGCCCGAAAATCCCCATACTTCAAACAGGGATTTTCGGGCAGAAAGGCACGCAAATAATTCCATGAATCAGGCAGACCTTAGTTGTGCAATTGGTCCCCAGGCGCTCTGGTGGATCTGTAAACGGGAAGGTGGGATGGGTTAGTAAGGTAAAGAGGGAGTAGGATAGTGAGAGGAATGGTGTACTGTTGGCAGCTTCAACTCGGTAGACACCGGGTGCTGAGCTTTGGTGCGAATATTGAATCTGTGTCAGACCGCGTGCGCTGTTGGTGCGGCTTATGTGTTTTTGCAGTGTGGTCAAGTGCCTGCAGCTTGTTGTGCGAGAGATGGTTGTGTGTGTTTTTTGTGAGATAAGTGTGCAGGGAGTTTGAGCTTATATTGGTTAGTGGGTTATATTACATTTAACATGCTAACATTCACAGTTCTGTCTAAGTGTACCAGTTGTTGATCTACATAATTCCGTCTGAGTGTGGCACTCGCTAATCTTCACAATAATTATCTAGATATGGGGCAGGATAGTGTTCTCAATTCTAAGTGTGGCACATGCTAACATTCAAGTTCCATCCAGGTGTGGCAAATACTAACATTCACAATCCCATCCAGATACACGTGTGCAAGTGTTGTGAATGTAGTTGGACATCACAAGCACCTTAATTGTGCAAGTGTTGTGACTGTAGTTGGACATCACAGGCACCTTAATTGTGCAAGTGTTGTGACTGTAGTTGGACATCACAAGCACCTTAATTGTGCAAGTGTTGTGACTGTAATTGGACATCACAAGCGCCTTAATTGTGTAAGTGTTGTGATAGTTGTACATCACATTCCTACCCCTCCCCATCGCGTGTGATGCAGGGATCTAGTTGTTACACATACAAACGCCAACATACAAAGGCTGAAGCACACCCTAATAGTGCTCAATCACATACCGAGTGTACACGAACACAACCATTAGTGAGCTTGTTTGTGTATTGTTTTGAATGTTGCCACATCTGTGTAACATCTGTCTTTGAATCCATCACATCTTCAATCCACTCACACCTATGCTCCATGCACTCTCTCTGCCCTTCAGCAGTGACTTCCTGTGTGTGCGTGTCATCCACACACAATGCCCACTCACTAGTGAGCGAGCACGTCTGTAAGGTGTGTCTCTGGCAAAGCATACCCCGATGCTAGAACCTAAAGGACGTCAGAGTGTACCGCACTGATGGTCCCTAATGGGATTGAAAGGCTTATGGAGTGGTCTGTATCTTTGAGCTGTCTGTCCTGGTTTGATAATGCGATGTATGAAATAGTGCTGTCCAGTATGACCAGGATAACTTTCTGGAGCAAACATTACATACCCACAGTGCAGTAGGATCGGAAATGAAGGTGAAGTTGCAGGGATAGATACCAGGTGGCGCTGTGGCATGTGTGAGTGCAGAATATTCTGCACTCACACGTCAGGTGAAAGGTTTATTTAACGCGTTCTTATCCCACCACAACATTGATGCAGTTCAGAAAAAAATGATGGTGAAAGGCGCTATACAAATGAAATGAAAGAAACTGAAAAAAGTCATATTAGCTGCAGTTTAAAGCAAGAGTGCAATTGGAGAGTTCTGAGAAACATTATTTGGAATTTATTGCAATTAATGCTTGTTTTGTGTATTATTAAGTCGTATTTGTTATATTTAAGTCGTTCACATGTCCATTCTCTTTTCTCCCTCCAATTCAGGCATTTTTTGTTCATGCGACTTTCTGCAGAAAAAAATGACTTCTCTTGTTAGGTCGAACCATGCCCGAAACAAGGCCGTCATGGACTATAATGGACTGGAAGCTGCCAGCCCATCACCGAGCAGGCAGTGAACGTAGCTCTAAGCATCCCTTGGTCGGCCCTGCTCAGGGAACTATTTGTTTTTTCTACGGTATATCTAGGGTAATTTCCTAGTGTGTTTATACTCCCCATGACATGTTTAAGGCCTGGTGTGATGCCTGTCTCCTCTCAGTAACACTATCTCTCTCAGCGACAAGGACGTGAGCAAATAAAACAAGTAATTGTTTTATTTTACCCTGCTAAAGTTCAGCTCCTATTTCTCTGTTTACTGGAAATTAAACAAGGGCACGCCGTGATTCATGAGCTGGCCCGAGTCTGTCTTCCAATGCATCGTTTGGGAAGAGGATTCACGCGTCCTCAGTTAGTGTTGTGTGAAAGTAAAAATGCGTGACGGACAGACTTTTATCATTGGCAGTCAACGGAAGTGCTTTTTAGTGTTTTGTTTCTGCTCCGAGCTTTAGTCTCTAGAGTAAATCGAGGAATCATTATTTTCTTGTCAGGGGGTGGCTAAGCAACAAGGCCTTAATGGCACCGTACACGGCATACCAATTTGTGCAAACTGGTTTATGTAATCGCAGGGCTCCCCTGTAATCTAGGGTTATTTTATCTGAAACACAAAATGGCGGGTCATTGGGAGCTCTGGGTGACCCTCCAGAAGTAAGAACGTCGGCCCTTATTCACAGAGCGGTTTATAATGAGGTGTTGCCATTATAAAACGCTTCTGAATTTGACCCTTACTCTGCTCTGTTCTTCAAAGGTACCTGATCTGATTCCGCTTCTCACTGCTGTCGCCCTGCAGGCTCAATCAGGGTGAAACAGGGCCCGGGGAAGACAACGATATGCAGTCTTTCTTCCAGATAGACATAGAAGTCAGACACCATCTGCTGTCTATGCTGTAGCCATATTAGGAAGCTAGTCCCTAGTCCTTCTACTATGTCTACTTCAGGGTGGGATTTGTGCAGGCAGTGCAATTAAAAAGGACACATTGCCCATCAAGCAAAGCAAAGCAAACTGTTGCATAGCCCTGGAGGAGGTGGCTCACATGAAGATAAACAAGCACTGGCAAAGCCAACAGTTTAGGTTTTTATGCAGATATGGGATAGTCATTTGCCAGGTACTGCCCTAAAGATACACTTTCTGCACAGGATGGCTGACAAATGGTGTTAGCAGCACCTCGGCATTATATGGCAGTGCTCGGCAAATGCCTATTTTATGTTTATATGAGAGCCAAAACCTTTGGCTTTACCCATGCTTGTTTTTGTTACGAATTCAGTGCTTGGAACAGATACAATGATCTTCATTATGATACAAAGGAAGTGACTGAGTGCGCACTTGGTTAAGACATTTCTATTGCACGAGTTTTACACGTTCATTGCATCAATTACTCTTCAAGGGACTGCTTAGAAATACCAATGGCCAAAGGGACTATCATAAAAAAAAGTCAAACAACACCCACTGCTTCTGTGTCCTTTTCCATATCCCAATGTTCTATTAGTTTCATTTCCCATGCCAATAGTTTCAGCTTATAGGGAGCACTTCAAGCGCTACCTAACAGGCAAAACTAAACAACTTTATTGTTATTGCAGAGCTTAAAGATAATATATCAAGTGCATTTTATTGACCAATAGGGGACTGAATAGTCCTGCCAGGGTGTTTAAATAAAAAACAAGGTCATTTAGCATGGGCAACTAAACCTGTTATGACATGATATGATTGGTTATTTATAATGCTCTTAATACCCAGAGGTTTGTAAGCACGGACCTGGGGATCGACCCTTGTCTAAGCTTCTGAGGCGAGCACGTTGCCCCTAAGCTATCCTCCCAAGTTGTAAAACCTTCTGTAGTTTTATGGACCCTGAACTACTTGATGTTTGCAAGGATTCATTGAGTGTCCAGGCTCATTGGCCCAAGTGCAATTTCCCATCTACAAGAAGCCTTTGAGAACTTTGTTAAAAGTCATCCATACATTCTAGTGAGTCACTTAGTCTTTGGTTCCCCTGAACTGATCAAACACACCTGTGGACCATGTCTAGAGTCCTGCTCTGCTGGTGCAGGGAACACCAGAACTGTGTTTCCTGCTGTTGAGACGTAGCATTGCAGTCATTCCATTATTCCCACGTTCAGGATAAGCGGGCAAACATTTAGCACCCCCACAGCCTGCTTTCCCAGGCAGGCTTTGAATACAATAATACAAGACAGCAGTATTTAATAATAATAATAATAATACAAATTATAATTTAGCATTTATATAGCACTGCGACCCCAGGGGTATCTGAGCGCTGCTTGTTATTACCCACGGTGTGTGGTGCTCACACGGTGCCCACTGTGTATTTGGTAGAATGTTTACATTCTATACAAAGACGCACCACTTGGATGATGTCTAATGAGGGCAAAAGGCATGTGTGGTTACTTGGAATCTTGAGAACCGCCTGCCGTGGGTGGATAACACAATTTATGAAATGGCACAGCCTCAAAGACCAGGACTATTTCCTGGAGTAAATGCATGCTTTTATTCTAATTTGCGCACCCGCAAAGAGTTGCTCAGTGGCTCAGAACTGGATGTGAACTTACATCGATGGGTTCCGGGTGGCGCTGTTCATTTGTGGTCGTTTGACTGAAATGTACTATTCTACTCTCACATTTCAGGTAAAACATTTTTACAACCACCATAATATTGCTATTCAGTGGAAACACTTGAGTTCAAACGATGTTAAAGTGCTCATTTAATGAAACAAACTTCTGCAATATGGCGGGTGTTGGAAACTATGCCACCTTCACTCTGACCCTCCTGTTCAACAATCCATGTGCACACTGATGACATCACAGATATGATAGGTTATTTATAATGCTCTTAATACCCAGAGGTTTCTAAGCACGGTCCCAGGGATCAAACCTGTGTTGCTCCTTGTCGTCTTGCTTCCAAGGCGAGCACATTGCCCCTGAGCTGTCCTCCCGAGATGGCATCTGATATAGCATCATTTATGGTTTCACTGGAAACTAGAGTGCACTGATAAATATGGCCAGCTCCTGACTCGTAAGAAGGTCAGATAATGCCAACAAGGAACCCTTATAGGGTCGTAAGGCACTGAACACCCACAATACATGGTAGATGACGCAGAGCTGGAGCTCATATTTGCAGACTTTTTTGCGACCACAGGCCCAGGCAAAAAGTCCTACAAATTTGTGGTAAAGGTCTATAAAATGGTCAAGAATCGATTTGAACATTGGGAAACCAAAGCTAGGCCCCTTCCCAAGCAGTTACAAGTTAACAGACAGACAGCATATCAGGCAGACAGAACGCCATTTGCAGGTAAAAGGTAAAGAAAAATCCAAAATGGCCACCAGCCTCTCTATGGTCTTAAGCCAGACCACTGACTCACCACATGACCCTTGCCACAAGGCCCAATCAGGAGAAGGACAAACCTTTGTATCAAATGTGCAAGCTATGTGCTCAGACCAACTCCAAGGTGAGGGGGGGTGCTTTTAAAAAGCAGGCAGCCCAAATAGGGTTGTCAATCCATGGGAGAGCTACAAAGAGGAAGCAGCAGGATCAGGGGAGGGTTGGCCAGAAAAGGGGAAGGTACTGGTGTGGGAGAAATGAGAGAAGCATGGGGAATGCTACACATATTATCCTATGAACGGGGAGGGGTTGTTGTGAGTCAGAAATAACAGATTTGTTTAGTAAGAAAGGTACTTAAGTGGATCCAGAATGGGCATTAAAGAGAACTATTGTTGAGACGGCTGAGAGAGCAAGTTATTGGGAGACAGATTTCAGTAAGAAGAAAGATACAGAATTGGAATGTATTAACAAGGTTTATTGAAGTCTATTGATGTGGTTGGTGAAGAAAGACGCAGAGTTAAGAAAGGAGAGAGGGATTGACACTTAGGCGGGACTGTGTGAGTGTGTGTTTGTGTCAGAGGAAAGAGTTCTAGTATCAGTACTGCCTTTCTGTTCTAAAGGGTAACATCAGATCAGACAAGCAGACAGGTAACAAAAATAAAGCATCTTTTAATGTGGATGACTTACCAGGTGCAAAGCAGTACGCGTGCTTATATGTGCAATTTGAAAATCAAGTGATTAAAATGGGACACCACGCCACTAAACTTTGTGGTTTCTACTTTCAATCATATAAACCTTTTATGCCATTTTAATCATGTAGCACAGTTTGTTTTTACCTCAATTCCAAATGATAGAACTACTAAGATGGAAAAGAAAAAAAAAAATCAAGATGAGTTTTAAGCACTTTGAGAACAAAAAAACAAATAAATCATTATTAGATTGAAGTAAGTATAACATTGCCTAAGAGTGCACCTAGGAAAATATAAATGAATGTAATACATTGCGTTGTGGTTTTCCCTGAAGAAGTGCTAGGCGCGTAACATGTGTAGGCATGTTACGCGCTTAGCACTTCTTCAGGGAAAACCATAAGGTTGTTATGTGATTGGTTACATGATTGAAATGGCATGACACATTTATGTGAATAAAATATATAACATGAATGTTTGATGCAAGGTATGTCTAATTTTCAAACAACTGTTTATCAAACTGCATATGTGAGCAAGTATATTTCGTTGTACGATAAAAGGAAGAGCCCTCAGTCGATTACCCTTCTACGTTCATATAAAGAACACAAGATGAACATACCAAGCATACAATTACAAGCGCGGATAATTAAGAGGACATTACATTTAGCCTCACGACACACATTCTGTTAACCCTTTGTTCATCACAGCAATGCACAGCACTTCCAACCCAGCTCCCGAACCCATGAGTGCACTGCACTCTCTAGAGGTTTTGGACAACATCTCCCATGATGCCTCACCATTGGCGATGCTGGCTAGGGCTGACTGAAGTGTGAAACACCTGGAGTGGCAAAGGCTACAGAACCACGGAGACTTGGATGAAAAGGTTCTAGGTCGTTTGTATGCCGGGTGTTCTTCCACAGACTTTTAGCCCAAAAAAGTTTTGACTTTTTTTGCGTTTCAAATTTCTTTTTGGGGTTCCCCCGTTTCAAATTTCTTTTTGGGGTTCCCCCCCACCGCCCGAACCCCTTGTCATTTATCTATTTTTTATTCTCGTCCCCCCTCCACATTTTATATGCCCTTTCCCACCCAACAAAAAATGTAAAAAGTTTTTTGAGCAAAAATTCTGGAGAAAAACACCATTCGTAAAAAACAGATGTCGATGAAACAACATCGTACCAAAAGAGGACAGGAGCATAACACATATCCCGTATATACCACAAAACAGATGTGACATGCACTTGTGCGTGTCAGTACAAGTAGCAGGATATGTTTTGCCAACGTCATCATCCTCCAAGAATGCGACTATTTGCAAAAACCTTTAAAACAATATATCGTCTGCAACTACTCGCAGCCAATACCGCAGGATTCAACTCAAGAGTGCAGCCAACCACTCTCCGTGCATTGCCACGCAGCTATGCCAACACAAGCCTGATCCAGGACCTGATGCCAAACCCCAGGGCCTTCACCCGTGTCTCTTGTTTACAGCACCACACATTCATAAGTCGTCTCCTTGGGGCGTTGCCAGTGCTGAGTTATATAGGGTGTAATGTACGGTTTCAGTACAGATCTTGCTTCTAATAAATGCCAGGCTTTGAATGTAGTCCGGTGGGCCGCAGTCTGTGTGAGTCAGGCTCCCTTCCTACCAGTGCCTCCGGCCGAACCTTTTCCCATCCTGGGATAAGAATTTTTAATCTAAGGAACTGGTTTTGGAATGCTTTCGACTTTAATACTTTTAACTGGGGAGTATATTTAAGCAGGTTGTTAAAATAAACCCATGCCCACTTCTCACCACAAAGACACAGGGCTACCTTACAATTTTGGCGGTGCAGTAAATTCATGAATGCACCTGTTTTGATGGTAATTGATTTACCAGCACTTTTACCACTTTGCCAAACTTCAAAAATGGGGGTAAAGTGGGGGAGATGATTCCATCATATAGCTGAAGGCCTCTTCTCCATTTTACCTCCAAAACATTGACGAAGAACCCTGAGCAAAATGAATGTCTACAGCAATGCTTCCGAAATCTACATTTGACTCCAAAATTGGGGAGTAGCTCATAATCTTGTGGAATATTTAGCTGTCTTTTTGGACAGTAAGTCATTTGGCTAAACATGTAGTTGTCCTTTTTCCCCTCGTTTACCATGACCTCTGAAATCTTATTTCCTGAAGTTATTTTGAGGATCAGCCGGTCAGATAGCAACTCTCGCTTTGATATTCGTGCAGAGCCTGTTGCCGCAGGTTTGAATCCCGGCGGGGCCAAACACAGCCTTTCATCCTTCCAGGTCGATAAATGAGCCCCACACACCGTGGGTAATAATAAGCAGCGCTCAGATACCTGAGGATTCGTAGCGCTATATAAATGCCAAATTATTATTACTATTATTGTTATTATTCCTTTAATTCTTCAGATGTCCACCCCTCTACTGCCAAGAATGTCAGCACCTGTTATTGAAGCAACATAGTAGTCTGCATCGGTATGCAGTGATATTACCGAATAGGGAATATCAAAAAACAACTTATCAAATAGTTTTTGCGGAAAAAATACAGATTAAAAAAAAATATATATATGGGGTGGGGCAAGGAGTTAAAACGGGTGGGTTGGGGTTGGTGTGGGGTCATAAAGAATGGGAAACAGGCGGCTTGCAGGGACTCCCCCAAATAAAAAAAAGAAATTATTTTTTCTGTAAAAATGTTTTTGTTATTCAGTAATTCATTAATATCACATGCAACCGTCTGCGTCCCGTAGCTCTCCAGATGTTTTGGACTACGGCTCCCATGGGCTTTCATCAGAGACTATGCTGCCTAAGGCTGATGGGAGTTGTATTCGATAATATCTGGCGAGTCAAAGGTTGCTGCAGTGCCTGGGCAGGCTAGAAAGACAAATGGTATTTAAACAAAAACTACAATGCTACAAAAAAGGAAAAAGGAAACTCCAGTAATAGGGTTTCTTTGCGCCTGTGAGCCCAAGTCATAAAGAATTGCACTGGAAGGTGCAAAGTTCAGTATGCGCAAATTGTCCCTCGATCACCTGCAAACTGCACACTCCCATTAATTAAAAAACAGGCCAGGCTCCAGCAGGGGGACCAGGGGGGCCAGGCCCCCCAGAGCCAGCCTCTGGCCATCCCTAGAAAGGATGTCATATAAGTGGTGTCAACTGAGGGAGTGGGGGGTGGATGTCACTATAAACATTCAGCAGCAACCCCAGAGACATCATTCTGAGAGGCTGAATTGCAGGAGGCCTGGCCAGGATTTGTTTTCTTGCCCTAGACAACGATTTATTCCCACAGCCATGAAAGTACAAATGACTAGGGGGATGGAGGGCCACTCACACCTCTAAGTGAGGTAGCACACTTATTCCAGCAGACTGCCTACAACTATTTTATCAAACCTAAAATCACAATTTTGGTTTCTGTAATTTAAAGTATGTTTGTTTTTTGCGGGTATATAGTGGTTTTTCACATCATGCTTAATAAAATAGTTAACTATATTAAACAGTAAATGACAGGTAAATATGCTTGAAAACAGATTTCTGCAGAAGGTGCGTCAACTGACAGGGGGCACTTACAAATGACATTCAAAGTATATATTCTGCTGCATTAACGAGTTGAGTATAAGTGAAAGATAAGGTTGGTAGTAACAAACATTTAATTCTGGAGGGGAGAGTGTAGTAAAACCATAAAGTGATAGATGCAATGCTTTGAATTAAACATTACTACTAACGTTGTTCGGCGCAACATTCCATGCCATAATTCTTTAGTATGTCTGTACGATTAGAGAAGGGGACAAGCCATTAGAAAATGACAAAAGGTACAGTTGAATCTCAATTGCTAGGCCGTGTTCCATCACCACTGGAACACAAGCAACTACATGAATGCTTTGGCCTGTGGTCTAGCAATTTTGGAAGGGCTTCTGACATTAGTGACAGGGCCAAGACTGATATGCAACCAATGGTATGGAAGACTGGCCAGAGCAATGACGGTGGTTCTGATTCATTCAGAGTCTGTGTACCTATTAGGTACAACCAGAACGCATGCTGTGGAACACAGATAGGATAACAATAAAATGTGAGGAGAACAATGGGTGTGTCTGGTCATTTACCCACTTAACGACTATAACGATGTAAATGCCTCACCACCAAAATCTAACCTTTCTAGAACTCTTTGAGCAAGCTCTATCACAAAGTAACACCAAACGTGCCTGCCAGTGTTATATCTAAGCATTCTTTTGAGTGTTTAATTACCTCTGTAAATGAGTTCCTGGTGTCGTAAAATTCTCTTAATGTGTGTCTTCAGCCAGTTGATTTTATAAGCAATATATTTGTCAATGCCTATGTGACTTGCACAAAAGTCCTGTCTTAAACAAGCAATCACAAAGCCAGCAATGTTGACGTATAGGTGTTAGCAGACATGTGCCATGCCATCATATGCCCAGTTACTGACACAATTTTCCAGTTTTTCCAATTTTATGGCCAGGTGTTACCCTTATGGCAGTGCCCGGAAAATGCCTATCCATGCCTAATCAAAAGCCCAAGCAGTTGGCTAGGCCTATGTATGCTGCCTTGAGTTTGTCTCCCTAAGTGAACGTGTCTATGCCCAGATGTGGGTGGCTTGCTTGCTACGCCTAGGCAATCAAGCTGCACCTCACTGAGCTGGTCCAACAAGGCCCTACCGGAAAATGATAAGGCTAGGTTGGCAAGTATTGACCAGTTTCAGATCTTCTCATGCATACCTACCAGTGGGGCTCCAAGCTAAATAGAATGTATCTTTGTTGGGCAGCCTAGTCTACTCTGCCAGAACGTTTCATGATTCAAACTGATAAGTACTGACTTGATAACCTCATTCTGTTTGAGTAACTTTACAGAGTTTGCATGCAAACAGAATATCTCAAGTGTGTTGTGGGATTTGTTTGGAAAGTATGATGTAAATCCTGGGTGTTTAGGCAGTGTCGGAAATGAAACATGAACACCAATTAACAAAAAAGAAGAGCGTTTTCTATAATGTTACGAGCAAAGAATAACAGGTGTACATCTTTTATAACTAAAAGGCAGTATTTCAATATTTTCTAAAGAGTGCAAACAGAGGTGGATTTAACATTTGGACAAGGGACAAATGCCATTGCCCCCCCCCCCCCCGGCTCTACTCTCTCCCCTCAAACATAAACAGCCAGGACTTAACAAGCCCTACCAGTGAGATCTTATCTTGTCTCAGAGGTAGATTATTTACTACTGGAGGTGATTTGAGATGAGAAAAGGTTAAAAGGCAGTGGCCGTTGCTGTGGCACTTAAAAATATATATATAGGGTTTAAGAAGATATTTAAGTGTGATTGTTGGGTGATTAGTAATTAAGGGGATACAGAACAAGCTGTGGTAAACAATAACCTTGTCATGCATTTCATTTCACTTTGTTTCTAAATGAGATTGTAAATTCTCATTAATTGCTATTAATTGGAGCTTGTAGGCTTCCATTCAGGATGGGGGAAATTAAGCTACAGTCATAGGGGATCATTTTTCAGGTCAAGCGGAGTGGAAGAAGTGGCACTAAATGCAGTTAGCTCCACTTTTTATAAGCTGCAGGATTACGAAGTTGGAGAGCAGATCGGACTTAACAAAGTCACCCTGCCAAATGCGATTGGTATTCCATCAGCATGCATTTTTACGTTGGCGGAAAACCAATGGATTTACACCTGGTAAAAGCAGACAGAGTAAAAAGGAATCCATTGTGGATGGCACCCACAATCATTAATTGTGGAAGTGATTTACACTTTTCAAGACACATAGTCGTAAAGTAAAGAGCAAAGGCAATTTTCGCGTGTGTTTTACTCTTTACTTTTCCAGTACTTGGAGGAAACAATTTAAATGAATGAATGACCCCTTTTGCAAAAAAAGTGCAAACAGGAGAATTCCGCTTTGTGTAATTTAGGATTCAAAACAAAATGCCCCCTTAATCTTTTCATCTTTTCTACAATGATGAATACCTTGCCAGGTAGGGTTATCATGTGACTGGTGCATTTTTAAAGTAATCTCTATAACATTTAGTATTATCTTATGTATTCAAAGCCAAACTTTGACACATATGTGTACCAACTTGAGCTCGGAAGATGTGTGGTCAAGTATCTAAATTTCAGGCTAGGCTCAAATTACGGCTTTACCACTTGCCCAAAGTGTGTGATCCTTGGCATATTATTTAATTCACCATGCCTTACCTGTTAAAATTAGGTGCAGCTAGAAGTGATTCAATTTGCATGATACGTTATTCCAAAAAGCCTCACTAAAGGGGTTAATAGATGGGCAGCCCAGGCCTTAGGACACACACACATCTAACTTTGAATATATCCAGGCCACATTTATTGAATAAAGTTGTGTCATTCAATAGCAAATTAAAGTAAACACATTAAACAAAGAGTCATCATGGGCAATTGCATATTATAACCAGTATGTAAACAGTATGTACCAGACAATGATGTACAGGGGCACGCCCCAGCAGGAGCGATACCAGGAGGTCGCAAACCTCTCAACCAGCACTGTCTGCCTCCTGAGGCAGCCCTTACATCCCTAGCACTCTCTTGCACTTTCAACTCAATTAAAATGTGCTGCAAAATGGAACAAAAAATACAATTCTGTTTTTAAAATGTAATTCTGAGCATGAACCATTGATGGGAGACATACAGAATGGGACTACTGTAGGGGTTCAGTTGGAAAGGATGGGGGTGCAGGTTTTGGAATGGGTGGGTGAAGAGAGGATTGTATACATGTTTATGTTCTTGGAGAATATGTTGTTGTGCTCGAAATATTGTTACGATCAACAAGGCTACCTGTATTGACTGAACATGTTATGTTCTGTTCTTGAAATTAAAAGAAGTTTTAATTCTGTAGGAAACAAAATCTCCTATTCCGTGCTTGAGTATTCTGCAGGGGGTGGGGGGGGTCTATTGTTCACAACAAGATGGAGGGAGCACAAGCATCTCCTCCGGCTGGGAGTAGCCACAGTTCTCAGGAAGGTATTGTTGGGGGGACAGCTTCTGAAATGGTACAAAGACCGGGGGGCTTCACTGCTCAGCCCTCTCAGAGGAGGAAGAGAAGGCAACACCCTCAAGTCTCCCAGGCCAGGAAAGGCAAGCTGGGTGCTGGTGTGAATAGGTGGGAGGGGGTAAAGGGGAACGGTGGTTAGAGCAGCTGAAGGAAGGTGACTGGACGGTGAAAGGAAGGAGGATCAGATATAACAAAGAAAGGGGAGAGCAGATGGGAAGGGAAGGCAGTTAGATTGTTATTGCAACACTATTTTCATTGCTTCTCTTTTGCTATGTACTGTTTTTTATAGAGGGGTGCAAATGTATTTTTGCAGATCTGGGAAGACATTTTTTGCTGGATCACAGATCTGGGAAATCTGGATCAACGCCAGCACTTTGTTTAGGGTACTCCTAGACCCACAACCAATGGAATGTGGTCCCCCCTGTACAACCCTGGCCCACACAGAGGATAATTCCTGGAGCCCGGCCTGTTAAAAAATAATGAAACATGCTGCGCTCAACATCTTCCCCTGGCGCACTTAACAGAAGGAAATTGACCTAATTCATGCGAAGAAGAACCTGTTGCAAGTCCCTGAAATTAACAAATTACGTATGTATTTGAAAAGAGAACTTTTTTTTCAAACATTGCCACCTGAAAGTAGTGCCAAACCTTTGGGAAAGTAAATCAATTTCAGGGAAAGATGTTAAAAAAGGTGAAAGTTGTCCCTGCAAATGTGCCTACCGCTTTGTCCCAAGGCAGAGCTGGGGCAAAGTGCTGTAGGAGCACAGATCTAATTTTTTATTGCATGAATCTGTGTGCAGCCTGCTGCAGCCCTCATTTGCATTGCAGCTCTCATTTGCATTATGAATTCATTGGCACCCTTTGAGAGAGACCCATTTTGCATATGCATTGTTGGTGTGCTTAGGGATCACCACCCTTCCTGCACATAAGCTCACAGGAACCCTTCTCTGTAATGCGCCTGGTCGCAAACCACCTGTTTCACAGATTCTGGAGCAGGCACAAGGTATGCCAATCTCAATTTGCACTTTTTCTTGTGCTGTTGGGAAAATGCTATGAGAATTGCACCCTATATGTATTGGTTCAAACCACACAGCACAAACCCTATTGAAAACTCATCAAACGACTATACAGAAAACTGCTAAGTAACATACAACAAACAGTGAATTAATTAATATAGTTATAAAAAAACAAAGACATTGGTCCTCATTACACGGTAGGCGGAGACCCATGGCGCTATTAGCGCCATGGTTCATGCCGGTAAAATACCGGCACCGCCTTTGTATGAAAGGGGAATTACTGCCCCATTCCAAGGTTGGCGGGGCGGTAATTCCCCCTTCCACCATTGCCCTTCCCCATTCCCATTTTTGCCCCATAGGGCTCTATGGGAATGGGGAAGGCGCAAATTACGGTACAGCAAATTGCGGTACCGTAATTAGCTCCACTGGTCCCTTTGCGGGTTGGTTTTTAACGCCTGCAAAAAGCAAGCGTTAAATTCCCCAACCCGCAAAGGGACCTCGTAGTAAGGCGGTAAGGATTTACCGGTACCGGTAAAATACCAGTACGGGTAAACCCTTACCGCCTACCATGTAATGAGGCCCATTATCTTGACCTCTGAAATAACATTAAAGCTGGGGGAGGGGGGAATGAGGGGGGCATGAACACAACAAGTGCCTCGATTTGGCTCCTGGACGTTACCACACCACAAAGCAGTGTTTATCAGTATATAACCCAATGGCTCGCACCATATATTTTTTTTTAAGTGAAATTTCGCATGCATCCAATTTCCCTTAAAAACAATTTACAAACAGAAATGGCTGCCAAAGATAACAGTAAAGGGAGGTACTTCCTTTTCTATTTCCATGGTGGCCACAAAGAAGGAGCACTTACCGGAGGCTATGGAGTAAAGATAATTGAGGGAGGAGTTTGTTGAGGTTTACGAGGGTAGGAGGATAGGACGATTTCAGTGGGGGCTACAGGGGACGAGGTGTGGAACATTAGTGTGTAAGTTGTGGGGGGGGGGGCGGCAGGTGCACAGCCAAAGTGGGAAAAATATGACAGACACCCAACGAGGCACTTAGGTGGCTGCAAGAATAGTAGCAGCCACTGTTGGCTCCACCCACCTAATTGGCTGATTGGCTAGACTCTCTCTCTCTCCCCCAGTTGCTATTAAAATATAGCAAACAAAGTGCTATGCTATGCTTCCACGAGCTAGTATGAATGCATGCTGTACAGAAATGCTCAAATGCTGATGACCAATAGCTCAAAACGGCTCACCACGTCATCTACGGCGAGAAGATTTCTCCTCAACCCTTTATCCTTTCATCCCTTCCGACCCCCTCTTCCGCCCGCCACCCATCTCATTCCTCCACAAATGCAATAGTAAGGTCTAGCTAGAATTTCTTCTTTCTGACTATATTCAAAGTGTAAAGATCCTCTCTCTGAGACTTCAGTGTTGGCGACAGACCTCTACTCGTGGAGCAGCACCTTCGTCTCCGTATTTGGTCGTTGCCCCTATAAGTGGAATGGTTAGTTAGCCACATTTGCCCCGCGTTCAACATCTCGTTACTTGCACCTGTTCTCCCTTTGTCCTCAATCTCCTACTTCTTGCCGGTGGATCCCAGTCTGGCTCTCCTTGCCACTTCCTCCCCAGAGCATTCAGGCCAGTGTCTGAAATCACCCCGTGGGATGAGTCCTGACATGGATGTCCAGTTGCGCCCCGGATCACTTTCAATCTTCAGTGAAGAAACTCTGTCCCAATATGGAAGGGTGCTATCTCTGCTTGTGCTTGGTACCGGGATGCGTAAGCATGGCTGAAATACTTAGCCGCAGTGTAGACATGTGTTCCGTTCTCCATCTGCTCCGCTAGACCCTCTATTGTTCTTACAGCTGCCATGTTGGCGTCACTTGTCATTCATGAAAGAGACAACTTTAACCTGCGTCTAAATTCCTCAAAGCACAATCGCACCCCCCCCCCCGCTCCGACACCTCTGGGGTGTTCAAATTTACAGAGCTCTTTAGGAGGAAACTCAAGACCCTCCTGTTTACCTCAATTTCTGTCCACTGGTTCCTGACCTGAGTAATGGTCGTCGCTCTTGTTTTTTGTTTATTTATTTGTTTGTTGCGCCCTTAAGCCCACAGGTCCATGGCCGCACATTACAAATACTTAAAGTATTGCCTATTGTCCAGATCTTGTGACCGTGTGGTGCAATATCGACGGGGCCACGACCCTCAATGAGGGTGCTGGCCTTCCACCGACTACCTATGGAACCTGCCCCGTGCCAGAGTAATTTTGGAGCTCCGTTTGCATTGCGTTCGTTCAGATCCAGACTGAGGTTACATAGGGAGTGTGTGCACCCCTCGACCCACATCACAACTTCCCCCAAATCCCCCTAATGAACTGTTTACCAGCCTCAAGAGACACTGCATCCTCACAAGACATACCAAAAACAAAAGCCAGGCTGTTTCCTATCAAACTAAATCAAGCTTCTAGGATTTTATTCCAATGTGTCTGGATAATTCTGTTTTTGTGCATTGTGGAAAACCTGGCTTTCATTACGGTTCCTGGTACAAATGACATTCAATTTCTCATAACTTTATCGACAATTGTGAAATATGAAGAAATGTGTACAGCTGATGTGTCACTGCAAAGAGGATCTCTAGGTGATTGGTTTAAAATATTAGAGGTGTCTCAGTTCATGAGGTGTGTGGGGGCGGGGGGGTAAAATGAGAAGAGCCACATCATTACGGCATTCCCGGAAAAAGAGCTGGGCATTGACGATGTAGTTTGGAGTTGTTTTCAGAGGTGTTCCCTTTGTATGGAAAATGGAAGAAGTCCTGATTGGACTGTTCCGTGGTGGAGAACCTGGAACTGACATGCGAGAAGGATTACAGATTGGCTGTGGTCGCAGTTGGAGTTGTGAGGTGATTAACGTAGGGACATTTTAGTTATAAGCCCAATGGTGTTACCTGAATTGCTCTTGATAACTGGCAGACGATGTGGGTTTTTCTGGATCAGTGATAAGCATTTGCTTTTCAAAATTAATAGTAATAAGTGTACCCCAGGGCGATTTGGAGTCTTTGAAGCCTTTGAAAGTTCAATTGTGATGAAACAAAGTCAAGACTATTGTTGTCGTCCTGCCTGTTTGAAATGTGGATATTCTAAAAAGTGACCTTGGTTTGGTATGGTAGAAGTATTAATATAGCACACATTCACCCTAAAAATACTTCTTACTGCATATGATGGATGTATAGCGCAGTTCTCTCTTGAGTCTACAGATGGTTGGGGGGCCAGAATAAGATTGATGAGTTACGGAAACCACATCTCGTGATCCCAGGGGTTTGACAATATTGAAGAAGTCTAGAACAGGAGGTCTGAGAGTTTACTGCTAGAGAGAAGGGCAATGGTTATTGAGAATCAAGTATGATTTGTTTCGAGGGAGTAAAGTCATTTAGTTGTAATCCAGGAGGGGATCTTCCTAAACCAGTAAAAAACGTTATTGGGTTTGTTTGTGTTACCTTGTGAATCCGAAAAAGAAATTTGGCCTCTACAGCCTTTCAGTTAAAATTGAAGTAAGATAATGTATTTGGTGAGGCTGTTTGGTGGATGGCAAAGGACATTGGTGTCGGGAGGATTTTGAGGGATCAACGGAGAGGTTCAAGAATTGATGGATCAGAGAGAGAGAGGGGGATGTAGTGGTTTCTTATCCTAGAGATAGATGGCCTCGCAGCTTGGGCCATGGGCATTGTGTCGGGAGGATAGCTCAGAGGCAACATGCTCGCCTTGTAAGCAGGACGACACAGAGCAACACAGGTCTGATCCCCGGGTCTGTGCTTAGAAGCCTCTGAGTATTAAGCGCGTTATAAATAACCTTCATATCATATCCAGTTGGTAGTGTATCTAGCGAGGACGAGCGCATGGTGGGTGGCTCCGAAAGGACTCCTAGAAGTCTAGGATAATGTGGGCAGCAGAACACAGCCATTATCCACCACCATGTGATTGTCTAAGACATGCACAGGGCCTGAGGGTTACCTTCATCTACAGAAAACAAGGAATAGCCATACCAACAGCTTTTATCGCAGTGCCCAAAACCGGCAGCAATCTGCTTTAGGCACTACATACAAACGTGATATTATCATTGCTATATGCTTGGATCCAATTTGCTGTTCTGCTGGACACATGTGGCAAGTTTGGGGATTTGGTTTAAAAACACTGAGTTGCCCGTTGACATGAAAACCACTAACCTGCGAGATAACTCTGCTCTCTTGGAGTCATTTTCACTGGGTAAATCAATCACAAAAGTAAAGTGCAAGGTCAGTAGCTTGAGAGTAGGTCCCATTTAGGTAGGGACACTAGCTAATTGACCATTTTAGTACCAACATTCTTTTAATTATCAGGTTCTACACACTTATGCTTTTTTCCCAGGGTCTCACTGCACTACAAGGTCCTGACGAAGGCAGTAACATTATAGAACCGCCGAAACGTCTGTTTGCTCCAAAAAGAGAAATCACTTTCCATTGATTTGGAGACGTAGACCTGGATGTAAAACAAGTGTTCGTTTGAGGTTATAGTGGTGCTCACATCGGCAGGTGTTTGAGAAACCTTGCGTCACTTGTTCGTTCATTGTTTTATTTGTTCACTTTAGGATGTATGCAACATTGTTACTTACCACATAGCTCTGTTGGTTAAGAAGCAATGTGCAGCTGAGTGTTTTGCTAAGGATTAATCATGCTTGTGAAAAGAAATGTGGAACACGTTGAATTGCACTAATTAATTGATGCAAAAAGCAAAAAGTGAAAAGCAACAACCAATACCGTTGAAAAAATTGGTCACTAGCAAAGAGTCCCGAACATTGATTTGACAGTTAGTGCAACAGAAATGGACATAAATTGTTAATTGAAGATAAATATTGTGTAAAAATGTACTGGGTGAGTCTAAGCGGACTCCCGTTCAGGGCTGGACTGGGAACCAAAAAGAGGGCCTGGAAATAATGTTCAGCAAGCCCAAGACTTATCCTATGATAACATTTGGAAATGAAATAGGTTACCACACAAAAGAGGCCCAGGGTGCAGAGGCCTAGTGGGAAATCTCCAGAGTTCCCTATAGGCCAGTCGCGCCCCTGCTCCCGTCCTGAGTTACGCAGCTCTTCTATAGTTAAAGATATAGCTTTATCCTTGCAACATGGATTAGGGCCAAATGGGGAACAATGTTTGTTTTGTGGAATTTCATTTGTTTTAAAAACTCGAAGAATTCTTTCCCTTAAAATTCACTTCAGTGCCAAGAACAGAGTTTGTTTAAATTAGTTGACCAATGAAAAGGCTGGGCTCACTCGGACTTTTCCACAGTAAACACAGTTGGCCTGTGAAGTATGCAAACACTGAGTGTTGTTGTGAAAGGCTTTCATGCAAACAGCTTAGCACAAGACAAGATGCCAAATGCACAATCTAGGCTGTGCCTTTCGCACAAACATCTACGCACTTCAAATATCTGTTGCAGCGCAGAGACCAGCGATTGGTGTTAGTTATAAGTGAAACGCGAGATGTGGTTTTGACGTCTGCTGCTAGGTAACCTATGACCCATGGCCCTTATTTAGAGTAGCAAGTTACACGGTCCCACTTTTATGCCAACAGTTTTCAAGCATTGACTATAGCACAGCCCTAGTGCCATAAAAAAAGGCTGTGCTTTTTAAAGGACATTCATTTTTGTAGAAACATCTGGAAAGTCGGGGTCTATATATGCAGGGGTCAACGGTCAAGTCCTAAAAATAAAAGTGGGGGGACTCATCAACAAACGAATAGGATGTGACGTCGCCAGAAATCATCATATCAAGGTGAAAGAAGCACATTTCATTAAATTGGCTTTGCATAACCACCCAAATTACACAGGACCAATGGCATTTGCCTTTCATAAAAACAACACACACACAAAACCAAGAGAGGATATTTTCTTCTAGTAGTGTTTTTGAAAACATTAAAAGGTGTGCAGGTTTTAAACTACAAGAACCAATACAAATGTTTTCCCTGGGACATGCAGAATCGAAAGGGGACATTTAACCTTTAGTTGTTTGTTACTCTTCACCCAGTTATATAGTGCAATGGTGATGTGTCCGGCCTGAGGACTTGGTTTGATCCCTGAGGTTGGCTTAAATTCATAGAGGACATTCAATGTTTCTCATTATAGCTGGGGGGGACTGAGTCCACCCTCTGAATAAAGTGGGTGCACTCCGTCGCCCCCGTGTATACCCTGGACTTGAGCCCTATATATATGAAAATATATCTTGTGATGGAGCGCATTGCATGCACCGGAGCCTAGTGAGTGTAGGGGCAGCTATCGCTGATTGGAGCAGCACTAGATGGTGTACACATTTACTCTAGTTTGAGTCAAGGAGGTGGCACTAGCCACTTGTGCATGAACCAACCTATTGTTACAGAGGTCTTCAAACTGTGGGGCAAGCCCCCCTAGTGGGGCGCAAGAGCCGAGCATGAAATGTTTAAAATAAAATCGACATGGAAATGGGCTGGGGTTGCTCACATGTTGGACTGGAGCATAAAACTGTCTCAGGCACCATTGAAAAAGTGTCCCGCAGTTGCAAATAGATATTCATTCCTTTAGTCACAGACTGAATAGTACACAAGGGGGGTATTTTTTGTTGAAATGTAAGCAAATTGTGATATTTAAAGAATATTTATTCAGCAACAATGGTCAAAACTACTAGATGTATAGTGAAGTAACTCATCAAACTGGGCCGCATTGGCCAAAAAAGTGGTCCATTTTGACTGGCCCACACTAGCATTTTGTATTTTTGGTACGGGCATTTCCCTATTGCCCTATAGGCCAGTCTGAGCCTGGTGGGTCATGCACAATGGGCCCAGGGGAGTCCACCCAGTGGTCCCCTCACCCATTATGGAGGAGCCGAGAAGCCAGCCAAGTGAAACACTATCACTCACTCTGGAGGTTTTCCAAGCTGATGGGAGTGCTCCTGGGCTGGCTGAACTGTCAAAGGGAAACAATGTTTCCCTTTGACAGTTCAGTTCAGTTCCCCAGCCACACATGCTCAATGAGCTCATTGGAAATGTTGGTTGAGGCACTGCATGTCTGTATGTGCGAGGGAGAGCTCCTACGCCTCCTCGCACATACGGACAGAGCAGCCTGGAGTGGGTGTTCCAGCACTCACGTGCAGGCCACTGCAGAAGGTGCGTTTATGTTCATTTATTTTTTATTTAAATATGTGTATGAATGTGTGTATGCTTTTGTTATGAGTGAGTGTATGCTGATGGGTGCACGTGTGAATGATAGAGTGATTGCGGTGTGAATAGTGTGTGTAGGTGTGGGTGTGTTTGTTTTGGTCCATTGAGCTGATTTTGGCGAGTGAGGGTTAGAGGGGGGAAGGAGGGTTGTGCAACAAAGGCATTTTAAAAATGCCTTTGTTGCACAATCCCCCTACCCACCAAGACAGATCTCCTTCTGAGGCGCTGTGGAGTTCAGGGGACACACATAATCATGTTGATTGTGTTAGGCACTGTGGGGTACAGGGATGGTATATTTTACTGGACATCTATCATAGAAGTCGAGTAAAAAAATAGCATGCCTGACCCTTGGTACCCTCGGCCCCTCCGCGCCAATTGCAAACTTTGGCTTTTTACGCATTTTTTTAAAATGCAACATTTTAACCCAGTAATTTACTTGGGCGAAACCCCAGAACTTTAATTGATTGATTCGGGGTCCCTCACTGCGCTCGGTTGCTAAGGCATATCTGGTGGAAATATTTATGCCCCTTCACTTAAAAAATTCACCAGCCACCACTGGCCCGGGGACTGTGCTGGGAGGGGGTGGGGGTGAGCCCAGGAACTGTGGTGGGAGCAGGATGGGTGGGAGCCATGGGATAGTGGTGGGAGCAGGGTGGGGAGAGCCCGCGGTCTGTGGTAGGAACAGGGTGGCGAGAGCCCGCGGTCTGTGGTAGGAACAGGGTGGCGAGAGCCCGTGGTCTGTGGTGGGGGTGGAGGGAGGGCAGGGACTGGGCTAGGAGTGGGATGAGGGAGGCCAGAGACTGTGATGGGGGCAGGTGGGGAGCCCAGGGACTATACTGGGAGTAGGGTGCGGTGACGGCACACAATAGTTCATAGCCATTTGGACTTACTGTCCATTTGGCATTTATGGGCGGGCCTGGCCTGCCCACATTTTGCTCGTGGGGGGGGGCAGGCCATAAAAGTTTGAAGACCACTGGTTTAGAAAGTGTAGGCAGGCATGTCCCTTTTACTGGCTTTTGTGCCAGGTGCCTACCCAGTGGTCATGTTTCTGTGTTAGCTAAATCCTTTATCACATTAAGAACATTGTGCTATGGTTGGTTTGGTTGACTGGTTTTTGTTCGAGTCAACCAAATATGTGTCTTTATATAAAAACACCAAACTGTTGGCTCACAATTATTAAGAGGTTGATTTATAGCACGCCATTTAAAGGGGAAACAAAACATTGTACAAAATAAAAAGACATAAATTATGTTCACACCAAGGGTGGGGGTAGGGGGGTGATTGAAAAGATGAAAAGAAATATGTCTGACACGGAGAACTGAACCTGGGGGCACTGGCGCTAATGTACATTTTATGCTCAGGATAGGGCTTTACAAACTTCAGACAAAGTACCAGTGGTCGAAGTGAGCGGGAACGGTCGGGAGCAGCGTTGCACTACTTTTAAGTTTGACTGTTAACAGCTCCACTACTTTTTACAAACATTTTCACCATACCGCAAGTGTTCTTTATGAAGTTAAAGCACACTCCTCCCCTCTACCACCGGATGTCAGTTACAGCCAAACTGAAATCTATTTCAAATCAATTGGCTGTCAGCCAGCATGTCTGCCACCCTTGGAAAATGTGTTGCACGTTGCTCCTTTCCTACCTAATCTGTCCCCCGCCAGAGTCACCGTTCCACTACATTTTGGATGCACTTCTATCAGTGGACAGAAAGAACCTCATAGCCTCAGATGGCACAGATGGCACAGCAAGGCACAGCTGACCACAGCGCTTCGGGGGGCACGGTTTCCATCTGGTGCCCTAACCAGCGATTCGCCTAGAATCACGTATGTTTTGCCTCAGGAGCCGGGCTTTGAACCCCAGCCACTAGGCTTCCGGGTCACATCCCAGTGCCCCCCACATCTGTGTCTGAGACCCTCTGCCAGCCCAGAGCGTACACATCCCTTTCTTGAAACCCCTGCACAACCACTCGCTCGCTTGACAGGAAGCAGCGTGAGAGGTGCCCCATCTGGCTTTATTTATCAAAGTTATTCCTTCTTAACATGACCTCCTTCCTAAATCTTGAAGTCAGTGGGGACCGCCTGCTCCAAACATAATGTTTCCTTCCATATATCATCACAAATGATTGTAAGGTTTGCGAGTCTTGCTTAAGGAGAGAGGGCCGGCGATGGGTGGGAGCTGAGGATGGCTGGGCCATTAATCACCAAATGCTTCAGGAAAGTTAATGAGTGCGAGAAAATGAATTACAGCTCCTCAGAGTCAGACACGATTTGCTCATCTTACAATAAAAGGAGATTTTGGACGACCAGCCAGTCAAATTAGCATTGCACAGTGTACAGGAAGTGGGGCGATGCCGCTGAAATATTTCGATAACATAAAACCGTCAACAATATGTATATTGTATTTAATGTGCTTCCAAATTACACAAGCACATGGGAGAAAATGAAATGAGGATGTAGAAAAGCTGCAATATTTACTACAATTTATTTAAAAGCACAGAAATTGTGTCAAATTAATTTATATCTGTGATGCAATGTCACGGTGGACATTCAGGAGAAGTTGTGCATTTTGGATACCACCGTGCTTACTTCAGAGCGTATTGTACAGATTTGACTTGGGTGATATTTCCGGTGAGTCTGTCTTCCATGGCCTGCCACCAAATGAAAGGTGCTTTGTGTTGGCGTTTGCGCTGCTGTTCCCCACAGGGTCTGCCCCCAGCCCATCCCCCACAGTAATATCCCGTTAGCACCCACGATTTGAAGACGCAGTTACAGTCATTTTTCGAAAATAAAATTAAGAACCATCAGAATGGGCTCGACGTTGGCACATTCTATGTTTTTTGTAGTCTGTTTCTTGTGTTTATTAGGCATAGTAAATACTAAAAACGGACTGTACTTAAGGAGGACACAGTGATTCTGATCTTGCAGATAAGACTTTTTCATATATTTGTATAAAAATATTTTAGCACCCACGTCTTTTCACCGCAGATATTAAAGTTGGTGACGGTGGGTCCCCTGCTTGCTAGAGACCCAGGTTCCTCCTCACTGACAAGGCCCAGCGAGGCTGAAACATGTCTGGGAATGCTTGTCTCGTGCAGAAGGAATGTGACCTAGCAGTTTGGGCTGGACTGCCCCTTTTGGGGTGGGACCAAGCCCGGTTTTCATATGGTCTTTCCCCTTTTGTAATGGTTTGGCAGGCGAAGAACGATGGTCTGGAGGGTTGTCCAGAGCGATGCCAGATGTTAAGATTAATTCAAAACCTTCCAGCCATCACCTCCTTTGTTTTGGTGCTGGTGGGTGCACCAGTGCTCAGGGCCAACGGTGGTCAAGGTAAAGGGGTAAACAGCCCTCATGCTCCTCTGAACACAGCTACTGAGTTAGGTAATAGATGCCTACGTTCAACACAGCTTGATTGGTAAAGCGCCTTCTGATGGGTATTCATTGTTAGTTTGATAACATTGACTTTCTCACGACCAATCAGGGTGAAATTAATATCTTCTTATGCCTGGTTGTCCAACTTCAGGCCTCTGTGGCCGGGATCCTGACGGTTTTCAGGATATTCCTCATTTAAATTCATCAGGAAAAATGTGCATACATTTAGAATCACACAAAGGGTGGGGGTAGGCAAAAGCCCTGTGTGTGCACTCTGCACGTCTCAAATTAGTTGTTGGAGTTGAGCTGCGCTGCAGAAGTCCAAGGCCAGGCATACCTACTCATACCCGGTAATGTGAAAGATCTTTATAGGAAATGACCCGCAAAGCTCGCTCTTCCCTGAATTGGTCAGTCAGCACCAAATATTTATTATCATGCAGTGTCAGCCCTTGGGATATTCTGAATTTCAAACTTACTCTCCCACACCACCTCAGAATCCTCTGAGCCTGTACACTATGCAACACATTGAAGACACACACACTTTGCTATCACTCAGCTCGGAGACCACACTTGACAATTCACTTATCTTTAAAGATGTAGGGGTACAAGAAAGAATGCTGGAGCTTCATGAGCTTAAACCTAAATCCAGATTTACTTCAAATTTGGCAACAGATAACGTTATTGAGACTTTCCGTCAAGCTGTAACAAAAGATATTCGTAAACACATGGACAGGCAACAATCTCAGATTAGGAACAGATTTTCTAATTTAACACAAGGTGAAAGAATGTCTCTGAAGAGATTAGCAAAAGATCAATCAATCACCATAAAAGAAGCAGACAAGGGGGGCAATGTGGTGATACTTAACACCTCTGATTATCTACAGATGGCCAATAAACACCTAGACACTCTCAATTGTTATCAACGTCTAAGAGCCAATCCCACTAAAGAAATAGTTAAAAACGTGTTGACTATGATCAATGAATGGCATTTATTGGGTTATTTAACGGATGATGAAAAGAAGTTTTTGAGCATCACGGAGCCAACCATGCCCACCATATATATTTTGCCCAAAAATCATAAAACCTTTGATCAACTGCCAGATGTCAGGCCCATTATGAGTGGGATTGGGTGGGCTACCGAAGGTTTATCCAAATATCTTGACAATGCATTGAAACATTTTGGAACACAGATGCCTTCATATATCAGAGATACAACACATGTGCTTCAAATACTCGCACAAACTGAATGGCAACCACATTATTTGCTGGTAACCTTGGATGTTTCTGCTTTATATACGAGCATAGATCATAATCTAGCAGTTGCTTGCTTAGATTATACTTATCGCAACAAATCAGCGTCACATCGAACTCATATTACTATGCTCAAAATGTTTTTGAAATTTACACTTGAAAACAATGGGGGTCATTACGAGTTTGGAGGTAGCCATGGCGCTATTAGCACCATGGCTGCCTCCAAACCCGGGTCCGGTCTAGGTTGAATGGGGACTTACCGGGACATTCCGACCTTTGCGGACCCGGTAAGTCCCCATTCAACCAACCATTCCCCATTCCCATTTGAGCCCCCCTAAGGCTCAATTGGAATGGGTAAGGTGCTAATTACGGGCCGGCAAATAGCGGGCCCGTTAATAACGCCCTGGTCCCTTAGCGGGACCCGCAAAGGACGTGTGGTCAGATCACACGTTCTTTGCGGGACCCGCTAAGGGAACTCGGAATTGGGCAGTAAGGGTTTACCGGCACCGGGTTCCTTACCGGTGACCGTTAACCCTTACCGCCCAACTCAGAATGAGGCCCAATGTGTTCCTGTTTAATGAACAATACTATGCCAAAGGCATGGCAATGGGGGCAAAATATGCCCCCCTTTGGTGAATCTATTTATGGCAAAGATGGAAGATAATCACATTTTGAACAACATGCAGCATAAGTCCCAAATTTTATAGATGATGTGTTTATGATTTGGTCAGGATCCACTCCAGATCTATCACAATTTCTTGTATAAATCAACACTAATGCATTTGGAATCAAATTTACAGCACAATACAGTAGTGAAAATATTGATTTTCTTGATCTCAAAATCTTTATAGAGGATGGTGTAATTAATACCAAGACCTTTCGTAAACCATCCGAGTCAAATTCTACTCTCCATTCCACCAGTTGCCATTGGGCATCGACCATTCAGAATATCCCAAGGGCTGACACTGCGTGATAATAAATAATTTGTGCTCACTGACCATAATTGTTTACATATATGTATACACTCATCTCACTAATTACAAATCCTTAGCAATACATTTAGAATCATTGTACACAAATTTATCTCATGAATATTAATAAGGGGTACCCTGAAAACCGGACATGGATCCTGCCTTTGAGGCCTGGAGTTGGACAACACTGTAATGCTATTCTGCTTTTCCATTCATTCTGTTGGTGCTTCCGACACCAATTAATCTAGATCAATCATTGAATAAGGGAAGACACAGACTCAAAGACAACATTGGGCAAATTCTTGATATGCAGGGTGCCGATGTAGGCAATAAGCAAAAATCAATACATGGTATGGGGGGGCTAGTCACTCTAATTGGGGTCTGTACTCCAGAATCCATTAGCAAACCTACTTAAACTAATGAAAATGGATGAGTTGTGCAAATGAAGAATTGACCGATGAAACCTGGCCATTGTTCCGCTAGTTGTAGTGGTTGCAATGCCACTTCTGCAAATGTACTTGCTTCTGCACACCATGCAATTGCACAGCAATTGATTGTGTTGGAACGCAAGCATTGTTTCTTAAGGCCTATCTTCGATCCCTTGTCCCTCCCCCGCAGCAGTCTCCCATTTGATGATGAGGTACCAGGTGGAATGGCAAAGAGTAGAAAGCTTTCCTCATACCCTCAAAGAACAAACCGGAAGTGGTAGCTGTGGCATGGGTTGGAAGCAGAAGAGGTTGGAGGGATCATTTCCTTTGCACATGTTCAGCCTCACGTACAGCTCCTTAAGGCCCCCCATGCCACCACAGGCAGGAGGGCTGACCGAATAATGACGCCTTTACACAGCCGAGAGGTTTTCCAACTCCTACCCAACCTTCCGATATTGAGGCTCAAAGGCCAGAGGCTACCCAATCCTCGGATATTGAGGAAAGATGGTCAGAGGCTACCCAACCTTTCCGATATTGAGTCTCAAAGGTCAGAGGCTACCCAATCCTCGGATATTGAGGAAAGATGGTCACATGCTACCAAATCCTCAGATATTGAGGAAAAGATGGTCAGAGGCTACCCAATCCTCAGATATTGAGCGAAGATGGTCAGAGGCTACCCAATCCTCAGATATTGAGGAAAAGATGGTCAGAGGCTACCCAATCCTCAGATATTGAGCAAAGATGGTCAGAGGCTACCTGTGAAGGATTTACTCCTAAGGTCTTCAACAAAAACAGGTTGCAGCTCAGGGACAAGATAACAGGTTAAGTGGGAGGGACTTTAAGGAGTCATGCAGATCTACAGTCAAGCTGTAGCCATGTACTTTTCTTTAATGGATTTGTTTTTGTTGTTGCTAGGAGACAGTTCCGTGTGGAGAGGAAGAAAATGTCTGTTATGAGTGGGCGTATTGATGGAGCTCCACTATAACAGACGTAAAGGGGATATAATGTTGCGCTGTTGCGCCAAAAGCCTGTAGTTTGTTGAAATATATAAAAGAAAGAAAGCGGCCGCTTCCCAGCTGCGTTGTCAGCTGTGTGGCCAGAGCCGCATAACAAAGGTCTGAAGGGGCGGGGCCTGTCAAAGTTGAAGAGGCATTGCGCTGACTCGATCAGCGCAGCGGTAGAAGTTGACGTCTAGTGCTGATCTCCCACATCAGCGGTGAGAGGAGAGCTGCGTATCGAAGGTCTGAAGAGGCGGGGCTTGTCAAAATTAAAGCAGCATCACGCTGACTCAATCAGCACAATGGAGGAAATTGACATCTAGCTACCGGGTGAAGGAAGCCCGAGGAGGAGGAGCCGGAGGGCATTACGAGAGAGTCTCTGCTGCCTTTGCTGTAACATAGGTGAAATTGACACAGATCCATAGTAGAAGTGAAACGTAATTAACATTGCTGAATAGACTCGTATTTCATGGGCCCTCCCACTTCACTATAGTCTCACACGTTGTTATTCATAAGTTTACGGGGAGATAATTCCTCTGTTGCACAAGAAACGGACACGTATACTCTGTGCCCTCCTTTCAATCCATTGTGTCTGCAAGGCAAGAACAATTTGAGGAGAAAACTCATCACACAGAACATTTATGCTCTAAGAACAGGTGTGCAGCTCTGAAGAGGACGCCTAAGAGGTGGAATAAGTCTGGTTGAGACATAGAGCATACCTGATTAAGAGAACTAACAAAAGTTGGGCCTTTCAGCATTAGTCATACAGATGACAATTCATGATGGAACTGTTCCCCTGGCTTGCGGTTTCCCTGATTTTTGAAACAGAGAAGTAGTCCTGCAGTTCGGAGGAGGAAGACTTCCTGCTTACGTATCCTTTAGAACTGAGATATAGTTGTAAATAAAGATGTGTTGAACACGTTTTTTGGCCTATGTGTCCTCTATTACCCACAAAAAGTGTGACACTACCCAACCTTCCGATATTGAGGAAAGATGGTCAGAGGCTACCCAACCTTCTGATATTGAGACAAGAAGGTCAGAGGCTACCAAATCTTCTGATATTGAGGATAGATGGTCAGAGGCTACCCAACCTTCCAATACTGAGACCAGAAGGTCTGAGGCTACCCAATCCTCGGATATTGAGGAAATATGGTCAGTGCCACAAGGCTGTACTCAACAATTAAGGCAGTAGCTTGCTGTTGGGTTAAACCTGTAAGAAAATAAGGTTGCACCTTGGCAAATGCGCTTGAACATGGGTAAAGGGTTCTGTAATTAACCATTTGTTTTAGACGCTACTGATCATAACAAGTCAGAAGCTTGTGCTTGGCATCAAGACCCCTTCTGAAGGTAGTGATACTCCTTGTGCGCCCTCACCTTGAAGCCACATCATTGCTTACTGTGTGAGACTAGAGGAAGCCCGGTGCCAGCTCATTGCTTCTTGCTACTTAGGGCATTTTAGCCAATCATGGCACCTTACACGCCCTCCACAGCCCATTGGCAGCATCTCCTTAGTGCCATGAGGCTAACACTGGGCGTGACACGGTGCGGTGCGCATCGACAAACACACAGATAAGCAGAAATACATGAATTCTGAGTTTTTACTTAGCATATGATGGCAGTTCCTGGACATATTAGGGTTCATCTTGCAAACAATGGCAGTACATGGGCACGTGGGACTAAACATGACAGATAGCACCACAACATACAGCACATGCATTTAAAAACGACATTTTAAATGATGCTAATACTTGGGCATATGACGCTCATTGAATAGATAATGGAAGTACCTCTCCATGCGAGGGCATATGCTGCTGTACATCTACGTATTATTTATTTATTTATTCGGTATTTATAATGTGCGTTTACACAATGTGCACCTGCGCATATGAGATTGTTGTGGGATGCCTGTGCGAGTAATGGGGAGAAGAGACTGCAAAAGAGATTGTACCAGGGGACCCCCCCACCAAGTTGTAGAAGAATAGTGCTCTGTAGTAGTGCAGTGTAGTTTCCTATGGGTCTTACCCTCAAAAAAGATAGCTTCTCCCTGTCTCATTCGCAATTCTAGAAAGCAGAACAGGAGGAGTTGTAATGGAGCTTCACAATTGGTCCTTCTATCACCCCTCTTCCTTGATTAGATCCCAACCGGGTAAAGTTCTCAGGATGGAGGAGAAGCTGTGAAAAATCCTGCTGGGACCCTAAACTAGCATAAGAGCCCACAAAACTGTATAAAACACACACACAAACAACAATCTCCTCTTTTTCAAGATGGCCGCTCAGATGTTTAATCATTCTCCCGTAAACCTTATCATTGTTTGGAAATGATCAAGATGGGTGTAATTTTAGGGGGGAATACGGGTGTACCCCCCCCAACCTTTGTGGCACACCATTTTGTTCCACTCATTTGGCAGGGGCCCCTTTCATTTAGATGTCATGTCCCCCCCCAACCTTTTCAGCAAAGTTACTCCACTGCTGATCAATCCCCAAAGAGTTTTTTGCATGAACCCCCTGCAGATTTTAACTTGAACGCCCCGTACCCCGGAATAGTTCTTCCCTTTAGTAGCGTGAACTCTTCTTTGTTGAAATTGTTTCCATTTCTTTTTCTAGCCTTGTTATAGGGAAGGTTGTGCACTGGGATACGGCAATAAAATGCCGCAGTAGCCGAGCTCTTTACATTTGCGATCCTTTTCATCGTAGTGGAGTTTGAGGGCTCTGCATCAGAGGCATTGCCAGGGGGGATTAAGGGGGGTTACAGCCCTGGTTCTTTTGGTTGTAGCCCCGGATAGAAGCTTACGGGCTTCAACTAAAAGGCTAGATAGCCCCGAGTCCTGATAGTCCCGAGATTAGTGTAGCCTCAGATCTTTTCCAGACCTAGCAACACCCCTGTTCTGCCTGCTGTACCAGAGTGGATTATATGATTTAATAGAAATGTGTTTAATTGCTTTATATACACTGTGCCCAAAGGACATCTTTCAGCCCGCTTTCAACCCATGCGCCTCTGTCCACCAGGAATCCATACACATTTTACAGAAAAAAAAACGGTATGGGAGAAAATGCCGACTATGGCATTGGAAAAAATGTTGATCAAAGGTTGCCGGGGTGTCCCCTACTCCCTTTGATAGACATTCCGGGACTTCGGGAGTTGCGGCGGTGTCCCCCACTCTCATTAAAAGGAAAGCAGGGGACAAGTAAAGTTATACAAAAAAAAACAAATTGGAAAAAGAAAAGGACCCTGCAGCTCTGGTTCCCTTCTTTGTGCGTGAAGGGAACCGGTGTCGTTGAGGGGTGGCGAGGCGGTTGCACCCTTCGCTGTGTGCCACCAGCAGGTAAGTAAGGGGATTGGGAGGGGGTGGGTTGTTTGAAATTACTGCGGGAGGAAAAAACAAGTTATTTTTGAAAAAATAGCTTTCGGTTACTTCTCTCTCGGTCATTTCGAATGTCATTATATCACGGTAAACCGTCCACGCAGATCAAGAAGCGAGCTTCCAGAAGTGGTTGCAGTTATGCATGTTGAATGCAGGGTTTGTGGGCTCAACCATGCTGTCACTGGGACTAGTAGTCCCCGTTTCTAAGGTAGGCTTGCCTTATAACGAGTAAGTGAAGAATAATACCAATCTGTGATTTATGTAGTGCTGTGCATAGAACATTTGTATATACAATTATTATAACCCATTAGAAATTGCTTCTCATTGCCATTAGAAGGATGAAAGTCTGAGCCAAGTATTCAAACCTACGACTTGTAGATCAAACACACAGAGATCTCAGCTACACGCGCTTAACTCACCGAGCTATCTTACCAGCTCCTGAAAACCGAGGTACTCCTCCAATGTTTTCACCTTTAGTTTTTTGCTGGCGAGATGAAAACTTGGGGAGGTCCCAGGCACCCTATGACACAGGCTCCTAAAGGGCGCTAACGAGAAGTGCTGGTGCTCCTAAACCCAGTAGCGATTAAACAAAAGGAAACGATGCAAGAGCCATTGTCAGAATGCTGGTTAAAAGTATGCACAATTTCAACATCAGCAAAAGAAAAATACACAATCTCCCCCTAGCATGTCCAACAGAGAGCTGAGCCCCTTGGCACTGCTCTCCCGGGCTGTGTTAACTGCAGTGATATGTAAACACGCTGTCATCCTTTCCCTTGTCTTTTGCAAGTTTCACTTTGTAACAGCTTTTTTTTACGGTTTTTGAACTGCAGAACGAGAGGCCATTAACAATGCGATTATAGCATCATATCTTGCACGGTCACTTGGCCCAGGTGTGCGGAAATACAAGTCAGCTGTAGACGTTTTTTTCCAAAAGTGATAAGAACTAATGGTTCTTTGTTATAAATGTACCAGGAATAATAACGCAGACTAAAATGAAGAGGTTACAAAAGCACATTAATGTACATAGTAAAAAACAAAATGTTAAATAAAGGGAAACAACATAACTAAATATATGGAGGGTATGTCATGGAATAATGGGAAATCGCACAACTTCTCGCGCACACACCTAAAAAGGGGGCGTAACACGGGGAATGGGCAACAACACGTGAAAATGTAGGTGTAACGTGGGAAGTACCGCTGGGAAACAAACGCAACGCCCCCACGCTAGTGAACAACACATGTTCATGGAATCGAATAGGGAAAACCAGCGCACGTCAAAACACACGCACACGCACAAATACTTCTCCCACACGAAAGCAGAAGGAAGCGCCCCCACGAAGCATAAAAGTGCGCACAAACAACAAACAAGCATATACAGCCACAATGAATGTCCATTCCTCGCAGCAGTGATTGTGGGACACCGCAGGAGGAAGAGAATAGCCAGGCCCAGCATTTATTTGCCCAGGACCAGCCTTTTTGGGATGCCTGATGACCAGGTCTATGGCAGGTATAGGTTTCCACCTCATATCATCCTAGAGCTGGTCACTGAGTAGGAGGATGAACTCACATCACCCACCCTGTGCTCCAAAGCATTGAGCCCCTTGGAGAAGGTACTCAATGTACTGCATTATTTGGCCACTGGGTCATTTCAGTGGACAACTGCCATAGTCGGGGTGTCTCACAGCCCACGCAGTCATGTTGCCTACATCAGGTATTGGCAGTCATCTCTGCGCGCCCCTCAGTCCGCAGGCACATATACATGCCCAGAACACCCGCAGAAAGGCAGGCCGTGGTCCTGGACTTCTACAGGGTGGCACACTTCCCCAAAGTGTTCGGTGCCATAGATTGCACCCATGTGGACCTATGTCCACCTAGGGCCACTGAAAGCATCTACCGCAACCGCAACCGCAAGCACTGGCATTCCATCAACGTGCAGGTTGTATGCAATGCCAAGGGAATCATCACCTCTGTCTATGCAAACTATCCTGGGTCCACCCATGACAGTTTCATATACAGAACGTCCACCCTGAGCCTGGCCCTGGAAGCTGGGAAGCATGGCGACACATGGCTCATAGGTGAGTACAAATGCCTGTGCACATGCATGCATGCATGTCACACACAGACAAATACACAAGCCCAACTAATGACAACCATTATCACCTTACCAGGGGACAGTGCCTACCCTCTGAGCACCTACATGATCACGGCAACACAGAACCCTACAACACCAACACAGGTAAGATTCAACGCAGCCCATATTGCAACCAGGGCCATAGTGGAGCACACATTCAGAGTGCTCAAGTCACGCTTCCGCTCCCTTGACCGCTCTGGGGGATAGCTACTATATGCACCCCCAGTAGTGTGCAGGATCATTGTGGCAGCATGTGTCCTGCACAATGTTGCAACACGGCGGGACGTACCGGTGGACATGGTGGTGCCCCCACATCCCCAACCACACGCACGCCTGCTGCGCATGGTAGGGGAAAGGGCATGTGGTGAGGCAGCCCGTACCCAGCTTGCGGCCACATTTTTCACCTAAACTCCAACCCCTGCTGAGTGCACACATGCCTGCCACATACCAGGTCACAATCGATGATGAGAAAGGGACAGTTAACTGTCACAACCTTACCACCCTAAGAATGTGTCCACGGAATTGCCACATTGTGTGCATCCTTATCTACTTAAACAAAACCAATCCCATGTGACCAAAAGGAACACATGCAAGGTGCATATCCCCCCCCCGCAGAACAGGGCATGAAAGTACTGCTATGCCACCCAAACCCTCCCAACGCCCATGACCCCCATCTGCCACACCATACCATGGTATGCAACGGCAAAACATCAAACCATATGCACAACACATGACACAATAGTCATGAAGTGCCACGTGAGAAATGTAAATAGGCACCAGACAATTACACCTGACATGGAATCTGAAGAAATGACTGACCAAAACCTCACACCCTGAAAACGGTGACACGAATGCATGCCACCAGGGGTGCAAGCAACGAAAGTCAGAATACCTGTTCCATGCACATTGGACAATAGCAAATTGGTATTACAAACACTGTGTGCTGTGTGTGTCCCCTGAAACACACCGCTCACTGGACAGCACAGTGAGTGTGCATTGCGTTGGGGAAACCCCTTGAGCATCATGAAAAATAAGTACAATCAACAAAATAGTAGCCTGTGATACATGTACACGATCAATGAATTGGAAGTGAACATGGATTGTAGGGACATAGCATGCGTGAGAAGACAATCTGGGTGCACGTGTGTGCATGGTGTCGCCGTAGTTGGTGTAGGGGGTGTTTCCTATTTCTTTGTGTCAGTAGGGACATGCATCGAATACATGCATGTCAAATGAAGTGAGTGTCAGTGTCCTGTACACAGCACATGTGAACATTGCACTCAATGACCCCCTTTGTGTTAAACTACATCAATCCCCCGACACCTCAAAATCATACCCAACATAGGATCAGCCATTGACCAGCAGAACATATCATGTACAGAGTACCCCACATCGACAATGGCCGACAGTAAGCAATCACTGATTCATTGAAAATCCTTATAGGGCCTACACACAAAGTGCATAAAAGCGCCTCAGGGAGGGAGGGAACAAGGGAGAATAACAGGACCTCCTACAAGTCCTTCAAACAGTCCAGATTGTGAAAATGAACAATCAAATCAAAGTACATAGTGCAAGTGCCTGTAACAACAAGGGAGAGTCTAGGGAGGGAATGTGGGAAACAAAACTAGCATCAACATTGCTATGCCTGACAGCAATAGTCGCAGTGCAGGAGTCACATAAGGAGGGGGGGTGAGGGAAGAGGAGGGCAGAGGTGAGGAGAGTAACAAAACTAGTGACAAACTATGGAAGGTCGATGAATAATCAAGATAGTGCTGGGGAGGGGGAGAAGAAACACTGAAGGGAAAGGGGGAACAGATGACCTGTAATCAGTGGTGTAGGGACTGATGATAAAAGTAAGTGCCAAAATAAAACTCAAAAAGGTGAAGGTGTGGGGTGGATGGACGGAAGCAGAGGGGGAAGTGTCTGCGAAGAACAAGCGGCAACGTATCACCATGCCTGATGGAAATTGTGGTGGTGCCGGAAAAATACTGACAGAGGACAAGGAGGGGGGGAAAGGTGGTGGAGAGGGAGAGGGAGGAGAGAAGGGAGGAGGGGCCAAGGTGTAAAGGCAGGAAGAGGGAGAGGGGGAAAGAAAGCACACACAGGGGGCAGAGGGAAAGAAGACAGTGCAGAAGAGGAGGGGGTGTGATGGTGAAGGGGGGGACAGAGGGAGGCTGGTGGGGGGCAGGTGGAGAATGGCGGGGCAAGGGAGACAGTGGGAGACTGGCAGGGGGCAGGTGGAGACTGATAAGGGGGCAAGGGAGACGGGGGAGACTGGCAGGTGGCAGGTGGAGACTGGCGGGGGCAAGGGGAGACTGGCAGGGGGCAGGTGGAGGCTGGTGGGGGGCAAGGGAGACAGGGGGAGACTGGCAGGGGGCAGCTAAAGACTGGTGGGGGGCAAGGGAGACAGGGGAGACTGGCAGGGGACAGGTCAAGACTGGCAGGGGCAAGGGAGACAGGGGGAGACTGGCAGGGGGCAGATGGAGACTGGCAGGGGCAAGGGATACAGGGGGAGATTGGCAGGGGGCAGGTGGAGACTGGCGGGGGGCACGGGAGATAGGGGGAGACTGGCAGGGGGCAGGTGAAGACAGGCAGGGGGCAGGGGAGACAGGGGGACAATCAAGGGACCCAGAAGGGTGGTGGACAAGGGTCGAAAGGAGTAGACAGGGCCTCCATTGTGGGCCTTTGGTAGTGCTGGCAGGCTCCAGCCTCCTCGTTGGCTGGATTGTCACAAGGGCCAAGTGCAACCAATGGGAGGGGGGAGCAGGTCCAGGCCGCAAAAATGACAGTCAAGTCAAAAGCAATGCAGCCATATTTCAAATGGCACAACAAAACACCAGGCAGGGCTGCAAGATGGCCAAAGCAGGGGAAGCAAGAATTGGGGATCATTGAAACATGTGGTGACAAGGATAACTCAGCGTGCAGCGTTCAAGTGGCATATCAAAATCACTGTAGGACAAGTGTTCCAATGCAACATTGTCAGCACACGGACCCCTCACACCATCAGTGTGTGTTACACAGCCAAAGGGTGAATGGTACCGCCTACAGCAGGAAGTCCATGAACATAGACAGTCAATTCATAAAAATATCATAAGCAACATGATGAAATGCACAGTCATTGCAGTCAATGCACAGAATACTCACCAAAACAAAGTGCAGACATGCATTGGAAATGCTGTCCGGAATACCCACTAGGGGTGTACACACAACTGCAGGCTAGCCACAGATATGATGGAAGCCCAATGCCCTTGTGTGAGATGCTGTCACACCGAGCCATCCTTGCGAGCCCATGGAAAGGGGAAGCAGGAGTAGCATATGTGTCAGGACCCCAAGCAAAACACATACATGAGACAAGCCTGAATGGGCCCTGCTGGAACACACAGCGGATGCCTTAAAATGCCACAAAGCACCACACTGTCACATGAATGCACAATAGACAAAAAAAGAAAAAAAATGTCTTGCAGGCAACAAAATAAAAGAAACAAAATGGCCACATATGACCCAGGGGGTGGTGGGGTACCCAGGAGGGGGGAGGTACAGGGTGCACCTCAACACCCACATGTTACTGTTGAGATTAAATTAAAAAAAAATCACTAGGGCTCAGTGCCTGCATGGCCCGACCTATGTGGGAGATAGGTTGTCGCCGTCACCCTCTGGATGGAAATCAGAAGGTGAACGCGGCATAGTTGCCTCACCACGCCAATCCGCACCTTGCCCCTCAGCGGCAACAAGCATAGGTGTCTGGTAAGCCAGGTCCTGCATGGCAATGACACGTAGGTCTACAAGCATTACCTCATGTGTCACACGTGCTTCCTCCTGCAAGGACTCACGTGTAAGACAGAGTTCTGCCTGCATGGCCTCACATGACATACGGAGTACCTCCCGGCTTGCATGGAGTTCAGCTGAGATGGTTCTTTTAAGCCGATCCATCCTGTCTTCTGCCCGCCTACTGTCGTCTATCATGAGAGCACCCAGAGTAGATCGGAGGGTTTGGTGTTCAACCCTCAGGGCCTCAAGGTGTGCCTCTGCCTGAGCAGAAATTGCTTGATGCAGAGCCACCATTTCAGCCTGGCACGCCCTGCCAGAGGCCGCCATGCCCAGCCTGAGTGAGCGGCACGTGGACTGGTAGCCTGCTGCTGAAGCTGCACTTGCCTTTCAGGGGGGAGGATGGAACGGGCCACACTTTTCATACCTTGAGCCATCATCTCAACTACTCCCCCCTCTTGCGGTGCTATGGTAATAACAGCATGCTCCCACTCAGTTGACCCCGGTAGCGCACGGCCACTGTGTTGCCGGACACAATACCTGCCGGGACCAAAGAGCCGTGGTCCTTGCTGGGTTGGTGCAGCCCGCAGCTGCAGGATGTGGGATGTATTTACCCATGCATCCGAGCCGTACCTCAAAACTGTGCATTACTGACATGGAAAACATCATGATGGCCAGAGCTTCCCAGAAAATGCACAGGGAAATGCATGAAGAATAGGCTGCCACCCATTTTTGCCGATGTTATGGGCACAGAAGGACACTGCCTAAAACCACCATTGGACTACCCACACAGTAGTCTGAAACCCTTGGGAATGGCAATGCTGATTGCCAAAAGCAAACCCATAACTGTTGGGAATTCATTTCTTAAATCCCAAAAATGGGTGCAGTACCAGTACTCACCACTATCCAAAAGCCGGCGTTTTAAAACCACCCTGTGTTTCTCTGAAGGCAGGCTCAAACTGTCTATTTTAAACATTGCAACACATCTAAAAACTCACTGGACACCAGCAGACATTTGGTAGAATGGAGTGTTGTGTGCCTACAAAATCTGGGAAATGAAGATCATAAGACAAGGTTTATAACAAGACTGGCTGAGCTGTGGATTGCAGCAGTTTAAGTTGCACTGGATTTAAAGACACTAAAATCGAAAATGTTTAGATTAAATGAGTGACCTATGTTTGGTATCACATGCCTTTGTAACTGTTGAAATGTCATAGTTTTGCACTTAGACTCAGCATCCTAGCTGCATGTGTAAAATTGCAAGTTAAGTTAAAAAGCAACAAAAAAACCTGCCAGTTAGCTGAAGGTCTGGCTTAAGGAACTTGATTTTGCTTGACAGCTACCCCCATCAAGAGTGAAACTTGAGTCACAGCTGTGTTCCCAGGCCTAGCTGCCCTTTTGCTGCTCACACTAAGGATATGCCATCTATCTGATAATTGAATTACCTGTGCTCTGCAGGAAAGTGAACAAAGCCCTGTCCTGGCTCAGGCAAAGGTTTTATTGGCAGGAGTCGTAAATGGTCGTAAAAAGTGGCTTCCTCCTGAGGAAAGGGGAGGAGCACTGCCTGTGAGAGCAAGCTGGCTTGGCAGAACTGGAAAAACCAGAAATTCAACCTTGTGCTGAGGGTAAACCACACCCCTTTGGAGCCAGAACATAACTTTAAAAAGATGAATAACTCATAGAGCGGACATGTGAAAATTTTATAAATGATACCATAATTCTTCTGATTTTTCTGCCCACGTTTTAAGAGGTTTTTCGACCCGGTGGCGTGTTCAGGGGGGTTTTAGCGGAAAAGTGGATATTACTCTAAATGTATGCATGTTAAAAATCTGAAACTTCATCAGTTAATGTCCCTACTCCCTGCACACATGTATGTAAAGTTGGGTCAATGTCAGAAAGTGAAAAATCAGTTAAAAAGTCAATTATGTGCCATTTCTGAATGCAAGCTCTTAGAAACAGCAGATTTGGACAGAGACATGGCTAAATTCAGCCACACCATGTATATGTAATTTCAAACAACTGTGTAACTCTGAAATATGTCTTTTATTATCAAATATAGAATGTGTGCAATCTGACAGAGGAGTGTCCTATCTGCAAGCCATAAAATGACATCCCTCTGACTCACAGTTCATTCCCCAATCAAATGATAAATGGAAGTTTGACCAATTAGAAGCTGAGAGAGAGGTAGGGTCAGTGATGCTAGAACACACCCACATTCTAAACACATAAAAGCAGACAGACAGGACAGATAGGGACCTTCAATTCCATCTGCAGCGGGACGCTCTGCCGGAAAAATCCATACTTTACCTCCATCAAACCTCCAGAGAGCCAAACTAGAGACTTCAATCTATCCAGAACTAGAGACCCAGACCAGAGAACCAGAGAGAGCTGACCCAGATCTCTGTGAAGTGCAGAGACCAGAGGCGAGTTTAAAACCCTGACCAGATCCATGGCGAGGCCCATTTCACTCAAGAATATAGTGTGAGTACCTAGAAAATTGTGCAGAACCAATCTCCTAGTTAAAATAATATAATTCAATCTATTTAATCTAAGTAGAACTGCCTCCTAACTGTCACCTGTCATTTGTAAAGCTGTCACTTGTCATTTCCTAGTTGAAAGCTGCACTTGTCTTTTTGAACTTTAAAATTTCAAATCTGAAAAACGACCTTCACAAAATCGCTCATATCTCCGCAACCGTTTGTGCTAGAGACTTGCAGTAACTTTCATTTTGAAGCTGAGATCCTACGCTTTCCTAGGACCCCAAAACGATAGAGATAGTCCTTGTGGTTCCTCTGTAATAGCGCTCGGCGCATCCGCAAATTTTACCGCGATTTGCAAATTTCTTCACATGTAAAAACTGCTGCTGCTTGCCTTCCAGTTGCCAGAAATTCGTTTAACCTGCTAACTATCCCTGCCTCATTGCTAGTGTGAGCCTGGACTAATATTAACTAGATACCACTCACCCTGAACCTCTGAAAGGGAATTAAAAGCATTTCCAGCATACTTCTCATCCATTGCTAGCACATATCAAAGCATTTGGGCCTGCGTTTTCAAAACTCCTATATGTTGTCTAAGCTTGCTGGGGTGAACTGAATCACATTTGATTGCATTTCTGAGAACTGTGTGTTTCCTTCCATTTCCTTGCCTTGCATCAAGGGGGGGAGGGGATTGCCAGAGAAAAGTGATTACATTGTTTTGTTGAAATCATATTGAGTATTTTCTATACTGCATTTCATTCATTCAACCTTGCATTTGAACTCTATAAAGCATTCTCTATCACATTATTCTTCTGTCCCTATTTACCAGTGTGCTACCTTATCCATTTCATGTCAACTCCTTAGTGATTATCAAGAAGCGTGTTAGTGCCAGATTCTCCGTTGTTGATCTTTATCATATCAGATTAAGTGTGCTATTCAATTATTAATTTATTATAAAGTGTGATATATATATATTTTAAATTATCAAATAAACCTTTTAAACTTGCAAAACAGAACTACTTCTTGGCTCAGTGGGGTCAGGGGGATTCCAAGAGAGGGGTGTTATATAGGGGTAGTCATCCAGAACGCATGAACTGGACATAAAGATATATCAATAAGGGTTTCCATTCAGTATCCCAGACTAGGCATTGACTTAGCTGTAGTGTTGAATTGAATCCTCTTACAAATTGGGGGCTCGTGCCGAGACGTTTGGGTTAGAATACCACTTGTGCAGCTTAATACAGTGTGCTAACTGACGGGATACATACATCCGGTCGGATCACCACGCTGCATTACGCTGTGAAGCATTCCTCAAAAGGGACACTCCAAGAAAAGTTCTGTTCTGCAAAAATAAAATACAAACTTCTGTAAGTCAGGACAGAGACCAATCTCTAGAATGACGACCTTGGTAGATATGAAAATAGCCAGAGAGCACTTCTTACATAAGTTATTTGTGAGTGGTGAGTGGACTCACCAGGACCAAACAGTCTGGTTGCAGGCCATCATGCAACAGGTCACGGAAACAGGGTCAGACTTATGGAGAGATCAGGGTCCATTACATGTGGCCCTGAGTGAACTATATATGGCTCCTAAGGCCAAAGATGAACACGACAAGATTGTTAGGATAGCGGCATATTTATATTTATATATGGGAGCCATACAGAATAAATGTGCTGAAGGCCATGATCTGGCAAAAAGGCAACAGATGGCGTTAGAGAAGGCCCAATCTGACCTGGTCTCTTCTGAGCAGAGGCTGCAGAGGAGCCAGGAGTCAGAAGATGATAGTAGGCAGCACATCATTAAAATAAAGAAGGATATGGATGTGCTGCAACAGGAAAAGGTAGAACAGGATACTAGATTTCTGGCCCTGCAGAAGGAGCACCAAGACAGTTTGGACTCCTTACTGCAGAGCCAGAAAAAGCTGGAGCAACAATTAGACTTTAACAGGGCATGCACGGAGCAGGTAGCCACCCTGCAAAGTCATCTAGATAGAGTGAAGGTAGAGAGCAACAAGCTGATCTTGAAAGACCTGGATACCCAGGCAGAGTTTGATGAAGAACGCCAGAAAGCTGGTGCCTTTCAAAGGCAGAGGGACGACCTGGCGGCACAAATGCAGGCTCTTAGTCAGGAAAGAGACGCCTTAGGCCAGGAAGTCTGCCATTTAAAAAGAAAAATGGAAGAAAATCACCTGGCCCGCCAGGGACTGGGTGACCTCCAAAAAGAACACCAGAACTTGGTAGAGCACACCAGAAGGGTGGAAGATGCTCTAGCAAGAAAGGAGCCGGCCAATAGGGACACAGCTCAGGAGGTAACCCTCCTGCAGCAAAGACTGGCCCAGTTCTCCAGGACCAACCAGGAAGCACAGAGGGAGAATGAGGCCCTCTGTCAACACAATGATAGGCTCCAGCAACAGGTAGCGATGCAGGAGAAACTGATAGAGTCGAGTAAGGCCTTAACAGAGGAACTGAAAGCACAAATGCAGGCTCTTGCATTGCAACAGGGAGCAGGGGCGGATAGAGATGAGGTCCGCTGGGAAATAGAGACTCCTGACCATAACCGCAGGAGCCCTAACACCAGGGGCCTTCATCTTCCCCAGTCCCTGGACTCTACCACCCCCATGTCCCCTGGCGCACATGAGCACAGGGCCACAGGGATGGCAGATTACTATCCAGCTAAGAGTATGGGGCTCATAGGCCAGTACCACTCAGGAATGGAGGGGTGGGCATCCGGGTATGGGCACCCAAGTACAGTACAGTTCAATGGGGATCCCCAGGAGAGTAGGCCCATTAAGGGCATCCTGAAAACCTCTGCCCAGTTAGGTCAGTGGAGGGGGTACCCATCAAATCCTGGCAGCAAGGAGGAATCTGAAGACTCCTCTGAACTGCGCAGGACACAGGAGACCAGGTCCCCACATTCTGCCAGCCATTCCCAGGCTCGCAGAATCCGGGAAAACCTGGAAGAACAGACGGGAACCTCTGGGAGCAGTGCCTCTGAGTCCGAGGAAGAATGGACAAGGGTTACCCGAACCAAAAAGGCCAATAAGGCAAAAAGGGCCTTGCTTAAGGACCCCTTAAAGCAGATTAAGGCGATCAGGAGCGTCATCACGCCTTACCATAAGAACGCTAAGTATTCTGTTTGGGAGCACTTAGAGTTGTTTGAACAAATGATGGAGACTTTCCATTTGAAGGACAGCCAAAGCTGCATTCAATATGTAAAGTGGACCTTCTCCCCGGAATACTCCAGTTTCTTTGCGGGGCTGGAGGACCAAAATCATTTAAGATGGTCCACCTATAAGGCGGCCATCCTGAAACATTTTTCTGTTCACAGAAATCCTCAAGAGGCTCGCAAGGCAGCCTACAATTTGCAATGTGGGGAGGATCAGGCCCCACAAGAATTTGTGCAGGAGTTAAAGCGTGCTTTTGCACAGACCACAAGAAGGGTGCGCACAGATAGTAGAGAGTTTATAAATACGTTTTTCCATGCCTTGCCCAAATATATCATGACCCAGCTCGTGAGGGATTTTCATGAGAAAAGATCTTTAGACTGGGTCATTGAACAGGCTACCCGGATCTATGAGGTGCAGAAGCCCATAGAAAATAAAAGCAATGCCCAGAAAAACCCCAAAGCCAACAGCACCCCTGCTGCTGCCAAGGTGGCAGAGGTAAAGGTCACCCCCGTTTTGGATTTGGAGATGGGGGGGCCTAAAAACCTACCTGCACCTAATAATGCTAGGCCCAGAAGGTCCTCGGGCCAGTCACAGACAGGGAGCCAGGGAGGCAGCCCCACAAATGGGGTCCCTCGCTCTCCTGACTATGTAAGTCCTCGCTACAAGGGAAATCGACCCATCCTGGGTTATGTGTGGACTCCTCCAGCCCAGGGGGGGGGATCCAGCCAAGCACCTAACCCAGGGAACTTCCCTCCAAACTTCCCACAGGAGGGCAGAAATTTACCAAACCCTGGGCAGAACTTTTTCCCCAGATATCCACCCGACTTCCAACCCCAAAATCATCCATCCTTCTTTCCCCAATTCCCCGAGCCCAGACCACTGAATCCGGGAGAGGGGAGGCCAAGGGTGGAGGGGTACCCAAATCTTCCCAACCAGGGGTACTACCAAAGAAGGGACAGCTACCCTTCCCGGGATCAGCCCAGGGGAGAAAACAGGGCCCCGTATCAGCCTGAGCGGGTTTCCCAGTTAGAGCGCCAGGTTCAAAACATGGCGCGGGATCTGGGTCACATACTGAGGGCTCAGCAGAACCCTCAGATGGGCGTGCCGGCGCAGAACGCACCCAACTCTGGACCTGGTGCTCCAGAACAATGACGGGGGCAGCACCCCGATAACTCACCGGTTCCCAGGGAGGAGGCACAAAGGGAAGGGGGGTGTAAAGCCTTGGAGGAAGCTTCCTTCCTCACTTGTAAACAGCCCCTGGAAACCCAGGAACCGGAAACAAAATCTCTTGCCCCTGAAAGTCTGCCTCCTAAGGAGCAGAGGGGGGGGTAGGAGAAACAAAAGACCCAAACAAACTCAGTTTGAGGAGGAGGTACAGATCTTCCAATTTGAGGGAGAGGGATCCTCAGAGGATCCTGGGAAAAGGATCTTCTCCTTCAGAGAGGGGGGATCTCCTCCCAAAGAAAAATGGGTCCCTAGGGATGCCAATCCAGACTGGGGAGAGGTGGAGACTGAGCTACCGCCGCCCACCATCTCATCCCAGAACCAACAGCAAGAAAATCCCCTGGTTCGAACCCATCCTGGTGACTGCCTCCAAAAAGGGGGGGGCGGCCCAGAACCGGAGCCAGGGGAATCCACAATGGCTCTGATCTCCAGTTGCCTGCCAAATTTTTCTTTCAGATTCCCAAGGCTCTCCACGAGATTCTGCCCAAATCTCTTCGCTAGCGATGTCCAAAACCAGAAAATTAGCCCACCAGCTGTCCAAAAATGTACATTATCTGTGCCCCCTTGAGGAGAAGGAGGGAAGATATTATGCCCCGGTACAAGTACAGGGGCAGGGTACAATCTCGGCACTGGTGGACACTGGATCTCAAGCTACCCTTCTGTCCAGAAGGGCCTTTGACGAACTGAATGCAGGAAGGGGAGAGAATTACCAAATTCCTCTCACCTCTCTTCCTGGACAACTACAGAACTTTGACGGGAAGGAAATTCCCGTCGAGGGGACGGCAGATTTGGACATTAAAATTGGGCGACATAAGTTGAAACACCCGGTCATAGTTGTGATCCCAGAGGGCACCCCTTGTTTACTAGGGAATGACCTCCTGAGAAGGTTGTCACCCCTAATAGATTGCGTAAACAAGGTCCTCTGGACCCAGACTAGCCGACCAATAAAATTAAAACAGAGTGTCAACCATGTTAGTTTAAACGGCACATGCCACATGGTTGAACAAAAATCTGACCAAGTAGAATTTCACTTCCAGAACAACCAAATTCCAGACGTGACAGTAATAGCAGTAGGACAACAGACTGGTGATGGGGGGTCCTCTCTATTTCTGAAAATCAACCTTCCTTCCAGTCTAAAGTGGTATTCCACGCTGGAAGGAAACACTCTGAAATTCTATACTAATCCACAATCAGAAACTCCCACTCCTATAGTCCAGAAAGATGTGAAATCAGCTCAGAGCCTGGCTGAGATTCAGCAAATTGGAGAGCAGTTGTTCATCCCTGTTCAGTTAAATGATGGGAAGGACTCTGTTCTCGCTCGAGTGTGTGTGAACAACGGTAAGAGCTTCATCAGCGAAGCCATGTTCCGCCAACTCCCAAAAGATCCAGCCATTCCCACCTTCAAACTGATAGACAAATGGGAAATGGACCTGGAAGCACCTAATTCCAAACATCTCCTGCCAAGCAGGTGTATGCTCAAAATCTCCATTGGCAACAAGAGCATAGTCCACAATTGTTGGGTCGTGCGAGACGTCCCTGCCGCCTTTTACTTAGGCAGTGACATTCTCAATCGCTTTGCCATTAGTTTGGACCTAATAAACTTCAAAGCTTGGTCCCGATTAGCGGATAATCCCATGGGCTTTGATGATCCAGAAAAAGCATTTAGGTCAGCTCAATTGCTACCTTATGCAGTTGAAATTCAGGTAAAAGAGGAAGTCACCATCCCAGAAAGGACTCGACAATTCTCCCTGGAAGTGAAAGTTAAAAGGGGACAAGAGTTGAAAAACCCTGATGCTTACATACATCTAAATGCTTCTCTCCAACAGCAAGGGTTGGGGGTAAACCCAACTCCATTAGTCAACCTAGAACATGACACCATTCCAATAGAGGTGGATAACAGCGACTTAAAGAGTGTTACTCTAGCCGCAGGCACCATTATTGGAATGGCGGTTGATGACCGACATTTTTCCATGGATTTAGGTAACGAACTGTTAGGACCAATCCCCAAGGACTGTTTTGACAGTGACAGTGAGGACAATACAACACCAGACAGGATTTTTACCCGGCATGGGGGGAACTTCCTGGTGTACACTTCCTGCCCTTATGGTAAGGAAGATGTGACGTGTGACTTCAGGAGGGATGAGGTGATTTTCCAGGTTCATGAAGGCTGCCTTTCCCACCTGAAGCCTCCGGTCCAAATCAGCACTCTGACCAGGGACTTCTCCATCCAGCTGGAGGAGGCCGCTGAAATAGCCAAACCAGAAGTCTTTCCAGGCTTCAGGCAGATGGTGGAAGAGAGAGTCAACCTAGCCGATGCCTGTGTGACTCTGGAACAAAAGCAAAAGTTGAAACAAGTTTTCTTGGATTTCCAAGATCTCTTTGCGGTAGACTCATATGACTGTGGTCGCACTGACATCCACACAACAACAATCCCCACGGACCCTGGCATGACTCCTGTGTTTGTGAAGCAATATCGCTTGCCTCTCGCATCAATGGAGTCCCTTACCGAAATAATTAAGAACCTTGAGTCCCGGGGAATAATCCGTCCAGTCCACAGCACCTTCAATAATCCGGTGCTGGGAATATTGAAGCCAAACGGCCAGTGGAGACTCTGTGCCGACCTCAGGGAGCTCAACAAACGGGTCCATACTTCCCGATGGCCTCTGCCCTACATTGACCAAGGGCTGGCCCAGATCCAGGGGTCACAGGTATTCACTGCAATAGACCTGACCAATGGATACTGGACTGTGCCTGTCAGTAGGGAGGACCAATACAAACTGGCTTTTACCTTTGGGGGCCAGCAGTACACATGGACCCGGACTCCCTTCGGATACCTCAACTCCGGCAATGAATTCAACATTTTCCTACATAAGGCCATGCCCGACCTGGGTGCGAGGGGTAACCTGGCTTATGTAGATGATGTCCTCATCAAAAGTTCATCTGTGGAGGAACACATAGCGGAGATCCGTTATGTTCTGACGCAGTTGAGGGCCGCCGGAGCAAAACTTTCCTTTCAGAAAGCACAGTGGTGTAGAACCCATGTTAATTTCTTGGGGCATGAGATTACTCCTCAGGGTCTCTGTCCCCAGGAAAAGAAAGTGGAAGCACTTCAGAAACTGAAAGACCCCACAACTCTGCGGGAACTAAGGAGCCTCCTTGGACTGACTAATTACAGCAGAAAGTTCATTGAGGGCTACGCAGAGATCACCAGACCCCTGATTCATCTCCTGAAGGGGGGGGTCAAGTGGGAATGGGGTCCAGAACAAGCCGAGGCAGTAAGACAACTCAAAAGAAGCCTCTCACAAGCGCCTTGCCTAGCTTACCCGGTCAGAAACAAGGAGTTCTTCCTGGAGACGGGGTTCTCTAATACGTGCTTGACGGCAGTATTATACCAAAAGCATGACAAGGTCAATAAAGTAATCTCATATGCGAGCAAAACTTTATCCTCTGTGGAGGAAAAATTCAACGATTGTGAGAAGGCACTCCTGGCAACGGTGTGGGCATTGAAGAATTACCGCCCGTTTATCCAGGGGGAACACATCATAGTGGAGACTCCACACCAGCCTCTGCAATATCTCCAAAGTGACAGAATCCGGGCCGGAAATGTGAGTAATTCCCGAATTACTTCCTGGATTCTGTCAATGCAAGGCTTTCCTGTGGAGGTCAGATATGGCCAAAACAAGAAGAGTCCACTCGCGCAAGGTCTGGCTGACTTGCATGATTGTGCCAGAGAAAACTGTCTCGAGGACGAAAGTCTAAAAATCAAGGACAACACGGAGGCATACCTTAATTCCCCACACAAAGTCTTTGAAGAGGACAAGTGTGAGGGAATGCCCACTGTCTATGTGGATGGATGCTCTTACCATGTTGACAACGACGGGGAGAAAGAACTGGTGGCCGGCGTAGGGAATGCATGGGTGAATGAGTCCCCAGAACCCTCCGCTGGATACAAAATTGGTCCCTGAAGTAGTCAGGTGGCAGAATTGATGGCTGTGCATCAGGCCATCCTCACTGCTGTCCAGCATCAACTCCACGAACTGGTCATAATCACAGATTCGGATTATGTACGGAACGGGTTCGTGGAGCACCTGGTTAATTGGAAAACCAGAGGCATGTTATGTGCTAACAACAAACCCTTGAAACATGGGAAGTTGATCCAAAACATTGATGATCTGGTGACCTCGAATGAGATGACCATCTATTGGAAAAAGATCAAGGGTCATTCCAAAGTAGAGGGACCAGACAAAACTGGAAATGACTTAGCTGATCAGCTGGCCAAAACCGGGGCCATCCAAGGGGATCTAATTGAGATTGAGTCCCTGTTGGGGGAAATCCAGGTCACTGCCATCACTAGGTCCCAGACAAATGCTCACAACGACCTTTCAATTGCACAATGGAGTAAGGAGACCCCTGATGCTGATTTGATTACTGCTCAGAAGGGGGATCCAATAATTGGTAAATTTTACCAGCACCTTGAGGACCCTGAGAACTTTCCCCTGACGGATACCGATTACATTGGGAAAGAGGACCTAAGAGTGTTGATGAAATGTCCAAAAATGTTCCGAATCCAAGACGGTTTGCTGGTAAGGAAATCCAAAGCTGGCCACGATCAGTGGGTGGTTCCTACCTCATTCCGAAGCCTGATGTTAAGTCACGCCCATGATGCGGCCACTGCCGGTCACAGGGGGTTTCACACAACATTGGAAATCTTAAGAGAGGTTGCATACTGGCCACACATGGGGCAGGACCTCGACCAATACTTGAAGGGGTGTCTTGTGTGTGCACAATTTCAGCCATCATCCCTCACGCACCGGGCGCCTTTACAAAAGAGGGGGATGACCCTGCCATGGTCAGATTTACAAATCGACTTTGTAGGCCCTGTGATTCGCTCGGCTAGGGGGAATAAGTACATGTTGACTGTGACATGCTTGTTTACCAAGTGGGTGGAATGTCTCCCAGCCCCAAATTGCAAGGCAGAAACGGCAGCTGCCTTGATGATTAACCACATCTTTTGCCGTTTTGGTCTACCTCAAAGGATTGAGTCAGACAGAGGTAGCCACTTCACCAGTGAAGTAATGACAAAGATGTGGGAGATACTGGGGGTCAAAAGGAAGTTGCATATTGCTTATCGGCCAGCTTCTTCTGGGGCAGTAGAGAGATATAACCGAACCATTGTGAGCATATTAAAGAAGTTTGTGGCAGATTCTGGGCCAAGTTGGGATATCCGATTACCTCTGGTCCTAATGGCTATCAGATCTACCCCTTCATCTGCAACCAAAATGTCACCATTTGAGTTGATGACTGGGCGCAAGATGGTGCTTCCTCAGCATTTGCTCTATAGGACCCAAGAGCAGACACTGATAAATGCCTCCACTACTCATGAGTATGTAGAGAATTTAAGGAAACACCTCCAACATGCGTTTGCTTATGCTCAGCGGAATCTAGAAAGATCAGCTGATAGCATGAAGACCCACTATGACCTGAAAACTTCCAGGAAGGAATATCAGGTGGGAGACCGGGTCTATCTATACAACTTCCAAAGGAACCAGGCCAAGCAGCGCAAATTTTTGCCTACATGGAAGGGACCCTTTGAGATCGTCGACAAGATCTCCCCTGTGGCCTACAAAATCCACATCCCCAAAGGTCCTTTGGCAGCGGGGGAAGACAAGTGGGTACACATAAACCAGTTGAAGTGTTGCCATCCCAGGCACGCTCTGCAACAACTGGAGGAATCCTCTGGAATCCTAGCGGGTACTATCTCAGATTAATTCAGTTCCAACCATAAAACATACCACATCTAGTCTCTAAAATATTGTGATTTGCATGAAACTGTCTCTTAGTTATATTGTTTTTTTTTTCAAAATAAGAATGTAATGTTTTGTTATGATGAAATGCATATGCTGCCCCACTATCTCAACAGTGGTGGAAAAACGTCTATGAGTAGGTATTGCCGCTCTTCCTTTGTCGTCCTAGGAGAAAGAAAACCTGAAGACGGGCCAAGGAGGGCGATCCGGAGACCGGGAACGAAGATCCAATGGGCCCAGTGGACCGCCCAATATACCCATCAGGACCGGCGAGGAGAACCGATCGATCAGTACCGGATGGAGAAAAAGATGCTGAACTGTGCCATCTATTGGAAGAAGATGAGGAAACATCCCAGGTCTTGCGAGTCCCATTCGTGAAATAGAATGGCCATCGCAAGAGGGGGGCTTGTGGGATGTATTTACCCATGCATCCGAGCCGTACCTCAAAACTGTGCATTACTGACATGTAAAACATCATGATGGCCAGAGTTTCCCAGAAAATGCACAGGGAAATGCATGAAGAATAGGCTGCCACCCATTTTTGCCGATGTTATGGGCACAGAAGGACACTGCCTAAAACCACCATTGGACTACCCACACAGTAGTCTGAAACCCTTGGGAATGGCAATGCTGATTGCCAAAAGCAAACCCATAACTGTTGGGAATTCATTTCTTAAATCCCAAAAATGGGTGCAGTACCAGTACTCACCACTATCCAAAAGCCGGCGTTTTAAAACCACCCTGTGTTTCTCTGAAGGCAGGCTCAAACTGTCTATTTTAAACATTGCAACACATCTAAAAACTCACTGGACACCAGCAGACATTTGGTAGAATGGAGTGTTGTGTGCCTACAAAATCTGGGAAATGAAGATCATAAGACAAGGTTTATAACAAGACTGGCTGAGCTGTGGATTGCAGCAGTTTAAGTTGCACTGGATTTAAAGACACTAAAATCGAAAATGTTTAGATTAAATGAGTGACCTATGTTTGGTATCACATGCCTTTGTAACTGTTGAAATGTCATAGTTTTGCACTTAGACTCAGCATCCTAGCTGCATGTGTAAAATTGCAAGTTAAGTTAAAAAGCAACAAAAAAACCTGCCAGTTAGCTGAAGGTCTGGCTTAAGGAACTTGATTTTGCTTGACAGCTACCCCCATCAAGAGTGAAACTTGAGTCACAGCTGTGTTCCCAGGCCTAGCTGCCCTTTTGCTGCTCACACTAAGGATATGCCATCTATCTGATAATTGAATTACCTGTGCTCTGCAGGAAAGTGAACAAAGCCCTGTCCTGGCTCAGGCAAAGGTTTTATTGGCAGGAGTCGTAAATGGTCGTAAAAAGTGGCTTCCTCCTGAGGAAAGGGGAGGAGCACTGCCTGTGAGAGCAAGCTGGCTTGGCAGAACTGGAAAAACCAGAAATTCAACCTTGTGCTGAGGGTAAACCACACCCCTTTGGAGCCAGAACATAACTTTAAAAAGATGAATAACTCATAGAGCGGACATGTGAAAATTTTATAAATGATACCATAATTCTTCTGATTTTTCTGCCCACGTTTTAAGAGGTTTTTCGACCCGGTGGCGTGTTCAGGGGGGTTTTAGCGGAAAAGTGGATATTACTCTAAATGTATGCATGTTAAAAATCTGAAACTTCATCAGTTAATGTCCCTACTCCCTGCACACATGTATGTAAAGTTGGGTCAATGTCAGAAAGTGAAAAATCAGTTAAAAAGTCAATTATGTGCCATTTCTGAATGCAAGCTCTTAGAAACAGCAGATTTGGACAGAGACATGGCTAAATTCAGCCACACCATGTATATGTAATTTCAAACAACTGTGTAACTCTGAAATATGTCTTTTATTATCAAATATAGAATGTGTGCAATCTGACAGAGGAGTGTCCTATCTGCAAGCCATAAAATGACATCCCTCTGACTCACAGTTCATTCCCCAATCAAATGATAAATGGAAGTTTGACCAATTAGAAGCTGAGAGAGAGGTAGGGTCAGTGATGCTAGAACACACCCACATTCTAAACACATAAAAGCAGACAGACAGGACAGATAGGGACCTTCAATTCCATCTGCAGCGGGACGCTCTGCCGGAAAAATCCATACTTTACCTCCATCAAACCTCCAGAGAGCCAAACTAGAGACTTCAATCTATCCAGAACTAGAGACCCAGACCAGAGAACCAGAGAGAGCTGACCCAGATCACTGTGAAGTGCAGAGACCAGAGGCGAGTTTAAAACCCTGACCAGATCCATGGCGAGGCCCATTTCACTCAAGAATATAGTGTGAGTACCTAGAAAATTGTGCAGAACCAATCTCCTAGTTAAAATAATATAATTCAATCTATTTAATCTAAGTAGAACTGCCTCCTAACTGTCACCTGTCATTTGTAAAGCTGTCACTTGTCATTTCCTAGTTGAAAGCTGCACTTGTCTTTTTGAACTTTAAAATTTCAAATCTGAAAAGCGACCTTCACAAAATCGCTCATATCTCCGCAACCGTTTGTGCTAGAGACTTGCAGTAACTTTCATTTTGAAGCTGAGATCCTAGGCGTTCCTAGGACCCCAAAACGATAGAGATAGTCCTTGTGGTTCCTCTGTAATAGCGCTCGGCGCATCCGCGAATTTTACCGCGATTTGCAAATTTCTTCACATGTAAAAACTGCTGCTGCTTGCCTTCCAGTTGCCAGAAATTCGTTTAACCTGCTAACTATCCCTGCCTCATTGCTAGTGTGAGCCTGGACTAATATTAACTAGATACCACTCACCCTGAACCTCTGAAAGGGAATTAAAAGCATTTCCAGCATACTTCTCATCCATTGCTAGCACATATCAAAGCATTTGGGCCTGCGTTTTCAAAACTCCTATATGTTGTCTAAGCTTGCTGGGGTGAACTGAATCACATTTGATTGCATTTCTGAGAACTGTGTGTTTCCTTCCATTTCCTTGCCTTGCATCAAGGGGGGGAGGGGATTGCCAGAGAAAAGTGATTACATTGTTTTGTTGAAATCATATTGAGTATTTTCTATACTGCATTTCATTCATTCAACCTTGCATTTGAACTCTATAAAGCATTCTCTATCACATTATTCTTCTGTCCCTATTTACCAGTGTGCTACCTTATCCATTTCATGTCAACTCCTTAGTGATTATCAAGAAGCGTGTTAGTGCCAGATTCTCCGTTGTTGATCTTTATCATATCAGATTAAGTGTGCTATTCAATTATTAATTTATTATAAAGTGTGATATATATATATTTTAAATTATCAAATAAACCTTTTAAACTTGCAAAACAGAACTACTTCTTGGCTCAGTGGGGTCAGGGGGATTCCAAGAGAGGGGTGTTATATAGGGGTAGTCATCCAGAACGCATGAACTGGACATAAAGATATATCAATAAGGGTTTCCATTCAGTATCCCAGACTAGGCATTGACTTAGCTGTAGTGTTGAATTGAATCCTCTTACAAGGACTGCATCCCTCCGTCGACCCGATGCCCCAGGAACATGGCCAACTGGTGGGGAGTGTGACCCTGCACCCGTTACCACCACAGGCGGACATTCCAACACCGCCTGGCCCCCTACTGCAGTTGTCGCAGACAGAAGATTATCCAACACAGGATCACTTACCGGCGATGACACATCATGATGCTGATCCGGCTCAACATAGTGGTGATAGGATACATCAGAGCCTGACTCAGAGTCCACTCTGGACACAATGGCCTGGAGCACCAGTGGGTTCTTACGGGCTGCCACCCCACGACCACCAGTGGTGCCTGGATGGTCATGTGAACTGACCACCGTGTCTGGGATGACATCTTCATCCTCTGCCTCCAGTGCTTCATCACCTACAACATAAATAAAAAGAAACAAGAACACACATGTCAGTAGCACATACCACACACATATAGATCACAACATTGACAGCCAACACATGAAGAAGACATGTCACACGCAACTCAAAGCCGAAACATGCATCCAGCAGCATTGCAATGCAACGGTATCCCAAAAGCAGAAAAGGATGTGTGCAAAATGTGAAGCCAACACATGTTTTGCATGTTGCCCATCACCTGCATCACACACAACCTGTAGCAGGCACATATCCAAAGCAGAAATGAGAGATGGCAACAAAGAGATGCCACGTAGCATAAGCATGTGGGAACACACAAATAGCCACAGCTGGCAATCACACCAAAAACACCATGACACATGTAACATGCATGTTCACGTGCAGCACTCAACAACCATTGACTATGCAGAGTGCATGTGTCACAGGAGGCACCTACGCTATTGCGTTTCGATACAGTGAAAGGAGGGATATGGTGCATACATGGCAGGTCACTATTACACAGCAGCATTGTGTTGGCATGTTGAAGGGCTGAACTTGGCCTAGGAGTGGGTTTGTGCAGTGCAGTGTATGTGTACCCCTCAACTTCCAACATCAACACGTACGTAGTGATGTCAATCTCCAAACGTGATGGCATTGTAAGGGCAATTGCAGCCATCATGTGCAAATGGCATGCACCATGTAGCATGGATACCGTGAAACACCAACACCCACCCTCTGGGCAATAACAGGGAGGCACTGCATGGCAATGAAAGTTTCACCACAGAACTGTGCATTGGCAGACAGTGTTGGCATGCGTCTATTGCATGTCGTCAGTCAAATGTCACTACAGCCGATGAGAAGAGGACATGATGCAGGGCAGATGAGGAACCATCAGTAGTATAGCCATGCATGCAGAAGACACAACACCAGTTGAAAAGAGGCAGTGGGCCTGTAACAGGGGGTAAGCTATCGGTAGAGGTGCACTCATGGGTTTTCAAATGGAATTACCATAAGTCGTCCTTCTGGTAATTTAACTGATTCCAGGTGCTCCCTAGTTGATCTGTGCTACCAGATCTCAAATATTGTGAAAAAAGTGGGTATCTTGTACAAAACAAAATACAACCAAAGGCACACGCAATAACTATACAAGTTGTAAAGTAAATAAAGAAAAGCATCAGTTTTCCAAATATTTTGTATTTGTGAAATTTCTCATTTGATCAATATTCAATTTAAACATACTATACATGCACAATCCTAAATGCATGCATGCTTTCTGTAATCATTCATAAAATAAAATTCTTAACGTCAAAGGAAAATAGTTGACTTCAAAAAAATATTTTCAAATATGATGTCAAAGATAATAAAAGAATTCTATTGATTTTCACATGTTAATCAGTACTCATTAGAGTTTCTCTTCTTACACACATATAATCCTGATAATCTGATAGGTTACTGAATAGTTTACCTGTTTTTTACTACGTGTTTCGGGCGTGACTTTGCCCTTCTTCAGGTAAGGATTATCTGGATTGTTTTATTTTTCTAACACGTAAAGAAAGGTATTCTTTTTCAATATTTGGTTTATGAGTATCTGTGGAACTCTTCATAATCTAAAATTGCTGTCAGTCCATCAGCAAAACCTGTGCGCAAACCTGTGGCTCGCTAAGGCCATTCCTTGTTCTTACTTATTGCTTCTTCCTTTCCGGCGATCTGCAGAGAGATATATCTCCATTACAAAACTGATAATTTCTTTAGTTTCTAAAGCTAGGAGTTTTTGTGGGATCAGACACAAATGTTTGAGCTGGGTACGACTTCAAACTCCCCCTATTTAAATGACTTAGATCTGCATTTATTTTGATTCTATACTCACTTGAGTTTGATCTTTTCAGGGTGCAAAGTTTGTTGGAGTAACACGGCTCCGTTTTCATAGGAATCTGTAATGAGATACATAGATCTCATTTAGTATGCCCCAAAGTAGAAATGCATTATACTTTGATTAAATGGAATCTTCTGAAATCGTACTTTGTAATTTCAATGGTTTATAAAACGTTCCAGGAGGGTTTACGGCCCAATATTCATTGTTTGGTGTTCTGTCACTGTTGTTATGGATGCTGTGGGATGTACGTTCTTACCACGTTGCAAGGATGTATCTAATATAAATAGTAAGCATCTTGTTTAGGGTTTAACCTTAATCTGAGACAGTGTCTCTCTCAAGTAGGTGATGCGTGTCCCAGTATCCCCTTACCTTCACTCTGTCAGAGGAGCGCGGTATGTAGAAAAAGTTACGTTATTTCCAATGCGCGCTAAGAGCAGATCCCATTATCCGCACTGTGCGTGCTTCTGACTCTTGTCTGGACTCCGTGATATACGAGTATGACTCACGTAGGGTGTAAATTAAAAGTGAGCGCGAGAGCATAAGTGTTCGCCACCGCAATTCCCTGTTTGTTTTCCTGCCGGCATTGAATTAGTACTTCCGGGGTATTGCATTTTACTTCCTGTTTAGTGCGGCCTCGCTAGTTATGGGTCTAGCTTATTTTAATGCACCATCATAGGTGTGTGCTAATTGGCTTATTATGCTACAAAATGCTACGATTATCGCATTATGATCCCATCTCCACAGGCAGTTAGGGCAAACCTCAAGAGTGTACTTTTATTATGTTAGACTTGGACTGGGATATATACACTGAACCTATTCAGAGTATTAAATGCATAGTTATTACTATACCTTTCAACCATGACAATTGGAAGGTCAGTTTACTGATACACATGTGCATTGATTTATACATCATTCGCCTTCAATTTGTAGTTAGATATGTTTGACACCATCAGATAAATGTTATGATGTAACACATGAACGTTCCAGATAAAAAACAGATGATTACTAACTTTTTCATTTCAGAACTTCAAGACAACAGTTGTTTTCATAAACAAATTTTAAATTATTTTCAGTGTGTTCCAACGGGTTCATAACTAAAAGAGGGGTTAGGCATACCATTCCATGTTCTACTGCAGATGTAATTAATTGCATTCACATTATAATTGTTATCAGCAGTATTCCTATTTGTGTTCACTTTAATCTGGATGTTTATCAATAGACTTGTCATGCCCATCTCTATTCTTTGTTCAGGACCACATCATAATTCTCAAGTGTTCTAGAATATACCCTTTTCTATAAGTAGCACCTCAAGTTCCAATCTAAATTCATTCCCCTTGGGTGCATTGAATCGAGTTTGTCTATCCGGTATAGTTCTTTTTTTTTTGTAGAAGTTTAGTGAAATCGCCGCCACGTCTGGGCATAATCACATGTTCCAAAATAAAAAACTTAATCTGTGCCACTGTGTGTTTGTATTCTTTGAAATTAGTTGCTACTGGGTATTTTGCTGAGAATTGTCTGATGTTTGATTTATGCTCTCCCCATCTAACCTTTGTCTTTCTTCCAGTGAGTCCAACATAATACAGTCCGCATTGGCATTTGATAACATAAATTACGTTGGTTGTGTCACACGTTGATGTGTGTTTCAACGGTATTGGTAGTCCATTGTGTGGGTGATTCACACAGTTGCCTTTTATCACGTTGTGACAACAACTGCAGTTATTGCATGGGATTGTGCCTTTGTAGTTTCGTGATACGTCACCTTTTTTTGTGGCTGAAATCTGACTTGATAAGAAAATTGCGTATACTTCTACTTTTATTCTATGCAAAGAAAGGTGTTGTCGGAAACTGTCTTGCCAATGTGGGGTGGAGTCATAATAGTTCCCAATTTTTCTTCACAATTTTTTTCACTTGGCTGCTTTGTTGAGAGTAAGTCGTCACATACACTAATTCTGTGCCAGTTGCTTTAATGCTTGGTTTTAGCTCTGCATCTCTTGTCATTCTGTTTGCTTCTTCTGATTGTGTCTGAATTTTCTGCTGATTATACCGTCTTGCCAAAACCTTTTAGTGAGATTCATTGACTTCCTTTCAAATTCCTCTTCCTCTGAAATTAACAGGTCCAGGTCGTTATCATTGATAAATTCACACACTTCCACCACTTGGGCCTGCCGCTGATCGAGCATTGAGTAATGCTACTATAATCTTAGAAGGTCCTGCCTTCTTGCCCCCTTCCAGCACCCTTTCCTCCGGGGTTAACCTCCAAATTCCCAAGGATCAGGTCTTTTCGAGAATTCTAAGGGTAATACTGCCCGTACCATTATCTAATTCTTTCAGGGCCTGGGCAGGATAGCATCACCCTCCCATCCTTGTTTCCCCATATAGAGACGTTACTCACCCACCTGCAGGCAGTCTATTCACCCTTGCATCAGGCAAGTAACCTGCCAACTGTCGCCCGTGGCCGGAAACAGCTTAAACAGGATTTGCGTCAGCCCGAAGCGCTGACGCGAGTCAGTTAAGCCTTGTGGCGCCCCACGTGATTCACTAACCAGTGCGCCGCGTGTCGGTGCTGGGGGATGAAGTCCCACTGATAAGCAGAATCCGTGAGTGAATTCCGTTCCCTCCTCAACCCCTGTGGTTGCTCTCTGTGACAATGTATATATGACACACTTAACAACGTCAGCACCACCAGCTAAGAAGTTCTAATGAGGTTCATTAAAATCAATTTCTCCCAGCGTTCGTAAAAACTGTGATTTAAAAATAAATACGATTTAAAATATCCCCATCTGCCCTGCATACATTTGTTCATATAATTATGTCATTTGCAACCACATAAGCACAGCACTTAACACACAAACAGGCTGAATAAAACACACATGGTTCAATATCAAGAACAGTCTTGTAAGCCGGCAGGGGATTCAAAGAGTAGTTGAGGGAGTAAGCTTTAGTTGAGGAGCTGTGGATCATTGGTAGAATTGAGTTGAGGGGAGGAAGCAAAATAAAATCAGTACTAGCTGAGAAATGGAACAGCATAGTCTATCTTTGGGGAACAAGTACTGACAACCACTCAGGTAGAGAAATTCCTGTGGCCACCTGCAGGGACATCCTTGCACATGCCAGTTGTTACAGTGATTAGGGCGCGAGTCAATCATTTCAGAATGTTCTGGAAAGAGCAGGTTAAATTCAGTGTATGTGACTATAAATTCATCTGGTCTGATGAGAGAAAATAATCCCCAGAATTCCCTGACCATTTTGGTGATAAGGTGGGCAACAGGCAGGGCATTGCTATTGGTGGTGCCCTCCACCCAGAGCGTGTTCCGCTCTGCCATGCTAGACCATTAGCCATGCCCCTGTAACAGTGCATTCCCACACTGCCCCATGCACTCAAATATCAGCTCCACCTCAGCCATAGTGACGTACTTAGCTTGTCTGCCTTTCTCACCAACCTGCCCAGCCTGGTTGTTTTTGGAGGCAAATTCTCCAATTTATGGATGCAGTTTTCAACTTCAGAAATGACCCACAGGGGCAAACTGGTCGTTGATGGATTGTGTTTCGTAGTGTTTGTGATGGTAATGGCCTAAAGTTTAGTAGCATCAGAATAAATTGCACACATATTTGACCCAACTTGATGGGCGTGACAACATGTCTGTCTGAAACATGCACATCTGATGAATGGGCCAGAAACATGCCCCCCTTATTTGTGCATACTTCCGGAATCTATTGTGCATATCACATTTTCAGTAGTTTTGTTTTGTTTAGAATAAAATGGGTTACACGCATCCTTGGGCAATCACCCAGCTCATTGAGAAGTGCATGTTTTTGTGAACCTGTCCTTTAAAATACTTTTGATGCAGGACGAAATTGCACTATTTGTGGGAAACCTGGTGTGCCTTTTTTTTTGTAACAAACGAGAAAAAATAATATTTGTGGAGAAAAGTAGGATGATATATGGAGTAGCATACTATTTCGAAAAACAGTTGACCTTTTACTTTTGACCACATTTTTTTGATAGTTTTTTTTTTAGTCGAAATTCGGTCAAATTGAATTAAATATATAGATGGGGTGGGGTAAGAGAATAGGGGATGGGTTGCGGGGGGTCTCCCCCTGCATTTTTGACCACAAAACGAGCAAATGAAATTTGGTCAAAGGTGAAAAGGTCAAATATTTTCGACCAAGTACACCGAAACCGGATAAATTAAATTCAGCGTCAGTAACTCAGTGTACCATCTTTTCAAGATGAGACAAAATACTTGTGACAAAAAAGTCTAAGAATAATGTGGCTCATTGTGCTTTGTGATGAATGAGAGAAATGACTAGTTGCAGAGACACAGGCCCTCATTCTGAGCATGGCGGTCCAGAAATAAGGGTGATGGCAGCAACGTACCAGGACCCTTTCCGGACAGCCATACTACAACAATGCCAGTAGGGGCCATGGATCCCCTGCCAGACCTGACCTGCCGGGTTTTCAGGCCCTTACCGGCATGATTGTCACGGAAGCACCGGCACCGGTAGCAACGGTGCCTGTGCTTCCCTGTCCTCATTTCCATGGAGTCCTACAGGACTTCAAGGAAATGGGGAGTACCTGTTACCGCCACACTTGTGATATCCCGGTGGCAGTAAAGGGGTTACGGAATTGCCGGTAACACGCCGCCTACCAGCGGGCATTTACCAGCAACCCCATAATGACCCCCACAGTCTTAGACTTATTTGTAGGCAGGGGAGATTATGTTCCGTGGGTGCAATTCAGTGCACCATCTTTTTACTATGGACAAGAGAAAATACTAGTTGCTGAGAAAAAGCCTTTGGATTCTTTGACCTTATACTCACTGGCTGATATTAAGTGCTCCATACAAAGCATGGTCCTGCAGGTAAGAAGACTACCCAGCTGTTGGATATTATACAACATATGAGGCAATAGTGGACTAGTAGGGCATCCCTTTTATGTATAGATGCCTTCCTTAAACTGGTGTGGACCGCGCCCTCAGACTCCTGGTGCCCGCTTGGGGAGTATTGTTCATTAGAGGTAAGATGGGTTTGCAGCCCCTTAAGTTACACAACCTCAGAGGAGTAACTAGCACCTTATACCTTTGAGGCCTATATTTTTATACATGTCATATCACTTTTGATTACGTAGGGCCCTCATTGGTGATTAAAACATTGGCAACTTCTACTTTTTTAAGGATTGCCTTGCTTACACTATTAATATCACTGGGAGGATGTACTTTCACAAATTTGGACACTTGGAGGAATGACTGATAGTGATGGACTTTGGTACGTTTTTGAAATCTCTTGCATGACACATTAACTGGATTGTCAGAATCTAGACTCATTTCAGCCTCCCACTCACCTACAGGAATTCACCCTCACTATCCCTCCATCTTCTATCCAGAGGCAGATGAGTGTTATTGGGAATATTGTGTTGCTTGCGACATTTGAATCAAGTCACTGAAGATAAGAGTTGATTAACCAAGTTTACTTCTTTTTTTTGGTAGTTTTTGAAAATGTTTATTGGATTGTAATAATTTCAAGGGGACATTATCCTTAATGTCTCTTTATGAATATTTTCAGAAATTTGAAAGCTATTCGACAACCACGAAGAAGAGAATTGTTTCTCGAAACGCGTTAAGTTCAGCTACTTTTTGTTTGAAAATTAAAACACAAGTTGTGTGACATCGAATTGGAAGTCTAAATGTATTTTTGATTATTGGATGATCATTTACTAATTGCTATTCACACATTACAATTATATTTATTGCTACCAAAATCTACTCAAAACCATTCATTTGGCCTTTTGGCCACAGATTGTGTGCAGGGGTCATGAGTTCCCAATGTTGGGAACCCTTCGCTTTTTCACGAGAGGAGGACGTTTCTCAGGAAATGGACAGCCCACATGGTTCAGATTGTTCACTGGCTGTAAAGAGTGCAGTCAGATACAGTGCAAGATAAAATATTAATTTGAGAAAAATGAAAAGTCACGCAAAACATTGAAAATGAAAAAACAGTAAAAACACAAGTGAAGGCTATCACTTCCATTTCCACACACCTCCTGTCAATTTGATCACTGTAACACGGAATGTATTCTCATAGATCCTAAATTATCCACTGTTCTGTCTTCATCCCTACCAGCGCACAATGCTCATTGCTGGCTGTAGAGAGAATCTTAGGTGCTCATGGGGTGTTTCCTTCAGTATGTTCTTTTCTAATAGCCCCCACTCCGCAAAGAGATTGCACCCCTCGGTGTAACAAGTATAACTGTTTCTCGCAGGGAAGTTTGTGATTTCCGCCAAGGGGCCTGATTGATGGATTTTTTTGCGTGCTGAAAAGAGACTTTGCGCACTTTTCAACATGCAAAACTCCCTTCGTCGATTCATGGAAACTACTTTGCAGGACTTTCCAGCACTTTGCGAGGACTTTGCATGGGTCCGTCACTACTCTGACTGCAATCGAGCAACTTGCGTGGGACTCCTCGCAAAGTGTGCGACAGGCCTATGCAAAGAAAGAAATAAAGGGCGGGACTTGCATATTCCCCATTCTTTGCGCAGAATGAGGAGGAAGGAGGAATAACGTGGGCGTGTTGAGGGATGGGCCACATAAGGCCAAGTGAAGCACAATATAACCGTATTCATGGAAGTGACCGCGCAATCTCGAGTTGCGAGATGGTCCATGCAAAGCTGGTGATCTTACCGCCACATGAAAGGTGGTGGTGAGCTTTGCGCACAGACACCCTTAACTATAAACTAAGTGAAGGCACCATTAACTCTAAAATAAGTAAAGGCTTCCTGAACTCTAAACTAAGTGAAGGCACCCTTAACTCCAAACTAAGTGAAGGCTCCCTTTACTCTAAACTAGGTGAAGGCACCCTTAACTCCAAACTAAGTGAAGGCACCCTTAACTGTAAAGTAAGTGAAGACACGCCTAAATTGCTATGTTAACCTCACTGTTGCGCATTGATGCACATAGTTTAAGGGAGGATAGCTCTGGGGCAACATGCTCGACTTGGAAGCAAGACAATGCAGAGCAACACAGGTTCGATTCCCTGGCCCCTACTTAGAAACCTCTTGATATTAAGCGCGTTATAAATAACCAATGAAAAAATATCTATATTTTTTTTAAAAGGGTGCCTTCACTTTGTTTAAGGGTGCCTTCACGTAGATTAGAGTTAGGGGTGCCTCACATACTTTCGAGTTAGGGGTGCATGCACGCAGATTTGCCGGTGCTGCCTTGAGTAACTGGGGATAGTATGCAGTTTTGGCAGGGTGCTGGACGGTGGGGTAAAGGTAGGCACAAAGGCTATTAGTTGTCGCTGGATTTGCTTTGCATGCGGGCGTGGGCATTCCGTCTGCTACTTGCGCATAGCGTTACTTTGGGATACTTTGCGATCCAAATTCCATGAATACGCGGAACCCGCAATTTAAAGTTTGCACGTGCAGTACTTTATGGGGACTAGACGCAAAATTCCATGATTCGGAGGCCAAGGTCTTTTGTACATTTGGGTTCTCAACTGCACTCCTTTCCATCTTCATAAAATAAAGTCTCAAATCTCAGGAGTACATGTTCGGGTTTTGCAGCTAGGTGAGGAACAGGAGGACAACATTCAGCCTACTTTCCTCCATGACAGACCATGGGGGAGGTGCACACTTTATATCTGATGTGCCAGGGAGAGGTTTCTAGTCTCCCTCTCCACCACACCCACATCTGCCGATGAGTCCCAGAATACTAATAATCATGATGAAGATGATGATGAGGAGGACTGAGATAAAGATGACCTAACCAAGTATAGGCTCCGACACATGAATTAAACCAGTGATAGTGAGGAGAAGGCGAAGGGCAATGCCACAGTTACAGAGACAGGAGAGAAACCAACCCCCCACACACCTCTGCATTCAGTATGAGACAGTTCCATGACTAACTTTGGGGACTTTCAGGAGGGTGGTTCAAAGAACTGAGTACCTCTCCAAGCTAAAGAATACTCATCGAGAACGAAGTACTAAAGTATATTCCAAGACCAGCCCCATTGAACCCCCTGTCGAAAGCAGGGGACAGCCATAGAGGAAATCCTAAACCTTCTTTAATATTACTAGAAGATCTGTGAGGAAACTTGGGAGAGCTAATGCAGGCACTAGACAAAGCTAGATTGGTGTGTGTTGGATTTCTGAAATAGGTGATACATTCTAGGGTTGTTATAGGTTCTGTTGTATCCCAGTATCATTAGAGATGTAGTCCACTCTTTATGGATTTGTGCCATTAGGTATTTATTATCACAGTAGGTGCCAACACATGTTTAGACCACTCAAAAGTCTTTATGAAGGCTGTGGTCATCATCCATCATACAATATCTATTCACGTAGTCATGGATTATCATATCAAAACACAGGTGTGGCCCCAGAATTCAATCTGAGGGGAAACCTGAGAAGCATGGGGTTTAGGACCACCCAGAGCTTTGAAGTTCTACTGTATATTCCAAGACCAGCCCCATTGAGCCCCCTGTCGAAAGCAGGGGACAGCCATAGAGGAAATCCTAAACCTTCTTTAATATTACTAGAAGATCTGTGAGGAAACTTGGGAGAGCTAATGCAGGCACTAGACAAAGCTAGATTGGTGTGTGTTGGATTCCTGAAATAGGTGATACATTCTAGGGTTGTTATAGGTTCTGTTGTATCCCAGTATCATTAGAGATGTAGTCCACTCTTTATGGATTTGTGCCATTAGGTATTTATTATCACAGTAGGTGCCAACACATGTTTAGACCACTCAAAAGTCTTTATGAAGGCTGTGGTCATCATCCATCATACAATATCTATTCACGTAGTCATGGATTATCATATCAAAACACAGGTGTGGCCCCAGAATTCAATCTGAGGGGAAACCTGAGAAGCATGGGGTCCAGGACCACCCAGAGCTTTGAAGTTTGAGGTACAAGGGTCATCCAGCTATTTAGAAGTTGTGGTGCAGGAGTCACCATCAAATTTAGAATCTGGGGTGCAGTGAGTACCCAGAGATCTAGAAATTGGGGTTCAGGGTCCCCAGAGATTTACAAGTAAAGGGGAGGTCACAGTAGAAGGTTTGGTTCAAGGCTCAACCAGAGATATAGAAATTGAAGAGCAGATGTTATACAGAGATTTAGAAGTTGAGGAGCAGGGATGACTCTAAGATTTAGATGTTTGGGTGGAGGGGTCACATTGAGATTTCAAAATTGAGGTGGAGGAATCATCCAAATATCTTAAAATTGAGTCACAGCGGTCTCTCAGACAGATAAACGTTGAGTGCAGGGACCACTCTGAGATTTACAGATGTTACCCAGATATATAGAGATCGGTGTGATGGGGTCTCCCACAGAATTTTAGATTGGGGTGCCAGTGCCACACAGACATTTGTAAATTGAGGTGCAGCAGTCCCTCATAAAGTTGGAGGCGGAGTGCAGAACTCACCCAGAAATCAGAGAACAGGTGTAGTTGTCCCCCAAAGAGTTGATGGAGCGGGTAAAGACAAAAACATTGAGAATGGAGACTGTTGTGCCTTGAAGAAATGAAGACGGTGATAGGTGGCAAGAGGAAAAGAGAGATGATTTTGATAAAGGGAGCAGGAAGATTGTTACAGTTGTGTCCAAAGGGGTGAAGATGGTAAGAGAGAGCGAGTTCAGGAAAGTGGAGAAGTGACAGCGTAAGAAATTGGAGTTTGGAAGGCAAGTCCCAGGAGGTGGGAGAGAGAGATACTGAGAGAGAGTCCAAATGTGAACACCAAGAGGAGAAGGAGATAGCACAGGACAAGAGGACAGGGATGATATAAGACCAGCTAGGAAGGTTCCTGCAGACCAGGTCATCCAAGACAGGCACTGAAGAAGTTAAGAGGTATGAGACGATGCTCATACAACAAAAGGGACATAAGTCATAATAAGAGTACAGAGGTCAGAGTGAGGCCTAGCAATGAGACCCAAGAAGGGGTTCAAGAGGGCGGATAGTGACACACTGCTCCATCTAACTTACAGTACCTCACACATCCAGGGCCCGGCAGATGAGAGATTGAAATGGCCCGTGAGGCCAAGGATCAGTAAGACGCCTGGTGTTGAGTTTGTTGTACTTGGGTTAGCCATGGTGTACAGACCGCAGAAGGCATGCAACTATTATTTCAAACAAGGGCTGGAACTATTGAAATCACTAGGAATGACCGAAGCATTTCAACTGCCGTATGTCTCCTGGAAGCGTACGAGAAGAATTCTGATCAGCCTTTATTCTTGCATTTAATGGAAGAGCTCCCCTAAGTACATTACCTGTTCCACATTCTTGGTTTGGAGAAACACAGGAAGAATTACTATGGTTTTATGTTGCATCCTGCATTTGGTTATTTTGAAATACCTGTTAAAGCCATCCTTTACAGAGATATCTTTCATAAAAATCATTAAAAAGAGTGCTTTGGGCTATAATCTTATTTCTGATTCTGCTCACCTCCATGACAAGGGCAGAGGCATAGACAGGGCAGGGTCTGAGCGGGCAAGGCTGACCCAATATCGGTAAATGCTGACTCAGCAGCGCTGTGTGGGCATTTACAGATGTTAATGTCACTGCGGTGGACCCAACCTCATTAGCTTCAGGCCCCACTTGTTAGACAGTCATGGCTACTGCTCTGGACAAGGGTCTTTCAAAGACATCCTTGCAGATCTGAATCTGCAGAAAGTCGTCATGTGGCTGCCCTGCCACCAACACCACCACTTCCACTGCCACCTCCGTAGCCAGACGAGCATAAGAGGACGCATCCTGTCCAATCCAGGAAATCCAAACCCTTCATCGGGCTACCAGCTGCCACTCATCACTTCATTAAATGAATGAATAGCTTGTTCAAGAATTTTCGTTCAGAACTAACTTTCTCTGAAAATTCATTGGCCCTCATTATGAGTGTACTTGTTTGGAAAAAATGCTGGTAATTCCGGCTCTGGCATTTTTGACCAGACCAGCACACTTCAGGTTTGCCAGTGAGGGTGACAGATCTGACGGCACACCTGACCTGCCAGTAGGTCAGGCCCCCACCCCAAATAAATGCCCGAATCACTGGCACCATTAACATCCCATGGAGTTCTATGGAACTCTCTGTCGCCCGTAATATCCCGGTAACACCAAGATATCGGGCGGCAGAGACAGTAAGTGGACTTTGCTGGTATCCCGCTGGTCATCGTCTTAGTTGATAATGAGCTGTTTGTGGTGGTTTCATTTGTTTTGTGCAACGCTGGAGGTTAGTCATGGACAATGTGATGAAATTGCTCAACATAATTTTGTTTTGCAAAACTTTACAAGCTGTTTCTGGATGTGTTTATTCCTATAGTACATGTTTTCTAAGTGCATGTTGCACAGTTTACACACCCACCATGGATATGGTCCTCTAGCACTAAGGGAAGCGAGAATTAAATTGGTGGTCCTGTGGCAATGTCTTATAGTAAATAAAATGCCCAAATGTATATAAAAAATGTATTTCATAACATCAGTGTTAGTGCACATTTCAAAGGCACTCACCTCTTCAATCTCATGCCCCTATAGAGTAGCAGAAGTCCTCCCTGACTTCCAAATGCTTGTAACACCCAGGCATGTTACTTCATCCCAAATCTGATCAATCGATGATAATCAACACAAAAAATACTTTCATCTATTTGAAAATGGCCTTTGCACTGTTGCACTTGGAGCAATAGATCTGATTTGCATTTCTCCATGTTCCTATACTTGCCACAAGACATTGATAGCCCTGAATTCTCAGACTACAGCTCCCATAAGCCCTAGCCAACATGGTCAATGGTGAGAAAGTACAGGAGTTGTAGTGCGTAGTATCAGGAGAGCCACAGGTCCCAGAGCCCTGCTTTTGCAAATATCCCCAATAAGACCCTTTAAAAACCAAACTGATATTTTAAGTTGAAATACATGTTGAAAGTGTCAAAAGCCTTTTAATGTAACTTAGCTTGCCTAATCCATCACAGGGGGATTGGCTAACAGATAACACATAGACACAAGTATTGGTTATCACAGGATTTTGAGGGTGGTAACACGTGCAAAGCTTGAAATTTTGTCACATTGGAAAACTGGAACAGAAAATCCAGCCCTAAAAATGGGTGCTAGGAAAACATGCAAAGGTTGGTTGCAAATTGAGGGTGATTCCATTTGATAAGTACAGCCAAGTGTAGCTTGTTGTCAGGTAGCTTACATGTCAACAGCCGGGCTACACATCGCAGAATGTTGTGCCCTTAGTTTGACTTTCCTTATTTCTAGAAACTTAGGGCCTGATTCATGGAACGTTTTCCTATGGGATTGCGCCATTATAAAACACTTCCATGAATCAGGCCCTTAGTCTCTTCTTCAAGTTAACATGATTTAGAATAGTGTGTCATACAATAAACATGTTTCGTGTTCTAGTAACATAAAATTGTAAAAGTTAGACTTTATATGCTAATCACTGGGTTTTCCAATGTTATTCCCATAAAATCCCAATAGTACATTATTGTAAAAAAATAAAAATAAATCAGGTAAAATAGTACTAGGATTTCATAAATATAAACACTTTTTATTTCCTTCATGATTTGACTAGAAAGTTAAGTTTTGATTTCTGTAATGTAGTTTCAACTGAACAACGCTATATACTGTACCACTGGTTTCAACACTTTTTATAAATGTTTTTTTTCAATGAAAGTATTCTTTTATACTAATAATGTATATTATGATGCTATCATTCATCTCCACTTTATGTTTTATTTTCCTCTGTTTTCACTTTTTCCTATTTGGTCTCAAGTCTTATTTATTGAAATTGAATCTTTTGGATATTTATAGGAATATCATTTTGATTTTAAAAGATCTTTTGTGTTAAACATATTATTTAATTTGTGTCCCTTCAAATGTACAAATGCAGTCACTCAACTAAAACATGTCTCAACAATATTATTGATATTAGATTGTTTCCATAATGTTACAATACTGGCTTCATACATTTCCAATCTGCAATTTTGTAATTTGACCCTCAGGTTCCAAAATCCACCCTAAAATGCCGGTGAAGCACTAATCTGTGAGGAAAAAGGGTCTGCTAAGACTGGGAAGCAGTTCAGGGAAGTGCTCCCGTGCGAAAACAGGCAAAAGACTACAATCCCACGTGCCTTTGGTGGTTCGGTCGGGCCAGAGGAAAGCAGGTGTGCCGGCTCATTGCTATTTAAGACACTCCCCGGCCAGCGCTGCCTGTTGGTGATTGTTGGCGTGGCAGGCATGGGCCGGAGGAGAGCAGGTGTGCAGGCATTGGTGGAAGCTATGAGAAGCAACATGGCCGGTGGTGCGGTGGTGTGATTCCCGGAAAAGCTGTATCTCTCACTTGGGCACAGAGCAGAGTCACAGCGGTTAGCCCGTCCAACGCTGGAAAACGCATTGCCTGGGGTGGTGCCAGCGAGCCCCCCCAAGGCCTCAGTTAAGTGCTTCTTAGAGTATGTGTGAAAGTCTTGGGTGCATATTGTCAGTTCTTGGGTGCGACTCGCACCATGTGTAGTTTATGTTCAATGTACATTTATGATTCAACCTACGTCTGGTGACAGAGCAGGAGGGATTGGAGTACCCCAATGGAAATACCACACTGTGGCAGGATGCATGTTTGTTGCTTATGCTTTTGTCCGCTTATGTTGTATGCTGCAGCAGTTATCCATGGCCATCAATAACTCATTAGGTGCTTATGTTTGTTGCTAACTCCAATGGTGAAGAGGAAGACATGAGTGGGAAAGTATACCCTAATCAAGAAGGGTATTAGCGGGGTTTAGGAATTCTAGGAGGTGCTGCTTGGTTTAAGGCAAGTATAAGTTGAACAGGTTGTTTTATTCCCTATGTTCCCTATCCCTATCCATTTTCAAGTATCCTAAACCTCTTCCCGGTGATCCTAACACCCCCTACCTATCCACAACCTCTCACAAACCGTCTTCTCCCCATTGGCTACCTCGAGATGCCTGTTTTACTAAATCAGGGGCCCGTGCCAACCAAGGTGGGAGGGGTCAACTGCATTTGGCTTCCGTGGCTAGGAAGGAGTTGTGTGATACTCCAGGGGTGTGACATAATCACCAACCCCCAAATCGGGATAATTGTGCCACCCAAGCCAGATGGAGTCCTCTCCACCCTTAACAGAGGTGCTAAAGGCACTACAGGATATTCAGGCAGAGTTGAGTCAGTCCCGTCAGGAATCTGCTACATTGAATATGCAGGTTAGTGGGTTAATAGCTCAAGGAACGCCGCTTCACCGGGAGGCAGCAACAACTTCATCTGCAGGATCATCTAGTTGATTGAACACAGTCATGGTGCAACAGCATCTGGGTGTTCCGTTGGCAGAGCCTGAGAGATTTGCGGGTGATCCTAGAAAGTTTTACACCTTTCTGACACAATGCAAGCTTCATTTTCTATGCAAACTAACATCATTTGAGTCCGCTCAGGCACGGACCACTTTTGCTATTTCTTATTTAACTGTGGATGCTGCAGCCTGGGCGATTCCCCATGTACAAAAAGGGGAGCCTATTTTAAATGATTGGGCTGGGTTTTCAGTGGAAGTTGCACGACTGTTTGATTGTCAAAATGTGTCATTGGCACAGGATAAGAAGTTATTAGAATTGAGACAGGCTACTAAGAATTTGGTGACTTATGTGATGCAATTTAATTGCTTGGTGGTAGAGACAGCGTGGCCGGAACCCAAGCAAGCATTTTTATTTTATCAAGGATTGAGAGAAGAGTTAAAGGATGCAAAGCTCATGTGGATCCACAGCCAAAGTCTTGTAGTGCATTAATTGACTTGGCCCTGTGGTAGGACCATAGATTGAGTGAGTGTAGTGGTGCGAAAAGGAGGACGGAGGGGTACCCTTCATGCACCTTAACAGAAGTAGAGAGGTAGGAGGACGTGCTGGTGGGGAACAGGGAGAACCCATGCAGATTGGTAGTGTTCTGGGACCTACATCAGAGGAAGAAAAGGAAACAAGGAAGTCCAATAACTTGTGTTAGTATTGTGGGAAATCAGGGAATTACATATGGAACTGTTCCAATACACCCGCTCGGATTGGGGAAAGAAGAAAGGTGGAGGCGGGAACAGAAGGGGCTTGGTAGGTAGAGAACCAGCAGGAGACACAGATCCCTTCAGCAGTGGCTAACACTATGCACTATGCAGGTTAAGGCTCCTCATATCTATTTATTGGTGGCTTTGATTTTTGCAAATGTGCAAATAGTAAGGAGACGGTATAAGAAATGATGGATTCTGGGGTCACGGGAAATTTCATAAACATTACCTTGCCAACCAAGTTAGGGATTCCCACTAGAATCAAGAAGGAGAGTGAGTTGGTGCAGGCAGTGGATGAGTCCTGTTTAACACCGGGTCCTATCACCACCCAGACTCAAAAGGTGAGGATGTGGTGTGGTGAGGGACATGAGGAGGTGATCACATTCGATTTTATTGCTGCTCCGCAACACGGGGTGATTTTGGGAGTGCCCTGGTTAGTGGCACATAATCCCCCATAGATTGGCGAGGAAGGGCATTGACTTTTGGAAAGGAGCAGTGTGAATCCCATTTGACAGGTATTGGAGGCCCCACAACCAAGATTTATACCAAGTTGCCCTTGAGGGGAGCACACCATCTCATCAGGGGAAGGAAGGTGATGAGTGAAAGACGGCTTTCCGTACGAAGTTTGGTTTGTTTGAATATTTGGTGATGCCTTTTGGTTTATGCAACTTTTTAGTGTATATTTTGACGCCATCAAGAGCAGTTATGGATGACAAGAAGGTACAGGCAATCACCAAATGGTTGTATCCCCAGTGTGTAAAGAACACTCAATAAATTCTTGGCTTTACCAATTTTTTTCAAAGGTTTAGAAACAATTTCTCTGCTATTATTACACTCATTACCTGATTGTTAAAAAAGGCTACCAAGTTCCATTGGGATCAGGAGGCAGAGGAAACATTTGAAAGGTTAAAGGATGCATTCACGGAGGCCCCGATTCTATGTCACGCCAACCTGGAGAAACAGTTTCAGGTGGAGACTGACGCCTCTAATCTGGCCAGAGGGGCAATCTTGTCAGAGGCAGATGGGGAGGGCATTTTACACCCAGTGGCCTATTTCTCTCGCAAATTAACAACATGTGAACAGAACTATGCCATTATGGATAAGGAACTTCTGACAATCAGGGAGGCTTTTCTGGAATGGCGGCATTACCTTATGGGGGCCTGACATCCAGTATTGGTTATCACTGATCATAAAAATGTACAGTATTTAAGATCACCCAGGACCTTGAGTTCTCGGCAATTGAGATGGGCCCAATTCTTTGAAGAGTTTGATTTTGTGGTCACGTACAAGCCGGGTAGGAGCAACAGCAAGGCAGATGCATTGTCAAGGCAGGAGAATCTGGGAGGGCAGTGTCAAATGGAACAAAGTAGCATTCCAGTGGAAAAGATTTTGGCGGCAGTAACGCAGGTGGGGCTTGGGGAAATACATCAGAATTTTCCAAAAGAAGAGTGGTCTGAGTGGGTGAAGAAGGGAAATGCCAGTGGCAAACGAGAAGGTCTACCTTATCAAGAGGGGAAGCTGGTCCTCCCTACTGAGTCATTGAGGAAAAAGGACTTGTTTTGGTGCCATAATTCTACCATGATAGGGCATGTGGCTGTCAGGAAAACACAAGACATGGTGCAATGGCACTTTTGGTGGGAGGTATTGGCCTCCCAGGTATAGGAATTTGTGGCAGGTTGTGAGACTTGTGTACGATCCAATGCAGATCATTTAAAGAAGGCTGGATTGTTGCAGCCATTAGCCACTCCCGCAGAATCTTGGGCATGTGTTTCTATGAACTTTGTGACAGAGCTGCCCCGAGATGAAGATTGTGACACAATATTAGTGGTAGAAGACTTTTGGACAAAACCAGCTTATTTCATACCATGTGATGGAATTCCAAGCACTGGTATGTTGGTGGATGTATTCTTGCAGCACATAGTCAGACTGCATGATTTGCAGAGAACAATAGTCACCGACCGGGGTTCACAATTCACCTCTCGGTTTTGGCATGCTTTCTGTATGTTACTCAGAATCTCCTGTGCACTATCCACTAGTTACCATACTCAAACGAATGGTCAAATGGAAACAGTAAATCAGACCATGGAGCAATACTTGAGACTTTTTTTGGCCGAAAGCAAATCCTTGTGGGTTTGGTCTCTTTGGCTGGCAGAGCTTTGTCATAATGACGCCAAACATGATTCATTGTAGATGTCTCCTCATTTCTGTTTGTATGGTCAGGGTTGTCAAATAATACCAGAGGAGGTTCCAAGGTTCAATAAGATTCCGGCAGTGATGGAACGCACACGGGAGCTTCTTGAGATATGAGAGAAGGCATGCCAAAATCTGGATATGGCTAAGGTGAATTATAAGAGACAAGCAGATGGAAAGAGACGATGCAGTCCTAAGTATGTGGTGGGTGAACGAGTATGGTTGTCCACTCAGCACATTAAGATGTATGGGTCTCGTACATTTCTGGCCCGCTTCATCGGGCCTTATACTATTGTGTGATGTGTGTCTTATACGGCAATACAATTGCGATTGCCTTCTCATCTGAGGATTCATCCAGTGTTTCAAGTTTCTTTGGTTAAACCCGCAGCTCCTGGTGTGGTGACAAGAAAGAATCCGGGGGTGATGAAGGATGGTCAAGAGGAATTTGAAGTTCATCATATTTTGGACACCAAATGGCATGGAACAAGACTTTGGTACCTCATCTCCTGGGTTGGTTGTGATCCTGAGGACGATTCTTGAGAGCCTGCAGAGGCAGTGCATGCAGACCGTCTGGTAAGACTATTTCAACGGTCCCATCCAGGTAAGCCGTGTCCTGGTAAGGGCACTAGAGGAGGGGTAATGTGAGGAAAAAGGGGTTGCTAAGGCTGCGAAGCAGTTCAGGGAAGTGCTCCCATGTGAAAATGAGCAAAAGACTACAATCCCCATGAGCCTTTGGAGGTTTGGTTGGGCCAGAGGAAAGCAGGTGTGCCGACTCATTTCTATTTATGACACTCCCCAGCCTGTGCTGCCTGTTGGTGATTTTTGGCGTGGCAGGCAAGGGCCGGAGGAGAGCAGGTGTGCAGACATTGGTGGAAGCTATGGGAAGGACCCGGATCCGCGGTGAGGTGGCGTGATTCCCGGCAAAGCTTTATCCCTCACTTTGGCACAGAGCAGAGTGTTGGTGGTAAGCCCGTCCAAAGCTGGTGAAAGCATTGCCGGGGGTGGTGCCGGCGAGCCCCCACAGGCCTCAGTTAAGTGCTTCTTGGAGTATGTGTGAAAGTTTTGGGTGCATATTGTCAGTTCTTGGGTGCGACTCGCACTATGTGTAGTTTATGGAACTTATCTTTCGAACGCTGATAAGGCAAAAACACATGCCACAGAGTACTGCACATATGTTTCCTTTACAGTAGGGTATCTCATGAACTCAGGCTGGGCATGCAGTGTCGAGCGGATCCCTAGCACTCTGAACACTAGAACGTTTGGGGGAAAGCAGGTACACAGGAGAAAACGGAGGAACGCTATGTTGTTTGTGGCTGCTTGCTTTTCTGTTCCATTTCTTGTCTGTGGCAAGCCGCTTAGGTTCAATGTTCATTTATAATTCAACCTACGTCTGGTGACACAGCAGGAGGGATTGGAGTACACCAATGGAAATACCACACTATGGCAGGATACATGTTTGTTGCTTATGCTTTTGTCCGTTTATGTTGTACGCTGCTGCAGTTATCCATGGCCTTCAAGAACTCATTATGTGCTCGGTGAAGAAGAAGAAGACATGAGTGGGAAAGTATACCCTAATCAAGAAGTGTATTAGCTAGGTTTAGGAATTCTAGGAGGTTCTGCTTGGTTTAAGACAAGTATATGTTGAACAGGTTATTTTCTTCCCTGTGTTCCCTATCCCTATCCATTTACAAGTATCCTAAACCTCTTCCGGGAGATCCTAACACCCCCTACCAATCCACAACCTCTCCCTACCCCTCTTCCCCGCATTGGCTGCCTCAAGGTGCCTGTTTTACTAAAATCAGGGGCCCGTGCCAACCAAGGTGGGTGGGGTCAACTGCATTTGGCTTCCGTGGCTAGGAATGAGTTGTGTGATACTCCAGGGGTGTGACATAATCAGTGGATTATTCTTCTATGATCAAGGTCAATGGCAAGAGCTGTCTTGAGTTTAAAGACTGACCGTATCTCAGTTGGAGAGGCAGACGGGTCTGTTATGTGCAGTGAGATGTCATCAACATGCACATGAAATTAAATGCATGTGTAACTTGCAGAGTGAAATTACTTTTTGGATCCTTCCCCTCTCAGATTTGTCTGTGTCTATTTTTTGATTGATAATATGTGACATGAATCTATTACAAAGGAGAAAGCAATGGGGGAGAAGAGGGCATATCAGTGTAGTACAACTCACAATTAAGATGTGTGTTCAATGTGTTTATACCCTGGTGAGCCCTTCTTCAAATGGGCTCACAGATATACCGAGAGTCAAAACTCTTAACAGCAACCTTCAGAACAAAAATGACTAATTTTGCCATATTCAAAACCTTCTTTGCATTCAGTGTGATAATTGCAGTGGGCATTTGTGGTGTGATATTGTACAGAATAGAGCGTGTGTGAATTTAGCAGAGGCGGAGCCTCAGAGCAAATCCAGGCTTAATATTCTTGACCTGAGAGTGAACTACTAGATCAAATGTCCCTAGCTTCTTTCTTTTTTACTTAAATATGTGGGCGATAATTGGTACTATCTGGCAATACGACCGGAATTGTTATTTTTGGATTTCCACAGAAGAAATATAGGAAATGTCATCATTGCCGGGACACACTTTCATCAATTAATGTTCCTTGTTTTATAGATAAAATAAATACACCAAATAAGATCAAGTATGCATTGGCAAATTCTCACTACTCGCCCGCCTTGACGGAACATTTAGCTGCACAACACAAAGAAAGGGCACCAGTCTTCTTTGACAGTACATCTGTTAGACTAAGGGCCTCATTACGAGTGAGGCGGAACGGGTTAACGGGCTCTGCTAAAGGAGGCGGACCCGTTAAACCCGTTCCGCTTCATTACAAGCTCCCCTCGTGGGACCCGGTAAGTAACGCCTGGCGTCCTTACCGGGTGCCACGAGGGGAAGAGGGAGCAAACAACGGGCCACTCGTAATCGGCCCGTTGTTTGCTCCCTCTCACATTCCCATTGAGCCCTATGGGGGCAGAAATGGGAATAGCGAAGGTCCGGGCCCAGGTTCCTGGAGGGAGGAATTACCAGGCCCTCCAAACTCGGAATGGCCTGGTAATTCCCCATTCTGGAAACCCGGACCCTATTTCGGCGGCAGCCATGACGCCAATAGCGGCATGGGTACCGCTGAAGTCGTAATGAGGCCCCAAGTCTATTTATTTTCATCTACTATAGACCAAGACGTCTGAGTGCACGATATTGGGGTCCATCAGTAAGACATGTGTGTAGATACATGCATGCATGCACCTTTGAGTGCCTATATGGTGGGAACAGATATTTGCACTCAATCTGACTTCTAAAGCTTTTAACAACAATAGTTTGATGGATTTAGTCTAATTTCGACGAAGACAACCTGTGCGCCTGTTGCCCCTTGCCCAGAAGGTATACTTTCTGGATGACAAAGCTGGCCTTTGTCTGCATCAGTTCAATGTGGCTCTTACACTCCTGGCATGTCGCCACCTTCAATGCCCCCGGGCGCAGATAAATCAGAGGATATCAGAATAGCATCGCTACCTAATGGGAACCAGAAGAATACGGAACGGTTTGAGCCCCACATCAGATTTATGCCCCACCTTCTAAAGAATGCTTATACGTAGAGAACATGCCTTCCACCTGGCGCTCACAGCATCTGTAGCACATGTCAGCTAACCTTTCATACTGGCCTATCTTCGCAGAGAGATTCCAATTCTCGAAGACATCTGTTGGGCGCATGTTGGGTTCTTGGCAAACTCTATCAACCCTCGGTTAGTTTCATTAGATAGTGATGGATACAATATGCTTACCAGGCCCTTTGCATGCTTAAAGTATTGACAAATATAAGAATTGAGCAAATGATGAATTAGGCTGATCATTAAGTGCTCCCGCGGACAGTAACGACATGGAAGCGGTGCCGCCTCGTGTGTTTCGCAAACCAGAATGTTGCAAAAGGCTACCACATGTCTTGTAACATTTCTGTAAATAGAGATTAGTTGCAAGCTGGGCTAACATGCTGTGTCTCCACTTTGGCATTAGACTGGTGTCTTACATTTTAATGAAAGCAAACAAAGGCGAAATGTGATGACCCGTCATCGCACAAGATGTCTCGCGGAGTATGGCTCTTGGCGGAAATGTGGGACGGGCATGCGTCACACATGTTTTCCATTCATGTGGTGTGATGGTTTTATAAACTGTGTATGACGGAGTGCAACTGCATGACAGAAACCCATGTGCATTGGTGTCACACAAAGATTTGCGTGGCCAGTTGCAGCAATGTTTTCCCTACTCCTTCACAATGACATGCCCATACATGTAAAGAAAATGGCGGGTGGTTTGATACATGCCTTCCAGAATTTTACGAAAAAGGAAAAAAATGTTGCATACTCCGACAAAATCATTTCATCTGCTGTGATGGCCCCTCCTAGTGACTCGCCCGCTAGGTCAGGGATCTGCAACCTTTGCCTCTCCAGTTGTATTGAACTACAACTCCCAGGAACCCTCACTTTTAATCATGCTGGCTAGGGTTAGTGGGAGTTGTAGTCCAAAACATCTGGACAGCCAAAGGTTGCAGACCCCTGCTCTAGGGCAATAACTAAATTACCATATCCAGGGCCATCTTAAGCACTTTTGGGGCCCTGGGCACGGACTTCTTTGGGGCCCCCCTCCACCAAACCAAAGGAGTTATGTGATCAAGAATATCTGACCCACCCGCCTGCCGCAATCACAACGCATGGGTTGATATGCTGCCTCACAGCATTAAAAATAAAGATGCTTGCTCCCTTTAAGTCCCCTTACCCTCTTCATTTTTGCTCTAATCAGACTGATAATGTTGGCCTTCAAAGGCTACTTGTTTATCAGTCTAGGAAGAGGTTACTTCTGTTCTAGCATAGATACAGGGGACTTTATATAAATAGAATCCAGGAAGGTAAGCAGCCTGTAGTATTAATGCAGGACTGTATATAAAAGGTACATGTAATCCAGAAAAGACAGAGATCTCCCATTTGCTGCCTCACAGAATGCAAACGTTTGCAAGCATGGATAGAGCAGAAAAATTGGTAAGAGGGAGAAAGCTACACGTACCATAGCATGGATGCAGATAAGAAGCTACCAGGAAGGTGTCTGTATCCAGACAGAGATTATAAATGGGACATAGTTTTCAGATTCTTGTATTATGTATATTCTGTGTACTGTAACTAAGTTTCGAATATGCATGTAAAGGCTGCGCCCTGATACCCCCGGGTACGCTCGCGCATTATAAATAATAAAAACAAACAAACAAACAAACAAACAAATAGTGTTCCCATTAGAGATCAAAGGAACAAGTGTCTGTGGTGTGCAATATATCAATGCTCACTATTATAGTGGAAGCAACACTATAGCCAGTGAAATCATGAGTGAGGCTTTTGTGAAGATCATACCCTGAGAAGGATTTCACTCTGAATGGGTGACAATTTTGAAAGGTTTAGGGACTGACAATTTTGAGAGGTTAGGCAACACAAGATTAAATGAGATGCCCAGGATCACACATTGGTTAAGGGGTGAAGCTGGGATGTGTGCCAACTCTGCAATTTCTGCATTTGAACACTTTCGTTACCAGTTCTTACTATGAACAAAAATAATCTCATTTTATAAAACGGACTTGGAAAGTACACACAGCACATTACCAAACATGACCATTTTTAAAAACAAAATATTATAGAAGGGTGTAACTGTCATGCCGCGAGGTGGGTGGAGCCTGTGGAGCCGCTGGCGGTGCAGATACTAGCCTGTCACACGCTCCGCTCACCCGTCACGTTATCCTTTAGCACCGTTCTAGTGTTGCGCGCTGACGCGACTCGGAAGCTTAAAGCCTCCCGCTTCCGGATCGCGGACGCTTTGCAACGCTTCCGGTTTCCTTTTCCGAGAGTGCTCTATGCTCTGTGCTTTTCGCAGCTCTCACGCTCGTGTATTTTCTCTGTCGGTCCCCGATCCCTATTGTGGAAATCGATATAATATTGTGACCCCAATCGCATTGTTTGAATGTATGTTGGCCTACGCCAAGTTGTCTAAAGAATACCATGTACATAGGTTCCGCTGCAAGGTCCTGACCTTATTGTATTGTGTAAGCCGCCATCTTGGATCTAGCCGCCATTTTAGGTACTCTTGCAGTGTGGAAGTCACCCTGAATCACAAAATGGAGGCCGAATGACATTTAGAGTAAGACTCCGGCCATGGTGACCTCCGCACACGTGAATAAATAATATGTCCGCAGGCCACTTGTTAGGGTCACGAACTAAGACCTTGTCCTCTCTTTAACCTGTGTGTAAATATGTAACTGTATCAGCGGAACTGATCAAATTATGTAAATTGTGTGTTCGACCTGGCTACGAACCCTAGCCACAGTTCCAAGAATGGTTAACTTGCGAGAGGGCTGGCCAATGCAGGACAAAACGTATAAAAACCCAAGCATCCCGATGATCGGTCTCTCCCACTTTCAGTGCGAACCTTACGTTGAAGGTTCGCGTGTTAGTCAGAGGGCCGAATAGCTATCCGTATGTCAATTGACTTTGGTAACTTTGTAACTTTGAAATAAAGCGCTTTGTATGTCCTTTGTAACCTGTGTTGGTGTGTTTCCTTTTGGGCTTCCCGGCCTCATATCAATTTCTCTGTTTCCACACTATCGGGTTCCGTTCCCCCTCTCTTACTTACCTGCTCCTCATTGCTCTGAGCTTTTTCCCCCCTGTTTGTTTCCGCTCCACTCATTTCCCCTTGCTCTCCTTCCAGTCTTCTAGCCCACCCCCGTCCCACCTTCTCAGTGTTCCTTACCTTTTCTCCGTTCTGTCTTCCTGTACCTGTCTCCTCCCTTGCTTCCTCTCATCTTCCTGCAGGATTCCCTGTGTACCGGAGCCCGGCCTGTTGATTTCGGATTGTCTACTCTACAGCTTGGTCACCTTCTTCTGTTGCTTCCCTGTGTTCCCGATCTTGGCCTGCTATTGGACTGCCGACTCTCCTGGTTCTCTTTTCTTGAACTGGGTTTCTCCCTGTGATCACCCTTTACCTTTTGGACTGCCTTCCTCCAGAAATCTTCCAGAATTTCTCCGCTGACCATCTCTTCAGCCTGGCCCCGTCTCAAGACTACATCTCGGGGGTCGCTCAGGGATTTTTTGTGCCTTCGGGCTTTTTCCCCTTTTTGGCGCTCCCGGAGGGGGGCCTCGGGCACCCTTTTCGGGTAGCACGGTGGCTTCCTTCCGTGGCCGTCCTTATTTACACAAAAAAAAGGAGCGACCAAGAAGAAAAGGAGAGAAGGGTACGGAAAGGAAAAAAGAAGGTGAGGAGCTAGGGGAGGGTGGAGAATCGGAAACTACGTTCTCTGACGAGGATATCTCTGGTCCCAGTGACAGTTTTCAACACCCAAAAGAGTGAGATCACGATGGCTACGCCGCAGCAAATACAAGAACTTGTAGCAGCAGTTCAGAGTCTTAACGTGGAGATGCAGAATCTAAAGGCCGCTAATGCTGCCCTACAGCAAAGGATGACTGAGAGAGAACGACCCTCGACTGACTTACCACCGCTTCCCCTTGTGTCGGGAAAGATTGATGGCACACCAAAAAGGGTCAAAGAGTTCTTGGATGCCTGCAATTTACACTTCTCATTTCGCCCCCAAACCTTTGCCTCGGACCACGCCAAGGTGGGGTTTATGATCACTCATATGGCAGGTAATGCCATTGCATGGGCCACCCCGCTTGTGAACCAGCCTGACCCAGTCCTGCAGGACTATGACGCGTTCAAAGCTTTGATGCATCGGACCTTTCTGCATATGGAAAGCACTTTCTTGGCATCAGAAGATCTTCTTGATACCCGGCAAGGAAATTCAGATCTGCTGACGTACATTACCGCCTTTAAACAGGTGGCAGCCGAAGCCAGTTGGCAGGAGCAGGCTCAGTATGCCATTTTCCGGCGAGGTCTGAGAGAAGACTTAAAGGATGAGCTAGCTAGGATTGAAAGACCTGTATCCTTTGCTGAACTCCTGACGGCTACCCTCCGAATTGACTTCCGCATGACGGAACAATGCATGGAAAAGAAAAGAACCAAGATAAATGTACCCCCTCTTTCAGAAACTCACCCGGCTGCATCCGTACCCTTCCCACGAACCTCCAAGGAAGAGCCAATGCAGATTGGAACAACTCGAGCCCCGCTCACAACAGAGGAACGCAAACGGCGCAGGGATGGCGGCATGTGCATGTATTGAGGGGCATCTACACATATGTTACGAGACTGTCCGGATGTTCCACCCAGGAGGTCGGGAAACGCTCGCCCTCGGTAAGTGTTGGGACTCACTACCGAGGGGCTAGTCCAAGTCCTTATGCTCCTCTATCTGTCTCCTCGTCGGATGTCTCTGAGGACTCCCGGTTGATGGTTCTCACGGTTACTCTTAAATTAGAGTCAACTGAAGTGACTACCTTTGCTCTACTGGATTGTGGGGCAGCCGGCAATTTCATAGATACCTGCAGGGCTGAACAAAAGGGGGTTAAAAGAATTGCCAAACAAGAAGACCAGATAGTAGAAGGGGTGGACGGTGAACCATTGAGCTCTGGCTTGATCACCCACACCACAGAAGAACTTACCTTGTCGATACAACAACACTCTGAAAGGATCGTTTTTGACATCATCAGAGCCGCGCACTTCCCCATCATCCTGGGAATATGCTGGCTACGCAAGCACAACCCCAATATTGACTGGTCAAGAAACTTACTGAATTTTCAGTCCACCTAATGCAAATCTGAGTGTTTACCCGAACCTAAATTTGAAACTGTCAAGACTACTAACAGCTGTGAGACCAAGACCGTCCATTGCTTGCCCCATTACCTAAAGGAGTTTACAGAGGTTGTTACAGAGAAGAAACCCATCGAGCTTCCTCCACATCGTCCTGAGGATTGTAGCATTGAATTAACTCTGGGAGCTCTGGTACCATTCTGCAGAATGTTTCCATTGTCATTAGAGGAGAAACAATACCTCAGAGAATATTTGGACAGCAACATGGCCAATGGCCTCATAAGACCTTCAAAGTCTCCCGCAGGGGCCTCCATGTTTTTTATTTCCAAGAAGGAATCCAAGGAATTGAGGCAATGCATTGACTATAGAGGCCTTAATAAGGTCACAGTGAAGGATCGATATCCTATGCCTTTGATAACAGAAATCCTACAAGCTGTCCACGGAGCCAAGATTTTTACCAAACTTGATTTGAGAAACGCCTACCACCTTCTCTGCATACAGCAAGGCGACGAATGGAAAACTGCCTTCCGGACTCCGTTCGGACTCTTTGAATATCAAGTGATGCCGTTCGGGTTGGTGAATGCACCTTCAGTTTTTTAACGTTTTATGGACAGACTGTTTTCTGATTTGTTATGTCAAACCACTCTACTATATCTCGACGATATCCTAGTATACTCCAACAGTCCTGAAGAACACGAAGGCCATGTCAAGGAGGTTTTCCGAAGACTTAGAGATAACCATCTATCGGTCAAACTCGCTAAATGTGTGTTTTCAGCTTTGTCTATCCCCTATCTGGGGTTTATCCTGTCTAACCAGGGTATTTCAATGGATCCCAATAAAGTATCTTCCATACTAGAATGGCCTTCACCCTCTTCGGTAAAGGAAATCCAAAGATTCTTGGGTTTGGCTATCTTTTATCGGAGGTTCATTTCTAATTTTTCTCAGAAGATCCTACCCATTTCTTCACTTCTCAAGAAGTCCTCGAACCCATTCAGATGGTCTGCTGAGGCCGAAGACAGCTTTAAAGACCTTAAGAATGCATTTTGTACTGCACCCATCTTACTACAGCCTGATCAAGATCTGCCCTTCGTCCTTGAAACCGATGCCTCATCAGCTGCCATAGGAGCGGTCCTACTCCAAGAAATTCAGGGAGTAGAGCACCCAGTCGCATACTTCTAGAAGACTCCCAATGACAGTCAAAGAAACAACTCTGTAATCGAACGTGAATTAGTAGCCATGAAATAAGCCTTTGTGGAATGGCGTCATCTCCTTCAGAGAGGCAGACATCCATTTACCATCCGGACCGACCATAAGAACCTGCAGGTCCTGAAGCAATTCGAGTGTTATAACACTCGACAGGCCCGTTGGGCTCATTTCTTCGCCCAATTTGATTTCCACATCACTTACATCCCTGGGAGATTGAATGTGCTGGCAGATTCTCTTTCACGTCATTGTGATTATTCACCAGAATCAGACTCTCCTCCTGAACGTATGTTCCCTCAACCCAAGTGTATCAGAGTGGTTTCCACGTTTCTCATACAGGTAAAGGAACAGTCGAGAGGGCGTTTTGAGGTTGAGAGACATCCTAAGGATCTGGCGTATGAAATAAGAGATGGTCTCTACTTGGTAAAGGGCAGACTCTACTTACCCACGCCCGCCTTTCGCAAGAAGGCCTTGAGCTGGTGTCATGACTCTAAACTTGCAGGTCATCGAGGCGGAACAGGCACCCTTGAGTATCTACAACGACACTTCTACTGGCCGAGAATGAAGGAGGATGTGGATCGTTATGTCCAGTCTTGTATCATCTGTCTTCGGAGCAAGTCTTCCCGCCAATGACCGATCGGATTACTTGAACCTTGTGTTGTACCTGAAGGCCCTTGGAGCTCTGTTTCAACCGATTTCATAGTGGATCTGCCCATTTCTCAGGGATGCACGTGTATTATGGTGGTAGTAGATTCATATTCCAAGATGGCTCACTTTTCCCCTCTGCCCGGAGTCCCTACAGCCGCCAGAATGGCTGAAGTGTTCCTCCAAGATATCTTCAGATTGCACGGAATGCCCTCTAAAACATCTCTGACAGGGGCAGTCAATACACCTCCCGCTTTTGGAAAGCCCTCTGTGAGCGGCTGGGAATTGAAAGAGCTCTCACTTCGGGTTTTCACCCGCAGTCCAATGGACAAACTGAGCGGCTAAATGCAACTCTTGAACAATACCTGAGGTGCTTTGCCAACCCCCAGCAGGACAATTGATGCTCGTTATTGGCTTTGGCTGAATTCTCCTACAATAACTCTCTACATTCTGCTCTAGGGTTCAGTCCTTTTTTCTGTACCTATGGCTAACATCCTCGGTCTATTCTTCCTATCTCCTGTCTCTCTACCAACGTACCATCTGTTGATTCCTCTCTCACTCTCCTTAGAGAAATCCATAAGAAGGCAGGGGAAAGCCTTAGGGCAGCGCAAGATCGATACCGGTCTCAAGCCAATAAACACCGTCAACCTGTCCCTGGCTGGGGAGTGGGGTCTCAAGTTATGCTTTCCACGAGATACCTCCCACGATGGGCCCATCCATCCAAGCTTTCTCCTAAGTTCTTAGGGCCCTTGAAGATTCTACAAAAAATCAACCCTGTGGCCTTTCGTCTCAAACTTCCAACCAGCCTTAACCGGGTCCATCCGGTCTTCCATTCATCACAGCTAAAAGACTTTCATGTCGACACCTGGACTTGTCAAAACTGAGAGAGTCACTATGCCTTTGGCTTCCACTCAGGAGAAATATGAGGTAGCTCAGATTTGCGACTCCAAGTACCGCAGAGGCAAATTGGAATATTTGGTACAATGGAAAGGTTTCCCATCCTCGGAGAACTCCTGGGAACCCATCTCTCATATTTCAGCCCCTTCCCTGCTGCGCAAATTTCATTTATTTCATCCAGGTAAACCAGGGGGAGGAGCCATAAGGAGGGGGCATACTGTCATGCCGCGAGGCGGGTGGAGCCTGTGGAGCCACTGGCGGCGCAGATACTAGCCCGTCACACGCTCCGCTCACCCGTCACTTTATCCTTTAGCACCGTTCTAGTGTTGCGCGCTGACGTGACTCGGAAGCTTAAAGCCTCCCGCTTCCGGATTGTGGACGCGTTGCAACACTTCCGGTTTCCTTTTCCGAGAGTGCTCTATGCTCAGTGCTTTTCGCAGCTCTCACGCTCATGTATTTTCTCTGTCGGTCCCTGATCCCTATCGGGTTCCGTTCCCCCTCTCTTACTTACCTGCTCCTCATTGCTCTGAGCTTTTTCCCACCTGTTTGTTTCCGCTCCACTCATTTCCCCTTGCTCTCCTTCCAGTCTTCTAGCCCACCCCCCGTCCCCTCTTCTCAGTGTTCCTTACCTTTTCTCCGTTCTGTCTTCCTGTACCTGTCTCCTCCCTTGCTTCCTCTCATCTTCCTGCAGGATTCCCTGTGTACCGGACCCCGGCCTGTTGATTTCGGATTGTCTACTCTACAGCTTGGTCACCTTCTTCTGTTGCTTCCCTGTGTTCCGGATCTTGGCCTGCTATTGGACTGCCGACTCTCCTGGTTCTCTTTTCTTGAACTGGGTTTCTCCCTGTGATCACCCTTTACCTTTTGGACTGCCTTCCTCCGGAAATCCTCCAGAATTTCTCCGCTGACCATCTCTTCTGCCTGGCCCCATCTCAAGACTACATCTCAGGGGCCGCTCAGGGTTTTTTTGTGCCTTCGGGCTTTTCCCCCTTTTTGCCGATCCCAGAGGGGGGCCCCGGGCACCCTTTTCGGGTAGCACGGTGGCTTCCTTCCGTGGCCATTCTTATTTACATTAAAAAAAAGGAGCAACCAAGAAGAAAAGGAGAGAAGGGTACGGAAAGGAAAGAAGAAGGTGAGGAGCTAAGGGAGGGTGGAGAATCGGAAACTACATTCTCTGACGAGGATATCTCTGATCCCAGTGACAGTAACACAGAACGATTGTGGCTTAATTCTATCCATCATCAAGAGACGTATATAAGTACCAGCATACCAAACAGTGTGATTTAATAGATTTCCAATCAAATGGCCTACATAAGAAGAAAGATCAAGTAATGGGCTAAACGAAGCTACCAGCTGCGAGGAGGCAAACTTCAAAGAAGACAGTACAATAATGTACGAGATATAAGATGATTGATAGGATGACTGTATTTTCTGCTGGCAAAGCCAGGATACAAGCATGAATGCTTTGGTTCCAAATTCTGATACTTATTCATCTCTTGGACTAACAGTTTATGCTCATCATTGGAGGCAATTGCCTAGCTTTTACAATACCCCATCTGAGCACACACATTTCTAGACCTTCACCATAAAGATGACATGTTCGTTTTTATAGCAATCCCTATCTGGTACAGGTCTATTGCTGATAATAGCACCTGTTGTTCTGCAAGACCAAGTACATATGCAGGCAGGTTTATAAACTTCAGACATAGGAAAGGCTCAGTCAACCTTAAAGGAATGTGCTATTCTAGTCTTGCATAGGAACACATATCACTGCAATGAGTTCCTAACACACTGAGCTAACTTCTGAACCATTGTGGCACTCAATTTATCAGTATGCATTTCAAATGTGGCTATTGCACATGATCAACATAATTCCCACAGGAAGGAAAGAATGCTACAGGAGTTGTGCTGCAAGGAACACACAAACTATATATACCACAGTGAACCCCAAAAGCATTACATGATGAATTGATTGAGGTAAAATGTACTTTCCAAAACAGACAGGCAATAGGTTTAGAGCCTCAGCACCATGCAGTACAATATCCTTGTGTGTGCTATTTAAGTCTGGTGAACAAAGGAATCTTACTTCTTTAGATCAGGCAGCCTTTGGGGCCCCCTCCAAGGTGGGGGCCCTGGGCAAGTGCCCCTGTTGCCCTCCCAAAGAAACATCCCTGACCATATGTGCTAAGAAACTAAATGCTGTGAGGCACAACTCTAGGGGACGATATTGTTTTGGATGTAGAGCATGACTACGCATGGAGATTGTTTTGGTTGTGAGGGTGATGTGTGTTAGTTTTGGTTGTTGTGAAGTTGTGAAAGTTGTGCAGATTTGAGGTAGTGCTGAGGTTAGTGTGGGTGTTGTTTTCATCAGTGGTTGTGCTGGTGAACACTTGGTTGCACAGGATCTTTGGCGTGGCTGATGTGTGGTTATGCAAGTTGATTGTTTGTGACTTTCATGGGTGTCAGGTCATGTTGATGAGCGGCTCTACAGGCTTTATGAGTGGCTCTTATCGTGAATGACAAACTACGCTGTACAGGTCTTGGTAATGCCCCTTCAAAGGAAATGTCCACCTTTAGAATGGTGTCAAGACTCAAATGGGTTTGAGTGACTGCCCTGATTATGTGCTTGACCAGTGGTTTATTTCTACTGGAGTTTGAAGGAGGAAAGAACGAGGGGAAATACATGACCTCTAGATGATCCTTTCTGCACTCTAGACCTCTGCTCTTGGGGCACTATTCTCTTCATTTGGGTTCTCTTACCAACTCATCGCGAACAATACCCAAATCTTCATCTAATTTCCTGAATTCTCCTCTGATCTCTCTATCAACATTTCCTACTGTCTATCTGCCATTAAATATTGGATTACTTTGCACTCTCCGATGTTAAAATCTACCAAAACATAGGCACTTTTTTGGACCTACCAGAAGCTCTTTCTCATTTCTTCCCCTAACCTACCCAGTTCCCACCTGACACTCTGCCCTACTCTTCTTCAGCTAGAAACCTCAGCATCATCTATGACCCTTATCAGACCTTCTCTACTTTCATCTTCAAAAGTGGAACAGCAGCTTGCCTCAACCTCCTAAATATTAGGAAAATCAGGCACCTCCTTTCTTTCAACAACGCCAAGCATCTCTTAACCACGAGTGTCTTCTCTAAAATGGGCTACTGTGCCAGCATCCTCTTTTGTCTCCCCAACTATGCGTTATGTCCTCTCGACAAGATAAGTAACTTGGCTACCACTTCCTCACTTCATGCCTTCTTCCTCATACTGTGACCAGCTGGATGGCTGATGATGTAAAACAGGGCCAGATTTAAATGTCTTCTCCAGGGTCACAAGTCTATTCACGGTAAGGCACCACTGTATCTATCTTCTTGTATCCAACTCTACAAGCCTCCTCATAATCTCTGCTCTTCTTCCTCAACGACACTTGTGGCTCCTCACCCACCCTTTGCTTCCACTCTTTCTGTCTTCTTGCTCTACTTAAATGGAATTCTCTTCCCCCAGAAATCTGAAAAACAGTCCACATGGATTTGTTCAAAACCAAACTAAAAGCCTACTACCTCCGAGTTTCCCTCTTAACCTACCTCTCCTCTGCCTGCTAGCTATCATTTTTCCCTCGCCCTAACCTGCCTGTGTCCCTCACTTCCTCACCTCCACTCTAGCACTTCACCCATCATGGTCAATTCCCGAGCACAGCTGGCCATACCGCCGACCTGCACTTAAAAATGTCTAATGTTGGTTGTCCTTAATCTATGTATGTCTACTTAGGAATTGACCCGGTGACTGTTACATTTACTCCCCTCCAAAACCTGGTAAAGGATGTCCCTCACACTCACCCCATTGTAAGAAGCCCACTTATACCCATCAAATCTAATTTCTTATCTATTGTATGTTCTTTTGTGATCAGAAGAGCATTGTTCCTCGTGTACATAAATAAATAAAATAAACAAAATAAATAAACTAGAAGGGCTTCACCTTAGTGGACACTGCACGCTTTGCATGCTAAGATGCCATGTGCTGTGGATAGCGGGCTTGCAGCATTGACATTGCTTACACCCTGGGAATAGTGACCCTGTTTCCAATGTCTGCTAGAAATCAGCTACCAGCACAATCTGTTGTTCACTGTCCCTTCAAGACTGAAATTCATGCCCAAACACAGAGTCCACAAATAATGCCAACAGGTTCAGGCCTCCCAAGGATTTGAGCAAACACCATGCCTATGTAATGTGCCCACATGGCATGGCCAGGTCTGTGGGCACTGCAGTTAGGCACACTAAACCTGGGCATCGGCTCTATTAGGACAGGTATCATTGTCCCCAGGAAACACTCTGGGCACAGTGACCCTAACTTCAGTGGCTACAGGCAACGGTCGTTAACCAAGTCCCTGGCACATTGATCCATAGAGACGGCCATACCTTGCACTTGGTTCCAGGGTCTTTGCAATGTATATTAAACCTACAATCCATTCCCATGGTCACTGTGTCTGGCATGGCTTGTGGCCCAGTTGCAGGGTGCCCCTGGAACAGCTACACCACACACAGTGCCCGGCCTCTGTCCTTGCTACGTGAACACTGTGTGCTTGCAATGTTCGGAGGGACATGCCTGTGGGTGTTGATGTTGACCAAAGTTCCTCTTGGTGCATTCTCCATTGATTTCCAACAGTTGCCCCATGATCAGTGGACACCTTTCTAGGTCTGTGTATCCCAGAGAACCTAATCTCGAAAGGATAGCTCAGGGGCAACGTGCTCGCCTTGGAAGCAAGACGACACGGAGCACCACAGGTACGATGCCCGGTCCGCGCTTAGAAACCTCTGGATATTAAGCTCGTTATAAATAACCTATCATATCAAATGTAACCATGTTCTGGCCCACCCTAGAGCCAGGAGGTGTCCCAGTGGCTGCGATATGCTCCCTACACATATATATTGCCTGTTAGACATTATAGAGCCTGAGGTCCACTGATCTCAAGGCCACATTCAAATTCAAATTCCGGTCCATAGACAGCCAATAGACTCAAGAAAAGAATAAGTATTTTTGTCCCCTCTTTTGGGGTTTTAGAAAACAATAATGGCTGATAAAGTGTTGTTATTATAATGTATTGCGAAAGTGACATGCAGATTGGTTGAACCACCAAAGCCACAGCAGAGGATCTAACTGGCCTCCAGATGCACACTACCAAAAAATACTGCAACACATCCACTCCCTCCACTAACTTATGACATCACAGATTACATCACACCTAATCTTACCTATCTCATCACTAACACCAGACATGACATCACTAAAGACATCATTAATAATGCCAACGCATGCACGACTTTTAAGATGCTGTGCACTGCAACAAGCCCTAAGCACAAAATAGCACCCACTGGGCACAGTTTGATTCTATGACTGCTGGGTGCTGCACACTGGTTATGGATAACCACCATGCCACAATACGTTACCAATGCCAACTGTATCCAAAGGGCATGAGGGGTGGCCATGCACTGCGAGTGCACTGCCTGGGCAAGTTTCCTTGGAAAGTGCACACACTGACTAGTCTACGGCCAGTGCCTCAACACAGAGTAACTGAGCGGCATGGACAGAAGCCATATCAAGCGGGCACTGTGCCCGCAGAACGGGCTACGGCTGTTTTCACCAGGCTCCGATCACACAGCCCATTGGACAGGAACAGGGCGGGTGGGCACCACAGTCATGCCTTGCCGTGTACATCCTACGAACTGGATAGAGCCCAGTTGCACACTTTCTGGGCACTGCATCAATGAGCTGTTGCAGTTCGGACAGGGGCCAAGTCCTAAAAATAAAAGTCGGGGGACTCATTAACATACGCAATGGGATATGACATCACCAGAAATTAGCTTATCAAGGTAAAATGTACACATTTCATTCAATTGGCTTTGCATAACCACCCAAATTGCACAGGACAAAAAGGCATTTGACTTTCATAAAATCAACATACACAAAAAGCCACTAGAGAATGTATTCTTCTAATAGGGTTTGAAAATGTTAACCAGTGCCCATGTTTGAAACCCCAAGAATCAATGTCAATGGGCCTCATTATAAGCCTGCCGGTAGCATAGTTCCCGGACCAGCAAACTACGAATTGTGCTCGCGGGTGCCTTTCTGCCCGCCAGGTCGGGCCTGGTGGGCAGAGCGGCACCCGTGAGCATAGCATGTCGGATGCACCGACACCGTTATTAAGGGTGCCGGTGCATCCGACCTCCCCATTCCCATTCAGCCCTATGGGGCCGAATGGCAATGGGGTGCATCTTTTTTCCGGCGCCCGCGAATGGGCAATTACCGGGTCTGGTAGGGCTGTAATGACTCTCTCTAATAGCCCATTTGCAGGCAGCGGGAAAAAAAATGACACCAGGGCAGCCGTGCCTGTATTACAGGCACGGCTACCGCTGATGTCACAATGAGGCCCAATGTTTTTCCTGGAGAGTGCAGTCCCGACATATGACGTTTCACCTTTAGTTGTTCCTTATTTCGGTGAATTGCTCAACCTGTGAACCTAGTGACTGCGGTTGGTTGCACATAAAACCGTAATTTCGACAAAGACAGTAGTGTCTTATTTTACACAAGGCCTCTAAAATACCCTGAGTGTACCCTTGACTCGAGCCTGAGTACGCCTATCCACAGTATGCGTGTGTTTTACCTCAAAAATGTGTGTAACCTTGTACAGGAACTCCGCCTTCGACCTCCTTCCTCTGTTTAGTCCCTGATCTTCTCAGAGACTTGCAAAATCATTATAACATAAAGTAGGGGTACATGATCCCCTATATAATCTGAAACATGGCTTTCCAGTGGCATATAAAGAGGAAGTCGTGAGCAATGTGGCCGGTTCAAAAAGATCCATGTTTTCCAGTGTGCCCATTTGCAGAAGGACCAACACTCATGGCATGACTGCTAGCGATCACTCGTGTGACGTTGCAATGCACCTGATTAGATTTAAATCTCTAAGTGTCACTACTAACACCTACAGGCCCTTGATCTCCTGGAATCCAACCCCAGCCTGTTACCTCTTCAGACTTTCTAAGGTTTGTGTAAGACAGTCGGCCTCATCACGAGGTTGGCAGTAACCCGGAAGTGCTAGCGGTGGGTTGCCGCCAACCCGTAGCACCCTACCGCCGCCTCATATCCCGGTGCCACCGGAATATCACAAGCAGCAGTGGTAAGGGACAGTCCCCATGTCCATGGGGATACTGAAGTAACGCACTGTTGCTAATGGTGCCGGTGATTCAGTGAGATACAGGCTGGTAGGGACGTGATTTCCCAGCAGGTCAGGCCTGCCAGGAGATCCGTGGCCCCTAACGGCATTCTCGTTGTACGGCGGTCTGGAAAGGGTGCATGTAGGTTGCTACTTGCACCGTAATTTCCAGACCGCCATACTTGGAATGAGGCCCTGTGTCTCTGATTCTTCCCCATATGTTTCAGAAAAGCTACACTGTATGCCTGTATCCCCACCCAAGAATAATCGCATTCAGTGAACGCCAGGCAAAAATAGTTGGGCGAGCGATAAATTGGGCTGGCCTGCCTTTTCTCCAGCAGCTTGGACCGAGGGGTATAACATTATATAGACCCGCTGCTCCTGTGCTTTCCTACCCACAGGGACTAATTACTGTATGTCTCGGCTTACTGTAATTATTCAGTAATAAAGCCTATGGTCCATTCATTAACTCATTGCTACATTGCAGTTAGAGAATTGACCCATAAAGTTGAAAAACTCTGAAAGTTTTGCTGGAGTACATCTGTTGACCATTTTCCAGAGGTGAGTAGAGGCACACATTTCTATTTGCTGTTCCACAGTGTTTAATTTATTTGTATATTGGTGGGTGAAATCGCACCATCCTTCTTCAGGGTCAACAAATTGTAAAGTTATCTTGCTCCTTCGCAGTACAATACCCCTATGGGCCAGTCAAATGCAGGTTCTTACAATTAAAAATAAACTTTTGATATAAATAATACTCTGCCATAGCAAGGAATGAAAAAATCGAATCCGAACATCCCATCATTAAACAAAAATGACATCATTGTTACATTTGTCCAATATTCATTGGAACACTTTCAGATCCATAAATGACCTCCCTGCAAGCCTCTATATGCACATTACTCCTCTCAACACCTCTTGATGGGTGATCTCAACATCCAGCTGGACTCTCCTGACTCCTCAGGACCTTTCCGCAACCTATGCGACTCCCTCTCCCTCTCTATCCTACCCACTTGCTCCGGGCACACCGCGGACCACATGTTGGATGCTCTAATTTCTACTGATATCCATCTCTCGATTCCTCTCACTACCTCTCTCTCCTGGACTGACCACTCTCTTCTCTCAACTTACCTGAAGCTCTCCTCTCCTCTTGCAGCGGCATACACGGCATGGCCACTCAGCTTCAAAGTCACCAGAGCCATGAAAAAAGGGACAGTGGCTGCCTTAGCCACCACCTACTCTCCTCCTCCCATTCCTGCGGCTGACTCTTACCCTGACACAGCCCTCGCTGACCTCAATCTCTCTACCTCCAACACTCTTGATATTCTTGCCCTTGTCAGGAGGGCTCATCGGAAGCCTCCCAAAAAGAGCAACTCTTGGTACGACTCCGATCTGGCTGTCCTAAAACGCAAGTGTAGGGCAGCTAAGCTGAAATGGAATTTGTCAGGCGAACCCTCTGACAAACTGGCCTGTCGCCTCCTTCAAAGGCAATATCAACTCTGCATCCACTCCAAGAAACAAGCCTTTATTCAAGCCTGCCTCTCCGTGGCCTCAAGCAACGCAGGCAAACTTTTCAAAGTCTGTATGGAACTGGCCAAACTGCAGCAGCCTTTCTTCTGTCACACCCACCTAGGACCTTTGCTCGGCCCTGGCTGCGCACTTCATCACAAAAACCCAAGACATCCTTTCCTGCCTCCCACCCACACCGCAGCATACACCAACACTGGAGCCTCCCTTGGCCCCGCCTCCACTTCCCCTCGCTTCTCTCTAACCCATCTCACCCGACGAGGTCGCCAGACAAATCCGGTCTATGCAGGCTTCATCCAAACAGGTGCACCCCTGCCCCTCCAAAACCATCAAGAACAACATTGACTCCCTTGCTCCAGCCTTGGCTGACCTCTGCAATCTCTCCTTTTCCACTGGAGTTTTCCCAACGGCTCTTAAGCACTCCCTTGTGCACCCTATGCTCAAAAAACCCTAGGCGGTCCCCTCCATTCTGGCAAACTACTGACCTATCACTATCACTCCTTTCCTCGGCAAACTCCTGGAGAAGCTGGCTATCTCTCAGCTGACCCTCCACTCTGAATCTAATGGGTGCTTCCACGACCATCGATCTGGCTTTAGAGCATACAGAGGCACGGAAGCTGCTCTTCTGAACCCCTCTGAAGACCTGTTCTCAAACCTTGATACTAACCCCTCTGTCCTCATACTCATTGACCTCTCCTCTTCCTTCGACACGGTTAACCACAACATCCTGATCGCACAATTCTATGACACCCTGGGAATCACTGGTCAGGCTCTGGCATGGTTAACCTCCTTTCTCTCTGATCGCCCATCCCAGGTAGAACTCAGAGCCTTTCTCTCAACTATCACTCTCTCAACCTGTGGTGTTCCCGAGGGATCTAACCTATCGCCCTGGTTTTTCAATGTCTACATGGCTGCCTTGGCACGTATGATTGGCACTTTCACCTCTAACTTCCAGTGCTACGCAGATGACATGCAACTTTCTTTCAGGCCACAATCAGCTGCCTCCTCCTCCTTGCTCATATCTGACTGTCTGTCCGCTACTCAGTCATGGTGTGCTGCAAATGACTTTTGCCTCAACGCCAGTAGACTAAGATCGTGCACATTGGGAACTCTGCTCCTGCCTTCCCACTTTCACTCTGGCTGGCCTCCCTTGGCCCTGCGCCCGCATCCACCTGCCAGGCTAAACACCTTGGGGTCATCTTCCACTCCACTCTCTCCTTCTCCTCACACAATTCGTACATCTCTAAAAATTCTAACTATCAGCTACACCTCCTCAGAGGTACTCTACCTTTTCTCACTTTTCCCCAGTGGCTCACTGTCTCCAGAGCCCTGGTTCTCCCTAGGCTGGACTACTGCAACAGCCTCTTCCTCAACCTCTCTACCAGAACTGTGAGACTTATCCTTGACCTCAAGCCCAGAGACTGCATCTCTCGGTGCTCAAATCCCTTCACTGACTCTCTGTGGCTGCAAGGATCAAGTTCAAGGCCCTCTGCATTGTCCACGATGCTTTCTGGGGCCAGGGACCTACCTATCATCTGCAACCTTGCCTGCCTAAATACTGTCCCTCCTGAGCCCTCTGCTCATCTACCTCCAACCTTCTGCGGGTGACCCGGTTCTCCAAGCAGAGATTTGGAGGGAGATCCCTATCCTCAGCAGGGGCCTCCATCTTGAGCCTGATCTCTTTAAGTTCTGGCAACTCCTCAAGACCTTCCTCTGCTCCTCTTCCTTCTCTCTCCCTCTACCCGGCTAACCTAGCCCTCTGCTCTGTCCTTCTCTTCATCATTTTCCCTAGAGCTTGCTGACTGGCCATCTGGCGTACCTCAGAGTCTCACAGGTCCCGGGGCACTGCCCTGTCGTACTAGCCTCAGGGCCTGACAGTCGCCCCACCATCACTGCACTTGAGAAATGACCCAAGAGAGTGGCTCTTTCTGCACTTACCCCAGCTCTTGGACATCCCCCTCCCTGTATCCGTCTGTGCACTTGCACGATCCGAATGAACCGTGCCTCAAGATTGGCTGTCACTTCTCCCCTTAATTTCACTTGGTAAAACTGCAGAATCATGGTCAGGCCTATTTGCCTACTTTGCCTGTGCAGACTATTATCGTCTCAGAATTTCAAGGGCTCTGAACGACTGTTGTTTTTCCCCTTGTTCCCACCCTCCTTGAGCGCTTTGAAACACATGCCTGTGTATAGGCGCTTTATAAATAAACACTACCATTACCAGATCCAGCCTAGCAAAACCATTGATGTAGGCCCCAATGATCCTGATCCATAGGGTAACTTTTCTAAATGTATCATATTGTTTCCTTTGACCCTCGAGTCAGGGTGGGCGTGGAGATCAGAGGTTTCCCCTAAGGATCTAAGTATTCTAACTCTAAGTAGAGTTCTTGAGCCGGTTCTGGCAAAGCTCAACCCACCTACATTTTGAGTCATTTGTGAAGATTTCAAACTTTTCCCGAGATTTGTCCAGAAAAGTTGAAGGTCACCCAGAGATAAAACAAATGAAGATCCTGAGGGGGCAAAGGGGGGCAGGCCACTGCCATGCCCCGACAGGGCCCTGTAACATACCCCACTGCACGTCCGAGGTGTGGCTAGCCCCCGCATGTCATTGGAGCATGCTAACCCCTTTTCTGTTTCAAGCCCCAGGCAGATTGAGGAGGTGAAGATGGGCCAGGTTTGCAACCAATAAAAAAAAAGTGTCCCACAAATATTTGCATCCCACAAACATTGGCGGGGCACTTTTGGGGGAGTGTATACATGCTAGGATCATAGGTTGAACAGTACCCCTACTAACTGCCCCATTTTAAGACCATCTCAGACTCATGGTATTCTAACAAAAACATTTCACTCCACATAAACTCTTCAAAGATTTGGCACTAACTGAATGTTTCTCTATTTTATTAAAAGGCATCCAATCTTCACAGGGCACATTCATTCAAAGTATGATCTTTTAAACACCCACGACACCTCCCATTTTTCGAACTAAATGTATTGTAACCCAAATATGATCACTTTTGTATTCTATGAATTTACCATTCCACTGTTTTCACTGTAACTAATGTCCTCTACCTATGTATGTAATGTCTGGAAACAACACTGATGTCGGCATTACTGTAACCAACCTGCTTAAGCAAAAAGCACCTAGATGCCTACGGGCTTGGTGCGCCATATAAATGTCAAAATAAATAAATAAATAAGGTAGATGCAGGAGCTATTTGTGCGCACCTTCAGTGGTAGGATTTTAAAAGAAATTCGATAGCGTCTGGAATAATCCTCAAAGGCGGGAGGTGCATGTGGGCTCATGGGGCGTGTAGCGGTGAGTAAGTAGCATGGCGGCCGCATGGCTTTGGTTCCCTGGGAAGATAAAACAGAGTCTCGTGGTTACAGCCCCAAATCACAACCACATGATCGCGCTGCGTGAGATTTTTTTCCACTTGTTTGAAATATTATATTGCTTTCAATTGTTCTTTAATGTGACAGTCGAAAAAGGCCCTTTCAGCTAACAAGTCGCACATGCCACAGCGCCACCCAGTAGCCATCCCTGGAAGTTCACGTTCAGAGCCACTGCGCAATGCATTGTGGGCAAGATGATGAGCTTAAAAGCATGGATATTTCTTCTATGTAAGATTGTCTTTGTTTTACAAGGCAGCACTGTTTTATGCATAGCTCTTTCAATCAACGTCCGACTGCTCCAAAGGATGCAGACAACCACATTGGCGGTCAACCGCGTGGTGCGGTCTGACATCCTTGTGGGGCATGTTCTGCAAACACCATCAATGCTATGGTAGGAGGAAATGGTGCATGACAAAAACTTCTACCTGAAATGTGGAGGTAGGAATAGGTGATTTCAGTAACATTTTCTCTTCTTTGTTTCGTTCTGAATTGTTCTTTTATTATCTACTTCTGAAGAACCACAGTGATTTGAGGAGGTACGGTTACATTTGCACAATGCCCCACAGGTCAAAAGTTTTGAGGTGGCTAAGAGATAGGAAACCAGTGACAGGGATTTTTCTGTTATGAAATATATTCGATTCTCTTTAATTCTGAAAATCGTGAAACAGGGTGGGGGTGTGGCATCGGGTCAGCGTAAAAACCTTACACAGCGCCTAACCAATCTGGTTTGAGCTCAAAAGTGCTTCAAAGAAGGCACCAAAGATCTTTGCACTAATGCTGAGCCCTTCTCTTGTGCAGTGTTTCTTGATTCATGTAGTTTCTTATCAGTGTCAGGTTTGTAGGTGAACTGTTCGTCAGTTGCAGGCCGGGGCGTTTCAGAGACATATTTCATGCATGTGTGTAGGTATGTATGTATGATTGTGCGGGATTTACAAAGTGCAAAACTGGCTGGGACCAGTTCACAGGGGGCACAGCCTGGGGTTTACAAGCGGTGTGCGGGGTCAAAGAGAAGCTAAAATGTGCAGGGGGCAACGCGATTGGGGGTTGCAGTATTGTTTCAAAAGAGGAGGGTCTGCAATTGCCCACACATTTTAGAACCCTGGAGACTATAAGGAAACCGATCCAGGTAGACCAAGCATTTGGAGACTGGCGACTGTAAGGAAACCGATCCAGGTAGACAAAGCCTTTGGAGAGTGGGGACTGTAAGGAAACCTATCCAGGTAGACCAAGCATTTGGAGACTGGAGACTGTAAGGAAACTGATCCAGGTAGACCAAGCATTTGGAGACTGGAGACTGTACAGGTAGACCAAGCATTTGGAGACAGAGACTGTAAGGAAACCGATTCAGGTAGACAAAGCCTTTGGAGAGTGGGGACTGTAAGGAAACCTATCCAGGTAGACCAAGCATTTGGAGACTGGAGACTGTAAGGAAACCGATTCAGGTAGACAAAGCCTTTGGAGAGTGGGGACTGTAAGGAAACCTATCCAGGTAGACCAAGCATTTGGAGACTGGAGACTGTAAGGAAACTGATCCAGGTAGACCAAGCATTTGGAGACTGGAGACTGTACAGGTAGAACAAGCATTTGGAGACAGAGACTGTAAGGAAACTGATCCAGGTAAAGCAAGCGTTTGGAGACTGGAGCCTGTAAGGAAACCGAACCATGTAGACCAAGCATTAAGACCAAGCATTTGTTTATGATTCTGATTTCTTTGACACTAAATGCTTTTGGCGGCATCTCCTTGCAGGTGAAACACAAGTCCTTAAAAGTATCTGTAATCAGATTAGTAAAAACTATTCATGATATGCCGGGAGAAGATCTATATGCTGCATATTAATTATATATAGTGTTTAGTTTATTAATTGATAATCTGTATAAAGCACTTTTGTATTTTGCAATTGCGCACCCACGTATGAATTGTTATTGAACTATAAATATCGATGGTCAATGTTGACATTGTATTGGCTGCACTATATTGTATTACACTTATGAATTGCCGCTGTGTATGTGTATTTATTCTGTGCTAGGTTTTATAAAACAAATTCAAAATAAAAAGTATGTATATATTTTTTGTTTCAGACATGTGTTTTTTAAAAAAAACATTTTCAATCCTTTATCCTACCTCCTTGTGCTACATTGCTACTCTTATGAGTTTGAATCGCGGTGGCGGTGGGAGAGGTCCTTCTTTCTTCATGGACAGGTTTTTTCTGGGTGGTCTATAAATTGCCCCTGGGAAAAGAAAGGCTCCCAGTCTATCCTTGCTTGAATGATCTCAACCTTTGCTCTTACTCTAAGTCATCTCACTGAGGTGGCAGTGACGCGTGCACCCTTTGCACAGGTGTCTTATCAGGACTTCTCCTGGGTGGGGATTAGATGGAAACATACATTGAATGATCATGTGTGAAGAGGGAGCCTTAGCTGCTTGTCCCTTCTGCTTGAATGCCATGGCGAAAAAAGTGAGAAATTAAGATTGTGACTTTTTAATGGAAAAGTTAAAGAGTAAATGCTAAAGAAGTGCCCAAAATGGAGGCAAAAGTGTTCCGCTCCATTTCTGTTTGCACAACAATGGAGCACAAATACATATTATTTTCCTCCTGCGCTATCGCCGTTCTGTTAGAGGGACGAGAGCAAAATCGCTTTGCTCCCTTTCTTCTGATACACACAAAAAGGGGCATTATAAATAGAGTCACTGCAAAAAAGAGCCTGATTTCCTATGCATGCACGTCTGACTATGTATAACTTCTTCCTGTGCCTTCAGGAGTTATGTAACTGGTTCTCCCTAGCGCCCTGAAGCCGGAGGGTTTGTGCACGCTATACAAATGAAACATAAATAAATCAGTACAGGATAAGGTCCTCTCCTCTGTGCGTGGTATGGATATAATGCATGGTGGGGTGTGGTCTACCTTTAAACCGTTTTTTTTGGAATGTCAAGGCTCTAATTCTAACTGCGAATACCATTTGTCACTTTAATATTATACTGAACAATGTGCCCCAACCACGGCAGCCTAAGGTTATTATAAGTCACTTTGGAAGGCCCGTGTCTATCTAAAGAATTTAGCCAGCAACCATCTGCTTAATCTGGCAGATCTTAGTCTGTAATGATAATTAAAAAAAGGTTGGGATACACTCTCTCAGCAGCTCTAGAACTTCTGTTTGAATGTTCTAAAATATGACCTGTCAATATGAGGTGTCTCAAAGTTCACCACAAACCTGTTGTGGGATTTGGCCTGATAATAAGAGAAACATAGAAACACATTTTTGCTGCAGAAGCTGCCCTATCTGGAAATAGTATTTTTTCCATGTCTGCAGTGAGTGAGTACAGACTAGAAATAGTGCAAAAGTAGACTCCAAACTATTTATACCAGAGGCTGCACTGTGCTACACACTGTATTTATTTCATTTATTGCATGAAGCATGCCCATTGTGACAAAAATCCCACAGAATAGGGCATTACCCTAGCAATTGGGTCGTACCAAAACTAAAAAAAAGGGAACTCTTCCGGAGACTGGTGCCAAATCTGGTAGTACGTAAGGTTGTTTATTCCACACAATCAAACGTCTGCCTGTATAGCTTCCAAATTGTTAATTAGTCACAATTTGTTCAATTGCCCTCTTAAGATGACATGTGTTTCGGCCAGCTGGGCCTTTATCAAGTCAAGGCATGCAGATATTTCTTATCACATATGCGTCCAAAGATGGTTGTTAAGTAATATTATAGTTATATGTTCTTTGGGATAGATCCCCATGCAGCGTGATATCCAGAATGTTTCTGCATACTAATTCTAAGACCGGACAAAGGGAGAGCAACTCGATTTTCTTGCTCATACCAAAACTAGCCGAGAGCCCACATACTTTGGAAATAGAAAGGAATAACTATGCCAGTGGCTGCCACCTGCGATTTCTGGCAGGAGACCAGCATCAGGCCCATATCAGAGGAGGAGATGTGGAATTGTGCAGGGCCTTTCGTGGGAGGGCAACCTGCCCTTCAGCAGAGCGTTCCTGCTTGAATTTGTATTACAGATGTACATGTCTGTATGTTGTAGCATGTTGGGTGAATATGCAGTCAATGAGCAGGTCAGGAGAGTTTTGGGCATAGGATTTTTATGAGTGTTCCTAGAATGTGAGCTGAGCCTGAGCTGTGGATTGTACGGAGACGTGTGTAGAATTCTCTTCAGAGTAACTGTAACTGGGGCTAATACAAATGTAGCACCCTTTTCATACTATTGCATGAAGCTCAACCAATCAGCAAGCCAGAATTATTGGCACTAATATTTGGTCATGGCCAGAGTGTTGGTCCACAACAGATTTACCAATCCCAAAGTTCTCTGTTTCCCCATTGGCCCCTGGCTCACATTTCTATAGCCACCCCCTTCTGCTCCATCTCTCCCATGCGTGCATCGGCCTGCTCACCTCAACACGCTCGCCCAATGTCCCCGGTGAAACGGTGCTGGCATGGACTCCACACACCTCTTCCTCTTGCCTTGAGTAACCATGCATGTGCCCGTTTCCTTGGCAAAGCAACACTGTGGGGAAGCCGTGCCTTACCAGTCCCTGGTTTGTTTGGCATTTTTGGGAAGGGCACACACCGCTCATTCGTGTGAGGCAATGCTGTCCATGATTTGCCCTCTTGGCAGCTCTCAATTCTCGCTGACCATAAAGCAAGGCTTTCGGGACACCTAGCAGACCCCTACTTCATCAGATGGGGCAATGAAAATAATTGTGGATTTATAAAATGTCAATAGAGTCTACAATGAATCGATCTTTTTATATGTTAGTCACTCACTGATGTAGCTTGGTAGAACCAGATTTGGGGATTTGATTCTATTATTGTCTTAGATTTGTATTTATTTTATTGTTATATTGCGCTGCAATGGGAAGTTCCTGCTTCAGAAGAGGGTAAAAATGGTCGAGAGTGGACCACTACAATCATAGATAAACACAGGGTTGCCTTTGTGGATACCAAGATTATCCAATCCTACATTTACAATTTGATAATACTGAATTTACTATTAAGAGTTTGATCACGCATGTTTTAGAGATGTCAACATGACTAATGGCGATGGCGTGACCACCTTGCATTGTGAAGGTCTGGGGGACATACCATGGTCATGGCAGTGAGTTCTTTCAAAGGCTCGGGTGAATAGTAGGTTGGTCGTCCTAGGCACTTCCAAAAGATATCGTTCTATAGCTTTTGACATATGACTTTAGTCGCCTCCCACCAACGTGTTTCTGTTGGAATTTGCCAAAAGCGATCTGGCAATTTTTTGGGCTCTTCTCCATTGATCTGCAATTGCTTGCTTGAATGAAAAAACTTCAACCAGTCTGAGTTCCCTGTTTTGAAAAAATCCGGAGTTAGGTCGAAACACGTGTCAACAAAAGGCCACGCCATACAATAAAGGCACTCTTGTACACCTATTGCTAACGTCTCATTGCTGCAATACTTGGCGCTTGGGGAGCAGTGCCCCAGACTACTCTGTGTCTGATGCAGCGGAATTGAAGGAGATTGTGTTCTCCGTACGGAGGCACTTCTGAGAATCCAACGTGGGTGAGATGTGTTGCGTTACGCTAGGATTTATACTCTATACCACTGCCATCGCGTCGTCGCCAGGTGCTGGGGTGGATATGATGGAAAACACATTTGTTGAAGCCCAGAATCAGTCTGGCTGCCAAGTGGATGAGCTACAGCTGGTTAATGACTGTGTGCCATGAAGCAAGCTACATTCATGCCTCCTAGTGAGTGCAAGGGTGTGCTTTCATTCCTAGCATTGGGGCCCTCTAAATGATGTGTCCTAGGACTTCATGGTCACTCACCATTGGCTATACTGGCTATAACTGGTGCGATTAGTGGCTATAAAATCTAGAGGTTTGTATGTAGAGCCGTTCGCGCACTAGGGTTTTATACTTTCTGGTGTATCTATTTGAAAACATTAATTATACTGATTGGCTGTGTGATCATGGGTTGTGGAGGTGGTGCCCACACCACTTTTAGGATTATTACTTGTGTGTTCCCAGATACATCGCTCATGAACCAAAGGGGGAAGCCTATTCCCTATTTCCTTGTTTGTAAACCATTGTGTTTTGAAGTGGTCAGTAGTCACGTGTTTTTCGACCTCTCAGGGTCCTTATCAAGGCTGAATCATTACAATTTTAACAATTTGTACAACAGTTGTGACATAATGTGACATTAGCGTATACAGAGATAGTTTATAATTTCACATTGCACAAAAAACGTATGGAGTATTTGGGACATTGGAGTGCGCCCCACCCACACGTGCTACCAGCACTAGTAGACACTGCAGACAGCAGATTGAAGCGCGTTGTGATGTACAATGTCGGAGGACGACATCCCGGCCACTGTCCCTGCAAGAATTTCAGAAACTTTTTCTCTTGGCCAGGGTGACATTACCCCGTGACAGCTTCCCCAGGCATTCGACTTCAGAGACACAGGTAACCTGGGGCCTTGGTTGGTTCAATGGATGTAAGACTTCAAGGGGCCTCATTACGAAGTTGGTGGTAGCCATGGTGCTATTAGTACCATGGCTACTCCCTTACTACCTACCGGGTCTGGGTTCCCTGAATGGGGAATTACCAGGCCATTCCAAACTTGGAGGACCCCGTATTTTCCCATTCAGGGGACCCATCCCCATTCCCATTCGAGCCCATGGGGCTCAGTGGGAATGGGGAGCATGCTAGTAACGGGCCTGTTAATAACGGGCCTGTTATTAGCATGCTGGTCCTTTAGCGGCTCCCTCTAAGCTCGCCTGGTGAAACCAGCCGCCCTTAGCGGGACCCACTAAAGGACCTTGTAATGCGGAGGTAAAGGGTTAACGGCAGCGGCACCTTTACCGGCGCCGTTAACCCCTTACCTCCAACCTCATAATGAGGCCCCTTAAGGTCTATGTGGTGCTATGGGCCCCATGGATGAAGAAAGAAGAAAGAACATTCTTACTTTAGCAGTGGGGTTCGCTGTGAGAGAGATCCTCTATGAGTTGGTTGATGAGGAAAAGGCATTGTACCAGGAAATTCGAGAGGTGCTTGATACCTACTTTGACCCACACACTAGCGTGTACTACAAGAGACTTATCTTTCATGCGACCATGCAGGAGAAAGGGGAAACTATGGACAGCTGTGTCATGCGGCTGTGCATCCACATGAAGCACTGTGCCTTCCATCGGTAATCAAATGACGAAGCCCTACACTCCCAAGTCATCGTGGGGTGCGAATCCGCAGATTTCAAATGGAAATTGCTCCAGAACCAGCAGACCCTTGACGAAACCCTGGCGATGGCCTGCACTGACTCAGCAGTCACACAGCAGGTAGTCGGCTTAGGATGGGTAAAGATCTCATCAGACGCCAGCGACCAGGAGGTCATCAGGAAATTAACACCAACCATACCTGACAAACCCAGCCAGTCAGCAAAATCATGCTACAGTGGCAGCTATGAATTCCCCCACGAGGGCACATGCCCAGCAATCAGCCAGAAGGGTGCAGCATGCAGGGGTGATGACCACAATGGCCCACCGTTTACCAGCCAGGACTTTGTAGAGGTGGAGCCAAGTACCCCCATCCTAAGCTCCTCCCCCATGTTGCCTATATGTTGGGAGCCAGAGTGTGAGACAGATGCATTACCAGTAAGAATACCAATACCAAAGAGAATCCCGGAAGTAAGAATCCCATTGAGAAAGCCATACTTGCATACACAACAATATGATGGCCATTTGAATGAACTCCCAGAGGAAGTGTGAAAATTTAGCAAAAGGGAAGACTGGTGATGTCATGAAAAGCAGAGCTGATGCACTCAGAAAAGATGCAGAGACGAGAGAACATAAATGATCTATAAGCTCTAAAGAGGAGGTGTTAAAGAGGAGCAACATTTCGGGCTTGAGATGACGATGCTCGTGCTACAGAAATAATGAAAATGATATCAAGTCATTTTATAATCGTACAGATGCAGTAACGCAAGCAGACAAAATATTCTTACAGGCTAGCTATCTAGTGAATAGATTGCACCAATGCACCAATGTATATACATAGGAAATGTAAGGACTATGGAGGATTCCACAATGAACTTTAGCAGAGCTGGATCCTGTGAGCTGAAAGACTTTTTCAGTGTGTCACAGTTAGAAATCGTAAAACTTAACCATGGAGTCAAAGAAAAGCTTGGTTGGATCAACACCAAGAAGTCAAGGCCACCATGGGCCTGGATGTGCGTACAAACAATTACAGAATGTGTGAAAGAACTGAAGTCTTGTCTTAAGTGAGTAGCAAGAACGTTAAAGACGTCAGAGGTTCATCAAATAATAGTATTTTAAATGCAGTAAGACTCGAAAACACGGTCTACAGTCACGTGTAAGATGAAAGTAGATACTATGATGAGCTGTATCGAAACCAAGAAGACGGAGTATGCTATACTCCCTCGTATTCTTCAGCACAGAGAACATTTCCAAGGCCGAGACCAAAGTCTTGATTGACTAGTAGACTGCAAGAGTGATAATGGATGCCAGGGCCAAGTTGGTGGGAAGCCATGGTTATGACCAGCCCACCAGCACCTGTGTGCCAGCCTCTGTGCTGCTCGCGTAGGTGGAATATTACAGAGGGGTACAAGGGTGCCAACCAATTATAGAGGGACACGTAATAAAGAGCCCTATAGTTTATATAACTAGTTGGACATTGTGTATTTGATGACGTTTGTAGAAACCTGACCTAGAGGTTGGCTTATTTTCCCCACCTGATGTTAGACACCCAATCACATTCCCTGCCTAGTATGGAACATATACTTAGATGTTCCCTGAAAGCCTATCACCATCCCAAGTAGATTTTTGTAGTTTGCAATGTAGATTGATGTCAATAATGACGAGTTCTTAGTATATAATCTGCTTTTTTTATGTGTTGCATTGATAGTGAAGATCGAGCGAACGCGTTGATGTTCGTTGTAACTCCCTGTTTTAGATAATTAATTTGGCCATACTTAGTCTTCTCCTTCAGTGTTATTGTTTGAGTCAGGGTGTCTCCAGACTCTTCACAGCTTGCTCCCTTGAAGTTTTTTTGAGAATCTTCATTTTTCTTTTTCTACCTTGATACTTATACTAAGGATCAATATCCAGTGGTGCCCACTTGTTCTGTTCCTTGTTCACGAGTATACAGACCCCCTTCCCCTCAGCCCAGAACTGCCAAGGGGGCGAGCCGCCCTGTGCGGGCAAAGACTTAACCCATAAGACTCATTGAACAGATGGGCTAAGGGCTGCCTATGCGTTTAAAAAGGGGGAAGGTTGTCATGTTATCACATTGATTTGTTATGGTTCATGTTCCTTCCACATCGTTATGTTGAAGGCAGGGTTTGGGGCGGGGGCGGGAGTTAGGAAAGGGAAGTGCCGGGACGGGAAAGGGGAACGGCAGTTAGAGATTAAAGGATTTGATACTGGTAATGCTGTGTGGGCCTCCTCATTGCATGAATGCAGCCATGAATGCTGCCAGGGCTATAAGCCGTGTTTATGCAAGCATTACCTACCACTTAACATGATGGTACTTCCATTATGGCATCTTTTTTGGCAGCAACTGATTTACTGCCATTTTTCCAGTACTGCTGAACTATAATTTGTGGTGGATTTACCGTCGACGGATTTACTGTTAAGTAAATCCAAAGATTTCTGGAGGTAAAGAATGGGATTGACCCCCAACTTTTTGCTTGAGGAAAATCTTCCACTTTACCTTCAAAAATCGATGTAATTCCACCGGGCTTAATTCTGCTGGCGGTAAATCTGCCAAAAATCCCCATGGAGTTCAATGTACTCCAGAAATGGGGTATAACAACACAGGACAACGTGGCAATACTGGTAACTGATTTTGGTTGTAATTTGGTGTTTTTACTGCCAATTTACCACCAAATTTGGACTTGGGCCCAGTGACAATTTCAATGCAACCTTCAAAGGAAGTGTGAGTGTCGTGCTGGTCCCTCCAAATTAAAATGGGGCTGGTTAACAAGTATTGTAGCAATGAGACATTAGAAGTAGGTGTGCAAGAGCACCATTATTGTATGCTGTGCCCTTTTCTTGACACGTGTTTCGACTGAACTCTGGTCTTTTTCAAAACAGGGCACTCATTCTTTAAATATCCTGCCACTCAGGAGGAGTGTGAGCTTGATGTGTACATATATATGTATAGGGTCAAATTCCCAAGCGCCACACTTAGGTACTCAACCAAATCTATGTAATTGAGACTAAGCTTTGGGTATACCTTATAGTACCGTTGGCCGCAAAAGTCCAAACTTTTCAGAATCTATACGGTCAGCGCAGAATGAGCAGAATTACCCTCAAATGCTACTCAACTTTCAAAGGACGATCAACAATAACAGACCTCCTTCACCCTGTCAAGGTTTGCCAGTATGATACAATTGAAAAGCCTTTCAAGGAAATATGTTTGGGGGTGGTTAAGAGCGCACAGTCTCAATGACATTGTTGATATATTTTGTTTATATTTAAAATTGGATAAGTGTTTTGCTGATGTGCAAAATGTGGTTTGGCCAGTTTGCTTCATTCTGCATGAAGTGCTGACATTGTTTCCTCAGCTCTGAAACATGGACCCTGCCCAGGGTGCGATTACACAGAGTACTATCGAAAAGTACATTAATTATGGAAAGTGCACTGCAGAGGCCAGAGAGCTGAGCACATCCAGTTTTAAGTATACAGTTGTATTAATTTGTCCCATTAGTGAGACAATAAAAAGAGTTGTAATAATTGTTGTCAGGTGAAGGAGATGAGGACAGCCTGGCCCCTACTAAATTGGGTTACAGCCCAAGCATGTTCTAAAGAGGAATGCAGGGTAGTGTTGCGAAGTGTTGCAAGTAGCATCACAAATTACAAATTCTGGTGATTTGGGGTAAAATCTGAGAGTAAGAGATCAAATCTCTATCAGAGGGACCTCATTGTAACAAACACTTCGGCTCAAAGGGCCTGCTTATACATTCGCACCCGGGGAAGGGCGCTCAGCCAATTAGGTGGCTGGAATAGCAGGCGAGAATACACACTCCCCACGCCCCTATCCCAGTCACCCAAGGCCCTTTCCAGGGTGGCACTTTTTATTTTGTCTTTTTTATTGTGAGCAGGCAACAGGGAGCTTACCTTTCCGGACCGGAGCGTTGCGTTCCGCTCCCAGAGCTCCTCCTGTCTGGACGCCATAGACATGGAAAAGGGACTTAGTCCCTCTTCCATATGGTGGCGGGCATCTTTTTTTTGTTTTGTTCTATTTTTCCTTGGGAGATCGGCTGAGCTAACAGTGCGGATCTCCCGATGAAAAATTAAGAAAGCCATTCTCACCCTGGGTGAAGCCTGTGGTGCGGATGGCTTTGATGCTCTGTCAGGACAGTAGAGATGGCCTTTAACCTCCCACAGCCCGAGCTGAGGCCCTCACTTCCCTCTGGCCTGCCTTAGATCGGGCTGTTGGGCCGTTAAAGGTCATGTCCGCCGTCCTGGTAGGGCATGAAAGCCACATTTGGCAGTGTGTTCTACAGAAATACCACCAAGCAGAATTAACGGTACCACATGCGGTAAGCCTGAACTACCTGGAAGGATCGCATACTTCTGAATCATGTGTACCCATCAGGTTTCCGCATTTTGGATTTGGGGGAAATGCACTATATTACATAAGGCTTAATTGCCATATGCGGTAATATGGCATTCAGTAATGCATTTGTGTGGCGTAATTACCACCAGAGGCAAGCAGGTGGAATTGAAGAGTTTCAGTAAAAAAATCACAGTATAGGGGCGAAGTCAAGCAGGCAGTATTTCCAAATACTGCTTGTCTTACTAGAACGCCTAAACTCATCACCTGGGCCAAAGTCTTCCTCATAAAGGGAACAAGGGTCCTGTCAATAACGCGAGCAGCCCCAATATGTGGGCCAGTCACACCCATTGGGGTCATTGGCCCATGTGTTCTGGGAGCAGAGCCACCACCCAACCCTCATGCGGTCAGCACAACAATGCATCCTCTAGCGTCTGAAACAGGCTGGATGTGGGCCCCCGCCACCCCCATGCGAACTGGTGGCTTGTGAGACGAAATCTGTAGATGCAGAGGTGAGGGGTCAGAGTGACCTTGCAGATCTAAGGCAATAGGGATTTAAGACTGTATCCCTATGATCTATGGGTGGGGCGGGGGGGGGTGATTATTCTCATTGATAAAGGTTTTACCTCCCAGATGAGAAATTTAAGCTACTGGACCTCATTACGAGTTGGGAAGTATTCTGGCGGTAAATCCACTGGAATTAGGGGTGTCACGGTATTAGTTTTATGACGGTACGATAACCTTCTTGCCAAATGAGGGTATATCATGGTTATCGCGGTATAGCAGGTGGAGTTAACTAATCTTAACAAATATTTTCTAAAAGTTCATAAATTGTCAGATTCATCATCACAAACAAAACCAGGCACCCAGGGCCAGAATTGGGCTTTTCAACATACTTCCCACTGAAATGCCACCCCTTGCTTCCACCAAACACACGTGTGAAGAGGAGGGGGGAGCCCTGCTGCGACTGGCAAAGCAAACTGAATAGCTTTTCTTAAGTGGTCATTTAGGCTTTTAGCTCCCCTACTGGCTACTGGTGAAGATGAACATGTTGCCATCTTGATAACCTGCATGCCACAGATCAATGGAGGCTGATGTAGTATGCGCTTGTGCGCATACACACACACACGCACTCTCTCTTTACGTTACGTTACAGCCTTTAGTTTACTTGCGGGTCAAAAGGTGTTCAGTAATCATGAACATGTTACCCTTTGGTATGGCAGCAGAGTGAATTTCGCAGTGTGACTTATTATATGTAAATTCAAAGATGGAACCAGGGGAATCCTCCATTGTCATATGTTTAGCAAACATTATCCATTATAAATATACAAACCCCAAAGCCGCCATCCCAAAGTAAACCCTTTTCCTTCTTGGCACTGTATTTATTCTTCCTATTGCTAACATATTGGTTTTGTGTCAGGCACGTGTGGTTTATGGAATGGCATTAAAAACTGCTCCAACTGAAACTACTTTTCAGACAGCACATCCAACAGTGCAAGGCCAAGACTGTGCAGCACTTGCTTACTGCAGCCTTTCCAAATCAGATTGAAAAGCACACTTAACGGTATAAACGGTATACCGGTATAAACAATGTGACGGTTATTATTGTTCAATTAAGTGGCTCACAGTATCTTTAACGGTATACCGTTATACCGTTACATCCCTAACTGGAATACCTTTCCTGCCACTTGATCCAGCAGAATTACCGCCAGATTACAAGTTGCTGTGGTGGAGTAATTCCCAATTTTTTCAGAATCCGTTGGACTTTATGGCTTTTTAGACTGAATTACTGCTGCATTAATTCTTCTGATTTTGCCGATATTTCGGCAAACAGTGGGAGGATTTACCTCCAGCACGAAATCCCCCTCCAATCCATGGCCATACAAGTAGTATGGCGGTGTAGGAAAAATGGCCCTAATTCTGTTACCGCCAATATTTTCCTGCACCGTCATACTTGTAATGAGCCGCACTGAGCAGAATTTGTGGTGCTTTATGCCAAACTTTTTTGAAAATGGGCCCTAAAAAGGGCGAATTTCATCTCTAAGGGCCCCCCAAGGGGAACATTGCCTGCAAGCCAAGCAGGACACCTACAATATCACCCTCTGCAATGCAAGCAATTGCAAGCCTGAAGACTGACGGGTGAAAGGTTTTGAAGCAATCAAAACCACTGACAATGTTTTGGGCATCCCTGCAAACCATCGTTTTTTAACCATCTGTGCCTCTGCAGATGGGGAAAATACTATTAATCCTAAAGACTGCCATTGGTGTATGCAACCCTACACAACATGTGTTTTAGCCTGATATGCCATTGCATATTGGGGGAAAAAATCATATCAAAGTGGGGCTTCGTCCTGCCCGAAAAGGGGCATACCAGCCGTAACTGCAAGGTCACATCCCTTCTGCATGAAACCCCAAATAACCTCTGATAGGGAGTAGGGCATGTTGAAATATGCATGTTTCTATCTTCGCTGCCCTGGCACTGGGAATAGAAAAAGGGTTTCTATGTTCTTATATTTTCAGCGCAAGCAGGGCTGCTCGCACTGAAAATAAAAAATAAGGTGTAGGGCTCCATGTACATGAGGCACCAGCAGGGTTGGATTGGCTCCCCGGCCTTTCGGCCCGTGGCCGGCCCGAAATCATCCCTGTGAAGCGGGGGCCGGTTTCTGGCCACGCCTGGACCGGTTTGGAAAAAAAATAGAGAAAATAATTTACTTTTTTTCCATTTTATTTTTTTTAAAGCCTTTCATCCCTCTTAGGTTGATAAATGAGTACCAACACAGGTTGGGTGATATTGTGTGCATATTTGTTCTATAAAAAAGACCTTAAGAGTAAGTGCTATACAATGGCATATCATTTGGCCTTGGACGTCTGTTTGGATTCACAGTAATTTGACTATATGGATCTACACACACAGATATTAATGATACATATGGTGATCCATTCTTGTATGAAATGTATATCACATTAGTAAAATTATAACCATATTTCTCGTAGTGAATTTAGGAACAATGCTATTTGATGCCACTTCCTGTTTTGTCAAGGGGTAAAAGGTCGTGTTTCATCACTTCCAGGGATGTCACTTTGGAGTGGGGTCAAATGACATCACTTCTGGGGATGTCATCAGAGGTCAAGGGTCGTGAGGCGAGGGGTGGGCCACTTTTTTTTATGGTGAGGGGTGGGCCACTTTTTTTTAGGTGACCGGGCCTATTTCTTGTCCCAGTCCGACCCTGGGCACTAGAGAAGAAATTAAGTATGCGTAGTTGGGGAAAGGAGCCACAGCAAGGTTCAAAAGGGGGGGGGTGGCGAATGGAGCCGTGGAGGTACTGTATGGGGGTGCTGTGGTAGAGAAAGGAACCATATGGTAATTTGGGGTGGGTTTGCAAGATTGATCCCCCAAGAGTAACTCGCAAATATTCTTAGTTACGTACATTTTTGTAAGTTATTCAGAAGGTTCTTGGACCCCTCTCTGTCCCCCAATACATTTAAAGGGGGCTTCTTGTTAATGATGTCACAAAAAGGGTCAAATTCAATCTAGAAACCATCAAACAATTAAGCAATAATCCCGCGTTGTGCAAGCTACATGGCCGGTAACAGTCTGGGGCCCAAGTGATTTAATACTGGGCTCCAGTGCCGTCACCGGTCCGGTTTAACCTGCAGAACACATAATTATTGCTGTTAGCACCCGGAAGCTAACCCTAGAGGGGCTAATAGCAAATGAAAAAAGAAACAGCTGCGCTGCTTCGTTCACACATCGGCCGGGATCAGTCAGGGTTGTCATGGAAATGAAGTTGGGGCCCCACTTCCATTTTCATGGCTTCAACAGGAAGCTTTGCGGCCCCGGCAGAGGAGCCTTAAGATAAGGAGATTTGGATGGGGGGGGGTGGAGTGGGGAGGCGGGATGCAGAAGTGGCGATGGAGGGCGGGGATGAGGAGGGGCAGGATTTTGGGGCGGCAGGGGAAAAAGCAGTGCTGGGTGCAGCGACCACTCGGGCAGCTCCAAACCTGGGCTTGGATCGGTGGATTCAGCCTGGGTTTGAAGCAACCTGATTGGCTATCGGCAATCACCACGGGTGCTAATGGACAATCAATCTTTTTTTGTTGGTGGGTACTGCTGCTGCCGCGCCGCCGAGGATGAAGAAGCAGATATGGCACCATTAAAGAAAGGCAATTCTGCATCATTTGTTGGTGGCTGATGATGATGCAAGTATGGAACCATCGTACAAAGGACATTTGATATTTTTGGCGGTAGCGGCTAGTGCATCTGATGATGATGATGCACAGCCGCTAACTATGGACATTCTATCATTGTTTTTGTTGGTTGCTGCTGCCACTGATGATGATGCATGCATCATGCAATTAAACAAAGGACATTCTGTATGGCTTGCAATGAGGGGCTGGGAAAACCCCCAAAATTACGCAGAGGGTCAGGAGTCAGAAGGTCTGGACTCAAATAATGGAAGTAGACAAAGTGAAGAGCAAAACCCAGCTTTATTAAGATCGAAATAAAGCAGGGACAGCCTAAAAGACAAAAATGCTTGTCGCTCTCGGAGCTTCAATACAAAACAACATCTTTTAAGGCGAACAATTGTTATGAATGATGTCACATTACAATCTTAGTTACCAAAACCTATGGGGTAAACGGATTGGTTTAGGGGATTGACTATATGTATATGTGTTAAACTTCTAAATGGATAATCACAATCTGATGGCTCTTCCTGAGACAACCTCTAAATTGATTGTAGTGAATACACATCTTCTCTGCACAACCCTTTTTGCTGTCTTAATATGTACTGGGCGGCCTAGCATTGAAGGTTTTGATTGGTTGGCATTCTTCTAACCAACCTCTGCAATTGGCAGGTATATTGCTTTCCTTTCTATTAAAAAAGATACCATATCTTATTCCTATGCCATGAGGCAGGGTGATCCCTCTGTAGTTGGCATTGCATGGCGCCTCGTGTCTGGAAATATGAATGAGGAGTGAGGCAGGTGTCCTCTCTGTGTTAGTTGCTAATGAATAGACAGTGTTCTTTAACTATGGCTCATGTGTGTTGAGACCATGTTTGGAATGATTTCACACTGCATTTATTGAATTTTAGCTAATATTAGTGGAAGTGTTATTGTTTTCTCTACCATTGGGGACTCACTTGATCCATTCCCCATGGAATCTTTGGGCTTACAATGACTGGTTGTTGTTCTCCTAAACTTTAATTAGATGGGGAGTATTTTTCTTACGTTCTGTAAATTATTATCGTTTGCCTTTTCTGCAGTTTTCGGACCCTCCCTAATTTCTCAGTAACCTTGGCTTGGTGTGCATAGCTACTGTCTGAGTACTGTATGAATCTGTATTTCAGTCAATTTAGCATTTTGAGTTCTTGTGAAGCCTAGAGTCCTATCATTTAATTAGAAGGATACTCTGGTTCCATTTTGGAAAAGAAGGCTGCCCATTACTGTTACGTTTCTAAGATAGTGAGCTATGTACGCGTCATTCATGTTGCATTCAGTTTATATATTGCTTATGTTAGTATTCTTCATGTTTTGTAGAGGCAATATTAATATTCTTCTCGTATAGATGCATATTTGTCCTAGTGTGTCCCTCCTTCATGTTGTATACACGTTTGCTTCATGCAATGTTTTTTTTTCATTATTAGTGTGTTTATTCGCACCATCTTTAGTTTAGATCGTGTTCATATTCTGCTGTACCTGTCTGGGATATGGGCGATATGGCTGCCTTGGTGAGTAACGTTTCTCACGGGTGTGATAGTGTGTTGGGGAGGGACAGTCGTTATGGAAGACATATCAATCTACATCTCAACAGGTCTGTTGGTGGTTGCAGATGTCCCTGCTGCTGCATCTGCTGCTGATGATGCAAGTATGACACCATCAAATAAAGAACAGTATATTTTTGTTGGTGGTTCCTGATGATGATGAAGATTATAGAGGCATGGCACCATCATTAAACAAAAGACATTCCATCTATCTTGTTGTTGGCTACTGCTGGTGATGTTGACCCAGGCGAGGCTCCATCAAACAAAGGGACACGTTGTCCTTATAGTTGGTAACTTCCTCTGATGATGATGCAGATCTGACATCATCAATGAAAGGGGCAGTTTAGTATTATAGCCGGTGACTGGATACAATGAGGCATTTATGACATCATCAAACAAGGTGGCATTCCATCCTTAGAGCTGATGTCTCATGATGATGATGTAGGTGTGGCATAATGTAACAAAGGGACCTGCTGTTGTTAATGTTGGTGACTGATGATGACGAAGATGGACGTTTCCGGAAAAACACCAAATGCTTTTCTTTTCACTCCATGCCTCTTTAAATGGTATTGGAGTCGCTAACGTTTGGTAAGATGCGAGCGTCTAATCCTGCCCATTGCCCCCCACAGCCCACCCATGCAGCATGTTCTATTAAAGTCTTTGTCAATTTGCTTAGGAAATTTGTTGGTGCCTGAAACGACTCCCTGGAAAAGGCCCAGAGAGCCCACAATTTCTTTAAAAAAAAAGAAAATCTGTTCCTTATTTGCTCCCAGGGCAACACTTTCTCCTCTTTGAGTTTCAAACGCTTTCAGTCTGTAAATCAAACCCGGCCTCCACTCAGCTATTCCTGTACTCGAAGCTGCCCATCACTCGAGCCAAGAAGTGGCTGAATAGCGAGCAGCCTCCAATGATTAGAGCAAACAGATGTTTACAAATTGCTCTTGTTGAAACATATAATCCTCTTTGGTTTATACTGAGAGGTTCTGCTCTGGCTTATCCCTTTAATATGTTTTTCTGGGCTGTGATTTGGTGCAGAGCGGAAAAACCAGACATCAAGAAAAATAATTCACGTTGCAGAAGACATCAGGTTTGCGTCTCTGAACTGTACACAGCGGACTTCTCTCTCTCTGAACTTCAGTGTAGCCTGTGATATGATTGGTTATTTATAACACGCTTAATACTCAGAGGTTTCTAAGCATGGATCCGGGGATCGAACCTGTGTTGCTCCGTGTTGTCCTGCTTCCAAGGTGAGCACGTTGCCCCTGAGCTATCCTCCCAAGACTATTGTTCCTTGTGGCTTTGATTACTATTTGGATTCTTTTTTGGCGGGATGCACGCCTTGCATGGCAGATGATGCACACCGAAGTCATTGATATAAAATGTTAACTCTCTGCCAATGGCATGGAGACACCAGGCTTGAGAATGTGGTTGCTGCCACTTAGAAAATGAGCATACATTCCCCCCCTCTTTCATCATTTAGCGAGTTACATAGCATTCCAACTGCAGGCCTTGAGGGCCGGGAGCCATTCTGGATTTTCCGGATGCCTCTCATTAATATTCATGAGATAGTTTTGTATGCAATGATTCTAAATGTATGCTAATTTTTGCTCATCAATATTAATGAGGAATATGCGGAAAACCTCTCAGGTTTCTGGCCCTCGAGGCCTGGAGTTGGACATCCCTGTGCTAAACCCACTGTTTTCTCTTTTGTGTACCTCATCAGAACCTCACAGAACCAGTTCACTTCTTTAGCAGTTTTACCAACTATTCTGCACTAACGCAGGAGATTCTAGTGTTGCCAAAATGGGGGCTGGCACCTCGCATTATTCCCAGAGTTTGACAAATTGACCGAGGCATATCCAGTTAAAAATACTATGATTCTTTAACCTGAATAGTTTGGTAAATGTAATCTTAAAGTATATGTTGGGTTATGTTAATAAGCATATGACTTTGTAGCACTTCTACCAAGTCTTTGATGTGAGGCCGAGTGCATATAAAAGTAAGAAGAAAACGAACTGGCAGAGTTCTTTTTCTCGGGAGGATAGCTCAAGTGCAACGTGCTTGCCTTGGAAGCAAAATTACGCCGAGCAACACAGGTTTGATCCCCGGGTCCGTGCTTAGAAACCTCTGGGTATTAAGCGCGTTATAAATAACCAATTACAATGCAAATCCTGCCATCCTCTTTTTGACAGACAGTCATATTTATTTTGGAAGCATGAAATCCCATTAAGTACGGTGCATTTGGAGAGAAGCCACTCTCTTACATAAAAGAGGTTAGAGAATATTCTAACATGTTTGATTTGGTGCTCTTTTTATACTTCATTCTAGATATCCTGAACTACAGACCAGGTGGTGCACAGCTGTTTCGTTATTGAGTTGGCGATTTATGATCGAATATAATTGAAACAGTTGAAGCGAACTAAGCTATTTTGGTTGCATGCCATCCAAGCCGCTACAGTGTTGCAGGCCTCCTCTCCAGCACATCATCTCGTAAAATGGATGGCGCTTACAATGTTAAACTTTGTAAGGCTCACCGGCCATTGATGGCGTTCCCGACGGGACACTGTGCCAGCATGGAGATAATCATGGCTAGGTTTTGGCTGAGCGGTGTAAACTTTCTCCTACAAATAAAGGTCAGACAGCTGTTTTTGATGACTAACAGCCTCTTTTTCGTTTTCTCAGCTAGACGCTCCGATGCGGGATGTACCCTGGCAACAAACCCCTGTGCGTGAGCTCGCATATCTGTGATAGTTTTGTTTGGGCTTATTGCAGGAATTGGGATCAGGGGTGGTTAATCCATTCAAAGGGTTTCCCTGCTCCATGCTTTGAATCTGAATGCGTCCCACCACCACCACCCGTTACTATTTTGATGTCTTTCCCGCATTAGTGTGTTGATGCCGGATTCCATGCAACTGTTGCCAGCATTGTGTTGATAAACCTCGGCAATAAACAAGGGAGCCTTGCTTTGTTTTTTTGCCATTTTCAAAGTTTGCCATGTGCACATTGTGAGGTTGGCATCATGAAAGGGGACATAGACAACAGACTCAAAGTTAAGAAAATGCCTTTATTAACTTAAATGTCAGAATGGTGTAAGGCCTAACTTTCCCTATGCTAAGGGGGTATTTGCCTTCCTAACGAAAGTAAGGATAGTCTGTGTCAGGAAGGTCATCTTAAAAGTCTGTCTCTGTCCAAAACCTATGCTGGCCCTCACCACTATCATCAAAACAATGTATAGGGATGTCAACCATAAATTAAACAGCTTTTTCCAGCTGAAGCTTATTCTTCAGCTTTTCCTTCACAAATATCAAGAGGTTCACCACAATGTTCAAGTTACCGTCTCTTGGATGTAAGGTTATATAATTCCACCCCTTTTTAAACATCAGGATGCCCATGCCCAAGTTCAATGCTGTTTCTTGGCAGCAAGTCTCAGGGTTCCCTTACCCAAGTTCAATGTCAAAAGATGTCCCAGAAGGAAGTATCTTGAAGCTTTATCTTTGAGCCCAGTTCCAACAATTCTTCATGGCTCAGGGTCCCCTTCCCCACGTCTCATGTGCATCAATAGTGGTTTTCCGTTTGACACAAAAGTAGGTTTCCTTGTTAGCATAGAGGGGTCCTCTGGCCTTGGCACAGTTGTCAGACCCCACGATCCACCCATTACAAGTCACGCAACCAGGAACCTTGAATTCTCTCTTAGCAGTTTAACACTCAACATATAGGAATTCTCTGGTCTCGGCACAGTTGTTGGATCACACGATCCACCCATTACACGGCACGCAACCAGGAATCCCAAGATCTCTTTGCGCAGCTCAATATTCAACAAGAAACTGGTTTCTCAAAGGCAGCTTCAGTCCGAGCCCTTCATTCGATTTAGTTTCCTATTTGCTTTTCAGTACACAATTCAAAATTAGCAGGTTTGCCATTTTCATTCAGTTCGTTATTTAAGATTAGCAGATTTGCTGCTTTCATTTAGTTCGATATTCAATTTGAGCAGTTTTGCTGTTTTCATTCAATTGGTATTCACTATTAGCATAGTTGATGCTTTTCGCACCACTTACCTTTCTCTTCTTCATTCAACTTCACTATTCCACTTGTAATCTAAGCATTGATTCACTCTGTGCTGTTTGCAACCTGTACAGCCTGCCCAAAGCACCCAGGTCTCTGGGTAACTTCCCCAGCACTCACGGGTTGTAGGCGTCTTCCACCAGTGGTCCTCTCTGGCTGCTGCTTTAGATCCTGCAAGCCACGCTCGCGTGAGGACAGGAGCACTCGGTCGGCGTAGGCGGCTTTAATGCCTTTACGAGGCCGGGAACAGTGTCCTTGGTGTTTGTGCCTCGCTACAGCTCCTTTTCTTCCCACTTCATATGGTAGGCTTCCTTCTGCATAAGGGAGGTGTCCCTTGGTTTGGGGATGTCGGCCAGCATCTCGTATCGTCCTCAAGTCCCACCACAGCTGCCTCTGAATACCGGGTCCGGCACCGGTCTGGTTGAATGGGGACTTACCGGGTCATTCCGACCCTGGAGGACCCGGTAAGTCCCCATTCACCAAACCATTCGCCATTCCCATTTGAGCCCCCATAGGGCTCAATGTGAATAGGGAAGGCGCTAATAACGGGTCTGCGAATAGCAGGCCCGTTATTAGCACCCTGGTCCCTTAGTGGGGCCCGTGAAGGACGTGTGGTCAGACCACACGTCCTTTATGGTTCCCACTAAGGGAACTTGGAATTGGGCAGTAAGGGATTACCGGCACCGGTCTCCTTACCGGTACCCGGTATCCCTTACCACCCACCTCGGAATGAGGCCCTTTGCCTTTTATACACCTGTGGTCTTTCAATGGGCTGCATTTCGCCATTCAATTCTGCCTGACTCTGACTTAAGAGGCATTGCCTGATCTTCATACCTTTCATGCATCTTCTTCGTCCCAGTACCTAAGTGGTGAAAGTGAATGGTGTTCATTACTCTCAGTTGCTTTTTCCTCATCTCAGTACCAGAGTAGGGAGAGTATGTGGTGTTCAGCCGTCTCTTTCTCACCTCTGTACTGTCGGGTAGCCCAATAGAGGAAAGAAGGGTAGTTAACCTACAATAACTCATAAAGGTTGGGTGAGGACTAGGTTGCTAGACATTAGGATAAGGGGGATACCATGTCTCACCTGAAAGCATCCCACTCTCAATCCCCAAGTGCCCTCCACCCAAGTGATCCTCCCTCGTTTGTCCACCCCCAGCGTCAGGATCCAGAAGTGATGGCCTTTGTCTGGCCACCTGCGTGGAAGATCCAAAGGAAATAGGAGTGAGAATACCCTCAGGTTTCTCACAACATCTACACACTGAGTGGATCTAAGCGAATTCACTTCCATTACGCATTAGCAAGAAAACCCTATACGGTACCTGGTTTACTCGTCGAACGCTGCCTCATGCAGATAATGTCCAAAATCCATCGTAAGGAACCTGTGCCATGGAAGCAGTAGTGATCGGGCTCCTTCCAACGGAAACACTGTCAAAACGATGCCCTTTGTCACTGCTCTTCAATCTGTGCATCTAGATGATGTCTTTGGGGGTAGGTCTGGGGGGCCGTTTGAAGGCTCTTTTATAAGGGAGGAACCTGACTGCTTTTCATAGAATATATTACTGGTTCAAGCAACAGGTGGGGCAAAGTCAACATTATTTTTACTCATGTGGGGCTCAGTATCAAATATTTTGGAAGCCAGTGCGGAAAGGAATTCTGCGCTCATTCAGCAAAACTAGGGCAGAAAGGAAAGTGAGGGTGATCTTTTTCACTTGCACCAAGATGTCTAGAGATCAACCATCCGTTGTGTCTCAACTTCCTTAATGTCCCTTTGTTCTCAAGGTAGATGAATGACATTTGTTTTCTTCAACCACTACCTCCACCCCGCAAGTCTAAACTTGGCAAAATCAATGTGCTGGTCAAGAGAACTGAGTAAAGGCTTGTAATAGAGTTTGCTCTGCTTACTATAACGTTGACTTACAATAAGCAACATTTTCGCACTGTGATATTTGATTTAGTGCTGTGGCCCAGAAAGGCAAGGCACACGCATTTAAATTAATTTGACAGTAAACGTTACAATTGTGCTAACATTGTTTAGATTTTTGCCTTAAATTTTAGGGTTGGGAGGATAGCTCAAGGTCAATGTGCCTGTCTTGTAAGCAAGGCACGTGTACGAACCCCAGTCCCAGGCTTAGAGGCTGGACTCCAGCCTGAATCGTGATGTGAGGACCCATTGTTATTCCATTTATTTGTGTACTTCAATTTCAAAACTTTGGGAAATATGTAATGTTGAAATTTTGACATTTCTGAAGGGTTTAGATTTCTTGATTTGGCAAGTCCTGATTCACAAATGTTGTGTTGTAGTGAAGGAGAGGTTTGACCACAAGGCAGGTAAATAAGTAGGCCCGCCATGTGCTACCAAAACAATCAGGAGAGGGAAGAAGAAGATTCTGTCCTTGGGATGGTGGAGGACTCTGAGGAGGACAGGACCCTGCCCATGATGACAACATCAATGCTTGGGAAGTAGCCATCTCAGGTGATCAAGACGCCACAAGAAGTGTCAGAGCGCCATCACAGTCTCGATGAATACGATAACGACTAGAGTAGTCAACAGACTTAAACAGACTTCATGTTGACAATATTTCTGTATCATCTTCAGGTTTGTCTTTTTTCTACTAAGGGTTGTGACGTCACTAGGGTTGACTCATTCATGATGGTTTTGGCTATCGTCCTCGAAAGACCAACTTACACTGCATGCTTGCAATGTCTATTTCTCAAGCAGCTTTTATATTATAATTATAATTGGTTATCTATAACGCGCTTAATACCCAGAGGTTTCTAAGCACGGACCCAGAGATCGAACCTGTATTGCTGAATGTCGTCTTGCTTCCAGGGCGAGCGTGTTACCCCTTAGCTATCCTCCCGAGACTTTTAGGAGTCCCCTATTCACAATATTTGTGAAATGCTTTTTTCTCAGGTTGTCGAAGGGGTTCAGACCCTCAGTTGCAGCATGTAAGCAGTCCTTAAGAGTTGCTTCCTTGAGATCTTTATTGAGATTGGATTCCCAATTCCATCATGCCCTATGACCTCCACGATGATACTTTCTTTGCAGAGTGCTTTGCCCAGTTCCCTCTAGGAAACTGCATTTCATGTGTCAATATGAAGGTGTTCTTTTTAATGTGGCTTTCTGAAATGTGCTAGCATGCAAAGTGTCTTTTCACCATATTTATTTTTTATTACAAAATAATGTATGTATAATTGACTTAAATGTATCAGTGATTGAGTTGTACACTATATTTTTAAACATCCTTTTTTTTAAACTAAGAAAATGCACTATTTTTTTAACCATATGAGGTGAGAAAAATATTTAAGTTTTAAAAATTGCAGATACCTAAGGACCTTAGATCCTTACTGAACAGCTGACTTTTTTTGACCAAGTAGATGTTTCTAAATGAAGAAGAAGAAAGAGAAGAAACTGCTGTACATCTTACTTCATCAAATAATCCTTCTAAGTTACAACATCCAGTAGTTTAAGGTAAATAACTCCTATAAGAATAATATCTTCAGAAAGAATATGTTGTATTCCTTCATTGTTCTTCACACGGAATTATTACAATTATGATTGAAACCGGCAATATTCGGATCAAAAGAATACCTGATAGAGTCAATCTGTAAATCTCTGCGTTTACGTCGGTAATAATGCTGATTATTAAAGGGAATTATTTCCCATTCTAATACAGTTCGATACACTTATAGAAATTGTCTTTATATAAAATAGAATCATAGTCAAAATGTACACTTAAGGTAAATATATTTACTTAAGCTAAGACGTTTTCAGTCTGTGGCCTAGTACAATCTTGACCTTCAACCTTTTCCAAATTCTTTTTATTTTTAACAGGTCAATTTAATTTTTCTATCACCTTACGTTAAAGTAATATTGTGCACAATTAAGTTATATGAACATACCAGTTACTCTAGGCAATAATCCGGGACGCATCAAGATCACTGTTTAAATATGTAATAACCCTGATGAAGACTTAATTGATTGCCCCTTCAGTCGAAACATGTTACATGTCGGTCATGTTTACCAGCAATGGTGAGATTAAATCTAATTTGCAGTTTCCCTGACACTAAAGAAAGATAATTATGTCAGTGGAATGCAAAACTGCTTGTCTAAGGTTGTTGCTATTTGCTGTATATAATGTTATACTTTACCGTTTGCAGCCACCCTTGATTATATGAATTAACAGAAAATGATACTATTTTAATTAATTTTGTGATTTTATATTTGTCTTACATTCTATAATGTTGCCTTTTGTTAATAGTCTAGTGGTTATACCCACTTTAAAGTTGTAACAAAATCAATATAAACCGACCTGTGCCTGCTTTTGTTCTTAAAAACATAAAAATATCTGGTTTTATTTGAGTCTTCTTAGATGTTAGAAAACAGGTAAGCAGGTAAATGCCATCCCTGCTGGGTTTATCAAGTGTCTTTGGTGACATTCTGCTGCACACTCAGCACTACCAGGAGAACAAACTGCACATTTTGTGACGCAATGCATAACTGTGATGCGTATAAGTAATCTTTACATTAATATTATTTTAAATGCAATGTAGGACTTCTACTGTGAAACAGTACTCCAAATGACAGCAGGACATCTATATCTAGACCCACAAATCTCACAATGGTCCTATTTATTGTACAGTCCAACCAAATGTTGGTAGGGTATGCCAGATGTCTGGGGGTTACTACAAGCTCACCCGTTCAGCTCCCACTGGCCCTGCCCCCAGAATAAATGGAAGACTCAGCCAAGGGCAAGTTAGAACTGCTGTTTATTATAAAAACCAACAGAGATCAAACAGGACATTCACAAATCTCTGCAGTCACCATTCCCAAACTCATGTCTCCCCGTTTGGATGCAGAATTGCGTCATAATCTGGGCCCTCTCCAAAAACCTATCACACGTACTCACTGGGTTCTCGGAGTGGTATACCCTATGGATTGGCTTTATACATCCTACTCAATTGGCCCTTCCATGTCAGGTGGCAGCCTGTCATGTCCCCACGAAGCAATCTATTACATTGTTGCAGGGTCGCAGGATTACCATTGGCCCATGCCCCTTGCCATACACCCCTGGATGTCTGTCTCCTGATTGGCAGGAACTGGTCTCTCCATGCCTGGGACCCACTTCAGTTCTCAGCCCTCTGTGCAAGTCTTCAAGGTGATGTGAATGACTATGTGTGCCTAATGCATCTGATTGCAATACAACTTTTGCCTGTGAGAGTGCTCTCCGTGTTGCAACGTTGTTAACTTGTTCATGTTTCACTTTATGTCTGTGTCGCAGGGAACTGCCCATCTTCCCACTGCGGGTGAATAACCATTGTCAAGCTCAGCTGCGTCACGTGGTTGAGGACCACAAAATCAAGCTCTTATGGTCTGCAATTATGAGGATTTATTCTGTTTTTCTGCAGCTGAACCCTTGTCATTTGAAGTTTACAATGGGTTGTTTATCTCTGACTGTGGCTGTGAGCTCTGGCCTTCATGCTCTGTGCAGCCCAGTTCTGCTCCCCTTCGTCCCTTGTCCTGTGGCTTGAGGCCTTCTGTGATTTTCATTAGACTTCTAATAAGATTTCTGCACACTTATATTGTGCTCTATTTCCCGTAGGTTAGTTGTATGTGGCCATACTAGGCTCCTTCTGTACTCCCCTAGTTCCATAGGGTTAGTTGCCATAAGCATCTGCAAGCTTACTCTACATTTCTTTGTTGCCTTGTGTTCAGCGTTTCTGCACTTGGCTAACGAGAAAATTATAAAAGCTTTTGACAGCATGTATATGTATCTGTTCTCTATCTACAGAACCGTGTAAGCAAGTTTGTCATGTACACAAGTGTGTGTTTGTGTAGAGCTGTGCATGGTTGCAGGTGTACTTCATGACTAATCTGGTTATGTCATGGTGTCACTAATGACACAGCACAGTGGTTTCTCAGCATTTAGTCAACGTCATCCATCCATGGCATTTGGGCCTATGACCAATGTTTAAACACCTGTATCCATAAAGACATTCACTGGATAAGGTTGAATGGCTGTCTGAGAGAGTACTTCTCTGCAGACGTGTATGTCAATGGTGCTCCTGCGGCTGTCTGAATAATGAGAGGCTTTGTGCATTCTTGACTCTTCGGACCATCATGTTCATGGGGATGAGGGCGGTATTCCTGGGACCCTCTCTTCACAACTCTACAGAGTGAACAAACATGTTAAATTACCTTAAACCAAAGCTGGCAAGCCCCATAGCCTAAATGACACTCACAAAGGTAATATTGTGCTGGAACGCCTGATCCATTGCTCAATTTTACTCTTGGAGTGTTGGGTATTTTGAACAATTGCACAAGCAGCAATGGTGTAAACAGAATCTACCACTTCATTTGTTATAGAAGGTGCCTGTATTGTGCAGCTACGAGGAATGCCTTTGCTTCCCACACATGAATGTTCAGGGTCGCCCTTATCCAGTGCTCCACCGTGAGAATGCACAGCCAAAGATTTGAAGAATCGTCTCCAACTGTCTTTACTCTGCTGAGGTGTTTATGCCCAGTCAGAGTTTACAAACTTCACTTGTGGGTTTGCCATATTTTAATGGTGTTCCAGCCCAAGGGATTGGAGGTACATTGGTTGCAGCCGGTAACTTGACTTATTTCCATTTTGCACCCTGCTAACACCAGAGCAGTGACCATGAGAAGGGGCTTGAGTTCTTTTTATTCAACATTTTTATAATATGTGCCTGTACCACTTCTATAGATTTCATATGTAAACGTTACCATTTGACAAGGCTGGAGCAGAAATGTAGTTATGTTGCATTCATATTAAAGACCAGTCTAGGTGCTTGTCATAGGCAGCAGGCAATTTCTGATAGACACCAGATATTAGCATGGAAACCAAAATTCCTCATTCCAACCTTCTCTCACGTGTGTCCAGTGGCAGACAGCCTATGTTCTTATCACGTCCTCTAAAAGATAGTTTTTGGACTTAACCGAAAGTAGACAATTAGCCGTAACAATCACCTCTAGTGCACTCAACTGTAGAACACACTACCTTCTCCAAATCTTAGGCAGCAGACATCGGAATACACTGGCCCTCATTACAACCCAGGCGGTAAGTTACCGCCTGGGCCGTGACTTTACCACCATGGCGTAAACTACGTTTACGCCATGGTGGTTGGCGGACTTACCGCCCCATTCCGACCTTGGCGGGGCGGTAAGTCCCCAATCCCCATTTACCCTTCCCCATTCCCATTTTTGCCCCATAGGGCATAATGGGAGTGGGGAAGGCGTTAATTACGCCACCGTAAATTACGGTGGCGTAATTAACTCCATGGTCCCTTAGCGCCATGGATTTTAACACCTGCTAAAAGCAGGTGTTAAATCCGCCATGGCGCTAAGGGACCTCGTACTCAGGCGGTAAGGGTCGGCGCTGTTTACGGCGCCGTAAACCCCTTACCGCCTGAGTTGTAATGAGGGCCACTGTTTCAACTAACATAACATAGAAGATAACAGGCCTGAATATGTTTCTAATCCCTGCAATCTTAAAAACGTCCTTATAATGTCATGGAGCTAAAAATGGGGGACAAAATGGGGATGACAGGTGTAGTTTGGACAACGCGGACAGAGTTTGTTGACGGGGCGATATTTGGTCAAGGTGCACAGTCTGGCAGAGGTGGAGTAAAGTTGTGGGGGGCGCATGCACTTATTTGGGCTTAGGGCAGCAGAAAGCCTAAATACGCCACTGCACACAAATCATTTTACACACTTCACTACACATACAGACACACACACACACACACACATTCAATGTTACATTATCCCATGCAGCACCACCCATTACAAAGCATATGCGTTCCTAACACATACAAAGTGATCATAAAATGTAAACATTCACATAGGCTGTTTCCATGACTCACCGGAGGGGTTCTTTCTTCTCAGTATTACAGGCCTCATGTGAGTCTTTTTTCAATTACTTTGAAATGTTAACAATATCCAGGTACGGTTAGCCCTGCATAATTTCCTTTTGCGACTTCCCTGTGTCAGTTAAATATGGAATAATCCAGCAAATTCAGTTTGCGGCACTTGGGGAATAGTTAATTAAAGGATGCAAGTCTTATGTACTAAAACAGTATGCCTCATTACAAGTTTGCCGGTCCGGGAACCACAGTACTTATAAGCCTGCTGGTACCGTAGTTCCCAGACCAGCAAACTATGAGTTGTGCTCGCAGGTGCCTTTCTGCCAGCCCGGTTGGACCGGGCTGGATCAGCAGCACCCGCGAGCACAGCATGTCGGGTGCACTGGCACCATTCTGAATGGTGCCGGTGCATCCAACCTCCCTACTCCCATTGAGTCCTATGGGGCTTAAATGGGAATGGGTAGTAATGGATTCCGACATTGGCATTGAGGACATACAGGGTCCGCCAAGGTTGTAATGGACCTGTACATCCCCATTGCCAGAGGCCAGAAAGAAATGTAAGTTTGGCGGCAGCATGCCGGTTTTACCGGCAAGGCTACCGCCGAACTTGTAATGGGTCAAGTAAGAGATACGCACCCCGTCCAGTTACCCCCATTCTCATCAACACAGACTTCTTGTATCCCACTTCTTTATGCTTTCAAATAATAATTATGCACAAGTTGTAAAAACAGGACCAAGTAGTCAAGTATATTAAAATATGTGTGGAGAATGTAACCAATGGCTTTAGGGCCAAAATAAAAGAGTAACCTTCAAGCTAATTACAGTGTTATTTTTTTGGTTAATTTTCCATGCTCAAAATCTGCAAATAACTGTATTTTAAGTTTCCAAATTTGATTTCATACATCTCCTATTCACAATCTTTGAATTCGTAGTTTTTGGGCAAAGTTGCCAGTGCTTGAGTGATATGATATGATATGGCATTTATCCTGCGCCTATACACAAGTGTTTCAAGGCGCAACAAGGCAAGGAAGGGGGAACGGAGGGAAAACAAAGACATTGATCTTGCTAAGCCAGGTGACATTGAGATTGCGCAAGTTCAGGGAGGGGGGAAGTGGAAAAGTGACGGGGCGAGGGGGAGGGGGCCGTGCAGTACATAGAATAACAGTAAAATAAATAAAGACAATAAATAAAAAGTGCGACCAGCTGGTGACAAGTGCATGGGTAAGTGCAGAAATCTGGTGTCAAGTGCTCATAGGGGGCTGAAGGGATACACAAACAGTCCCTGAGTGCAAGGGTTACCAGGGGGGAAGTGCAAGTGTGCAAATGGCGAGGAGGGGCCCTAGGCCCGAGATCAGACAGTAGCCAGGTAAGCAGTGCAGTTTACATTTCAGCCAGGAGATCAGCAGGGGGGAGGAGGAGAGAAAGCAGAGGCAAAGAGGAAGGTCTTGAGGTGCTTCCTGAACCAGAGATGGTTCTCCTCAAGTTTCAGAGAGGCAGAGAGGCTGTTCCAGAGGGAGGCCCCAGCAGAAGAAAAAGATCTACCACCAACTTGTTGCTTGGAGAAGCGACTGACCCTGAGGGAGTTAGAGGCGGATGAGCGAAGAGCTCGAGAAGGAAGATCTTTAGGAAGAGAGAGTTGACGGTATTGAGGCCCCAGTCCGCAGATGGCCTTGTGGACAATGCAGAGAGTTTTAAATGTAATCCTCGCCGCCACTGGGAGCCAGTGCAGAGTTTTCAGTCCTAGAGAGATACAATCCGTGGGCTTGAGGCCAAGGACAAGTCTTGCAGTCCGATTTTGGATGAGTTGCAGAGGGGGGAGAGTACAGACAGGCAGATTTAGAAAGAGGCTGTTGCAGCAGTCCAGCCTAGAGAGAACCAGAGCTCTAGAGACAGTGAGCTTCTGGGGGAAGGAGAGGAAAGGAAGAATACCTCTGAGGAGGTGCAGCTGGTAGTGTCATTTCTGAGAGATGTCAGAGATGTGAGGAGAGAAGGAAAGTTGATCACGATGCCGGCGAGTTTCCCCATTGCTTAGAAGAACAGTGCTCTGTGTTGCTCTTTAACTTCTTTTGTGGATGGGTTGGAGTGATTGCTCTGGTCTTCAAATGTGTGGTTCGAGGGCAGTTGGACCTCTGTGAATTTTGTGACCTCTGGAGGCAATGCTTAAATTTTGCCAGGCCCTGGGTGGCGCTGGTGGGTTCCGTGCTATTCTTGTTGTGTTTCCTTGGAAACAGTCATTAAGGGGGATGCTCCTGGTCGGGAATGTTGTGCAATGCTGTTGCACGGTACAAGGATGTGGTGGTTGGCAGTCACTGGGTGGATGTGAGCCTATTGGACTTTGCATACCTGAATAGCTGTTGCATAGGCTATAACTGACTGCCAGCGGATGCTTGTGGTTGGTTTTTGACTGTTGATGATGGTGGTGCATTGCCGCTTGAGTGGGGTTTTGCAGCATGTAGTTGTGGTTTGATGCGCTGCGTTACGGTGAAGTGGAAGCATTGGTTTGTTTTCAGGGTAACAGAAGCTGTGAACGGTGTCCTTGTTCCCCCCTTATTTTGTGTTTTAGGTCTGTTCAGGCATTGTAGATATTGTTTCATAAGAAGTGTGGCAAAGTCAAGCCCACCTTTTTTATGTGATGTGGATGTGTGGGGGTGCCGCCGCAGCCCTGCGGTGCTTGTCTGCCAGGCTTAAAAGATCAGAGCTAAGTTCTTCTTGGAGGCAGTATTCAGGGGGTGTGAGGGTCCTGCTGAGCAGCCTGTAGTCTCTGTACTTGGAGGATGCTCACAGAGTGCCTCTTGGTTTAGTCAATCATGAGACCTAAACTGGCAGAAAAGGAACCAAAGGTAGGGGAGGCAGCAATTCTGCCCTATCAAGCATAGAGGTTATGTAACCCATCTGTATCCTGCACAACTCTGGATGAAGCCCTCTCATTCGGCTTTGTGAAGGGCTCCACTGCCTTCCGGTGGCAGATCCCACTATGTTACGCCCCAAAAGACAGAACATCAGTGAAGAATAGGATATTGTCATAGCTGCCAACTTTCCCAGGTCCACGTGTGACACCTCAAACCAATCCTGTGTTCTCCCAATGCATGCTGTGACTTGTAGGCCCATCCCTACAGTGGGAGGAAATGAAACTACAAATCCCAGCATACAAAGGAAAAAATTAGGACTGGCTCGAAGAGTCGGAAATGGAACTGTGACTCTCTCTGTCAGGGGCCTCCCTCTGGAACAGCCTTCCTGCCTCCCTGAAACTCGAGGAGAACCATCTCCGGTTCCGGAAGCACCTCAAAACCTTCCTCTTTGCTTCTGCTTTCTCTCTCCCTCTCCCCTGCTGAACAGCTAATATTCTTCACTGAAACTGCACTGATCCTGCAACTGGACCTCTCTAAACGGCCTCGGCCCTGGGCCCAGCCACTCTCCACTTGCACTGATGCCCTGGAACCCCTCTGCACTGCGGGACTGTCTCTGTATCCCTACAGCCCCCCCCCCCTTCCTCAGCACTTGTTCTGCACTTACCTTGCACTTGCCACCAGCTGGCCCTATTTAATTATTACTTTACGCCACTTACCTTGTACTGCACTTCCCCCCCTCCCCTTCCCCTTGCACTTTTCCCCCTCCCCCACCCCTGCACTTGCGCGATCTGAATGACACCTGGACTAGTAGGATCGTTGTCTGTCTCCCCTTGTTCCTCCCCTCCCTGCCTCGTCGCGCCTTGAAACACCTGTGTATAGGCGCGTTACAAATACCATATCATATCATATCCTGTTACCTTCACCGTTCTCTGGACACACGACCGATTCTTTTACGCTGTGTGCTGTGGGGCATCTCAGCGTCTCGGTTCCTTTACCTCACGGAGCTTCTGCCTGGCCCTTGGACCGATGGTATGGATGCTGCTTCTTGCATCAGCGTCGCCGTCTGCCAGTCTTCAGGTACTGTCTGGATGGCATGGGGCAAAGGAGCGCCGTTGTCCTCTCTCAACTCCGGAAGCGGACTGCTCTCGGCTCTGTCCTGGCCCTTTGTGCTTCCCGGGCTTCATGGTCTCTCATCCTGGTCGGCTGATAGGTAGTGGTTCTTTGTTTTTTATGTTATAGAAGGAACCATGCCTACGCAAAGGTCTATAGGGCAGCAGTTCCTTCTTTTTTTAATTTTATTTTTACAATGTTCCTATGGTTAATTAAAATCTTATGCACAAAATAAACAGTTAAGATTGACATATAAAATACATTGACATAAAATAAAATAGAAAAAGAAATTAATTAGACAGGCAATTACATCATCATATAAAAATTTTACAAAATTAATCACAAAATCATCCTTATCAGAATTCTTATCAACCTCGATAATAACCACATCATTTAAAACACTCTTTTGCAAGCCCCAATGTACAGCAATGAATCAGCAGCATAAACAGCACCCCAAAATGCATCTGTGGCCAACAATCATTAAATCAGTAAATAAAATTTGCATAACCCCTATAATAATACTGCAAACACTGACATGTTGTAAGTATATGCCTGGCTGTTTCAATTTCATATTTACAAAATCAACATTTTCTATCTTAACATGAAATTGATGAGCATGCCCTGTATACTTATAGCAAGGAAGAATATTAAAACGAAGACACATTATAAATCTTTTGAAATCCTGACTACAAAATTTCAATAAATATGCACAAGGTTGTCCTATCTTAAAACCTTGACTAGTATAATGTGCATACCGTTTCTTAGTATATAAAATCCCCTGGGTATTAATCATGTCCGCTTCTAAGGCTTTCCTTTTTAACTATATCTAAAAACTAGGAATATCTGCATTATCCTTTGGAATAGACAAATATCCTGCAAAAAAGAGTGCACAGTGGACTGTAAATTCAGCATCAAGGGATTTTGCTCTGTGCCACAAGAAGCATTCTCTATAATACCAAATAAACATTGCCGGTTCATTGAGATATGCATTATCTCAATGTACAATTTAGTACAGTGGATCTCACACAAGGTGGCAAGAGAAACAAGACCTAATTCGCTTGCAATAGCTTCCAGAGGGACAGTCTTGGGTAATCTTAGAACGGATCTACATAATTTCCCTTCTAGTTTCTGAAGCCAAGTCACATATTTTCCCTCTAATGTTACCAGTGCATATAAATCGCTGGGACTAATACTAATTTTATAATTTTATATATTTCAAGAAAGCCTTCAATAGAGTAACCCCCTCTTTTTGCAAGATACCTTTTCATCACATTCCATTAACTTATCATTTTTTCAGATAAGGTATTTCCATGAAACGAAATCGAAGGTTGATTCACGACAGGTACACCTAGGTGGGGTAGATGTAAACCATCTCCAATAACTCATTATTAATTGTCCAGGAGAAGGGGATTATTCTTTTTTCTGCATCAGAGCTCCAATTGTCAATACTTTTTTAATATATATTAATGATAAGATTGTTCTCTGTGGCAAATTTATGCAGGGCATCTAACAACCTCTGCAAACTGATAGGGGTTTTGTCCATTATGACAGTGTCGTCTGCGTATGTCAACCATCAAATCCCTATATCCCCAATCTTAAGGGGGAAACTGCGTATATCCCTCAAGATGGTATTCATAGCCTCAGTTCCTTCTTGGTATTGTTCTTCATTGTTCCTGTGTTCCACCTCATCCCAGTACTTGGATTATCTATGTTCCTGATATTCTTCTTCATCCCAGTACTTGGATTATCTATGTTCCTGATATTCTTCTTCATCCCAGTACTTGGATTATCTATGTTCCTGATATTCTTCTTCATCCCAGTACTTGGATTATCTATGTTCCTGATATTCTTCTTCATCCCAGTACTTTCCAGGACCTTGAGGTAGTCTGCCTTACAACAGTTGATATGTGTACTGTCTACAGAGAGGTTAGTAGAAGAGTTTAGGGTGTGTGGGGGTCTGGTGTTCTCATAAGGGCTGTACCCCAGTTGGTCATCTTTCTCCCTGGCGTGGATTCCCTCTCCATGAGATCCTCCCGCATTAAACCACAACCAGGGGGGCCATCGGGGAGCGGCATCACCTCCTGGGCCTCGTGGAAAAGGGCTCACCCTTGGGGAGAAGTGAGGACATCCAATGATTCGTCACATGATTGTAATAATGAGTAGAATATTTTGAGAAGTACTGAGTGTTATGAGAGGGACCTTGGTGGGAGGATTGATGTGCTCTGATGTCCCACTGGGCCTGACTTTATGTCCTAACTCTGAGCCATACTCACCTATAATGAAGAGCATTTATTTAAAAATACGTGTTTTGCAATACCCAGCTCTTGTCTGTTCATTGCAACTGTATACATTAATTACAACAGAGTCAGTGGTATCAATGAAGGTGTGATGACACATCCTGTGATGTCATTCATTGGAAAAGGCTGGTGTGATGTCACTTCCTCTGCCTCTTTGATCTTTGTGAAATGGGGCCACTTCTCGTTTCCATCGTGAGAGGAAGACACAAAAGTGCTTACTCAACGGGTTCACCTTGAACCCCCCACAAGTGCATCTTTTAAGGCTCATCTGTAAAATTGATAAATATTCAAACCCTGGACAGATATGAGACAGTAAACATGTTAAGCCACTAAACAATTTCAGGCAGATTTCAACCGCCAACATTCTGGTAAAAAAAAAAATCTCTCTGTCCTGGTGCCAAACTCTTTAAACAATCCACAATGTTGCACCACCGAACACATGTTCCTCGGCACTGAATTTTCTAAACTTTTATGAGCAGTTATGTCTCTGAAAGACATGGCTGAGACATTCCTTGAGGCTTTTCAAACAGAGATATAAAACGAAAAAAAAACATCTTCCCAAGGCCATCTTGTATAAAGTACATTTTTTTTCACCCAGAATTCTGCTTTCCTGACGGTAATCTGCGGCTCTGCTAGAAAGGTAGCCAGTGATTGATGCCGAGCGGCCAGGAGAGAATGTATCAGTTTTCTCATGCGCCTGAGAACATTCCATGCAAATATATGTATCACTTGCCAGATCATAAATCTACAGGACCTTGAAGCCTGCACTTGGCGTCCATCTTCAAAAGATCCAGTGGACGAGCAGCAGACTTCTCCCACCTGCAGCCCACGCCCTCCAGCGGATCTCACTGCTCAGGGCCACGCCCATTCACCAGCCAGACTGTGCTGCCTTGCCACATAAATATGCTTTACAGCTACACACCACCCAATCCGCCCTGGCTGCACACATACTGAGTGCAGCCAAGCACTATTTTCTGCCATACGGTCCCAGAGGGCGTTCAGCCCACAGCGCTTTGAAATCATGACTATGGTAAAAGGCGCTATAGAAATGCCCAATCACATGACATAGCATGTTGGAGGCAAAGCTTCAGGTAACATTTTTGGGAGTGGCAGTAAATAAAATTGCACGCTTAAAATTTTGGAAGTCACTCCATTGTGCTGGCAGTCAAAATGCGTTCCTGCACCACATTTTGGGAGTAACTGAATTCTGGGTCACAGAAAAAAATAAGAAGCAAGCTGGTTTCACGACAATATAGTGACCAGGGTGAAATACTGCAATGTGCCCACCCACCTCAAATCGCAAAGCATGCCCCAACATTGTAAAATCAAAGCAATATAATAAAGATTTGTTATTTATATCGCGCTTTTATCCAAAGCACTTTACATATTTACATACATTATTACCCAATCGAAATTGGTACTCACTGTATCGACCTGGAAAGGATGAAAGTCTGAGTCGATCTTTCCTGGATTTGAACCTGCAACCGGGATATATAAAACAGATCGCACCAACAAGGGCTCAACCCGCTAAGCTATCTTTAAGAAACACTGTTTTTATTAACTTATTATTTCAGGAGTTAAATTGTGAGGGAGGTACAGCAAAGTTGGTAACAATATTGCAAAGAATAATTCATTATCTCATGTATATGGTCATTGGGGGTCATTCCAAGTTTGGAGGCAGCCATGGTGCTATTAGCACCATGGCTGCCTCCAAACTCGGGTCCGGGTCTGTGGTGTCGGAATGGGGACTTACCGGGACATTCCGACCTACGCAGACCCGGTAAGTCCCCATTTCGAAAACCATTCAACCATTCCCATTTGAGCCCCCATAAGGCTCAATGGGAATGGGGAAGGAGCTAATAACGGGCCCGCAAATTGTGGGCCCGTTATTAGCTCCCTGGTCCCTTAACGGGTCCCGCTAAGGCCGGCTGGTAAAACCAGCCGCCTCCGGTGGGACCCGCTAAGGGACCTGGTAATAGGGCGGTAGGGGATTAACAGCACCGGCATCCTTACCGGTGCCGTTAACCCCCTACCGCCAGGGTCGGAATGACCCCCATTGTCTAAATAAGGCTCAATTAGTTCCATCTATACCATAATTCTTGGATTAGTCCATGCTGCACTGAGGTAAATCATGAGTCAAGCTTTTGTTTTAATAGTGTACAATACTAAATGAATCCTGTCTAGGGACTCCCAATTTCCTCAGCTATGTCACTGTCGGATTAAGTGACTTGTCCAGGATCAAACAGATCGGTAAGTGTTGAAGCCAGAATTGATCCCAGTCTGCAATTTAGGCACTTGACCGCATTTCTTCTAGCTTTAGGTGGTACAAGTACTTGCTAAAGGCACAAAATGCCACTTGTTTTGCACCCTTCTGCCTAAACACCCACCCATGCATACCACTTCCTAAGAGAGATGCCGCTCTCAATGACCCACTCACTGCCGTGTCCACAGCCACCTACCACTAATCACATTCCTTTTGAAATGCACTGCTGCTAAGCGATCAGAAGCCACCATTACCAAATACGCCCTGCCTTTATTTGGGGCGTTATAAGGTGCTATGAATCCCAATGAGTTTCTTCTGAGTGCTGAATGGAGCAGTGTGTGCGTAAGTGTTAATACATGAGAACGTCAACACACGTGTTATGGTGTCCTGTTTACTAACCCATCACACTTCTTAGCAAAGCTTTCCTTCACCATGTGTGACACGTGGGACAAGTGAATCCACCCAGCTAGAAATCGACCTGAGGTTTGGGGACACATTGATGGTGTGTGTGGGGTGGGGGTCGGGGTGTTTGGCGGGGTGGGGGGTAAGCATATGCTCTGCCAGGGTTGCAGTGTTCATCACTGACGTTACAACTGACCAGACCACCAGGGGCCAGATTACAGAAACTATGCACCGGTGCAAGGGCAAAGTTTCACGGTATTAGCACTAGGGCAAAGATCAGAAATCTATTTCACCGTGGCAAGTGCAATTTGGCATGGTATAAGAACCAGGGCAAAAATTGCCACTATGCAGAAAAGATACATTTTCGATGCGGTTTCTCAACAAGGCAAAGTTTGCCCTAGTGCTAATAGCATTTCGTATTAGCACTATGGAAAACTTTGCCCTGTTGCAATAATGCAGTAAAGGGTATCTTTTTTGTCGGAGGGAAATGTTTGCACTGGTGCTTATTCCATGCCAGTCTGCACCTGTCATGGTTCAGCCGTTTTCTAATAAAAAAAAAATAGGGAACATTTTAAACTAGTGCTAATCCCATGCAATTTTGCAGGAGCCCCAGTGCAAGGTTTCTGTAATCTGGCCCCAGGTGGTAGGCTTTAAAACTGTGTTTGTTCATCACTTTTGTGTTCATTGTTACTGTGTGTGCATTCTGTAACAAATGTGCCGCGTTCTGCAGCACTACCAACCAATGGCCAGCCTTGGTGCACTCACAAGATGATTCTTTTTAGTCTGTGCATGGCCCTTCCATTCAACTGGCCAAAGAAGTGTTAATTTCTGGGCCTGAGCGGTCACTATTCATACAAAAATGAAAAAAAAACGTTTATACAATGTATGGTATGATTACTTATAAGGCATAGTTTGCAATACCCAGATGCATTCGGGTTGGGTGCGCTATACGCATTGCAAAATAAATAAATAAATTACCTTTCCTTCTGTCTTCTTTATTGAAACACTAGTTTTACCTGTCCCTCCGACTCCACTCACCATCTCACTCACTAGGTCTAGCTCTCTCGGTCTTTCTCTCTCTCTCTCTCTCTCTCTCTCTCTCTCTCTCTCTCTCTCTCTCTCTTTCTCTCTCTCTCTCACACTCTCTTTTGTCTCTCTTTCACTCTATGGGCCTCAATCCTAGTATGGAGGTAATCATGGCGCTATTTTCGCCATGACTACCTCCAATACCGGTACCGAGTACGCCCTGGTTCAATGGAGACTGACCGGTCTATTCCAACCTTTGCGGGACCGGTAAGTCCCCATTGAAAAAGCCATTCCCCATTCCCATTTGAGCCCCCATAGGGCTCAATGGGAAGGCGCTAATAACGGTACCGCAAATTGCGGTACCGTTATTAGCTCTAAAGTCCCTTAAAGGGTCCCGTCCATAACGCCTGTAAAACCAGGCGTTAAGGAAGGGAGCCGGTAAGGGAATCGGAATAGGGCGCAAAGGGATTACTGGCACTGGTGTCCTTACCGGTGCCCGGTATCCCTTTGCACAAAATCGGAATGAGGCATTATGTCTCGGTCTCTTTCTGTATGGGTGAGAGCCATGTTGTTTGGTGTGTGTTTCTCCAATCCAGCCGTTGCTGACAGCTGGACGACCGGAAGGGGAAACTAGATATCTTGAGGGCTGGGCTGTTTTTTGTGTGCAAAAGATCTATTAAAAAAAGATACATTATTTCAATCATACTACCATTGTAAATCAGCTTTTTTAAATGTCCTATATTCATTTCTAAGGCTCATTCTAGTATATATATATATATTTTAGATATAATAATTATGTTATATTTCTATCAAAACCTAGAATAACCATGCAATCTATTTTCTGGAAGATGGTTCTACTCCTTTTACTGTTTCAAAATATTCATATGAGAAAGGGTCAAGGGAACAGATATCAGATGGGGTCCTTTCCTGCTTTGCATAAACTCAAAGAGCATTCTGGGGCCATCAGAATTACCACATTTCTTTGATGTTCACATGTCTCTGTGATAAGAGGGTAATAATTATTGAACCCTAAGCACAAAATTTACACTGGGAGCAAGGCTAACTCTCACAAGAAGTTCTACCTAGGTGAGAGAATGGATGGCTTCAGTGTGGGCGTGCTATTTGAATGTCGGTCCTGACATATTTGTCTTCCATTTTGATTCCCTATTTTTGGCCATAGAGGCAGAGTTGCTGGTGGTGGTGACTTGCTTGGTGTCATATTGCTGTGCCTTAGAACCTGGCCTACTTTCTTCATATTAAATAGTATACAACGTTGATGACATCAAAATGGTCTTACTTTGCTTTGGCAGCAAGGCGCTTTAAGAGAAAACCACTGTATCGCGTAACCTGGATTGTCCACATGTTCAGAAGACACAAACGCTGTTGCCGCTCTTTGGGAAACATTTTGTTGTCATTATTTATGGCGCAGCAGATATAAAAAAAAAAATCAACAGGACATTGGTATTTCTTTTTAAAGTGCCAGATATGATCTCAATTAAAACTTGAAACATTTCCAGGACCGCAGATGGGAGAACACTGTAACACAAGCATGTACGGTTTCTTTCCTGTGGTTTGCTCAGATATCTGGTAGATTTCTTGTTTAAATAGTGGTTCCATCAATATATGAAAAGATTTGTCTTGATACACTATTCCTCGCCAAGATAACGCCTACACTCCTCTTGCCATTGAATATCTGCCTCACTCCTTATTTGTTCCATTCAGATCATTCCGAATTACAGGGCTATTAACCAACCCACAAAAACGACTAAAAACCTCACCACTCCCCACACACCTCTCACATTCTAACTAAACACAACCACACCTCTTAAACCACAGCAAACCGCACGCACTTCACCACACCGCAACAACAAACATACCACACAGACGCTCACACAACAGCACACGACAGACTCAGACCAGATACCACACCAAAAAACTAAGTGAACGGTGTTAACCAAACTGAAGCTGCCAACAGTACATCACAGCTCCCTTGCTCCTCTCCAAACGTTGTCCTACTAACACGCCCTAACCTACACCCCTTTTCTTTCAGATCCACCAGAGTGTCAGGGGACCACTCCTGTGGTGATAGTGAGTAGTACAAATATCCTTTAACATTAAAGCAGAAAAGCAATAGCTCTACCTCTCATACCGTATTCCCGTTACTGACCAACAGAGTTCTATGTGATTTGGTTGAAAACAATCCATCAAATCAGTTTTCATTGAATTATTTTCTTTTAGTCTGTTTTGCCCCAAATGTATGCAGGGGATTACCCCGCGCAATTCCCCCATATCTCCCCCACATTAGTTATTACCCTAAATCCACCACCCACATATATGTGGGATAAAATTCGATGAAAGAATTTGTTGAAAATGAATTCAATGGATTTTCCCACGATAAAACCTCCCTATCCCGACCAACTGCACCAAACTCTCCTTCTTGAGATCCAGCCATGGCACTCTGCTAAGAGGGCTTTACACCTAGATGACCACCTGTGGCAAGACCCACCCGTAGGTGCCACATCATTAACAGTCGCCACTCCTTCAACCATCACATACCCAGAAGACGCAAAGAGCTTGGTACCAAATTTCACTCCTGCTGAAAATCAAGACCTTCCTCCCAGCATATAATGTCAGCCCTGCTGTGGAAGCCTTGATCCTCTCCCACCTGGACAGTGACAATACCCTCATGAAAGGCCTTCCAGTGACCACCATCAGACCAATGTCCTATAGGTTGCAGGATGACTCGTTAAAGGCCTAACCAAATTTGACTACATCACCCACGGCCTCATCAAACTGCACTGGCTCCTGCTACAGGCACGTATCACTTTCAAATCCTGCTGCATCATCTACAAGGCCGTCACCACCAGTCCCTAAGATGATTTGCTGAAAGGTTCACCATCTCAGGAGGCCTGAAATCAACAGATGGCAAAGGCATGTACAAACATTAACTCATCAGAAGACTGTCCTTCACTGTTTATGCCCCAAGACCCCTCCCCATCAACACCAGACTCAGTCCCTCAATTCTACATTTCAGAAAGGGGTTCAAGACCCTCCTCTTCAAGGAATGACTTTTCCCTGTCACATAAATCCACACATCCTCCACTCCCCGTGGTTACTGACACTGGGCAATCTGTTTCCTTTCCTCGTTGATTGTAGATCCCTGCCAAATTGCCTACACTCCCCCTCCACTATTATTAACTCCTCGCTCTCTGTACTTTGCCTGGTGACTTGTAAAGTGCTCTGTTACTTCCCAAGGCTAGGTCTACGCTCATTAAATACCATGATAATAATCCCTCACGATGAACACAATGGGTGGTGTTTTGGTTTTAATGAAACATAACTTTAGGGTCTTGTTTTATATATTTATTTCAACAACAACGACCATTTAGTGGTGTGTGCTGACATGGGATGTTCCATGATATTGTTGTACATTCTCCACTAATGCTTGAAAGGGTGCATGATTGCATCAAAATCATGTGGGGACCAGAAGTGTCATTACATGACTTTAACCCTTGCATATGATATAATAGGAAGTGCTATTGTATGTTCTTTAAACCCGAGCGCATCAAATGCTTGCTGCTTTGAGCATTATTGAACACACAATGGAATCGTTTTGATAATTGGTGATTGATAAGAAGCACAAATAAGCACCTACGAAAATAACCAAAGCTAAAGTCTGAGCTGCATTAAAAAGATCTTTAGTGTCATTGGTTCATGAACGAAGGGTTTCAGTCTGCTGTGATTGAATAGAGCAACATGGGGGAGGGCAGAAGGGTTGTGTGCTAACTCTCATTACCTCCAAATCATGTACTTGAAAACCAGTAGTAGGCACTCTACATATAGAGGAGTTTTTCACTGTTGAATGATCTCCTTGAACTTCCCATGTTTGAAGGAAACTTCCTAATGTTTTATCATATTTCATAAAATAGATCTTTTTCCATGACTAGGAGTTGTATTGGCTTAGGGGGCTGCAACCTTTGGCTCACTAGATGTTTTGGACTACAACTCCCATTACCACTTGCCGGCATGGTCAATGGTGAGGGTGCATCCTCCCAACTCTGAAGAGCAGCTGATTGCAGGCCCCTCCATTAGCTCCATAAGTCCTCCCATTGTGGCCAACCCACAATTGAGATGTTCCATCTTAGTCAACATATATCGAAGATAAATCAATGGGGAATTAGAGAAAACATCTAGATCCAAGTTTGGACATGACCGTCACCCACTGACACATCCTAACACACCTATGTTCATGCAATATCCCTTTATTCACCACCCTTGAAAGCAGCTGTGGCATGCAGCACTTCACAAAAAACAAAATACATAAACAAAATCTGTAAACACATATTGACGTTTAATAACTGCTCATCCACTATACAGAAGGATGTATACTAATTGAGCTTTTCACAATTGAACTCGGGAGAATTGACCTCAGGAGAAGTTACCTAATTTAAAAGGTCAATTAGGACATATATGCAGGGGGAAACCCCCTGCAACCCTGCACCCAATCCAAAAACCCCTGCAACCCCCACCCACTTCCCTTATATTATATATAATCCAAAACCAACCCAATACATATATAAAATAACTAAAATAATATAAAGGTCAATTGTGCAGAAGGTCAATTAGGACCACTATAATTAGGTCAATTAGGACAAAAGGTCAATTGTAAAAGGTCAATTTGGTTAATACCGTACAAGAAGGCTCCAAATTGGGTCAATAGCTCATAATATTGACCTCATTCATGCATTCGGACATAGGAGAGGAGGAGTGGTGAGGGTGTGTGATCAGAGCGGTAACAGAGTCATGCAGAACACACACGTATGCATACACACACAGCTGTATGTCTATGTTCATTTTCTGACATGTTCTCTCTTTCACCTTTGCATGGCACTGTCCCTACTGGTCACTCACACTGTCCACTACTCCAATTCCCCCTATTCCGCTGACAACTGCCAGGACCAAAGAAAGTGGAGTAGATTTGGAGCAGATGTGAGTTGAACGATGCAGAGCTTTGCAGGAGAGGAACAGTAAAGAGAGCTCAACTCTGCAACTTTTTTAATCTCCTTGTGAGGGGAAATAAAGATCTTATATTATTATTGACTTGTAAAGTAGACTTAATATCTCCTCAGAAAGAGGGTCTATGGGAGTAACCAGCCAGCAGAGATGGAAAGGGTCTCTGGGTTTTGAATCTGCCTGAGCCCCCCCGCTCTCCCCTATTCCGATCCTCTCATCTTTCTGACCTCACAATCATCACCCTCACACTGCTTGTTCATTCCCTTATCATATGGTCCTGTGTAGGGCCATCCTGACCCAATTTAACAAACCCTGGTATCTAAGAGATTGCGCCCTATAGTCACGACAAACATTTCTTCACAACCAAATGTTTTTTGCCATATCTTCTATAGTCTTTCTTCAACGCCTGATGTTACCCTGCCATTCTCCACTCAGTTTCTAGCTCCCTGGTCTGTTCTTCCTCCTGCTCCTATGAGCAGTATCTACTCTGGGGTATCCTCTCCTTTTCTTGTCTCCTCCAAGGTATCCTCGTCTTTTCTTGTCTCTTCCTAGATGTCCTCTTCTTTTCTTTCCTTCTCCGAGGTGTCCTCTTCTTTTATTTACTTCTATGAGGCGTCCTCTTATTTTCGTGTCACCTCCAAGGTATCCTCTTCTTTTCTTGTTTCCTCTGAGGTGTCCTCTTATTTTCTTGTCTCCTCCAAGGTATCCTCGTCTTTTCTTGTCTCTTCCTAGATGTCCTCTTCTTTTCTTTCCTTCTCCGAGGTGTCCTCTTCTTTTATTTACTTCTATGAGGTGTCCTCTTCTTTTCTTGTCTCCTCCGAGGCGTCCTCTTATTTCTGTGTCACCTCTGAGGTGTCCTCTTCTTTTCTTGCTTCCTCCAAGGTATCCTCTTCTTTTCTTGTTTCCTCCAAGGTGTCCTCTTGTTTTTTTTGATGATACACTTCCAACCTCCTCTGTCCCATCTTCACTAACATCTCCAGCATGTGACGTTCCTTCCTCCATCTCCTTTGTGTCCCTCTCTCTCCTGATGTTCCCACCTCTGTGCCACTTCAGTGTTGTGACCCTCTCCTTGCCCTTGAGTTTCACCACCTCATCCTGCACACCTACTCTCATTACATCCATTTGAGTTCCAGGATTTTCTACTGTTGTTATTAGTTTCTCCAGCAACCACCTCCTCCTTTACCTTCCTAACTCTCACCACCTCCTCCTGTCCTCTTTCTCCTTCTTGCTCTGATGTTATCATCTCCTCTTTGTTTACCCTGTTAGCTTTCACTACCACCGTCTCCTAACCTGGCACCTCTCCACTCTTCTCCTTCATTGTAGTTTCTGCTTCTGCCAACACTCTCGAGTATCCAGCCAACATCAGGTTTGAGCATTTGTGTACTGTGTTCTCCCCTCCCCATGAATAGATTCTTACTCTGGGTTTCCACCAGTGCTTGCAATTGGGTGAAAGCTGGGATCGGATTTTATACCTGAATGCATGTGTGGGCTGCTTTTGTCTAACAGAGCTGGACTAATCTTATAACTGGCCTATCCGCCATTTTGAAGATAGATTCCTCGCTCTGACACATGCAGTGGGAAAAATCAGGACTGGCTTGAGGTGTCACACAGGAACCTGGGAAAGTAAGTATGTGAGGACTCACCCTTTCACCTACTGTAATTCTAGCTACTAAAATCAGCATAATAAAAAAGTAAATGTATAATTATTTTAAAAAGAATCAAATTAACTCATGTGCAGTTATTAGCACCCGTGGTGGGGGAGCCAACCAATCTGGTTGCTTGGATTGCGGCTGAACCCCACAATGTAAGCCTGCGCGCCGAACAGCTTGGTGGCTGATTTTCCCACCCTGCCACCTTCCCCCTACCCTCTGTCCCCTTCTCCTTGGGTTTTCTGATCCCTTCCCACCTCCTCCCGCCCCTCTTATCTGATTCCTTCAGCGGTTCCACTCAGCCGCCACCGCACCCGCTGCATGTTCTTGCGGGCCTCCATGGAAAGAGAATAGGGGCTCCGTAAGGAGCCCCATCTGCCAGCTCCACAGCGGCCATCTTGGTAAGTATTTTGTTTGAATGAACAGGACGCAGCAAGGCGTCCCGTTCATTTAATCAATACACATTGCTGTTAGCACCACAGGTTTCCTAATTCAATTCCCAGGGTGCTAACAGCAATAAGCACCCATTCTAGGGGCTTCACCGGCTGGTAAGGTCCGGGGTTCCAAGTTATAGGCCTGAGCAAACTGCTAAAATATACTTACAGTACCAATCAAATCATTGATATAGATAGAAAGTTAATACATTGACTGCATAGCAGGTCATTTAAATGATACATTACAAAATAAAAACAGTTCCATGACAAAAAAGTGGATAAATTAAGAATGTTCACATGGAGTAAGTGTGTCACTCTAATTTTCCAGAAATCTCATTTGTTTTTTAGATTTTTCGTGGTTCACATTCTTTAATCCACTAGATGAAGTATGCCATACAGTGAGAATAACTCTTGCTGGTGTGGGGGCTGCTAATGACCAATAATGACCGAATTTCTATCCGATCATATGAAGGAAACACTTTAAATGGGAAATCTAAGACATTTCTACGGAAACAGCCATTCCAAAAATGCTGCTCTTGAAACTTTGAAAATAAAATGCGCTCTAACGTCGGGAAAAGAGCAAATTCCTACACATTTTTTCTGCATAAGTTCTAATACATCAGATACTAAATTAACTGATTTGGCTGTATAGTTCGACAGACCATCATTGTCCAGGGATAACTGGTCCTGGCATATTATAAGCAGAGAAGGAAGGGTTATCAAGTTTAGTCTGAATGACTGCCCGAGCTGTTATCACATCTTGAGATACTGAAAGGCAGGGAACGGTGGGTACTGAATTCCAGCACGTAACGTCTCGTGCACTGACATTTCCTTATCAAAGGTGTTAGTATTGTTAAGCTATTGAGTGAGTGGCACCCAGCTTCGGAAAGCCATGCAGCGCTTTAGAGGTCATGTGGAAGAACTGGCAATTTAGCAGCAATGAGCCACCAGCAACCAGGGGAGAAAACAGGGGGAGGCAGATCACCCAGGCTCAGGATAGGTTGGGAGTGGAGGGTGTATTTTGTATTTATTTATTTATGTATTTATTTATTTATACGTTTGTAAAGCGCCTAAACCCTGAGGCATCAAGGCGCTGTACAAACCGGTTACAAGATACAAAAGCTGTAGCATAAATGTGTCCTCCAGCCCACGACACACAGAGAAGGTAAAATACAGATTATTGCAGTGGTGAGTCAATGCTCTCTGGTGGGTTTAAGGCAGAGTGCTAGGCAAAAAGCCACGTTTTCAGGGCTTTGCGGAAGACCCAGCAGGAGTCCTCTGCTCTTAGTTCAGTGGGGAGGGTGTTCCGTTGGTTCGCAGCCACATAGGGGAAGCTCGCCCCACCTCTTTTGACTGTTTTGGCCTGGGTTAGCCGATTGCGTGGATAGATCTAACCGGCCTGTTGGACTTTGATCTTCTAATTTTCTTAGCCGGGTATTGCGAGGAAGTGTTGCTCAGGCATCTGTGGGGAATAGACAATGAGCCTCATTCTGAGTGGGGTGCTAAGGGATACCGGGCACCGGTAAGGAGACCGGTGCCGGTAATCCCTTACAGCCCTACTACGGGTTCCCTTAGCAGGTCCCTCCTTTGACACCTGGTCTGACCAGGCGTTATGGACGGAACCCGTTAAGGGAATTCAGAGCCAATAACGGTACCGCAATTTGTGGTACCATTATTAGCGCCTTCCCCATTCCCTATGGGGGCTCAAATGGGAATGGGGAATGGCTTTTTCAATGGGATTTACCGGTCCCGCAAAGGTCGGACTACACCGGTAAGTCTCCATTGAACCATAATGGTGCCAGACCCGTTATTGGAGGCAGTCATGGCGTAAATAGCCTTGTCACCCTCTGTGTGGGTGACAAGGTTATTAATCCTTCCCAGGTGAACGAAAGAAGAAATTCTAAAGTCAGTGAGTTGATAGTTGAGATTGTCAATGCTGTACCAAGAAACAAATTGGTAGGTCGTGTGTCCTCTATAAATGGTCAATAATAACATTAAAGCCCTTTTCCGAGAAGGACATTGAATTTAGTGGTTAACGTATGTGCAATCAGTCCACGCAGGTGACATTCGTAGCCCGCAAACAAGGGAGGTCCGAAATGGGAAGACAGTGATTTTGATACTTCTCTGCACTATTAACTTTCACCAGAATAGAATAGTCGGGGCATACGCGGGCATATTAATACAAAATACAGTAGGACAGATCACTGCTCATAATGTCCATTCTTGGCACAAATTATACTCTGAATTGTGAATGAATGAATGAATGAATTGTAACAAATGATTAATTTAATATATTTAATATACTGTTCACTACATCATTGATGAGAATATGTGTGTAACTTTTAACTTTTATGAATTTTGTTGCTATAAATTTGGATTTTTATTAACTTTCATATGTGTATGTATGATTCACATTTTCACTATTTGTGTTAACCTGTGTTTAAAGCTTGTTCAATAGCCGAAAGATACAATAAAGAATACATTGTTGTTTTTATTTTAGAAAACGTTGAATTGTTAGTGAATGAATTGTAACAAATGTTTAATTTAAAGTATCAGCTGTGCTATTAATTGTGTAAAGGGTTGTCCTTGGGAGCAGTGATGGACTTGTCCAGGTGCTGTACCTTTTGCATGTTCTTGCTCACCTTTACATGTTTGAGCTTGCTGTGCATGCTAAGAAGTACCCTTTAAAATGTGCCAGGGCAATTATTTGTGATTTATTGTAAGCAAATCTGGTACAAAAAGTGTTGACAGGTGCGCTCCTTGGCAAAGGTAAGATGGTGAAAAATGTACTCCATAAATTGCTTTATTGAAGACAGAAGGCATTTAAAAGGTTTTCTGGGACACGCTAAGAGCAATGCATTGTCTAGCCACAGGTAATATTAAGAAGGCAGGGGTAAGCCTCACGTGCAATGCATTCATGTGGGCACATGAAGTGTGATGTGCTGGTTTCTAAATATGTCTGGTTGAGTAACTCACGAGTCACGCTCCTACATGGGGACAGCCGGCACTTTGCAAGTTTGAAATCCTGACGCTGTTCCAATAAACTGTCCACTATTAAACTGGCTACTAATAACTTCTATTACAGCACTTAGAAGCAGGAGAATGCAGCATGAAGCACTAGAGAATAATGTAATATTAACATTATTACTCATGCCCAGGATAGGAATGCACAAGATCACTACGACAGTGCTACATTATGGTCAGTCAGGGGTTCAAATTGCATGTGTCATCATTTATAGCAAAAAGTGCCTGTTTTTGAACATCGGTTCCAGTGTGCTAACAAGGCTCCAAACTTGTTGTGCGTCTCTGTAGGATTGTCATGTGTTGGAGGTGCAGTAGATTGACTAAACCTACAGGCCTCAATGCATCGCACAGTCTCAAGTTTTCAGACTAAAGGTCTGATGTACAGAGCGTTATCACTGCGATTGCACCATTGTAAAATGCTTTTGTAAACCAGGCCGGATACCGGCAAATGTTGTTACCATTACCGGAAACCCGGTCCGGTGGCATTGTGCCGGATTACGGTTGCCGGCGGATCAGTGTAAATCCCCATTCCATAGGACTCCGTGAGGGAATTTGCCATTGTTACCGCCGCCCGGGAATGTGAGTGCCGGTAATGAGGGCTTTTTTGGCCAGTAGGAGGCCTAGCTTACCTCCAGCATTTAGCTGGAGGTGACCCAGGTGCCCCACCGGCATTCCCGTAGTCGGGCGGCCCGGTAAAGTGCCGGTATCCTCGGCTACAGACACTTTTTTACCAGACCGCCACACTCGGAATGAGGCTGAAAGTCTTTTCTCGGATCAAGTCTTAAACGTTTTGATTACTTTCCAGGCGTGTTAGAGTCTGGATGTGGGGAAAAAAGGGTAAGGTTGTTTAAATTATAAAAATTATATTGTTTTGTAAACCATTTTGACACAGTGTCCTATAGGAGGAAGCTAAAATCCCACCTGATTACTGTGTTAATTGCTAAGTGATTTGCTCGGTCACTTATCAGGTGGCAACTCCCTGGTTAAAAAAAAAAAAAAGAAAAGCAGGCCTTCACGACTCAGAGACTCGCCACGGCATTCCCATAAACATTTCTAAAGCCGCCTCCAGCCCCTATCAGAGCCGAGCTGCACATTTTCATGTCGCAGCTCATCAACTTGCCTTGCAGTCAAAACTTGTCAGACGTTTATCCCTTCGTTGGCGGGGATGCCTCAAACTGCGGGGTGGGGAACGAGGGGGCGGCGTGCGACAGCAGGCCTTTCCAACCCGCCACTATATACATTTAGCTGCAAGAACAACAAACTTCCCCGAGCGCAAATCATGCTGCGTCAAACAATGCTGACTTGAAGCCCAATATTGAGCTGCCCGTCAGAATATCAACCCACTCCTGTTAAAAAAAAAAAAAAAACGGAGAGACGAACCAAATCAAGATGGCCGCCATCATGTCAGAGCCGCCACCTACACATTCTGGATCCGGCCAATACAGGCAGAATGTTCACTGATGAGGTGCATGAGAGCACGGAAATGATATGTTAGGTGTCGTGCTAATCTTTAGCATTCCGCCTTCCACCCTCACGTCTCCAGTTCTCTTTGGAAGAGCACGCAGTGGACACGAATTCATAGACGAGATACAGCTGTGAAAGTTTACATCTTTGAGATTTTGTATTGCTGAAATAAACAGCGACCACTCACTATTATTTTTGGCACATCACCACCCTCTCCTCCTTACCCGCCCTCCAAAGGCCAACCGCTCACCACGTGACTCCCATTAAAAGCCATTGTGCGTGACTTCTACTATTTAGTGGTTCCTTGTAAAGATGTTGTTTACCACTATGATGGCCTTTGGCGCAGCGCAAAATATTGAGTGCTTTGGTAAGCATCTGAGGCTAGTGAGATAAACAAGAAGTAAACAATATTAGAAAATAACTTTTTCGGCAGGACAGACACAGGCTTACCAATGACTTCTCTAAGTTGATAGCCAAACATGTGTTCATAGCTCTCAACCATTTGTCTCGCAAAGGCGGGTGAAATCACCCGATTTTGTTTTTGGCGGGTGAGACACCCATTGGAATGAATGGGCGTGCAGGAGGCTTGGCGGGTGAGTCAGCCCTTTGCAAGGCAGGTGACACCCGTCAAAAGCGGGTGAGTTGAGAGCTATGTGTGTTCTTTGTTGTAACATTTTGAGCCATCCGCCAAATGCTTATCAAAACTGACATTTGAAAGGCCATAAAGTCTACACTGTGCAGGTGAGATTCTTTTTGGAAGCCTACTATAGTTTTTTCAATTTGCCTAGTTTAAGTGCATGGGCTCCGAATGGAAGAAGCAGCTGGAAGTCCTTCTTTTATTACTATGCATTTATCTGTTTTGTGAAACAGGACATGCTAGTCTGTCTTCTGTTTCTATCTCCAAGGGAACTTCCATGAGGCGTGCCAGTTATCAATGGCTTGATATATCTGTTCTTTTCCACTTGAAAAACTAATAATGCTTTGCGATACTGTGTCATGCTATGTTACGTTATTGGGGTTTGTGCAGCCCACGTCCGCTATTGATATATCCCTGTACTATTGAAGCCTTGCCTCTGAATTTCTGAATTTATGGTTCTGGCTTCTGACATACCTTGGTCTAGGAGCATGAAGGGACTGTACACCTGTAAACTGTATGAGAGGTAAGAAGCAGGTGTCCTGTGTGTTGCACAGCAGCTTGTCTTGTCCTGTAATACAGCATCATGTGGCGACATGTCAGCATATCTCAGGGTGAAGGGACCCAATTTATAATGATCCCAAAGTTCTGCAGAGGATAGAGACCTCAATGAGTGACAGCAGCCTTTGGGCCTCATTACAATTTGGGCGGCGTGGGTAAAATGCAGCAGTTTTACTGCATACTGCCACATTACCACCACAGTAATTCCACCGAAATCCCCCATGAAGTCCTATGGACTCCAATGAAATGGTCACTAACACGGCTACCACCACTTGTAATCTGGCGGTAATACCGCTGGACTAAGTGACATAGCAGTAATTCCGTGTGGTGGTGTCTCGACAGATTTATCACAAAAATACCACCAAACTTGTAATGAGGTCCGTAACTTTTAATCGATCAAAAAAAGAAATCTGTATCCTTGATCACAAGGATCTACTACACATCTGGATACTCCACATGTCGATGTTTTGGGGGAATTGGCCCTATTTGGGAAAAATACCAGAACCTCTTATCTAGGCTAAGGACAGAATGAGAACGCTGGAGCAGAAATCCATCTTCCAACTCAAAATCCTCCAGACACATTGAAAAGTGAAAGTATCCTCAGCCATGTGCGCCACGTTACTTCTTCTTCTTCTTCTTAGTTATCAGATGCGTGGGCGGACCCACGCAGGTGCTTCCCCATCCTAAAGGATGATGTGCACCAGACCCACCAATCACTACTTAGCTCCCATAAACTCACAACTCCTCCCACCGCCCAGTCTGCCTCACAAAATCCAACATCACACTGTTCCTTCTCCTGCCTCTCACCCCGTCACCTCCCAGCAAAGCCTTCCCACTCAGCTCAGCTACACCCAGTGCAGACAACCGAACCCTCATCAATTCTCTCTCCTCAACATGTCTCCCACACCTAAGCAGAAAATGTCCCACAGTCTTAGGCTCCCCACACACTGCACAATCCCTCGACTCACGCTTCCCTACTCGAAACAGACAGTCATTCACCCCCACATGTCCTATCCTCAACCGATTCAGCATCACCTCCCCCCCTCCTCTATTCCAGGCTCCCTGCATCCACCTTCACCGACACTTTCCCACGAACACCGAACATCCACCTGCCCTTCACCCCACTCACCCACCTCTCCTGCCACTCTTCCATGACCCGTCTCACCACCACAGCATTTACCTCATCCACACTCAAAGGCAGCCTCACATCAATCGCTCCCCTTCTCATACCCTCACCCACCGCCCGATCCACCAACTCATTACCCAAAATGCCACTGTGACTGGGAACCCACGCCAACTCCAAATCCATTCCCCCACGCACACACCGATCAATCTTCCTCCTGATGTCCATAATCACATCCTTCCTATCACCATCCCCTGCCACAATTTTCTGTAACCCACTCAATGAATCTGAAAATATCACCACCTTCTCTAACCCCAACTCGCACACCCTATCAATCGCCAATGCAATCGCCACCAACTCAGCCGTACAAATCGACACATCATTCGTCAATCATCCCACTTTATACTCCCTAGTGCTTTCCAGATAATACGCCATACCCACTCTCCCAGACACACGATCCTTCGAACCATCCGTGAACACCTTGCTTCCTTCCTTTCCTGCCACATACGGCTGACCCAAAACTTTGATCTCACCCCGCAATCCTCTCTTCTTCGACACCACATTTGCCAACTCCAAACACACCTTTGGAGACCCCATCAACCACCTCGGCCATCTCTCCAAATCTGTACCCGTCACAGTCATCAAATCGCCCACACCCCACCGCACTCCTTTCTCCCACATGTGAAACCCAAAAGTGCCCCCCTTCCTCCTCCACCGGTCTCTATAATAGTCAAACATCCAATTATACTTCAAACATTCACGCACCGGATGAGCCACACTCTTCGCACTGCGTTTCACTCACCATCTCATATTCAACTCAACCCTCCTCAACCCCAACGGCATCTCTCCCACAAGCACCTGAACCGCATTCACTGGCGAGGACCTCATCACACCCGAACACACCCTCAATGCCCTCGCCTGTACCTTATCCAACCGCAACTTCTGACTCGCCGTGAAACCCACTGACACCTGGCATCCAAAATCCATCACACTCAAAATCAACCCCTAGTACAACATTCGTAGACACTTCTGCTGTGCACCCCACTCTTTCCCAGTCACCGCCCGCAACAAATTCCATCTACGTTTACACTTATCCACCATGCCATTCACCTGCAAATTCCAATTTAACTTCCTATCCAAAATCACCCCCAAGAACCGAAACTCTTCCACGTTTTTCACCCTCTCACCTTTCAAAACCAAGTCCAACCCTTGCTGCACTCTTTTCCTTGAGAACACCATACTCACGCTTTTATCCACAGACACCGAAAAGCCCCATTTCCCACACCACTCCTCCATTCGCACTGTCGCAGCTTGCAGACGACTCTGCACCAACAACAAACTCCTCCCTCTTACCCATACCACACCATCATCTGCAAAGAAATCCACCTGACATCCGATTTCCGCCAAAGCCCGAATCAACCCATCCACCATCACATTAAACAGCATCGCACTAATCACACTCCCCTGCGGCGTCCCATTCTCCATCGCCCAAACCTCAGACAACACCCCCCTCACTCTCACCTCGCCACGTTACTTGAAGCGGGACCCAGTAGCCATCACTGGAAGTTCACCTCCAGGTTAGAGCCAGATAGGCAATGCATTGTGGGTATGCAAATTAGATCATATGTCAGGTCTTTCCTCCGGGAAAATGGGTTTGTCTATAGGGCAGTGCTATTTTAAACACAGCATTCATCAACAAATGACAGAGAGTTCCCAAGGCGGAAGACATCCTGAAAGAGGACCATGGTGATGGGGGCCCTTATTAAAGCAGGCCTTGAACAGGGCAACCCTTGCCATCACATAGAAGGGTCCTCCGCTGTCGATAACCTAAAACCTCTGTCAAGGCGCTGTACTGCAGGTTCAATTTCATCAATCGTGTGATTCCAACCTACTTACAGAACAGGAGGAAAGATATCTTCCCTACACCCAAGCCATTGAAGGAACCATCGAATAACAATCCAGGACCATGCAAGGCAAAGAGAACATATGCATCAATACACAAATAGAGGCATGAGAGGATGTGTGATGGTTTACAAGCCCCTGTGAACCTAGACAATGGACCCAAAGGTTCATTCAATGGAGGTCCCACCAGCGACCAGCACTGTAGGCTTCAATTAAGACGATTTAAACTGACACAAGAGCACGCATAGGTAAATCTATGAAGACGTGTGTCACACAAGCCTTTAAACCTCAGCAATCATCGAATGGCATGGAACATATTTGAACATGCAATACTGCATACGATGCATGACATGAAATAGCTTAACAGATAAAACCTAGTAAAGCAAGTCTGACATGGCATGGCACAGCATTAAAGCATAAGGTAACATGTACCGCATGCCATAACAAAACATATGATAGCATAACATGCACAGTAAAGCATGATATGACCATACCATAATACGATGTAATATGCGTGCCATAGCATAATGTTGCCTAACGGTTCTACGTTGTTACACAGACTGTTGTTTGATGATCTCGATTTTGGTCGACCTCATTTCGACCCTTTTCTTTTTTGGTCATGGGGAGTCGCCTTCATGCCCCCCTCCCCTGCCTCATGACCCCTCCCCACCGAACTACTCCGCCAGACACATATACATGTCTATTTGGGCACCATTTGCATACCGGCACAGCATAACATAACACACAAAGCATGTCATTACTGACATGGCATAGCATGGCATGCATGCACAGCAGAACACATGCCATCTGCCAGAAGGGCACTCCCTCGTCCCGCAGAGAACTGCTTCCCTTTGCCATGCTCTGCCTGAGCCGATAAAAAACCTTCTTGAGAATATTTCAAAAGTTTAGGTAGGCAGAAGTTATTGCACCCTTCATCTTATGCGGCATAGCTAACGAGCTCTTCGGTTTCCCGCAAGATGAGTATCTTACCCCTCCTCTTCATTGCTTTGCCCTCTCTTCAGGACACCTGGCCCTCTCCTCCCCCACCCACCAGTCCTCTTTCCATACCCCTTGGCCTTTGAGCATTGTGGAAGCTCCGCGAGAAGCCCATTGCACAATTCTGCAAAGTAAGTCAATGAGATCCCATACGCTGCAGAGCATGAAGTAAGATGCATAGCAAGCAACGTAACATGTGTGGCACAGCTTAAACATACCATGCATAAAATAGCATGCCATAAGATGCGCAGCATGAAGGATGATGCATAGCATAACATATCACGTGTGGCACATCTAAAACATGCCATGCATAAGATAGCATGCCATAAGATGCGCAGCATGAAGGATGATGCATAGCATAACATATCACGTGTGGCACATCTAAAACATGCCATGCATAAGATAGCATGCCATAAGATGCGCAGCATGAAGGATGATGCATAGCATAACATATCACGTGTGGCACAGCTTAAACATGCCATGGATAAGATAGCATGCCATAAGATGCGCAGCATGAAGGAAGATGCATAGCATAACATATCACGTGTGGCACAGCTTAAACATGCCATGCATAAGATAGCATGCCATAAGATGCGCAGCATGAAGGATGATGCATAGCATAACATATCACGTGTGGCACAGCTTAAACATGCCATGCATAAGATAGCATGCCATAAGATGCGCAGCATGAAGGATGATGCATAGCATAACATATCACGTGTGGCACATCTAAAACATGCCATGCATAAGATAGCATACCATAAGATGCGCAGCATGAAGGATGATGCATAGCATAACATATCACGTGTGGCACAGCTTAAACATGCCATGGATAAGATAGCATGCCATAAAATGCGCAGCATGAAGGAAGATGCATAGCATAACATATCACGTGTGGCACAGCTTAAACATGCCATGCATAAGATAGCATGCCATAAGATGCACAGCATGAAGGATGATGCATAGCATAACATATCACGTGTGGCACAGCTTAAACATGCCATGCATAAGATAGCATGCCATAAGATGCGCAGCATGAAGGATGATGCATAGCATAACATATCACGTGTGGCACAGCTTAAACATGCCATGCATAAGATAGCATGCCATAAGATGCGCAGCATGAAGGATGATGAATAGCATAACATATCACGTGTGGCACAGCTTAAACATGCCATAAGATGCACAGCATGAAGGATGATACATAGCATAACATATCACGTGTGGCACAGCTTAAACATGCCATGCATAAGATAGCATGCCATAAGATGCACAGCATGAAGGAAGATGCATAGCATAACATATCACGTGTGGCACAGCTTAAACATGCCAGGCATAAAATAGCATGCCATAAGATGCACAGCATGAAGCAAGATGCATAGCATAACATATCAGATGTGGCACAGCTTAAACATACCATGCATAAGATAGCATGCCATAAGATGCATAGCATAAAATGCGATACATATCATAACATAAAATGCATAACATAATATGTATTCATGGCATAGTATAAAATAGGATGCACAGCATAATATGCCATGCTTGCCCTAGTGTAACTAACATATACAGCATAACATCAAATGCACAGCTAACCTTAACATAGCATGCATTGCATAACATAACATGTATGGCTAGGCGGAATATGAGATGGTCAGCTTAGCCTCGCATAACATAACATGCATCACATAATAAAGCGACAGAAGAATATAGCAGCATCCCTACAGTAGCATAATATGCATAGCATGTCTGAAATAGAATGATAGAGCATAACATGACATTGATATGTGCAGTATTCGGCCCACTCTCCTCCCTGCAGTGTCCACCCCCTCCCCACGCCCCTTCATTTACCTGAAAATAAAGAACCCCTCCATTATAGAACAGGAAATGTTGCATGTGCTTGGCCCATGGAATATTTTGGGAGCTACATTTGGAATACGTTTTCCCAGAAACTGCAAATGTATAGCAAAGTTGCCTTGAACATCACAGAGAGAAGGTGGCCTTCTCCGCAGAAATGACACATTGATAAACGTTGTGTTCCTAATGAGCACTATCATGCTGGCTCATGAAGGCCATCTAGACCATGGGTCTGCAACCTTTGCCTCGCCAGACTTTTTTGACTACCACTCCCATGGCTCCTAGCCATTATGGTCAATTGTGAGGGACCTTGGGAATTGTTGTCCAAAAGATCTGGAGAGCCACAGGTTGCAGACCACTAGCCATTATGGTCAATTTTGAGGGATCTTGGGAATATTTGTCCAAAAGATATGGAGAGCCACAGGTTGCAGACCACTAGCCATTATGGTCAATTGTGAGGGATCTTGGGAATATTTGTCCAAAAGATCTGGAGAGCCACAGGTTGCAGACTCCTGATCTAGACAATACCCAATCCAAACGCCGTCTATGGGAGAAACACTGGTGGCCAGATATGGATGAGGAAATGGAACACCACATCCCAGCGTGCTCTCCCTTCCTTGAAGGAGATAACTGCTTCGTCACATGTACCCCATGACGTCTATAGACTAGCAGAGACGTTGCTACGGGGAGCTGAGGGGGCTATAGCCCCAAGTCTTTTGTTTGAAACCCCAGATAGAAGCTCAGTGGCTACAATCAAAAGGCTATCTAGCCCTGAGTCCCGACAGTCCCGACATTAGCGTAGCCCCGGATCTCTTCCAGACCTAGCAACACCCCCTGTAGACAGGTTTTAACACGAGAAAAGGTTGGCATGGATTTCTTTGCCCCGAGTGATTGCATGCTTCCGGAAAACCAATATGCACTAGTGATGACCAACCGCATGCCAAGGTGTATAGAGGTCCACTTTCTGCAATCCATCACCACCGCCACAACTTTTGTAGCGCTGACCACGATGCCATAGCACCATGGCTCCAACAAAGAAGTCCAATTCACCTGCCGAAGATCTGTTCCATCAGAGGGCAGCATTACACACACACCCTCTCAAGTAGAAAGGGCCAACAGGCTCATAGATGCCACCAGGCAACAAGTCGTGATACCTCCGGGTCTGGGTGCTACCAATAAATAAAATAAAAAAAGAAATCAGAAGCAACAACACAGATTGCCGGGAAGTGGTCCAATGTGTTTTATTCACCAACAGAGTGACCACTTACTCCACCACAGGCATTACTCCTTTGGAACTAATGGGAGGACATAAAGCACACAGCCTGGACTGACTGTGCCACCACCAGGCTGCATGAGCATGGTCCAGCCGCACAGCAAGGTGTTCGATTGACACATTCGAAGCAAGCCAATGCATTCAGCAACGCCAAGACGTTCTGACACATTGACATTGGGGGGTCAAGGGAAGTTCAAACATAGGTCTTCCAAGTACAGTGCTCCTACCAATGAACATGACACACTCCAAAAATTCCATTGTTCATACACATTGGGCCTCATTACGAGTCCGGCGTCAACCAGCCAGTTTTTCCGGCTCGGTTACCGCCGGACTCGTATTACCATTCTGCCTCCGTGACTCCCAGAATTACCAGGGCATTACGACCCTGGAGTCCCGGGAATTTCCGGAGGCAGAATTCAGTAAATCCCCATTCCCATTGAGTCCCATAGGACTCAATGGGAATGGGGAAGTGGAAACACTGGAACACCACCTCCCGTCTGCAGGACTCGAGATCGGGCGGTCTGGAATTAACAGTGGCGGCGGGTTTACTTCCACTGTTATTTACGGACTGCCCGACCCGTAATGAGGCCCACTGTGTTTGTTTGTTCACTGTTATGAAAACCAATAAAATTCCATTGAAATGTTTTTCCATTGTTAAAGAAAGGGGAAAGATCTGCAGATTACCAAAACTTTGCACCAGTGCAAGTGCAAAGTTTGCACGGTATTAGCACTAGGGCAAAGTTTTCCCTATTTTTAAAACCACTGGGACATATTAGAAAACTATAGCACCATGACAAATGCAAAAATTGCCATAGTGCAAAAAAGATACATTTTCGATGCATTTTTTCACCAGGGCAAAGTTTGCCCTAGTACTAATGCCATTCTGTATTAGCACCTGTTCCAATAAGCTACAGAAAATGTATCTTTTTTGCCCAAAGGCGATTTTTGCCTGGGCGCTTATACCATGCCAAACTGCACTTGTCATGGTGCAATCGTTTTCTAATGTGCCCCATTGTTTTAAAAAAATAGGGCAACCTCCGCTCCAGTGCTAATACAATGCAACTTTGCACTTGCACCAGTGCAAACCCTCTGTAATGTGGCCCCTGGAGCTTATGCACAGTTGCCCTGTGTTAAAAACACACAACCACTGCAGGCATTGTAGCCCAACCCTCCTGATGTACCGAGGATCTCGAAGAAGACGGCAGAGGTGAATCCGGCTCCTCATTAGAAGAGGCACTGCCCCACAGACCGCAAGTACCAGATCTTAAGAGACTCAAACCAGAAACCCGGACATTACAAGTAGTCAAACAAACAGGCCATCACCACAGAATCTCCTCCAGTAGAGCAGAATCCCCCCAGACGGAAGAAGAAAGAAGCTGCCAAAATCAATCGGAAGTGGAAAGAAGAGAACTGGCGGCCTCCTCATGCAGGGCCGCCAGAAGCTTCAGAGCTTTGCAATATTATTATAATCAAAAGCTACAGGAAAACACCCCTTTTCTTTTTTTGTAGGATGAGCTACTAGTTGGCACTTAAGCGCCCGTTATAACTGAAACGATTGCCTTGGAGTACAGCTAGGGAGAAATGGCACATGGGGAGAGACTCACAGTTTGCAGTTGTCTATTTGCCCACCCATTGCCATGCTAATCCCTATGGCCATCCCCACCCAGTTACTGCCCCTCTCTGCCCAAAACACCTCCTCACAGTAACTCGTTGGGCTCACTTTAATCAAGCCTTACATTAAACTTTGCACTCAAGTCAAGGGCCTGCCAGTGTTTTTCAAAGCAGCCTTCTGTGATGTAAAGACATCATTGTTGTTGTAAACGTTCTACTGGTGTAGGGAGACCAGATTTATAAAGTATAAATCTGGGACACGGTAACTAACATAAAAGTAGGATTAGCTCTTGAAAGTGGCTGTCAAGGCACTACACTTCAGCAGCGTTCAAAAGAGAAGGGGGTGTAAGTGTTACTGTTAAAAGAAGCACATATGATTAATTTATCACAAACTAACGCTCTCTTAAGTTGTAAACTGCAGCCTTTCTTCTGTGTGCATTCCTGCCTACCAGCTATGAAGACCTACCACCAAAAACCGGGACCACTGCAGATTCCTATGTGAACATGATCTTGAGAAAGGGGGAGAGAGCACCAAATACAGGGACAGTCCCGGCAATACCAGTGACATCTGGTCACCCTACACTGGTGTAATAAAAATGTCTTAACCAGGTTTGCCTTCTCTGCCTTCAGTCACTTGATTTATATGCACTATGCGTGTCCTTCACTAAAGTCCCGTTAAAAACAAGCATTGGTAAAGCCAACAGTTTTGGTTTTGCTCAAGTGTTAGGCATTTGGCATGCGCTATTAGATGTCCATGTACTCCCACCATATCGCACCTGCTCACGGGTGAACCGGCCTATAGGTAACTCTGGAGATTTCCCGGTGGGCCTCTGCACACTGGGCCTCTTTTGTGTGGGATTTCACATTTTTCCATGTAATACGGGGCCACTTTGACAATTATTTCCAGGGGCTCCTTTGGTTCCCACGCCACCCCTTCACCTGCTACCATCAATAGCCAGTTAATACCGCTACAGCACGGCCTGCCTCGTGCCCTTCCCATTCCTACACAGCAGCCTGAACTGATGGCATTGACAATGCTTGCTCTTGCTATGTTTTACATCCAGAACTCGCAAAGGCTGCCTGGACGGTTGCCTCGCTGTCTGGTCAGCACAGCAGTCTGCCCCGCTCTGGAGAGCGCGGCAATGTCCTGCCACGTGTGTCCGGACGGACGCCCCAGGGCGCCCTGGGGAGCGGTGACTCAGCGCCGCCAGCAGCGGCGCCCCTTCATCAGACACTCATCCTGCGTACCCCGTGATTGCGAGCTCAGCCAGGCAGCGCAAATGACAGTGGATTAAAGGCAAACGCGCTCTTTCCATTGGCAGGGCGGCGGCTCGCATTAACATCCAAATGAGCTCTCCCCCCACCCCCAACCCCGCGGGACTGGAACTCATCACCACAACGCTTATCCCGGACAAGGCCTGACACACCTGACCCGGCGGACGGAGTCAATATTCTGCACGGATTCCAAATGTCTAGGCACGCAATGCTATTGCCTGGAAACACTTGTGTATAGGCACCGTACAACTGACCAATAAATAAATAATGCGTCTTTGAAACGAGATCATCTGGTTTGACAGGAATCTGACACGAGCCTCAGACAGCACTGAAAGATAAGTGTAGTCGTCAAGGGTTTCTAGAGGTAAGCATTGGACCACTGGGTTATGCAAAGTGACAGACGGTCCGTGCGACAGACGGATTCCCAGACACGCTGTCGCACACATATTAACATCCACATTCCATTGAGGGATCGCTATGCAGACCTGGTTTTTTAACCTTGCATTCCCCGACTTGTCATTGGTTTATAATGGGGACATGCGGGACTACACGTCCCACAATGCACGTTGGGCTCGATTATTTCCACCATTTATTAGACTGAAAAACGCCTTTCCTGCCTTCCTGATACTGACTTCTGCAGTTTCGGGTGGAGGACTGGGTAAGCATGCCAAGATGTCACGTGGTGCTTTATTTTTTTCCAGGACTACAAGTCCCAGAATCCAGAGAAAGGAAAGAACATTGTACATGCATCTCTCGAAGGATATAAAGGGGTTGTAGGTAGACATTATATTTTGCCAAAACACGTACAGTCCATACCTTTTAGTCAATTCATAAGTCGTTTAAAAAAAAATGAATTTAAAGTTGTGAGAAGCCAAGATACACAAAAATCCTTTCCTTGCATAACCCCTGTTATCGTTATTTATCCCATTTTTAAATGACTAAAATGTACTTGCAGAGAATATAGCACAATCAATATATGACACGACAATATGAACAGCTTTATTCCAGTGATGGTGGATGCAGCGGAAACACGCATTGTCAAAGCCAATGCGTTTCACTTGTGTGGTGGCATGGCATCCAGGCACTACCCAACATGGTCCTACCTGGCCATAAGATGGCAGCAGCTGTAAAATGGTGCTAGTTCTTGGGCAAATTATGGCAGTGAAAGCCAAGTACATGTCCAATGCCTATACAAGAGCCACGACTGTTGTCTTTGCTAATGCTTGTACTTACCATGCATTCAGTTCAAGGAACAGATGCAAGGACATATAAGCATCTTGTAAATCAAGCGACGGAAGGTTCAATTGATGAAGACAGTTCTCACCAGGAGTTGTTTTCACAAGTTGACAGCTGCAATTGAGCCATTGCCCTCTAGGCGGCTGGAGCTACACCCCAAGATATCCCATTACACGAGTTTTGTGGCCGGGAGGGTGTGGGAGGTTCTGACTATAGAAGGCACTAGTAAGGCCAAAGCCAGTTAAAGGATGGGAACATATTTAAACTCCTACAGGCTGTGTGTGCCTCCTCACGTCTCATCTCTCTCCTGTCCTCACTTCCCGTGGCAATATTTTGGGCTTACAGGCAGTGTTTTCAGCACCACCTAGGAGCCAAAACTAAAAATGTCAGCTAAAAGGCTTTCATTTTTTTCCACACCTTGAGACAATGCTAAAGCGAGCGAGCTTGAAGAGTTCCTGCCCGGTGTTGAAACTTCACAAGGGTGCCACATCGTGCACGAACGCCCATTCTGGAACCGTCCGCCATTCTGAGGTCCAACCACTGGCATTTTAAGTGCCAAGGACGAGTATGCTCGTCCTTTTTGCATAGACTTGCATAACAGCCTGGCACTTAAGGGGTTACACAGATAGTGCCCTTCTTGCTGCACATGGTAATAACAGGTGCATTCTTTTGAGTAAGGTGGGAAGGGGGGTGTGCGTGAAATACCCGTGGTTGGACCCTTGCCTGGGGCCTTTACGTCGCCATCAGAACATAGCACTGTAATGGAAACGCGAGTCAGAAAAATGAGCCTTAGAAATGGACCAGAGCAAAGAGAGAATTGATGACCTCCTCAAACCAGGTAATACTTTAATTAAAGCTTATAGGCCCTCATTGCAAGGTTGGCTGTAAGGGATACCATGCACCGGTAAGGAAACCGGTGCCCGGTAATCCCTTACCGCCCTACTACAAGGTCCCTTAGCGGTAATATGGACGGGACCCGTTAAGGGACCAGGGCGCAAATAACGGACTCGACATACGCAAGCCAGTTATTTGCTCCCTACCCATTCCCATTGAGCCCTATGGGGGCTCAAATGGGAATGGAGAATGGCATTTTCAATGGGGACTTACCGTTCCTGCAAAGGTCAGACTACACCGGTAAGTCCCCATTGAACTAGACCGGTGCCGGACCCGTTATTGGTGGCAGTCATGGAGCAAATAGCGCATAGACTACCACCAATCTCGGAATGAGACCCATAGACCATCTGCCTGATTCAAGGAATTATTTGCGCTGAAAACGCAGATTTGCGCGCCTTTCTGGCCGAAAATCCCCATACTTCAAACAGGGATTTTCAGGCAGAAAGGTGCGCAAATCTGCATTTTTTCGGTGCAAATAATTCCATGAATCAGGCAGCATGTGATGCTACGACGTCCTTTCACCGCAGGATGTTTATTCGCTGGAGTTTTTACCGCAGATTTTTTAACAATAAAAACTCATCGAATTTTTAGGGGGGGGTAGAAAAATATATATATATGGGGTGTCGATGTTCGAGAATAGCAAAAAAACTCAAAGGGACGGGGGGTGGATCAGGGGTGGAACCCTCCAAAAAGAGAAACAATAAAAATCAATGAGTTGTTTTTGTTAAAAAATCCACGGTAAAAACCCAGCGAAAAAACATCCCGCAATGAGATGACGTGGAACCCATGTGATGAACCATAATCACCAAAGGTTGCCCACCCGTCCTAGTTACCCATAATCACCAAAGGTTGCCCACCCGTCCTAGTTACCCATAATCACCAAAGGTTGCCCACCCGTCCTAGTTACCCATAATCACCAAAGGTTGCCCACCCGTCCTAGTTACCCATAATCACCAAAGGTTGCCCACCCGTCCTAGTTACCCATAATCACCAAAGGTTGCCCACCCGTCCTAGTTACCCATAATCACCAAAGGTTGCCCACCCGTCCTAGTTACCCATAATCACCAAAGGTTGCCCACCCGTCCTAGTTACCCATAATCACCAAAGGTTGCCCACCCGTCCTAGTTACCCATAATCACCAAAGGTTGCCCACCCGTCCTAGTTACCCATAATCACCAAAGGTTGCCCACCCGTCCTAGTTACCCATAATCACCAAAGGTTGCCCACCCGTCCTAGTTACCCATAATCACCAAAGGTTGCCCACCCGTCCTAGTTACTGCCAGCTCGAAGCCAAGCGCTATGGCTGAAACAGCGGAGTAAAAATACATACGTTTATAAGACCTGCAATGCGCACAAGCTTGTTCCACGGGGACGGAAATCCCCAAAAACTCCTCCAGCGGCTTCCTCAATGTTGGCATTCGATTCCATAACATCTGCCCAATCAATGTGCAACTCACCTGTGCAAATCTCCCAGCAAAAATGAAAGGTTGTACTTACTTAGTTAGACAAAGCACCCTTCTGCAATGGAATGTATTGTAGAGTAATGCCAAGTGGTCTCTTATACTTTAAAAAAATGTGCTCTAGTTCAAAGAACTATTTCACCTATCACATAAAATCAACAAAATATACCCATAAATTATCAACTAAATTCGTAAAACATTTGTATCCCCTTGTCAACTAAAATACTCAATTTCCAAGAACTGAAAAAAATTAAATATATATTTTGTTGCATTGCATTTTTTTTTAATTTCCTCACCATATTTACCGACCGCCACTTTCCATACATTGTACAGAGCAATCATTAAAGACACGTTACATGAGTTGAGGCAACAGTTCCAAAATGCCTCCTCGCTTATTGCTGGCACTTATGGACAAACCGAGCCAGCAATTGTAAGTCTGGGACTGGAAGGTCTGGGAGTCCCGCTACCGGCACGGACAGAGTCTCGACCACGCTTCAGTATGTGGATTTCATTACTATATGTTGTGCTGTCTCCATCATGTCTGGCTTTAGGAAGAGTCGGCAGGTCCGATAATCCCTGAGGATGCCCAATCGAGGGGCCCAACATGGTCATGGTTGGCAAGTGATCTAATCTTAACGAAAGAGAACATGGACGAGCCGACACTGCAGGGCATGTCAATAGAGAATGCTTTGCAGACAAACAAGTTAACACAGCGAGCAACGATCAGGGTATCTCTTAAGAAATTCCGAAACCTCCCATCGATCCTTTTTAACCAACCCAAATCAGTCATATTAACAGTTTCAAGCCCATACAACCGGCCCATACAATACAGCCGGGAAAAGGCTTTGGTTATAAAGCTTTAAAATGCTCGCACAACTATATTTTCCCTTTCCCTTAGGTGTTTGAGGAAGAATGGGTAACGGTGCAGAGTGTACGCTGCGCAACCGTCGACTAGCAGCAACCGCAAGGATTAGTGGCGCATAGTCCAAGTACACTGCACAGCTGTCGACCAGCAGCAACCAGAAGGGTTAGCGGTGCAGAGTGCGTGCACGCTGCACAGCCATCTACCAGCAGCAACCAGAAGGGTTAGCGGCGCATAGTGCGAGTATGCGGCACAGCCATCGTCCAGCAGCAACCAGAAGTGTTAGTGGTGGACAGTGCGAGTACGCAGCGCAGCCGTCGACCAGCAGTGGCCGTAATGTAAGTAAGGGGCGGGCATTGAGAGCAGCCATTACTGCGTCCTATTGAACTGCCTGGCCTTTTTGTGCACTTCCACCTTACGCCTAACTTACTGTTTTCTGTCTCTCCGCAACCTTAGGCTTCCCCTCCCTTGCGGTTAGCTGTACTTTGTCTCTCTCCCTCTCTCTCTCTCTCTCTCTCTCCCACCTCCTCCAACTTTCCTCCTTGCACCCCCTATGGTGCTCTCTGTCTCCCCCTATCTTCTCTAACTGCTACTCTATCAACTATCCTATCCCTCTCACTAAGTCTGGTGGGAAAACATTCAAGTGGGATATCCTCGTCTCTAAACCAGGCCTCCCTATCGCTGATACATACATCAGTGCTTCCTCCAGACAGACTTTTACCAACATCCTCTTTGTGGTTCCCTCTCCTGACCTATGGACCACTCATATGGTCTCTGTTCTCTCTCCTATCTCCTCCTATCCCATTAATGGTGGCACCTGTTGGGAGGCCCTCTTGGCTTCCTTCCACTCCTCCAAAACCATGATTAATGTCTATCTGAATGGGAGCATCTTGGTCCAGGGCCCACAGAACAATCTCCACCTTTTCAATAGGCGCTTACCGTGTCTTATCAACTGTAACAGTTTATTGAGAAGCCACCCTCAACATGCCCACTTAAGTGGTTATGCAACAAACTGTTTAAACTGTTTAAACAATTCTTTTTTTAGCCCTATCTCAGACACATACCATGTCCCTTGGATCCCTCTCTCCTGCACTAACAATGAGCCAAGAACCAGGACGGTGTACAGGAAATATATTGGTATTTATTTAAATTAAAAGTAATAGAAATTAGCACGAAAATATCAAAAACACCACTTTATTTGTGGCACAACACAATAAACTTCTTTCAGCATAAATAATTCACAAAAGTGAGTTAAAAACAACACAGACACAATTCTTACTTACTACAAATTTCACTTCACAAAGTAATTACACTGATCAATACAAAGGCACGTGTGTAATGTTGTGCAATTTTGATATTCCTGCAGGCTTAAAAAGGTAGCAGTAGGATTAAGATTGGTAACAATACATATGGCAATTATAATTTCGCCCACACATTTGGTTTAAAATAAACACAGGGTGATTTATCGCTTTGTTTTTCAGACCACCTCCCCCTTGCTTTGGTCTATGTTGGGAAGTCAGACAGAAAAATTTGAATGATTTGGGGAAATTTGGATTTAAGACCCCCCTCTCTGGAAGGGCTGTGTTGGGGAAGCTGGATAAGAAGGTTGGACTGATTAAAGAACACAGACATCCCTCTTCCTTAAGAAGTCAGAGTCAGCTGGACAACAAGTATTACCTAATTAAATTATAAGCTATAGTTTCCAGCACACGCTTTGTTAATTTTGAATTTTTAACAAAATTCACCCCGTAGTGTTCTGCCAAATGAGGAATTAATTAAATTAATAGGTTTGGTCATCTAGTCTAAGAATCTACACAGTCCTGCCCTCCTGCCCGCTATAAAGGGAAGGGATTCAAGGCAAGCAGATTCCCTTACCTTTGGTTTTCCAGGGCTCCGTTCTACTTACATAGCAAGCCTTTGTTTAAGGTTCAGGAAAGCCAGTTGTATCTCAGGACACTCTGGAAAGATAAGGCAGGGATCTGGTCACTCCACTCTCAAAGATGGCCCCCCGCTTTCCACCATAGGACCCAGCTAGCTTGAAGGCCTTCCTAGAAATAGACAGCTCCACCTGGATGCACTCTCAGCAATCTCCTATGGTGATTTTCAGCAGCCTACCTGATGGTCTGTCTTTTGCCTCTGTCCACCTGTCTTTCTCCCTTTTCTGCTGTTCCCTGTCCTAGTGCAGTCCCCCTTATATAGCAGCGATGACACCACCAATTTTACCACCTTGGGGAAGTACCCTGCAATAATCCCTGCCACTAGGATTGGACAGTTACCCTTCTCTCTCCTCCCAACCCCACCTCCAAGTCATTGTTGGTTTAGGGGACTGGAGCAACATGTGGCAATTCCCATTTGGAAGATCCCCTTTGTTCTCCTTTCAACATTTTGACAAAAACTAGTTATGTATCAAAACTTCATAATTGTACCAGCAACTGCCGTACTAAACATATTTTCTGATTCCACTAATCATGGGGAATTAGATGAGCCGACCACCAAATCTGTATCATGTAGCACATCCATTTGGTGCCTTTCTGCCGTTTCCATAAAAAGCAAAACAGTCATGAATATGTAAGTTATTAAGCACATCCCTAATTTCATTTTCCACCCACTCACCAACTCTCACATTTGGGCCATGATCAGATCAGCCTGAAACCCAGTTTAACTGGCCATTACAGTTCCCAGAGCCACAGATGAATTCTATGTACCCAAATTCGCCTGGAAATGACATAGAAAAGGGTACATAGATGAAATGTATCCACCTTATGATTGCTGAGAAAAAGGCCTAAATGATAATAGCCCTTTTAAATAAATTGTGAATCTTTATGTGGGATAAATGGCCCTGCCTCCTGCCTTCCGGCCATTTGTGTTCCCTGGGTCAGCCTGTGCCTTTATCAGTCTCCTTTGTGTTGGAAGCTTGCTCTTTGAAGTGGGTGTCCGCATTTTCACACATATTAGTCGTGCTCCAGCCAAGGGTTTTTTTTCTTTAAGTCCATGCTTTCAGAGCCAGCAGGTCTGGAGAACACTGAATTTCGACGCCTTTAGCAGGACATTTTATTGCGGTTAGTCATTAGATGGGGGATGTGACATCAAAGCTGAGAGAGGGAGTTTTCATTTGTGAAGAATTGCCCACAGCCAGCAAAAGAGTCTGTCTTGGGCTGACATTTTCCATGAAGACAAAGTGGCTCTTCAAATGTCACTGGAGTTTTGTGGGTGAAACATAACATTGCTCTTTTGGTCAACCCACACATCATGTTTTGTTTTCCTGACATTTTCCTGTGCGCAGTGATATTTTTTTCACTTTTACTTTTAAAACTTTTTATTTGCACACACGTGCAGGCCGTTTTGGTTTTCAATATTTAAATATCCTGTTTTCCACGTGATAGGGATCTTTGATTCCAACTTCATTCATAAATTAAAATTCTGCTTGCTAATGACAGGTAGGCCCCTTTCCACATGGCTCTTTAACTTTACTTGAAAAACCAAATCAAATGCCAGTCCATTTTTGTTTGAGTTTTTAAAATCTTGCTATTCATGTGAAAGGGACTTCTGTTTGGGGCCTTTAAAGTGCACCCCACACAACTTCCTCTCTTGTCCTGCTATTTCTACCAGTGCCTCTCTGGCTCCTTTGCCCCCTCCTTCCTCTGTTGCCTCTCTGACACATATCTCCTCCTCCTCTCTGACCCTCATGCCACCTCAGTCTGTTGCCTCTGCCCACTCTAGGGCCCCTCTACAACCTCTGCTGGGTGTACCTCCCTGCTATACCCCACACCGTAAGTTTTTCAAATGTGGCAACCTGCTCCATGTGGCTTCTCTCAACTCTTGCTCTGCTGTCAAATACTACTCTGACATCTGTCCCCTCCTTGAAGACCTTGTCTTGGATGTCCTCGCTCTCACCGAGACATGGCTCACGGCCAACTCTGTCACAAGTTTTGAATCTCTCCTCCTTGAGGGCTACAAGATCCTCTCCGAGCCCAGAACCCACCGGCCCGGTGGTGGAGTGGCCCTGATCTTTCTGGAGTGTGTCCCTGCTTCTGTCATTCCTGGACAGGCCCACTCCTCCTTTGAAGGCCTGGTCTGCAGGCTCTCTATCTCTCCTGTCCTCTCACTGACTGTGGCCACCATATACAGGCCACCTGGCCATGCCACCCTCTTCCTCTCTGAATGGTCTGTCCTCTTCTCTTCTCTACTTGCTGATACCTCTTGGCTTTTTCTCCTTGGAGCCTTCAACATCCAGCTTGATGCTTCTAATCCCTCCTCTGGTCTCTTCAGCAACCTCTGCGACTCTCCCTCTCTTTCCATTCTACCCTCTGGTCCAACAAACTCTGCCGGACACACCTTGGATGTTCTTATCTCCTCTTACATCCCCCTATCTAACCCTCGCATCACCCCTCTTTCTTGGACAGACCACATTCTGCTCTCCTCTCATCTAAACCTTCTTGCCCCTCAAACAAAGCCTACCCCAGCATTGCCACCTTCCTTCTCTGTCATTCGGCCCATGAAACAAATGTGAGTAGATGCCTTTGACTCTACCTTCTCTGCTCCTCCTACTCTTGCGGCTGACTCACACTCTGACACAGCCCTCTCTTACCTGCATTACCTGCATCTCCAACATTCTGGACATCCTTGCCCATGTCATGAGAATCCGTCGGAAGGCTACCTCCAAGTGCAACTCTTGGTATGACTTTGACCTCGCTGCCCCCTGAAACACAAGTGCAAGGTGGCTGTGAGGCAGTGGAGGGCTTCGGGCGCATCCTCTGACAAACTGGCTTGCCGCCTGCTCCAAAGGCAAAAAAGACTTGCTGTCTTCTCCAAGAAGAGAGTCCACACCCAAGCCTGTGTCAATGCGGCCTCCAACAACATCGCCAAAATCTTTAAAATCTGCAAGGAGCTGGCCAATCCTACTGCAGTCTCCACCTCTCGTGTCCACCACCAAGCCCTTTGTACAGCATTGGCGGTTAATTTCAGCACTAAAACTCAGGACATCCTGTCCTCACTTTCCTCTTCCCCTCCCTCTACCTCTCTCAGGCCCCCCTTGGTTGCCTTTCCCTTTCCTCTTCCTTTTTCCTCCTTCTCTCTCTCGACACCTTATGATGTTTCAAGACAAGTCCGATCTATCAACGTTTTATCTAATCAGGTGCTCCCCTGCTCTTCCAGAACCCCCAAGGACCACATTGACATCCTCCCTCCAGCCTTGGCTGATTTCTGCAATCAGTCTTTTGCCACTGGATCTTTCCCTCTCTCCACAAGCACTCCCATGTGCACCCCTCTGATCCTACCTGTCCGGCAAACTATTGCCTGATTCCTATCACTCCTTTCCTGGGTAAACTCATGGAAAAGTTGGCCATCACCCAGCTTACTCTCCACACTGAATCTGTTGGTTGGCTCCATGACTATCAGTCTGTCTTCAGAGCAGCCAGAGGCGCGGAAACTGCTCTTCTGAACACGTGTGAAGATCTGCTCTCTAATCTTCACTCTAGCTCTCATTCTGACGTCATCCTCCTTGACCTTTCTTCTGCTTTCGACACGGTCAATCACTCGCCCTGATCAATCGACTTTGTGAGACCTTGGGCATCATGAATCAGGATCTGGCATGGCTGACTTCCTTCCTCTTGGACCGGCCCTCCCAGGTCCAATTTGGGTACTTCCTCTCCATCACCACCCTCCCTACATGTGGCTTACCCCAGGGCTCTATCCTCTCACCCTGTCTCTGCAATGTCTATCTTGCCCATTTGGCCCACCTGATCTCTTCCTTCTCCTCCAACTTTCAGTGCTATGCGGATGACACTCAGCTCTCATTGAGGCTTCCCTCCGCCGCCTCTCCTGCCTCGCTCATTCCTGACTCTCTTTCTGTGATTCAGGATTGGTGCTCCTCCACTGATCTCTGCCTTAAATGCCAGTAAGACTGAGATCTTTCTCAGTCTGGGACCCCTACTCCCGCTTTCCCTCTATCACTCTGGCTGCCCTGCCTGGACCCTCTACCCTCGTCTTCCTGTGAGGCAATAAACCTTGGTGTCTTCTTCGACTCCACTCTCTCCTTCTCTCCTCACCTAGCCAGAAAGGTCACTTCCAGCTACACCTCTTCAGAGGTATTCTTCCTTTTCTCACTTTCCCACAGAAGCTCACTGTCTCCAGAACTCTGGTTTTCTCCAAGCTGGACTACTGCAACAGCCTCTTTCTCAGTCTTCCTGTCTCTACTCTGTACCATCTGCAACCTATCCAGAACAGGACTGCGAGACTTGTCCTTGGTCTCAAGACCAGGGGCCACTTCTCTCCGGCCCTGAAATCTCTCTTCCGCTCCTGGTGGCTGCAAGGATGAAGTTCAAGACCCTCTGCATTGTCCGCAAGGCTTTCTGGGGTTTGCACTACAGTCAACTCTCTCTCTGGCTAAGTACCTTCCTTCTCGAGCCCTTCGCTCAGCTACCTCCCCAGTGGTGGCACTCTCAGTCTAAAGTTGTACATATTCTTGTCTCCAATTTTTTAAAACACCCCCTTTCCTTTTTTTCAACATTAATTTTAAACAACCCATGTTCCCTGAAATCATGGAGTTCGTAAAACAATTGCAATAATTTCATGCTTGACATTTTCTGACCTATGCAAGACAACCAGACATCTCTGTGTATTGCCCTACGTTTCGTCCGTCACAGAATTGATTCACACAAGCATCTTCTGAATGTGGTCACAGTAAGCTGACGCGAAGACGCATGAGACGATGGATTTTTAGGAGGGATTCAACCAATTACATGAGACGACTTTGTGTTAAGTAACACCCTGATTTGAAAAAGGCACAAGAGATGCCAAAACACGTGTCTCAGAAAGGGCTCAATATTAATGAATATACATTAAAACTGTGAACAGGTTTTTACATTTTACTTGTATTGAGTTTTTCTTGAATATACAGTGGCGCATAAACCTGTGTGAAAACCCCAATCAGAATTATCGCGCATGGAGTGGAGGGAGTCCATCTTTTCACACGTATGCAACACCACCAAAAACCTATGATTAAATAGGGCGCTGTGGTTCATAAAGTTGATATCCCTTAAGTCCTCAAAACTTTTTTGTGTATGCATTATTACCTCACTGTTTTCATGTCAATTTAGACACATCCCAGACTAGCTAAACAAAGAAATCTGGTTTATGTGGTGCAGCCATTAAATGTGACGTATACAGAGAATGAGGGGCTTTGGAATGCTATTGGCCCCTTGCCAGTGAAATGTGACTTGTCAGGGAAAGGGGCCATTAGCATTTTCCATTTCACACTTGTGTCTGCACCAGCACAGTAATAAAAGATAAGACTTCAAAGAAAAATGCACACAAACAACAACCCTCTACAGTGATTTCACAGAGGAAAAACTCTGTGTTTTACACTTCAAAAAGAACCTTTGTCCTCGTTTCCAGAAAAACGGATGCATACCATCCAACAATTTAGGGCCACCACCGGAGCTACCCCAACTCTTTAAGGGTCAGGCACTTCTCCAGACAGAGGGTAGGAGGCAGATCTCCCTCTCCTCTGCAGGTGCCACTCTCTGGAACAGCCTCCCTGCCCCTCACCGACTTAAGCCGGACCACCTGATGTTCCGCAAGCAGCTCAAGAGCTTCTTTGTCCCCTCTGCCTTCTCTCTTGCACTCCCCTGCTAATGTTCCTGGCTGATGCGCCGACTGGTTGCTTAGTACCCTCAGAGTCTCAGTGAGTCCCAGGCTCCTCCACGACAAGTCCCCCTTGCACTGCCGCCTGGCCTACTGCGTACTTCAGGGTTGTAGGCTGTAATCTGTTACCTCTACAGCCCCCCATCCGACTTGCACTAATCCAGAGCCACGCTGCCCTGGTTACACTTATCCAGAGCCTTTACTGGCCCTGTTATGTTAGGTAATTTATACAGCGCCAAAGCCCTTAGGCGCCCTGACCGCATTCCCCCTACCCTCTGCCTTCACCTGCCCCACTCCCTTCCCCCTGCACATCTTGTTGTTGCATTTGCACAATCTGAATGTCACAATGCCTAGCAAGATCGTGTGCCTTGTCTTCCCTCTGCCTTCCGTCCCTTGTCTTGTGCCGCCTAGAAAGACTTGTGTACAGGTGCGTTATAGATGCAATTGCATATCATATCATACCTATAAGAAACAATTTCAATCATGCCATCAGGTAAAGACAAAGGTGAACTCCTACAATTGCTGCCATAACACATAAACTTAGTTTTTGCAATGTTAAGAACAGGTTATTTAGTCCAGCATATCTATGAAGCCCACCGGCAGCCCTACGCAGGCTGACATAAGTCTGATGGATCAACAGAATGTCGACACGTAGGACAGCAAGCGTACGTGCACACCCTCCAGTTTTGGTGGACAGCCGTTCACTTTTGCAAGATGGTCCGGTAGGTCAGCCACATATAAATTGAACAGAAGAGAGTCAAGCACACAACCCTGCTTAACCTCCAATTGGTAGGCGTGCTGGCCCAACTGCACATGCACATAGGTCTGTTCATGCAGCTGCCCAATCGCCTCCAGAAGCCAAGGGGAACGCCGAGACTTGCCGAGCTTTAGCATTACTTTTGCTCGCTCCATCGGATCGAAGGCGGCCTGTCGGTCTACAGGGAGCACATAAAGGGGGGAGAGCAGCTAAGAGCAGGTTATGTGTTTAGTTTAGTTTAGTTTAGTTTATTATTTGTATAGCGCCGCCTGGCCCTAGGGCATCCAGGCGCTTGCGATGAATACAACAAGAATAATACAACAGAAATGTACAAACCGATTACATATTTACAAATTTACAGTCTTGGTGCATGCTAGTAAGGTAGGGCTAGGCAGTTTACGTTTCTTTGGATAGAAGCCAAGTTTTGGTGTTGTGTCTAAATCTGTGAAAGGAAGGTTCTGATCTCAGCTCGAGTGGAAGTGAATTCCAAAGTTTGGAGGCAAGCACGGGGAAGCTGGAGCCACCTGCTTTTTGGAGCTTAAATCTTGGGATATTTAAGCAATGTGTTTGAGCTGATCTGGTAGGGCGCGCTGGGGTGTGGTGATTGAGATTGTCGGATAGGTATCTGGGTGCTTGGTTAGCTAGGCATTTGTGTGTGAGTGAGATGGTTTTATATTCAATTCTTTGTGGTATGGATAGCCAATGGCAGGTGCGTCTGGCGTCCGAAATGTGTTCATGTTTGGGTATGTTCAGGGCTGCTCGCAAGGCGTTGTTTTGTATGACTTGTAGTTTGTTGATGTTTTACTGACTGGTTCCCAAGTATAGCGCATTGCAGTAGTCAACTTTGGAAAGGACTAGCGCTCTGGCTAAGGTGATGCAGTTGGATGGTGAGAGGTAAGGTCTGCTGGCATTGATGAGTTTACAGGTGTAAGCAGTGGCTGATGAGATGGAATTGATCTGTCTTGTCAGTGTGAGGGAGGAGTCGAGGTAGATTCCTAGGGTTTTGACGCTGTTAGAGACGATGATGTTATTGCCGTCTATAGTGAATGCTTGATAGAGTTTGTCGAGTTTATTAAGTCTGGGTTGGGAACCTAGGAGAAGAAGCTTGGTCTTGTCGTCATTGAGGCATAGGCCATGCTTGGCCATCCATTCTTGGATAATGGAATAAATGTTGTTGAGAGCAGTGAGGTCGGTGGAGTAGTCGCCTGTTAAAGGGATCAGTATTTGGGTGTCATCTGCGTAGTTGGTGTAGATGACACCCAAGCGGTCCAATATGTCAAAGAGGGGTTTCGTGAACACATTATATAGAGTGGGGGAGACGCAGGAGCCCTGGGGGACACCGCAAGTGACTGGGGCTGGGATGGCAGAGGCTGTGGGTGCGTAGACTCTCATGGATCTGTTGTTAAGGAAGGAATGGATCCATGCGTTGGCGTTATCTGAAAATTTGGCTGCTGAGGATAGATGTTTGCAGAGGATGTCGTGGTTGACCAGGTCGAAGGCGGCCGATAAGTCAAGAAGGAGAAGGATGGCTAGTTTACCATTGTCTTTAATATTGTCCATCTGTATCTTAAGGTCAATCAGGGCGGTCTCAGTGCCGTGTTTGGGGCGGAATCCTGATTGTCTGAGTCCTAGTAAGTTATTTTTCTCAAGGTGGTTCTGTATCTGAAGATAGGCAGCTCTGTCGAGGATTTTTAGTAGGAAGGGTACGGTCGTAATGGGTCTGTAGTTGGTGGGGACATTAGGGTCAAGGGTGGGCTTCTTAAGTAAAGGAAGAACCCAGGAGTCCTTGAGTTTGTTGGGCACTATGTTGGAGGTGAAAGATGAGTTGATGAGGGAAGTGATGAAGGGAGCAAGTTGTTTGGCTGCATCTTTAATGACTGGGGCTGGGCAGGTATCGCCTTGGCATTTGGACGGTTTAAGAGAGTAGATTATTTCTTCAACCTCTTTGATGGTTATGGTGGAAAACTCAAAGAGGTTATTGTCAGCATTTTGGGGGGTGGTGTGGGTGTGTGTAGAGGGGGTGATGTTATCAGTGAGGGTGAGGCTTTCTTTCTTTGTCAGGATTTTGGCTTGTAGTGTGGCAATTTTGCCTAGGAGTGCTTCCTGGATGCTCGTGCACCAGTGGATGTCTTTGTTACAAGTGTCTGGAGTGGGGGAGGGTGATTCGAGTTCTCTCAGGATATTGAAGAGCTCTTTGGTATTAGATTTGGCGTTGCTGATTCTTTCATTGTACATGTTTTTTTAGACTGGATGATGGCTGATTTATAGATGTTCGATGCCAGTGCGTAAGATGTCTTATTAATAGTGGATGGTGACTGTTTCCATGCTAATTCAGCTTGTCTTTTGGATTTGCGGAGTGTTTTTAGTTTGGGGGTGAACCAAGAATTGAGGTGTGCTCGTGGTTTGGCTTTCCGAAGCTTGAGTGGTGCTATGGTGTTTATGGCCTTAAGGATAGTTGTGTTGTATAACTCTACTAGTTCAGTAGGGTTGGTCATGGTGGGTGAGAAGTCGATGATGGGTTGGAGTAACGGGAGGAGTTTCTCTAGTGTGATATTTTTGTTGTTTCTTGTGAGTGTGGGTGGGGCATTGGAGGAAGGCCCTGGTGTTTGAGTGCCTTTGTTGATGGTGAAGGTAATAAGGTGGTGATCAGTCCAAGCGCATGGAGTGTTGGAAAGGATGGTAGTGTTGCAGTTGAGGTCAGCTATCCAGTCAAGGATGCGGCCTTTGTTGTGTGTGGGTTGTGTGATATGGTGGGTGAGTCCTAATTCTGAAATTGTGTTGGCGACAGTGTGAGCTTTGTCATCTTTCTCATCATTGAGACCTAGATTAAAGTCTCCTAGGATGAGTAGTCGAGAGTTAGGTTTGATATTGTTAGAGAGTAAAAGGGCTATGTCGTCATTAAAGGATAGTATAGGGCCTGGCGGTCTGTAAATGAGGTGGATGGTGATAGTGCTTGTGTGCGTTGTGTATAGTTTGAGGGTGAGTAGTTCCGCTGATGGCAGTGATTGGTTTTGTATGTGTCTTATGTTGATGGAGCTTTTTGCAATAATGGCTACTCCACCACCTTTAGCTGTTTGTCTGTCTGCACGGTAGATGGTATAGTCATTGGGTATAGCAAGTGATAGAGAGGGGCCAGACGCTGGGTGGAGCCAGGTCTCTGTAATAGCTATGAAGTCGAGATCATTGAAGGAAATAATGTCGGCTATGTCTAGGGCATGGGCGACTACAGATCTCGCATTGATGAGTGCACCTTTGATGGTTTCGGTGGTGATGCATGATTTTTTGATGTGGGTGCGGGGGGAGGGTGCGTTCAGGCCGTGTGATATCTGGTCTGACGGAAGTGTAGGGCGTGTGCAGGGAGGGGCAGATTTGGTTAAGGTTATATTTTGTTTGTTGCCTAGATTGAGGAAGGATACGGGTGTGTGTGTTCTGGATCTGAGTCGGGTGAGTCTCGATAAGCCTGAGCAGGGATAGGATTTGCTGGTAGTGAGGTTTGTGATAGTGGATTGGCCGATGGGAGTAGTTTGTGATGCTTCTTGGGGGCTGGAGGTGTCTGCTGTGCGATGAGAGTCGATGGAGGAGGTAGGCTGGAAGGGGTTGATGTTGGGTAGGAAGGGGGTGGGGCAGGGTATGGGATAATGTCTGGGGCAGGCTAGTCTGCTGAGGCCATTGGGGTGTAAGCGAAAGTGTGGCCCTGTACAAGGGGTGTCAAGGGGGACCAGGCAGAATGGGAACATAATGAGGAAGGTCCAGGTTATCATATCTGAATTTAGAGGGAACTGGCGCACAAAATCATCAGAGAGAAGCTAGTACGCAATGTTAGTGCACAATGGTGCTGCAGTGAGGGTACTAACGCAGAGAATCAGAGAAATGCTAGTACACAGTGCTAATACACAGTGCTAATACACAGTGTACTCTAAGCGACCATAAGGCACTACACAATGTCACAGTGGTCTCTAAGCGACCATAAGGCACAACACTATGTCACAGTGGTCTCTAAGCGACCCTAAGGCATAACACTATGTCACAGTGGTCTCTAAGCGACCCTAAGGCACAACACAATGTCACAGTGGTCTCTAAGCGACCCTAAGGCACAACACAATGTCACAGTGGTCTCTAAGCGACCATAAGGCACAGCACAATGTCACAGTGGTCTCTAAGCGACCATAAGGCACTACACAATGTCACAGTGGTCTCTAAGCGACCATAAGGCACAACACTATGTCACAGTGGTCTCTAAGCGACCCTAAGGCATAACACTATGTCACAGTGGTCTCTAAGCGACCCTAAGGCACAACACAATGTCACAGTGGTCTCTAAGCGACCCTAAGGCACAACACAATGTCACAGTGGTCTCTAAGCGACCATAAGGCACAGCACAATGTCACAGTGGTCTCTAAGCGACCATAAGGCACAACACAATGTCACAGTGGTCTCTAAGCGACCCTAAGGCACAACACAATGTCACAGTGGTCTAAGCGACCATAAGGCACAACACAATGTGAAAGTAGTTTGTGTTAGACCGTACTGCAAAAACAGGGTTCAGTGAAGGCTTGAAGCAGTTCAGGTTGCTGGCTGGAGCAGTGGAAAAAAGGTTGCTGTAAGGGGCAGTATGCTTGCCCCAGAGGAGATGGGCAGGGGATCTAGCCCTATGCTCGATGGCGTATACAGGCTAGAGATAGGCACCGTGTACAGTGCCTTCGAGGTGGGCCGGTTCGAAGCCTGCTGGCTTGTGGTTGGCTCCCAGTAGAGGAGAGGGGCCAATCACGATGTTTGCAGGGTTGCGGGGCCGGGTGGAGGGCTGAAGATGCGACGGTCAGCCATCTTTAAATGGTGTGGACCTAGGGGCTTCAATTGGTGGCTGGATGCACTCTGAGTGCAATAATGGGGCAGATCCTGGCTGGAGAAGGCCACACTGGGCAACGCTTGAGCGGCGCGGATATTATTAAATAATCCGCCGCGTGTTGCCTTCAAGACGCACGCTCGTGCTGCGGCTAGGGACTCGTGACATACCTGGTGTCAGGCAGGGCTGGCTACTGCTCCAGCAGTAGATGGAAGGAGCTCCTGCTCATGGTGGCTCTGGAGTGGTAGGGGCAGAGTTCCTGGTCCCTGGCTCCTTAGGCTCCGAACAGGCACCCAACAGGCCTTAGTGTGGCCTTTGTGAGGGCCGGCGAATCCGCCTGCCGGCGGATGCTCGTTCGAGCTAAGAGGCGGTCTCAGCCTCGTTTTGGCGCCGCGCTGCGCCCGGCATGGAGAGGTCAGGCAGGCCTCTCAGACCTAGTCAGGCGGTCTCTGTGGGCCTCGTCTGTGCTGCTGGCTGCTTCGGGGTGGGGGAGAGGGCTCCTGCCCTCTTCCCTGGGCAGATGATGTGGAGTGCGGAGGCACGGGCACCCAACAGGCCTTAGTGTGGCCTTTGTGAGGGCCGGCGAATCCGCCTGCCGGCGGATGCTCGTTCGAGCTAAGAGGCGGTCTCAGCCTCGTTTTGGCGCCGCGCTGCGCCCGGCATGGAGAGGTCAGGCAGGCCTCTCAGACCTAGTCAGGCGGTGTAGTTGAAGATCCACCCCTAACTCCCGTCTGAGAAATTGCCAGTATTTATATACCATCTACCCACTCCTGCAGGACACTCAATAAAAATGTGGCAAACAACTTGCCCGTAACGTTCAACATGGACAGGAGACGATAATTAGCGGGTAGACTCCAACTTCCCTTCTTGAATCCCAGAATGAATAATGATCACCGCCAAGATTGACTGATTGATTGATTGATTGATTTAGAGAGCGCCTTACCCCAAGGCGCTGTACAATGGAACAACTTAATACAAAGAACAACAACAAATAACATTGGGAAGGAGTTACAGTGAGAAGGAAATGGCCAGCGGAATGAAGGGAGCGAGAGGGGGAGTAAAAGGAGAGAAGGGAGGAGAGATAAGGAGGAGCAAGACCATGTAGGGATTTGAAAACAAGGCAGAGAAAGCAGAATTTTAGCTGTAAGTGGAAAGGTAGCCAGCGAAAGTGAGAGAGCGAGGAGGAGATGGAGTCACGGGAGGTAAGGAGACAAAGGTTACGGACAGCAGAGTGGTATATGGATTTAAGGGGGGCAAGCTGAGATGCGGGAAGTCCGAAGATTAGAGAGGAGTAGTGGAAGAGGCGGGAAAAGATGAGAGAGGAAATTAGGAGTTTGGTGGCGTGGAATGTGAGGGAGGGACGGATTTTGCGAATATTGTAGAGATCAAGATCGAGGTTTAAGACCAGGGGAGCATACCTTACTAAAGAGAACCATTAATATCGATGCCCTTTGTTCTGGATTTCCTTTTAAGACAATGTCCGCCCTGGTCATTTGGGCGCGGTGCTCTCGAGCGTTTCCATTTTTGTATTAGGATTGTTAAATCAATTGGATCATATTTTAGCTCACAAGGGATGGGGGAAAAGTACTGACCCTTCATGAGAAAACTCAGAGTCAACAAAAAAAGTTCTCTTTACAGGTGTCATCCAGCTTAAAGCAGAAATAGGGTTCGTAGTATACTTCTGTAAGCTCCCAGCGCTTCCCATATGATTTTTATCTTACCACCCGCCAGGACTTTTAAGATATTCTGCCACTGGGTGTTATTCAAAGAATAATTATGCCTTGATCTCCAGTTGGTGTATTCATTTTTAGCTCTTCTCACCAGTGTGAGGCTCTCCGCTTTGTCGCCGCGGATTATCCTAATATTTAGCTGCACTGCGCGCTAAGCGAGCACTATGTCTATATCAAAGTGCTTATTTGAGTCAGGTCTGTAAGTCTGAAACGCTAAAGACAAATTTGTGATCGCGAATATCACTGCTAGCTCAGTGATCCATACTCCAATGGTATCCAAGCATTCATTATACAACTCCATCATATTAGCCTCTGTCCAAATTACATTCCAACCAACTCATTTGTTATCCTCCACTGTTAACCATACCTATTACCTTAAATAGCAGCTTTTTACTTTCTGTGGGTAGTTCGAGCTGTAATGCCAGCGGCAAATGGTCACTCATTTTGTTAGACCAACTATTAAGACCTCTAACAAACAGAATTAGATCACGCCTCTCCCTCACCTTTTGTTTTTCTCCAGCTCTACCAGAAATGTCGTCAGGCCTAGTACGGTAGTCGCCTGTCTGTTTCCATTTCCTTCCCACTCTCGCCCTCCCTAAATGTCGTCAGGCCGAGTAGGATAGTTAATTTCAGATCCTTACTGTTCATGGCCTGTAAGAATGTCATTGTATTTTCCCTTGTTCCCTCCCTTGCCTTGAAGTTCTTTGAAACACATTGTGTATAGGCGCTATATAAATAAACTCTCATATCATATCATATCACGAGAACAATACATATAGTCAATACTGGCACGTTTTGCTCCATAGTGCCACGTGTAGACAAAAGGGATATCTCCCATAGTGTGGCCATTCAACATCACCATATCACAGTCCCTCACAAAACCGGACCAGCGCTGCCTGGTCCTTTTCATCTTGGACTGCGATAGGGTGGAGTACGTCTTTGGCCACTCATTAGCTTCCAATTCAACTGCATCCCCACAGCAGGCATTTAAATCTCCTGCCAGTAAGATACAATCTACATCTGTCAAGCACCAAAACATGACCACTTCCATAATACTGGAAAAATTGTCATCCATAGAGTTTCCGCCTGGCGAGTCATGCACATTTAACAAGAGTAATCTCTGTTCCAGGGCATGTATGCCAACACAAACTTCTAGAGCAAGTACATTTTTCTGCAGGGCTGCCAGACTTATTTCTTTAGCTGTTAAGCCCTGCTGAACCCCCGTTACCAGCCCTCCAAATGGTCACCCAAATAGGCCTTTCTGAGCCTTGTTTGGATATACCACATAGCCCTCAGAAATCAGATTGTCATCATCCATCTCCCCTGTAACATAAAGATGTTAAATGTTCACAGCAGGTCCAATGAACCAGCCTGGTCCAACACATGGCTAAAGTCACAAGTGTTCCACGTCATGAGATCAATTCAATCATGATTCATTAGACCATTTGGTAAGAATTTGACAAGCCATTTCCACCCCTACTGGTCATTGATGGATTTACTAAGATTTTCCTTTGGCTTATCCAAGGAATGTTTTTGAAAGGCCGCCTCCTTGCTCCTTTGCTTCCTGACATCATATTCCAATTAGCCACTGCTCAATGTAAAACCCAATTTAAGGAATTGTGGTGCATGGAATCTTATGAGATCTGAAATAACCACTGAGATACAATGAACTTGAGTGGTATTCATTGATACCCCTTCCATTATCTCAACAAAGTCCAGGTCATTAGAATTTAGCAGTCTCAGAGGTGGTATTTGTTGCATCAAATTGAGCAAAACCAAACGTTTGCTTAGTTGGTTAGTTCTAATGAAATATATTGGACCTCATCCCGAGTTGGGTGGTATCCCAGAGCTGAATGAGCTGGGATACCGCCCAATGCTATTAGCGTTACCGCAACTTGGTCCAGCACAATTTGTGCCGGATCCCAAGTTGCAGTGGACGGGTAAATCCTCATTTTCTTGGGGGTTTCATTTTCCAATGGGTTTCTTGGCGCTATTAGTGCAGGCGCAATTAACACTGCGCTGATAGCACCAAAAATGGGCGGAATAGGTAGATGTTTACCTCCAGCAAAAAGCTGGAGGTAAAACATCTGCTTTACGCCCAACTCGAGATTGGGCGGAGCAGTAAATACGGCAGTAATAGTGTTACTGCCGCAATTTATCACTCTGTCCAACTCATGGTGAGGCCCATTGTATTGTATTATAGTCGTCATTTATATAGCACCATTTCCCCATTTGTATGGCCTCAATGTGTTTTGTGGTTCGAACGCTGTCAAAGACCAATGTCCATGTATGGGAACATCCTAAGAGTTTACTTTTAGATGCGTGTGTGCATTCTGCTGGGTTAGGACTTAGGGGGGGATGGGTGCGCCCCAGGAAGCAACCCAAAGGTCAGGCAAGTGGGTGGGTACTGTCTATGGTTTAAGATAGAATGCTAGTGGAGGAGACTCGAAGTGTGCCCAGCTAGACCAAATTCTTACTTGGAATGTCGCTGTATACAAATGGCAGAGGTGTTGAGGCATGTAAGGGCTTTCTGTGTGGATGGCTATGTGAGCTGCTAGACTAGATTTGACATAGCCGTAGCTGCGTTCTAGAGTGCATGGATGTAGAGTATTGCCTGCAACGTGTGTCCACAAACGTGGTGTGATTTATACATACCTTAAGCGCGGCCGATTATATCTTCAGTGCCGTTTTCCTAGGTCTCTCAAGGCGGTAGTTTGGTCGTTCGAGTGCATCTTCTGGTGGGCTTACCATGCTACCATTGGGGAGGACCTGGCTGGTGGCATTGGGATGCGGTTGACTATATACCTGATATAACACGATTTTAGAATCTATCAATCCTTCACTGTTACCTGAACCTCTAGTCTGTGATATATTTTGTTCAGTGTTTCTATTCACCGTTTCTGATGCCTTCAAATTAGGTCCCGGAGTGGAGCATCTATCTAATGCTCCCTCAGTGCCTCTTTCTGAGTCAGTGAGAGATGGTTCTACTTCTTTGTTGGTCACCAGGTCGTCTTGGTTGCTATCCTGTCATTCTTTCAGCAACCAACTGGTCAAGGTTCCGACCTTCTCCGCCTCACGCTTCCACTTTCGACTGGCCTTTTTCTTCGCACGTCTGCTCGATCACAAAGGTATAGCCACCTCATTCAGTACAACTTCCGGAAATACCTTTTTCCCTACAGTGTGGGATTTCTCTGCTTCTGCTGGGCTTTTAACTGACGTCGCTGTTTATGACTAAGAAACAGCTCTGATTTTTCTCCAAGTCCACCGTCGGAACGTTTTCCAACCTTTCCTTGAGGAGGCGCTGTTACTTCGGATTAGCGAAGCTCCCTAGTCGCACTACTACCCTGCGTCTCCCTGAGTCCTTGTTGAATATCAGACGGCGTAACGCCATTTGCGATCGGCTGCATCGATTCAATCTTCTGTAGGGACACCCGTTAATGGGTGATTTTGTCGTTCAGTCTTCCACTTAATTTAAGAACAATTTTCAGCGCGAAATCCATAGTGGTGCTGGCTGGCATAAGATCCATTGAGGATTTCCCACTCTGGTTTCTTTGTTCCGCATCAGGTGAATCTCCATATAAGAGAGGCGTAGTACTCAGCCTAGCACCTGGGGCCGATGGAGCCAATACTTGTGTGAGACTTCAGCAGGTTCTCCACTTATGATAGGAGTGATTAAATCGATAAGTGGTGGGGGCAGGGGGTGCGACTTGCGCTGCTATCTCTGGTTGCAACGAGTAACACAAATTAAGGAGTGAGTTATTGTCAATTTCCATACATTGTGACGATTCTTGGCCATTGGAGCCTTCTCCCGTCCCCACCCCCTCCTGTTCATTAGTAGCTCTTTTACCGGCTGGAAAATAGGAGGTTTTCTTTCCCCATTGCGGGCGCCAACTTTGCAGACTCATCACCCCCCCTGGTTAACCTTAATCTCTAACAGGTGTGCCGCTGCATTTTCAGTGCAAGGAATTGACTTGCTATCACTGCCTATCTTGTTCGTACAGAGATTTAGGTTCGTCATTCTCTCCTATCTACTCTCAGAAAGCAATGGCTTCGTGGGCAAAATAAATGTGCTACTGAATATAGTTAATGCGCGATATTGTGAGTGATTACACGTATTGGCATGTCAGGAGTCAGGATTTGAATTTATATCAACGTACCTCTAAAGAAATCACTCCTCTTTTCATGACATGTCGGCAGAGCGAACCGCCAAACCGCCTTGACACTTGTAAAGCACTTGGCATAAGCGCTTGGATGACCATGAATTGACCGGAAAAAAAAGACCTAATGAAAAATTACTGAATTTCTTTTGGTCGAATTTCTTTTTTAATAACGCAGGGTGAGACCCCTCGCACCCCTGCCGCCCCACTCCTCTCCACCTCCCCTACCTTCACCTATACCCTTACCCCACATCTATATAGGATTTCAAATGTACAAAGATACCTAACAATGTCGACCAAATAAACTGGGTCATTTCTCATTAGGTATTTTTGTATTCGATTATTTTGCCATTCTGGAGGCCCAGTTCGATGTGCCCTGCGAGAAAAGAGGGGGTTCGGAGCAAGCAGGTGTGAAACCTACATACTGGAAGTACCCGAGTAATAAGTCTAAGTGGTAAGGGGCGGAGACACTATGGTGTGTGTTTCACCTGGACAGGGGGACCCTAATCAATCAGTTGGAAGCCTTTGATGCGAGACTGGGTAAGCCACTGTAGAGGGGGTGTTGTGGGGGGGGGGATCTGATAGGACCAGAGAAGTGAGCACTGGCGTTGCTACAGTAGTCTTATGTGTTTACTGGTTCGAATGTATGCATAGCGTTTAATGGGGGGGGGGGGTTAAGAGGGCGGGGTATAGGTCCAGCATAGTTTGCAATACGTGCAATGCTCTTAATGTTGCTATTTTCAGACTTCACATTTTTGTATGTAGTAACTTTAATCTTCAACTACAGCCACACGCTGTTGCATTCCGCTCCCCAGCCGATGCGTCGGCGGGGAGCAGGAGAGAAGAGGCCCCGGGCAGCCAGGCCCCGCTGCGCAGCTCCGGCGGGAGCAGAGAAACACGGACACACTGGTGTTGCTGTTATGCCCCAGAACTGCCCCCGCGTAGTGGGGACGGGGCTTTTATTGATAGCGCCTTACGTCACTGGGTAGCGGGACGTAAGGCGGATACAACATTCCTCCTTTTTTCCAACAAAAACATTAACAAACATGATGTCTTTAACTAATGCTCCAAACGGTGAGTTCTGTTGCCTCGTGGGCTGGTCTTTTACAGTCTTTGAGTCTTTCAGGGGGTCTGGACGCAGTTCTTAGAGCATACCGTCCACCCCTGGGGTCTATCCCATGACTCCCATTGGGTTGCTTACATTCATTGTTCGGCTGCGCCACCTCTGGTTCGCTCGGCAGCTCTTCCACTCTGCAGTCCATGGTCACTTCTCCTTCCTGATGGTGACGCTCCTCTTCCATTTGCGAATCTTCCTCTTCCACTGGTTGTTGCTCTCCGTCCGACCACAGGTCTCTTGGTACCGTCTTGAACCATGATGCGTTTCTTGTGACCTGTCTTTGTCCCCTCGTGGCTGTTATCATGGTCCCCTGCCTTTGTGTTATATTCTATAGGACGGAGTCGTACTGGGTGTCCAGCTTTGACTTGGATGGGTTTCTCACCATTATCACCTGGTCACCGACTCAGTGATTGGACCTCTGGGCGTGTCTCTTGGTGGTCATGTGTTTGTTCGCCACAGTCCTTCTTTGTTTAGTTCGTGCCCTGTCGTACATGTCTGTACCCCTGCTCGGGTGGTGTGGAATGGATGAGTTAATTATAGTACCATACATGATGTCCGCCGGTGGCATCCCCGTGGAGCTGTGGGGTGTTACTCTGTAATTTCTCAGGAACCTGTATAAGTCCACCCTCCAGGGGCTTGAGTTGACATGGGATAGCCGCAATACTTTGTTGATGGTTCGCATGAATCTTTCCACATCTCTGTTGGCCATCTACGCATTATGTGATGGTAGTGGATGTTGAGGTCGGTGAGATACTTCTTGAATTCCTCACCTTGGAACGGTGGTCCATTGTCACTCCAAATCCGCCGTGGAAGGCCATGAGTGGCGAACATTTTTTCCATCGCGGGTATGACCACCTCTGCTGCCGTGGAGGATACGATTTCAACCTCTGGGTACCTGGAGTGGTCATCAATTGCCACTGAAAGGTCCGTGCCCTCCTGTATCTTGCAGAAGTCGACGCTGATGGCGTCCCATCTGGAGGACCTCCAATCTGCCAATAGTATGGGCTCGGGATTCGCCAGGGCGCCCATGATTTGACATGGGAGGCATGTTGTGATGAGTTGCTCCACTTTTTCATCGATGTGTGGGAACCATACGTGTTGTCTGATCCGGGCCTTGGTCCTTACCATAACCTGGTGACCTTCGTGCGCTAACGCTACAACTCTGTCTTGCATGCTTGCGGGGTGACTATTCGGGTCCCTCTTAGAATGAGCCCTTCCTCTGTGATTGACAGGTCTTACCTTACAGTGAAAATGCCAGCGAGGAACTCTTTGGCTTCGGCAGTGCGATTGTTAACATTTTGTAGGAAGGATTTCCATTCACCAGATATGATTGTGTCTTTAACCAGGTCACAGCATGGGTCGGCTTGCGTGGCCTCTACGATGTCTTTGTTGCCGATGGCTCTTGGTTTCATTGTGTGAACAAAATGGCAGATGTGTTCCTCCATTTCCTCAGCCACGTGTATCTCCCCCGGCGTGGCTGCTCTTGGGTGCCTGGACAGGAAATCTGCTGGGTTCCCACTGCCTGGTTGGTATGCCAGCTCAAAGTCATACTGTTGTAGATGTAGTAACCACTTCCCTATTCTGGCTGGGGGGTGCGATGAAGAGCCTGTGAATATGGGGAGGAGTGGTTTGTGGTCCGTGTACGCCTTGAACTTTCGGCCATACCGGTACAAATGAAAATGGCCACAGCCCCACAGTACTGCGATTGCTTCCTTTTCTATATGGGAGTACTGTTGCTCCGTCAGTGTCAGGGCGCGGGAGGCATATGCGATCGGCATCGACTCTCTTGTATTGGCCACTTAGATTAGGATTGCTCCTAGACCCACCGGGCTGGCATTGACATATAATTCGGTCGATAATGTGGGCTTGTAGTATGCCATGGCGGTGTCTGCCGAGAGTGATGCCTTTATTTGTTCGAACGCTTCCTGGCAGGTGCGGCTCCAGACCCATTTCGTACTGGCCTTCGTGAGTTCTCTCAGGGGTTCAGATAGTCTGGCCAGGTTGTGGATGAACCTTCCGCAGTAAGTTGCCATCCCTAGAAAACTGTGTACCTCTGTTGGTGTGGTAGGGGACGAGGCAGCCTGGATGTCCGCTACTTTTTGAGGGTCCGCGGAGATGCCTGCGCTGTTGAATGTGTATCCAAAGAACGAGATCTCTTCTTTTAGGAATTCACACTTGTCCTTATGGATTGTTAAACCTGCTCTCTCTAGCCTGCTGAGTAGCATGTTGAGCCGTCGTACATGCTCTTCCTTGTCACCTGCGTGGATGAGAATGTGATCGCTGACGTTGAGTACTCCCGGGATACCACGTATCACCTCCTGGATGGTTTGCTGAAACACTTCGGCCGCAGAGGAAATTCCAAAGCTGAGTCATTTATATCTGGAGAACGTTGTGATGTACCTGGAGTCCCGGTGGAGTTTCAGTTGGTGGTATCCGGCATTGAGGTCGACTTTGGAGAAGATTTTGGATCCTGTTAGGTCCGCTATAATCTCATCAAGGGTTGGGGTGATGTGTCACTCCTGTTTTATCGCTCCGTCAGGGAGGCGCATGTCAATGCATATTCTCACTTTGTTTGGGTTTCTAGGTTACGACTTTGGGTCACACCCACGGTGTTGGTCCGGTCACTTCTTCAATGATGCCCGCTTTTTCGAGTGCATGGAGCTCTTTCTCCACCTGATTTCGTATGTGGAATGGAGTCCTTCGGTCTCACACTGCTCGTGGTTGAACGGACTCATCAATATGAAGTTTGATGGACTTTCCTTTTAGGCATCCAATACCCTTGAGGAGGTTCGGATATTTTCCTAGAGTGCTGTCGATGTCCTGTGTATCGGTCACCTCACAGATGAAACTTATTAGCCCCAGATCCTCTGCCGTGTCTCCACTCAGTAGACACTCAATTCCTGCGTTCATGACATAGATTTTAGTCTGCATTGACTTGTCACCTTTGCTGAGTGTTGTCCAGAATAGTCCTACTATGGGCAGTGGAGTTTTGCACCGAAACGCAAATAACAGCGTCTCTGTTGTTTTCAGGACTTGTGGGAGCTGTAGTTTTCTGAATGCAGTCATTGGCATGATGTTGACGGACGCCCCAGTGTCTATAGTCATTAGCGTTTCTTGGCCTTAGATGGCCACTTGGTATTTCCGTCTTCTCAGTCTTTTCATGGGCGTCGTGTCTCCGTAGTTCAGTGCTGAGACTAGGTACACCTTTTTCCCTTTTCTCCATTGCTTGTATACTGCTTCTTTCTGGGGGTGTACATCATTGTCCCCTTCCTCATCGGTTGACGAGTTGGCGGTCTCGACTCGGCGGCCACTGGCTTGTTTCTTCTTCTTCCCCGAGTTTTTGTCTTGAGATGTTTGGGGGTGTTGTGGTAGCCCAGATGGCCTGCATACTTTTGCGCAGTGATCCGTTCTGCCACATGCTCCGTATGTGGTGCCTTGGGCCGGGCAGTTACGTCTTCTGTGGTGAGGTCCGCCGCACCACCCACATTCATTGGGTCCCGGGGTTCTTGGTTGCCATCGGGGGTGGGGGTGTTGTTGCCGCTGGCCTTGTCCCTCGTGTATTGGCGGTTTGTGATTTGGGCCACAGTCGCCATTGTTAGTGCCGGTTGGCGTTTCTGCAGGGTCGTGCCCATGTGTGCTGCTCTGGCATGTGACAACTCCCTCTGGCGTCCGAGTTCCAGAATTCAGGTCCGAGATATGATTTTTTCGCTTAGCACCAATCTCCTTAGCTTCTCGGAGTGTATCCGATTGATAATATGGCGTCAGATTTCTTTTTCAATATCAGCAAATTCGCAGGAGATCGCAAGGTTCCGGAGCCTGGTGTGATAGGCGTCCAGTGTCTCATCCTCTAGCTGGATGGTGGTACAGAAAATGAATGTTTCATAGTCCGAATTTAACTGGGGCATGAAGTGGGCCGTGAGAGCGTCTTTGGTTTGTTGATAGACGACAGAGCCATCTGCTATTGCCAGCGAGTTGAATATGCATAGAACCTCATCCCTGACATTAAGTAGGAGGTGCAACCTCATTTTCCTATACGTGGTAATGTCTTTGCAATCCATGGCCATCTCAAATGTTTGTATCCACAGCTGCCACCGAGGACCAACCGAGGAGGGGTTGGTGTATGGGTCGAAAGGGCTGAGTGCCACCGTCGTCCCTCCTTGCGAGCATGTATGTGGCGTGGATGGTGACAAGTTGGCAGCCATTCTAGAGGGTGTGCCGGGCCTAGGAGTGGAGATGCCTGTTGCCATTGTGCGTGGATCTGGTGCCTGTATGTGCGCACGAGTGATGATACCCCCTCACCTTGTTGTGCAGTGTGCGTCCTTGCTTGGCTCCCACGTCATGTGTCAGGAGGTAGGGCACAAGGCTCCCGTGTGTTTCCTTATCCCAGGCTGGTGGGCCCCAGGAAGTCTGCCAGTTGGTGTTGGGCCTCCAGGTGTTAGGGAGATGGCAGTTGGGAGAAACGTCTGGAGAGACCCAAAAATGGGATTGTGTATATATATATATATATATATATATATATATATATATATATATATATATATATATATATATATATATATATATATATATATTCAGTAAAAAAACTTTGTTAAAGGGACGTTATGGTTAAGTTGCGCTACTAAAAACCTATGAAATTCAGTGAAAAAACTTTGTTAAAGGGACGTTATGGTTCAAAGTAAAACCGAAAACCCCTGAAATTCGGCAGTTATGGTAAGATAAGCAACCATAACGTGCACCGCCACCGTGCACTGCTAACACTAACACCCAGGACATCAAAGATGACATCACATAACGTCCCTTTAACAAAGTTTTTTTACTGAATTTCATAGTTTTTTAGTAGCACAACTTAACAATAATAACTTTGACTTTATGTACATATAATATGGAACAAACTGAACCCTTTCTACTGAATTTGACGGTCCGCAGACATGTTTGGACAACAGTACCAGCACCTAAAAACTCTGGTGGGGTATGTGTAATAGTTATATCATAACATAGGAACATTTAACAAATTCACAAAGCAGCACACATACAAAGTATATGTAGTAATACTTAAAAAATGTTACCCATATATGTAACACACTAACCATTCATGTAAATACAATATGTTTTAAAATGGAATATACCAAAAGAAGATAAAGTGGCTTCCACCATAATTACCTCACAGACGCTCCACAACCAACAGCATGACCAGACGTATACACTACTGATTACATATCTCACCAGACATAGTAAGTGCACTTCTTTTTACTCATATATTTATAAACTTTCTATATTAGAAAAAAAAAACATATTACTTTTTTGTTTTCTCACAGAAATGTGTACTACTCTCAACTGGCTAGAGGAGCATTTCCCACGAGAGGAAATGTTATAAAATAGTCCACCTAATGGTACACACTTTACTATATAAACCAATTAATAAATATTATTCTGTATACATTTAACATATACATTTTTTTTATCACAGGCCATCCAAAAATTCCAAGCATCTCAATAATAATCAGAGGATATCACTCTACAGCAGATTAATCAAAAAATGGACGACCTTATGCAAAATTTTATGGATTTGAAAAACTTTGTGGAAAATTATGTGAAACCCCCAACAGCACACCATTGTCCAACCTGCACTTGTCCCCCCTCACCCTATCCCACGCAGTTAACCCCAAACCCTGTCTATGGACCAAAGCGTTTCGATGAGCTTTCCTTCCCTTCTTCACCTGATCCCAGTTATCTAGAAATACCTAATTCTCCTGTTTTTGTTTCCGTTTCTGCCCCACCTTCTCAGTCATAATTGTATACATATATGAAATAAAGTTACTTTTCTTATATTGTGTTGTAATTACTTTCAGTTCCTTGTGATAAAACCAATTTAGGTGTCCACGGACACCACGGTTGTTCGGAAATGTTCGTAAAGAAACGAAAATGTGACTGTCCTGAGGACACTACATCTGTCCGTAATGTTCTCAAGTTGAAAATGTTCTAAGAACACTCGTAGTGTCCTGAAATGTTCGTAAATAAACGAAAATGGAGGTGTCCTTAAAAACACTATGCCTATTCGTAGTGTTCGATAGCAAACAGAAACTGTTTTAAGAACACTCGTGGTGTCCTGAATTGTTCGTAAATAAACGAAAATGGAGGTGTGCTTGAAACGCTATGTTTGTCCGTATTGTTAGCAAATAAATTAAACTGTGCTAAGAACAAACGGCTGTCCGTAACTGTTCGTTTTACATGTGACGGACTTTTAATTAGTTCAGGACCCGAACACTGTCCGCATAACATCAACACGCATGTGCAAAACAATGTCCGTACATTGGGTGTCCTGCAGACGACCGCTACCTTAGCGAACATGCTCACAAAACAATCATGTGACCGCGCCCACGCTCATCTCGTACTCTAAATGCGGACACTGTTCGTGTCCCCGACCAGTTTAAAAGTACATTTCCAAGTAATCCACAATATTTCTCATTAAAAAATCACCATACCACAAATCCCACATACTAATCCTAACTTTCCACATAGTTTTTGTGACTTTTTGAACCTTTTTTGATATTCGATCTGTCTTGCGGACGGCGCGCATGTCCGCGACCCGTGCACAAGCACCCCGATATAAGACCACACCCTAGAGCGCATTCTCATTGTGTTTCTGACTATTCCACAGAGCACACTGCATTTTGCTGCATACTTTGCAGATTTTGAGATTTCAATCTCCAAGCCTATGACATCCATGGCTCGACTATTACCACATGGTGCTACATCTGCCTCAGCACCACCCCCACCCCCTCCACCACCACCATTTCCCCAAGGGCCTGAAGAGGGGAACAGGAGTGAGAATACAGAGGAGGAAGAAGAGGATGACGAGAATGAGCTAGAGGAAATCCCTACTACCCGCCCTCGGCGTGAATCTTGGGTGTGGTGATTGTTTACCGTTCATGGAAACGGTCCTAAGTCTCATGCGAATCGTGTCACCTGTAATGAGTGCAAAATGGTACTCAGTCGCGGGAAGCATGGTTCGTATAGCTTTGGGACCACTACCATTAAGCGACACCTGCGCTCATTCCACACTGGGGCCATTTGCAAGGTTGTACCTTGCGAGAAGCGTAGTAGGTTGATTGCCTCTACTTCATCCTCCGTTCCTGATCCTGTCACCACAAGGAACACCTCTGTGGGACAGCGTCTTCCTCAAGCTGCCTCACAGGCCATACAGAATTCTGATGACCCTTACCTTTCGAGGGTCACAGTTGTATGTGTGTACTGTGACACAGTACTCTGCAGGGGGGAACGACTTCGGAGTGCTTTTGAGACCATCGTCTCAGAGCACCAGAAGACCTGCTCACTACCCAAATAAAACCCACTCTACATCTTCCTCTCTCAGCTTGCCCTTTCTTATCCCTGTGGTTGGTGTCCCCCTCCCTTTACCCTCCTTTCCCTCCTCTCCTAGTGTGTCGTGTATAAAAAAAGAACAAAAAAAATACAAAATAACAAAAATCAAAAAAAAATAAGGCTCTTTTCAGAGCCGCCTTTCACAGTTAAAAAATAGAAGTGAAGATACATAAAGCATAGCCATTTCCATATCGTGAAAGTCCGCGGACGGTCCGCGAACAGAAAAACAATTGCATTGCTACCCTATTGAAACCAATGCATTTTTCTCTAACAGGAAGTGGTGGCTCTGAAAAGAGCCTTTGGGAGGTGTTTTAATGTAAAACATTTTAACTACGTAAGACATACTTCAAAACGAATGCTGTATTTCGAAAAAAGGTCGCAATGCATTTTGTACATTTCTCAGAAAAATCTGATTGCCAGCATAAGTAAGATGGACTCCATCTTTGCGAAAAATGTATGTACTACGAAACAAAGGGGTCGATTCATGGAAATAATGTGCGCCGAAAATTCCTGCGCAGAGGTGCCAAAACGTGCGAATCGCAGTAAAAGTGCGAAAATCGCAGGGAAACCAGCGCACATCGATTCATGGAAGACCGTGCGCGAGAAAAACATTGGATGTGCGCTAAAAATGTGCGCCGCGCATGCCAGCGCACAGGTCATCCAACAGCGTGCGCCACAGCCACTGCGAAATCGCACATAGAGCGGCGCACATCACAAAAGTAGGCGTAACACGGGGCGTAACACTCGGAATGGGGAACAACGCGTGAAAATATGGGCGTCACGGGGGAAGTAGAGGAGGCAAGTGCGCGGAACGCCCACACGCTCGCCTACAACCCGTATTCATGGAATCGAATAGGGCAAACCAGCGCACGGTCAAAGACGCGCACAGGGCCAAACAAGTACGCCACAAGAAAGCAGGCGGTAGCGCCCCTGCGACTGAAAAAATGTGCGCCAAAATGTGCGCTAACAAAAAGCACCTATATACAGCCATGATGAATGGGCCATAAAGTGCCCCTCTAGGACAAATGAGGTGCAAAGGGGCACCGACAAACACGGACACCAGCTGTGTGAAAAATAGCGTGTGCGCGTGTTCCTGGGTGCGTGTGGAGTTCCACACACGATTGGCCTGGGTACGTGTACTTCGGGGTGCGCGGGAAGTTCCACACGCGATTAGCCTGGGTACGTGTACTACGGGGTGCGCGGGAAGTTCCACACACGATTGGCCTGGGTAGGTGTACTTCGGGGTGCGCGGGAAGTTCCACAAGCAATTGGCCTGGGTACGTGTACTTCGGGGTGCGCGGGAAGTTCCACATGCGATTGGCCTGGGTACGTGTATTACGAGGTGAGCGGGAAGATTCACACGCGATTTCAGCAGGGTACGTGTATTTCGGTGGTGCCGGGAATGCTACACGTGATTTGGCCATGTGGTTCCTCCCAGGTGTTCCCTCTACACCCTCCACGGCCCCTGCAAGCAGCCCACACCACAGGGTACTACCCTGCATCCCTGCTCATGTCCCACAGGCAACCCATCCACCATGGCCATGCCCACCAGCCAACCCACATGTCACCTTGCACTACTGATCACCAACACATGTCTCCCATCACCCCCACCCCCCAGCAGTGCAGGGGCAGCCTCCACCAGGCCCCCACTCATGTCTCCCATCACCCCCACCCCCCAGCAGTGCAGGGGCAGCCTCCACCAGGCTCCCACACATGTCCCCCTGCACCCCCACCCCCCAGCCACCAGGGGCAGCCTCCACCAGGCCCCCACTCATGTCTCCCATCACCCCTACCCCCCAGCAGTGCAGGGGCAGCCTCCACCAGGCCCCCACCCATGTCTACCACCACCCCCACCCCCCAGCCACCAGGGGCAGCCTCCACCAGGCCCCCACCCATGTCTACCACCACCCCCACCCCCCAGCCACCAGGGGCAGCCTCCACCAGGCCCCCACTCATGTCTCCCATCACCCCCACCCCCCAGCAGTGCAGGGGCAGCCTCCACCAGGCTCCCACACATGTCCCCCTGCACCCCCACCCCCCCAGCCACCAGGGGCAGCCTCCACCAGGCCCCCACTCATGTCCCCTATCACCCCCATACCCCAGCCGTGCGATTTGCCTCGGTACGTGTACTTCGGGTGCGTGGGAAGTTCCACACGCGATTGGCCTGGGTACGTGTACTACGGGGTGCGCGGGAAGTTCCACACGCGATTGGCCTGGGTACGTGTACTTCGGGGTGCGCGGGAAGTTCCACACACGAGTGGCCTGGATACGTGTACTACGGGGTGCACGGGAAGTTCCACACGCGATTGGCCTGGGTACGTGTACTTCGGGGTGCGCAGGAAGTTCCACACGCGATTGGCCTGGGTACGTGTATTTATGGGGTGCGCAGGAAGTTTCACATGCGATTGGTGGAAATCCACGTGTGCTCTGTCATCACGTGTAATGAGGGAAACACCCGCGCGTGTCACGTCACAGACGTGCTTACGCGCTAAGGGCCTTTGGTCCAATGAAATTGCATATGCGTGCTGACGTTCATACGCGCTAAGGGCCTTTCCTCGATTTACACGCAGACGTGCATGATTTTCACGTGCAAAATCACTCCTTATCAAGCTGGCCACGCGTAAGCACACGAAAGACCACGCTCCTGCCCACAAGGCTGAATTACTGCCCCCCAGTGCCCCGAGCACGCTCCCACCTGCCATCTGCTGCTGCCTGACTGCCTGCTGCCCACGTGCCCTGCCATTTGCTGCCTGCACATCAGCCAGGGGTGCTGTTGCTGTGACCACCCCTGCTGGAACCAAAGACTCCCGACTGGGATTCCATCGCTCCACAGCCCAGCCCCAGGACCCAATTGCCCACCCACTACTGCCTCTGGGGTTGTCATGTCGGGCACTGCAACATCTGGCACCACTGACAACCCCCGGCCAGAGAGGCAGAGGGGCACCAGCTTCAGTGCCAGGGAAGTTGGTGTCCTGGTGGAGCAAGTCCTGGGGCAGTATGATGCCCTCTACGAAAGTGTGCGCGCCGACAAGGAAGGACGGACTCGGATCTGGACGGACATCGTGACTGCCATCAAGGCGGAGGGGGTGGCAGTCCGCGACTTCCAACATGTCAAGAAGCGCTGGGAGGACTTCAGGTCCAGGACCCTGAACAAGGCCCGGCGCCTCTTGAAGGCAGCGGATGCTAAGGGGCGCCGGGGCCACTTGTCGGAAGATCAGATGAGGGTCCTGGACGCATATCCCCAGCCCTCCATGTCCAGGTCCTTGAGAGGCAGACCCGTCTGGAGTCGAGCGGTAAGTGTACATGCATCATGATTGTAAGCTGTGCGTGTGGTGATGTGCCAGTAGTGTGCCGGTTGCACATCTGTTTGTATGGGGCCGAGAATGGGTGGGGGTGTACAGGACCGTGAGGCTAACACATGCGAGGGCTGTCATGTGTGAGACATGGATGGTGCTTGTGTGTGTAGGCTTGCATGCCAAATGCAGTTGTGTGGGCACACATGTTTGGATGAATGTGTATGTAAGTGGGCATGTTCGTGATGTCACGCATGTATGTTGTTTTCAGCTGCATGTATCAGCACTGTGTACATGTGCATGTTTGTGTATTTGACAAGGGTGCAACAGTGATGCAACATGGATGCACGTGACAGCGGGATGTGGAAGCCTGATTGGCAGATGTGACATGGATGCCCATCGGAACACTGCGACAGTTGGCTGAGGTGTACACATGCATGCAAGTGTGGTGGTGTGCGTGCATGTGTAGTGCACTCCCTGTGTTGCATGTGATGTCTGGCTCACCTTTGCCTGCTCATGCTGTTGTATGTGTATGGATGGTGCTGGCAGTTGCGATGTGACTGTGGTATGGCTCATGTGTGCAAGTTGAAATGACATGTGTGTTGCCGATTGTGATGCCATGTCTGTGGTTTGCCAATGCCACTCATGTGCAACTGTCATGTGTGTATGTGTCCATTGTACAGTGCCCTGATGCCTGTGTTTTATTTCTCCCTGTCTGCAGCGTCAACTGATGAAGAGGACGGAGAAGGTGCTGTGGAGCACAGCGGCGGGGATCGCACCGCCAGCCGGAGACGCAAGGCCCGGCTCCCCTCCCAGGTTGTGATCTCGTCGGGGAGTGAGGAGTCCGGTGCCGCGTCCCAGGCTGCAGCTGCCGGGGGGAGGTCCAAGAGGCGGAGGTCAGAGTTGGACTCCTCGGCAGCAGAAGGGGCAGCTGGGACCCCACAGGGCCCAATGGGGGAAGATGGCACAGAGTCATCCAGGTTGGTGGGGGGTTTGGTGGAGGAGGAGGCCGTGCAAGCAACAGAGACGGGTCTGGAGGTGGGGATTCCACTGGTGCTAGTGGTGCAGTGCAGGACCAGGGACAGGAGGCAGCACAGGTCGCCACGGAGGTGCCTGTGTGCAATACTGTCCCTGATCCTGTCACTGCATCATCTTGCACCAACAGGGATGCCTACGTCCAGACCCATTTTCAGGCAGGGGATGAGCTCACGACAACTGGCCTTCCTCTGCCTGCGGACGTGGCTATCCGGGTCCGGGTTGAGCCTGTCCTGACTGGTGTGGCGTTGCGTCAACGGGCCATGCGAGGTGACCTGCAGTCTTTTCATGAGGAGACTGTACGTCATCTAGAATGGCTCGTTGACCGCGTCGGCCTACTGGGACAGGTCCGCCAGGCCGGATTCCTCAGTTTGATGGGGCTTGCTACGACCCCCTCCTCAACTGAACCCCCTATGCGCCAGTCGTCCTTCCTGCCATCTTCCCACCCATCAGTCACCTGGGTGCCCTGTGGAGCTGCCTCTGACGGTGCGGCCAGGCTGGTGGAGGAGGCATCCCTGCCACAGTCGGGAGTTTGACGTCCAGCAGGGGTGGCCACATCAGCGACTGCACCCCAGCCAGCGGAGGATGTGCAGGCAGCAGGAGGCAGTGCACGGGCAGAGGCGCAGCAGCAGCAGCAGCAACGTGGTGGGAGCCATGATGGCTCGGGGCCTTCCACATCGGAGGGGTAGGCATCGGCCGAAGGGCAGGAGGACCTAGGATGGGAAGTGTCTTCCGTGTGGCAGCGGTTGGGCCACGCCATAGATGCGGAGCGGCAGTGGGCGGAAGAGGCACGGCTCACGATGGTCAGGGCGGAGAACTCCATGCGGAGGGCCCTGAGGCGGGCCGAGTGCCTCGAGGCAATCCGCATGGAGTTTGGGGTGAACATGTGGACGGCCCGGCGGACCCTCTGGGCCATGGAGGAGGACCGCCTCTGGGACATTGAGCAGGAGTTCGATGATGCCCTGGCCCGGAACATCCCGAAGTGAGCCGTCGGACTAGCCCACTGCGCTTGTAAATAATTCTATAGTTAGTGTTAGGTTTCCTTTGTTTTAGCATTTTTTTTGGACCTTTTGGACAATGGGCCACATTTTTTTATATAGTTATTTTTTTTAGGTAGTGTTATTAGATAGGTTTCATTTCTTCGGTTGGGATCATGGACCCTGGATTGTTTATCTGTACATAGTTGACTTTTGGATTTTCAATTTTTATTATGATTTCGCCATGGAGCAATGGTTTTCGATTTTAATTTACCATTGGATTTACTTTTGTCGACTGTGACTTTGGACACCTTTCCTTTGCATTATGATTTGTGGTTTAGCATTATTTCACGGACCTGCTTGTTTTTTTAAAAAAAATTCTATTATTGTTTGTTTATTTTTGATTCAATTTATGTTGCTTTTAATACATATTTTTTCTTCAAAGTTCAATGTGTAGTATCATCTCATTGGTTTCATGCATATCATGATATGGGTTTTGACATTCACTGACACCCATTGGGTGTATGTGAGGGACATGTGTCAATTTCCAAACTTGCAATTTGGGTTCTATCATGTTTTTGCCATTTCTAAGTGGGTGGATGCAATACTCGGGTGGGTGTTTGGCATTTGGAGGCTAACCATAAGGGCCAGGGATCTACATTGTGGTGACATGTTGGCTGGGGGACATGAGTGGGGTCCTGGTGGAGGCTGCACCTGCACTGCTGGGGGGTGGGGGCTGTGGTAGACATGAGTGGGGGCCTGGTGGAGGCTGCACCTGCACTGCTGGGGGTTGGGGGTGATGGTAGACATGAGTGGGGGCCTGGTGGAGGCTGCCCCTGCACTGCTGGGGGGTGGGGGTGGTGGGAGACATGAGTGGGGGCCTGGTGGAGGCTGCCCCTGCACTGCTGGGGGGTGGGGGTGCAGGGAGACATGAGTTGGACATGAGTGGGGGCCTGGTGGAGGCTGCCCCTGGTGGCTGGGGGGTGGGGGTGATGGGAGACATGAGTGGGGGCCTGGTGGAGGCTGCCCCTGCACTGCTGGGGGGTGGGGGTGCAGGGAGACGTGAGTTGGACATGAGTGGGGGCCTGGTGGAGGGTGCCCCTGGTGGCTGGGGGGTGGGGGTGGTGGTAGACATGAGTGGGGGCCTGGTGGAGGCTGCACCTGCACTGCTGGGGGGTGGGGGTGAAGGTAGACATGGGTGGGGGCCTGGTGGAGGCTGCCCCTGGTGGCCGGGGGGTGGGGGTGGTGGGAGACATGAGTGTGGGCCTGGTGGAGGCTGCCCCTGCACTGCTGGGGGGTGGGGGTGGTGGGAGACATGAGTGGGGGCCTGGTGGAGGCTGCCCCTGGTGGCTGAGGGGTGGGGGTGATGGGAGACATGAGTGGGGGCCTGGTGGAGGCTGCCCCTGCACTGCTGGGCGGTGGGGGTGCAGGGAGACATGAGTTGGACATGAGTGGGGGCCTGGTGGAGGCTGCCCCTGCACTGCCGGGGGGTGGGGGTGGTGGGAGACATGAGTGGGGGCCTGGTGGAGGCTGCCCCTGGTGGCTGGGGGGTGGGGGTGATGGGAGACATGAGTGGGGGCCTGGTGGAGGCTGCCCCTGCACTGCTGGGGGGTGGGGGTGCAGGGAGACATGAGTTGGACATGAGTGGGGGCCTGGTGGAGGCTGCCCCTGCATTGCTGGGGGGTGGGGGTGGTGGGAGACATGAGTGGGGGCCTGGTGAAGGCTGCCCCTGGTGGCTAGGGGGTGAGGGTGATGGGAGACATTAGTGGGGGCCTGGTGGAGGCTGCCCCTGCCCTGCTGGGGGGTGGGGGTGGTGGGAGACATGAGTGGGGGCCTGGTGAAGGCTGCCCCTGGTGGCTAGGGGGTGGGGGTGATGGGAAACATGAGTGGGGGCCTGGTGGAGGCTGCCCCTGCACTGCTGGGGGGTGGGGGTGGTGGGAGACATGAGTGGGGGCCTGGTGGAGGCTGCCCCTGGTGGCTAGGGAGTGGGGGTGATGGGAGACATGAGTGGGGGCCTGGTGGAGGCTGCCCCTGCACTGCTGGGGGGTGGGGGTGGTGGGAGACATGAGTGGGGGCCTGGTGGAGGCTGCCCCTGCACTGCTGGGGGGTGGGGGTGATAGGGAACATGAGTGTGGGCCTGGTGGAGGCTGTCCCTGCACTGCTGGGGGGTGGGGGTGGTGGGAGACATGAGTGGGGGCCTGGTGGAGGCTGCCCCTGCACTGCTGGGGGGTGGGGTGGTGGGAGACATGAGTGGGGGCCTGGTGGAGGCTGCCCCTGCACTGCTGGGGGGTGGGGGTGATAGGGGACATGAGTGGGGGCCTGGTGGAGGCTGCCCCTGGTGGCTGGGGGGTGGGGGTGCAGGGACACATGAGTTGGACATGAGTGGGGGCCTGGTGGAGGCTGCCCCTGCACTGCGGGGGGGTGGGGGTGATAGGAGACTTGAGTGGGGGCCTGGTGGAGGCTGCCCCTGCACTGCTGGGGGGTGGGGGTGATAGGGACATGAGTGGGGGCCTGGTGGAGGCTGCCCCTGGTGGCGGGGGGGTGGGGGTGATGGGAGACATGAGTGGGGGCCTGGTGGAGGCTGCCCCTGGTGGCTGGGGGGTGGGGGTGGTGGGAACATGAGTGGGAGCCTGGTGGAGGCTGCCCCTGGTGGCTGCGGGGTGGGGGTGGTGGGAGACATGAGTTGGGGCTTGGTGGAGGGTGCCCTGCACTGCTGGGGGGTGGGGGTGCAGGGAGACATGAGTGGGGGCCTTTTGGAGGCTGCCCCTGGTGGCTGAGGGTGCAGGGGGACATGCGTTGGTGGGCAGTAGTGCAAGGTGACATGTGGGTTGGCTGGGGGGCATGGCCATGGTGGATGGGGTGCCTGCAGGACATGTGCAGGGTAGGCCCCTGTGGTGTGGGCCACCTGCAGAGGCCATGGAGGGTGTAGAGGGAACACCTGGGAGGACCCACATGTGCAATTCACGTGTGGTGCTCCCCGCGCACCCCTGTAATACACGTACCCTGATGGAATCGCGTGTGATACTTCCTGCGCACCCCCGAAATACACGTACCCTGCTGCTTTTGCGTGTGATACTTCCCGCACACCCCTGGAATACACGTACCCTGATGGAATCGCGTGTGATACTTCCCGCGCACCCCAGAAATACACGTACCCTGCTGTTTTTGCATGTGATACTTCCCGCGCACCCCTGAAATACATGTACCCTGTTGCTTTTGCGTGTGATACTTCCCGTGCACCCCTGGAATACATGAACCCTGCTGTTTTTGCGTGTGATACTTCCCGCGCACCCCTGGAATACACGTACCCTGCTGTTTTTGCGTGTGATACTTCCCGCGCACCCCTGAGATACACGTGCCCTTCTGCTTTTGCGTGTGATAGTTCCGCGCACCCCTGAAATACACGTACCCTGCTGCTTTTGCATGTGCTACTTCCCGCGCACACCTTGGAATATACGTACCCTGATGGAATCGCGTGTGATACTTCCCGCGCACCCCTGAAATACACCTACCCCGCTGATTTTGCGTGTGATACTTCCAGCGCACCCCTGAAATACACGTACCCTGCTGCTTTTGCGTGTGATACTTCCAGTGCACCCCTGGAATACACGTACCCTGCTGTTTTTGCGTGTGATACTTCCCGCGCACCCCTGGAATACACGTACCCTGATGGAATCACGTGTGATACTTCCCGCGCACCCCTGAAATACACGTACCCTGCTGCTTTTGCGTGTGATACTTCCTGCGCACCCCTGGAATCCACGTACCCTGATGGAATCGCGTGTGATACTTCCCGCGCACCCCTGGGATACACGTACCCTGCTGCTTTTGCGTTTGATACTTCCCGCGCATCCCTGAAATACACGTACCCTGCTTCTTTCGCGTGTGTTACTTCCCACGCACCCCTGATGCACACGTACACAGGACAATCGCGTGTGGAACTTCCCGCGAACCACTGAAATACACGTTCCCCGATTGGCGTTTGCTGTTTGCCAGCCCTGTGAACTGGTCCAGGGTTAGCGCAGCCCTTGCGATTATTTGGGGATTTTGAAGGCTTTTCCTTGCGCGAGGGCGTTCTTGGGGGCGTAACTGGCGCTGCTGCAGGGTCACTGCGCCATGCTGCGCCACGGCTGGTTTTGGATGCGAAAATTCATGAATACGCTGTGCGCGGAAATCGATTTTAGCGCACGCGGCTGGATCAGACATTCGCACGGGCATGCTGTGCGCCAGCCGCGTGCGACACTTTTGTGCGAAATTCCATGAATTACCCTGAAAATATTTTCATTGTTAAAAGAGTACATGCCAAAATCTCTTAGGAAGGCACAAACAGCCTTATTAACATTACGCCTTGCTTTCTCCATTTGTGGACCACATGAGAAAGAACAAAGCCACACTTGTCTCTGCGCAATCCGTGAAAAAATTATTTTAGAGTTTGGAAACATGTCCATTATCTTCTGAAGTCCTTCTTTCATTGCAAATTGCAAAGACATTCCAGACACATGTCCTAAACTGTTCCCTCCACAATGAATTACAATTATGTCTGGATGTTCCTCTATCTTCAAAGTTGCACAGAGAGGTAGCAAGTCCAACCACTTCATTCCACGCACTCCATGCCAGTGCACTTCCACATGTGGGAATCCAAGATCTATAGATACTCCACAGCTTTCTGCATGCACCTTCAACCAATGAATCCACGAGTCTCCCAAAATCCATACAATCTGTGTTTTGAAACACTCAGCCATAGCTATCTGTTCTTCTCTCTGCAAAAACAATATCTGAGAAAACCTCTCCTAGCATAACACACTTACTAAACTTTACTGACCAATCCCTTGCTTCATCCAATCTCATTTCCATACCTCCCCTCCCCAAATTCCTCGGATGTAATACGCGGTGTCCTAGAACTACCGCCATGTCCGCGAATGTATCGTAACATGTACAGCCCTTCTACCATTTCGATTTCACTCTCTGTGCCATTCCTTCATTGGATGTAGCTAAGCAATCACATGACCATCCACCAATCAAATCCAATAACTCTACATGTAACTGCATCATCATAGAGCAGCACTACAAATGTACGGTGTATCTCTCGGAGTACAAGTCTCATACCATTGACAACCACGATCTACGAGAAATACTATACAAATCTCCAATATTTCTACTTGCAGCTTGGTCCATATCCATATACATGAACAGAAAGTACAGGTATGCATATTTTCTACACAGTACATGAACACATTTTCTAACCGACTTTTACCTTCTATAATCTGAAAAATGAATGGACGATCATTGTTTCATTGTCCTAAAATGACCTGTCACTTACAAACCTTTATATCGTTTAATTTCTTCATACACACGCACACATGCAAATACTATTAAACTAACATTTTCGAAATAAAATATATACACAACATATAATCACACAAAATAACATACACACTCTATGATCAAATCTCAAACAATAATATTTGTACAAACACATAATTGGTTTTAATTTTCTTCGTTTATATAAGTACTTACATACATTCATATAGGACAAGCAGACTCTGACATTCACTCACTGTTACGTGCAAAAGCAGGCTATGACAATGACTCACTATTACGTGGAAAAGCTTAGTTACAAGAATAGTGGTATACGTTGGTAGATTATGAATTCCACAAACCATAGTAAAGATATTTTCTTTCCTACTCTTAGTCATAATATAGTTTTAATGGTTTTCAGGAAGACGCTGAGCATTTCAATTTAAAAAAAATCTATGTCTAAAATGAAAACAGTGCTACATAGCAACCAAATTACTAATTTCTTTATTTTACAATTGTAGCGAAGCCCATTTTCCTGAATAGAAGCAGCCGATTTTGATTTACAAAGAACAACTAAGAAGCAAACTACTCATTTTTGGAAAAAAAGTAAGTAGATTGTTACCATAATATTTGATTTATAACTCACACGCACTGTACGGTGCATTCATGGCATTTCTGTGCCTAAAAATAGAGATTCTGCACCATTCTGACCAAAAATCCCCCCGTCTTAAACAGTGATCTCCTGTCAGAATGGCCCTCAAATTCCTATTTTTCGGCACACAAATTACCCAACTCAGCCGCTAGAATGTAGATGTTGTAGAACAAACAACTGTTTTAATTGTATAGCTTTACCTATATTATTTATTCTTCTCCACACCACCGGCTTACTTTTTTCTGTCATCTGAACCCCAGTTTAGTTACACATTAATTGAAGAATACCCATCCCTGGTAGTTCAACTTCCCAATTCACAATCACACACCATTACATACATCTTTATCATCTTACTCAAACAATCATGCACACAACACACATGCATTGCAGAAAACCCCAACCCATACCTTCTGTATTTTTTTCAACAGACGCTACAGAATGCCCACCAAAAAGCAACTCCGTAGAAAGGGACGCAGAAGTAGAGCAAATGAAAAGAAAAGTCTCCAACATAAACACTCATCTATAGCAGAATTTGTAAAAAACGTTGAAACACAACAGCTAATACAGTCATGTTGTGAAACAGAAGAAGTTTCTAGTGCAAAAACTTTGCCTCCTCTATCACAAAGTAAAACAACCCAAAAAACTATTAACAGAAAATCAACTATCATACAAATAAAACGTCTTCTATAAATATTCATATAGTACTAAGTAAGCATACCAAGAAAAGTATATTAGCCAAAATGTTCTGTCACAAAGTCCTTCAAAATCTCATAAAAACAGGAGAGAAACCAGGTTCAACACTTCAAACCTATCGTAGGAAAGTAATCTTAGAAGCGTTGATAGACAGTGCAATTCTTCTCAAAAGAAACTTATTTATTGTTGTGTTAAACAGAATTAAACCACTAACAAAACTAATAACTAAACTTCAAAAAAGACTTCTCAATAAATGAAATGTGAACAGAAATAACTTCTTAAATATCTGTGGAGGTGAATGGAGTCACACTACAAGCACAGAACCATACTTTAATGAAGAAGAATACAAACAAAAGCAAACAAATACAATTGCCATACATAGCAGTGGTCGAGGTTATGAAAAAGTTAATAATACCATAATGGAAAAAGAAGTACTCCTTACAAAAATATGCCCTGAAAACTTAGATTTACCCCTCCATTCGACTGAATCAGAACATCTAATTTACACATGGCCATGCACATCAATGTGTAACATTCCCAAAAAAATGTTCCAATCTTTACGCCTATTCCTCAATCAATATGTGAAAAGCAAAGACAAAATCAAAATTAAAATACTGCAAAGTATGGATGCTTGTCCAGTACGCAAGCACACAGGACTGCAAGGACATTCATTGGCCTGCATTTCAGGAGCACTTGCAAAACAACCTTCCATGATATCAAAAGGATATCAACACATCATGCAAGTATAAGAAATCTAGTTTATAAACTGTATTATGCAAAAAGTCCTGCTTTAGCACTAGCCAATTTAAATAACATTCTTCTACATGGTACACCAAAAGACCTACTAGAAGAAATCGAGTTTATACAGAAAAAATATTTTGGAAATGAAACCCACTTACAAGATGAAATAGCTGTCAACCAACTTCGTAACAAATCTGCACATGGCAACCTTTCACTACACACATACAAAAATGAAATACTAAAATTTCAAAGCACTTCAGCTGAAGTACCAAACCACGTGTGTGTATGTTGCCGCAGAACGTGTTATAAAAGTAACACAAAAACTATAGACCTTTCATACAAAATAGAAGACAATGAAGATTCTAAATGGTTTGAATTAGCTCTCTACCTTATAGCAGAAAACAAATACGAAATAACTGACCCCATAATACTTTGCAGTTACTGCACTACCAAACTTGACAACAACCAAACTCCTTCACGTGCTATCTCAAATAACTTGGAATTACATCCACTATCAAAACTCCTTCAACAACTTAATTTATATGAGAGCATCATAATTCAAACAGTTCATCCATTTTAAGCAATAATACGCCTTCAACCAAAAACTGCAAAATTACCTCCCTCTGAATTAGTGAAAGGTATTTGTGGAAAAGTAGTGTATTTACCATTAGATCTAAAAGAAAATGTGCACACTTTAGGAGTGCAACGCCCAATGCAACAATCTTTAATTATCTTGGTAAATGGAGTACCTACAAAAGACAAAACAAATTGGCAACAACTGGTAGATTTACATAAAGTTAGAGAAGCCCTGCAATATCTCAAAGAGAATAATGATTATTACAAAGAAATTAATATCGAAGAAAACTTGAAAGATACAACTGAAATAATTCAAGAGACACAAGAAACTGGTCAATTTGAGCTCCTAGAACCTGCTACAATAGCAAACACTTTAGACCATTATACAATTCACCCATTGCACTTTAATGACACCATAGAAGATGCACTGGAAACGTACCAAATGCGTCAAACAAAAGGATCACCAATCAGCATATGGGAAAAAAGTATAGAAGCACGTGCTTTTCCTCTACTCTTTCCTACTTGCAAAGGAGGAAGATACGATGATAGACCTGTTCAAATATCAGCATCAGAATATCGCTCATTACGAATGTATTCTGAATATCCCAGATTTCGACAAAATGTGGAATACATATTCCACCTACTCTTTGAAAGTGAACTAGCAACTTTATGTTACGGAGTTGCACACATATTAAAATCAGGATCACACTTTCAAAATATGACAGCCACACAATTATTACAAAAAGTTCAACAAAAAGATGAGGTTTTACAGACAGATCTTACAAATCTATTAGCAAATATGCGAGGTACTAAAGAGTACTGGTTTCAACGCCATGGAGATGTACGTTGTATGATCAGAAACCTTGGCCCACCCACTTGGTTTGTTACATTAAGTTGCGCAGAATATGCATGGGAAGATTTACATGCTTTCCTACGCATATCAAACGAAAACAAAACAAACATAGATATACTAACACCTGGAGAACTTTGTTCTCAGGATCCTGTTAATGTTTCTAGATATTTTCACCATCGCTTCATTGCTTTGCTACATTTTATTTGTAATAAAACTGTTCCTCCCCTTGGAGAAGTTCAACACTTCTCTTAGAGAAAAGAATACCAAGCCAGAGGAGCGCCACATGTCCACATGCTTTTATGGATTAAAGATGCTCCTAAATTTGGTCAAGACAGTGATGCCACTGTTTTACAGTTTATTGAAAAATATGTCACTTGTGAAATTCCATCAGAATCCACAAATAGTGATCTTCATGCAAAAATCTTACAATTTCAAAGACACAAATGTGGCAAATACTGTTGTCGCAAATACAAAAACAAAGGGAAATACTACACCAACTGCCGATTTGGTTTCCCTAGACCAGTTACAAATACAGGTCAAGTGAACAACCTCATGTCTTCAGTTAGACATAGGCCCTCATTAGGACCCTGGCGGTAAGGGGTTTGCGCCAGCGTTAGCTGCGCCGACCCCTAACCGCCAACTACGAGTTCCCATAGCGCCATGGTCATTTTTCCGCCCGCTTTTTGCGGGCGTAAAAATCCATGGCGCTATGGGACCTTGGTGTTAATTACGCCACCGTAATTTACGGTGGCGTAATTAACTCCTTCCCCACTCCCATTGAGCCCTATGGGGCCGAAATGGGAATGGGGAAGGGTAAATGGGTCAATGGGGACTTACCGCCCCGCCGACCTCGGAATGGGGCGGTAAGTCCGCCATCCGCCATGGCGTAAAGGGACTTTGCGCCATGGCGGAAAAGTCCGCCGACGGCGGAAAAAATCCGCCAGGGTCCTAATGAGGGCCATAGTGTTAAAGGTAAGTCACCTAAAAATACATATTGCATAAAAAGAAAAGAAGAAGAAAAATATATCAATGATTACAATGCAATTATTGCCCACTTGTGGAATGCAAACATAGATGTGCAGTACATTGCAGACAATTCTACTACAGTTGCACGATATGTCACAGCATACTTAACCAAATCAGAAAAGACAGAGCTCCAAGACCTCTGGAATGACCTGTCATCAGATAAAACAGTGTCTCAGAAATTATACAGCTGGGGCATAAAAATGCTGTCCCATAGAGAATGTGGATCCTATGAAGCAGCTGATCGATTAACTGGTACTGCATTGTATGGTAAATCTGCAAATATAGTATGGCTAAGTCTTGGTCCAGCTAAATCTAGAAAAAGAGTTCTAAAATCATACAAAGATATAGAAACAATAGCCAAACATGATCCCAACAGCCAAGACATTTTAAAAAACAATTTATTGGACACATACTACCCAAACAGGAGTACCACTTTGGAAACCATGTGTCTATACCACATAGCCCAAAACTACACATACAAAAATAATATAAAACCTGATGAGCAAAACCGTAAATACAAAGTGACAAACTGTGATGGCAGCTTAGTAAAACTCACCAAACCAAATTTAATTAATCATATCAAATTGTCATTAAAGACTCCTCAACATAAAGAAATATATTACATGTCCCTGCTACAACTTTTCAAACCATGGAGAAAAGAAGAAGAAATACTAGATACCTATGACTCATATGAAGACGCTTTCAAAGCCAATGAAAGCAGTATAACTGATGTAAACTTTGCACAGTACAAAACAATGTTGCGCAATGAACAGCAACACGAAGAGGAACTCCAGGCCCAACTAGATAAGGACACTCCTGACAGTAGTCAACCTTCTGTCACAGGAAGCCAAGAACCACTGGGAGAACCACTAATAACAAATGAGGCAGAATTAGCTATGATAGAAGTAGAAAACACCATGTGTCAGTATGAAGATAAGGAAGACTTAACTACACTACAACCAAAACTAAACAAAGAGCAACGTAGCATTTTTCAAGAAATAACAAAAGAAATTGCACATGGTGTGCAACATGAAAACAAAGAATGCACCTGCCAAAATTACAAACCTATACTATTGTATGTCAGTGGTGAAGCTGGTTCTGGCAAAATATTCCTAATCAAAATCATCAGTAAGTTCCTTCAACAATTGACAAACAACAAACTGTCAGCTGTTGTCACCGCCCCCATAGGTTTAGCTGCCTACAACATAGGTGGTGTCACTTTACACCAATTACTACTCCTGCCAGTAGAACACCAAAACAAGTTAGATTATTACAAACTTTCTGCAGAAGCTGCAATGGAAGTACGCAGAGTATTGAAACAAATGAAAATGCTACTAATAGATGAAGTGAGCATGGTGTCCAACCTAATGTTGGCTTTGATTCACTTCAGATTACAAGAAGTACTCAAAACAAACTATGAAGAGCTATTTGCAGGAAAACACATCATTGTTTTCGGAGATCTTCTTCAATTGACACCTGTAAAAGGTGAGCCTATTTTTAAAACATTAGGACACAAACTCTGCTGTAAAACTGTTGGCAGCATTGGAAATGTCAACCTTTGGCAACATTTCCAATACAGAGAATTAACAGAAAACATGCGCCAATCTTCAGATCTCACTTATGCCAACATCTTAAAAAGTAGTTGGTATACTTTCTAGAGAAGCAGAAGCAATATTGAAAACCCGGCACATTCATGCACTTTATGGTGATAATGCATGTGCTACAGATGTTATGGAACAATTAGCCCACAAAAATGTCAATTGTATGGCCTTAATGACAACTCTTGCAAGCTGTTTCAAATTCAATGAACTAATGTTAAGCAAAGAAATGCAACCAATTATGGAAATTAGCACCACAGACAAACTAGATGTACATGGAATGACACTACCCATGTGTGACCAAGCCACAGCAAGACTAAATAGTTTAGAAAAATCAATCTCAAACACAGCAGGCTTGGAAAAGATATTAAAATTATCCTTAAATTGCAGAGTAATGCTTAAACGTAACCTTGACGTGGACCAAGGACTAGTTAATGGAGCACTGGGTACAGTTGTTGGCTTTCAAACATACCCACGTGACAACAAAATTCCGTTTGTCAATATTCTCTTTGACAAACTTTCAGAAGTAAAAAGAATAGGACGCTCAACAGCTCGATTCCTTCTCTTCAAAGACATGTATGTACGCAGAGAACAATTTTCTCTAACTCTTGCATACGCAGTCACCATTTATAAATCACATTTATAAATCACAAGGTCTTACTCTAGACAAAGCAATGATAGACATTGGTAACACAGTCTTTAAAGAAGGCATGAGCTACGTAGCACTGTCACGCCTACGTACAATTGACGGTCTATTTCTAATAAACTTTGATGCAAGTAAAGTAAAAGCTGATATTCCTTGCATTTTAGAATACAATAGACTTCGTTCACTATACACCCCCATCTACAGACATATCCTGTTCCACAAAAAGGAAAATTTTCTAAAAGAAAACTAAATCAAACAGAAATGCAACAGGATGTCACTGCAAATCCTCCAAAGAGACTAAAAGAAACTAAAACTTCATCAAGTACCACAAGCAAAAAAGAATCAATTAGGGAAAGTAAACCAGGTACTTCTTTAAAGAAGGAAGACAAACTCCAAAAAAAGCAGTTAGATACAGAACTACCTGGACCATTTCAATTCTCAAATATAGTTGATGTAAGTTGCTACGCAAATGTAGCAATGAATATTCTATTTCAATTACCACCAATTGTTGACAACATTTACTTACACAGTACAGACCCATTGTGTTTGCAAATGTTAGTACTTCACAGAAATACAGCAAACAATTCTGACAACACGTATAGTGTTTTTGGAATAAGACGACAATTGGACTACTGTGCTGGAATGGTGAGATTCACTATAAACTCACAGGAAGATCCACAAGAATTTCTAAAGTACTTACTATTAGTACTGGAAAACAAAAACATACCTATAAATGAAATTTTCCAGATTTCATACATGTGGAAACATACATGCACTCTCTGCAACAATGTGACACAAGAACAAATCCCCAATGAGCGCTTTGTCTATATATCAATACCTAATTGTGAATCCGTTCCATTTCAGCAACTTGTACAAAATGCAAACCACGGTAGATTATGTTCTACCTGCAATTCGGATAATCGCTCCACGTTACTAATACAAACACATAGTAAATACGTAATACTAATGCTTCTACGTTACAATGCAGATGGTACGAAATAAAACTGCAAGCTGACTGGATTCACACATGGTCAAATTTCACTTGGTTGGAAAACCTTCACAACAATAGGTATAATCTACCATGCAGGAGCCACAACCAACTCAGGGCACTACACTGCATATATAAAAAAAAAATGTGGATGGTTTGAATGTAATGATAGTACCGTTACTCTAAAGCAGAGATTACTAGCTAATCTTACAAACGCGTATTTAAGGTTCCTAAAACCAAAATTTGATAACTGAACTGTACTTAAACCTTAAGTACACTTGTAGTAAAAAAATATAAACTGTCACAATATTTCAAAACCTATCTAACTGCCCAAAGATTCTACAACAACTAATCAGATAAATTAATACCACTCAAATAGAGCAAAAAATAGACAGTTAGAATACGCCAATTGGTATCTAACTGTCCCAAAATTTACAAATATGCAAACAGATAAATCAATACCACGAAATTATATCAAAACATAAACAGTTAGAATACGCCTACTGGTATCTAACTGGGCCAAAATTTTACAATATCCAAACAAATACCTAATATCTTACTGCTCACAAAAACTGGAACAATCCAATGCATAAAGCATTAGGCAGAAAGAACAAGTAAACGCGGAAAACAAACAAATAAATAAACTGTAGCATAACAGAAAAAGGTTTTTTTTTTAATCCAACATGGATTTTTTTTCTCCCACAGACCCAATGATTTTAGCAACAAACACAGAAACTTTGCACATTGCACAGTATTCTGGTTTGTAATCTACTAAATATGAGGGTCAATAAAAAGAAGAAAATGTTGATTGTACAATGTAATAAGTCATTATAAAATACTAATACTAACATGCTATTTTCTTTTATTACAGAAATGAACAAGAAAAACATGGACTCCCGTTACTAAACCAAATGGTACGTATAACAAGATAAATACAATCATCGCAGCATATCACACCCATACAAGCTTATAACATTGTTCCTTATAAATTAGTTTTTGACCCAAAGTTAAAAGCCACTATGGGTGTGATATGCTGCGGTGGTTGTGGCCAGGGCATACACTCTTGGGTGCATGGCCAAATGGCCATGCATCCAACATTCTATACCCTGGCCACAACCACCCCAGCATATCACACCCATAGATGCAAACATTGCAACCATTGTTATGTCCGCGGACAGGGGCAAGGTCCTAGGACACATTCAACTTGCCAGAGGACAATACAAACAGCGTCCTCAGGACACCCCCATTTTCTTTATGTACGAACATTTGTGGACACCGCGATTGTTCTTAAAACATTTTCACCTTGCCAACGAACAATACAGACAACGTCTCCAGGACACCCCCTGCAAACATTCCAAGACCCCACGAGTGTTCTTAGAACACTTTCAAGTTGACACCGAATCCATTCTGTTTATTTACGAACATTCCAGAACAGCCGTGTTGTCCGCAGACAAATCGAACACAACAAAAGCGTCTAGCACATAAATAAAATACAACTTTGAACCTATCTCATACTCCCCCATCCTCCCCAAAGACTTCTACACACCAACAAACTGTACTAAATACACATTTTGAACAAACTTTCACAGCGCTGTCCGCGGACGTCCGCAAATGCAAGATGGCGGACGCGACAGAAAATCTGACGCGCATTCATGCACCGCGCCGCCCAATCAGCGAACACGTCGCATGTCCGCGGACATGACGCAAGCCGCTGGGCCAATCGGGGTGCTGTCCGCGGAGCGAACAGAGGAGTCCGTCCGCGAAGCGAACACAGATATCACTAATTTTTTTGCCTTACATTTTGGTCATTTTTTAAAAAAACTACTGGATGGATTTACACCAAATTTGCAAAAGCACGCTTTCGGGACCAGGCCGCCGCTCCTGCCGCAAATTTGGTGTAAATCTGTCCAGCGGTTCGGGCTGTAGCCGTGCGCAAAGTTTTTTCCCATTCAGACTATAGGAAAAAAAAAGTTTTGGGACCCCCCCTATAACTTTCCCCCCCCTGGACGAATCCTCACCAAACATTGCAAAAAAATTCAGAGTGGGCCATATACTTATTTTGCAATGTTTGGGGAGGATTCGGCCAGGGAGAGCGAAGTTATAAGCCACCCAAAAAGTGCTCTTCCTATGGAAACACCAACTTAACCATAACTACATGGCCGCTACTGCGGCCATGTAATATATATATATATATATATACATTTTTTTTATTTATTTTTTTTCGGTGGGGGATGGGCTTCCCCAAAGTGATTCCAAAAATGATGCCTGTGCTGAGGGCTTCATTCACTGGGCGTTGCGTGTGCCGTTAGCTTTACTTTCCTCGTCGCCAGTGTTGCATTCCGCTCCCCAGCCGATGCGTCAGCAGGATGCAGGAGAGAATTGGCCCTGGGCGGCAAAGGCCCCACTGCGCAGCTCCGGCGGGAGCAGAGAGACACGGACACGCTGGTGTTGCTGTCATGCCCGGAACTGCCCATGCGTAGTGGGGGCGGGGCTTTTATTGATAGCGCCTTAAGTCACTGCGTAGCGGGAAGCAAGGCAGATACAACACACGCCTTCTTTCTTTTGGGGGACAGGGGGTGATGTACATTATTTTATGGGATGCCAGAGTTGATTGTTTTCTTGCAAATAGAGGCATTATGAATTAACCACATGACGTAGTTTCCCAGAATAATGGTGAGGGTTTCTGTTTGTGTGTGATGGATTGATGAATTCTTTATCGAGTGAGCTTTGCACTACCGGTTATTTTTTATTTTGCAATTTGAACATTCTGTGCATGTGGATGGATGGGTGAATGGATGGATGGATAGATGGAGTGATGGATGGATGATGGATGGAGTGTTGAAGTATGTGAAAGTGAAAATAAAAGTAATTGCAAATGGCCCACGTCACAGCCCAATGTGTTGAAGAAGGACACACACTTGCTTATATAGTGTTTAAAGAGAGCTTGCTGCACACCCCGCGGAAGGGGTCGTAAGGCCTGAAAGACGTCATTTGTGGCCGGGTGATCCAGAGCGTGGGTTCTTATAAGAACTGTGCTTCACAGTCCAAACATTGTAGTCGTATTATAGTTTGTGGTCAGGATTGAGTATTTCTGGATACATATACAAAGTCGATCACAGTTCTCTGGGGTTTGGGATTTCTGGAACCCCTTGAACCCTTTCTCCTTGCAGTTGCTAGAAAGCAAAAGCCCTTCTGGGCAGCGTTCGCGTGGCGTTCAGATGACAATCGATTTCTTCCACGTCTGTCCAGGGTCGGTTGTCAAGATGAAGTCATTCTTAGCCCACTAGCCAATGGCAGTGTAGTGCATTGGGTCATAGAGTGCATTGGGTCAGAGGGCAATCATGACTCAGACTCTCCTTGAGACCCTAGCACATCATACATATTTTCATTGGTGGTGTTTAGTTCCAATCAGCCCTCTTCTATCATTCTCTTTTAACTTGTCTTTCTATCTCCCGGATCCTCTGGAGTCTTTAGGTTTTTTGCCAGACCAGTTTCCTTGCCAAAACATCAACACTTGTAAACTCACTTGCCCTTGTCCCTCTGCTGCGTCTCAGCCCTGACCTCGCTGGTCTCGCCTTCTACCTCCCTGCCTCCCTTTCAGATCTCGAAGCTTCTGGCTTTGCCAATGCTGGTTTCTTAGCATGTGTCTATTCATCCACCCCCCCACCACCCTTTATTGTCCACCTTCCCCTGCTTCTGATGACATCTACTCGCCTGCTGTACTTACTCCTCCTGCTGGTACTCTCTCGTTGAAACGTTCCCCCTCTATTTTCCTTCCACCTTCTGTCTCTTTCCTAATCTTTCCTTAATCAAGCATCCTTCTTTCCTTCCTACTTCTCTATGTCTTTAAATTCCCTCACCACCTGCTAGTTCCAGCCTGATTTCATGCCTGGGCTCTGACTTTAATGATGATGATGATAGATATGCAGGGTTATTGTCTCTGATGTGAGAGTGGATATTAGATGTTGGATCCTCCTCCCACCTACATGTAGGTTTTGAGGTCTAGATAGTATATGATTGGCCTGGCACCACTGGCAGAGTCTATACATTCTGTGGCTGCCATTTTATAATCAGGCGACCTTGTCTTGACAGCAGCCTGATTCCTTCATGGCTTCACCATTTTTCGACTATATATCTCCAGTGCTTCCTGATTCCTTATCCAATGGTAGGAAAGGTCCCATCAGATCTGCATGTGCTTGCAAGGCACTATTACCAAACTGCCTAAGCGCACAAGTCCTTCTCCCCGGTTACTCATTGTTCATAGATAAGTCCCAAAAACCGTGATGGGGGTGTCTAAACTCTGTGGTCTAAACTCTTGAACTACTCTTGTCAGGGTTTATGTGACAGACCTTGCTGTAGACAGAAGAAGGCCTTGATGATTCCTGTACAGCTCCTCCAGGGTTAGCATCACAGGGAAGGTGGTCTTCTGTCCTCATCCCACTTTCCAGCCTGAGGGTTGCCACAATGTGCCTCATTACGAAGCTGGCGGCTGCTGAATGTACGGTGGTGGTAAGGTACCGGCACTGTTCATTCCGGGCCGCAACATTACGAGTTTGCTTGCGGGTGGCGGTAGGCACGTCTGGTCGAGACCAGACGTGCCTACCGCCACCCGCGAGCAGACCAGGATGCAAACAATGGACCCGTCATTAACGGGTCTGTTGTTAGCATCCTCCCCATTCCCATTGAGCCCTGTGGGGGCTAGAATGGGAATGGGGATGTACCGGGTCCGGGTCCTGAAAAAAGGGAATTACCGGGCCCGCAAAAGTCAGAATGGCCCGGTAATTTCCTTTTTTTTGGACCCAGACACGAGTTTGGAGGCAGCCATGCCGCTAAGAACGGCATGGCTACCTCCAAACTCGTAATGAGGCCCAATGTCACATATTCTCCCCTTCCTCTGTGCTCCTCCATGCTCTCTCAAATGTTGGGAAGGGATGTCCGCTAAGAACATCCACATTGGATTGAAGTTTTCCCTCTGATTGGACTACTAAGAAAGGGAAGGGTTTGAGGTTGAGAACCAACTCATGTCTCTGAGGATTCCCCCCTCGTTTGCAAGGTCAATGGGACCTTGTCTATTATTAGTCCTAATAGAGTGCATGTTAATCCCTCAATTGCCCACTTGCTAGCAAAGCATTCCGGTTCAATGGAGGGATAATTATGTTCTACAGGCAAGAGCTTCCTGACAATAATGAATACGGGTTCTTCACTTGCCTTGCTTTCTCATGATAAGAGTGCCCCCGATGCTATGTGCGCAGCATCAGGCTGGAGAATGATTGGTTGTGCAAAATCTGGCCTGGGAAAGTGGGGTTGGGAATATTTGTAGTGAGCCTCGTCCTGATTGTTGATTCCTTCGTAGTTGGTTGGGCTTCTTAGCTTTCATTTGAAAAGTGATGAATCCAGCAATGGTTAAAAAAGTATTAGGATGAGGCACCTACAATATCCAACGAGTCCCAGAAACACACAAAGTTATTTTGTATTGATGGGCTAGTAACACATTACTACTCCTGCCCCGCTTTGTGTTATACACGTCCCGTTGTGGACGCTGGAGACCAAGGGCCTCATCACGAGTTTGGCGGTAGCCCTTAAATGCGGTAGTAGCGCTGTTACCGCCGCATTTAAAGGTCCGCCAAATCATGGTTTCAGCTGATTTGCCCCCAGCTTTCAGCTGGGGGGAAATCTTCAGAGAATTTGCCGATTTTCAGCGCGTTTACCGCCGGCGGGAAATCCACCAGCAGTAAAAGTGCAACATTTCCCCATTGAGCCCAATGGGGAATTGGGAATTCCTGAATGGGCTCAATGGGGAATGGGCAATACCCGTCCGGCCAAACCCGTGAACCGGCGGTAACAGCGCTGGTGTTACCGCCCAACTCGTGATAAGGCCCCAAGTATTTATCTATGAATTTTGCCAGATGACGTTTTCTGGGGTTAGATATTACAAAAAGGATTTCTGGTTGTTCCTGCCACTAGAAAGAGAAGCCCCATGTGGTGTTTCCAGGTTTCTCTGTGGATAATAATTTCAACTATGTATACCTCTGAACTCGTAGAAGGAAGTCCAAAAGTCACTGGAGCATTCCTTTTCACCCTATTACAAACTCATAGATCACTATACTGTGAATATAAGTGCTCTTATATTGATTTGGTGTCAGCATTTACACGTTAACATCTACTGTTCCTTGTGAAAAGAAAAACGAATTTGCATTTACAAATGTGGAAATCCATGTAATATATTTTAAAATACTGATTGGTATGTGTAATGTTTTACAATGTAAAGGCTTACCTAGATTCAGTGAGTATAACGGGGCTACGTAACTTTATAAAGCATTGCTAGTCCCATAAGAAAAGAAAACACATGTAAACAGACGCCATATTATGATTGGCACGTTACTTTCCCCATTGGCCATCCACTTTATGGCTGACCTTGGTATGTCCCAGCTGGGGGACACCTTGCAGTTCTGAGGTGAGGGGTCACCGCTATAGGGACACCATCAATGGTGCAGCTTCTTGCTAAATGAGCAGGAAACGCCTGTGTTTTTAGGAGGAAAGGCGAGAATGGAGGGGACTTCTCCTGTGAGGGACTAGTGCCCTCAACTGGTCCCGTCAGCCCTTACTAAGTCCTTCAGTAGGCCTGCCGCTAGTGAGAACCTGAATGTTTCTTAAATAGAAATAGAAATAAGTTCCCCTCAAGGACGACCCAGGACAAGAAAGATGACATTACACATTTAATTAATGACATCACATATCTGGGTCACTTGTTTTTGTTTAATGAATTGATTAGGCTAGTTTTTTTGTTTTGACTGACAGTAAGAATTTCCAAATTTAAAATGTGCTATATATCTACACATTAACTTATTTACAAAGTACTTTCCTTAAAGTTTCATCTGAGCTCATAGTGCACATATATGGGGCAATAAGCACGCCTCGAACACACACAATTAATTTGTGTACATGATGATTAACTCTAATGCTGTTGTCATTTTTTGGTGCTGTTGTTTCTTTCTTCCTTACTTTAGTTTCCCTGTGTGTGACTCTAATTTGTATGCATTGTGCATTTTTATACGTATTGTTTCTACTAACACAAGTGTGTGGTATGTTTTCAATTATTACCTATTTATTCCATGTTTTACATTACTCAAAACTCTCTTATTGTAGCATTTATAATTTTCCTATCAAATCGTCGAACAGGAAATCATATCGTGCTTCCTATACTGTATGAATATATGTATATTGGCCTACGGCAAGCTGCTTACAAGCCACTTATGAAGAAATCTGCGTTGCAAGGTCTTGACCTTAGATCTGAGTAAGCCGCCATTTTAGGTCTATCCGCCATTTTAGATTCTCTCTCTAAAAGTCACCCTGTGTTCTAAGATGTTGGACTGTGTCATTCTGAATGTAACATGGCCGTCTTGACCTCTGTGTATAAGCTAATATGTAACCTGCCTGCAGGCCACATGTTAGGGTCATGAACTGAGACCTTGTCCTTCACTGACCTGTGGGTAGAGGATTACCTGTGTTAACAAAGCTAATCCGCGAGCACATGTTGAACACAATATATTCAAATACTGAAATGTGAACACTTGTTTAACTATATTGTACAGAAATGTATGAGAAGGCTTAACGAGGAATCCTAAGACATACTGTCGCCATTCTGACTTGTTGATGAATGTATTAAAGGTAAACCCTAAATGTATAGCTACATGAACTCGGCACGAACTCTAGATCTGTGATGTATTAACTTGTATTAACTTGTAGGTGGGCTGAATATCATGTTTTGGACTGCATAAAAGGCACGACTATTCTAATGTACAGCCCCACTCACTGAGCACACCGAACCGAGCTGGAGTGCGATGTGTTGTACTGAGGGCCGATAGCTATCTGTTGTTTTGTCCTTTGAAACTGTTCAGTATAGAATAAAGATCTTTGTATCTTTCTTTGTAACCCGCGTTTGGTGTATTTCCTTGTGGGGTACTCAGCCTCGATATCTTCTTTTTTTGATTTCACAGATGGCGCCCGAATAGGGACCCTCAAGATTGATGCCAGCTCGTTGAAGGTTCACGCACGCTATCGGACCGGGATCGGACGGTGTGACAAAAAGGGGCCCCTTTCTGAAAGAGACGCAACACCTCTACAGCGCTGCACGGCCCAATCCCTGGACGGTGAGCTCGCGGTCCGAGTCGGCATCTTGACGAGGGTCCACTTATCGAGGCGGGCAGATTTGCCGAAATCCCCAAACACGAGGTAAAATTAGTTAGAAAGGAATTTTGTAATCCGATCGGACCTCCTTAGGATTGATCAGGTGAGTCGTGACCCGATTCTTAAGTATCCTGATAATTTGTTTTGGCGCATTGTATCTGCAAATACAATTATTGACCACGTAACACCAGTATTCTGATATGCCTGGGAAATTGTCTACCTGCTTCAGGGCGTTATTCTGCAGCGATAGACAATCTTTGGAATTTAGCCGTCCGGCACCACAAGAGGGTTCGCCGGCTTGTACTATGTACTGTAAGCATGGCATTGGTAGTATAGTGTTTAATGATATTTGACACAGACAAACTAGACATGCTTCCGAACTACAGTGGCCGATCAATGGTAGTTTTGAAATCCCTCATATTGAGTATTTAGAATCAATTTTATTAAAGAAAAAGGCTAGACCTGCAGCATTTGATGTATTACAGAATTGGAAAAAAGAAGCTTTACAGCAGCTTAAGAGTAGGGAAAAACATGCACGCCGTCATAAGACGAACGCTGAAAAAGCGTTGTTATATGACCAATTTAAACAGTCTGAGTCAGCTAGGAATATGGATAGGGCTTTCTCACTTGGCATTCAGAAAATCTATCCTTCTAAAGACTTTCATGTTTCCGATGAAATTATCGACAAATTGTTAAATGAAGAAGGCCTTTTGCCACTGCGCCACCTCCGTATGTTCCTCTTCCTGCTGGTTTGCCTCTTCCTGCTGTTATTCCTGCTCTTCCTGATCCTCCTGCTGTTCCTCCTATCCCCCCTGTTGTTCCTCTTCCTCCAGTAGTTGTTCCTCCTTTTTGTTGCTGCTCCTCCACCTGCTCCTCCACCTTTTTCTGTTGTACCCGTGATAACACCTCCGTTGAACATGCCTACTCTTCCTCTTCCAAGTGGTCCTGCACCGCTTGTAGTAGATCAGGGAGCGGGATCACGGGTTGTCACTCGCAATACTGCACCTCCAGAGAAGAAACATAACTTAATTGCGTGGGCTAAACATTGTATGGAGAGAGATGATTGAGCTAATGTTTTTGCCACACTTTCTAATATGGACAATTTTCCTGAGAAAAATGTTTTTATTGAGGGATTAGGGATTCACTTATGCGTAATGTGGGACAGATTAAACAATACAGATCTCCCACAAGGGTTGAGGGATCTGAATACCTTAGCACTTTCTAGAGACACTGTGGAGAAAGTACAAGAGCATGTTGAGAGGATATTTGAATATAGAAAGGAGTTGGAAAGGTTACAGAATAAGGATGACGACGAGGATAGTATGTACGTACAGAAACGGTTCCTTCCTTGTCGTAAATCGATATCTGAGGAAATACGAATTTGAACAAAGGATGCAATTAGATGGCTCACAGATATGACGATAACTCCAGTTGAAGTATATGATACATATAGTCAGTATACACCAGAAATGCAGAGGAAAGTGATACAGGTAATGGTAGAGTACCTACAGGATGAGTGCGTAAAAAGAAAGATTTGTTGTCCCACAGAGTTATTGAGTATTTATAAGAGAGCTTTTTCACTTGACACTTCTTCGGCTGCTTTAGCGCTCGATTTGGCTCTGTTGCTTAGTAAGCGTTCAGAGTTGCCTACTTCTCAGTTGCCTATGAGAGAGGTTCCTCCGACATTTGTCCCAAAAGTTAAGATTCCAGCTGATGCTGCAGCAGGTACACCTGCTCGAGATATTCCCGCACATTATGTGTCGCAGTTTGTTCATGTCCCGTTTTCAAGACAGGAAGTGAACACTATTAGACAATCTATTCCCGATATTAGGAAAAATCCGACAGGGTTCTATAAAGAAATAGAGTCTGTTTTGCAATCCTCACTATTCACCTTAAGTGATATTGATCTGTTATTTCCTGTACTCCTGCCCGTTGATTTGTGGAAACAGGTTAGGACTATAGATGATTTAGCAGGGTTAGGAGATACATGGGCTAACATAATTAGACTTGATGGAGAAAGGCCAGCTGGCGAGAGACCGCCTCAGGTGATACTAACTTTGCCTGACAGAATTGTTGCAAAATTGCAAACTATAATTCCCAAAAAAAGAATTATTTGGGAGAAGTTTACGGCCTGTGTCCAAGGGAAGTCTGAGGATTCGACCGAGTTCTTTAATCGATTCGAACAAGTATTCTCGGATTTCAGTGGACAAGATTAGGCACAGAGTCTGGGAAAAGATTATTCGTAGACAAATTTGTGCGTGGATTGCTGCCTGACATCCAGTCGCAAATGATGTCTTCTGAGAGCGCTTGGCAAGCGAAGTCTCAATCAGAAGTACTGCACATGGCTCCGTACTATGAGAATCGTGTCAATAATGAAAAGGAAAGAATTGAAAAGAGAAAAGGTGATTTGAAGACAAACATATTATTACAACAAATTGTTAGAGGCCCAAGAGGGGGTAATTCGCAGTTTAGAGGTCAGTATGTTCCACAAGGAAATGTGCCCTTGGGTCCTGTAAACATTAACCAGGGTGCCTATTGTAGGCAAGAAGGTCATTGGCATGCACAATGCCCGGTCCTTCGACAAAGGTCAAATAACACATTTGGAAATATGGGTAGACGATCCAGAGGTCGCCCGGGTGTAGGGGGCCCGGTTAGAGGTCAGGTTGCACAAGATTCACAGCAACCTTTTTCGCAGGATAATCAGGCACCAAGTGTGGATACTAGAAACTTATTCGACCATCCTTCTGCTGCTTACCTCTCTGAAGAACCCCCTTTCAAGGATATTCTGTTTCATTAGGATTGCCCGAAGCAGGGTTTGGAACATACGCCTATTCCCGTTAATCAGAAAGGCCCCTACGTTGAAATGATAGTGGGAAATAGGAAACATTTATTCTTGATAGATACACGGGCACAAAAGTGTTCCATTGATCATTCTCGGGTTCCAAACATTCCACTGTGAGGGCAAAACAATGTTTCTGTAGGGTTTTCTCGCACACCAGTTGTTTGTCCGGTTTCTTTGCCGGCGCCTATCTCTTTCGGTCTATTTACGGACCACTGTCCATTTCTTTTGACTTCGAATTGTGGAGAGAATTTGCTGGGGTTGAATCTGTTGAAGGAATTAAATGTGGTAATTCATTGTTCTTCTGATGGAGTGCGTTTGACGATTTCACCACAGCATCTTTCTGTCTCTCAATTCTTGACTAGACCTTTACCGCCATAATTCAGTGATGTATCAGAGTGTTTATGGGCAATTGATGACAATGATGTTGGCGTTTCGCAGATCGAGCCTGTTAAAATAGTCTTGAAACATGGAGTAAAGCTGCCACGTATTCCACAATATAAGATTTCAGTTGAGGGTGAGCAAGCTTTGAAATGCATCGTCTCCGATTTTGTGCATCGAGGGGTGATTGAGGAAATTGCAGGTAGTTTGTGCAATAGTCCGATTTTGCCCGTGTACAAAAAAGGCGATAATGCAATTCCATTTCGTTTCATAATTGATCTACGTGCCATCAATAAGATCGTCGCTCCACAATTTCCAATTGTGCCTGATGTGACTACAATATTCACTACGATCCCAGCTTCAGCTACTTACTTTAGTGTTGTGGATCTGAAGAATGCTTTCTTCAGTATTCCTAGACACAAGGACAGTAGATATTGGTTTGCGTTCACCTTAGGGGGATGCTCGTTCACCTTTACCCGTGCACCTCAAGGTTACACGGAAAGTCCTAGTATCTATAGTAGAGCTTTGAACGAACAGCCTAATACCCTTGTATTGCCCTCCACTTGTACGCTGCTTCAATACGTTGATGACTTGCTTTTAGCTGCTGACTCAGAGAGCGCTTGTAAGGAGGGCACTGTGTTATTGCATATACACTTGGCTAAACATGGACACAAAGCTTAGCTTAAAAAATGTAATTATTGTTGTCAGGAGGTCGCCTATTTAGGCTATCTCCTGTCAAAGGAGGGAAGAAGATTGACGCCTGAACGGATAAAACTCATTTCTAGCATGTCTGTCCCAAATACAACAGAAGGAAGTCAGAGCCTTGATAGGAATGGCTTCTTACTGTAGGCAGTGGATCCCCAGTTTCTCACTAGTGATTAAGCCGATGTTGGCTCTGACGAAGAAGGGCATTTCTTCGCTATTGCCGTGGAACATCAAGCACCAGCAAGCATTTGATTTGCTCAAGACTGCATTGTGCTCGGCACCGGTTTTGGGCACACCAAACTATGAAAAGGCATTTGTGTTGTTTGTGCATGAATGTGATGGATGTGCTTTGGCTGTGTTGTTTCTGATTTTGTGCATTGCGGGGTGATTGAGGAAATTTCAGGAAGTTTGTGCAATAGTCCTATTTTACCCGTGTACAAGAAAGATGATAATGCAATTCCATTCCGTTTCATAATTGATTTCACGTGCCAGTAATAAAGTCATCGCTCCACAATTTCCAATTGTGCCTGATGTGACGACAATATTGACCATGATTCCAGCTACAGCTACTTACTTTAGTGTTGTGGATCTGAAAAATGCTTTCTTTAGTATTCCTATACACAAGGATAGTAGATACTTGTTCGCGTTCACCTTAGGGGGGCGCTCGTTCATATTTACTCGTGCACCTCAAGGGTACACAGAGAGTCCTAGCATCTATAGTAGGGCTTTGAAAGAGCAGCTTGATGCCCTTGAATTGCCCTCTACTTGAACATTGCTTCAGTATGTTGATGACTTGCTTTTAGCTGCTGATTCTGAGAGCTCCTGTAAGGAGGGCACTGTGTTATTGCTTATTCATCTAGCTAAGCATGGTCACAAAGTTTTGTTTAAAAAGTTTCAATATTGTTGCTAGGAGGTCGCCTATTTAGGCTATCTCCTGTCAAAGGAGGGAAGAAGATTGACACCTGAACGTATAAAACACATTTCTGGCATGTCTGTCCCAAATACACAGAAGGAAGTTAGAGCCTTGATAGGTATGGCTTCTTACTGTAGGTTGTGGATCCCGAATTTTTCACTAGTGATCAAACCGATGTTGGCTTTGACAAAGAAGGGCATTTCTTCGCCATTGCCGTGGAACGCGGAACACCAGCAATTGTTTGACTTGCATTATGCTCTGCACCAGTGGGCACACCAAACTATGAAAAGGCCTTTGTGTTGTTTGTGCATGAATGTGATGGGTGTGCTTTGGCTGTATTAACGCAGGAACATGGAGGGAAGAATAGGCCATGCGGTTACTTTTCTTCCGCCCTTGATCCTGTAGCATGCGCTTTGCCAAGATGTTTGCGAGCTGTCACTGCTGCTGCTGCGTCTGTAAAACACAGTGAGCGAATGGTCGTAGGCCATCCTCTAACCCTGATGGTGCCTCACTCTGTAGATTTTCTATTGAACAGAACTCAAACGCAACACCTCACTTCCGCACGGTTGACGAGATATGAATTGATCTTGTTTGCTCCTCACATACAAATTAAGAGGTGTTGTGTTCTTAATCCGGCTGAACTCTTACCTTTCCCGCAAGGTACTGCTTGCAGTGACGAAGAGTCACATGATTGCCTGTACATTACCGAACAAGAGACAAAGGGTAGAATTGATCTAAAAGAAACTCCTTTGAACAATCCACAAGCGGAGCTGTTTTTCGATGGCTCCTGCTTCAAACTTCCGGATGGTACATCCACAACTGCTTATGCAATCACCACATTAAGCACGTTGTGGAAACCAAGAGAATGACGCATAACTCCGTGCAGGCTGCAGAGATTATAGCATTGACCCAAGCTTGTGAATTGTCCGAAGGGCTTACAGTGAACATATACACTGACAGTCAGTATGCCTTTGGGGTGGTTCACAACTTTGGTAGACTTTGGTCAGAAAGAGGGTTCTTAACTTCACATGGTACAAAGATCCAGCATGGCTCCCTAATAGTACAACTGCTCTCAGCGCTTGCACTTCCCACTCAGTTAGCTATTGTAAAATGTGCAGCACATCAAAAGATTGTAGATGATATAAGAAAGGGGAACGCTTTCGCTGATCAGATAGCTAAACAGACTGCCACCGATTTCTCTGCAAACGTATACATTTCAAGGGAGACTGTAAATTCCTATGTAATGGATGAGGGTGTTGACTCTGTAAGAGACATCCAAGCCGATGCCACACTAGAGGAGTCCAAGAAATGGGCTGAAGGCTTGCGGAAACTTGATGATGATGGGTGTTGGGTGGATGTAGTTGAAGGGAAATGGCTACTTCCTGATGCATAAATATTGATGATGGTCGTCATGGCTCATGGCCCTATGCATATATGTGCCCGGAAACTTGCAAAAATGTTGGAGAAAGTTTGGGCAAATGACAAAATCTCTAAAATAGCTGAGCAATATGTTCAGGACTGTATGATCTGTTTACAGCACAATGTGGGAAAGGGAACATCAACTCCCAGGGGAAGTTTTGGTCCACCTTCTGTCCCCTTTGAGGTCATACACTTTGATTTTATTGAAATGGAACGGTGCAATAATTTGAAATATGTGTTAGGTGTCATCTGTGCTTTCAGCAAATGGGTTGAGGCTTTTCCTGTTAAAGACTCTACAGACATGACTACTGCAAAAACTATGTTAAAAGAGTACTTTCCCTGGTTCAGGCTACCAAGAGTCATCTGGTCGGACAATGGTCCACACTTTGTCGCTGCTGTCATTCTGCAGATATGTGCGGCACTACAGATCGACAAATGGTTCCATTCGGCCAGGCACGCCCAGAGTGCCGGATTAGTAGAAAGACACAACGGCATCATCAAGAACAAGCTCGCTAAAACGTGTGCCGGCACCAAACTAAAATGGCCGGACGCCTTACCGATCATGTTGCTAGCCATGCGTACAACCCCTCAAACTAAGACTGGGCTCTCTCCATTTGAGGTGCTAATGGGGAGACCTGCTAATATCTGGAACCTTCCAAAATGTCGGTCTTTGAGAAATGTTGAAAATGTACTTCTTTCAGACTATTGTAGCCAGTTGACTAAAAACCTGTATTTGATTCATCACCAGGTGCGAGAGGCTTTACCTGTAAGATATGAGGCCCCAGGTCATAGCATTCGGCCCGGTGACTGGGTGTTTTGACGAAGGCATTTGAGCGATCCTCTTGCCTTGCACCTCAGTGGCGGGGCCCATTCCAGGTCCTGCTGGGCACACAAACTGCGGTGAGGGTCGCAGGCAGGAAAAATTGGATCCACGTGACGCACGTCAAGAGGATTCCATACCCGGTGCCATACGATACAGAAGAAACAGAACCCCTCACCAAAACTGCAACCAGCGATTCCGCAGCAGTAAATAGCATTGAGAGTGCACCAGAGATTCTCTATGAGCCCGTGAGGCCTGGGGAAACACCCATCTTGTCTCCACACTCTCCAAAACTTTTGCTTCTGGAAACTGTTGTTTCGGATCTTGCATCTTCACTTGCTCTTGATACGTCACTTCCAATGGGAAGTGACGACACGTTGTTCTTGGATCAATTAGTACCAGGGGCAACGAGGTACAATTTGCGTCCAAGGAAATAGACTTACGGCACGGTTCGGCTGTGCATTCGAAGAAGGAGGAAAAATCATTAAGGGCTTGCTTTTTGCCCAAGTAATTGTTTGAAAAAGGGGATTCTGTTGGCTAGGATTGTGGAAGGACTAAGAAGTTGCTCGGCTGGGAGGTCGCCAGCCAAAAACACTGGGGTTTTTTCCATTTGAAGACTGCAATGCCTGCAACCGCTACCGCTCGTACAGGACTGATAAATGAACATGTGACCAGCAGTGAGAATGGACAAACTATTTGGGCCACGAGAACATACTGCTGTCTTTTCATAATGATAGTTAGTTTTATAATAGTCATTGATCTAGGCTTTTGGTACCTAGAAGAAGTACATCCGTTAGAAAATTTGTTACCGACTGAAAATGTACCTACTGTTTCTACTCCTTTTGTGCATCTGCATACTTTATCTCCTAGAGACTCTCAGCACAGACAGAGATACTACAATAATACATTATTACTCATCATGAATGCTACACATGCCATTTTTAATAAGTCCAACTGTTGGGTTTGTTTGCATTTACCGCAACACAGGGATAAGGGGCTAGGTTGGTATATTCATCCTTTACCTTTGACAACTGCTTGTTATGCTTCTCTTAGAGCACTGTTCTTTGGCCAATGGAACAATAGCATCTCGGGGAACTTTGATGGTACTAATTTGAATAGTGTTGAGGAACGTGTTCTTACACCCCTGGGATGCTCACTCTTCACGAATAGGAGCAAGCTCAACGTTGCTTCTATTAGGCCTTCTGATAGACTGTCTCGTCCTTTTCAATCTTTGATTTCTTTCAAGATGGCTCCGATAGGCAATAAGGATGCCACGCCTCCTTCTTACACTGTTAACCATAGCCCTGATTCAGTTTCTTTCTGCAAACAAAGGAATGGCACTCAGTCAATGGGAAATTTTAGAGGTTGTGCCAACGTTGCGAATTTGACTGGGGAAGACAGACCTTTGTATGTAGGTGAACCTGTCTACTTTGTTTGCGGTAATGTAGCATTTCCATGGTTACCCAGGGATTGGCAGGGAATGTATTATTTAGGGATCTTGTTAACCGGGGTATTCATGGCCAGTATTGTAGAGGTTTCAAAGGCTCGTCCACGACGGGACGAGAATGGTGACACTCCAGCACAGGTTCTGGGAGACGTAGAAAAATCCTTTGTGCCATTCTGGGGACAAATAGCGAACTCTGAAGACATCAAGAGACTAGAGAGAGTACTGGAGAGAACCATCAAACGGACCACAGACATACTCTATAATATGACGTTATAACAGAAAGCAAGAAGGTTAGTAGCAGTTCAGAAACGGATGGCATTAGATGTCATTGTGGCTGAACGTGGGGGAGTGTGTAAATTAGCGGGGTCCGCTTCCTGTGTTTTCGTGCCAGATTCCTTCCCAACTATTTTCAAGGCAATACAAAATCTGCACGTCCTTAGTTCAGAAGTGCATGTTCCCGAAGGAAACTGGGATCTTAGCGCTTGGTTCTGGGACTACTTGTGATCTTGGGGTTGGAAGGTGCTTTCAGTCTTGCTGATCATTTTGGGAATTCTGTTTTCCTTTGTTGCTGTATACGGTGTCTACCTAGTATATGTTCGATGCTAGAGGGATGCTGCGCACAGGCGATAGGTACATTAGGACACAAGGTATACGCTCCATATAAGAACTCAAAGGGTATGTGGTGAAAGAGATTCTGATAACCGATCTAATAGCAATAGATATTTCCGACAGCGATTCAGGGTGTATGGACGTTGAGACGCGGAGTTGTTCGTAAAGTGACCAGAAGTAGTTTAGAGCTTGGCATAGGCCAAAAGGAGGATTTATCGAACGAGAAATCATATCGTGCCTCCTATACTGTATGAATATATGTATATTGGCCTACCCCAAGCTGCTTACAAGCCACTTACAAAGAAATCCACGTTGCAAGGTCTTGACTTTAGATCTGAGTAAGTCGCCATTTTAGGTCTATCCGCCATTTTAGATTCTCTCTCTAAAAGTCACCCTGTGTTCTAAGATGGTGGACAGTGTCATTCCGAATGTAACATGGCCGTCTTGACCTCTGTGTATAAGCTAATATGTAACCTGCCTGCAGGCCACATGTTAGAGTCATGAACTGAGACCTTGTCCTTCGCTGACCTGTGTGTAGAGGATTACCTGTGTCAACGAAGCTAATCCGCAAGCACATGTTGAACACAATATATTCAAATGCTGAAATGTGAACACTTGTTTAACTATATTGTACAGAAATGTATGAGAAGGATTAACCAGGAATCCTAAGACATACTGTCGCCATTGTGACTTGTTGATGAATGTATTAAAGGTAAACCCTAAATGTATAGATACATGAACTCAGCACGAACCGTAGATCTGTGATGTATTAACTTGTAGGTGGGCTGAACATCATGTTTTGGACTGCATAAAAGCCACGACTATTCTAATGTACAGCCCCACTCACTGAGCACACCGAACCGAGCTGGAGTTCTCTGTGTTCTACTGACGGCCGATAGCTATCTGTTGTTTTGTCTTTTGAAACTGTTCAGTATAGAATAAAGATCTTTGTATCTTTCTTTGTAACCCGCGTTTGGTGTATTTCCTTTTGGGGTACTCAGCCTCGATATCTTCTTTTTGATTTCACAAAATTACCAGATGAAAACTATTGTACTTCTATGGTGCATGCTGCAACCATTGCCTACATATATGTATGATTAGGATCCTCTGCTAACAACACTATAATATAATGATTTGTTTACATAAGTACATTCTTTATTACATTAAGTAGTTCATGATAGGTCTCCCAATCCCCCTAACATCGTGTTTCCAACATTATAAACTCAGCCCCTTCTAGGGACTGTTTATTCAAATGAATTTGTGATGTCATCAGTGATGTCATCAAAGACATTTGTGATGTTATCTTTCATGTACTGGGTCTTAACAGTGCACAGTGGTGATGCGAATTATGGTTGCTTAGCTTACCATAACTGGTGAATTTGTGGGGTTTGTTGGTTTTACTTGTGACCTGTTGGGTATTTTGTGGAAATTTGGGGCTTTGCAGTATTTTATTACCGCCAAAATACCTTTAGCAATAATCACTCTCTGTATTCATATTGGGTCACACATGACAATAATACATTGCATTATTTCAGAATTCATACCTATTTAGATGGTATGCGCGGTAGTTTGCGTGGTTGGTTGGTATAGTGGTTGGTTTATTTGTGGCCCCAATATCCAACATCCCTTGTTTTTTATCTAGATTGTTCTTGATCACTAGAGAGACCTCAGGCCTACATTTTAGGGATACCACATTTTCAGTGTTAGTGTTGTGTGCCACCATGGGCAATTGTGGTATTTTTGTGGTAATTTCCACTACCTCATATACGGTAGGGAACTATGTCCAGAGAGTCTCTCTTCCCGTTGACTCATGTACCTCCAACAGGCTATGCTAAAAACAGTCACTCACAACTGTCCATACTGAATAGAATCATGCACACATCTGCTTTAAAATGACAATTGCACTGTTTAAAAATCTACCACGTTTAAACCTTTCCCCATGCAAAATGAAAGAGAAAAATAATACACACTAGCTATCTGTTTTCAAATATTTTTGTATTATAGAAATTTCATTTAAACACAGTTTAACTTTTTTTACAGAAATAAATGAAATGGTACAACATTATTTGTGATAAAATGAACAGAGAGCTGCGAGAATATATCCAATTGGTAACATTAAATATGCTGATAAGAAACTGAGACTCCCTCTAATACACTGACTGAACAGCTTCGCGCACTTTCGCACAGCTCCCACTCGCTTCTGTAATTACCTTATCTGTTCAGCATGAGTTTTCTCCGGCTATTCTCTTTCTGAATTTGGCTCCCTTGAAGATCAACCCCAGTGAGAACAAGCGTCTGCCGTTCTCAAACCGGGGTTATTGCCTGGAGCTCTCAGCTTTTGCAGCAGGAATGCCCCAGCTCTGCAAGATGTCCACTCTTCCCCCTCCTCTCAAGCTTCTCCAGCAAAGTTCTAATCACAGCCTCTAGCATGATACTTGCTATGACGCTGCTCCAATCAGAATCAATCATGTCATCTCCTCCCTCACTACACAATGGCTCACTTCTACAGTGGCAATTGTAACAAACTGATTTCCTGCTCCTTCGAGCTCTTTGCTTCCTGTAGTTATGTGGACAGAGCAGCAGAGGAAAAAAATGAATGTGTGTTTAGAAGTTCACTTTCAGAGTAGGCCTAATTCTGCAGTGGAGACACATTTTTATTAGTGGGTTATGTTAAATGAAGTTTTATTAGTCAGGTTAGTTGTTAATAAGGTTAGATATTAATTTTCAAATGTGTCTCTTGCAACATAGGCATTTCAGGTGAAAAATAGTGTGCATTTTGAATGTGCAGATGTGTGCTTTTAACTGTAAAAATGGATTTGCATCTTATATGTAAAAATCGTTTTTTGACTGAATAGCCTGTCTTTACTTATATGTCCATGTTACTCTGGCAACACATATAGCAATGCACCACACCCATGTAGTGGTGCTGCATAAAAAAATGCTACCTGTGCAGTAGTGCTGTACTCTGTGCTGTAACACGCCAAATATCCTTACATACCATAGCATCCCTTAAGCAACGTTTTCCATTGAATTTAATAGGTTTCAGAAGTGCAACTTAACCATAACGTCCCTTTAACAAAGTGTTTTCAGTGAATTTCATAGGATCTTTGTAGTGCAACTTAACCATAATGTCCCTTTAACAAAGTTTGTTCAGTGAATGTAATGGTTTTTTAACAGTGCACACTAATTTCCTACAACTTACTAATATCATATGTATGCCAATGTAGCAACATATTTGTCCAATTTACAAAGTTTCACCTTAAAACTCTGCCATTCCCCATCTTCTGGCATCATTTTTAACACTCCTATACACTTTTTGCAACTTTTTCCACTATTTATGTGTTCGTTGACATCCCGAACGTCTGACATCATCGCAGACTTTCCGGACAGAGTCACATGCCCATGTGTGCATGCTGCATGAGGACGTGTTCCCGAATGTGTCTGCAGTTTGCGAAAGGGTCTGTGCTTTGCAAACAGTTTGGAACTGTATTTTCAGCTCATCTAGAAACTTTGGAGCTCAAAATGTACTCCTTGCACAGCCCCGTCACCTATTCTTACTCATTATTCATTTACAATCTACCACACAGCACATACTTGGAAGAATATTAGCTGAACTGCTATTTATCTTTTAAATGGCATCAGCTATTGCCATCTGTCCTCCCCAAGAGCCACCATCACCACCAGCTGCAGAACCTACACAACAAAAGAAGCACAGTACTTCCAAACACAATGAAGAAGACCAAGAAGATGAGGTAGAGGAAGTGCCTACCTCTAGCACCCAGAAAGAATCAGGGGTGTGGCAGTTCTTTACCACTGTTGGGAATGTACCAAAGGCTAAAGCTACCAAAGTGAAAGGCACTGAATGCAACCTTGTACTCAGTCATGGACTACCTGGACAGTACTCCTACTAGACCACCTCCATGCGCCTCCACACCAAATCCAACCACAGCAATGGTCAGGTCCTTTCTTAGGAATTAGTAGGCTTTCTTTCTCCACCTCATCTTCCTCAACCAATACTGTAACCACACAGCCTACTTCTGTGGGACACAAAATCCCACCCGCTACCTTGCAAGCAATAAAAGAGGCTGTTGATCCATTTTTTTTTAAGACAACACTACTTTGTATAAACTAACACACCACTCTTCAGGGGTGAACAATTTCGAAGTGCTTCGGTAGCTGTAATCGAGGAGCATAAGAAACACTACTCCTAACACTAACACTACCCCTACATGCGCAACATTTTCCCTTGCCCAACTTCCCCTCCAAATGTGTGGGCGGTGCCTCTTCCCTCATTTCCCTCCCACCTTACTTTCTGGCCTCTCATGCAAAAAAAAATAATTTAGAAAAATCAAGAAACGCCAACAAAAAAAAAAAAAGGTTCCTTTAGGAACCACCTTTCACAATTAAAAAATAGAACTAAAAAAATAATCTCATAGACGACCCTTACTTTACATTTTCAGTAAAGTAGTTAGACTCAATAAGATTCTCCAACATTTCCATTAGCATTTTGCCTTATGCTAATGGAAATAATGGACAACTGTATACTATACAAAAATATAAAAGGACAGAAGCTGCTTTCTGTTCGAAATACTTTTCTCTAGCATACAATAAGGACCATAATCGATGGATCTTTATAACTGTCTGCGTTCTCCACAGTCCACTTTCCAGGCCATGGATCATTAAAAGACCCAAATGGCACGTGCACAGCTTCGCACAGGGCCGCCCTTCTACCCTTTTTAATTTTATATTTGTAACACTCCTTCAATGCCTGCTTTCAAACAGTCACACATCCATCCACCAATCACTTCCAAAAACTGTACATGTAACCCTATGACCATATTAAGCTTCCACACACCCACTGCCACGTAACAATCTTCTACAAAACATTTGCATTTGCATTTCCCTCAGTTATACAAATACATTTTACACAGTGCTCCTATGAATGCACATGTGCATTGTGCAGTGAGAGAAGTGCATAAATAGAAGGGGCAGTACAGATACGCAAGTGCTCATGAGAACACAGGAGGGAAATGCCAAGGGATGCCAAGTTGGTATGCCACAGGCTAACTACTGGAGCAGAGGAGTCCCAAGGATGGGATGCATCTTAACCATAACATCTTATTTTTGCTACACCTACTTAGGTCTGTCCTTATCAGCAGCGCATGCTGGGGATGCAACTCATTGTTCAATTGCCTGCGGCATAAGTCTCAATCATAACACCAGCCCAACCAAACCACCCCCGTTATTCACAGCACATGCCCTGCATCCTAGCTCAGTGCCCACTATACCCTAATAATGTAACCAATGGCCAGTGCTCATGGCTTGCAGCTATGGCCAGTCTCCAAATCCATTGGGCATAGGCTTCGGCCATGCCACATTCTCCAATAAGCAAATCAGAGTACACATTTGCGTTTGCCGAGGGCCAGGCCCACTACCCAGACACCAAATGTATATCACAAGTTTTTCTACTTAAATTCTTATAATTTGGAAAAATAAAACACAAGACATATTTCTAAAAACACGCTTTTAGGTCCTTGCTAATGCTCATCACGCAGTTTTGTTGTAATCTAGTCCACCACTCCAGGCTGGAACCACAAGCAGAATATTTTTTCCCATTCAAACCTACCGCTTCGACCATGCCGCATGCCCCAATAACCAAATGACAGTACAAATTTCTCCTTGCTGACGGCTAGGCCCATTGCCCAGACACCAATGTTATATCACTGTTTTGTGTACTTACATGTTCATACTTTCAATAAAATAAAATACAGGACATATTTACAAAAGCATGCTTTGAAGTTCTTGCTGACCCTCCTTGTGCATATTTTCTGTAATCCTATTAAGCATTTCAACCTGTACCCACAAGCAGACCTTTTTTTCCCGTTCAAAGCTATCCCAATTTCGAAAAACTTGACCACATAGCCGGTCCCTGGCGGCCATGCCCACTTTAACCCCTTTGCTAGTTCCTCATGGTTATGGCAAGTAGCCAGATTGTCCGGGTCATGGTACCGGAACAATCAGGCCACTGCCATTGGCCACAGGCTATATCTCAGTCACCAACATCACTATTTGGTGTACCTACATTATGACACTTTTCAAAAAATAAAACACAGACAAGTTCTCAAAACTTTGCTTTCATGTCCTTGCCAATGCTCCTTGCACGAGATTGCTGCAAATCTGCACATGTTTTATTTTTTTTAAAGTGTCATAATGTATGTACATAAAATAGTCAAATATCTTACCCCCACTTGACAAAATCCATTCAGACTTTACACACACATTCAAGGTTGGGTCTATGATCTTTCTGAAAACTATTCTCCACATTCGTCAAATGGTAACAAAGTTATAAGCCATCTAAAAATGTTGAGACCCCCTCTAATTTTGACCCTCTGGACAAAATTCCACCAAACTTTGCAAAAACATTAATATCTAGATCTAAAATATGTTGGCAATCCAGATTCGTCAAATGGCACCACATTTATAACCCTTTAAAAATGTTTGGAACCCCTCCTCTAATTTTATTTACTCTTGGCAAAACAGCACCACATTTTGCAGAACCATTCAGAGACAGGTCTGAATAAAATTCCCAAATTTCATGCAGTTTTCATTGAGTGGCGCTAAAGTTATAAGTCATCCAGAAACTGCTTTTCACCAACCCTGTAATGCAGGAATAGGCAAAGATGCTCCCCGAACATCCCAGGTGTTCGTGAACATCACAGGACTGCCCCGGACATCAGGACTGTTTGCGGACGTTGGAGTTGAAAAAACACAATTTTTTTGGGCTTTTTAAGGCCATATTTCAACCCATCCTCACCATCCCTCACCTCCCCAGGGATTGTCTCATTAGTTTGACAAGTGCAATGTTGTGTTTTTTAATATGTTTTTACTGCGATGTTCGTGGACACCGGCCGCTGTCCGCAAATCCAACATGGCAGACGTTTCCAAAAATCTGACTCACCTCACATTTTTTATATACCAATCAGCGGGCGCGTCCTCACCTGGACCAATTAGAGACCTGTCAACAGACCGAACAGGGACGTGAGTCTGCGGACTGAACCTATATATCCCTAATTTACTTGGACCTACCTTTAGGCCATTAAAAAAAAACTACTTGATGGATTTACACCAAATTTACAAATGCACACTTTCGGGACCAAGCCACCACCCCTACCGCAAATTTGGTGAAAATCTGTTCTGTGGTTTGGGCTGTAGGCATGAGCAAAATGTTTTTGCTATTGCATCTATGGGAAAAACACGCATTTTTGGACTCCCCTTATAACTTTGCCCCCTTAACGAAACCTCACTTTCCTGGATCTAGCTGACGGGGCCATATAATTTTTTTTCAAAGTTTTGTGAGGATTCATCCAGGAGGGGCAAAGTTACAAGCCGCCCAAAAAACTGCCCAAAAAGTGTCCTTCCTATGGGTTGAGCAACTTAACCACAACTACAGGGGTGCTGCTGCAGGCCCTGTAATAAATAAATATATATATATATATATATATATATATATATATATATATATATATATATATATATATATATATATATATATATATATACCAATTTCGGTTGAGTGATATTGTATGTAAATATGTGCTCTGTAAAGCGCTTTGTATAAAGGCGCTATATAAATAACACATCATTATCATTAACATCATTAACATCTAAGCCTTTGTTTCTTGTAGAGCTGCACTCTCATCACAAAAATTGGTTTCACCAGTTCACGGCAAACAAAAATTGCCGAAAAATAAAACGGTTGGAGAACACCCAAAACAAAACTGCTAAACAAAGCTTTAAGGAGTAGAAAAAAGCTTTATTTACGTAATGCAGTTTAAAAACAGCTTCCCAAGTATATTCATGCCAGAGAGGCTGACCGACGCGTTTCGCCACACTCCTGTGGCTTGCTTACAGTAACTCCTCCCTGTATTGGAGGCCTATTTGCACACATGCATGCATTTAAGAAACAGTAAAACGTGAAAAAGTGACTTAGGCTTGATGTTTGAATTTCTGTCGGCCATTTTTAAGAGGACTCATGAGTCTCACAGAGTATATGCACATTATATTTACTGCTTAACTTGGATTCATTCCATGTGTGCAGTTGTTAATACATTTCTCCAAAATGTTTTTGGGGCTGTGTTCCTTAAGGCTTCATCATTAGTTTGCCTAAATGCCCATATTTGTCTTTTACGCCCATTAGTTAATAGGACGACAAACATGTGCCAGTAATAGCTCAGTGCTTTAAAAATGGGAATTTTAACACTACGTTGTTTACACCAACCACAAGCCAGGATTGTGTTCAATAATTCCAAAGTGGGAATATATTATAGGTCAATTAAATATACACAACCTGCTAAAGTGCTAATGCATAGTGCAAAGCTAGGCCAGATTCTCATGCAGTAATGTCAATATACTTTTCTTTTTGTACATGAGTATAAAAGACATTGCATTAAAACCTTAATCATTTATCTAATATCAAATTGATGGGTACGTACAATATGATTCTGGTACCAATGTATCATATAGGAGTGAGCGATTCTGTCATTTGCTTTTGTATATACATATATATCCCCATCATATAATAAAGTGCAAGTGCATCATATAGCAAGGATAAAAACAAGAAATCTACAATATATACATATCCAATAATAAAGTGCTAGTGCAATCTAAAAGACCTGTCATTACAATGATGGTACCCACTCAACATATATAGACCGGATTTCCACATCCATGAGAAAATGACAGAGTGCTAATTTCTTACATAGTTATAAAGTCCTTTGGGGAACCTTAATGCATTTACACATAACATATAGAGTTCTTCTTCCATCTCCTAATTTTATAGACAACATCATATTATATTACATATTTAGCCATAAGTCACAAAAGATTATCCATCTCAGTGTGTGAAGCAAACAAAAAAAGGGGGAAATGTACAGATCATCTAGACCCCCAGAAATGTATACAATTCTTTTGTCAGTATTATGACCCAAAGGGTATTTACTTTCAAAATCAATTATATATTTTGTCTCTTCTTGTCGTAACAGTCTTTCACTATTGCCACCTCTTGGGCCAGTTACAACTTTGCAAACACCAAAGAATGTAAGACTCTTGGGGTCACCATTGTGAAACTCTGAAAAGTGTTTTGCCACGGGATATGTATGGTCCTTTTTGACAATTGATTTGCATTGGTGTCTTGAGGATAGGATGGATGTAACTGCTACAACTAAAAACATATTTACAAATTTTACATTTACTGTACTTAAAATAGCCATCCGGTCCCCAAGAGAGCCAATTTCTGCCTTTGTAGATGTTATCTGAAACCATATAGCTTTGCACTACTAGGTCTTTGATGCACATGCTCTTGCGAAAAGTTATCTGGCAATAAACTGCCTAGATCTTTGTCCACCTTTAGAACTTTCCAATATTTGTTGATAATGTTCTTTATATTGAGTGCATGGCTTCCAGAAGTTAAAATTAGTCTAGTAGTATTTTCTTCTGCTGTGTTGCTAGCATCCGATTTTGGCATTGTCAGCATGTCTTGTATGTTCATATCACGAACTTTAAGATAGGATTTCTCGATAACTTTTTTTGGGTATCGTTGTTGTAGAAAGTTATGGGCTGTAGTTTGGCTTACTAAATCGAAATCGTTGATGTCACTACAATTCCGCCTAATGCGAATACATTCGCCATATGGGATACTCCACAGGAGACTTTTTGGATGGGCAGTATTTGCATGCAAGGGAATATTAGCACCTGTAATTGTCCTGTGAAGCTCACATCCAATCTTTTGTCCCACAATTTTGACCTTTACCTCTAGGAATACAATCGAGTTTGTGCTATGTTGTTCTGTGAATTGTAAATTTAAGTTGTTAACATTAAGAAGTTTCACAAATTCACGCCAGGATTGTGCTGAACCATTCGAAATGATAAATAGGTCGTCAATATAGCGTAGCCATAGTACTATTTTCTCTGTAAAAATGTCATTTTATTCTTCCCATACCACTGTCTTTTCCCAGCTGCCCATCATAAGGTTAGCATAAGATGGCGCAAATGTGGTACCAATAGCAGTGCCTTGGATTTGACAAAAGATCTCATCATTAAAGAGGAATACATTGTTCTCTAAAGAGAGTCTCACCATTTCAAGAATCATGGTTGAATGTTCAAGGTAATTCAAAGATTGAGTTTTTAGGAAGGTTTCACAAGCCTTTAGCCCATCCTCATGCTGGATTGACGTATAAAGTGACACTACGTCCATGGTAGCCAATAGATATGTCGGTTACCATGGCAAATCATCAATTTTACATAAAAAATCTGTAGTGTCTCTTATATAGGAAGGTAACGTAGAGACAAAGGTGCAGAGTACTTCATCCACAAATCTGGACATATTTTCAAGTAATGAACCACATAGTGTAACAATGAGTCTCCCTCGGGTTTAGTGGGATTTTTATGGACTTTTGGGAGGAAGTATATTGTGGGAATCACTGAGTGTTTCGTGAATAGGAATTTCACCATGTATTCCTCCAAGATACCTGCGCTCTGCCATTTAATTGGAAAGTCCCAAATTTTGCTCTCCAGTTGTTTAATAAGATTTTTTGTAAGTTTTTCATAACACCTCACATTGTTGAGCTGCCTATATGCTTCTTTTACATAGTCAGGTTTGTTCATCAGGACTATGTTACAACCTTTGTCCGCAGGTTTTATTATGTATTTATCCATTTTACATACGTCTGATAGAGCCTGCTGTTGTTTCCAAGATAGGTTATTTTTAATATGTTTCTTCTTTCTCCTTCTTTCTTGTTTGAGGTCATCAGTGATCACATTGGAGAATGCTTCAATATGGACGTTTTGGGCACTTAGTGGATTGAACTTGGATTTACATTTCAATTTGCTTTTAGATGGCCAGTCAGTGCACATGCCTAATGTCTCTAAGTCTGATGTTTCTGAATTTATAGTCTTTCCTTCCAAGATCAAAACACTTTCTAATTGTAATGTTGCCAGTGTGGTCAAGGTGTCCATATCTGCAATAATAATATCTGTTTGTCCCTCCAATGTTGGTTTAAGTTTCTTCTGATATGTATTAGTTGCAAAAAACCTTTTTAAATGCAGCTTGCATACAAAACTGTCCAAATCCAGTCTTGTCTGCACATAATCATATCCTGCCAGGGGACAAAAATGTTAACCTAACTTGAAAACTTTAATCTCTTCTGGTGTTAGGACATGATCCGATAAGTTGATAATTTGTTGCCCATTTAAACTTTGTGAGATGCTGTCATTCATTTGCCAGAGCACAGTGATCTTGGCGGAGGGTTGCTGCTTGAACTTGTTGCCCCTCTGCCCCTTCTCATGTTTTTTTCCCCCCTCTTCCTCGTCCTCTGGTTACAGTGGTAGTTCCTCGAGTTTTTTTGTTGTTTGCACGGCCGTCTTGGCACAACAGCCTAATTTCTTCTAAAAAATTCTGGCGCAGTGGTGGTTCTTCATCTTCATTTTCTGTGATGTCTGATTCAGTGGTAGAGGCTGCTGACTCATGGTTGACTTCATCTTCAGACCCTGGTGGTACCACTGACTCTTTTACCTTCAGTCTCATATGGTCAAAGCGGTGTGCAAAGGTATATACTCGTCCCAGTTCGTAGACACCTTTGTCTCGTAAAAACATACGCGGTTTCTCAGTTTAATATCTTCTTCATATGTTTTTAGCCCACTTTCAATGTTTGTTTGTAGTTTTTCTCCCTCTTCACTCTCCTTGATGTTCTTTAACTTCTCTTCAAGCTCCCCTATCTGTATGAGGATTTTGGTGCGGTCACTTACAGCATATTTTACTAGGATGAGTGGAAACGTATTTGAGCATTGGTCAGAAGCATCGCTCCATTCCCTTAGCATAACACGATCTTGTTCCTCAAAGGAAGGTATTGTTAAGATCCGCAGTCCTCGTGGAATTCTCCCTACATCCAAGTAGTTCTGCAGGGAATGGTCTTCCCACCATTTGCTTGTTTCCCTTTTCCGTAATTTTTCTAATTCTTTCAATAAAGAAATCTCAGTGTTCTCCTTTGTTTTTTCTGTTCTTGCTGTATCCTTTTCCTTGGCTGATGGTAGAGTTTCATTGAACAGGCAGGCTGCCTGCTCTTTTCTTGCAGCCTCTATACTGGCTTGGGAAACCATCAATTATTAATAATTTGGTTTTGCATGCAGTTCCCAAAGCACTAAATGTGCAAAATTCTATAGTGAATCTAATAAGAGCGCACACGGGTGTGGAGGTCACTTGATTGCACGCAATAATGTCTATGCAGTGAGGCGAAAATACAGAATAATACACGTATGCACCCAAAAGTGTTCTTATCACTGTAACGGTTTTATATATATATATGTATATATATATATCAGTAAAAAAAATGTGTTAACGGGACGTTATGGTTAAGTTGCCCAACTAAAATCCTATGAAATTCAGTGAAAAAACTTTGTTAAAGGGACGTTATCGTTCCAAGTAAAACCGAAAAACCCCTGAAATTCGCCAGTTATGGTAAACTAAGCAACCATAAATCGTGCCACCACCGTGCACTGCTAAGCCTAACACCCAGGACATCAAAGATGACATCACAAATGTCATTGATGACATCACTGATGACATCACATGTCTGACCCCCCTTTTTTCCATTCCTGGCATATCTAGGCCACATGATTTTCTTCAGTAACAGTCAGGAACTAAAAATTGTAAATTACTATATTCATAGACTTATCCTTCAAGTATGTTCTTAGAATAATTCCCTTATGGTCCAGTCATATCATATGAAACATATACATAGGGGAAGACACACCCTTGAAAGACAGCAATCCTTTTTGTGCATTAGAATTATCAGTAGAGTTATCAGCACTTTCTGATACTTTTGATGTTTTTTTATTACTGTACTTTCCATGTATATGCTCATATTTTTATATGCTGTACTCACCCTATTTTCCTTAGGATCCAGACACATCATGTGATATATATAGATAGGGTAAGTAACAGCTTTGAAACAGAGCAATCATTTCTCTCCATAAAGGTAATCAGTTAGGTTATGAACACTTTCTGCTACTATTGCTGTTTCTTTTTCTTACTTCAATTCCCTTGTATATATTCATATTTGTATGTGGTGTCGTCTCTTTGTGATTTGTCTATAATAATGCAATTATATAGTAAGTGGGTTTTATTACCTACTTATCACAATTTTCACTGTACGCAAAACTCTAATATGAAAACAGTTATTTCACTATTCAACATGGCAAGCTTATGAATATTGCACCTCCATCATGTATGCTGCACACAATGCCTATGTTTCTACATGAGTACCTTAGTATACTGGATTGAAGTTAATAAGAGAATGCTATTTATATCAATGCATAGCTTAATGCACTGATTAGCACTTGATATTTATTCCAATAATCTTTGACACTTTTTTTATTAACATTACACTAAGAATCCCTTGTACAGACTTTTCATGAAAGGTAAATGCACATGTGATGTCATCAGTGATGTCATCAATGACATTTGTAATGTCATCTTTGATGTCCTGGGTCTTAGGCTTAGCAGTGCACGGTGGTGGCTCGAGTTATGGTTGCTTAGCTTACCATAACTGGCGAATTTCAGTTTTTTTTTGGTTTTACTTGGAACCATAACGTCCCTTTAACAAAGTTTTTTCACTGAATTTCATAAGTTTTTAGTTGCGCAACTTAACCATAACGTCCTGTTAACAACGTTTTTTTACTGAATTTCATAGGTTTTTAGTAGCGCAACTTAACCATAACGTCCCGTTAACAAAGTTTTTTTACTGAATTTCATAGGTTTTTAGTAGCGCAAGTTAACCATAAACTCCCTTTAACAAACTTTTTCATTAGCACGCAGACAATATACAAAGATGGAGTGTAAAAAGCAATTTCTCCGGGATGGCTTTACACAGAATGTTGCAAAGTAAGAATTTATGCTCGTTCACAGTGAAGGTCAGCTGCTTCCATTTTTTGCTTGCGGGCCGGAGTGGCCCACGACTCGCACTATAAGGTTCTATTGTTTTTTGACCTTGACAGACAGGGATCGTGCCAAAAGACTTCTTTTGAAGGAGGGGTGCAAAAACGTAAGAGACGATAAGGATGAAATTTCAGAAACTAAACCGCTTTTATATATTATATCACTATGAGAAAGATCCTTTTCACAGACAGAGTCGTATTTAGGGACTGCATTACACGTAGACAATGGAAAATGCCAATATAATGTAAGTAACCCTTTAGATTATTTTATACCGGAATATAATAACAATAGCGTGGCATTAAAGCCCGGTTAAGTTGTACTTGTTCGTTCAATGTGGCATATTGTTTTGTACCGCACACTATCAGCGCCAAAGTGGTCCCCTAGCGCTCAGACGGCTCTGAAAAAGGCAGAGGAGAGAGGGTAGGTTAGTGGGAATAAGTTAACATACTCCATTGCACTATCCTCGCTAGCAAAAAGTTTCACGCCCTAATAAATAAAATGAATATTTTTAATGAAGATCGGCTCGTGAGACTAATATCTGTTTTTAAAACAGGTACATCCTTCCCTACTGTCAATGCCACAATTTTCAGACCCCGGCCAACGGATTTTTTAACTGCCAGGTGCAGCTACTTAAAAACAACTTCACGACCCTCACCATTTTATGGGACAATCGCCAAGGACCAATATGCCCTTACGCGGTACTAGCGGCTAGAAGCAACATACCAACCATTATGGTGGTCTTATGCCTCGTTGTTGGAACAGCCTTCCGATTATCAATGCGATCAGAGTGTTTCTTTTATCATAAACCAACACCCTGTGTACCGCAAAGGAACAGCACGTGACTCAAGATGAACTTTTGCGGATCGACAGCAAAGACAAATGCAAATCGCTGAATATTCTCTAAACATTTGATGTCAAATAAAAGTACTTTACGAAATGTACAATCTTGCTGTTTGCTTTTAAATCACAGTTTCATATTCCGAATTGTGACGCGCTGTGTTGTGAGATGATCTGTGTTGTTTTCCGGGTTCTGTGTAAAGTCGCGTAGGACTGGAGACGACTGGGCGCGTTTGGCTACGCACCCTGTAACGTCACGGAGAGAGACGGGGAATATGAATGCTTTGATAATGTCAGGCTTAGGGGCGGGAGATATGATTTAGTGTCGCAAAAGCAGGTCAGCCAGGTTGATGGGGCAAGTGATAGGATTATCTCATAATGTCGGTGCACAGCAGCCTGATTTATCGTTTGTTTAGTGGACAAAAAGTCAGGTAAGGCCCATGGGAAATTGTAATGTCAACGGACATAAGGAGGGTTCTTAGAACACTTTCAACCTGACAACGAACAATACGAACAGCATTCTCAGAACACCCCCATTTTGTTTAATTGCAAACATTACCTCCACGTCCACTCTTCCTCGTCCCAGTACTTACTTCATGAGGCCCCTGCCTCTGACACAGGACCTTCTTCTATTTCTTTAAATTCCTATAACTCCTCACCCACATCCACATCATTCAGTTTCATATTACCAAGCCGCAGCATGGGACCTTCCCGGCAGGGAGGGTGAGGAGGGTCGTTAGTACTGTGACGAGGAAGAGTAGGACTAGGAGTAATGAAGATTACTGGTAAGTAAGCAGAGCATTTCAGGACACCACGAGTGTTCTTAGAACACATTCAACTTGCCAGAGTACAATACGGACAGCATCCTCAGGACACCCCAATTTTTGTTTATGTACGAACATTTAAGGACACCACGAGTGTTCTTAGCTCAATTTTAGCTTCCTTGCGAACAAAATGGACACATACTCCATCCTCAGAACACCCCACCATTTAGTTTATATAGAAAATTTCAGAACAGCTGTGTTGTCCGTAGACAAATCGAACACAACAAAAGTGTCTAGCACATAAAAAAAACAGAACATTGAACCTATCTCATACTCCCCCACCCTCTCCAAACACTCTTACACAACAACACACTCCACTAAATACAATTTTTAATCCAAGTTTCACCGCGCTGTCCGCGGTTGTCGGCGAATGCAAGATGGCGGGCACCACAGAAAATCTGACGCGCTTCACGCACCACGCCGTCCAATCAGCGAACACGTCGCATGTCCGCGGACATCACGCAAGCCGCTTGGTCAATCGGGGCGCTGTCCGTGATGTCATCAATGACATTTGTGATGTCATCTTTCATTTCCTGTGTGTTAGTGTTAGCAGTGCACGGTGGTGGCGCGAGTTATGGTTGCTTAGCTTACCATAACTGGTGAATTTCAAGGGTTTTTCGGTTTTACTTGGAACCATAACGTCCCGTTAACAAGGTTTTTTTTTGTGAATTTCATAGCTTTTTAGAAGCGCAACTTAACCATAACATCCCTTTAACAAAGTTTTTGTTATTGAATTTGATTAGTTTTTAGTAGCGCAACTTAACCATAACGTCCCGTTAAATATTATTTTAACTGAATTTCATAGGTTTCCAATAGTGGCATGTAACCATAATGTAAATGAACATTTGACTTCATTGCACAACTTCCGAAGAATGCCACATGCCCATATGCTGGCGCACAGCATGCTGACGTGTCCAAAAACCCATACACAATTCACAATAAGATCTGTGCCTCGTGGACAGTGTGGAAGTACATTTTGTACTGCTGTAGGAAGTTGCAACGTCAACATTTTTCTTGCACAACTCCAACACCTATTCGTATGCATCCATTAACAATCTAGTACACAGTACATACTTTTAGCAAAACTACTATTTATCTTAAAATGGCATCAGCTAATGCCATCCCTCCTCGCCAAGAGCCAACACAACTGCTGTAATCAAGGACATGAGAAACCATGCCCCTACCTTAAGAAATAACACACGCACAACATTTTTGCCCGTCCACTTACCCCTCCATATCACTGTTTGGTGCCTCTTTCCTCAGTTCCGTACGCAACTTTCTTTCTTACCTATCCTCCCAAACAAAAGCCATCCATAACCAAAATAAATGTTCCTTTATGTGTGTGAAATGTACCTTTCACAGTTAAAAAATTGAACTAAAAAAGACGCATAGAATCTATCTACTTTACATTTCGCAGTAAAGTAAAGTACATAGACGCAATAAGTTTTCCAACATTTCTATTAGCTGTTTGTGTTACGCTAATGGGAATATTGTAGAGTTAATCCTCCATTCCAGGGACTGAAACAGTGGATAAAGGGCCAGCACGCCAAGTTATCAGCCCAATCGAAGCGAGAGTGCATAACAAGGTCTCTGGATCATTTCCACCCCTAAAATGGGGGATGAATGCCATTAACAATCTAGATTTCCAAAGCAGTAACCCGTGCTACTGAAAAAGATTATTTTTTTGTCCTAAACTGGGACGCCTCCAGCATCCCGGTTTAAGAAAGAAAATCCTTTTCCAAGATGGCCACCATAGAAAGGGAAGGTAGGTGTTCCATACAGGGCCCTTCTTCGCTTTCCATTCCAGCCTGCAAAAAGCAAAAATGAAACTCTGTGACCATATTGCCATGAGCACATTTGTCTTACCTTTGCAAATGTATCCTAATGTGCAACAGCTGTACCACAAAGCCAGTCCCAGGTGGACATGGCAACTTTAATCCTATGTTTTGTCCATTCTGGTAATGGCCAATAGCCACATTGTCCAGATCATGACCTTATACCATAACCCCGACATTCTGCCAACTGCCCATGACTACAGCCTACCCCTCAGTCACAGAAGCAGTAACGCAATTTTTTTAACTACATTACGGCACTTGTCAAATACGAAAACACTGCCACATCTCCAACACCATGCTTTTCGGTCGTTGCCAATCAGTCTTATGCAAATTTACTATAAATACACCCATTTTTTTCAAAACTATCAAAAGAATACACAAATGATTCGTCATATTACGTGTGCATAAAATACCAACAAACTTTGTTAAGTCATTCGCAATCATGTCAGAAGTATTTCAACCATCAACATTAACCGTCACCCTCCCACACATTATTTCATAAGTTTCAGAAGTGGAACGGTCAGAAGATATACTTATCCTGAGGGTTTGACCATGTATTTTTTACAAACGTTGATCTATCGCAAATATTTTCAGTGTACCTTACCTCATTTTTCCTCTTTTAGAAACATATGAAATCTGACAGCAGAGCATATCCACCTTCTGCTAATCTTGTCCATTGCTGCATCTGGCTAAGATAAACCGCCCTGACGCCACTAAATCATATGGCCCGCCCCTGACCCTCACATAACCAACCCTAGTGATATTCAACACCTTTGTCGATGACGTTCCTCTGCAGCGTAGCCAAATGCGCCCATAAGCACCTACGTGCCGTGACGCAGAACTCGAAAATAAACACACATTGACGTACAACATAGCACATCACAATTTGAAATAATAAACCATTTTTTAAAAGAAAACAGTAACACTTTACAATTGGTAAAGTACTTTTATTTCACAATAAAGTGTCTGAGAACATCGGACTATTCCCTTATGCAAGCAAATTTCAAAATTGTTTCTACGCTCATGAGCAAAAATGTTAATCGTGAGGCACACGTTGTTCTTTTTCCATACACAAAGTATTTGTTTTCGAGAAAGGAACTGCTTCGGGCGCACAGTGAATTCCAGGGCGTCAACATGAACTTGGGCCTAGCCCACCATAAAAAATGTTATGTTACTCCTAAGCGACAGTGCAGCATACGGACACATGGGCCCTGCGTGGTGGTCCCACAAAATAGTCACGGTGAAGCAGGTATTCACGAGGATGTGCACCTGCCATCCAAAAAAGCCATCACTTGGCATCTGGAATCCATGGCAATCGCAGTAAGGCAGCATGTAACTGTTTGGAAAACATAACAGAAAATATGTGTCAATACCCACTCTTTATTACAATGCATCTATTGGTTTCTTAATTCGGCATACAGTTTAAACTAGCGATTACTACACACAGGAAATACATTCAAAAAAGACAAGAAGAACGTGGAAACTGATACACAAATCGATGTGGTGATACATGACTTTTTAAAGACATATTAGCATTGAACATGGGTGAATGTAGTGATAGTCTGCAAACGGCGAGATTTTGCACTCCCTAACCCTACAAAATAATCACACCTACACAAAAAAATAGTACTTCAGTTACATTGCCAAAAATAATGTTCAGGTAATAAAAAATGTAATCTTGTTCCGGTGTAGAGTCGTCAAAAGCAAACTTACACGATATTGACCGTCTCCATTCTCTTTGTGAAACTCAGACAGCAATGTGCTTGCACCAAAGAATCTTCCTGAACTGATATTACATGTGTCTTACAAACGTTTGGTATGCATAACCTTATCAAAATGTCCTTATTGCAAACTTTTACACCCTGCATTCTTAATGAATATTCCCTTTCGCTCAAGGTCAAAAAACAATTGACCATTATGGGTTCAGTCCATGCGTGGGCCTCCTGAGCTCACAACCAAAAAAGCAAAACTAGTGACCTTCACGCAGAATCCAAATACGTTCTCACTTTGCAACAACATGTCTCAATGCATTCATGAGAACTGGTACTCCCATACACTTGCACACCCGCTGTTTTCATCAAACACTGCAGGTGGCTGCCTCAGATTTCAAAGTCGAGGACGTCAGTTTGACTGCAATGTTATTTTAAATACATTGTAACACAGACACAGTAATACTTCACCTGTACTTTAAAGACATTATATTCTGCAATAACTTCAAATGTACCTTATGCCTTTCGTGACAAAAAAACACCATTTTCTTCCTGCTGCCACATCCCATCCCAGCCTCATCAACCCTCACCTTCCGAGATAGTTGCTAAGTTTAACAAGTGCAATGTTATGGTTTTTCATATGTTTTAGCGGCGATGTTCGTAGACACCAAAACACGGATGAAAGATGGTGGGCGCATCGGAAAAAATCTGACGCACTTCACGCTCTTCACCGTCCAATTAGTGAATGCATCACATGTCCACGGACATGATGCTGCCAATTAGCCAATCGTTATCTTGTTCGCGGAGTGAACAGGGAAGTGTGACCGTGGAGCGGACATAGATATCACAAATTTTTTTAGACATACTTTTTGGTCGTTTTATAGAAAACTACTGGACGGATTGGCACCAAATTTGTAAAAGCACGCTTTTGTGACCAAGCTCCTGCCACAAATTTGGTGAAAATCCGTCCAGCGGTTTGGGCTGTAGGCGTGCGCAAAGTTTTTCCCCCATTCAGTCCATGGGAAAAAAAGACATTTTGGGAGCCCCCCTATAACTTTTTCCCCCCTGGACCAAACCTCACCAAACTTTGCGAAAAAAATTCAGAGTGGCCCATATACTTTTTTGCAAAGTTTGGTGAGGACTTGTCCAGGTGGAGCGGAGTTATAAGCCACCCAAAAAGTGCTCTCCCTATGGAAACAGCAACTTAACCATAACTACACAGCCACTACTGTGGCTGTGTAATATATATATACCAAAAGAAAGACCACAAAGCCTTTATTCTTTGAAGCTGCACTCCCATCATGATTGGATTCCACCAAAATATGGCACAAATTGCAGAAAAAAAACACCAATAGTTGGGAAAAACCAAAAACTGGGCAACAAAATTGTCAAAAGTAAAAAGCTTTATAAAAGATATGCAGTTTAAAAAGCTTCCCAATGCCAGAGAGGCTAACTGACGCGTTTCGCCACACTCCTGTGGCTTGCTCACAGTAACTCTGCCCTGTAATGGGAGCCCATTGTAACTGATACATACATTAACAAACAGTGACAAGGTGACTTAAACTAGCATCTGTTATTGCTGTCGTCCATTTTTGAAAGGGCTCATGTTGTTCTCAACGTATATACACATTGTGTTATCTGCAGGATTCGAATTCATCCAGCATATACAGATGTCAGATACATTAATCTCCTATATTTTCTGAACAACAATGCATGAGTCTACCCTGCTAGTTGTGAAGAATACACATATTTGCATTTTTCCAACCACAATTAACTTTGATCCAAATTGGAAAATAATGCAATTTGTAATGCACCTGTGTAGCTGTTGTCAAGTATGCGTATACACCTTAGTTTGTTTACTATTGTTTATGCATCTTTTCAATGCTATTGTATATCTAGTACTGTGACTGTGCTCGCATATTGACATATCTTCATGTATTAGTGCAATATTGTTAAAGTGCCAATGCATAGTGCAAAAATAATAAGCAGCATGGTTATATAATTATATGATTATATGTTAGTACAATATTGTTAAAGTGCCAATGCATAGTGCAAAGATAATAAGCAGCATGGTTGTATGACTGCATCCTTATGTATCTGTCATATATTAAAGTGCAAGTGCCTTAATTAAAAACAATAGTTGTGCACATTATTTACTTAGCCGATGGTGAAATACTAATACCATCTGTGCAACATATGAACACAGGGATAATAGCTGTTCAATACATATGGATCCAATAGCACTGCGTATTAAAAAAGTGACAGTGCATTGTGCAAAGAAGGAGCTGCATTATCATTTGGCTGACGACATGTGCGTCCATCATGTATTAAGGTGCAAATACCTTATGTAACAATGATAGTCATGCACACTCTGTATACATAACCTATGGTAAAGTGCGAATGCAATCTGTACAATCAATCAATCAATACAATGGTAATAGCTGTTCAATACATATAAATCAAATAGCACCATCTATGATACAATAACACAATTCTTGCTCACTAGTTAATTGCATGGCCCTTTAGAAAGCCTTTGTGTATTCACACACGTTGATGAGAGTCCTTCATCTCTTTATATTTAAGGCCGACATGATAGTATGTTGTATATTAAGTCCAAGTCACCTATGTCTGTATGGGTGTGTGTCACCAAATTATAATAAAAGTGAGAAAAATGTATACATCATCAAGAAACCCTCAACAAAGAGGAGAAAGAAAACGGGTGAAAGAAAGGGAAGAAAAAAGAGAGAAATAGAACATTTCTCAATGAGTTGTTACGACAAAGAAAATGTGTAATATCGCAGAACACAAGAGAGAGAGGGGTGAAAAAAGGAAGAAACAGAAAAGGGTATAGATTGGCTACACTCCTAATAAAGTACATAATGTCTCATCTGTATTGTGGCCTGTCGGATTTTTTACTTTCAAAATCAATGATATATTTCGTTTCTTCTTGTCACAACAGTTTTTCTCTGTCACCTCCACTCGGGCTTGTTACAACTTTGTAGATGCCAAAGAATGTGAGAGTCTTAGGGTCTCCATCGTGAAACTCAGAAAAACGTTTAGCCATGGGATACGTATAGTCCTTGTTGAGAATAGTTCTGATGTGTTGTAAAATGCGTACTTTTAATTTACATTTAGTGCTGCCAACATACCACTTGAGGCATGGGCACATCAGGACATAAACAACTAGCTCAGACTCACAGGAGATTTTGCCCTGAATTTGTATAGATGTCTTAAGAATGGGATGAATGTAGCTACTACAATTAAAAGCATATTTACACACTTTGCATTTACTGCACTTAAAAAAGCCATTTCGTCCCCCTGAGAGCCAGTGTCTGAGACCATATAACTTTGTACTACTAGATCTTTTATGGACATACTTTTACGGAAGGTTATGTCAGGCCGTTCTTTTAATAGATTGCCTAGATCTTTAGCCACCTTCAAAACTTTCCAGTATTTGGTAATGATATTTGGTATGATGGTTGAATGGCTTCCAAAAGTTAAAATCAATCTAGTAGTATTCTCTTCTGTTATATCCCAAGAATCAGATTTAGATGTCGTCAACAGGTCTTGTCTATTCATGTCTCGAACTTTGAGGTAATTCGATGACGTTTTTGGGGTACCTATGTTGTAAAAAATTGTGGGCTGTACTTTGGCTTGCTAGGTCAAAGTCTTTAACATCGCTACAGTTCCGTCTTATGCGAATAAATTCACCTTATGGAATGCTGCACAGAACACTCTTTGGGTGTGTACTATTTGCGTGAAGAGGAATGTTCGTGCCTTTGATTTTCCTATAAAGCTCACACCCAATTTTTTGTTCCACAATTTTAAGTCTCACATTGAGAAATACAATGGAATGTGTACTGTGTTGTTCTGTAAATTGTAGATTCAAGTTGTTAACATTCAAACGTTTAACAAATTCTCGCCAGGATTGTGCTGTACCATTCCAAATGATAAATAAGTCATGGATGTATTGTAGCCATAATATTATGTTGTCTCATGATCTCATTTTCCTCTGCCCATACTACTAACTTCTCCCAGTTGCCCATCATGAAGTTTGCATACGATGGCGCAAATGTAGTACCCATGGCGGTACCCTGGATTTGACGAAACAACTCATCATTGAAGAGAAAAACATTGTTTTCTAAGCAGAGTCTCACCATTTCAAGAATCATGGTGGAATGAGCAAGGTAATTGAGAGAACGGGTTTTCAAAAAAGTTTTACAAGCCTTTATGCCATCCTCATGTTGAATTGATGTATACAGTGACACCACATCCATGGCAGCCAATAAATATGTTGGTTCCCATGGCAGGTCATCAATTTTACATAAAAAGTCTGTGGTGTCTCTGAGATATGAGGGTAGCGTGGAGACAAAGGTGCAAAGTACTTCATCACGTATATGGACATATTCTCAAAGAGTGAGCCACATAGTGTCACTGTGGGTCCCCCTGGAGGTCTAATGGGGTTTTTGTGAACTTTTGGGAGGAAGTATATCGTGGGGGTGACTGAATGTTTGGAGAATAGAAATGTCACAATTTCTTCCTCCAAGATACCTGCGTTTTTCCATTTATTAGAAAATCCCAAATTGTACTTTCCATTTGTTGAATGGGATTTCTTGGAATTCTTTCGTAGCATTTGACATAATTGAGCTGTCTATAAGATTCTTTTACATAGTCCTGCTTGTTCATTAGGACTATGTTGCAACCTTTATCCACAGGTTTAACTATGTATTTGTCCATTTTACATATGTCTGACAAAGCCTTTTGTTGTTTCCAGGAAAGATTATTTTTAATGTGTTTGTTGTTTTTTCCCTCTTTCTTGTTTGAGGTCATCAATACCCACATTGGAAAATGTTTCGATGTGGACATTCTGAGCACTGAATGGGTTGAACTTGGATTTGCATTTAAGTTTGCTTTTAGATGACCAATCTGTGCAAATGCCTGGTGTGTCCAAACCAGGTTTTCAGATGCTTCATTCAAGGTATGCTCACTTTCTTGTTGTGGAGTGACTAATGGGGTAAGAGTGTCCATATCTGCAATGATAACATCTGTCTGTCCATCAGCACCAGCTTAGGTTTCTTTATATATGTGTTTGTAGCAAAGAACTTTTTTAGATGCAATTTGCATACAAAAGTGTCCAGATCTAGTCTTGTCTGCACATAGTCATAGCCTGCCAGGGGACAGAAATTCAAACCTAGCTTGAATATTTGTATCTCTTCTGGTGTCAAGACATGATCGGATAGGTTGGCAATGTGTTGCTCATTTATACTTTGCTCAATGTTTTCATTAATTTGCCAGAGCGCAGTGATCTTGGTTGAAGGTTGCTGCTTGAACTTGTTGCCCCTCTCCCCCATCTTCATTGTTTTCTCCCTCCTCTTCCTCTTCCTCTTGTTGTGGCCGCAGTTCCTCGAGTTGTTTGGTTGTTTGAACGGCCATCTTGGCATGGCAGCCTCATTTCCTCTAAAAAAATTGAGGCGCACTGTTGGTTCTTCATCTTCATTTTCTGTGATGTCTGATTCAGAAGTGGATGCTGTAGATCCTTGGTTTTCTTCGTTTTCAGATCCTGAAGGAACCACCGTCTCCTTTGCCTTTTGTCTCATGGGGTCAAAGCAGTGTGCAAAGGTATATGCTCTGCCCAGTTTGTAATCACCTTTGTCTCACAGAAACGTGTGCTGTTTTCTCAATTTTATATCTTCTTCATATGTTTTTAAACAGTTTTCTATATTGATTTGAAGTTTCTTCCCTTCTTCACTTTCCTTAATGCTCTTTAACTTCTCTTCAAGCTCCCCTATTTGTGTGAGGATTCTGATATGCTCACTCCCAAGTCTTGGAACATTGGTCAGAAGCATCCCCCCATTCTCCGAGCATGATGGGATCTTGCTCCACAAAAGATGCTATTGTCAGAATTATCAATCCTCGTGGAATCCTGCCCACATCCAACTAGTTATGTAGGGAATGTTCTTCCCATAATTTACTTGTTTCTCTTTTCCTTCATTTTTCGAGTTCTTTCAACAATGGAATCTCATTGTTGTCCCTTGGTTTGTCTGTTCTTAATGTGTCTTTCTCCTTAACTGTTGATAGGGTTTTATTGAATAGGCTGGCTGCCTGTTCTTTTCTTATAGCCTCTATACTGGCTTGGGAAGCCATGGGTCGTTTGTAGTTAAATTAAATACGGTGTGGAATTCCCAAAGCACAAAAAGTGCTTAGGTGTATCCAAAAGAGAGAACACACGGGCGTGCGTGTGGAGGTCACTTGGTTGCACAGAAATAAAAGTCTGGCAGTGAGGCGAAGTGAGGAAAAGCATACATTAACACCCAAACTATATTTGATTTCAACGACACGCTGAGCTAGTTGAAGCACTTACCCCCACTGTGTTTTCCAGCCGCGTCCTCCGACGCTGTCAGTTCACACCGAGCCGGGCGGCAGGCTTCTTCCAGCCATCCGCGCGTTGTGGGTGAAACTGAAGGAAGTCCTTAGGGTGTGTGTTCTTCAATGCTTCTTATGTATCTATATATAATTCCTTGCCTCAGTGAGAAGTCACTCCTGTGCCTCCTAAAAAGTTCTTGCACCAGTGTGGTCTGTGTGCGGTGACCTGGAGTACTTGGTGTGTGCTGTAAGTTGGCTTCAAGGTAACAGTAAGAACAGCTGCAGCTGCTCCTTCCCGCTACATGCAACGTAGGGGTACGACTGTCAGGAAATGAGTCTCCTGCCATACTGCTGTTTTCCCACAGGGCTAGGAAAGTATAAGCATCCTGGACTGGGCCATTCAGCACTCCAAACGTGAGACACAGTTCCTGGTAGCATTGCTGCCTCTCACCAGAGTAGGTACGGTAGTTACCAGCCTTAGGCTCCACAAGCATCTGGCCCTGCCTGCTCCCTGTGGGCCTCTGTGTTTTTACAAAGTAATCATTGCTGCTGAGAAGCAGGTGTGTTGCTAGGTCTGGAAAAGATCTGGGGCTACACTAATGTCAGGAGTGTTGGGACTCGGGGCTAGATAGCCTTTTGGTTGTAGCCCCTGAGCTTGTATCCTGCCCTACAACTGAAAGACCCGGGGCTGTAAACCCCTCAGCCTCCCTCCCCAGCAACACTTCTGCTGAGAATTGCCTCTGAATCAGACTCCATTACATAGGCTTGTGGGAAGGCCTACTCTACCACTGAAGAGGGCGGGGCACTCCATTCCACTTCACTCAATTAAACACATAATAGAAAGAAGTCCTGCAGGCCCTTACTTATAGTCTCTTTTTATAGCCTGTAAATATGATTTAAGCATAACCAGAAAACACAAAGCACCTAAAGGAGGCACTTAACTCAAATTAGCTTTGTGTTGCAACAGTAGTGCAGAGAGGCCTCTGCCAAGCAAGACAGCAAAGGATGGCACAAAATAATTAATTCTACAGGTGTACCCAGGTGCAGAGACTAAAATCTGTGGCTACACCCTGTACAAGGAAGAATTTAACCCATTGGGAAAAGCAATCGTAAAGCTACAGACATATAAGTGTGCGGTTAGATGTCATATTGAAATGCAGTCAGAGTTTGAAAACTGCATTTTATCCAAGAAAGGTGATAACAATGAAGGGGTCCCAAGAACTGTAAAAGAAAAAAAGAAAGTTCTCCCCGACTGGTCCCAGAAGCATCATTTTTGTGTAAGATGAAGTTGTGGCAAACATTATCTTGTGTCCTGATGAAGGACTGAAAAGAAAATGATAGGGCCACTCCACAGAGTACAGTTATTAGGTCAATTACATTGTCGCAGACAGCTGAAAGTTTAGAGCTGTTTACGTTTTTGGGTTGGTGGTTTATTTTGATGCGTCTGTTCTAAGTTAATGTTTTCATGGCTTCATTGCTATTAGGTTCAGTACACAGAAAGCCCGGGTCTACTTTGTATGTATTGCAAGTGTCTGTTGCAGGGCATTCATTATCACAAAGACTTGTAGAGCCCACCCACATCTTATTATGGTCCTTTCCTCAGAAGTGCCAGCATCAATCACCAGTGTGCATGTTAGCTTATGGAAGGCGCACCTGTTCACACATCATCATGTCCTGTTCTGACGTAGCAAGGGGGATGATATGGTGAGAGATTATCCAAAGGTTTATCATAGCTCCCTCCGTTCACAGTCACAGCTTCGCCCATGCCCGCATTCAAAATGGTGGACTCATGCTCCTTTTCAGAAGATACCAGGCTTTTGGATTTGCTCGCCCATACACGTGGCGTCACGTGGCTACCTGGAGGGGGACCTCACTGTGCCCACTTTGCCTTCACGCATGCTTGGTGTGTGCGTCCTCTGATCAACCGCTGCACTGGGCCTACGAATGCTGTGCCTACCATTTGGAAATAACATATCCTTATGGCCAAAGACAAAAGTGTCCACTGGGCACTGTTAGTATGATAGTGCATAATGTTAAAAGAAAATAACAACTCAGGGAGACATCTTTGGTTAAAGGGATGCTGTGTTTACACATCCCTTTTCTTATTGTGTTCAAATAAGTGAAAAAACTGGTTGCGAAGCAAATCAACAAAACGTAAAAGGGTACACTGGATCGAAATTTACTGGGTAACTATTAGTGTGAAAAATGTTTGTTCTTTCTTATAACAGCTATGGCCTGAGAAAGACATTATGGTGGGACATGTGTGAGCCCTCCAGCCTGCATGCGTTGTTTATACGCGGGCACCACATTTTCATTGTCTTTTTTCATTTTGATACAATACAGAAGACCGGTGTGCTTCAAAGAGCTGCCGGTGCATGGGATGGGCTCCTAGCCTCAGCTGTGCCTTCTCCCCAAAGAGTTAAGATGGATATGATTTAAACAGAATTAGATATATGGACCACGGATGGGCAATCAAAGCCAGGTGGAGAGTCTATCTTTGACAGCAATGAATCTATATGTATGTCTCTTCTGTCTGGAGGTTCTCACGTGTTCTCTGGCGGGTGTAGGCCTTTTCATATATATCATTGGTCTCAGTTTCATCGAATGCTGAGCTACCCGTTACTTTCATGTTAGAAAAAAACATGTTTAGGGCCTTCTCTTCTACAACTAAATGTAATCTTACATCCAGAAAAGAGTCCCAAAGCTAGGAATTGGCAAAGGGGAGTCCCTAGGGGCAGATTCACAAAGAAGTAATTCCTGGAGGAGGCTATTGAAATGATCAAGAAATTAATGAGATTTACTTTTCACAGGTCGCAGGAGTCTGCAACCTTTGGCTCTCCAGATGTTTTGGACTACAACTCCTATGATCCATCAAGATTGAATAGGATAGCTAGGGTTGATGGGAGTTGTAGTCCTTAATACATAGAGATCCAAAGGTTGCTGGCCCCTGACGATCAGGAGTAATAGAGATTTAGTTTGAGTATTTCTGAGTTACTTCTGGAGATGGCAATTTGATTCACAGAGCAGTTACTGCGACATACTCCTCACTTACTCCCAACCAGTCAGGAGCAAGGCAGAGATACACATAATGTTACTGAGTCACTCCTTGAGAGGGCTGTTCAATTCACAATTATCCCACCGGGAAAAATAAATAATTTCCACTGCGGATTGAGACCCGAGCTGCGAATAGCAATCACCCCCACCTCGGGGGTGTACCAGGGCTGGAAAATGTCCTGGGCCCTTGCTTCACTCAGATCTGACAAGCCTCAGATTGGTGGGCCATTACCAGCATTAGTACGCCCCCAGGGCGATGGTGATTGCTATATTAGTGGGTGCTGCTACAAATTAATACACTACTGATATATGCTTAGATTTAATTAGTCACATTTAACAAAATGTAGTCACCGGAAGAAGGAAAGCACAGCTCAATCATGGCAAATTCATGCATGTGATACGCAGACCGCTTTCTTGGAGTTTCCACTATTTTTTCGTTTTATTTTATTATTTAGTGTGGCACCCCCGGAACCCCTTGTCTCTAAATAGGCACTCACTAATTCACTGGCCCCACACAACCTAACAATTTACACCCCACACCCCCATTCCACATACCTGCATTCAATTGCCACAGCAAATAAAATGTGTGGGGAGGCACTCCTGCATGATTGCCAACTTCACAAATGTTTTGGTGGGGCCGAGGCAGCGATGTGAATTCATCCAAATGGCTAAAAATTACATCTAGACATCATGGGTAATTAGCCACCAGGCAATCCTCTGCCACCCTGTCAGCTTCGCAGGAGTAAAAGCTTTATTCACAGACGAAAGGCATGTCAAAACTGCTGGCTGGTGCCTCCTCGCCTGCTGCTCCATTTTCACTCTGCGCCCAGATCCTGTAACTAGTTTGTCTCTCCTTGTCACCCTCTCCCCCACGCCTCCTTATCTAATCCCAACATTGCTCCCTGCAGGTCCATGTTGTGGGGTTTAAAGACAGCCCCAGCATGACAAAAGAAAAGGCTGAGTTAGGCAGCAAATTTGAAATACATTGTTCTGAAGGCAAGACACACTGGTGAATGAAAAGCCTTCCTTAAAACTTCAACACTGCTAAATGTGCCTAGAAAATCCAAGTACTGGTATTTCTGCAGTTGACACAAGGAATATGTGAAGATGCAAAAGGCGCATTGTTGGTTGAGAGACAAAAAGTGGCATTTGTAATGGAACGCGCTACCCATCAAAATATTGTGCACCCTTCAAATTATGCAACACCTGAACTGACATCAAGTTGAATTGGAAACTGTGTGAATTTTGCAGCTGAAGTCACAAATACATGGAGTAATATTTTTGCTAAGGGTGAAAATGCACATGGTAAATGACAAAATAAACAGCAGGGTTTCATTTCTGTTGCCACATTCATAAACTAATGCTGTGAAAGCAAAAAGAAAATTCCCTGATTTCAAAGTGCATTGAACAATAACAAAAACATGCAAGCCATTCAAATAAATAAAATGCTGCACTGAGAAAATGAATATAATAATTGCAGAGGCTATTTTATTTTCAGATGCTACATGTAAATCTCTTCTGAGCCCAAACCAGAGTTGCACCTAGTTGCTGAGTGGAATACATAAGTGACCCCCCACACCCCTGCTGGTCTGTTGGGCTCCTTATCTGGAAGGGAGATCTCTTTGAGGCTCATACATACTAGGTAATAACGATGGGCCAGATATGCACAGAGCCAACCCAGGTTGGGTACAGTGCTTAAAAGTATACACTTTTAGATTGGAATTGTGGTCAACTCAAGATTGCAAGGACAAAATTGCAAATGCCAGTGTGGCCTCATGATGGCAGAGGGCAGAGGTGAGCCTTCTGCTGCAGGATAAGAATCTTGTCAGACCCTTAGCTCTCAAAGAACAAAAGGCTAATGTTTTTACACCAGCCTTAAATCAACATTGGGTAAGAGAATGCAGATGTTCTGGACCACGGGCTTTCAAGCAAATGTAAACATGAAACTGAACAAACCCATGTATACATATAAGGCCATAGACTTACATTACATGTGTCATTTTGTTTGACAACTTTGAGACCGTGGTACTTACAGGGTTGTGACAGGTCCCATGTTAAAAGCTGTTGTCAACAAGATGGTGTTGATGTTTGTTGTGAATTTGATTTTTTATGACCCTGTGGCAACCTCAAAGGTGTTTCTAGCTGCCTCAAAAATTATAAAAATCTGAAAGTTGGGGAGCTTAACAAATTAGGCATCTGATTAGGAAGTTTCCTAATCCCAACTATGTTAGTTTTCGCACTAAAGGGCAAAACACCACAGCACCCCAAGCAATAATGTGCCGAAACGAAAGTGAGCTCCACCTATTGGTGAAATTTTATCAAGTTATATTTACCTGTTTATTACGAGAAGGAAAGTGTGTTGTACTGAAGATTGGTCTTGTGCCGCAGAGTGTGGAGTGTGTAACCATTAAAGGAAATTAATTGTATATGAACTTTAAATAAATACATATTTTGTTTTATCTCGGGAGGATAGCTCAGTGGCAACATGCTCTCCTTGGAAGCAAGACGACACAGAGCAACACAGGTTCGATCCCGGGGTCTGCGCTTATAAACCTCTGGGTATTAAGCACGTTATAAATAAACTATTATACACCCCAGGCTGGTTCTTGGCTCATGGCTGGCACAGGAGGAGGGATCTAGGTGGCTATATTTGAGCCATAGATAGTGCTTATTGAATCCCAAATCAATGGTATATTGTGGGCTATCCCAGTTGGGGGTCTGGGGGGAGGACTCCCTACGTTAGGCGTGATCTCACAAAATATTTGTTACAATGTGTTGGCCCTTGCCTATGACTGGCATCTAGATGCCCATGTCATAGAAATGGAAGATGGTCTCCGGTCGTAGCCCTTCTTTCATTTGCATGACCGCCATGTTTCTTTTATCCCACTAAACAATTCATGGGTTGGGCTCTTGGGTTTTCCCACAATTGCCAAGCTTTGAGCATCCCTTGCGTTTGCCATGGGGGGCTACTAGCCACAATGCCCTGTTTTTAAGACCATATTCGATGGTAGAGGCACACATTATTAACCAAACTGTGTGGACCTCAGAACATGGCATTGTAATTTAAATCAAACTCCTTTTTCCCTCACTCTCTAAGTACCCTCTGTCGACAGCTGTTTCTAGACAATATAGCTCCTTGGGCAAAACAGTAAAATGTGCCCCCATATTGCACCCGGGCACCCGCATTATAGGTCCCTTGTAATATTAACAAAAGCTGGTTTTATGAACTTATAATTGTAGTACTTAAAAGTAATATTTAGCTGCAGCAAGGTAGACAACAACATTGAGAGAAAAAAATAATTCCCTTTCAATATCTCATGTACATAGAGTCCAGTCTGGTGAAAAGAGAAAAAGCACAGTGGATGCACTTTTTTTTACTTGTGCCACTTTATGAAATGTGCAGTTCATCTTATTTGCACATCTCTGGGGATGTGTGCCAAAAGATGCGATGGCTGGCTCCATTGCATACGTTAGTGTTGGGAGCAAGCTCCTACTGTGAGTCAGAGCGCATTTCACATTATGGGGCCCTTAACGGGCCAGTCACTGTGAAATGTACACACAAATATAAAAGCCTTTCTAGCCCTGTTTGGGGGATAGAAATGGAAGTATGGCAGCAGCAGCTGAAACCGCTACTGTCACACTTCAAGAAAAATGCACCGGAGGGTCAAAAATGACCCTGTTGTGCTCAGTGCATCCCCCTGCACCTTTTCACAATAGGCGAAATGGAATGGACCTCATTTCTGTGAATTCTGTAAGTGCATCCATGTGTGTATTTGGTATGCACAGAAACGCTCCTTGAATGTGCAAAGTGGGTGCGAACAGGCATTTTTAACATGCACCAATGATGAGATGCTCATTTGAGACCAATTTTATTTTGAGGATTTTGCCTGCATTTTCTAAAACTCTCTGGATGGTGTTGGATTTGTATGGCCCTGCCTTTCTTAGAAACCGAGTTTTAGATTTGCAATAGAAACCTAGGAGAAAGCTCGGGTCATCATCAGGCCTGCTCTTGTCCCGTCAATAATTTTATCACTCTTTGAGCAGTAACATTCTGGAGAGTTTAACACAGAAATGCCTTACATAGGTGAACTTCGAGCAACACATTTGCTATTGTCATACACAACCGCTGTCTAAATTGCAATCACAATCAATTTTTTTAGATCATTTTGTTCTCAATTAAAATTATTACTAGAGACTATAGCCCCTCGTTACCCTATATAAACTGTAAATATATTTTCAATTTTTTAAAACCTTTACTTTTTTTAAACTAATACCCAACTCAGTTATCAGCAACTGTAACCAGGATACTCCAGGCAACACATACATTTGGAAATAAATATTTCTTTAGATGGTCTATATGTTCCAAAAAGGATAATATTTTCACTATCCAACACCCATAGTTGCTGGCTTTGTCAATGCTGCAAGATAGTCTTCTGCGCGATTTAAAAAAATATATATTTTTAAATAGTGTACACTGAAAACTGAATCACTTTTAGTAACTCCTATTTGGCCTGATAAAACACAGTGGGCCTCATTACGACCCTGGCGGAGGACCATGGTGCAATTTGCACCATGGTCCATGGCGCAGAGCTGCCAACTCCGCCATGGGGGTTGGCGGACTCACCGCCCCATTCCGACCTTGGCGGGGCGGTTAGTCCCCAATCCCCATTTACCCTTCCCCATTCCCATTTTTGCCCCATAGGGTATAATGGGAGTGGGGAAGGCGTTAATTACGCCACCGTAGATTACGGTGGCGTAATTAACAAGAGGTCCCGTAGCGCCATGGATTTTTCCGCCCGGAAAATCCGGGCGTAAAAATCACCATGGCGCTACGGAAAGTCGTAATCTGGCGGAGAGGTACGCCATGCATTACGCTGGCGTAAACCCCTCTCCGCCAGGGTCGTAATGAGGGCCAGTGAGATTAAATGTTAAAATGGCAAAACTGGAATTTGATCCTAGACTGCAAGTTGGGCACTTGACCACATATCTAAACAGGTCTACTTAGCACTGTTATGTGTTAATGTTTGTATTACCCGGGTAAAATACTGTTCTGATATTGTGGGTTGACTTGAAAGTAATACGTTTACACACAGCTTACCAATGCTCACCAAACCTTACTTTAATTCTCGTTCAATCTTTTTTCTCCTTCTCAAGCCCCACTCCCCACGATGCTTTTCCACCAATGTAATTCTTCCTGCTTTCACTGAGGCCATACCTCCTGCGTCACCCAATCCTTCTGAACGGCACCACAAAATGCCATTCTACCTTCCAGCAGCTCCACCCGCTGCCCTGCAAGCCTTCTAAGTGGCCCCACAACGACACTCATGCTCCGATCAGGCCCACCTCGCTGCTCTCACACCAGACCACACGCTTCGGTCCACAGCACCACTTGAAGTCCTCCACAAATATACAAAATCAACTTCTACAAAGCCTTAGCTATCTCACAACATGAGGCTGGTGCCAGCAATCGTTACACAATACAATACAACGCATCTGTCTTCGCAACTCCTGATGAGGTTATCCGTCTCATTTCATTTGTACCCCGTAACCAGATTTACTATGTAGTCTTTCCCACACCTTGTCTGAAGTTATCTTTTTTCATCTCCTCTCAATCTCTTTATCCCATCACACTTCCCCCATATGCAAACATCCCCTCCCCCTTCTGCCGTGGCAATGTCACACTTGCATCGACATATCTGCAGAAGTCTCCCCTATCAGTCTACAGGCACCAGGCGGGACTTTCTCCAAGGGGGGTCCTGTCGACCATCTCTGTTGCAGATGTTCTCGTTCTCCACAGGTCCCCTCCACAGTCTTGGCAGGACATGACAGGGACTTTCCCGACACTTTCCGATGACACTTAGTCAACCCTCCTCTGCTGCCACCTGTTAAGCAGGGCCCACAGTTGCAGGTTTGCCAGAGCTACTGAAATTACTCCAAGCCAAACTCAATTGTGAAATAGAGAAAATGCAGTGCAAAGGTCAGATGTATTATCATCTAAATAAGTCAGAGACAGCATACAAGCATTACAATCTTAAGTCTCTCACCAAATTCATACAAAACAACACTTTAAGTACCTCTGACATGTCATTTCTCACGTCATACATCATCACAATTTTACAAAACCTACGGGGAGTGGGGATTAGGTAAGGGATGTGGTTACATATGGATATTATAGGGGTTACTGTTAGGCGATCCTCTGCACACCAGGCCACTACACATCAGAACACTGCTCACATTCCCCCAGCATCCCCTCCCAAGCTTCGAGGCTCGAGTGATTCGGTGAGCCCACAGAACCGAAAACTCCGTACCAGCTTTACTGTACGGGCTCGATTACAACCCTTTCTGCATTGGCAATTGCCTTGGAGAACATATAGCAGAAGGGGCGGCGTTTCGTCTTCACGTCGGTCATGTGATACACTGTGGCGTTCCTCACGTGATCTTGGTGGACGTCACATGACCCAGAGAAGTCACATGACCCAGGGACGCTCAGTATAAAGGTCTGAGAGACAGAACGCTCATTGCTTCTCAGCTGGCTTCAGTCCCTGTTTGGCGTTACTACTTGCTCCTTGTTATCTTGATCACAGAACTCTACCTCGGACTCCCTCGGACACCCCTTTGTACCTTTGCTTGGAACTGTTGACCTGTTGCCGGATTTTGGACTTCACCTCGACTTGTCTTTGGATCATCCCTGGTTACCTTGCTGAACTTCTACGCCCTTTCCCTTCTTGGGATTCAAGTCAAGCCCTCTCTCCTACAGGTGGCTAACCCTTCATCCACGCTAACCTGCGGTTCTACCATTCCAGGGACCGCCGCATCATCTGAGTCTCGAACCTCTCTACTAGGTTACCTGGGTCTCCCTTACACCAGATAGGTAAGACACTTTAGATCCTTTTGTTTATCTGACTGTATTGTGATTGCCTGGTACTTAACCTCGTTCCTTCTTGACAGCAGCATCGGTGTTCCAGAGGCTCCGTGGATCTGGGAAGACATCTCCCACCTGTGGCCTCAAAGGTCGCACAGCGGGTTTCTATTTAGTTCCCCTGTGCGTCACTTGGGGACAGAGGACTCATCGGTCTACACGACACTCAAGTCAGAACAGTTACACAGTTAATTGGGTAAATTATATCTAATGGCCCCTCGCGGGACCATCCCAATATTGATCAAGTTAAAAATACATCACGTCTAAGAAAACAAATTGGCTGGCATACTACATGGTGGGTGGCATGACACTAAGGGATTCAGTTGGTTTGCTTCTTGGTAACCAACCTTTGAAATTTGACAGGTCATCAAGATATGCACGAGACAGGTAGTAAAGGGAGAGAGGCCTGTGAACTGCCTTCTATTCATTAAAGTAATTACCATCCCTCATTCCTTACACCATGAGCTCAGGCAATCTCCATGTTCTTGGCTTTGGGTCTGTGTGTGCTGTTAGGGAGTACGAAAGGGGTCCTATCTTCTGCTAGCACCTAATGAATAACCAGTGTTTTCCAATTATAATTCACAGGTTAGAGGACCATCTAAGAAATGAATTTACCTCCCATTTATTGGGATTTTAGCTATTATTTATGTGTGTGAGCCATGTCTTCTGCTGCCTCTGTGGACTCTCTTGAGTTATTCTTCATGAGGTCCTTTTGGTTCATTGCGCCGTGGCCTACGGCTAACACGGGTTGGTTGTGCTCTTGTACGCTTGAATTAATTGCGGAATATTCTGCCTGTGTCCTGGGAATCACTACCACGCGTCTTTGATCTGCCGTTTCCATCCAACCTATCTCCTTCTGGCCTTGGCACTAACTGCTAACTGCTTCCTGTGCTCTGCACAGCTCTGTACTTCTGTGAATTCAGCCTTTTGACTTCTCTGAAAGCCTCACAGCTTTTGTCTATTTAAAAGCATTCAGTGGCATCCATTTTAGAGAAGATTATTGCACTCTGGTTTTGATGTTAGTGAGCTATACTCGCGTGTCATTCGAGTTGCATTCAGCGTATATATTGGTTCTGTCATGTTCTTCATGTTTTGTGGTTGCTATGTTAATGTTTTTCATGACTAAAGCCCATTTGAGCTAGCGTACTTGTTCTTAATGTTGAGTGCATATCTACTTTGTGTATAGTGTGCGCGCCTATAGATGTTACAACATCAGCTTGACCGCTTTTGCCATCTTCAGCTCAGATTGCCTTCATGTCTTGTTGTAGCTGCCTGGCATAATGGTGGCATGCTTGTCTGAGTGAGTAACTCTTCTCACCTGTGTGGTATTGAATTGGGGGCAAGGCAGAAGCTATGCATGACGTTTACATCTGCCTCCCAACAGAATTAATGATTTATATCATTTTTTGTGGTTGCGCCAACATCAAAGCTATGACTATGTCCTCCCCCGGGTGCATTAATGCACAATAGCAACCTGTGCGATAGTATCATGCAACAGTACGACAACCCACGATGACTGTGAACTGGCTTAAGCCACTAATTATATTTTAAATAGTGCTTAACGTTACAAAGGCAATTCCACATTAAAGTGGTGCCAAATATGCATTTGGTTTTAAATTTAATTTCTCAATACAATGCAGACTGGGCTTTAAAGGAACAACATACCACTTTGTAGTCAATGTAGATGGGGGAACAGAAGGTGTTAAGGTATCAGCACCTGTATTCCTGTTTTCAAATCACTTTCCCGCTGTTCCCTTTATCCTGCCAGATTTTACCCTGGTCAATCTATCTAGCTAGTTTAGGGTTAACAAGGGTTGACTTACCTTTTTAATGTGGATTCTGATTTTGGAGAGTCAGCCAGGGATACAGTCAGCCTGAAGTCATTGCTTCATTAAACCTTATCATCAGGGGTCTTATCTGGAACCCAAATACCAACATAGACTGGTCGTCGGTCTCCCAATACACTGGTCTTCCATCTGCCCAGGGCAATCCTCCATGTTCATCTTCATATATTCCGCAATCCTTCTCCTCCTTATCTATATTGCATGCAAATATATATATATATCTCTGAATCCACCTCTGGCTTATGACAGACGTGTGGCTTCCCAGTCCCATGATCAGTAAGGTGGGAGGGAAAACCACTCCTCTTGAAGAAAAAAAAAATGTGTTTTTAAACTCTAATTTTTTATTACAATATGCAAAATTCATAAAATGTATACTGTCAGATTCTGAACATCGATGGACATATTTAGAGACCTAAATGATCGTTCCAGGACAACATTTGGCACTGTTATGCGTTTGCCATTTTTCACCTGTTCACAATGTGGCAAGCTATGTTTTTACCTATTCTGATAGCTTTCTACAAACTGTCAACATTTTCTGTCGATCGGAGCTCGCATTATAGTGATTACACATTTAATTTCATGTTTCCTTCGTGTTACAATCTATTCATTTTGCTAATGTCACCATTGACCCAGAATGGTGACACTATTCTTTTTTCACCAAATCAAGATGGCTTGTCCTGTCTCAGTCCTCCTTCTGCCACGCAGGGTGGGGCAGGCCTTTGTTGACTTTTGTCTTCGGTGGGTTTCCATGGGAAAGCCCACCCCTATACTGTTTGTTTGTTTATTTTATTTATATCGCGCACCTGACCCAGAGGTAATTGGGCGCTAGAGGATAGTAATGGTTACAAGACATAGCATATACAGTTATGTATAAGAATAGAGTTTGCGCATTCAGGAAAATTACAATGGTACATGTATACATATTAAACATTATACATATTATACATAGGACATAGTAGTAGTACAGGATGAATAGCACATACTAGTTATACAGACCTCCTAACGGTCGGCGGTATCAAGAGCTGTCATTTTATGTTTTGTTGAGTATCCATGTGATGACGCTTCTGAATTTGTTGAAGGTTTGTATAGTCTGAATATTCTGAGGGAGGGTGTTCCAGAGCTGGGCGGCTAGTCCCGGGAAGCTGGAGCCTTCTGCTCTTTTTAGATTGTATCTGGGCACCGCCAGACATGGTATGTTGGATGATCTAGTGATTCTATTGGGAACCTTCCATGAAAATGTATCTGTGAGATGGGGGGGGGCTTGGTGGTTAAGCGCTTTATGGGTAAGGCAGATAGTTTTTAGGTCAATTTTGTCATGTATAGAGAGCCACCTGTAGTGCTTTCTGGTGTGTCTGTGGCAACAGGAGGCATCGGGGAGGGAACTCTGGTTCTCTTCTGTTCTTTGGCTTCTGCTCTGCCTGCCTGGAGCACGATTCCTAGATGGACAGCCACCACCCATAGTTTACATGGTGCATGGGTGCTGATTGGCTGGGTTCCTTCGTGGGAGGCATGGATCCTGAGGCTGAGAACCGGCTGACCACTGGAGCTGAGTAGTCGATGGGCAGGAGGAACGCCCTCGGCCACTTCCAGACGACCAGAGATGCCTTCTAAGTAGCCACTGCTGTCTAAGCCCCCACACCCCTTTCTGGGTATCAGGAGAGCCCTGAGGGGGGACAACTCTCTCCTTTGGACTGGTGGGTCCAATCAGTCTTTGGGCGGTGTTGCATTTCGAGCTATCCCATAATGAGATGTGTCAGGTAGCAATATTCTACTTTCAGCATAACAGTGTCAGGTAGGCATATTCTGCTTTTAGTCAAATTTTATCAGGTAGCCATACTCTGCTTTGACCCTAACTGTGTTCGGTAGCCATGTTCAGCTTTTAGCCTACCTGTGTCAGGAAGACAAGGCCAAATCTGAGTGTCTTTCCATTGCTGTGCTAGGGGGGCGAGTCTGGTTGTTTTTCCATTGCTGTGCCAAAGTTGAATCTGAAAGCCTTTCCATTGCTGTAGCTGGTTGAATCTGGGTGTTTTGATTGGCTGTGCCAAAGTACAATGTAGCTGATTTCCACTGCTTTGCCAAAGTCAAATCAGAGTGTCCCTCCATTGCTGTGCAGAAGTTAAATCTAGTTGATCTACCACTGCCTTACCAAGTTCTAACTGAGTCTTTCCATTGCTGTGCCAAAATAAAATCTGGGTGCCTTCCCATTGATGTACCAACGCTGATTTAGATGGTTTTTGGAGATAGGAAATAAGTTGCACATAGATGGATTTTGGGGGTAAGAAATGTGTTGCACTTAGATGGTTGTTGGGGACAGGAAATGAGGTACACTTAGATACGTTTTGGGGGTAAGAAATGTGCTGTATTTAGATAGATTTTTGAGGGTGGGAAGGGTGTTGCACAAAAAACTAGAAAACATCAAGGTGAATATACTTGAGAAAAGTAACAATCTAAAATGCACTATGACTACTCCCTCAGAATGGTCCTTTCACAGAGCTTCAACGATTCCTATTTTTAATCTTTCCCCCATAACAGACAAGGACTTAGAAAGTATTATCACCCAACTTAAGTCAACAAGATGCAAAAATGATATACACGCCACTATGATAATTAAGACCTGTGCCCCCTCGCTTATCACCTCCATATGCCAATTTGTCAACACCTCTATCTCCACCGGCACGGTCCCTCAGGACCTTAAAAAATCATAGGTCATGCCCATTCTGAAGAAACCTGGACTCTCAGTCGACATGCCAAACAATTACCGCCCTATCACCAACACAGCATTTCTGCTTAAGATTCTGGACCGGGTGGCATATATATAGATTGCTGAGCACCTAAAGTCATACTCCATCCTCAATGACCATCAGTCGGGCTTTCGAGTTGGATATGGCACTGAAACCGCATTGCTCGAACTTAAATCCAAATTGATGGCTTGCATGGATAACAAGGAGGCTTCTCTGCTTATGTTATTAGATCTTTCCGCAGCCTTCGACCTGGTGGACCATGACATCATGGCCACCAGGTTGTCTGAAGTGGCTAACTTCTCCCCATTAGCTTGCAAATGGGTTTTGTCATTTCTTAGCAACCGAGTTAGCAGAGTCTTCCAAGGCAATGCCGAATCTGAGCCCATTCTTACTACCTGTGGTGTCCCACAGGATGCCTGCACTTCCCCTTGCTTTTACAATATATTCACGGCTCCTTTGTTTGCAAGGTTAGACCATGAGAATATTATATTTACCAATTACGCGGATGACACTCAATGTGTCATCCCGCTTCTTGGATCTCACAAACTGGATGAAATGGCCATTAATAAAGTTTTCACTATAATTGAAACCTGGATGGTTCATAACAAGTTAGCAATAAACAAATCCAAAACCGAACTATTGGTAGTTGGTTCACCACATACCATTACTAAACTTGGCTCACAGTATGACAACTTTCAGCTGGGTGAAGAATCAATCAAACCTTTGAAAAAAGTAAAAACCTTAGGAGTAACCTTTGACCAACACCTGTCTATGAAACAGCATGTTAGTAGTATTGTGTTGTCTTGTGCATACTACATTAAACTCTTAACACACCTTCTAAGGCCTCTCATTTCACAGGATAACGCGGAAACTATCGCAAGAGCAATTGTAGGCTCAAAAATAGACTACTGTTCAAGCCTTCTGATGGGAATTAACAAATCCGAAAGTAATAGGCTGCAAACCTGTCAAAATGGGGCTATTAGAGCCGTTATGAAACTCAAACATAAAGATCATGTCACACCAGCGAGACGTGAGCTACACTGGCTGCCTGTAGCGGCTAGATCACTATTTCGCACCCTAACGATTGTCCATAAGTGTAGATCTGGGAATATGCCTGGTTACTTACAACAACTACTACCCATAAGATCTAACACAAGAGCACTTAGGTCGAATGACTTGTTCCTTCTATCTGAACCTAAGTGCAACATTGTCAGAACAGCCGACTCGGCCTTCTTCTCTGTTGGCCCTAGAGCCTGGAATGCTCTCCCGCTGGAGCTAAGATCCATCGAATCTTTAGAACTCTTTAAAAAAAGACTAAAGACACATCTGTTTCATTAAATGACTTTTGGTCCATGATTTCACCCGCTCAGCCCTGCCTCCTGAAACCGTTTCCTGTTATCTGTTATATGTGTTTTTGTAGTGCCCTCACGCCTTCGGGTTCATGGCTGCGCTATACAAGTATATTAAAGTAAAGTAAAGATGGATTTGTGGGATAGAAATGGTGTTGCACACTTCATTGGGATGTCAATTCATGCAGATGTTTAGGATGAAGTCCTGTCCAAGCACCCTGAAGATCATAGGGAGGACCAGCCCTTTGCACCTAAAGCCCTTTGAGGACAGACCGTTAATTGCCCCAAGAATTTGTATTGGTATGTCCCTTCTGTGCTTAAAGATCCTTCATGATAGCTTACCACTGCTCCAGGGCCTTGGTACTGGACCTGACAGTTTTCTATTATCCTGCGTACAATACCTGTAAGAACAGCCACAGGGTGGTACCTAGATATGCGGGTAGCCTGGCATTGCAACAAGAAGGAAGCACAGGCAGGTTAACACATCTGGTACACTTAGAACAATTTCACGTACAATGTTAAGCCTGCCCATGACGCTCGCAGATATCTGTTGCTAACCCTCTATTGCACTTATAACTGCTTAAGTTAGCAATTGTAATGCATAGTGGTTACATGCAGCTTTCCTTGATATCACACTTATTAGACTGCTTTGGTTAGCGTTTTGTCATGGTTCGCGCTAAGAACCACTGGATCCGATGGGCCCCCCCAGTCATCGACTCCCATAAGAACTTATCAAGCCCCAAGGGAGTGTCCCCGAGCCTCTTGGACTCAGTCCTGGTGCCGGTGGCGCCAGGCCCATAAGATGGGATGAAGCACGTGAAACTACTTGCTCAGCCTAGTGAGGCTGAGCCTCTCAGCTTTCTATGGGTGTGGTTGAGGGACTATTTTACTTGAAGAACAGGGTGTGGTAAAGGGACTACTTTACCTGGAACTACTTGCAAGGCTATTTAAGCCACGCCCTGCAGACAGAACCCGCTTCGCGTTATTCTGCACTCCTGCACCGTAACGCTCACCATGTCTGTCCTCTCCTCGAACTTCTACAGCCACGCCTGTTCAGAATTTAATCCATCGGTGCCTAGAAGGAGAAAGGCAAGAGAAAACAAAGTCAGTACAACAGCAAAGTCTTACCTGCAGCATCCTTCCTTCGGTTGCTTCTTCAGCTGCTCCCAGACCTCCACATCAGCTGAAGGGAAGGTATTCAGTCAGGCCACAAGACGCACTCGGGTTCAGCATTCTCCGGAGCATCTTCGGAGCGGTTCTTCCATTCTTCATTCCGACGCCGCGCCGCTTCTGCAAAAAGAAGAAGAAACAACAGGTTAGTCGCGCACGGAAGGGAAACCAGTATTTTAGACTTACAGCGCCTCACTCTTGCGCTTCAACTGACCTGAAGGAAATCTGCTGTGCATCTTAAAACTACTTGAATCTCCATTCGAAATCCATTCGAGGCCGCACCTGAAAGAAAAGACAAAGACACAGATCAAAAGGGGTTGAGGCAAAATGAAGACTTTAAACACCTATACCAAGCAGTTATTGGCATAGAGACTTACCGGTTTTACCCAGCTCTCCAAGACTCGGCAACCACTCATCGGATCAGTGAAGTAACTCGATCCTGGGAAAAACTGTGTTAAACGCGCCCTGCCAGATTGCAGGACCGAGAGTCTACCTTACAAAATTCTAAGTTGAGATCAAGAGGAGTAGGGTATCAGGTGTTGGAGGAGGTGGGTCCAATTCAACCCCACTCAGTGGCTCATATCTTATTTCGATCTTGCAGACAAACGCCTCGTGAGGGTGATAAAAAAGGAGAAGTCACAGCAGCATCATGAACTGCGCAGTACCACGCCAGCACAAACATCATTCATGCAGCCACGTGCTACGCCCCCGTGGAGACCAGGTGAGCGTGACACGTTTGTAAAACGTGGAAAATATGTTGGAAGACAATAAAGGTAGCCAAACACTTGTGCTCAAAGAATCCCATTAACCTAGTTTCTATGGTAGCCTGTCTGTTCCACCTAGAAGATGCTCTAGGACAACCAGTCTATTGCACTTGGTAGACTTAAGGGTAGCCAGTCCATAGTGCCTAGAAAAGTTTACGATGGTAGCTGCCTCTTTCTTGCTCAAAGAAGATCCCATGACACAGTGACATCAATGATTAGCTCCATCTGAGCTTAAGGCATGCATAAACGCACCACTTAGGTGGACATCTGCCGCAGGCGCAGCTATCCATTCACACGCTCTCCAATGCAGCTATGACTTTGCCAAATTTGGTCTAGCTGGTCACATAACTGTCCAGGGCCATTTTAAGCACTGTTGGGGCCCTGGGCACGAACATCTTTGGGGCGCCCTCCACCAAACTAAACGAATTAAGGGATCAAGAATAATGGTCGCACCCCCACCCCCACCTGTTGCGCTCACAACCTATAGGTTGATATGCTGTCTTGCAGCATAACAAGCACGTTTACTCCCTTTAAGTCCCCTTACCTTCTTCATTCTTGCTCTAAAAAGAATGATCAACAAGTAGCATTTGAAGACCAACATTAGCAGTCTACGAATAGGTTACTGCTCTAGTGCATACAGGATCATTGTTATCAATAACATCCAGGAAGGTATGCAGCCTGTAGTATTAATGCAGGACCATATGTAAAAGGTACATGTCACCCATAATAGAAAGAGAACTCACATTAGCTGCCTCACAGAATGCAAAAGCGCTCATGCATGGACAGAGGAGACCAATTGGAAGGAAGGAGAACGCTACACATACCGTAGCATGGATAGTGCATGCAGATTAGAAGCTACCAGGAAGGTGTCTTTATCCAGACAGATTGAGATTAGAAGTGGGATATGGTTTTCAAATAGTGTTGCCATTAGATATCAAAGGAAAAACAAAGAGGTGATGGCTGGAAGGTTTAGAATGAATCTTAACCACTGGCAATGCTCTGGGCAACCCTCCAGACCACCGTTCTTCGCCTGCCAAGCCATTACAGAAGGGGAAAGACCATATGCAAATCAGGCTTGGCCCCACCCTAAAAGGGGCAGTCCAGCCCAAACTGCTAGGCCACATCCCTTCTGCACGAGACCACAAGCATCCCCAAACATGTTTCGCCCTTGTTGGGGCTCATCAGTGAGGAGTAGCTTGGGTCTCTAGGCCCAGCAGGCACGGGACCCACGTCTGGGCATACCCGTCCCACTCGGGGTGACAAAGCAAAAACAAAGAGGTGATGGCTGGAAGGTTTAGAATGAATCTTAACCACTGGCAATGCTCTGGGCAACCCTCCAGACCACCGTTCTTCGCCTGCCAAGCCATTACAGAAGGGGAAAGACCATATGCAAATCAGGCTTGGCCCCACCCCAAAAGGGGCAGTCCAGCCCAAACTGCTAGGCCACATCCCTTCTGCACGAGACCACAAGCATCCCCAAACATGTTTCGCCCTTGTTGGGGCTCATCAGTGAGGAGTAGCTTGGGTCTCTAGGCCCAGCAGGCACGGGACCCACGTCTGGGCATACCCGTCCCACTCGGGGTGACAAAGCAAAAACAAAGAGGTGATGGCTGGAAGGTTTAGAATGAATCTTAACCACTGGCAATGCTCTGGGCAACCCTCCAGACCACCATTCTTCGCCTGCCAAGCCATTACAGAAGGGGAAAGACCATATGCAAATCAGGCTTGGCCCCACCCCAAAAGGGGCAGTACAGCCCAAACTGCTAGGCCACATCCCTTCTGCACGAGACCACAAGCATCCCCAAACATGTTTCGCCCTTGTTGGGGCTCATCAGTGAGGAGTAGCTTGGGTCTCTAGGCCCAGCAGGCACGGGACCCACGTCTGGGCATACCCGTCCCACTCGGGGTGACAAAGCAAAAACAAAGAGGTGATGGCTGGAAGGTTTAGAATGAATCTTAACCACTGGCAATGCTCTGGGCAACCCTCCAGACCACCGTTCTTCGCCTGCCAAGCCATTACAGAAGGGGAAAGACCATATGCAAATCAGGCTTGGCCCCACCCCAAAAGGGGCAGTCCAGCCCAAACTGCTAGGCCACATCCCTTCTGCACGAGACCACAAGCATCCCCAAACATGTTTCGCCCTTGTTGGGGCTCATCAGTGAGGAGTAGCTTGGGTCTCTAGGCCCAGCAGGCACGGGACCCACGTCTGGGCATACCCGTCCCACTCGGGGTGACAAAGCAAAAACAAAGAGGTGATGGCTGGAAGGTTTAGAATGAATCTTAACCACTGGCAATGCTCTGGGCAACCCTCCAGACCACCGTTCTTCGCCTGCCAAGCCATTACAGAAGGGGAAAGACCATATGCAAATCAGGCTTGGCCCCACCCCAAAAGGGGCAGTCCAGCCCAAACTGCTAGGCCACATCCCTTCTGCACGAGACCACAAGCATCCCCAAACATGTTTCGCCCTTGTTGGGGCTCATCAGTGAGGAGTAGCTTGGGTCTCTAGGCCCAGCAGGCACGGGACCCACGTCTGGGCATACCCGTCCCACTCGGGGTGACTAAGCAAAAACAAAGAGGTGATGGCTGGAAGGTTTAGAATGAATCTTAACCACTGGCAATGCTCTGGGCAACCCTCCAGACCACCGTTCTTCGCCTGCCAAGCCATTACAGAAGGGGAAAGACCATATGCAAATCAGGCTTGGCCCCACCCCAAAAGGGGCAGTCCAGCCCAAACTGCTAGGCCACATCCCTTCTGCACGAGACCACAAGCATCCCCAAACATGTTTCGCCCTTGTTGGGGCTCATCAGTGAGGAGTAGCTTGGGTCTCTAGGCCCAGCAGGCACGGGACCCACGTCTGGGCATACCCGTCCCACTCGGGGTGACAAAGCAAAAACAAAGAGGTGATGGCTGGAAGGTTTAGAATGAATCTTAACCACTGGCAATGCTCTGGGCAACCCTCCAGACCACCGTTCTTCGCCTGCCAAGCCATTACAGAAGGGGAAAGACCATATGCAAATCAGGCTTGGCCCCACCCCAAAAGGGGCAGTCCAGCCCAAACTGCTAGGCCACATCCCTTCTGCACGAGACCACAAGCATCCCCAAACATGTTTCGCCCTTGTTGGGGCTCATCAGTGAGGAGTAGCTTGGGTCTCTAGGCCCAGCAGGCACGGGACCCACGTCTGGGCATACCCGTCCCACTCGGGGTGACAAAGCAAAAACAAAGAGGTGATGGCTGGAAGGTTTAGAATGAATCTTAACCACTGGCAATGCTCTGGGCAAGCCTCCAGACCACCATTCTTCGCCTGCCAAGCCATTACAGAAGGGGAAAGACCATATGCAAATCAGGCTTGGCCCCACCCCAAAAGGGGCAGTACAGCCCAAACTGCTAGGCCACATCCCTTCTGCACGAGACCACAAGCATCCCCAAACATGTTTCGCCCTTGTTGGGGCTCATCAGTGAGGAGTAGCTTGGGTCTCTAGGCCCAGCAGGCACGGGACCCACGTCTGGGCATACCCGTCCCACTCGGGGTGACAAAGCAAAAACAAAGAGGTGATGGCTGGAAGGTTTAGAATGAATCTTAACCACTGGCAATGCTCTGGGCAACCCTCCAGACCACCGTTCTTCGCCTGCCAAGCCATTACAGAAGGGGAAAGACCATATGCAAATCAGGCTTGGCCCCACCCCAAAAGGGGCAGTCCAGCCCAAACTGCTAGGCCACATCCCTTCTGCACGAGACCACAAGCATCCCCAAACATGTTTCGCCCTTGTTGGGGCTCATCAGTGAGGAGTAGCTTGGGTCTCTAGGCCCAGCAGGCACGGGACCCACGTCTGGGCATACCCATCCCACTCGGGGTGACAAAGCAAAAACAAAGAGGTGATGGCTGGAAGGTTTAGAATGAATCTTAACCACTGGCAATGCTCTGGGCAACCCTCCAGACCACCGTTCTTCGCCTGCCAAGCCATTACAGAAGGGGAAAGACCCTATGCAAATCAGGCTTGGCCCCACCCCAAAAGGGGCAGTCCAGCCCAAACTGCTAGGCCACATCCCTTCTGCACGAGACCACAAGCATCCCCAAACATGTTTCGCCCTTGTTGGGGCTCATCAGTGAGGAGTAGCTTGGGTCTCTAGGCCCAGCAGGCACGGGACCCACGTCTGGGCATACCCGTCCCACTCGGGGTGACAAAGCAAAAACAAAGAGGTGATGGCTGGAAGGTTTAGAATGAATCTTAACCACTGGCAATGCTCTGGGCAACCCTCCAGACCACCGTTCTTCGCCTGCCAAGCCATTACAGAAGGGGAAAGACCATATGCAAATCAGGCTTGGCCCCACCCCAAAAGGGGCAGTCCAGCCCAAACTGCTAGGCCACATCCCTTCTGCACGAGACCACAAGCATCCCCAAACATGTTTCGCCCTTGTTGGGGCTCATCAGTGAGGAGTAGCTTGGGTCTCTAGGCCCAGCAGGCACGGGACCCACGTCTGGGCATACCCGTCCCACTCGGGGTGACAAAGCAAAAACAAAGAGGTGATAAAGAGGTTTAAACCTTCCAGCCATCAACTCTTTTGTTTTGCTATTGTCACCCCGAGTGGGAAGGGTATGCCCAGACGTGGGTCCCTTGCCTGCTGGGCCTAGAGACCCAAGCTACTCCTCACTGATGACGCCCAACAAGGCTGAAACATGTCTGGGGATGCTTGTGGTCTCGTGCAAAAGGGATGTGACCTAGCAGTTCGGGCTGGACTACCCCTTTGGGGGTGGGACCAAGCCTGATTTGCATATGGTTTTTCCCCTTTTGTAATGGCTTGGCAGGCGAAGAACGATGGTCTGGAGGGTTGCCCAGAGCAATGCCAGAGGTCAAGATTTATTCTAAACCTTCCAGCCATCAACTCTTTTGTTTTGCTATTGTCACCCCGAGTGGGAAGGGTATGCCCAGACGTGGGTCCCTTGCCTCCTGGGCCTAGAGACCCAAGCTACTCCTCACTGATGACGCCCAACAAGGCTGAAACATGTCTGGGGATGCTTGTGGTCTCGTGCAAAAGGGATGTGACCTAGCAGTTCGGGCTGGACTACCCCTTTGGGGGTGGGACCAAGCCTGATTTGCATATGGTTTTTCCCCTTTTGTAATGGCTTGGCAGGCGAAGAACGATGGTCTGGAGGGTTGCCCAGAGCAATGCCAGAGGTCAAGATTTATTCTAAACCTTCCAGCCATCAAGTCATTTGTTTTGCTATTGTCACCCTGAGAAGGAAGGGTATGCCCAGACGTGGGTCCCTTGCCTGCTGGGCCTAGAGACCCAAGCTACTCCTCACTGATGACGCCCAACAAGGCTGAAACATGTCTGGGGATGCTTGTGGTCTCGTGCAAAAGGGATGTGACCTAGCAGTTCGGGCTGGACTACCCCTTTGGGGGTGGGACCAAGCCTTATTTGCATATGGTTTTTCCCCTTTTGTAATGGCTTGGCAGGCGAAGAACGATGGTCTGGAGGGTTGCCCAGAGCAATGCCAGAGGTCAAGATTTATTCTAAACCTTCCAGCCATCAAGTCATTTGTTTTGCTATTGTCACCCCGAGTGGGAAGGGTATGCCCAGACGTGGGTCCCTTGCCTGCTGGGCCTAGAGACCCAAGCTACTCCTCACTGATGACGCCCAACAAGGCTGAAACATGTCTGGGGATGCTTGTGGTCTCGTGCAAAAGGGATGTGACCTAGCAGTTCGGGCTGGACTACCCCTTTGGGGGTGGGACCAAGCCTGATTTGCATATGGTTTTTCCCCTTTTGTAATGGCTTGGCAGGCGAAGAACGATGGTCTGGAGGGTTGCCCAGAGCAATGCCAGAGGTCAAGATTTATTCTAAACCTTCCAGCCATCAACTCTTTTGTTTTGCTATTGTCACCCCGAGTGGGAAGGGTATGCCCAGACGTGGGTCCCTTGCCTGCTGGGCCTAGAGACCCAAGCTACTCCTCACTGATGACGCCCAACAAGGCTGAAACATGTCTGGGGATGCTTGTGGTCTCGTGCAAAAGGGATGTGACCTAGCAGTTCGGGCTGGACTACCCCTTTGGGGGTGGGACCAAGCCTGATTTGCATATGGTTTTTCCCCTTTTGTAATGGCTTGGCAGGCGAAGAACGATGGTCTGGAGGGTTGCCCAGAGCAATGCCAGAGGTCAAGATTTATTCTAAACCTTCCAGCCATCAACTCTTTTGTTTTGCTATTAGATATCAAAGGAACAAATGCCTGTGGTGTGCAATGTGAATATACTCACTATTAAAGTGGAAGCAACCCTATAGCCAGTGGAAACATGAATAAGTATTTTATGAAGATCATACCATGAGAAGGAAATCACTCTGAAGGGCTGACAATTTTGAAGAGTTTGGGGACTGGAAATATAAGATTAAATGAGATGCCCAGGATCACACACTGGTTAAGGGCTGAAGGGGTGAATGGGATTTGTGCCAACACTGCAATTTCTGCATTTCAACACTTTCTTTTCCAGTTCTTACCATTAACTAAAACAATCTCATTTTATAAAAATGGACTTGGAATGTACACAAATCACATTACCAAACATGACCATTTTTAACAAAATATTAAAGAAGGGTTCTATGCAAAACGGGAATGGTTACGGCTTCATTCTCTCCATCATCAAGGGAAGTATATATGTACCAGCATACCAATCGATGTGATTTAACAAATGTAATCCGGGTTTGTATTTTAAATCTTTAAATACTTCCAAAACAATGGCTTGTGACATTTTCCTTTATAAACGTGCATAAAAACCTTTGACTTTTACCAAAAAGCTAACCGTTTTTTGTGTCAAACAAGCAGACCTTGAAATATGATTGCCTAAGGCCTGCAACATCTGGTCCGCTCTCTTCTGTCTACCACCCCTTCCACTGAAATGGTCTACATAAGAAGAAATATCAAGTAATGGGCTAAACGATGCCAGAAGCATGCAAGAAGGCAAACCTCACAGAAGACAGCAAAGTAATGTAAGATATATTAGATGATTTGACCAGGATCACTGTATCATCTGCTGGCAAAGCCAGGATACAAGCATGAGAGCTTTTGTTCCAAAGTCTTGAATTTGGAAACTTATTCACCTCTTGGACTAACAGTTTATGCCATCGTTGGAGGCGATAGCCTAGGTTTTACAACACCTCATCTGAACAAACCAATTTCTAGACCTTCACCATACGGATGACATGTTAGTTTTTTATAGCATTCCCTATCTGGTACAGGTACATTGCTGATACCAGTAGATGTTGTTCTGCAAAAGCAAGTACATATGCAGACAGTTTTATAAACTTCAGACATAGGAAAGGCTCAGCCAGCCTTGTTGGAATATGATATTCTAATTTTGCATATGAGCACATATCTCTGCAATGGGTGCTTCACACACTGAGCTAACTTCTGAACCATTGTCGCACTCAATTTATCAATATGCATTTCACAGTTGCCTATTGCATATGATCAACATAATTCCCACAGGAAGGAAAGAATGCTACAGAGTTGTGCCGTAAGGAACACATAAACTATGTATACCACAGTGAACACAGAAAGCAATACATGATGAATTGATCAAGGCAGAATGTACTTGTCAAAACAGAAAGTCAATGGGTTTAAGGACTCAGCAGCACCCCATAAAATATCCTGATGTGTGCTATTTAAGACCGGTTAACAATGTAATCTTACTTCTTCAGATCAGGCAGCCTTTTTGGGGGCCCCCTCCAAGGTGGGGGCCCTGGGCAAGTGCCCCTGTTGCCCTGCCATAAAGGCGTCCCTGTAACTGCCTCCCATTGAAACACCAGATTTGCCTCAACACCTCTGCCATTAGAATAGAGTGGGCCTGATTACGTAAATGGTGGTAGCTGTGCCAGTAAAACAGGCACGGCTGCCGCCGAAATCATTTTTTTTTTCACCCATGACTGGACAATTACCGGTTCATTACGGCCTTGCCGAAACTGGAAAAAATGCTCCCCATTCTCATTGAGTCCCGTAGGGCTCAATGGGAATGGGGAGGTCGGATGCACCGGCACCATTCGCGAATGGTGCCGGTGCATCCGACATGCTCTGCTTGCTGGTGCCGGTATGCCCGCCAGCTCGGACCTGGCGTGCGGGAAAGCACCCGCGAGCAGAACTCATAGTTTGCCGGTCCGGTAACAACAGTACTAATAGCTTACCGGTACCGTTGTTACCGGACCGGCAAACTTATAATGAGGCCCAGTGACACCCTATGGCACATTCAGTCTCGCTGGGTACATATCGAGTCTCTAGCACTAGCGCTCTGTTGTGATTTCCCTCAGCACCCGCCCATGTGCCTGTTCTCTTTCTCTGCTTACTGAAACCCAGTCAGCCCTCCTAAATCCTAATCCTGGCCAAATGCACACGCAATCTTAAGCCTCTTCTCAGGACTTTCCCATAACTGGACTTCTGTCCCAGAGGGTGTTCCTACCACAAAGCGCGTTGAGGCCATACAAATGGGAAAAAGGTGCTATATAAATGACCACTACAAGACAATACATAATAAACCAACCCACCGAAATATAAAGCCTTATAGAAACATATTTATCAAAATGAGTATGAGTGTAGCTTCATTTTTCAAACTGGAAATTAAAAGGCATCAGGCCGGCCAGGTATCCATGCATGGAGGCCTGATGAAATTCACATTTTCTGCCACAATTTTTCTTGCTCAAGTGCCTCTAACCCAATTAAACTTTTACATATTTACAAAGTGTTGCAATTTATGAGAAGTGACAGGCACATGAATTAGTCAAATGCAATTAAAATAGCAGAATTGCGTATATTTGTTTAATCTTAAATAGCCAATTTTTGCCATCAGTACTATCCCAGGATGGCCAAATATGTTTTTGGGATCAAAGTAGCAGATCTGAGCGGATCCGCACTTAAGCAGATGGAATAACTAAATCCAGAAGCCCAAGGAAACATGCATGGTATAAAACAGGATGACATGGAAAAAAAATTGAATTTAAGAGGTATGAGGGAATGCAAGTGAAAGCTAAACATTTCTAGGGAAACAACTATCAAACTACACAATTATGGAGCTTTACTGGCATGTGATCCTGGCGAGACAGCAACTGATTAGAGCAACTTCTCCGACTGGAAAAAGTGCTTTTTTATTTTGTGAGCATTTTAAAATACTTATTGGAAGCTTGCGTTTGATAGTACAAGCCATATACAGACAACATTACCTTACCGCAAATTAAAAAAAGAATAGAAAAATTGAAAATATGAGTAGGGAAAACACACTTGCACACAAGCTACACATGTACACACACACATATGCGTGCACGTGCACATACAAAACGCACGTATACACAAGCACAAATTATACAGATATCTAGCAGAAACTGATAACAAAAGCAACGTTTTTCAGCCATGTACTGTTTTTAAATAGACGCAAATTACTGAGATACTGAGAGATAGTTTATTTCACCGAAATTACTTCGTGATATGATAGGTTATTTATAACGCGCTTAATACCCAGAGGTTTTGAAACGCGGACCCGGGGATCGAACCTGTGTTGCTCTGTGTCGTCTTGCTTCCAAGGCGAGCATGTTGCTTCTGAGCTATCCTCCCGAGAATGGTGGTAAAATAGGTATTGTTACGAAGTGAAGGAATTCAGCACTTCTCCCTAAGGGGAAGCCCCTCCCTGTGAGGCTAGGGAGGTGAGACCACCCCACAACACTCTCCCTAGGGATCGAGGAAAGTGGGGCCTCACCGGGAGAAACCTTTGGGGTCAAGGACTCCTGTTCCATGAGGAAAATCCTGATGCCCTTCACATGCTGGCATACATGGAACCCGCTAATATACACAAGAATCGCAAGTTCCAAGACCAGGATGAAGAGAAAGTGCAGTTATGTCATTGCCAGAAAGAAACAGCAGCTGTCTCTTTAAATCCAAGTCTCACATGAACTGGGACAAGTATGGGGAAAAGGGAGGACATGCAAAGCAAGAGAGAGAGAGTAAGAGAGAGAGAGGAGAAGGCAGACGCACACAGGCATGGCCCCCTGTGCAGAGAACATCTGAAGGAGGTGCAATGGAAGCGGAGCGCAAAGCCCACAAAATTCAAACTGCTTCGAGTGCGATGCTGGAATGCTGGCTTATACGAATGCGAGACAGGGGGAGCGGAAAGCTCAGTGGTGGTGTGACCTTAAAGCAATCGTGGTGGGCAGGCTGCCCATTCAACTACGCCAACACCACCGACAAAGGACACAATTAACGGTCCGGGTGACCCTATCGGCATTGAGAAGCCAAAACGGATGAAGAAATCCTCAAAACGTGGATGACGTGGAAGCAATCCACAAAGCAATGAGAAGGTGGAAAGTACCTACCAGAACCAGAGTTGTTCCCCTGCAAAGTTGAAAGTAATGGGGAGAACGGAGATACCGACAAGCTAAAAGGGCTCATAATAGCAGTTGTACAAGTAACTATGACAACACTGGGAAAACCAAGTTGATAAAGTTGAACTTTGTCCATGTGATAAACAGAAGCCTAGAAATCCAAAAGAGTGAGAGAAATAGAAACGGGATATCATTACCTTGGCAAAAGGGGAATGTTAACCCTGTTGCAAGACCTTAATAGTCTAAAAGTTCAGAGAGAGATGACTGTGAACTAAAAACCAGAGAAGGCCCTAGGATAAACGTTGCACAAGAAAAGCTAAATGAGCAAAAGCTGAATGATAATTATCTGGAAAACAAAAACCCCTAAGGGAAGGTATAAGACGAGAATATTCAGAACCCTGGAAACCAGAACGAAGGATCCAAATAAAGGAAAAGAAAATCCCAATAAAAGAGGAGAGGAATAGTTCCATAAGGCAACTGTGGGAGCTGATACAAATGATAACAAGAGACTATCTGAACATGGTATGATTACCAGGGTTCTAAAAGCAGTGAAGATGTAAAAGCACAACCTACAGGGGAAGGGAGTCGTTCCCCTGACCTAGTTGATTAAACTATTGGTAGGGTCAGATAGGTTCGTTTTGGACAGCAGACGTATTCCTCTGGACATTGACTCACGACTGACAAGCACCTTAGTTAGTAAAGTAGAGGGGGGTCCACCCCATAGCGATGGGGAAAGAAAGGCCTTATGCCTATTTCTTTAATAAAGATCATTTAAAAATGTCCTCAGAGTGTCTGAGGCCTTCCTCTGGTCTTTCACTGCATGTATATGTTGAGGGATAGGGCTATTGGTGGATAGGGAAGGTAGGGGATTTGGGGTCCCATTGAAAAAGTAAATATAAACAGCAGCTCTCTAACAAAGTAATTACAATGAAGTAAATTAACCCTCAGTAATTTAGCTCCATTTAACAAACGTTGCCCAGCCAACTGGAGCCAGACAATCATGACTATGTCCCGTTGACTTTGTGTTTGGACATGTGCATGTGTATGTGTAAAAGCATTAAAATATTTCCTGAAGACCTTTAAAGCAACATGGATAGCATGTAACAGACAACAAGTTTTAATTTGCATTTCTTGTGCAATTTATATGTGTGTCCTGTGAGATGCTAGTACCTCATTCCCCCAGAGATACCTTCAGTTTACAGGAAAATGTCTGAGACTTAAAGGCATGGTCTAGTAAAAAATGTTATTGTCCCTACAGGTCGGCCATGTTTTTTTAAGCCTAAGTGGCTCGATTTTAGAAAACTCTCCTATGGACCTTACCCGAGTTTTCGTCCATTAAACCCACGCGAAAACAAGCACCAGGCAGCCGCCATTTTCTGATAATCCTATCTTTTCCCCGATCGCCCTGGGTGACCTGCTTTTGCGGCACTAAATCAATTCCCCCACCCCTGAGCCTGTCATCAGCAGACTCGTACCGCCCATTTCCCAACGCCAAAGCACGTCTCGTGTCAACATTCGCTGCGCTTCAGCTAATGACGTGTCGCCATGGAAATGCAGGACACCTCTCTCCTCAATAAGTATAAACAGACCGTTTCACAACACACAGCAGCAGATTTTCGATTCCATACCTCTCTCTATGTTACTTTGAGTATTCTGTGACTCGTTTCAGTGCTCTGGTCAGCTACCTTCGCCGCTTGTAGCCTGTGTGAACAGATACCAGTACCACCGCTATAAATTATTTTAGTTTGTTTAACACACAATGGCTACAATAATGCCCTACATGTAAGAGCCCGAGTATACCCAGGAGGAACTACTGGAAAGGGAAGCACGCGAGAACGATGGGGATTCGGACGGCAGTTGGCAGGACGAATCAACAGATGAAGAGCCTGGGCCTAGTCGAATCGACGGCGTCTCCACCTGGTGCACATGCAATCGGTGCGAGCTAATGCCAACTGAGGACGAGAACTGCTGGTGCCGAGAAAACTCGGGATGCCTGGCATACATTTCGGAAGGCGAGCCACGACCGCAATGCATCACCGAGCTGCCAGACTTCAGGGCAGCCTGCCTCACACGGGACGTGTTGAGAATAATGATGGTGCTTATGCACGAACTTCGAGCAACTGTTCGTCCTCGTAATCCGAGTAACGAGTAAGTATACTCTGCTTGTCATGCCACTCCTATTTCATGTTCTTCTACTATATCCAAAATTACATCTACATATCATTGTAACGCATGTAAGTCGTTCAATAGTGTGCATTGTCTAGATAGCATTTGTCCATGTAAAATGCCATTAGTTACAAGAATTGTCATTGACAACAAATGTTTATTAAACTTATCTTGGTCATTTAAAAACAGTTTGTTTCATTCCTTTTCAAAGGTGGTACAGGCTGGTGGCCTATCGTTCCTTGGAGGCTTCACGGGAGGCTTGGACACCGCGTTCGAAGAGTGATACCCGCCTGTGCCGTTCGTGCCATTAGAGAAACGTTCCCGAGTGACAGCGGTCAGTACAGGGGATTTTCTCTCGCTGTGCTGCAACCTGACCTGTATAATCTTTAAAGTCTTGTATTTTTGTGTCATGAAAATAATATACAAAATAAAACACCACATATATTTTAACAACGGTTGTCTCGATTTTTTAAATGAATCAAGTGTGTCTCCATTCAAGGATGGACGTCAGACATCTGTGCTCCGAATGGGTGAAGGTCTGGTCGCTGTGAAGCAGGGTGGTCACCATCTATCTAAGCTAACATAACATATTCTCGATAATGCATGCACTAAATAACACTTGTTCAAAGTCTTTCAGTAGGTTATGTCTCTATAAAAGTCACACATATAGCTATACTAACAATTACCATTGGATTATACAGGCCTTAGGGTCTTGACCACTATAATACACCGGTTGAAGTGTGGGTCTGTGCTCACAAGAATCTCCGGTATGTGGCATTTGTTATTGATAAGCAACGATATACTATCATTGATATAAAGGCGATATACTGTATATTGATATAAAGGTGGTTCGCGCCAGTGGATGAGCGCTGGCATGAGGGGCTGTCAGGGGCGCGAAAGGCCAAGGTGCCAAACTACATGTACACTTCAAAAGGTGTCCCACGCCAAGGGGCCATCGGTCACATGGCCTCCTCAGACCCCGTGTCTCCAGCCAGGCCTCCCCTGAGGCAGGCCGCCCCCCTGCAATCCACATAAGTGTGTCTCCATTCAGCAGTCTTTCTGTGCCTTATCTGCACGCCCCAGGCCCATCCATCCCACCCCCCTGTATCAAAGGCGGTTCGCGCCGGTGGATGCGCGCTGGCATGGGGCGCTGTCAGGGGCTCGAAAGGCCAAGGTGCCAAACTACATGTACACTTCAAAAGGTGTCCCACGCCAAGGGGCCATCGGTCACATGGCCTCCTCAGACCCCGTGTCTCCAGCCAGGCCTCCCCTGAGGCAGGCCGCCCCCCTGCAATCCACATAAGTGTGTCTCCATTCAGCAGTCTTCCTGTGCCTTATCTGCACGCCCCAGGCCCATCCATCCCACCCCCCTGTATCAAAGGCGGTTCGCACCGTTGGATGCGCGCTGGCATGGGGGGCTGTCAGGGGCGCGAAAGGCCAAGGTGCCAAACTACATGTACACTTCAAAAGGTGTCCCACGCCAAGGGGCCATCGGTCACATGGCCTCCTCAGACCCCGTGTCTCCAGCCAGGCCTCCCCTGAGGCAGGCCGCCCCCCTGCAATCCACATAAGTATGTCTCCATTCAGCAGTCTTCCTGTGCCTTATCTGCACGCCCCAGGCCCATCCATCCCACCCCCCTGTATCAAAGGCGGTTCGCGCCGGTGGATGCGCGCTGGCATGGGGGGCTGTCAGGGGCGCGAAAGGCCAAGGTGCCAAACTACATGTACACTTCAAAAGGTGTCCCACGCCAAGGGGCCATCGGTCACATGGCCTCCTCAGACCCCGTGTCTCCAGCCAGGCCTCCCCTTGAAGCAGGCCGCCCCCCTAATACCACGACATACATACGTCATTCATTCACAAACACACCCCAGTTTCTAATACTTTAAAAACCACTCGATATGTCTCATGAGAACATCTTTGTGCTTTGCAAGTCAACTCCTGAACGTGCTACCTGGGAACCACTGAGATCTATGCTAATCTGCTCATCGTCGTGCTATCCGTGAACTTCTGTGACCGCTTCGAGCATACCCATCAGTGCGCTACCTGTGGCCATCCACCTATTCTCCCGCAACATACTGCTCTGCTTGCTGAATCCAACTGTTTGTTGGTCAAGGTAAGGCCATGTGTCCTGGTCATATTTCGCAGATTTTTAAATTTCTATCTATTTGCGAGTAGAGTACCCAATAGTGCTTTGTTCATTGGTCTCATTGCTATTGACTTGAATTTCCATTGCTATGCTATCAATAGATCTATTTATTTTCATCTTTGTCTATTGTCATTGAATTGCATCCTTCGCGGGTCCAGTCTATAATGTAAGCATGTTTCCTTCTCGTGCAAGACAGAACATCTAAGGGACTAGTCACATGTTCAGATTTCAGTCACATCAATTATACATTTCTGCAATTTATGCAAATACTAAGCCGCACATAATGAACTGGTATAGTTCCTGCGACCAAAACAAACCTTGCATTGATCATTGTATGATTCATTTACTTTTGTATCAAATCTTTATTCTTGAAGATTGTATAATAATGTCGATATTTACTTTTCAGATTTATCAACAATGCCTGCCTGTTCGATTAGCGGTTGCCCTTCGAAGACCCATGCGAAATCTGAAGGAACTACAATGCATGTATTCCCGAAAACTGTTGATCGAATAAGAGAATGGGTCAGACATTGCGGATATCCACTGGATGAGCTGGAAAGTAGAGTCCAACAAGTCTTACAGGACAAGAGGGGTGATTGATACCGCATCTGCAGCCGGCACTTTTCCTTGGACATGTACACAACTTCTTGGGTAACAAAGAAGAATAAACGGCGAACGACACGGAAATTGCGCGAAAACGCTATTCCCACTCTATTCGTCCACATTCCGCCACCGGTGAGTCAAGTGTCCGGATTTAGCTTTAGGCCTTGCGGTAGTGTGTAGGTAGCCGAATGGATTAATTGATATTGTAGGTGTTCTATCCCTTGTAATAATTTCCATATTGATATGAGTGTATAGTTTTTTGAATAATGACATTTATCAATATATTCTTTTTCGATTTCATAACCCACAAACGCAATGTTAATATATATATGGGGACAGGGAACTGTGCTGTATTGAGCATTTTTCAAGTATTCTGTCGGCTTACATGGCTATTTTTAATATTGGCATTTCATTATCAATCATTAATTGACCTTTACAACTTCTTGACTATCCCTTCAATCTGAAGCAAGAACATTCTACATCCTTGACGTGGTCGCAGTTATCAACCACTTCTAGCGCGTATCAGGTAATCTTACTAGGCTAATCCGCTACATACTTGTTTTATGCATGTCAAGTAATAGTTTTATTCTATCGTGTAATTACTTTACCGAATGTTTGGTTACTGCTTTCCAATTGATATACACCTTAGTTATCGTCCACTGGTGTTTGTTTTCAGTTCTAATTAGTGTTATCCATACTAATGCAAGTACTGTCTTTCAGGGAGATGCTGAAGCGTCCACCACATCTACAACATTTCTAGATGTTCTTCAACAGCAGGAGGTATGGATACTGACAGCTCCATCGAGCGTCATCATCAGAGCTGGAATTCTTGTCGTTTGATTGTTCTACACAATGTTTCATTCGTGGTTAGCCGTTGATATGTACCTGTGCTGTCGACCCCAGGTGTGTGTTATGTTTTCACAATTGTAATCCTCACTAATGCAAGTACTATGTTTCAGGCAGTTGATGGAGCGTCAACCCCTGCACTTGATGCAGAGCCTGACATTCAAGTATACGAATCGGCGCAACAGCTTTCGGAAGTGCGCACTACATTTGCAACATCCATAGATATTCTTCAGCAGCACGAGGTATGGATAATGACAGCTCCATCATGCGTGATCATATAACGTGATTCCATTTGCTATATTTCTTCCCTATTAACGCAAGTGCTGTGTTTCAGGGAGACGACGAAGCTTCCACCACAATCACAACATCTCATTTAGATGATGCAGATGTAAAGGAATCGTTGAAAAAAAGTCGATGAAATGTGATCATATTTAGATTTTCCTTGATTCTTTTGGACAATGCATCATTTGCGGTTATCTCTTTATATGTACCTGTACGTTCGACCCCAAGTGTGTGTTATGTTTCCAATATTGAAAACCATACTAATCCAAGTACTGTGTTTCAGGGAGACGACGGAGCTTCCACACCAATCACAACATCTCATTTAGATGATGCAGATGTAAAGGAATCATTTAAATAAGTCGATGAAATGTGATCATATTTGGATTTTCCTTGATTCTTTTGGACAATGCATCATTTATGGTTATCTCTTTATATGTACCTGTGCCGTCGACCCCAAGTGTGTGTTGTGTTTCCAATATTGAAAAGCATACTAATGCAGGTACTGTGTTTCAGGGAGATGTGGATGCCTCCTCTCCAATACAACCATTCATGGCAGTCCATGCAGAGCCAGAGGTATGGATACTGACAGTTCCATCGAAATAGATCATCACTGGTCGAATACTTGTCGTTTGATTGTTGCACACAATGTTTAAATCGTGTTTGGCTATTGAGATGTACCTGTGTGTTCGTCCTCACGTGTGTTTTATGCTAACAATATTTTGATACATAGTAATGAAAGTACTATGTTTCAGGGAGACGATGGAGCCTCATTCCGTGCTGTCTATGCGGATACAGAAAATATAGTCGTTGCAGCGCAAGAGGAAGGGAGGGCATGCGGAAACGAATCAGAGCTACAGCGTGCAGATGTTGAAGGTCGAGTCAAAAAAGTTGCAAAGAAAAAAAAACAAAAAAAGGTTAGTCACAAACAGTTCATAACTTTAAAAAAAAATTTGTGCTGGGGACTGTTTTATGTTTTTTTCCAGTCAATTCTACTACACTCCACCTTGTGTTTAAACTGAACATTCCTTTTCCAATCTCTCCTCCAGTTACCCGTGGGTGTCAGAACTATACACACACAGACAGTGAAGCGAATGAGAGATGTGGCTTGCCAGACCGTGTACACTTTGGAGGAACTATTAATTGAGGCGAGGCGTGTTCAGGCTCGAGATGCTCATGTCCAATGGCCAGAACATGAATTAACTGTGTTTGGAGACTACAGCAAAGTTGCATTGGAGCATAGCTACAGTGCGACCGCAACACCACAAGACGTTATTGAATGTATTGAAGATTCACACAATCTACACCCGCCAAAAGTTTGCCACCAAAAAACCTGTCGACATTGTTGTGTTCTCCCATCAATGTTGAAGTAATAGATGTTGAAATTACAGAGAATGAACCAGCCGCAGCATCCATAGACGCATCAGAACTTGATATCAGCTATATTACTTTCCAATGTGTTGAAATCTCCACAACGTCACAGGCCGAAACAACGTTGACGCAGGATGACAGTCTAATGAAAGAGAGCAAATACATTGTATTCGACAGTTGTTTGATGGAAATTATAAGTATGCTGAAATGTGTGCATTCCATTAGAGGGAAAGTATGTGGGAAGCCATTGATTAATGTGACTCGTCAAATAAAAGGCAGTAACATCAAAATAAATGCCGCCTGTAGATTAAATCATAGGTTCTCATGGTCTGCACAATCGATGCTGGGGAAACTGCCAGCAGGCAATCTACTGTGTGCAGCTGCATCATTTTTTAGTGGCTGCAGTTTTAGAACGTTAGAGGCTTTCTTTCAGTTTGTGGGACTCCATTTCATTTCTAAAGAGCTGTACTACATATACCAACGTGATTATCTGTTTCCGGCCATTAGTGATGCTTGGAAAATTGAACAATTGTCTCTAGCAAGTACATTCGAAGGCAAACGATTCAGGCTAGCCGGCGATGGACAGTGCGACAGCCCTGGATTTTCTGCCAAGTACTGCACCTACCACTTTCAGGACATGGATAGTAAGAAAATTGTGAGTTCGGTGGTCGTGCAGGTAACACAATGTACATCCTCAGTGGCCATGGAGAAACTAGGTTTTATAAAATCAGTGGAATATCTACAATCGAGGGGAATGCACATCGACCTCATAGCCACGGATAGACACGTTTCAATTGCCAAGACAATGAGAGAGCAGTTCCCACATATTAAACATCAATTTGAAGTATGGCTTCTTGCTAAATCAATCAATAAGAAATTCTCGGCTGCAGGGAAAAAAAAAGGTTTTGAAAGTATTTTGCAGTGGTCACATTCTATCACCAACCATCTTTGGTGGAGCTCAAAAACTTGTGAGGGGTCAGTGGAAATACTACTTGAAAAATGGCGGTCACTGATGCACCACTGTACCAACGTTCACCGCTGGACAGCAAATGAACATTTCTACCAATGTGAACATGGCCCTTTGTCCCCAGAGGAGGCACGGAAGAAGAAGTGGTTGATTCCATCTTCACCGACAAACAAAGCCATTGAGAAGATTGTTTTTGACAAAACTCTATCAAGAGATTTGAGAGGACTGGCAGAATTCTGTCACACAGGAGATTTGGAGGTGTTCCACAATATGTGCCTAAAGTACAGGCCAAAGCGCTTGCATTTTAGCTTTCGGGGCATGAAACATCGCACTCTACTAGCGGTCTTGGCCCAAAACAGCAATGTCGGACGTGAACAATCTAGGACTAGGGGTAAAGTAAGGATGCCTCGCTACACTAAGGTGTTTTCAAAACGAAGTAAGCAATGGGTGATCAAACCAGTCTATGATGAAATGCAGTTCGACTTTGTGAAAGGCCTTATTGTTGCTGTGTAGAGAAGCACAGATATGGAATTTTGGACGTTTCTGTGCAGAGCAGTGATCCATTGCCACCGAACATTGCGACTGTGCCATGCCCACCCGAAGCACAGCTGATTGTGAAGTACAAATCCCGGTTTAAATAATTGCAATACGATTGTCTTTTTGTAAATAAATGTTATTGTACAGTGTACCTGTAAACCTAACCCCTACCTTCACCATCATGGGTGGCGAACAAGCTGGGTGTCATCTTTGAATTCTCTCTATTCACCTCACATATGTGTATGTATATATTTTTCTCATGTCTCATCTCATGTAAATGTAAATGCTGCGCACTGTTAACGGAGGGGAGGCTTGCGTATTGCAAATAATAAAACAAACAAACGAACAATAAATCTCACTTTTAACTCAACTCCTGTGGTACTTTATACTTTCCCTGACCTTCCGCCAAAAATTAAATGTCTCAATTTGGGCTGCAAAGCTCGCAGACAACGGGGACAAAATTGGGGCACTTAGAACGCGCCAGCCAAGCGGGCCGTGGCATTTGGGAGAGAAGCCAGTTCGCATTTGCACATTGAGGCGCACTACATAGACGATTCTAAACTTCAAGTTCTCACAGATGCCTATACTACGTGATGTTGCAAATAAAGAATGCGAAGGACAGCGCCCAGATGAGGCCCACAAGTCGCACTGGAAGTATAAGGGTCTATTGTTTTTTGACCTTGAGACAGGGACCATGCCGAAAGAACTATATTTGAAGGGAGTGCGCAATAACGTAAGAGACGATAAGGCAGGAAATTCAGAAACTAGACCGAGTTTCAGTTTTAGGTCAGTATACGAAAAATCATTGTCAAGAGCACGGTCCGTTTTACAGACTGCATTACGAAGAGACACAATGGAAATTTCAAATATAATGTAAGTAAATCTTTACACGCTTTTATACCGGAATGAAGATTTAATGAATGGATGCATGAATAAATGAATGAATGAAGAGCTAGGAAAAGCAAGTAAAACTGTTTGTAGTGGGCACATGGGCATGCAGGTCCACTGGTCTCACCGATCTCAGTCCTTGGCCCAGCCACTTTTCCCTGCACTGCCTACCTGCACTACGGGACTGTCTCTGTATCCTTCAGCCCCTTCTCCCGGCATTTACCTTGCACTTGCCACCAGCTGGCCCTATTATTTAATTTGTTTTCAACTAACCATGTACAGCCCTTCCCCATGCGCGATCAGAAAGACACCTGGCCTAGTAGGATCGTTGTCTGTCTGCCCTTGTTCCCCACCTGCCTCGTCACGCCTAGAAACACTTGAGTATAGGCGCGTTACAAATGCCATATCATATATCATATCATTCCTCACGCATGTAGACTGTCATTTATCATTGTGTGTTGGCCTCGATTCATCTCGTTACTTTTCGCATTGATTTTAGAGACGAACATACTCCATTGAACTATCCTTGTAAGCAAATAGTTTCTGATCGGCCATAATAAATAAAATGAGTAATATTAATGAAGTTCGGCTAGCGAGACTAATTATCATTTTTTTGTTTTCATAACAGGTATTTGATCCCTTTCTGCCACTGCCATCTGTTTGAGACACCGGCCGATGGATTCTTCAGCAGACACCTGCAGCTTCGTGTCAACAACTGGAGCACGATCACCATATTATGGGACGATCGCCAAGGGACCACATGCCCTTACGCTGTACTAGTGGCTAGAAGCAACATATCAACCTTTAGGCTGGACTAGTGCCTAGTTGATGGAACAGCCTTGCGGTTCACCGTGCTCCCAAAGTGATTCTTTTTACGAAAATGAACACCCTGTGTACCATAAAGGAACAGCGCGTGACTCAAGATGAAATGGAACAGTTATTGCGGATACAGATAAAAGAAAATAAATGGCTTCCGGAGTTCATATGGCAATTGCTGAATATTCTCTAAACATTTAATGTCAAATAAATGTACTTTACCAAATGTACCGTGTTGCTGTTTCATTTTAAAGTACAGTTTCATATTCCGAATTGTGGCGCGCTGTGTTCTGAGATGGTCTGTGTTGGTTTCCGGGTTCTGTGTGGAGTCGCGCAGAAGACGACTGAGCGTGCTTGCCTACGCAGCACAGTAACGTCACGGGGAGAGGCGGGGAATATGAATGTTTTGATAATGTCAGGCTCAGGGGCGGGGGAATTGATTTAGTGCAGCAAAAGCAGGTCAGCCAGGGCGATCGGGGAAAAGATAGGATTATCAGAAAATGGCGGCTCCCTGGTGCTTGTTTTCGCATGCGTTTAATGGACGAAAACTGGGGTAAGGTCCATAGGAAAGTTTTCTAAAATCGAGCCACTTAGGCTTAAAAAAACATGGCCGACCCGTAGGGACAATAACATTTTTTACTAGACCATGCCTTTAAGAGTAGCTTTTGGCACATCTCTTTTACTTGTCCCAAAAGAAAGTTAAATCCTATCTAAAAGGGCATGAGATGTGCTAGCACAGGGGTCTGCAACCTGTGGCTCTCGAGATCTGTTGAACTACAATTCCCAAGATCCCTCACAATTGACCATAATGGCTAGGAGCGATGGGAGTGGTAGTCCAAAACGTCTGGCGAGGCAAAGGTTGCAGACCCATGCCTAGATGGCCTCCATGAGCCAGCATGATAGTGCTCATTAGGAATACAGCGTTTATCAATTTGTCATTTCTGCGGAGAAGGCCACTTTTTCTTGGTGATGTTCAAGGCAACTTTGCTATAGGTTGGACCCCTGCACTAGCCCATGGCATCACTTGTGCTAATGAGTGTTTTGAGACTCTGACCCTAAATATCTTTCTACGGTACAAACCACACTGTTTCAAATTTCACGCTCCTCTGCCAGCCATTTGTTCTGCATTGAACGTAAGGGCATATATTTTATACCTACAAATGCAATGGTCTCTGCGATGACTTGGCCGGTGAGCGCAGTATAAGTTACAGATAATAAATAAGAACATGTGGGTTGGCCCCCCTCCAAAAGACAGAAGGGGGAGAGAAGGAGACAGTAAAATCTAGGACCCAGGCGGGCAGATGGTAAAGCAGCACGTCCCTGCAACTTCCAAACAGATTGTAGCATTCACAGGCTCCATGTATTTTTGGGATGAATGGATGTCAGATGCGGCTGCAGGACACGTACAGTGTATTGAGTCTCCATTCGCATGTGTCCCTTCGCCAAAGCCAATTTTTGATCAAATTGATCATCAATTTTTTCATGCGCGCAGTCTAGCATTTGCCATAAAATATTAAATGCAAAAATTTGTTTTGCGTTTTCAAAAATCTGATTGTTGGAATACTGGAATCGTATAAGTTTGTACAGTTCAGAGTCTCCATGTTCATTCTTGGTAGAGGGGCTACTAGACCTCTGTATGAATGTCTAGGAATTTGGAGTTTCACCTTAAATTACCCGGCTTAATCCAGATGTGGACCTCTTGCTCACTGTGCCCGAGAAAGGCTCAGGTTCACCTCACTGATGAGGCCCAACAAGGCCGAAACACGTGTCTGGGTTTGCTGTTGGTACTCTTGGTTAGGGGAGAATTGCCTAGCATTTCGGTGCTGGACAGCCCAGGTGGGCGGGACCAGACTAATATGCAAATGGTTATTGTAGACCCTCGCATTTAGGAACCTAGCTATAGAACAGGTTATTTGGCTGCGTTTGTTCTCAGTAGAGGGGCTCCCAGAACTCTGTATGGAATTCAGTGTATCCATCGTTTGTATGGGATTCATAAAGTGCAAACCTGGCTGAGAAACGGCTGAGTGATGTACTTAGGGGGCGCAACCACCTAGGAGGTTACATAGAAGGGTGCTGGAATAAGTAGCAGAGGAGTTGGGGTGGGTTGTGGAAACCGGAGGCAGGGTCGGATTGGCCCCTCGGAAATCGTCCCTTGGGAGTGGGGGCTTGTTTCTGGCCATGCCTGGGCTGGGTTGGAAGAAAACAAAATTAGAAAAAAAGATTTTCTTTTTTTCAATTTTTTTGTCTTTTTTTTTCAAACAGCCTTTCATCCTTCTTAGGTCGATAAATGAGTACCAACACAGGTTGGGTGATATTGTGTGCATATTTGTTCTATAAAAAAAGAGCTTAAGCGTAAGTGCTATACAATAACATATTATCATTTGGCCTTGGACTTCTGCTTAGATTCACAGTAATTTAGTGTACTTGGGAACAATGCTATTTGATGCCACTTCCTGTTTTGTTAAGGGGTAAAAGGTTGTGTTTCATCGCTTCCCGGAATGTCACTTTGGGGTGGGGTCAAATGACATCACTTCCGATGATATCATCAGTGGTCAATGGTCGTGAGGTGAGGGGTGGGCCACTTTTTTGAGGCGAGGGGTAGGCCACTTTTTTTGGGTGACCGGGCCTATTTCTTGTCCCAGTCCGACCCTGTCCCGAGCAGTTGATTGAAGTGATCAGAGATTGGTGAATTCTTCTTTGAAGAGAATGGTTTTAAAGTCCTTTCCTTGAGTAGGGTGGATCTGGGCAGTCTTATCTGCGTTGGTTACTTGTTCCAGAGACAATGTGGGTAGCAGGAAAAGGCACAGTTGCCGTTTGAGTCCCCTTTCTAGATCTTTGTTTACTGACTGGCGATAGTGCGACTTCAAGTGCTACACTGCCCTCTGGAGGTCATGAGTTTCTGGCCAGGTAGAGTGGTGGTAGAACCACCATCTTCAAATTGATTTCTTTTGGATACCAGAGACATACAAATTGCAATTTAGATAAAACTGCTATATACACGCTTACTTAATGCTAAATCATTTAAAATAAAAAAATACTACAGTAAAAAGGTTTTTCACATTTTTTACCATGAAGCATTGCCTGTCTGAATGCACTTTAAAAATGGTTAGGTGCTTAAACTGTATCCAAAAATAACTTGAGAAAAACTTGCAATTCCGTCTGTTCCAGTATTTCTAGTGCTTTCCAAGTTTGCACCTTAAGTTCTGGTTCAGTTCGCAGTCAGAGTCCTAACAGCACAGCTATCATTCAACAGATATTGGGACATAGATTCTTGATCCTAACATTTCTAAATGATAACTAATAATCCATATGATTACCAATGACATAAAATCGATGTAGATTCTGAGCCTGATTCAAAAAGATCTTGGGGCACAGGGACGTGAACACACTTTGCCTTGCGACCCTTCCCCCACAGATCTTCCCTCGAAAGTGCCTGGGTGACGTAGTGAACTTGTCAAGTGGTGGAGTGGTATCAAGAGGTGCATAGCCAGTCTCTCTGTGCATACTCAAAGTATGGTGTGTTCCCGGCTGGTGACTATGCATTGACGGACAGATCGCATATCGACTGGGGGTCAGTGACCCCCACAACACACCTGCGTTCTTTGAGCACATTTGCAGAGATGGATCTTAAATGACCTGTTGCTGCAAAACGAATCCGTGCAAATAACCTGATCCAAAAAAAAACGAATGAGAAATGACTTAATTTATTTGACCGAACATAGTAGATATTTTGGTATACGTATGGTAAATAATAGGTGGGGGTGGGCTATGGGTATAAGGTAGGGTAGGAGGGGATGATGGGGGGGGGTGCAACGGGACTCCCCCTGCATTATAAAAAAAAGTTAAAAAGCAAAAAGTAATTTATGTTTTACATTTAAAAAAATTAGGTCATTTTTCAATTCGTTTTTTCTTCTCAAAAATAATGGGGCTATCCGCGGCAAAAGCATTTTTTGTCTATTTTTCGTTTTGACCCAAGGAAACATGGGGTCTCCATGCACTTAAGGCTACTGGTTCCTAGGTTAGTTTAGAAGTCCATTAATTCCTAGTCGGATAACGTTCTAACGCACAGGGATGCGCAGTTTCTTTGGCGCGCATGATGAAGATGGAAGAAAGACTTTATGGCCCACGGTAGTCTGGTGCAAGATGTGGCGTCAAGGTCTTTGGCTGGGTGCAACACTGTGTGTTGTATATTTCACATATTTCTCTTCTATTTCTATGAATGGTTGTCTGTTTATTGTTGCTATGACAAAGCCAAATTAAGTTGACTTGAACTTGTATTTATTTTCATGAACTCTGAATGAATGCTTTTCTCACCTGGGTGTGAATCTGCTGGTTTGTTAAATCTGCCTTTAATTCAATTCAACGGAGGATTTGTTTGCCTTATTTTTGAGCACATGGAAGCCTCTGCAATAACTAATGCACATTTAGGACTGTTGGAGCCCTGCTACATGCAGAACATGCATTCTGACATGGCTGCATTTCCACCACCACCCCCCCAAATGAAGGCCCCAGGAACTTTCCACAGACACTTTCTTTTTGGCCAATGAGCTGTTTCTGGGAAAGTGCAACAAAAAGAAAAAAAGACGAAATCTGGCAGCGAAGCAAGAGCCTCTGGAGTAAAGGTTGTGATAATGTAATGTTTACATCCAGAATTTATTGGCGGGATAAATCAAGCCAGAAGTTCTGCAGTCTGTGCAGGCAATGCGCACCAATCTTATATCCAGGCACCCAAGGTTTACCAGCTGCAATAATTTAAGGACAATGAGTCTGACTCGCCAATTAATTATCTGCATATTTATATGACCCCTAAATAAATTCTGCTTAAACAGATACTCATCATTTCTTAATGCTATATCTGCCTGGAGAACAGCATGTCGGCTGCATGCAGGACACATGCAGGGGAACTGCGCTTTCTCGCCTTCGGCACATGTCAGGACCCACGCACACCAAATGCACCATGAAACCTTGCTAATTGCTAAGAAAATCTGCATTGATGCTTATGGTTGACACTTAAAACACATCATAATGATCATGCAACAACATTCACTTGGGCCTGTATGTAAAAGGTCCAAAACACTTTTTCAAGCACTTGCCACTTTGCCCAATAGCCAGCTTTCACTCTCCCGCCAAGTCTTTCTTTCACGAATTGCACAGAAAACACTGTCAGAACACTGTGCACTCATACACCCACCATCGCTTAGGTGCTCTAAAACTACTATGGTGGAGATTTGGTGTCATATAAAACCTCTGGCCCATACCCTAATCTGAAATAGCATGTTTGCAGTCCCAGCTTTTGTGTAGACATGCCTACTGCCAGGGAAACAAAACTGGATATTTGTGTGACGAGACTGAGTTTTTGTGACTTCTTGGGCTACATAATGAGTTTGGCAGTATAAGCGCTGCTAATACGGTCACACCTAATAACCTTTAATTGTAAACAGTGATTATCCCCCAAACCCATTATGTTTTGCGATTATATTTTCCTACCGTGAAGTGCTTTCCAACTTCTTTTGGGAAATGTGGCATTAACAAACACAGGTCTTTTTTTTGTCTGCTTCCCCTTAGGGTACTTCTACCTGCCCTGCAGAAGGCTATATAGTTTCCCATATCCGTTGACTCCCGCCGAAACATGAAGCAGAATCCCTATATTACAACAGGCGTTCTTGAACGTAGCAAAGATGTTTACGGCCACGTAGGCAGATTCACAAATATTGAGTTTAATAAACTGATATGATCTCTCATAACTACAGGAGAAAAGGAATCTCATAACACACTTTTTGTTTGAACTAATTGATTGTTCTTATTCTTTTCTTGTCCTTTCCCTTTTTTGTATTTGACTTAACTTCATTGTTCACTAAAATTAGTTTCTCTTTTTCGATATTTTTATATATTACATCACTTTTTTATGTTACAGTATATTGTAATACTGTTATTTTCTGTTTCATTCAAATTCTTCACATAAAACACTTCAAAACAGAAGTGAGTGTACTACACAACTAGACATGAATGTCTTCTAGCCTTGCAGTGTACCGAACGTGATATAATTGTAGATACACGCCCCTCACAAATTAAGTTTATATTGAATCGTCAAGCATTTTTAAACACAGTGTGGACTATATATATTTGTTCATGTCAAAGTCAATTTGGCCACATTCCTGAGAGAACATTAATGCTCTAGGGCCTTGCAGACAGTTTTTGAAACTATCTGCAACAAATGCTTATATGCAAAGCATTTTCAATTAGTAGTACTAGCTAATACTATGACGTGCACAGTAAACTGAATCTATAAAATTAGCCCACGCTTCCATACAAAATCATCCAACACTCTTGCCTGTTGGGTTGGCGCTTCCAGTATAGCCTTACTGCTCTAGTGGCCTGTCCAAGCCTGGCCCTCTTTGCAAACTCTGGCTCCACCTAAATGCTTCCTATGATGTCACTGTTATCCTGCATCTGCTGCCTTGGCAGCATGTGTTGTGCCTTTTCGGGGACAACTGCAGTCTGCACTGTCAACAGGTCTGGAGAGGGCTGTCCCTGGAAGCCCTGCTGGTATTAGGGCCGGTCCCTTAATGACTGTCCCACATCAGCGTGGCACAGTGCCACTGCCACAGGCTTCCCTGGGAGCTTCGGATGCTTCAGTGGCAGCATAATGCAGCATATGAAGCACACAATGAGCTGCCAATTGTTAAATATAGAGCCATGGCCACAGTGGCACTACCCGCGACTACGCAGATGATGTCATTAAGGGCACCGCGCGCGCCTGCCGGATACCTGCATACAAGGGCAACGAGACTTAGTAGCAGAGCTGAACCCACTTACCATAGATTTACGAAAACAAAGTGAACCGCTTCTAGGCACTTTACTCTAGCTTACAATAATTAAGCCTAGGCATTAAACCCTTCAGGCATGTTAGATTGATGCAAATGAAATTTGAAAGCTCTTCCTGGATCGCTGTTTTTCTTCGGGTTTTCTTTTTTTCGTGTATGAGTATAGGAAGTGATTTTTTTGATGCTAATACTTTAGGGTTTTATGGGGTAAACGTATGCATATGTAGGTTAAAATAAATACAAATAAAAAAGAGTTATGTGACTCTATTTTGGTAAAATGTAAGTTGAAATGTCTTTTATAGCAATGTTTTGTTGTCCTTTGTATTTTGCTGTACTACATTATTTAATTTTTTAATTTATTATATGAAATGGGCAGTCCTAAGGCATCACTGTATGAGCAGCCTTATGTACCCTTTTTAAAAAAAACTAGTTCTACCTGGAATATATCACGCCAAGCCAGCTCTCTCTCTCTCTCTCTCTCTCTCCCTCTCCCTCTCTCTCCCTCTCTATCTCCCCCTCTCACCCTCACCCTCTTTTTCTCTCTCTCTCTCTCTCTCTCTCTCTCTCTCTTGCTCCCTCACTCTCTCCCTGGTTTCTGGCTGACCTTGTAAGGCAGCAGATGGCCAGGACTCAGGGTCTAAAGCTGCGTTTGTTATTTTCTAATTTTTTATCATTGTTATAGTGCATAGAGTAACAAGTGTTGTCGCCGGAATTAAGTGCGTTAGAGCCAGGAGGATCGCTCAGGTGCAACGCGCTTGTCTTGGAAGCAAAACAATGTCTAGCAACACAGGTTTGAATTCTGGTCTTGTGCTTAGAAACAGGTCTCCAGTATTAAGCACATTATAAAAGAACAATTATGTATTTATCTAATAGGTTCAGCATCTCTACTTGCAAATCAGTGGCTAGCATGAACAATTCTTTTTTACTGATCTCTTCCATGGTATGCTGTAATCATAGGAGGAATGGTACATATATCTTACTGAGCGAAGCACATTATCATAGCCTAGAACAAATATATACTTTATTTTCTTAGTGAGGTATGGTATTCCAGGATGGATAGTCTGGTATACTCCTATTCAATATTTCAAAACAAAATCCTATGAAAAAAGGGATGGAGATAAATAGTACCAATGATGGCTCCTTGATACTTTGAATACAATGTAACATATTTGGGGAACATATGAATGACCACAGATCTTTATATTTGACAAATATGCATGCTGTGATAAAAGGGATGCATGTTTCACTAAGTATATAATGCACACTGGGCTTGGTACACATTGTATTTGTCACAACACCCAACCTTAGATTAAAGGATTTTTAAACATGAACCAGATATACTCATTTGGATTTGCCTCTGGGTGTGCATGTGGGGATCAATCATTCACTCCATCGGGCTCTGAGTGCCTCATTGGAGGTATTCTAGAAGATGAGGTGTTAAAAGGGGAAGTAGGTTCTCAGGATAAGGTTGTCTATGCATATAATTTAATAATTCTAGATTTGCAACATTTTGTATGTGCTTGCAATAACTAAATCTTGCTCACCATTTTATCATTAAAATTGGTAATGGCATTGCTGTTTTCAAAGCCAATAAAAATTAAAGGGGGGATAGCTCAGGGGGACATATTTGTCTTGGAAGCAAGACAACGCAGCGGAACACAGGTTCAAATCTCGATCCCGTGCTCAGAAACCAATCTCTCATATTGAGCGCATTATAAATGAAACATTGTAATAATAATAAAGTGAATGATCTTAATTAATAAAAGGAGAATACAGCAGGATCCAAGAAGTAGAAACAAGTCATGGAGTTTTATCAGCTGATATAGTATAAACCACTGAGATCTGTGTGTAACCTGCAACTCTCATGTCTGGTTCTCTACATCGCCCACTCAGCCTTTCAGCATTCTGAGGATGATAGATAGAAAATAAGCATTATTGATCATAGTATTAGCAACATTTGTCGTACTCAGTGCTGGGTAATGGTAAAGTCAACCGCTGTTGATGATAGCTGAAAACAGTTAATTATTAAATAAAATTATTTCGGTAAAAGCGTCCTTTGGTCTTGACTAATAACTTAAACAACATATGCCAGTCTTTCTGATCTATCTGTCCCTTATTTCTTTTAGACAAAAATGAATCCTACTCTAAGTGCTAATGCTGCCTCAATACGTGTGTACTGGGAACTGTAAATAACAGTAAAAATATGTGGTATTTTAAATATTCCTATTTTTACAATAGCACCAAATTATGATTTGGATCACATGGAATATTTCCAACACGGGGAAAACAGAAATTCCTGAATAGGGTAAATAGTTATCCTGTGCATGAATTTCTCTTTTAAATAACTCTTATTTTTAAAATACTGCCTATTTATGAGTTCTGATTTTATAGGCTATTTCTAGCATGAGGAACATAGAAAACATTGTAGCAGGTAAGTGTTATCATATGCAACATTTTGTATGTATTGTATATTAATATTGTGATAGTTTAACATATTGCAAGATTCCATATTTTGCAATATTAATCTTGTAGAGTTAATTGAAAAAAAGACAGCCAACCATTTCTGGGTGTTTCTACATATCGGCTGCCATTCATGATGCTGTCTGAAAGGCAAGTCATATTTAACAAATGCACAGTTATTTATAAAATCAGAATTCTATATCATATCAGAACTATATTTTTTTATCGACGGACCAACATATTGTTTGATTAGTGGTAAGTGAAAAAAGGCTCAACATGAACATTTTCTATTATGCATGTTTCGGAATGTATCCCATGCAGCATTGAAATGCTGTGAACTTAAATTTGATTGAATCCATATGTGCACATAAAACATAGATTAGTCAGCTTTCCTTAAAGCAAGAATTTCTATACCTCTATTAATGTACCATTTTCATCAATGTGTGAAAATAAATAGAACATCTGTGGTTATTTAAGTTAATGTGTCTTGGTTTCAAGCTCCAAAATAAGGGGAACGTACAACCATTGTGAAGTGAAACCCACTCAAAATATGGTCTTGTTTTTCTATGATAATCACCAGAATCTCAATAAGCTGACAAATGATCATTTTAATGACAAGTTGAGTGTATTTTCAAAGAAAGGATGCCTAGAGAAGTCCATTAACCATTCTACTTGCAATGCATACAGTCTCAAGAAGAATGTGGACCAGTTCAATTAGGCCTTATCTTATGGAGAATAGGATATTAAACTGTTCTTGTGTCAAGTGAAGTGTGCTTCTAAGCATCAGATTACTGCTGTTAAGATTTGTCAACCCGCACATATGAAAATGAGCTAATATTGTGCACAGAGCTCATGGACATGGAAATAAAATCCAGCTGTAATTCGTCAACTATTTGCCAGACTGAGAACCTGAATTCATAACTGAATTCAGCATACAAATGTGAATAAAATGCACATATAATAAAGTATGTTGTGTGCATAAAATGTGTATTTCAATAACATCATTATGCTGCAAACATGACAGAAACATAAATTGCATTCCCAGATTTGGAATTGTCATTTTCCTAATGATCACATATTTCTTAAAAGAGTTTTATTCAATATGCTATATCATCCACATATATGGTGGAGTGTTATTTTGCAGCTGACACATCCCCGAGTATGGAAGCAATGAGATGGGCCCTTGTGGGTGTAAGGAAATGAGGGCAACCAATCACAGGGCTTATCTAATGAAACATGTAGTGAAATGATAATCTATTGGTGGGTGTAAGGAAATGAGGGCAACCAATCCCAGGGCTTATCTAATGAAACATGTAAAATGATAATATATTGGTGGGTGTTTATCCAAGTATAACATTATTAGTTCCCATAAGAAAAAAAGAAAGAAGCAACTAGATCATGTTTGAACTGGCCACTGACATACATCTAATTTGGCGGAAGGAACATCTACCAAAAATGTAAGTGAAAAATACACCACTATATTTAAATATAATTCCCTTAGGAATAGAGCTCTGAAAAAGTAGGAGTGATTTATCTCCCAAAATAAAGGAAAGTAATTATTCTCTGCCGATCCTCCTGAAATCTGTGGTTTTTTTTATCTTTTTCCCACCATTTTTGTCAAAGGAATCAATCAGGCCAGTGTGAAATTGTGATTTTCGAATTAAATGTCCCGAGTAGAAGCATTCTCTAAGAATTCAAAGTGGGGAGGGGTTCATTGATAGGAAACTTGATTTTAGAAACTGGGTCTTCAAAATGTTTAACTTCCTGCAAATCTTTCTCTCTTTTAAAAGAAAGTAAAACCATTTAATACTCACCCTTTCGTTTATGCACAACTTAAAACATACAAACCATTCCAATTTTGTTGTCCATGTGTTTAAAATATAAACCCTTCTGCCCTTACTCAAAAATACATAATTTGAATTTGATGTATTTATTTTATTCCAAGACATTGATGCTTTGATAGTAATTCTTTCACAGAGCCAAATAGAATATTCGACTCGTATTAGTCAACTGTTTGAAATCATAATTGCCAATAGTTTATTTTGTGTAAATGCAATTTCCTAATTTAAAACAGTTTTTAGAGATGGATTGTACACTAAAATACCTGAGCACATTTTCAAGAATAGTAATTCAGATTTATTTTTCGATTTTTTTATGAATATGGAAAGTAAACAGGATATTTTATTCTAATGAAAATGTTAGTGACTCAAAAGTAGGCAGGGCACAGTGTATTTATTATCTCCATAATCTGAATTCACTTACCGTGTTGTGTGACTTCCCTAGCATTGTGAATGAGAGGAACACTTATATTTCCCTGATTTCCTATGTTAAATAAATTGTAATATTCTGTTGAAAAGAGCCTGTTTCCTAACACAGATTGTGTGGTGGCATCGTTGTTGTGGTGTGTACTAGATCAGTGCCATCCCTCTGTAATGAAAGATCTAACTATAAAAGTAGAAAATCCATTCCTTGGGCATATCATTACTATATGTATAGAGTGCACGTTAAGATTGCAGTGAATAGTATACTATGCAGAATGTATATATACCCCACGCTGATAATGTCCCATGCAATTCGAATTAATACATAAGTGGTATTTAAAAAATAGGGGAATGTAAAAGATACACGTTTTTACGATATTAACGAGACCCTTTAAATCTATTATAGGCCCCTTATTAAAATATTTGCCAGACAGTTTTTTGATCCCTTTATGTATATATTTGAGTGTAGGTCCACCCAAATGTACACCTACACATTCCAAATTAAGAGTTTGTGCACACCCATTCTTAACATCCCTTGTTCCATTCCCTGGTATTAGTCTAAAATCCAGCTCTCCAACATGCTTTGGGTTTTATTATACCAACAAATAGATTGTGATTTTGCAGTGGTGTGTATTGCAAATACCGAGCATTCAAAGGTTAAGAGATTAAGGGGCCGATTCATGGAACAAATGTGCGCCGAAAATCGTGGCGCAAGCCAGCGTAAGCGTGAAAAAGCAAGCGCACGTGCACGCGTGCGATTCATGGAAGGCCCTGCGTGTGTTTCCCCCGGGAAGTACGCCAAATACGTGCAAGGTGCACACAGGCGCACACGTCATTGCAACATCCGGAACGCCATGTGCAAGGTGCACAGTGAAAGCACACAACGTTAGCGCACACACCAAAAAGGGGGCGGAACACGGGGCGTAATGCGCAGCATGGGGAACAACGCGTGAAAATAAGGGCGTAACTGGGGATGTACTGCTGGGAAGTACACGGAACGCCCACAGGCACGCAGCCACACCTATTCATGGAATTGAATAGGGGAAACCTGTGCACGGCCAAAGACACGCACAGGCCTAAACATGTCCACCAGACGAAGGCAGGCGGTATCGTCCCTGCACATTACAAAAGTGTGCGCAAACAAAAAACACGTATATACGGCAACGATGAATGTCTCATTCTGTGGCCCCCTAGGAGAAATGACGTGTCACGCAATGCACAGGCATCCCAGAAAAAGCAAGAAAAAGAGATAAGCGACCCCTGTTGCCCATGTGCGTGTAAAAAAACACACACAGTATGCTGTGGCAGCCAGGAGCCCAAAAAATACATATGCGATCAACACACAGGCTAGTATGCCCGTAAAAAAAGGGGTACGCGACAAACATGGATACCCGCAGTGGGAAAAATAGCATGTGCGGCTCACCGTCTGCCTTCCGTGTAGAAGAAGAATGCGTAGTCAACACCCACCTGCTGTGAAGCAATTGCGTGTGAACCCCAATGCCTGGAAAACACATGCACCACTTCCCACCAAAAGCACGTACAGAGCGATGGAAACTCACGTGGACTCTTCAACCCGTGCCAGGGGAACACCGGCGCATATAACGTCACAGACGCACTTACGCGCTAAGGGCCTTTCCTCGAATTACACACTGACGTGCACTTTTTTCACAGGCCAAATCACTCCGTATCAAGCTGGCCACGCGACAAAACACGGAAGGCCACGCGACAAAACACGGAAGACCACGCTCCTGCCCAGAAGGCCATTTTCCTGCCCCCCCAGAGCGCTGAGCACGCTCCCACCTGCCATCTGCTGCTGCCTGCCTGCCTGCTGGCCACGTGCCCTGCTATTTGGTGCCTGCACGTCAGCCATCTGTAGGGGTCCAGTTGCTGTGACCACCCCTGCTGGAACAGAAGACTCCCGACTGGTATTCCTTCACTCCACAGCCCAGCTCCAGGACCCAGTTGCCCACCCACACCTGCCTTGGGGGTTGCCATGTCTGACAAAACAGCATCTGGCACCAGTGGCAACCCCCCAGCAGAGAGGCAGAGGGCTGCCAGCTTCAGTGCCAATGAAGTTGGCATCCTGGTGGAGCAAGCCCTGGGGCACTATGATGCCCTCTTTGGAAGTTCATGCGCCGACAATAAAGGATGGAAGAGGATCTGGAAGGACATTGTGGCTGCCATCAATGTGGAGAGGGTGGCAGCCCACGACATGCAACACGTCCGGAAGCGCTGGGAGGACTTCAAGTCCAGGACCCTCAGCAAGGCCCGGCGCCTCTTGAAGGCAGCGGATGCTGAGGGGTGCCGGGTCTGCCTTACCGACAACCAGATGAGGGTCCTGGAATGTATACGCCCAGCACTCCACCTCCAGATCCTTCAGAGGCAGACCCGTCCGGAGTCGAGCGGTAAGTGTACATGCCTACTGATTGGACGCTGTGCATGTTGAGGTGTGGCAGGAGTGTGCAGGTTGCACATATGTCTTGGAAGGGCCATGTATGGATGTGTATGTACAGGGACATGAGCCTGCCGCATGCAAGTCCAGTCATGTGTGAGACACATCAATGGTGTATGTGTTCAGATGCATGGTGCCCAAATGCATGTGTCGGTGCACACATGTGTATAATTATGTGTATGTACTGTGGCATGGTTGTGGTGTGACACATGGATGCTGGTTCCACCTTCATGTATGTGCACAATGTACATGTGTGTGTGTGTGTGTATTTGACATGTGTGCCACTGTGATACACCATGGATGCATGTGACACCGACATGTAGGAGGCTGATTGGCAGATGTGACATGGATGCCGATGATTTAACTGCGACAGGTGGTGGAGATGAACAGATGCATGTATGTATGGTGGCATGTGTGCATGTGTTTGGCACTCCCCGTGTTGCATGTGATGTCAGGCTAACCTTCGGATGCTCATGCTATTATATGTGTATGGTGCTGCCTGCTGCAACATTCCTGTTAATTTGCGCATGTGTGTGGGTTCAAATGATAGGTGTGTTGGGGATTGTGATGACATGTGTGAAGTTTGACACTGCCACTCATGTGCAACTGTCATGTGTGTATCAGACCATTGTAAAGTGCCCTGATGCCTGTGTTCTGTCTCTCCCTGTCTGCAGCGTCAACTGATGAAGAGAGCAGAGACAGTGCTTTGGAGCACAGCGGTAGGGATCCCACCGCCAGCCGGAGATGCAAGGCCCAGCTCTCCTCCCAGGTTGTCATCTCGTCGGGGAGTGAGGAGTCTGGTGCTGCGTCTGCAGCCACAGCTGCCGAAGGTATGTCCAAGAGGCGGGGGTCGGAGGTGGACTCCTCGGCAGCAGAAGGGGCAGCTGAGACCCCACAGGTCTCAGCTGCCCCGTGTGAGGCCGTGGAAGGGCCACACACGGGGTCTGGAGGGGGGATTCCACTGGTTCTAGTGGTGCAGTCCAAGGGCAGAGACAGGAGGCAGCACAGGTGGCCACGGAGGTGCCTGTGTGTAATCCTGTCCCTGATCCTGTGACTGCATCATCCCGCACCAGCAGGGATGCCTTCGTCCAGACCCGTTTTCAGGGAGGGGATCCGCTAACAACAACCGGCCTTCCTCTCCCTGCGGACGTGGCAATCCGGGACCGTGTTGAGCCTGTCCTGACTGGGGTGGCGTTGCGACAACTTGGCATCCAGGATAACCTGCAGGGTTCTCGTGAGGACGCTGCACGTTATTTCAGATGCCTCGTTGACCGCGTCGACTGGCTAGGAGGGATCACTGGTGCTGGGTTCCTCCGTGTGCTGGACCTTATGCCAACCCCCTCCTCAACTGAACACCCTATGTGCCAGTCGTTCACCGTGCCATCTTCTGGCCCAAGTATCACCTGGGCACCCTGTGGAGCTGCCTCTGACCCAGCGGCAAGGCTGGTGGAGGACACATCCCTGCCACAATCGGGAGTCGGAGGTCCAGCAGGGGTGGCTACCCCAACGACTGGACCCCAGCAGGAGGAGGATGTGCAGGCATCAACAGGCAGGGCACATGCATGGCAGCAGAAGGCTCAAGGTGGGAGCGATGATGGCTCGGGGCCATCAACATCAGATTAGCAGGCATTGGCCGGAGGGCAGGAAGAACCTGAATTGGGAGTGTCTTCCATGTGGCAGCGGTTGGGCCAGCAAATAGATGTGGAGCGGCGGTGGGCGGAAGAGGCACGGCTCACTATGGTCAGGGTGGAGAACTCCATGCTCAGGGTGCTGAGGCGGGCTGAGTGCCTCGAGGAAATTCGCAGGGAGTTGGAGGTGGACATGGCATTATCCCTGCGAGACCTCAGGGCCAGGGAACAGGCCTGCCTCCAGGACGTTGAACAGGAGTTCGATGATGCCCTGGCCCGGGAAATCAACAAGTGAGCCGTAGGACTTGCCTGCCGCCATTGTATATAGTTCATTAGTGTTAGGTTTCCTTTCTATTTTTCTTTCATTTGGGGCGCATGGACTATGCCCCACCTTTTTGTATATAGTTATATATTAGGTAGGGTTTTTTGTAGGTTTCCTTTGGATTGTTGGGCACATGGACACTGGATTTTTACATTGTATATAGTTCAGGACTGGATTTGACTTGATTGATTTATTTTTTCCCATTGAGCAAGGTTTTTTTTTTTTTACATTTGCATTTGGTTTGATGGACGAACCCTTTGGAGCCATTTTCATTTGGATTTATTTGGATTCAGCACTCATATATTTTTCATTCATTTTGGACATCCAGCATTTTATTTATTATTTTTTTTCTTGTGTGATTTTCTTTCATTCCGTTGATTTTGTATTTAATACATTTGGATTTCATATTTCATTTGTGTGGTATTCTCTCATTGGTTTCGTGCATGTCACGATGTGGGTTTTCTCATTCACTTGCCCCCATTGTGTGTGTCTGACGGACTTGTATTGATGTACATACTTGTAATTTGGGATCTATCATGACCTGGGGATTTCAATGTGGAGTGGATGGAATACTTGGTTGGGTGTTTGGACTGGGGTGGTGTGGGGTGGGATTTGGGTGGCCAATAAGAGCCATGAGTGTGGATCGTGGTGACGTTTTGGGGGGGACATGAGTCAGGGCCTGCTGACAGGTGCCCGTCACTGCTGGTTGGTGGGGATGCAGAGGGACATGAGTCGGGGCCTGCTGGCAGGTGCCCATCACTAGGGGTGGGTGGATGGGTGGGGGACATGAGTCAGGGCACACAAGTGTGCTCACAAGTGCATGGTGCCATGTGGGCTATCTTCAGGGCATGGTGAGGGTTGTAGGGTAGTCCCCTGTGGTGTGGGCTGCCTGCAGGGCATGGGGAGGGGGGGAAACCGCACACCCGGGAGGCCCACAATGCCAAATCACATGTGAAACTCCCTGCGTACCCCCCAAATACGCATAGCCCGCTCTCGCATGGAGTATCGTGTGTGAAACTCCGTACGTACCCCCCAAATACATGTACCCCGGTCTCACATGGAGTATCACATGTGAAACTCCCCGCGTATGCCCCAAATACACGTATCCCGCTCGCACAGGGCCTATCGCATTTGAAACTCCCCGTGTGCCCCCCAAATACACGTACCCCGCTCGCACAGGCCCTATCGTGTATGAAACTTCCCACGCACTCCTGAAATTTGCGCAGGCTGCCCATCCACCCTGGCCATGCCCCACAGGCAGCCCACACCACAAGGGGGGACCTTTTGCATGCAATTTACCTGGCGTGTGCGGGGTACGTGTATTCTGATTTGTTGCTTTGGTTTACCAGTTTGACAAAAGCCTCAACTGATATTTCTGGGAAGTTTCGTAGCTTGTTTGCGTGTTCCTCATCGGTGGGGTTTGCACTGTGATCGCTTGGTCTGTTTTGAATGGTGTGTTGGATTGAGGTTATTTTGTTTTTGAAGTGGTCTCCGAGGTCCTCGCAGAGTTTCATCGATGGAATTGGCGTGTTGTTGCAGCCCCGGTGGGTTTTTTATTTCGTTTATGATTTTGAATAGTTCTTTCTGAGCTTTTGGTGCTCTGAAGATTCGGTTGTCGTAATGTTTCCTCTTCGCTTTTTGTATTTCCTTTTTATATGAGCGGATCTGTTGTAGGAATTTCAATTTGTTTGCAGAGGTGTTGTTGGTCCTCCATTCAGATTCTAGTTTTCGTTTTTTTCTTTTCATGGCGTTGAGTAGTGGGGTGTACCACTTTGCTGTGGTTTTCTTACGTGATGGGGTGAAGGGCTTTTCTTTGGCGATGTCGTCTAGGGTTGTTGCGATCCAGGTATGAAGTAGGGCAACTTTTTTGTATAGATCCGCTTCTTCCATGTTTGATGCTTGTGGTTTGCTGAGTTCTAGGAGTTCGGTTAGGTTGGAATTTTTTAAAGTTCTCCAATTTCTTTTCATAATGATGGGTCATTTCTCTTGTTGCTTTTTTGTTGGAGCGGCCGTTGTGATTATGAATGGAATGATGAGGTGGTCGCTCCAAAGTATTTGAATTGGGGGTGCCGTGGTGATGAGATCCTTGTTGGCGAAGATTGTGTCAAGTGTGTGCCCTGCTGAGTGGGTTGCTCCTTTGACTAGTTGTTGTATGTTCATGGCTGCTAGTTGGGCAGTTAGGGATTTTTGTGTGGTTGTGGTTTCTTCGTCGAACCAGATGTTGAAATCTCCAAAGATGATCAGATGATTGTACTTGATGGCTAGGGTGGTGATTGCTTCTGTGAAAGCGTCTATGAAAGTCGCATCGTAGGTTGGTGGTCTGTATATCAATATGAATTTCAGGTTAGTTTTGGGGATTACTGAAAGTCGTAGTATTAAGAATTTGCATTTCTCGATGTTTAGAGGATCTTCCATTTTGATGGCCAGTTGTTCCTTGTGGATGATCGCTAGTCCCCCCCTCTTTTGGATTTTCTGTTTGTTTGGATGCATTTGAAGTCTTCAGGCAGGCAGTTGTTGAGGGTGATCTTGTAGTTGTCGTCTAGCCATGTTTCGGTTATAAATAGGATGTCTATGCCTCCTTCTGGAAGGAGGTCGTATATTTCAGTTGAGTGTTTGGACATTGACCTTGCGTTTATTAGGTTACAGTGGATTCTCTGGTTGAGATTTTGTTTTGAGGTTATTTGTTGTTCAAGTTTGTAGTTGTCTGTTTGTGGTGTTTCCACGTTGATGTCGGTTGGATGAAGAACGGCGACGGCTGCTTCTTCATTGAAGCGGTCCAGTAAGTTGTATATATTGATTTTTGCCCTTGAACTGTACCTAAAGGATAACCTCTATACATTGCTTCTGATTGTGCATCCGTGCAGAAGTAGTCAAATATCTGATATGATCTGTCAATGGTGCTAAAATTCTTTTGGCTTTCTTTTGGCATGTTTCACCTTCCCTTGACCGCTCTTCTTAATCCACAGACCTCGCCCTCCTGCGCGCAATGTCAGCAACAAAATGGGCAAGTTATACAAGTTTGCATCTAAGAATGCATGGCCGTGTATAGGTTTCTTGTATAGCTCCCATTACTGTGTTCAGGATATTTCAAGGTGCTGTAGGAGAAGAGAAGAAAGGGAGAGGAAATAGGAGAGAGTGAGGGAAGGGATGGGAAGTTATTAAGTATCTTTGACCTAGATTTGGCCATTATGACTTCATGGGTTTCTAGTAGTACTCTTGTTCATTGGATAATTGCCTGGCATGCTGTCTTTACTAGCAGACCCAAACTGATATTCAAAGGGTTAATGCTACTCTGGAAAAAATACAGTGGCCTTAAACATGATTGTAGCCCCCATGAGCAGGCACCGTCCCATATAGCAGGTTATGTATCCATTCTCTGAAGAGAAGTGCCAACATGTTTGCCCAAATATTGAAATGATTCTGGTTTTACCTTAAGTTAGAGAGTTAATCCAGAAGGTGATTCATGCACTTTGCAAGACGCTGAACCTTATTCAAAATGTAATTGCTTGGCATGTCGGTGCTCGGCTGTCTTTGATGGTGCGTACTAGACTGATATGTAAATGGCTATGGGCCTCATTCCGAGTTTGGAGGTAACCACGCCGCTATTTGCGGCATGGCTGCCTCCAAACTCATTCCGATTCCACCCTGGAGAATGGAGTAATTACCGGTCCATTCCAAGGTTGGAGAGACCGGTAAATCCCCATTCACCAGGGCCCTTCCCTATTCCCATCTGAGCCCCCATAGAAGCAGGCGTTAAGGAAGGACCCGCAAAGGGAACTCGTAGTAGGGCGGTAAGAGTTTAATGGCACCGGTCTCGTTACCGGTGACCCTTAACCCTTACCCCCCTACTCAGTATGTCTCCAATGGGATTACACAATGGACCATGTGATTGGAGACCCTTGTCAGTTGGCACCATGCAATAGCACAGGATTTTATCCTTGGCCGTTCTGTGCAGAGGGGTTCACAGACATTTGGCAAACATTAAAACGCTTGAGGTTTGAATCGGAATTAAAATGGTAACAGAGGCACTGACTCCATGACCTATGTTCCTAGCGAGAAGCTCCAACTAAGCCTTGCCTCAGAGATGACACCAAAGGAACCTGAAACACGTGTCCCGGGTTCGTGTTGGTATTCTTTTTTTCAGAGAGGCATGGCCTGGCATCTTGAAGGTGGACTGTCCTTGAGGATGGGACAGGACTGATAAGCAAATGTGTACTACTCCTCGGGGAAGGCACGGTAAGCTAGAACGTGTTTGAATCCCCTCTTGAGTGGGCGCTATATCATCATGTAATTAATTTCCTTCTCATCAGTGTGTGTGCCCCAGATGCGGGCAATCCCCCTTCATCCCCTGCTGCCTTCTAATGCAGATAAATGTACATAATGTTACATTATAACCTGTTCAGTATGTACACAGCCTGTTTTAGCAGCATGTTTCTTTCCTGTCAATTTCCTAATGATAATATCTTCTTCATAACCACTTGGTCGCACCCTGTTCCTATATCAGTTGGATCACTTGCAAAGCACGCTGCAACTAAATTTTTCACCTGATTTTATTGTCCTGCGTTACCATATTTTATAATGGGGTTCTTGCGCTCCAGTTTAATTAATAAAATGCAAATGAGTGAGAGGGTGAGTGCACAGGTTAGTGTCTTACCATTCAGCTGCACACTGTTTTTCAAGGTCTGCTCTAAAACATACACTTTTTAGTCTTAGGATCTCCAGTATATCTAATTATAATGACTATTGTTCTTTTATGACTCACATAATACCAGGGAGTGGTTTTTAAGCACGGGATCAGGATTCAAACCTGTGTTGCTCTGCTTTGTTTTTCTTCCAAGACAAACACGTTGCCCCTGAGCTATCCTTCCTCCCCATACTCGACAATCTCTATTCCTGGAAGCACGAGATCAAGTCAGAGCCAAAGAATGTGTGCCCCTCTATTCCAAAGTTCAAACAGCACGATTTGCTGCTCAAGCTTTGTCGTCGGCAGCCAATTGTGCATGGAATTACTTATCCTCTTATACTGGTCTCCTGATTACCCTTCTGTCGTTCTCTGTAAATACATGAAAACCTACTTATTATCTCTTAGTAATGAATTAAATACCTCATTGATTGATGCAGGGTTTGTGCATTTTTTATCTGTAGTTTTTAGCGTGTTTCTTTTTTTCTTTTTGCAATTTTATATAGATCTTAGTTGTACACAACCCCGATATCTTTAGGTGAGATTCTGCTTTGTATATTTTAGAAAAAAATTATGCATAAAAGTGTGTAGGTGTGTAGGTGACTGCATGAGACTGCATGAATGAGTGGATGAGCAAGTGAGTGCATAAGAGTGCAAGAGTGAGTGCATGGATGACTGTGCGAGTGTCTATGTGAGGGCATAAGAGTGCATGAGGGAGAGCACTAGTGAGCATTTAAGTGAGGGAGGGAGTGAGTTGTACTATATGTGCAACACACAAGCTATCTCGCAGCTCCCTTTAGACACGTTTTGTTAATTTTGTAAGGTGCCAAAATACCTCCTTAGTTCAGAGCAATCCCACACATTACCAACATGTATAGATAAAAGAATCCCTTTCCGTATCATTTTCCCAGAAGTTTACAATTCTTTTGGTATTGTATAAACTGAGCATGGAACAGGTGCTGGAAACAATTGTAAATATATATATCATATTCACAGAATGAATTATTTCTGAGCCGTTGCATTTGTAAAGAGCATGCCACGAGTATTCCAGAAAACGTCTTCTTCTCATTCTGGTTAACCACAGCTAAGACAACCGGCTATGTTAACATGTACAAATTCTCCCTTTGCAGACAGAACAGCAAAGTGAACATATGGTGCATGTTAACTAAATGCAGGCCTACAACAAAAAAAATCAAAGGGATTTTAGTCAGAGCCATGCCTATTGTGTTAGCCGCCTCATTCACGAACACAGTGTTGCTGGAGCGTGTTGGCGAATGGTCTTTGTTTCGACTGTCAGTTCCAATAAACACGAGAGCTGCAATAATGTGAGGCCAGTGACATTGCAACGAAACTCTATCCAGAAATGTCCAACTTGATCCTAATGTTATTCCCAACTTAATGACTCTGCCTTCGATGAGACAACGCCTAACTGCAGATTAGCCCGATGGAGCGCTGCAGTGGATATATTAGGGCCTGTGGGGCCTTGAAGTAAAACAGAACTTTGACCTATTGTGCTGCTGTAATGTACTAAACCCCATGTTCTGCCATTTTGCACTATAATGGTTTTTCTCAGGATAACGCATTTTTCAGGCTCTGTGGTGGTCGCGCTCATGCAGCGCTCTTGTCGCATCATCGTTCCGTTCCTTCTCGGGTGTTCATGAACCGTAAGGCGGGTGTTATTAGAAGTCCGTCCTTTTCAATCAAACACCCCCATTCATCTCTACCTACGTTAAGTCTGTACTCCCAAAAACCAGACTGGCACCAAAACCAACAACTAGATAGTCTCACCGTTATTCCATCTCAGGTGTTGATAAACCTTAGGAAGGGGGTTATTAGAAGCCCATCCGTCTCACTGAAATACTCCCATACACCTCGACCTCCATAAGTAGTGGTCGACATCTATAGGTAGTGGATACCAGCAACTAGATGATGAAGTTACATTTTCCTCAAATCTCGCTCCTCATTGCCAAAGCATTGTCAGACTGGGCCACCATGTTTGTCCAGACACATGGGTCACAAGCATGGAAATGGGACAGGCTGCTCACATGGCATGTTGAAAGTTTCTGGATCAATGCACTCTACTAACTGAGAGACTTTGTAGATGTGATGGGACAGCAAAGGTGGAACTTTGTACCTGAAGAGCTTGATTTCCCTCTATAATATTCATACACCTCCCAACACCCCCACACTTCAGCTGCTGAAGCCTAATCAGACTTGTTCCTGGAAAGCGGGGCGCATTCTGCAGCTGGCCTTTACCTACAGGAGTCCACTCCTTGCCTTTTTAGAATTAAGGATCCATTCCTTGGCTTCTCAGGTTCAGTGGTTGCTATGTTATAGGCTTTTTGACAACGCTGTGTTTAACCAATTATTTGAAATCAGACTCGTTGAAGGAAAAACATCCATAGGGTGTTTCTAAATCATCTATACAATGAAAACAACAAGGCTACACCAAATTAATATATGCTCCCCTGCAAAAATGTTTTGTTGTTGTTTCAATTAGACATGATCTTGGAGAAACTCAAAGTAGTCAACAAAGTCAAATACATGCATTTTGTTGCCCAAGAAATGCAAATACCCAGAGTACAAGTGGTGATTAGGTGTTTGATAAAACATGCAAATCATTAACAAATGCATCTTGTATAGTAGGTTTGAGGGAGGTGAGGTACTGAATGTACTCACTTTTGCTAACTTTGCTGTTGTAGTGCTATGCTGTAGGAACGCAATGTTCCACTTGGATGGAAGCTCACTGGAAACCGATCCAAAACACGAGTACAGATCAGGGCGAAACATGACTCAAAGTGCTTTTAATCCATAATGGAGCCCTGAAGAGGAGTCCTCCTGCGAAACAAAGTTTGACTCTCCAAAAGATTAAAAATGAAGTCTTGCAGACCTCTCATTTTAATATTAATACATTCTTTGCAGAAAGAAAAAGTGACAACGTTAGGATTTCTTGTACACAGCGCCTCCTCAAAGAATATTCCAAATATGAAATTGTCCTTTCGAAACCTGTTTCGCTAAATAGTTTTCTTAGCACTGGTTGATCAAGGGTGGTATTGGGCAAAGTGGTGTGTTGCTCAAAGAGGAGCAACCAACCTAGCCAATTAAAATGTACAGCACTGTAGTTGGCTGTGATCCCCAAGACCATGGCCCAGGGGCACCTAGGGGCACGCGCCAAAATGGCGTCATCGGCCTGCATGCCAACACAGGGGCCGTGTAGCTCATCAGTAGACCTAGCAGGACTATTGGCTTCCCTCCTAAGAACACCACCTGCAGAAAACAAGTTGAAGACGTCTCAGGTGTACTGCTTCCGCGTTACGCATTGGCTGCTTCCGTTATGGACGCTTACACGGTAACTAAACATACCTAGCACGTTACGAGGGTACCACAGCCTCCTAATACTTGCCAAACTGCGAATCTATATGTAGCCGGTGCAAAATTCGATGCCTAAATTTTGTGGTTTGTTCACTGTAAATGGATCCTTATTTTTTCATCTATTTATCCTAGTAAAAACAGAGGGGGAAAATATGCGAGGCAGTCATAAATATGAAAACTTTCCAGATATTATAAATTCTAAAATAACGATTCTGACTTCAGATGAATTGTTTTCATATGTTAAGCATAAACAGTTTTGTTCAGAATTTCAAGAAACCTTCCTAGAAAGTGAGGTTTCTTTCCATTAACCGCTTGCTCACTGGTCGACTCTAAAGTCCAATACTTGAATGACTTTTCAGGATTTGTGTGAAAGGTTATTGGTAAAGCCTTGCAGGTGTTTTGTTGTTTTTTGGAGGGGGCTGAGGGTGGCACTCCTTTTGGATTATAAAGATAGCTGGGATGTGAATCTGATCGCATAGATGATTGCCACACATGTCCAAGTTAACAGATACATGTTTTCATTTGGAAAACTGCAGGCATAAAAGTGGAAAGTTGTATCCAAAATAATTAGGTTATGTCGCTTGAAGGTCATCATATTCATGTTGGCCAATGTCCGATGTTGGCGTTGCTCCCCTTTTATTGCTGCCTGTCTTTCAGTAAAGTTGAACAAATGAACCCTCAATGTCATCCTCAAACTGTTTGAAAACTAGGAACCCTCTTACTGAAAATGTATATTTTATTGACTGCTTACGGTTCGCTTGGATATTTGAAGTTTGACGCCTGTAAATGCATTCCCAGTAATTCTAAGAGTTAGTGTCAACAAGGGGTGAATGTGTTTTGAAGTGAGAATCGTTTATCCCTTACCTTTGGCACACATTGTACATACATATGCTTGGCATTCCTGCCCATATCCACTACTTGACATTGAGGTCTGTAATATCGGCCAATGTTCTTTCCATTTTTTGCTATGAACAAGACCTGTTTCCCATTCCAGTGGCCACTTGATGATTTATTTATTTTTTCCCATTGTTGGTATGCTAGAGAGAAACAAAGTGCACTTCTCCACTCTCCCCACACTGTGGCGCTACAAGGAAACTTTACATCGCATGCACATGGTTCTAGCCAGCCAAGCACCCAGTGACATTTACGGGAGTGTTAAGGCTCAACCGCACTTATGCCCTTGGGTGTGACATGCTTAGGGCATGCATGTGATGAATCATGTGGAGTCATCACTGATACCCAGCCTAAAGTCTCCTCCCAGGTGGTATGGGGAAGGCAGCCGCTACCTGATCCTAACCCTGGGGGTGGTAACATGAGGAGGATCCCATGGGATCACATAGGAGGAGACGGCTATCAAGGGGAAGTGGTGACTCTGTTGGGAGAGAAGCAGTATTCATCCTCTTCTGAGGATGAGATTTTCCTAGTGCCTAAATATCTAATGGCATGTTGTCAGTATAAGGTTCCCCTCTCCTAGAACTATCCAAAATACAAAACATGAAGATCCTTTTAGTAAGCATGAAAATGGTACACTGGGAGTTCAAGAAGATATTATATTACAACTTCTAGGTGTTATGATTCTACGTTATATCTAGATCTTAAATCCAAGGGAAGAAAACCAACTCCTTTAATACCCACCCCTGACTATAAACCCTCTCAATCATCCAATCAGATAGGAGTATCTAATAAAAGATCAAACAAGAGCATTGTGGACTTCAAGTCCCATAATGCTCTTAGTACTGAATGAGCAAGAGGGGCTCAGAGTTAGAAAAGCGCTGTGAGTGATCTAGGTGTTAATGACCAACACCTGCGTGGAACCTTTAAACATTTAAAGGACTTTCAGGTGCGAACGTGGGAGAAGCAACAGGGAGAAGAAGCAGCTGATGTCGGCATTGTGGTGACCAGAGAATTCTGTGTGAGAAGTGTGGCAGAAGACAGGAAGTTGGGGCCTAACAAAGGGCACGCAGCAGAAAGGGGATTTGAAGCAAACTACGCTGTGAGGCAAAGGAGCTCCCTACACGCCGTGAAATGCTTCAGTGTTTAATCTGCATCAGAGATTGTGCAGAACCGTGAGTGCTGCGGTGGAGGTTGGTGCACATGGTGGCAGACCAACAGGAGCCTTCAGAAGCTGAAGAGGCCCGAAAGGACCCGCTGCAACACCAGCGAGTCAGGAAATGCCAAGGCATACCAGTGAGTTCGCCTAAAGAAGGTGACCCTGGGGCACTCTGAAGGAGACCGCTAGGTGAGAAAATGCATTTTGAATATCGAACTATTGAATTTACGCGAACTGGGCACAACTCTCCAATAAAGGAATTCCACAATGGGGAACATTGTAACCCGCATTGCCAAGGCTAAAGAAAAGTAATAACAAGGCAAATTGGGCACAACTCTCCTAATGAGGGATTCCACATAGGGTAACACAATAACCTGCATTGCAAAAGCCAGAGAAGATTGAGAATAAGGCAAATTGGGTACCATTCTCCCAGGAAGAGATGCCAAGTGGGAGATAATTGTAACCAGCATTTCAGCAGCCAAGATGTTATACAACCAGACAACAATGGCTACAGGAGCAAAGCCCTTCTTGTATAAAAGATCAAGGAGGAGAGAATTGTAACCTACATTACCTAGAACCAAAAGACTGTGTTAATCATTATTTTGTCAAATATGGGAAGAAATGTAACACATTCTGTTAAGAGTCAAACGCCTAGCAAGTGAAGCAGTTGAATTTGAAACAAGCATTACCACCGAGTTCAAATTGTAGTAGTAGGAGTTTTATCCTGGCAGGTGAGTAAACCAGGAAACCAGGAAAGGGACCAATTGTAGTTAGTCCTGACAGGTGAATGTACCAGAAATAAGAAGATGATTTAAAGTACTGTGGCTGTGGTAAAAAGGAGGTTGTTGAAAAAGAAGTATTAACTCCATCACAATATCCTGATGAACTGTGGCATAACAGAAAAGTAATTGTTAAACCATCTTGACCAAAGTATGATATGCTTTGGTCTATGGAGAAAGAAACATTTGTATTTGATTTATGAATTAATGTGTGGAAGAAAAGACTGTTGGTTTATCAAACAGGAGGTGTTTGGAAGAAAAACATTTGTTTCACCAAAACATGAGGTGTTTGGCAGAAAAGGCTTTTATTTTACCAAGCAGGAGGTTGTGGGAAAAATTAAGAATTGCTTTGAATTGTGAACCACCCCTTAAAAGAGAGACATTCACTGTACCAAAGGAAAGGGCTACATTGAATGCAAATAATGTGGTTTACTACATTGTACAAAACGTTATTATTGTATAAAACTTTCTTCAAACTGAATTTTACACCAGATATTCCAGAAGAGATCCAGAGGAAGGGCATCCAACCCTGGTCACAAGGATTCCTGTTTACAACTTTTGAGTATGAATTGATATATTGTTTTGTGGACATGGATACAGCCAAACTAACCTTGTATCATTTTGTAGTGTATGTTATTGTGATGGTCTGATACCTTTTGCTTTTGGACACTAGTTAATTTTTCTTTAGCCTTAGTTTTTAGGAAGGTACATTCTTGTTAGGTTAGGCAAAGGTAGGCGTTTGTCTCATCCCTTTTTATTTAATAAAATGGTGGTATGTGAGAAAACGATAACTTTTGTGTCCTTCTCACATTTCTGACCCCCCACATGGGCCTGCGAATGAGGAGGAGCCTGGGGAAGCTTGGTTAGAGCACCACTACCACCACCAATGCTTTTATCAGTTGGCTTTGTCATTTTTATTTCATAGTATTTTAGGTTTTTCTTTTGTTTACACCTTAAGAAATGAAACAAAAATATATGTCAGACATGAGAATGTACACTTGCGTTGGACTACAGTGCTCATTATCCCTCAGCATTGATGATGTTTCCCGGGACTGATGGGAGCTGTAATCAAAGACATCTGCAGATCCCTTCATTAATGTAATGTAGTGTGAGCATAAAGCTGCATCGCAGAAAAATGACAACAAAGCCTCTGATGTTAGTCTATTTTTTGATGATTACAGGTTTCCTCTCACAGTCTTTTAGTGTTTTGGTTTAATAACACCAAAAAGCAGCAGGTCCACTAAGTAGCAGCCATACATCTGTCAATCAGCCCAACTGCTCATCTTGTCTTTCAACTTACAAAGCAACAGCCAACGTGAGCCCGAGAGTAGGGAGCTTGGATAATCACTTACCTGGTGTTCTCCAATTTTAATGTTGTATTGAATGTTTCATATTTACAAGGGAAAGAATTACTGCCAGGATACACTCAGACATACCTTGTATTCAATCATTGAAGAAGTGTGACTAGTACGACTCACTGTATTTCCAACCGAAAACACCTACTGCTTGGGCAAACTCTCACCTCAGGACCAAATTTAACCCCCGCCATCTGTGACCACAGGTTCTGGCTAAGAGCATATGCCAAATGTCCATTATGGAGTTGATTGGAAATGATTGGCAAGCACAGCATCTGCAACATCTTTAGGGACTGGAGCCTAGGGATTGTAGCAATCACTCTCATAGGACAACAAGGTGAAGGTACTGGTCTGATGGCAGCCTGCACACAGGAAGGGCCAACGTTTATAGTGTCTTGCACACAATCGTCCTTTAACTAAGGGACAGTTGAAGAACCATTATTAAAGTTAAGGCCAGGGGTTGTTGTAAAGTAAGTTGTGAAGTTTATGATTCGCTGTAAAAGCTGTCAGATCTGGAGAGGTGAAAGATTTCAAGTGTTGGGTGCATGGGCAGCAGGTGGTGGGATAACAAGAGACAGTGTTTGCCACATCCTCAGCCATGGGTAATTGTGCTTTCCATGTAGGGATATCCTGGTAGGCTGTATCATGGTATCTGGAAGAACAATGCTGTTATTATTATCCTGATTATAGGTAGTACTGTGGGTACGCAGAATTTGTCGTCGATATCTGATTGACTTCTGATTTGTGGCCAGAACCCTTGCACTCTGGTACCGGGGATGGGTGCTGAAGGGTGAATCACATCTTGACCCACGTACACCGTTGCAACTTCAACCCCGTTCCCAGCCTGCCCCAGTAGGAATACAAAACATAGTAATGTGTAGTATAGCAATGGAAGAAACAGTGCTGCATCTGTGAAAGCCTTCATCTCATAAAGGCATGACATAGAAACACACTACTGCCACAGAGATCAATGGGCACCTAAATGCCTACCTGCTTCTGAACACTGTAACAAGTAGCACTAGATAAATAGCCAGGTGCATGAGACAACTCTGCTCAATTTACTGTAGGTCTGATGTACTGTAAAGAATGAAGCCACAACTCAAACAAATCATTGTCCCAGATGTCACTTTTATTCTCAGCACTTGCTTAATACATTAAGCTACCACTCCCAACAGCTTTACCGAGGAAATTAAACAGGAAGGATTAATAGGAGTTGATGTTCAAATTATCTCACGGCCACCAGGCAATGTAGTAACAGCAAGCCCACATGTACAATATTTGTACTGATGTGTGTGTACTTTACCAATGGTAGAAACAGAACTGTATCTGCAAGTGTGTGTGTCTCATCAAAACATAAACAAATGAACACCCCAATAAGGATATGATATAAAGCCAGCACGGTATAGGGGTTAATCAATTGCTCACACAAGTGGTGTTGGCCGGAACAAATTAAAACTTTTAGACTTATCACCGGACATCCAAAATCCTAGAGACGGTGGTTTCAGCCCACCTTGAAAAAACATGTAGACAACAACCTGCTCCTTGTCCACTATCAAGCTGGCTCCCTTCCCCCTACACGCAGAATCCCATCTGGTCTCACTTTTGCATGATACTTTACAACTTGCAGAGGGTGAGGATTTGTCGATGCCGATTCTTCTGATCTCGCCACGCCATTCATCAACACTGATCATGCCATCCTTCGGCAGCGACTTCAATCCATCGCAATGGTCACCAGTGATGATAAAAAATGCTTCTAGTCCCTCAAGAATAGGATGCAGAGCGTGAGGCTAAGCAACTTTACCTCATCGCCATTACCTATGGAGTAACCCAAGTCTTCCTCCTGTTACTGCCATTATTCAACATTTACATTGACATCAAACTTCTTGTGGACCTCTTCGGGTCCCATTATCTCACTTTTCACGTCCATGCAGGCGTCTCTGTGCGTCTCATAGGAGAATTGAATGGCAAGGAGCCTCTTAAAGGTGAAATGATGAACAGCATCTCAAAAGACTGTGCACAAGCAGTATCGAAGATAAATTGTAGCCAACGTAGTTATGAGATATCGAGACAATATGGCTGATTCACCTGATAAATAAAAGCGATATGTGCAAATGAGACATGAAGAAGTCCACCTACTATGTGCAGAGGAACACTCCACCTGTGACTGCATTCAAACCATGCAACGATCAGGCTCGGACTGGCCTATAGGGCAACAGGCCCATGACCGAACCAAAAATACAAACTGCTGGCGTGGACTAGTTTTTCTGGTCAAAATGGGCCACTTTTTTGCCAATTTAGGCCAGTTTGATGAGTTAATTCAAATATTCTTTAAAATCCACAATTTGCATCACACGTCTTCAACAAAACTCCCCCTTGGTTACCATTCAAACAGTGTCACGAAGGAATGAATAGCTATTTGCAAGTGTCGGTCACTTTTTCATTGGTGCCTGAGACAATTTTATGGACCCATCTGACCCTGGCTACGACCCTGGCAGCGATCCACTATCACTCCCCAAGAACTGCAAAATGATCATACTTACAAAACCCCAGAAATAAACATTCTCGTTATACATTCTCATATTCTAGAAAGCGCTCCCCAACAAGTAAAAATCGTCCTTCCCTTCCAAAGAGCTAATAAAAGATTAATATTCATTATCCGATATTCGAATACATCTTAAATCGGACCCAATCCATCATCAGATTGAATCCCTCTAAACCCTTTGCGAATTTGACTACGAAAACTTCCAAGCGTTTTAACATCTGAAGAATATGGTTCTTCCTTCAAAACCATTTGCTTTACATGATCTGTACCCCAATTTGCTACACAGAGTGATTAGTCACCCTTACGGCGCTAGGGATCCACAACAGAGATGTCAGGAATAAACATCAGCAGGAGCAATACAGATGAAAGATAAATCCCTCAAAAATGTACTACATGGTGTTGAAAACTCTACTGGATCAATGAGAGGTTAAAATTGTACTGAAAGTCCAAGGGAGGAACTACATCAAAACCAACATCCACATAAAACAAGGATGCCTTTGTGTACCAGCACTCTTCAGATCTGCATGCAATTGAGATGTGGATCTTCTTGGAATTGGCCAAGCTGTTTATCCCTCAGATCGTGGAATATAGGGTTGCAACCCTGTTTTTGCCGATGACTCTTAATTGCAGAACACCAAAAGCTCTTGTCTAATTAAATAGTACTGAATCCTGTTGTAGAAACAAAATCATAAATAATGAGAATACATTAGCTCCTAAGAAAAATGTGTAGGATACAAAATATAAAAATCAATGGATAAAGCTAACCGGAAAATATGAAGAGAGGAGATATGAGTAAATCACACAAAACAAGCCAGAAAAACTTGCAAGTGGCATGAAAAGGTTTAATAAAAAACAGGTGACACATGCCCTGTTCATCTGAAGAAAGACGTGTCTACAAAGATTGGTGGTGCAACCTCCTGTTGGGGTAGAAATATTAGCACTAGAACCCGCTGCTCTCTAGTTGTTTGGGACTACTAATCCCATGGTCCCCCACTATTGACTATGCTGGTGTTGGCTGATGGGAGTTGTAGTCCAAATCATCTCTGGAGCCAAAGGTTGAAGACACCCATATTAGCCAGATCGGCTGAACATGTTGCGCTATTTGAAATAGAAATGTGGAACAATGCCCTGCATCCACCAAAGACATCGCAAAATGAAGAGTGCAACGGGAATTGTCCTACTCCATATTTGCAGTAAGTTTAGTGAGCCCTCCTAGGATTTGCCATAACAGGGTACTCTAGCACAGAAGACAACCATTGAAAGAAATACATGACTCAATAAGGAAGCACTCATTGATGAACGCAAAAAAAGAGTTGTAGACCCAAAGGAAGCTGTGGATGGAATTACAAAACGTTGGGGGTCATTACGAGTGAGGTGGTAGGGGATACCGGGCACCGTTAAGGAGACCGTTGCCGGTAATCCCCTACCGCCCGATTCCGAGGTCCCCTAACGGGAACCGCAAGGGACGTGTGGTCAGACCACACGTCCCTTACTGGTCCCGTTAGGGGACCAGGCAGCTAATTACGGGCCTGCCATTAACAGGCCCGTAAATAGCGCCTTCCCCATTTCCATTGAGCCCTATGCGGGCTCAAATGGGAATGGGGAATGGTTGGTGCAATGGGGACTTACCTAGTCACTTTCATGTAAAGAGTAGAACATACACGTTTCTATGCCCACTGGGAATGACACCCTCACTGATGGAGATTATAAAGAGAAGAGGTCAACCACTGATAGTGTTTCCTGTTGATTTAGTGGAATGGAAAATGAGGCCTCTGTCTCATGGGTCTTGTAAATAAGTGTAGCTGCCTCTAATTGTTAACTGGTATATGTTGTATTAAAGGATGTGTGCTGGAGAGGGAGGCTGACGGATGAGGAGGGAGAAGGCATATTGTGGTAAGGACAAATGTCCTGTTGTGAGAGGTGTTTACTCTTGATGAGGCCCTTCTTTGTGTTGTATAAAATGCTAGTATAATTTGATTTTCAAAAAAGGATAGAGTGACCACCAGTGCATCCACACGGTCCAGCAGAATCACTTTGATTCTGATCCATCTCTGCAAAGATTGGAGATGGATGAGAGGGTGACCACATGGAGGGGACTCGGGGCCACTGAGATGGCCGTGCTTTCTACAGCAAGGATGCACTAGGTCTGGAGTTTTAAGTCGTTTAGCTGATCCCTTGCTCAGATTCCAGCGGCACATACAATGTGGTACCAGCATCCTTCGGTGTTCCGGTCATTCACTCTCAGCGGCACTGTAGGCAGTTCATAGCAACGTCTTCCTTGCGTTCTGCTGCACGGAGAGGTGGTTCAAGCCTTGTGCATGCTTGTATTCCAGAATTGTGAGTTTCTGAAACTCTTACTTTTGTGTCCTAGGGTAAACAATGCAACAGTTATTCAGCCATGATACCATCATGTTCCCGAGGAGCATCGCATTCCCGACAAGTGAGAAACATGGGTTTATCGGAAGAGGGTGGCTCCTCCTTGACATATGAGTTTAACATGTGCCCCGCGTAAGTACACAAGGTATGAATGCATCCATGTGTACACATAGACAAGCATGCATACACAAAACATGCACACCTTCAAAGAGCTGGTGATACCATGTGTAGCGTTTAAATACTCTTATAAAGATTTGAATGCACTAATTCCATAAGCAAAGGTTATTGAATACAGCTCTGTTGGTATATTGTCTTGATGTACGTTCATATGTTTTTCAAAAAAAGTGCCTTGTTTCCATTTCAAATGCCATGAAGTGGGATTTACTCTGGGGATAAGAAAACAAGTCTGGATCTTAAGTAATTGACGATGGAGCAATTTTCCGGGTTATTAGAGATGGCGAGCAATGACTGTCAACACTTTTCTCAAGCAATTCTTTACATCTTGGATACAACGCCTGAAGGAGAATGAGGGGCGGGAGGAAGCAGGGCTTAAAAGACAAATCCGTTTTTAAGATGTTGCTAGCCAAATACCAATCTGAGATCAAACTGAACAGAAAAAAGGGTTTCACTGTCCAGACTGACAAGGCAATAAACAAGCCAGGGGCAATGTTCAAATTAATTAGCCGCTGGATTAATCCCTTAGCAGCCTGCTGTACAGCTGTGGAGTGTGCGAGTCCCTGCCAAGAACTACAACTGTTTTGCATTGGTAAGATGAAAGCATTCACACGTCAGTATCCTGGTCCAGGCTTTCTGATGCCGCCACATTAGCGGTGGAAATTCCGACATCCGCAGTCTGATCGCGCCGCGCGGTGCTTCTATGCACACATCAACGCCGAAGTAGACAAATCTCTCTGGCACGCTGTGAAAGACCGAATTCTGCATGATGGATGAATGCCACTCACACACTCAAAAATTAGAGATGTGAGATCAAGGTGTCTATTGATAATAGTAGATTGCAGAGGGACACCAAGGCTTGAACAATTTGCATAAAAGTCCTCGTATGACCTCAATTTCATGCAGAGAACTATGCCGCGTAACTTGAATTTCTCAACAAGTGAACTTAGCTTTTGACTTGTCACACACAATTTGTTTATTATTAATGTTTTCTTCCTGAAATTGATTGTAGCTTGCAAGGATGAATTCAATGCTGGTACGACTTTGATCCCATCCTCGTTGCCAATTATATTTCAAGGTCGCTCATCACTTGCATGTGAACTGGATCGTGCAACTGAAGGATAAAGAAGAAATGTCCTTGTTTGGGGTGACTATGACATGAAACAAAACTGGATCATTCAATGAGGGCAGGACCCAAGATTTGTGCTAAAGGCTATTTAGAGGATAATGGATAATGCCAGTGTTACTGTGAGGGCGCACTTTTCGGATCTTCCATTGATCATGTATACCACCAAACATCAAACACTGGCAATGTCAGTGTCGGGAGCATTTGGGTGGGTCTTTAGCAGGGTTGTCCAACTCCAGGCCGAGGATCCTTACAGGTTTTCAGGATATCCCTCAATAATATTCATGAGGGAAAATGTGCATACATTTAGTATCATTGTATGCACATTTATCTCATGAATATTAATGAGGGTTATCCTGAAAACCGACATGTATCCCGCCCTCGAAGCCTGGAGTTGGACAGCCCTGGTGTATAGCCTAACTCTCATTTTTAGATAACAAACGCATTGGATGTCTTATTCCTCTAGGCAGTGTTCTTTTGAGGGTGAGGTACCTCTAGGTCTAATACTGTTTTGCAAAGGTTTTAAGATCAAAATGAAGCCACGATATGGGGCGACATCACTAAGGCTGGCTAGGGCACGCCACTAGACCTCCCCAGCACAGTCACGTGATTTAAGGCATTACAGACTCCTCAATTGCTTGTAGCTAGGGTGAGTGAATGAGTGAGTGGCATCCTCTACATGGGCTGCACTGCAAATGTAACCTACCTCTCATCTGCCTTCTACCTCCCTGCCTCCACTTTAGCAGTTTATCCATCATGGTCACATCCTGAGCACATTGGGGGTCATAACACCTACCTGCACTTAAAACTGTCTAATGTTGGTTGTCCTTAATCTATTCGTCTACCCATGTATTGTCCCCGGTGACTATTGCAGTTACCCCCCCCACAACATGGTCAGAATGTCACTCAACTCACCCCATTGTAAGAAGCTCACTGCTCCCCACGAAATCTGATTTCTTATCTATTTTACGTTCTTTTAGGATCAAAGATCAAAGAGCACTGTTCCTCCCTGTGTATATAAATAAATAAAATACGTTAATTTAACTTACGGTTGGCCCCTTCTTTCAATGCAAGGACAAGCCAAAAATACAGTGATGAATAGAAAAGCTGCCCAGAGAAATACCTGGTGGACTTTGTTTCCTCTTTCAAACAACGGAATACCTGACTATTGGCCCGCACGCACATTTGGGGAAAATGAAATAATGTATTTTTTAAATTTTGATTCATCAAAAAAGAATAATCTACTCTGAGCTGCATATTGTTCAAAGAAAATCTAACGGATGGTATTTATTTTGCCCGCACAATACCAATACCAATTTCGTAGAGAATTAAAAATGTTCTTGTTTAACTAGGGTTCTGTTTATATCCTGGAGTTTCTACATCTGGGTCTAGCTAGATTTTGTTTGAATTATGCTTCCATCAGCGCTGTTATATGGTCCCGTGCGGATAGCTCAGCGGCAACGTGTTCGCCTTGGAAGCAAGATGACACGAAGCAACACAGGTTCGGTCCGCGCTTAGAAACCTCTGGGTATTTAAGTGTGTTATAAATACACAACTAAGACAAAAATAAAATATTCCTGTAACAGCGCCTCGATGCCTGCGGGCTGTGTGAGTGCTTTAAAAATGCAAATAAATAAATGGTTCAGTCCGTTTTGTGCGCAATACAAATGTTAAAATACAAATACAAAGACTTTGAGCCTGATCACGACTTTGGCGGTAACGCTGGCGGTATTACTGCCAGCGGTATTAGCCCTATCGCCGAAGTCCCCGGCGCTAATAGCGCCGGATCACGAGTTTGGCGGTATTGTAATTCTCCATTCCCAATGAGCCCATTCGGGAATGCCCCAATAGCGCAACTTTTCGGCAGATTTCCCCCCAGCCAAGAGCTGGGGCGAAATCCGCCAAAGTCCTGATTTGGCAGACCCTTAAATCCAGCGGTAATAGCGTGACCGCCGGATTTAAGGGTTACCGCCAAAGTCGTGATGAGGCCATTTGTGTCTATGCATTGCTCTGGGTGTTAAACCACCTGAGCACTAAAATGGAATGGTTTGAGCTGGTTTGCATTCATTGTAATGTTTGTAGGAGTTCAAAGAGTGACTTCTATGGAAAATGGTTTAGTTTTCCAAAATGCTCAATGCCAGGAAGGTAGGAAATCTGAAAGTTTGATTAATCGCTGCCCTTTTTAGAGCACACAACAGTCTAGGACAGGGCGTATGAAACTTTCAGTGTCTAGGACTACAACTCCCATGAACACTGGACACCATAGGCAAAGGGGAGAGAGATGATGGGATTCGTAGTCCAACACATCCGGAGAGCCACAGTTTCACAGGCCCCCTGTTATAGAATTAAAATGTGGGGATCTGTCCCACTTTTCTACAATGTCCAGGTAGCCACCTTGGTATAACGGGAGCAATAGGCCATTGCAACGTGGGAACTGCGCGTTTCCGAATGCAAGGCTAGTACATTGGATGTCATGCCGACCCCTTGTTTTGGACTTTTGAACATTCAAGTCAATGTTGGGCACATTCTGCATGTTTTGAAGACAACATCACTACAAGTGCGTGTGCTCACAGTCACCAGCCCTCTGACTGCACAGGGAACACACGACCACTCACCGGTAAGAGGGTGGTTCTAGTGTTTGCTAAGATACAACCAATTGGACATGAAATCATGGGGTGATATGATATGATATGGCATTTATAATGCGCCTATACACAAGTATTTTGAGGCGAGGCAAGAGGGGGCAGAGGGAAGACAGCCATCGATCTTACTAGGTCAGGTGTAATTCAGATCGCGCAAGTGCATGGGACGAGGGGAAAGTGCATGGGGGAAGGGAGAGGGGAAAGTGCAGTACATGGGATAGTAGAATAATAAGATAAATAAAACGGCCAGATGGTGGCAAGTGCAAGGTAAGAGCAGACATAAGTGCTGGTAGGGGGACTGTAGGGATACCGAAAAACAATCCCCAGGTGCGGGAGTTGCCAGGAGGCAGTGCAGGTGTGCAATTGGCAGGGCCTGGGCCCGAGATCAGAAAGGGTGGCTAGGTAACCAGTGCAGTTTCAACCAGGAATTCAGCAGGGGAGAGAAAGCAGAAGCAAGAGGAAGGTTTTGAGGTGCTTCCGGAACCAGAGATGGTTCTCCTCAAGTTTCAGGAAAGCAGGGAGACTGTTCCAGACGGAGGCCCCTGCCGAAGAGAGAGATCTACCACCAAGTTGTTGCTTGGAGAAGCAACTGACCCTGAGGGAGTTGGAGGCGGATGAGCGAAGAGCTCGAGAAGGAAGATGTTTCTGCACAGAGATAACAGCACCCTCGTCTTCTGAATGTAGACTAACCCACCTATTGTTTGGGTGCCAGTACTGACACATTCAAAGGAATATTCATATACATTGTTGTCAATGATAATTATAGTATCAATTATCATCTGTCTTTGTCAGATTTATTTTTATTAATTTATTTAATTGTTCATTTATAACACGTTTAATAACAGCGTTGTGGTTTCGAACCTGGGTGGCGCTGCATTGTTCTAAAAACAAATCATTGAACTAGTCAAATCTTGCAATCAACACCGCAAACTCTCACTCCTTTACCACCTGCCTACCACAGAGCTCCCTGCATGCCACTGGCACAAAGGCCATTTGCATGGTATTCCCCGCGTTCCAACCCAGTATAAAGCTGAAATACCAATCTGCAACCTTAACTGCTCTGTACCCTGATCATATTCAGCCCGTCTTCAACGCCCAACACTGACCCGCACTCCAGTCCAAGATCAAGTTTTACCCCTTAAGTGCCAAGGACGAGTATGCTCATCCTTTTTACATAGACCTGGCGGTTGGCTTTGCATCTCCCAAACCCCCATGCAAGACAGAGTCAAGACAGCTCCGTGCATTACGCTCAGGTCTCAGATATTGCGAACAATGGATTGACCGGTGGTCTGGAATTCTTTCTTGCATTATCTGGCATAATAAGCGAACCACCTAAAAGCATTCCTCCTCCGCGTCAGTTCTGGTGATGCTCTATTGCAGGGACCTGCGAATCTCCAGATATTTTGGACTATGACTCCCAGCATCTTCACTGCACGTACACGTCAGGATGTCACAAGGCCTAGTAGGACCATGATTGTATTTACTGTCGTTCCCATTATTACGTACTCCCCTTCTTCCCTCCCGACTTGCCTTGTGGCGCCTCAAAACACTATTTTGTTGTAGAGGAGCCTAGAAAATGAACAATAAAATTAAAAATAAAATCATATGTCACCATTGACTCTGCTGGCTAGCTCTAATCATAGTTATAGTACAAAACATCTGGCGAGCCAAAGGTTGCAGACTCCTGCTCTAGTGTAATGTATGCCATTGACCACAAACACACACCTCTAGGTGCTACTAGGCTGTTTCATCTCGTCATCCGGCGCCCGCATCTTTACCCTTTCTTTGCGATGTATCCTGAAGCAAAGTTTGCATGTTGCATTACAATTATCCAATAAATGAAAAAAAACAGTTTTAGTGGTTAATTAATAGTGTACATGGGCTCTGTCAATATAAATTCATACAGAGCTAAATTATATATTTTACATCATCACTCAGACATATATAATTGATTAAGGTTATATAAAACACAGTTATGCCTGCTCCAGGTGTACACTGGGGCTAATTTTTCAAGTCCAGTTAGTCCAAAATGTGGTGCTTAAAGAAGAAAGTGTTACGCAGGTTTCAACGCTGCTTTTTGTGCTCCAAGGAGTTCTCATTATTTTTGTAGGAGAAGCTAGGGCACAGAGCAGGGTCCTCCGCTTCCATCCCCCATGCCCTGCCGTTTGCAAAACAGAATAGTTTTCTACCAGCATGGCCATTTCATGGTTGTGGCGAACCATTGGATTTTTCAGGAACCCACCTGTTTTAGCACCTGCTAAATATAAATTGTCGCCTGGTGGCGATATATCGACGATGAGTTTGTAATCTGGAAGGGTACTGAAATTGAGTGGCAATTGTTTGTTAAAAGCATTAATACCAACATGGCCAATCTACGTTTGACAGAATGCCACAGTACCACTGAAATTATCTATATCGATGTGGTCGTGTCCCTTGAAAGATCTTGTTTTCACACAGCATTGCATAAAAAACCCTCCAATACCGGTCTACCTCTGCATGCCACTAGTTGTCATCCCATGTCATGCAAAAGTATTTATTTGCTACCGTAGGACTTGTACTGACCTGGCATCATTTGATCATCACTGTGCCCAAGCGGCCATCGATTTTTTGAAACAAGGCTATGAAAAAAGAACTATAGAAATGGCCTATACGAAGGCCCGTGGACTTTGCAGGGATAAACTATTGTATGGCATCAAGTCTAATAAGATCGCTATTGATGATGAACCCAGACTCATTGTCTCTTTTGATAATGCCTCCAACCATGTGCGCAGGATCATTGAACGACATTGGTGTGTTTTGATCTTGGATAAAGATCTATGCCCCTTGCTTTCCAAATGTCCGACCATTACGTATAAAAGAGTACCATCGCTCAGAGACACGCTAGTTTCCAGTTTTCTGCCACCAATTGACAGAAGTCTTTCCCTTACCAATTGGCTGGCGGTCTCCCCCATTGGCTTTACCAAATGCTCTAAATGTAAAGCCTGTGCTCATGCCACTGTCTGCAAATCTTTTATACATCCGGTAACTAAATGTAACCAGACTATTAAGTACTCTATGGCCCTCATTACAACCCAGGCGTTAAGGGGTTAACAGTGCTGTAAAAAGGTGGCAGCGCCGTTAAACCCTTAACGCTTGATTACGAGGTCCCTTTGCGGGTGGCACTTTAACGCCTGATTTTAGCAGGCGTTAAAAAACCAACCCGCAAAGGGACCTTGGTGCTAAGTACGGTGCCGCAATTTGCGGCACCGTACTTAGCGCCTTCCCCATTCCCATTGAGCCCTACGGGGCAAAAATGGGAATGGGGAAGGGCCATGGCGGCATGGGGAATTACCGCCCGCCAACCTCGGAATGGGGCGGTAATTCCCCATTCCGCCATGGCGGAGTCGGTAAGTTACCGGCATGGACCATGGTGCTATTAGCACCATGGTCCAACGCCTGGGTCGTAATGAGGGCCTATGAATTGTGTCACCGCTTTTGTTGTTTACGTCCTCTCGTGTCCCTGCATGAAGTGGTATGTCGGGAGCACCAGATGCAAGCTCAAATTAAGGATCTTGCAACATCTTAGGGCAATTAAAAACTCAGATCCCGCGTACCCCATGGCGAAGCACTTCTGGCAAGAACATGAGAATGACTTGAATGTGCTTACCTTTTTTCAGTGGCACACATTCCTATTCATCCTAGGGGTGGAGACCGAGTTTTAAAGCTAAGACAATTGGAAACGAGATTTATTCTCGACTTTGACACCAAGTTTCCCAATGGACACAACTTTGATGAGGAGCTATACACGTTCTTGGGCACCTAAACTTGATATATATATACATATGCTGTTTTCTTTTCTCTGATGCTTTTTTATTTCTTTGTTGGTGTAGGTGTTTTCCTTTTGGCATTTATCTCTGTTCACTTAATCCTTGGCTTGTTTGTACTATTATTTTCCACCTGATTTTATTGGTGGTCCATTCTTTCTCTTTTAGACTTATTCGGTCTGATTCTTGAGCTGCTGTAGTCACGATTCTGTGGGAAATGAGCTCTTCATTATTTCTTTTTGATTATGTCTCTGTAGACCTTTGCTTTCTTAATTCTAGTTTTCTTCGTTTGCTGCTATCCAGCTCCCCCATTCTTGTCTTGTATATTTGTATATATAGAGGCTGACATTTCTCTTTATATTTATACTTCATCTTCCCCCAACTTGTGTTAGGATTCTGACCAGTGCTATTTCCAGCTGCTATGCATGTATTTTATGGCTATAGATGTATTTTGCATCTTTGCACATGTATATACTGCTATTTTGGCTTTGCATATTTGCACATCTAGATGCTGCTATGCACCTTTCTAGTTAGAGCTGTCTTTTGCAATTCTGCACATGCAGATGCTGCTACCTTGGCCTTGCATATTTGCACATGTTGATGCTGCTATTTTTGCTCGCATTTGCACTTTATTGTATCCATTGCCTGCGCCATAATGTCATACCGATGTTTAGTTATTAGTTAGATGCAGGAGCTGTCTCAGTCCTATCATGGGGCTGGGATATGGTGGTTTTCAGCTCTAATTCGTTGTCATACGTGCATTTCTTATTCTTTCAATTTTATATGCAATCTTAACTCAACCAATTGTATGTATATTATGATTATTCTGCTATTTTTGCACGTATTTGCACTTTACTCTATCTATTGCATTTGTCATAATATCATTCTGATGTTTAGTTATTAGTCACATGCAGGAGCTGTTCAATCCCATCATGGGGCAGGGAAATGGTGGTCTTTAGCTCTAATTTGTTGCCATACATGTAATTTTATTTTTTCAATTGTGTGTGCAATCTCAATTCAACCAATTGCATGTATATTATGATTATGGCCTTTTCTTTTTGGATTTCTACAAACAAAAAAAAAACAAACTGGATTTTACAGTGGAACTGAAGGTGTGCCTGGCATGGACCATGTGGTTTAGACCATACAATTTCTGGGCTTGAACTAGCTATTTGGCCTTTGGTTTTATTTTGTGCACTACGCACTGCATAGATATTCAAATTAATCCCCCCCTTATATAATTTTCTTTGGGATCCGCTTTGGCTCCCATTGCCGGTCATTGCTGCCTTCCTATTCCAACATGGCTGCTACTTATTCCATATCCCACATGCACTTACCCAGTTCCACTGACATAGCAAAAGGACTACTTTCTTCAGTTATTAGTGTGCTCTGGTCCTTTTTTCCTTTACGTGACCAAGCGCTCAGTTGAGCGTGAAAGGCGTTGTGTGCAGGTCGTGCCCACGGGCGTCCTGCCTCTGTTGCTGCTGCTGCCTTTCTGGCCGTGTGTTATCTGAAATTTTTTTGTACTAATTATTAAATTCATGACCACTCCTTTTCTGTGAGCTGCGCTATTTTTTCCACATTGGTTCTTCCATTTGGCCCGCGGAGAGTGCGGTCCCCCTTCTCCTCTTTTTCTTATCGATATATATATATATATATATATATATATATATATATATATATATATATATATATATATATATATATATATATATTTGTAAAAATGTGTTTGTATATTCGGGTTTGGCTCCATCCCCATAACAGTTGGTCGGCTAAAATTATGGCCCCAGTCGGAATACCAGTCTGGAGTGTACTGGCGATAGTGAAATTTGACCAACCCCACCCATTCGACCTGCACAGGGCGAGATCCTGCCCTGTGCCATCAGTAAAGGCGATTTCAGAAGTTCGACACTCTGGAGTGTACAGGCGATTGTCATTGTAATTGTAATTGTTTATATAGCACTCATACACAGCTGAAGTGCTTCAATGCGCTTCAAGGCGGGAAGGGAACACGGGAATAAAGTAGTCATTCTTAGGCCTTGAAGTCCATCAGGGGCCTGGCTTAGGTGCAGAGAGGTTGCCCCTCTCATGGAACGTATTCTGAGTGAGTTTACGAATGATCTAACATAAATAACTAGCATACTGGGCCTGAGGCATTTCTGCCGTACTACACCTAACGACTTGTCAGAACGTCCAAGTGCATGACAAGAGTGGGGAGAGACGGAGGGGACGGGGAGGAGGAAAGGGACATACAGAAACAAAGAACTACCATACTAGGCCTGGCGAAAATCAGGTTAATTGATGATTGGTCCTTTCTAATGCGTCTATGCACAAGTGTTTCAGGCGCAACCAATCTGGGGGGGGCAAAGGGAGAACAGGACAAACGATCTTGCTAGGCGTAGTGTCTTCAAGGTCGTGCAAGTGCGCAGAGAGGAAGCATGAGGGAGGGGGGAAGGGGAACAAGTGCACCCAGTCCATCAGGGGCCTGGCTTAGGTGCAGAGAGGTTGCCCCTCTCATGGAACGTATTCTGAGTGAGTTTACGAATGATCTAACATAAATAACTAGCATACTGGGCCTGAGGCATTTCTGCTAGTTCAAGTGTGTGATAGGAAGGGAGGAAAGGGGTGTGGGCGGAGGAGGAAGGGGCATACAATCAATAGGCTGCCGTACTACACCTAACGACTTGTCAGAACGTCCAAGTGCATGACAAGAATGGGGAGAGACGGAGGGGACGGGGAGGAGGAAAGGGACATACAGAAACAAAGAACTACCATACTAGGCCTGGCGAAAATCAGGTTAATTGATGATTGGTCCTTTCTAATGCGTCTATGCACAAGTGTTTCAGGCGCAACCAATCTGGGGGGGGGCAAAGGGAGAACAGGACAAACGATCTTGCTAGGCTTAGTGTCTTCAAGGTCGTGCAAGTGCGCAGAGAGGAAGCATGAGGGAGGGGGGGAGGGGAACAAGTGCACCCAGTCCATCAGGGGCCTGGCTTAGGTGCAGAGAGGTTGCCCCTCTCATGGAACGTATTCTGAGTGCAGTAGTGCCAGGCAGAGAGCAGAGAGCAGAGACCCAGGGGCAAGTGTAAGACTGGTGGGGGAGCCTGGGGCCAGTGAGGCTCGGGAGGTGCACCTGGCCACCAGTCAGCGACTGAGCAGAGTTGTGGAAGATAAAAGAGGAGGGAAGCAGGAGAGAGGAGAAAGGAGGTGAAATCTGACCACCCCAACCCATTCGCCTGTGCTATCAGTATAGGCGATTTCGGGAGATTCCAGACTTTGGGACTTTTACAATATAGGAAGTTAGGGCACAATAAAACATACACAAGGCTATAGCAGACCCCCACATGCATGTCAGCTACAGAACCGTGGTACCGCTAGTAATTAATTAAAGTCAATCTAAATGTTCAACATTGCAATACACAAGGCTCATTTTCTTTTCTGCTTCCCTCACTGTGTTCTCCGCCTGTGACTTGTAAAGCGCTCTGCTGCTTCCCGAGGCTAGTGATAAATACCTGGATGAGGACAACACATTGATGTATGTGCAGTTTGGCCTATTCCGTGCAATTTTCAACATTGGCATTACAAAGTCCAAAAGAAAACATGATAAACATGCCAACAACCGGATAAGCTTTTTTTTTAGCACTTCGGAGTGCAAAGAAGTTTAAATTACGCCTGTAATGTACACCTGTGGCAGTCAGTTGCATCTGATTCTTACGGAAGCTGTTGGGGGTGGAAGGCCCCAAATAACGGACAGGACACCAACTTAGTAAATCATAACCTCTTTATTCCTCTACAACATTGGAAGTGCCTCCCCGGCATTCCTCCTCCCCTTTTCACGTCACATCCGCCTGTGACGTGAGATGTCTTAAAGGGCACTCACTCGTGCACCCCCGTACAAATGTCCTTTCAAGTCCCTTTTGCGAAACTTGCTTCACATAACATAACTTGGCCATGCGACAACACATTTAACACTCCTCCACTAACCTGGGAGGTCTCCTCACATTTCTCTGAGGTCTGCCTCGTGGTTCTGAGTCAAAACCGTCGCCAGTGTCTTCATCGGGATACACTTGGCGCTGGACCTGCGGTCCGAGGGGAACCCATCCTTCATCTTGACTGTCTCTTTGTGCTGGGTCATCTTCCTCTTGCGGTGATCTCTCCTCCGTCCCTTGCACGACATGCTTAAGCCTTGAGCTGTTGCGGGTCACTTCCTGCTCTCCATTAGTCGCGGTGATCATTGTTCCTTTGATTGACACTACTTGGAGCGGTTCAGGTGCGAACTGTGAGTCAGTTTTTTTTGTTATGGCTCTTTGTACCCACACTTTGTCTCCAATCTGGAATTCCTTGGAACGTGCTCTCCTTCTTCTGTCAGTCTGTTCACGGGCTTTCTCCTTCACCGCTTCATCTCTTCTGATGACCTCATGGTCTACTCTGGGCTTCCTTGCTGGGTTGTTGATGACTCTGGTTCTCACTTGATACTTCATCATGAGCTCTGCTGGAGTTCTATTAGTGGCTTCATGAGGCATGTTGCGATAGTCACGCAACATTCTACATAGTGCTTGATGGGGGTCAGTTCCTTCCAGGCGTGCTCTTTGCATGGTCTTCTTAATCGATGCCATGAATCTTTCCGCCATTCCGTTGGCTTGCGGCCATCTTGGTGTTACTCTTTGGTGACGGAATCCCATATGTTTTGCGAACACTCCGAATTCATGACCACTGAACGGGGCTCCGTTGTCTGATTTAAGAGTCTCTGGTATTCCCCATTCACTGAAGATGTTACTGCGACATGAGCAAATGCTGTTGACTTGACACGTTTTACAATGGGGAACCGTGAATGTTCATCGATGAACAATAGTAGGTATTCTCCTTCCTCCCGTGGCCCATAAAAATCGACCGCCACTCTCTCCCAGGGTTGTTCAGGGATTGAAGTGATTCTGAGTGGGACCGGCGGTTCAGGTTTTGCCGTGCACTGGCACGCTGTGCAGTTCTTTACCCACCATATCATCCATGAAGGGGAAGCACACATTGCACCTCAGCTGGCGTTTTGTGTTTTCCGCTCCTCGATGTCCTTCATGCGCTGTCTTGACTTCCGCTCGCAGTGTGGTAGGGATGATTATCTTACATCCTCGTAGCAAAATGGACTTGTCCTGAACTGCCAGCTCTACATGTATTCTCGCCAAACGCTCCATCTCATCTCGACATGCTCCTGGGTGGCTCTGGACTGCTCTGCGAAAATCTTTCCATTTGTAATTTTCTGTCAAGCTGATCGCTAGCGCCATTGTCGGATCTGCAGCTGACGCAGTAGCAATAGTTTCAATGGATATGGCTGGCGGTAGTGCATTGGCAGTGACATAACTTATGAATTCCGCATCGCCCTGTCTTGGGGTGTGGTTGCCCGCTGGGTGTCTGGAGAGATAATCTGCAGGGTTGTGCTCACCCCCTGGTCGATGAATTATGTCAAAATCATACTCTTGTAGACGGATGACCCATCTTTCTATCCTGGGGGGCATTTTCGTGCGAGGATTACCAAACAGCGATAACAAGGCTTGATGGTCCGTAATTAGTGTGAATTTTTTTCCAATGATGAAATTATGGAAATGTTCGCACGCCCAGACGGCTGCCAGGCTTTCTTTTTCCGCCTGGGAATACGCAGATTCAGGCGGCGCCAGAGCTCTGCTGGCGTATGCCACAATGTGTCTCGGGTGGGTGTCTTGTCCACTGGTTTGCGCCAAAATTGCACCTAGACCTACCGGACTCGCGTTCACCACTATCTGAGTATGCCATTCAGGGTCGAAGTATGCCAGCTCCTTGCCTCCGTCAGAGAGTGTTTGATGGTATCAAATGCCACCTGACATTCCTCCGACCATATGAACGGAGTGTCTTTTTGGAGCAAACGTCTGAGGGGTTCAGTGATGGAAGCAAAATGTTGGATGTATCGAGCACAGTATCCCGCCATCCCTAGAAATGACCTAACGTCGGCAATCTGGGAAGGCTTGTCGAGGTGAAAAATGGTAGCCACTTTGTCCGGGTCCGGAGTCATGCCTTCTGCTGAGAAGATGTGGCCAAAGAACTTCAGCTTTGTTTTGCTGAACCAACATTTATCTATATTGAGGGTCAGTCCCGCATCCTGTACTGCTCGGCATGCTGCGCGGAGTGCTTCGTCGTGTTCATTGTGAGACTTCCCAAAGACCAAAATGTTGTCACTGTAATTAAGAGTCCCTTTTATGGGACGTATGACTTGTCGAATAGTTTCGTGAAAAGTTTTTGCCGCCGAGGAGATACCGAAATTTAGCCTCTTGTAGCGGAATAGTCCGTCATGTGATACAAATGTGGTGATTGGCTGTGACTCGGGGTGAAGTACCAACTGATGGTATCCCTGATTTAAGTCCAATTTGGAGAAAAGGACAGCTTTGTTTAGTTGGACTATCATGTCTTCAATCTTGGGTCCAGGGTGTCGCTCCCGTTGTATGGCGGTGTTGGCTACTCACATGTCCACACATATTCTCAGACGGCCGCCTTCTTTTGGGACAATTACAAGAGGGGACACCCACGGCGCCGTCCTGTGGCAGGCTCAATGATGTCATCTCTGAGGAGTTGGTTTAGTTCTTTGGACACTGCTTCCTGCAGGTGAAATCCTACCCTGCGTGGGTGTTGTGGGACTGGTTGAACTGTCGGAGTCTATGTGTAACTTTATTGGTGGGCCCTTCAGCTTTCCTAGACCTTGTCACACATTTGCGGAAATTCTCGGACGATGTCATCTTTGGAGATGGCAGGGTTGTCGCGGGATATCCAGGCGCGAATCTGACCTTGCTGTGTGACTTGACTATCCGACGACTTGACTACATCCCCCTCTCGAACCAGAATGTTAATTAATCCTAGACAGAATGCCGTTTTGTAACTTAGCAGGCATCGCCCCTTAGTGGGGCTTCTGATGACATGGATCACGGTATCGGTGGTCTTATTAGCGAATGTTAGTCTTCTTTTGAATGACCCGACGCTCTGCAGTGGAGTGTCTGCCCCCCATTGGTACATTTTGGACATTGACAGGTTTAGCGTCGGTTTATGGCAGAGTGTTAGGAATTCTTTTTCACCCATGACATTTACTGTCGCCCCAGAGTCAATCAGAAAACAGAATTGTTTGTCATAAATGTCAATGGCTATTCTGCATGCTTCCTGGGCTTCCTGTTCATCCATTATGAGATTGACAAACTCATCATGCGCATGTGGGTCATATGCAGTGTCCTAGTCATGTTCTCTCTGCACCTCAACTAGCGACTTGCGGCGTGGTACTGGCGGTCCATCATATTCATCAATAATGTGTGCAATTTGTCCCTGTGGCACGTATTCTTGGCTGTCATCTTCCGCGTACACTTCCTCTACCACGCGCACATATCTCCTTGGGCTCTGTTGGCAGAACCGTGACTGTTGAGGCAGGCTTGTGTAGAATCTTTGAACTGGCCTGACTTGCGAGCTGGTCATTCCACGTGGGGTGGGAAACGGCTTACCTTCCCTGCATACAGATTGGAAGTGGCCTTCCCTGCTGCAGTTGCCACACTTTTGAGAGAGAGCTGGACAGGATCCTGCGTGCGGAAACGCCATCCCACACCAGTAGCATTGTCTCTGCATACGTGGGGTCGACATGTTGCTTGGATTGGCATTTTTATTTCCAGCATGAATTGCAGCTATCACGTCACTTTTGTCGTGTTTCCCCGCGACGTTGCTGGCTATGTGTGTGGCTTGTTTGTCCACCCTTTCGAGTATACGTGCCATTTCACTTACTTCTTCTATGGTGACTGGTTTCTTTAGGAGTTGTTTCTGCAGTGTGACACACAGCCCTCAATTACCCTGAGTCAAAGTGCTTCATCAAGCGAAAACGCATCAAATTGGCAATGTGCACCTTTGACGTGGAGCCTCGTGAGGAATTCGTCCACGGTTTCATCATTGCGCTGTGAGCATTGCTTAAAAACATATCGTTCATAGTCTCTGTTGGGGGCGATGACAAGGCGTTTGTTCAGGGCCGCGATGAGGGCATCAAAATCAGCCATTTCTGTTGGCGGAATGGTTTTGATCAGTGTTTTTATCTCTCCCCCTGCCGTGTTTATGAACATGCTGCGTAGACGAGGGGAGTTCTCTTCCCCGGCGGCATCAATGAAGTTATTGAAGTCTTCTAACCATTCCACCCATCGTGCTCCTTTGTCCGCTTGAGGCGTCATGGAGAATGGGGGTGGCATGCGCCATGCAGTGGCGGTGGATCATGTGACAGCTGGTGCAGGTGGCGGCTGCGAGATGGATGTCGCCTGAACAGCAGTTGTACTCATGGTGGTGTGCAGGATGTGAGTGGGGTGTTGAAGCCGCCGCAGTATGAGGAGTAGTAACGTGAGGAAAAAAAAAAGTTTTTTCTCTACAATGTCCGTCAAGCCCCTGATAGTGCGTGGGTGCCTTGTGGTAGCACTCACACCGAATGATGGCAGCAGGCGCCGTGTGTAGTGGATCCTTCATTGCACGGCAGCTACACACTTGTTTTCCAGAGGTTCAGGAGGGATTGTGTGTGCCCTGAAGGAAACCCAGGCGGGCTGCAGGCGTAGGAGTGGGGCACCGCAGGATCGCGTGTGAAGGAGGAGGAAAGGATGGGAAGGGAGGCGCGTCCCCAGTTGCGCTCCCTTCGTAGTAGCGGGGATCTGCTCGTCGGTGGGATCACCGACGTGGTTACATGGATGCACACAGGGGGGGATCCCCGGCGTGGCGAGAAGGAGGACCGCTGGTGAAAATGGAGAGTCCTCGTCGCCAAATGTTGGGGGTGGAAGGCCCCAAATAACGGACTCGACACCAACGGAGTAAATCACAACCTCTTTATTCCTCTACAACATTGGAAGTGCCTCCCCGGCATTCCTCCTCCCCTTTCCACGTCACATCCGCCTGTGACGTACATCTCACAAATGAGATGTCTTAAAGGGCACTCACTCGTGACAGAAGCCGGCCTGTCCGGCCCCCACCACTGTGAGGTGCCCTGTGAGGCATGGCGGCCTGTCTGAGGCCATGGCGCACGCAGCGCCGAAGCACACACAAGCACACTCTCAGACAGCGGGTTGGGCTGTCCTTTTATTAAGGAGCACGTGTCACCATTTCACATGTGACACGTGCCTCTGGTGGCGTGCTTAAATCACAACATCAAGCACAAGTTTGACCGCATCCGCCCTAATCTCATGTCCTTCTCATGTCCTTCTTCTATCTTTTAATTCTTAGAGCAAAGGGCACCAGGTAACTGCTGGTAACTGCTAAAGCCCCTCCTATGAACCATAGCCTAAAACCACAGTGACCGTAACAGCCGCTTGCAAGCATTGTGACGTACACATGCACGCACTGACGCACGCGCGCGTGTACATGCTGGGATGGGATCCATGTACAGGTGTGCATGGGAAACACTTTGCATGTTTAGATGCAGCCTTGTTCCCTCTTTTCTCCACAGGTGCCTGTGAAACGCAGATGGGTTTATATAACGGGACAGATTTCCCAATAAAATAACACATACTTACTTGACTCTTGATACAGTTATAGACAGAAATTGCGCCCCTTGAGGAAACAGCGGTTCTGTCACCTACAAGTCAGGAAGGGCGTACAGTCATTTTATTGCAAACATTACAGAGTGGTACATAACAGAGCGGACAATAAAAAAGAAAAACATTGAAAATATTAAATAAATATATAAAGGGAAGTGGGGTAAGGGGGTAAAATGTGTGAGGATGGGGTTGGGGTGGCATTAAAAGGGTAGAAATTAGGGGTCTTTGGGGGGACCCCCCAAGTAAAAAATAAAATAAAAAAGTGTGTGTTTTGGGGTGTTTGCAGATTTAGGCTTGGAACTCCCCCTAGAAAAGTCTGAAATGGGCTCAGCCAGAGAGTGGGACAGAGTGGGACAGACTCCCCACAAATCATCAACAGTGCTCATCCGTTCGTAAAAGCAAGGGGGATTCTTATAGCAGAGGCACATTGTTGTCCCAGAATAGTCACTACTGTTGTTTTACTTTGTGAGTAGAGTTACCCGAGGACAGCCTTGAACCTACAACCTTCACATTGAAAGTCCCATGATCTGCCCTGAGCCAGCTGGTTTCTCATTGGTAATCAGCAAGACTCATCTAGTTCACAAGAACACCGACAGAATGGCGTTACTGGATGAAGATTAACTCAAAGGCTGCAGGCGGTATTTCAGTAGACATGCTGGCATTGTTTAAATGGAAACGTTTTACCATGCCCATCGCCATCTTGAAACTGTTAATGGATTACAAACAGTAGTGGACCAGGTCCCGCCTGTATAACGTGCTACAATATAGAGAAAGGCTCTTCTGAGCGCTACATTGCAAAGGGAGAAAAAAAGCTGGGAATCAGAGAACCCCACTTTTTTGTGGCATTTCGGGGTCCCCATGGAGGAATTATTTTCCTGCAGCAGAGGTAAACCTTTGCATTTCCCTTCATTAGGAGAACACAATTGAAAATGCTTTAGGGGACTTTTGCAAAGTGGTCCATCTCCTTTCATAAGGAAGTATAATTGTGAGGGTTTTATGGTGGCATTCCACTTAATAATCAGGTGGTATTTGCAGCCCAGAGACAGTCATAGATACTCCCAACCCTGTAATGTGTTGGATGGTAAAACTTGTGGTAACTCCTTATTTTGACTAATACCACCTGAGCTAAAATGAGGCAAATGGAGTAGTGCTCATAACGCCTAGCGGAAGACCAGGGTTTTATGTCTCTGAGAGGATGGTCGCCCTGACAACTTGAAAAACGTTTACCGATTTGTTGGGTGAACATTTTTGTTCTGTCAGTTTAAAGATGGACTTTCCGAATTCATAAAGACCATCATTCTATTTAACAAAGAGGTCCATCACATTTTTTTAAAACTCGGTTCTGGGTCTTCAAACGGTGGGGGAGTGGGAGTAGCTTGTGACTGATTTTAATAGAAAATATGGTTCCATGTAATAATGTCCCTGCAAAAATGTCGCCTTTGCAAAAAGTTGCCCAAAAAATTGCCATTTTTTGTGGGGACATTACTGCATTGAATATGTGGGGGACACCCCTGCAACCCCCAAAACCTTTTTTTTTCCAAGGGTCGAGTGGGGTACACCCTCATAACCCCACTCCCCTGACCCCCTTATATATGGTCACCATATATAATGTGGCCACAACCTTTTTCCAGCGACATTATTACCGGATAGCGAAAATGAAAGTGGAAGTGACATCTGGGATGCCAGCAGCAATATTTTTACTCAAGGGGGGGCTTGGCATTAAAACAGTTTGAATAACACTGGTTTATACTGATTTCGAGTGATAAAAACCATTGTTTTACTAATTCGACCCATGATTCGAGCCGGGCCCTTTAAAGGTTTACCCATCCCGAATCATCGCATACGGGGGACATATTGACGACTGATACAGAAGACCCATTCAAGTCTTTATTATAAAGTGAAGGCCCTACAGAAACTGTCCCAGTGCAACAGGAGCTGAAAGTGGCTTTGAATGGGAGGTGGGTATGGATTCCAAACTCAAGCTGCAGGGGGGGTCACAGCACTTGTTGCAACCAATCATGATCAAGGGGTCAATCCCCAGAATGCCAAAGTGCTGTCAGGATTTTGCTATTGAGTATGCGTTGGAAATATTGACATGTGATGAATTCCAATGGATTTTATTTGCCCATTGTTTCTGTGACACAGCGGCCATTTTCATCAAGGAGTCCAGGCCTACACATAATTCACCATCATGTGTGCAGATGTGTGATGCCATTCTGCACTCCACAAGTAGGGGTTTTGGCCTGAAATTAATTATATATATTTTTAAAACACACCAGATGCAGGTTTTGATACCTGTTATTGGATTCATTGAGCACACTAGGCAGAGCTGGAAGAATGCATTAGCTTTCGAAATCCCACAGGCTTCTCATCAGATGTTGCACACCTGCACCATATGATGAAAAAGCTGTGGGACTTTGAAAGCTAATACACTGTTCCACCTTTGCATAGTATTTTCAGTTAGTCCAACAAAAGGTGTCAAAACCAGCATCTTGTTTCATTTTGTTTGAACTAGATTAATATGGCGCCTAACATTTCATTGCAATGTGAACAAAATCCAAGTTTGCTCCACCTACGATGAGTGTTTTTTTCTGACTACCATTTTGATGGTTGGTGTCAGGAGATATTTTTTGGACTCTCTCGCAGTTATTTCTTTAAGTGTTTTGCGCGTGGAAGATGACCAAAGGCTGGCATCCTCCTGCATTCCTAAGTGGGAATCATGTTGGGCAAATCTGTGATAGGGAGCAGCTCGCTTAGTGCAATCGCTGATACTCTCGCTTGGCTAAAATAAATGTTTATGATAAAACAAATTTCCCAAATAGATTCCATGCATTCTCGGAGCAAAGGGCGGAGAAGTCATCTGTGAATAATACGGTGTTATATAAACAGCATTCCAGTGGTCATCGCTGGGTTTCGCTGCCGTTTCCGCCAGACATTATGTTCCAAAAATGAAGCCTTTAGCACCAGCGTAATGTGGTATATCCTATCGTCCTCTTTTGGTAATTTTACTCTATCAGTGTTGTCACAAATCTGCCTCATAGCTCACACTTTAGGATGAAAGAAGTAATGTTGCATTTTGCGTTTAGTGTACGCAGTGCTTTAAGTGAGCCGGGGCTAGCCAGGGCCGAGGCCGGGCAGTCTCCAGAAAGGGCTCCCGGGCCGCGGCCCTGCTGGAGCTCTCGCCCAACTAGCCTCACCCACGCTGGCACATGAGGCAGCCTGTGTAGTGGCTGCACGGTTACACCAGCTGCCTGCAGGTGTTAACACTTTGGATTAGAAAAAAAAAGAATCACATTTTATTTTTTTCTAAACCGAAGTACTGACGACTGCAAGATGCAGGTGTAACCATGCAGTGCGTGCTGCAAGATGCAGGTGTAACCATGCAGTGCGCGCTGCCTGATGTCTCTGTACTCTGAAACAGGCGGACGGCTGGACTGTCCAGCTCTGCTTTTGTTTCTGAGCAAATAGTCCTCACCAAGCATGAAATCCCTTTGCTTCATGCTGGGTGATGACTATTTACTCAGAAACAAAATGGGAGCTGGACAGTCCAGCCTCCCTCCTGTTTCTGAGTACAGAGCCATCAGCAGCAGGCAGCCCTTTCATTCAAGAAGCCCGTGGTTGAAGCTTCTTTTGTTCTAAAGGTGGGGCTGGGTGCATTAAAGGTAATACTTACAGTGCGCTGCACCTCTACTTCTTTTAGAAGCCCCCATGGAGGGGTCTCTCGATAGGGGGCGTGGCCTAAGTACACTCTAACGAGAGCCAGCCCTCAATTTCTAATCCCACTCCAAGCCCTGAGTGTAGGTAAATATCAGCTGTGGTGGGTGTGGTAAGACCCGTGCAGCACGCTCCACTTACACATCATTACATGTGTGTGCGCTATCAGCACACGCTGCATGCATCGCCTCACGGCAGCTATTGACGACCTTCACACATGTTCAGACTAAGCCATCATTGATCATAGTTTGGGCAGTAACTTCCCGCATCTGTTCTGTTATATCACCTACTCCTTGTGCTCCGACAGCAGGGGCCCATCAGTTTCTACCTACATGCAGCAAGTGCAACACAATTATCTTAATATATTGAGTAAAGGCGCGGCCACCACCGGTTCCTAGTGCCCATCTCCTTTCTGTTATGTTATAGGGATTGCGGGTGAAAAGGTAAGTACCGCCTGCGGAAAATAAACCGAATGGATTTTACCAGCGGGCATTATTTTCCCTTTCTGTAATGGGCCGCACTTTAAAGCCGGTGCTAATGAGCAATTAACGTTGGTGCTCACAGTGGTAAAACAAGCACAATTACAGAGCGTGCGGCAAGGTTTACAAACATTTAGTGCTACCCACAGGATCAGTCCTCCTGCGTGAAAGTAAAACTAAAAACGGACATATCCCACAAATCTTAAATCTTACTTTTCTCTCTCTCTGTCTCTCTCTGTCTGTCTCTCTGTCTCTCTCTCCCTCTCCCACTATTTCTCTCTCTCTTTTTTCTCCCTCTTCTCTGCACTTTCTCTCTCTCCCTTCACTCTCGCTCTCTCTTTTTATCTTTCTTCTTCCTTCTATCTTTTTCTCTCTCTCTCACTTCCCTCGCATTCCCTCTCTCTCCCCTCTGTCCTTCCCCTCTCTTTCCCCCGCGCCCCTCTCTCTCTCACTATTTCTCCTGCTCTCTCTTTTTTATCTCTCTCTTTTTCCCTCCGACTCCCTTTCTCTCTTCCTTTCACTCTCTCCCTCTCTCTCTTTTCATCTCTTTCTTTTCCCTCTCCTGTTCTCTCTCTCTTTCCCTCTCTTCCCCTCTCTCTCCCACTCTCTCTCTTTCCATCTTTTCCCCTCTCTCTCCCTCTCTCTTGCTCTATTTCCCTCTCGTTCCCTTTCTCTGTCCCTCAATCTCTCTCTCTCTTTCTCTCTCCTTTTATCGCTCTCTTTTTCTCTCTCTCTTTCCCTCTTTCCCTCTCTCTGTCCCTCTCTCGCTCTGTTTTTCAGTGATGCTCCTGGGTGTAAACTATGTTGGGGACCGACAGTGGTGCTTTGGGTTGTTATTTTCTATGGAGTTATGGCACTGATTCACAAGGTAACAACCCTTGACTAACGCTGACTTACCTGACACTTACTTTTAATGGGAGCAAAATCATTCAGAAAGGAGTTAACATAAGTAACGTGACTTACAGTAAGCCAGTGGCAGTTAGAGTTACATATGGCAACTCCTTACTAAGTGAAATAGTCCTCTCTGGGTTCAAGTCATGGATAAGTCAGAGTTACCAATAGTAACTAATTTCTATAATGAAATAGTCCTCTCCTGGTTCAAGTCATGTGTAAGTCACAGTTGCTCATAGTGGCTTCACTTTGAATGAAATAGTCCTCTCCTGGTTCAAGTCATGCATAAATCAGAGTTGCTCATAGTGGCTTCACTTTGAATGAAATAGTCCTCTCCTGGTTCAAGTCATGTGTAAGTCAGAGTTGCTCATAGAGGCTTCATTTTGAATGAAATAGTCCTCTCCTGGTTCAAGTAATGCGTAAGTCAGAGTTGCTCATAGTGGCTTCACTTTGAATGAAATAGTCCTCTCCTGGTTCAAGTCGTGGATGAGTCAGAGTTACCAATAGTAACTAATTTCTATAATGAAATAGTCCTCTCCTGGTTCAAGTCATGCGTAAGTCAGAGTTGCTCATAGTGGCTTCACTTTGAATGAAATAGTCCCAATAGCCACTAATTTATATAATGAAATAGTCCTCTCCTGGTTCAAGTCATGGATAAGTCAGAGTTACCAATAGTAACTAATTTCTACATTGAAATAGTCCTCTCCTGGTTCAAGTCATAGATAAGTCAGAGTTACCAATAGTAACTAATTTCTATAATGAAATAGTCCTCTCCTGGTTCAAGTCATGGATAAGTCAGAGTTACCAATAGTAACTAATTTCTATAATCAAATAGTCCTCTCCTGGTTCAAGTCATGCGTAAGTCAGAGTTGCTCATAGTGGCTTCTCTTTGAATGAAATAGTCCACTCCTGGTTCAAGTCATGGATAAGTCAGAGTTACCAATAGTAACTGATTTCTATAATGAAATAGTCCTCTCCTGGTTCAAGTCATGGATAAGTCAGAGTTACAAATAGTAACTAATTTCTATAATGAAATAGTCTTCTCCTGGTTCAAGTCATGCGTAAATCAGAGTTGCTCATAGTGGCTTCACTTTGAATGAAATAGTCCTCTCCTGGTTCAAGTCATGGATAAGTCAGAGTTACCAATATGAACTCATTTCTATAATGAAATAGTCCTCTCCTGGTTCAAGTCATGGATAAGTCAGAGTTACCAATAGTAACTAATTTCTATAATGAAATAGTCCTCTCCTGGTTCAAGTCATGGATAAGTCAGAGTTACCAATAGTAACTAATTTCTATAATGAAATAGTCCTCTCCTGGTTCAAGTCATGGGTAAGTCAGAGTTACTTATAGTGACTTCTCTTTGAGTTAAATAGTCCTCTCCGGGTTCAAGTCATGGGTAAGTCGGAGTTACTCATAGTGACTTCTGTTTGTGTGAAATAGTCCTGTCCAAGTTCAAGTCATGGGTAAGTCAGAGTTACTCATAGTGACTTCTGTTTGTGTGAAATAGTTCTCTCCGAGGTCAAGTCATGGGTAAGTCAGAGTTAGCCATAATGACTTTTATTTTAAAGAAATTGTCCTCTCCTGGTTCAAGTCATGGGTAAGTCAGAGTTACCAATAGAGACTTATTTTTTAATGAAATAGTATTTTCCTTATGCAAGTCATGGGTAAGTCAGAGTTGCTTATAGTGACTTCTCTTTGAGTATAATAGTCCTCTCCAAGTTCATGTCACAGGTAAGTCAGAGTTACCCATAGTGACTTATTTCTTTAATGAAATAGTCCTCCGGGGTTCAAGTCATGGGTAAGTCAGAGTTAGCCATAATGACTTTTATTTTAAAGAAATTGTCCTCTCCTGGTTCAAGTCATGGGTAAGTCAGAGTTACCAATAGTGTCTTATTTTTTAATGAAATAGTATTTTCCTTATGCAAGTCATGGGTAAGTCAGAGTTGCTTATAGTGACTTCTCTTTGAGTATAATAGTCCTCTCCAAGTTCATGTTACAGGTAAGTCAGAGTTATCCATAGTGACTTATTTCTTTAATGAAATAATCCTCTCCGGTGTTCAAGTCATGGGTAAGTCAGAGTTACTCATAGTGACTTCTTTTTATGTGAAATAGTCACTGCCTGCTTCAAGCCCCAGGTAACTCACAGTTACTGATAGTACCTTCTTTTGGAATTAAATAGTCATCTCCGGTTCACGTCAGTTACTCAAGGTGTTTCCCCGGAACATCACCCTCAGAGTGTCCATTTGTTTACAAGTTTAGCAAAAAGTATTCGTATCTCACAGAGGATGCCGAAGCCAATAAATTCCTGCACTGAGTACATCGGCAACTTACGCTTACGCGTTCTGGAAACAAATCTACAATACATTAAGACAATTGTTCAACCATAAACGCCATATGGCCGCTGTAAGTAGAGGAGACCTCGCTTGGCATTGTACACAAAACCACTTCAATGTGTACGTGCTGTAGTGGGCCAAACAATTAAAAGAAACCATTTCTCAACCATGTTATTAATTTCAAAAGAAAATAACGTATTAGTGCTGTTCAGGTTGCCCGCTTTCTCCGAAGCGTATTGACAACTTGTTTTATTTATTTATTTGTTTATTTGTTTGTTTGATTATTTCATTTGAGGCGCTGTTACAGGTAGAAGTCAAGTAGTGGAGTTATGTCATACAATCACGACGAGTCATGTAACAGGCATGTATCACCAACTCATGATCAGGAAAAAGTTTGGGTTTTTGTTGCGGTAGGATTGGCAGAAATATAAGAAAACACAAAAAGTATCCATTCTTTTTTGGTTTTTGTGAAAGTACTCTATGGCCGAAGTACTGAAAAATTAATGATTTGATAAATTAACTTCTGGTACTTTGCTATTAGAATTTTTTTTTCCCCTCTAGAGCGAGATCAAAACAAATACATTTAGATTTTGGACAGCAGATTCCTGGACAAGGCCTTAGTTAAAACATCGCAGGATATGCCCAGTGTAGTCTGTGGTTTCTCACGAGTCTTAAAAGCCCACTCACATTCCTGTGAATTGGACTCGACAGTGCGAATCCCTCAAAAACAGACTTTTTATCTATTTCAGCCGGAAAACATGTTACCAACGGCTTGTTCTCAAATGTACAGGTAACTAGCTGAGCAACACTGCAAAATGCCATGTGAACCGCTGATCACTTCAGCAAAGAAAGTAACATGGTTCCCAAAAATATGGAGATGACTTTCCCTGCAAGAAGCTATCATTTTTTTGGGCACTGGTTGAGGATGTAAGGGCCCTCTGCATTGTATTTAACTCCCATGCCTCGTGCCATCCCTAAATTAAGGACGGGCACAGAAAAGGCTGCCAGTGTTGGAACCTCCCAGAAAGGCTGGGAATGTAATATCATTGAGCAGCCGTTATATCACAACTGGAGGATTATCACATGAGTGTCCACTTGTGATGTCAGAAGTGGGGGATTATATCTAGAGGATAATGCAAACTCAACTCTACTTTAGACGGACATTATAAGTCGCCAGGGAGTTCAGCGCCACATCACGTGGGATGGTGTAGGCTGGGGCCTCATTGCGAGTTTGGCGGCACAGTAAAAAAGTGGTGGTAATTCAGTGTATTGAAATGAAGGGAATTTACACCACTTTTGCCAAACCACCGAGTTTTGAAGTAAAGGGGAAGAGTCATCTCCAGCAAAATGCTGGGGGCAAATCCTCCACTTTACCTCCAAAAATGAGTGCATTTACCGCTTGTGGTATATCTGCCCCAAAACTCCATAGAGCCCTGTGAACTCTAAAAATGAGGATGTGCACCACCATATCACGTGGTAACGTCAAACGAGTTTAATGGCGAATCGGCTGATGTACTGCCAATTTACCACCAAACCCACATGCAGATCCAGAACTTTGAAGTGACTTTTAATGGCATTAAATAATACTTGTTGAGTGTAGGTTAGTCTTTATAATACCAACAACAAAAACAAGGTTTTCATAATAATACGATTTAGTGGTTAACATGTACACATTTAATTGAAACAAACACGTGTGTTGCACATTTAACAGTATGATCAAATTGTTTTTTATATTGTGCATTTCTTTTTGTTGCTTGTGTGGTTTCTTTTCAAGTCAAAATGAAGATATTATTTGTACAGTGGTGCATGTCTTCTTGTATAAGTTCTAGCATCAGTGAAATGTGGCTTTCACTATGTGTATGGGTTGTTTCCAGTCACTCATGGAAATTAACCAAGTGCACCTGAGGGAGAGCTGGTGACAGTTTTTGTCCTTTTAAGAGAGAGAGGACAGGTTATTAGGGGACATATGTGACAAATCAACTTCCGGGGCACAAGTGGTCCAGGGATGAACATCGGTTTCTAAACCATCAATGAGCCCACACCTCTAGTACACCAGAAGGGGCCCGAACAGATTTATAGACCTCCTTGTCCAATTTTGGTAATGTGGACGGAATGGCAGGCTTATGTCCGCAAGGTCGTGGATCGTTGGTTAATTGCAACACAGCGAAAATACAATTATTACCCAATATTATAAGGGACTATGCTGTCAAGGTTCTATACAAATATCAACTTTATTATTATCACAAAAGACACTTCTACAACCCACCCTGTAAAGGAACGCAGAAGACAGACAGTTTCAAAGAAGGAAAAAGGAATGCACTCTGGATACTGACAGGATAGTTGGTATAGTAATTAATCACAGTAGTACAAGGATACTTAGTCCCAGCACAAAGGGAGCAATGGGTCGTAAAATGTCACTAGGGTACAGCAGAGAAGGACCAGGGGGACAGAACCACAATGTACCTTGTGCTGTAGGAGATCTTGGTGCTCGACAGGGTTGAGTCGTTTTCAGGGTGCTTTGCAGCTTCTGTGACACAGTTCAATATGGGAGACAGCTATGGGTATCAGACGGCAATCAGTTTGGCGAGCGAGGCTGGATGGGCAGTTGCAGGCTGGCCTACATAGCCGCTTGCGGTCAGGAAACGTTGTCTCAGTGCTGGTCTGTGGGTTTGAAGCACTGGTCGTGGCGTCTCATACAACCTTAGCGACTGTGGCGTAACAACAGTCAGCGGTGCTGTCGGTTGCAGCTCGAGGGGCTCGACTGGCTCGAAAATGGCCTCTAAGGTGGACATCGGTAGATGCTCGTCGCTGCTCTTCCACTTGCTTCTTCACTGGGCTTGTGTCGTCCTTTAAGGCGGACCTTAAAGAACCAATCCTGGGTCCACACCAACAAACTCCTGTATGCATGAGGTCATAACCAGAGTGCTTTGCAACAGAAAAGGCAAAGGGGTGAAAGCATATAATACTAAGTCCAACCCATCTTCCTGTCCTTTGTGGATCAAAGGGTCCCTCTGGTTAATGGAGCTGTCTGTGGTTCCTGATTAAAGCAGCAGTTCTCCCATGAAGCTGCAGTGAGACCAGACCTTCTGGCTCTGTCAAACCACATATTCTTACTTTTTGAATAGGGTCCCCCTGCGGGGATGACTACTATGAAACACACAGTCCCCGACATGTCATTTCACTGTCAATCAATACCGAGGGTGGGAGCTGACATCAGGTTGGCACAGTTGCACATGAAAGGTTGTTGGCGTTTCCTGTCTCCTTTGTTAGCGTCTGTAGCCAGGCCCCATGTGGGCCTGTTTGAATTAATTTCTGATTATTATGCAAAGTGTTGCCACCAGCTACAGGGCTCAACAAAAGGACAGAGCGTATCCATGTAGCCTTTGATAGTTAATCAAGCTAGCCATAGCAGGGGGGAGGTTTGGCCCTCCCCCTTCTAGAGATGCATTGTGTACTTCACCTGTCAGATCCCAACTAAGTTTGACAGGGGGTTTCCTCCTATAGGCTATGACCACTCAGAGTACATAAGTCTATGCATATGGCATGTGGTGAGCATAGAAACATTTAAAAGAATCCCAGGCGAGGTGCACACCCACCATGCAGATGGTCGAATTGACAGACATAAAAGGCAATCATTTAGCGATATCACAATTTTCTGATTATAATATGCTCTACGTGATGTCATTTATAGGGCCGGGCAATTGGAAACCCCTACTCTTTAATACAAATGTGTTAATTATTTAATCTGTGCACTAGGACCCCAACCGGCCCATAAAGCTGGGGGTTGCCCAATAGCACTTTAAGATTAGTAGCAGCACCCATGAGATGGATGGGGATGCAGATTAATACTCTAGCATCAAATCAATAATGACAACTCAATGGTTTGGCAAACGGAGTCCATTTGATGACAAGTACAAAAAACACGGAGTTCATGAATATCAGCAATCGCTCGATCTTCCTTCTCGCTTCAACGACTCCAATGAACTTCATAAAAAACACATCATTTATACTAAAAACTCATCATAACTGATGTGTAACACTTAAAATGTTGCATGTAATTCTACTGGTTCTAGGAAGGTAACTTTAGTATAGGTATTATATCTGTATATGGTAGCAAAGTGAGGGGATTGGATAAACAGCGTCAGGTGGGGCATCTAAGCCCTTCCCTCAAAATGGCTGCTGTGGACGTCACGGAAGTATAACGTCTCATTGGGTCTACTAACTATAGGACCCTAGATTACTTGGTCCACTATGTTTGGGTTGGCAACAACCCCACTCATACTTTTTCACTAGCTTAGCAGCATGCAGAATAGCTGGCCAGGGGCAGGGAGTTTGTCTGCTCCCCCAGCCTCCCTCCAATTATTGCAACAATCAATCATCACTTCAGTGGTCATGTGTCAATTATTTCTTTGTATTTTGGCCTTGAGACTGCTTCTTGGTCTGGAAAAGTTAAGGCATCTGAGCATGGCACAAATCCATGTGTAGGTCTGAAAGTTTCATCTCTTCTGCTTGCTCGGTCAGGTGATTTCGACACCGTGAAATCGTCTTATTCTTCATGAAATTTGTCTATTTGATTTAATTTTGCCAGCCATCTGCCTTCTGTGGCTTATCTTGACCTTTCTGAACAGGATACTCTGTTCTTTTCATTAATTGTATCCACTGCTGGGCTATTTCAGCTGATATGACCTTGGCTTCTTGGCATGACTTGCCTTCGTCTGAGTTTTCTCTCTGTCCTTAATTCTCGATTTTCCTGCTGCAAAGCTCTCGTCTTGAGACCTCAAGTAACCTTTGGTCGGTTCTGCTCTTGTGCATAGTGGAAGTATACTTATATAAAGTGTTTTCTTGAGGTAGATATGTATAGGTGGCGCTTGCCGCAATCTGTTTTACTACTAAGCTTTAGCAAGCCTCGCGATTCTTTTCTTCTTGCGGTTCCATGCATATGTACACGTGTAAAATGGCTGAATATCTTCATCACGCTTATGGCATAAGTTTCTTACATTTGACATCAATTGTTTTACTTTTAAATCAGGATGTCACTTATCCATGGTGTTTCGTCTCTTTTCATCATTCACAGATCATATCTCCTATGTGTGAGTCAGTCTGGGTCCTTGTGACGTCACCATTCGTCTTCCTCCAGTATCTTTTTAGCTTCTTCAGGGACTGCGTTCTGACAATCTTCATTCTGTTTCATTTGTCAATATGGTTTTCTCAATGGGTACCTTACAGTCCAGGTTTTCTTAGGTTTTGGTACTTCAAAAGGTGCTTTTCTTTTGATAGGAACTGGACAGAGCCTCATTGCGGCTCTCTGCTGGTTTATTTGCTCATCATACGTTACATATTTTGGCGGGAATGAGGCTGGTACTTCAAAATGGTTGGCTGGACTGCGGGTCGTTCTTGGGACCTCCTCTACAAATCTTTTATAATAATCTTAACTTAATACCAGAGACCAGTACCTAAGCGGGGGGGGGGCATTCAAACCTGCGTTGCTCTGCAGTGTCTTGCTTCCAAGACAAAATTGTTGCCCCTGAGCTATCCTCCCAGCTACCGAAAATGAAATGTTATGATTAGAAGAAGCAAAATAATCCTTACAGGGCAATACTTACCCAAGATCTTTTACAGAACTTGCTGGATTTGATAACAGTTTTTATTTTTGTACAGCACAAGTTGTTTGTTACAATCTGCCCGAAAATACTTCATCATTTGCTTTGTCACAAGAGTATATTTTCAGATTGTTTACGGTGTCCTGTTATGTTTGCACTGCCTCATTTTGCAGGTATTATTATTATTATTATTATTATTATTATTATTATTATTATTATTATTATTGCTATTATTATTGTATTTATTGAGTAGGGACCTAGCTTCGAGAAGCAACGGAGTGCTTTAGAGAAGTATACAACAATACAGATACATAACAGAGCACTTTACAGAGGTGTACAGCAATACAGATACATAACGGAGCACTTTACAGAGGTATACAGCAATACAGATGCATAACGGAGCGATTTACAGAGGTATACAACAATACAGATACATAACGGAGCGCTTTACAGAGGTATACAGCAATGCAGATGCATAACGGAGCACTTTACAGAGGTATACAGCACTACAGATGCATAACGGAGCACTTTACAGAGGAATACAGCAATACAGATGCATAACGGAGCGCGTTACAGAGGTATACAACAATACAGATACATAACGGAGCACTTTACAGAGGTATAGAACAATACAGATACAAAACGGAGCACTTTACAGAGGTATACAGCAATACAGATGCATAACGGAGCGCTTTACAGAGGTATACAACAATACAGATACGTAACAGAGCACTTTACAGAGGTATACAACAATACAGATGCATAACGGAGCGCTTTACAGAGGTATACAGCAATACAGATGCATAACGGAGCGCTTTACAGAGGTATACAGCAATACAGATGCATAACGGAGCACTTTACAGAGGTATACAGCAATACAGATGCATAACGGAGCGTGTTACAGAGGTATACAACAATACAGATACATAACAGAGCACTTTACAGAGGTATACAACAATACAGATGCGTAACGGAGCGCTTTACAGAGGTATACAGCAATACAGATGCATAACGGAGCACTTTACAGAGGTATACAACAATACAGATACGTAACTGAGCGTTTTACAGAGGTAGACAACAGTACAGATACATAACGGAGCACTTTACAGAGGTATACAACAATACAGATACGTAACGGAGCGCTTTACAGAGGTAGACAACAGTACAGATACATAACGGAGCACTTTACAGAGGTAGACAACAGTACAGTGCATGACCAGTCACTCTGGTACAGAGTGGATTAGGTTTAGATTGCTTTGCTTTGTGCTGATTGTGCAGATCGGAAATACCCTGAGCTTTGAGTGTGTGACAACTTTCTAGGTATGATGTGTTGGGACCATCAAAGACTCTGTATTCAGAGAGGGAATTGGCCAGGTGTTCAGTGTGTCAGTGTTAGAGGTGTAGAGTTCTGTTATTTGGGGTTGCGGGAGAGGGTCTTTTTAAAAGCCATGTGCCGGTGGCTAGTTTACATTTGTGTGCGGTGAAAAATTGAAGGTTAGCCCATAGGGTCAGTCCATGGGGTTAATGGTTTATCTATCCTGCAGATTTGCCTTGTCTGGTGCCACAACATAATGTCAACTGTTAGCTATGTTGTGATGAGAGGTGTTGAGCTTCCTGTGTTGTATTTTTTTAAACTAAAGAAGGCAGGGGGTGTACTCTCAGCGCCTGAAGGTATTTGCATATTCTAGTCATTGGTAGCTTTCTTAGAGTGGCATTAATCGGTTTGGAAACGGGCAAGTGGGAGCTGGTATGGTGTTCCCTAAGGGT